>NW_028227275.1:26760000-28015000 GCF_978045245.1 Mus caroli | reverse complement strand
AGCTATTAATGATCTGTTCCATACTGCAGAGTGTCTCATTGAATCAGAGATTTGAGTCTCTTACACACACACACACACACACACACACGCACACACACACGTCACCCCTCATGATATGCATATACATATACGTATTTATTTTGGTGGTGATTGACAGGCTGGGATATTCCCAGGATCAAGCATGGTATGAGTGACAGACAGGATCCTTCTCCCCTGTCTCTGTAGTCCTAGGCTAGTCACCCTGGTCTCTTGCTTTTTCACCAGCCTAGTGGAGGTAAGTTCCTGACCTTGCAGGCTGTCGTGAAAGATTTAATGAGAACCCGTGAAAGCTGCAAGATCTACGGAGGAAAGGCCCTTCAGAAGCGCCAGGTAATTTACAGCGGCTCTCATCATTTCATTCTGAGTTCAGCTGGTACGCCAGGCGACACATCTAAAAGTCAGTCTCTATAATCTACAACTCCCTTACGGTTGAAAATACCAGAAGATGATCAGAGCTCCCCGTTGAAGAAGATAAATTGTGCCTCTCTTGTACAGTTCTTGGTACCTACCATTTCTGGTGTTAGTATGGTAATTTCTGCACTTGAGGAAGAAAGATTTTTCTTTTAATTGTCCTCTCTGCATCCGGACTGTTGCAATGTCTGTCTAAAACTTAGTTGGCGCTGGACAGAAAGGAATATACCTTTCCTAAGTCAGCACTCTCAAGGCTCTGTCCAATAGGAATATAGTATATCGACATGCACAATTTTAAAAGATTTATTTTATTTTTATTTATGTGGATGTTTGTATGTATCTGCACATGTGCATGCGTGGGTTCCTGAGAATCTAGAAGAGTTTGTCAGATCCCTTGAAACTGGAGCTAAGGATGGTTGTGAACCACCATGTTGAGCCTAGGTCCTGTGCAAGAATAGCAAATGCTCTTAACTGTGGAGCTGTCTCTTCAGCTCCTCCACATTCACATTTAAATTTTTTCTAGTGGGCCTACTTTTAAAAAAGTAAAATTAATTTCAACCAGCACTGGAATGATGCCTCAACAGTTAAGAGCATTGGCTGCTGTTCCAGACGACCTGGGTTCAACTCCTGGACCTCACAGAGCAGCTCACACCATCTATAACTCTATTCCAGGGCGCTTGGCATCCTCCCTGATCTCCATGGGCACTGCATGCATGCGGTACACATACATTCATGTACACAAAACACCCATTGACATGAAATACAAATGAAATGAAGAAAATGTAACTTTAATCATGTATTTTATTTAACTTAGATATTTCTAAAACACTCTTTCAATATAATTGATACTAGAATTACTAATGAGATTATTTTGTCTTTCTTGTTATTGTCTTTAAAAGTTAGGGATTCTTAACAATTACAGTGTGTTCCAAATTTCCATTAGGAAATATTTAGCCGATCTTTGGTTCCAAAATTTACAGATTCTACATATTTTTAAATTGGCCCAAATATTCTTAAATTCCTTTTCAAACTGGAATTATCAGTTTTTAAATGTAAATGTCAATTAGAGAATGAAACAACATTTAAGCATTTATTCCTTGGTCACACTGTCATTTTTGTTTTAAAAAGATTTATTTATGTATGTATATAAGTCCACTTTGCTCTCTTCAGACACTTCAGAAGAGGGCATCAGATCCCATGGTTGTAAGCCACCATGTGGTTCCTGGGAATTGAACTCAGGACCTCTGGAAGAGCAGTCAGTGCTCTTAACCTCTGAGCCATCTCTCCAGCCCTCACACTGTCATTTTAAGCTACGTAGACACTATCGCCTAAGTGCCTATACTGTGATAGATAGGGTAGCTAGTGCTAGACTCAGAAGACCGCTGAGCTATGAGATTTGCATGGTCTATTTCCATACCCACCATTGGCACCTTATGTATGTTCCTTGTTGAGGGAGTCCCAGCAGGAAGAGAAACCCTGTGAATACAATGGGAGGCCCCTCTTCAGTCAGCACATGCAATGTTCCTCTCCTCTCCAGGGCACTTCTATATATAGCCCTGTGCCCCTCAGAATGGCCCATAGTCCCTAGAAGGAACTAGCAGGTATCCATTTGGAAGCCACTAGACTGAAACAGCATCTATCCATCCGTGACACCATGTATCCTCATGACAAATAGGTTCTGAGACAAGTTTCTGTGTCCAGCCTTGCTAAACTCTGGGGAATATTTTAGCTATGGGAAAAGATCACAGGGATGCTGTCTTTGTGAAACTTGATGTCTAGCAGTGTGTGTGTGTGTGTGTGTGTGTGTGTGTATGTGTGTGTGTGTGTGGGGGGGGGTTATTGAATCTAATTATGTGGTCAATGAGTTAAACAGTAGCATGCTAACTATAAAATGAAGGTCTTCATGAGACCACATGGTTAGGAACTGAATTCAGCCCGGAGGCTTGATGAATCCTCTTTGAATATGTGAAAATTTTCTTGGGACCTGAAGGATTTGGGGAGTGAGAAGTGGCAGAGATGGTTTAATCAGGGAGATGAGTATAATCAAGAGTAACTTAACTAGGGTGTGGTCAATTAGGAGTGGTAGAGAGAAATGGGTAGAACCCAGACCTGCAAGACCTTCCATATGTCTAGGAGGAATTTAGTCCTTATCCTTATAGACTGGAGGTCACCTAGACCTTTTAAGAAACTGTATATGATCCCATTTAGATTCCTCCTTTGGGTTTTATGAGATGGCATGTGGCTGCCGATCTTCTGTGTGATTGCCATGTTAGCTCCAACCCCAGTGGAAAACAACTGCAGAAATAAAGTATCACCTTGGTTTTGCTGCTTATGCTCAGGAAATGGGTGCCAGCAAGTTTTGAGAAATAGCTTACCAGGACAGTGAGGACAGAAGCAGTCTAAGAGCTTAGAAGGACTGGATGACAAAGTGCAGAAGGAAAATTTGAATGTTCCAGCTCAAATTGTAATCAGGTCTTGCTCACCACTCTTCTATTATCATTAGCGGTACTCACTATGGCTTGAACTTCTCTACCGCAACTCCTGTTGAAATGTAATCCCCACTGTGCATTATTAAGGGGCTGGAAACTTAATCTAATGGTGGCACTTGGAGGTGAGGCCTTTGGGAGGTAATTAGGATTAGATGAGGTCATGGGCATGGGACCTCTACAGTTGCATTAGTGGTTGAATAAGAAGAGGGAGAGAGACCGAAGCCAGCATGTTTGCTGTGTCTCAGCACGTGAGTCCCTCTGCTGCAGTGTCCAACAGGACAGACCTCAGAAGATGCAGCCCTTCCTTGACTGTCAACCTCAAGAGCTAAGAGCCAAATAAACTTTTATTGTTTGTAAATGACCTAGTCAGTGGTACTCAGTTATAACAACTAGTGGAAATAATGCCAGTAAGAATATAGTACCACTGCTACTGTCTATATAAAACCACAGGGCCCAGTGTTTTCTAGCTGTATATATTTACACATGTGTATGATTAATTTTTGAGACTCTGCCCAAAATGTAGATAGTATTCTCATTGTATTTGATGCACAATGAAAGAGAGATAGATGGAGGTTAAATGCCTTGTCCATAGCTGAGCTGCTAATATTGGAACATGGCTCTGCTTGACTTCAAAGCACTGTGTGTGTTCTTGTCATCATCAGTGCCTGGTCAGTGGAGGCCTGGTGACTTCAGGCTTGAGCATGGGTAAGACAGTATGGCTGGGTGTGGATAAATTCATCACACCTGTGGATGGGTAACCATACTTAGCTAGATGATTCTTACCTAAAACACTGGACAGTACCACTCTCTAACTGCTCCCTCCAATATGTGTTATTCCCAAAAGGCCATGTGTATAATTCCACCTTTTTTTCAGTCCCCTTTCCTTTCTTTAGGTCTTTAGCCTTTCTTGCTTCTCTACAGGCCCATTGGTATCTCTGTTTGGTTGAGCTGAACTGATCCCTCTCTGTAGATGTCAGTTAAGTGGTCTCTGTAGCTGGGCACAGCCTCTGTCATCGGTGAATGATTCTATGTGCAGGTGGCTTCTTCAGGCCCAAGGCAGATACATGTTCTAGGAGTAAACAATCAAGAATATAGCCACGACCAAATGGAGTCTTTATCGTAGTAAGATGGACAGACAATAAAGCAAGACTTAAAATCCATAGTGTGTTTAACGACAGCACGGACTAAAGAGGAAAACGAGAGAGTGTTAGGAAGTCAGAATGGGTGGCATCTGAGCTGGAGACCCACAGGAAGGGAAGAAGAGTGAGGACGCACTGCAGACCTGCGTGGGAGCCATGGGAAAGCTTGGTCATGGAAAGTCAGGGAGGCAGTGTGAAGTAGTTGAATGTGTGTGTGTGTGTATATATATATATATATATATATATATATATATATGCATGTACACACACACACACACACACACACTTATATTTGATTCAAAGTTTCAGGTAGCCTAGGCTAGCCTAGATCTCACTATGTAGCTGAGGATGTCCTTGGATGTCTGATCCTTCTGCCTCTACCTCTCAAGTGTCTGGAATCACAGGTGTGTGGCAAAACGTTGAGCTGGTTCTATAGCTATTCTGAGAAAGAGAGAGTGTTTAGGAATTCGTGATGAGTTAACAAAAAATAGGCCATTTGGGCATAGTATTCTTTTCCCATCCAGAAGTTATTTTAGCTGTCCTTTAGGCATGTGTAACAAGCCATCTCGGTCATTCGTTGTCCTGGGTACTTCCTGTATTCTTTTAAATGATATTTTAATTTTTCAAATTGTTCAAGGAAGATGCCACTCTAGCCCTTCTTGTACAACATCACACAGAGCAAAATGAACATCCCTATTTGTGCCTCTGTAGTTCTTTTTCCAAAAGAGTTCATCCTTATAATGTTTTGACTTTCTTTCTGTGCCTTTACATGGCATTCATATAGTCTAAAGCTGAGGAGTTAGTTTTATTTATATGAAAATGAAGGCATGCTCTCAAACTGATTTTTTTTTTTTAATACAAATATCTTGAAGATCTTTCCATATCAGAACACTGAGACCCACTTCCTTCTGCTAAATTGCCCAGGGAGTCCTTCAAAAATGTATCTGACTCATTTCACTTCTCTCTTCCCTAATCACTCCCTGAATTAGGGAATCAAAGACAGACACCCACACATATGCCCTAGGCAGAGTCTCTTTTCCAGAAAACATCCACAAGATGACATTTAAGGGTTCGGAGAATGAGCTTAACATGCAGTGTCACCTCCCTGAAGTGGCTTTCCTGTTCTGGCAGGGTCACGGCTGCCTTGATCATTTTTGTTTGCAAGTGCCTCTGCTGTGTTAAACTCTCGGCATGTCTCCCATGTCCCCCTCACTAGCCAAAGTTAGAGAGCCCAGCGCAGCAGGATGACCTGGCCTTGGATGGTAAGCAAGCACAGTGACCAAACCCGAAGGGAAGTGGGTACGGAGACAAGAGTGAGGGCTGTGAATGGAGCAGGGTCACTCTGCATGCATGTCTCTCTGCCCCTCCAACCCCCGACTTGTTAGATCATAGCATTTATTGTTATTTGTTGTAAATTCATATAAACAGTACAGGAAATCACAGAGACTAGTTATATAATACATATTATGTAATTAACTATTTTTTGTATTATGTAATTATGTACTGTATTAACTCTGTGCATTGTGAGATGTAAAAAGAGTCAACTGTTAAGCACCAGAGAGCATCCACCTCCAAGCGTTATTTTGATGGTTATAAGAGTGTTCTAGCTGTCCTGGAACTCACTTTGTAGACCAGGCTGGCCTCGAACTCAGAAATCCGCCTGCCTCTGCCTCCCGAGTGCTGGGATTAAAGGCGTGCGCCACCACGCCCAGCTTACAAGAGTGTTCTAAAGTTCCCCAGTATATCCAGCTTACCCTGTCCTGAAGGAGCAAGCTTGCTAACTCTTACATGGTTGCCACAGGGCAAACTAGTCGCTTTGCTCACTTCTTCCCTCTTTTTCTTGACTACACCCTAGGACAGGCAGGAGGAAGCAGCAGACACAGCCTACTGGAAAACCACCCGCAGGCAGGGTTGTGCTTTGCAGTGGTTCACTCTAGTGAATGGAGGATGTTTTCAAGCACTGAGGCCAGGCTTGAAATTCATCAGCTTTAGTTCACTCTGTCCTACCGCACTCACGTGAAGGCATAACTATGCCTGTCTCTTGTATTTGTTCGTCTATTTTCAGTGAAAGGCAGGTACCATGCCCCTCACTGAACAGCATGGTGGAGAGCAACAGAGACTCAAAACAAGGATAAAGGGCTTTTCAGTTGGATCCGTGTACTGGAGATAGACACAGATAATGGGTAGGAGGAACTGGGCCACAGACACATTGGAACTCAGAGGTTCACAGCACAGCTGTGTGTGCTATTTATCTTGGTATCTAGTATGCTCTTCCTCTCCGCTGTTGCTGCAGAGTGAAGCACAGTTCTCCAGCCTTTGTTGAAAAAAAAAAAAAAAGACAGTATTAGACTTAGTATTGCTTTTGAGGATGCAAAAAAGCCTGTTTTGCTCAGTTATGATCCATACTATTTATAAAATGTGGGAATATTGCTATGAGATGGGAGTTTGAGGAGATATTAGACAAAGTGCTTCCCCTTCAAGAACCTATAATCTAGTGGCAGGGGCAGACTGTGCAAGAAAACAGGCAGCAAATGGTGTCTACTGAATGAGCCAAAAGTGGAATATATGGTAGAGGTGCTCAGTGGAGGAGACCGGTTCATACCCAGACGTGAACAGGAGATAGTCTTGTGAAAAAAGAATTGAGTGTGTAACTTAAAGGGAGCTGAAGTTAAAGGCAGTAGAGATGAGAGAAACAGAGGTCTGGGAATGCTGGGTAGATGAGAGATGTGAAAGAAGGATTGCTGTAAAGGAAGAATAGAAAAGCAAGAATGTACGAGGGAAGAGAGGAGAGTCCACAGACATTGCCCACCTGTGAAGACAGTTTTATTGGGGATGAGGGGAGAGGAAGATGCCAACTGACTGAGGTAGGCATTCGTGGAAATGTTTGGGAAACACAATTTTGGGGGACTTGCTAAATTGAAAACCTAGAACCCATATGGGTTTGTCTAGATTGAGGGTAGCTGAGATTGGAGTGACATATCTGAAGCCCATGATGTGACTGACTGAGCTCTTCAAAGAAACTGTAGTCTGACTGTTGTTCCTGCTTACATCCGGAAGTGGATGGAGGAGTTAGACATGTCCAGAGACCAGGACTGCTGGTCTGAGTGGCCTCAGTTGGCTGAAAATGGAGAAATTTCACACACTGGAGCACATTCCCTTTCAAGACTGCCTCACCAAAGCTAAGAATGAGCCTGGAGAAGCAGCCCCTGAACATGGCAGCTGAGCGTTGTCAAGAACACCACTCAACAGGATGGGAGCAGGTGCATTGAAATAAGTACAGGACTTAAGACTAGTGGATTTTAAATGTCAATGTGCATTTTAATCAACTGCAGGGATTAAAAAAAAAACCTCACACATTCCTAGGTTCCTTATCATGAAGAAGAAAGAGGAGAAAGAGAAGGAGGAGGAGAAGGAGACAATGACTAAGAAGATAAAGGGCACTCGCCAACTCAGGTATAGGAAATATTAGAAAGCCATCGTACACACACACACACACACACACACACACACACACACACACACGACCACACGACCACGGGAGAGAGAGGGCAGGGTGGAAGGAGACAAAGGCAAGTCACCCAGCAATGCCATCCTCATGCTACCTGGGAACCCAGGTTATGAAAGTTCGGAATTATGAAATGGCACAGGTTGTGCAGTTACACGCAAGCTTATCTTTTGAAAGTGTCTATTTCCTAGTTTCTGTGGGGATGCACTCTGCCTGAGCCTTCAGGAGGCTGGAGTGAAGAGGAAGGAGCCACTCACAGCTGTTTCAGCACCCTTGCAAGTCATGCTGATAGTGGAGGGGACACCCCAAGGCCTTGGCGTTCCAACCACTACCATGTTGCGGCAGGAAATGTCAGGTCACAAATCACAAACCCCACTTCTCAGCAACTACTTGTCTGGGCGCTGTCTGAGATCTCTGGTCTGAAACCTCCTCCTTCTACTCTCTTGCCTGTGACCTGGGGACTGCACTGTCCTACTGCCTTTGCAGATTATCTTTGCATCTTGTGTGCTCTTATAAAAGCACTTATCTCAGTGGTCTAGGCAGTGAGTAATAATCTCTGCTGCCTCTGAAATTCATACCATGATTATTTTATCTAGCATCTTTCTGTGGAATGTCCCTTTGTCAAATTTCTACTGAAACAATTCTCAATTAAGTAATATATTCTTACTTGGAGACAAGAAAAACAGCATGACTAGTAATGGTACCCATTATGTGCTGGGCACTGTTATAAATATTTTACATATATCTTAGATACTTCAACCTTGGAATACCTCAATGATACAGTTATTATGGTCCTCTTTAGCATCTTCCTTGTTCTGCTCCCATTAAAACTCCACTATATGGGCCCCCTAAAGTTCTCTAGGAGCTGCTGTGATCTCATAGAGCATGTTAATCAGTTCTACATGCCCATGCCCCAGAGTTTGAGATACAAGAAGGCTATTCATCATTCATCAGTCAACCCAAATATTGCATTCCTCTGTAGTCATGCCTATGGTGTTGGGTTTTTTGTTTGTTTGTTTTTGTTTTTGTTTTTTTGAGACAAAACAGAGATGTGGACGCACACGATCCCAGGAGGGGACATTCCCAAGGAGACAGACCGGGCACATTTGGAGTGATCCACTCCTGGTAGACAAAGTTTAAGAGGTGTATCCTAACTCAGTGAGTTGAGCAAGACATTAACCTTTGAGCCGAGGTTTATCCTGGGGTGTAGGGTAAAACCCATGAGCTTTCAGACTCAGCAAGGGAGGAAGGTCTAGCTCCTGGTGCTTGGCCCCAGGGGCTAGTGAGTGTGCTTCTGTTTTCCTCAAGGAGGAAAGCTGGGCCAAGGGTGTGTCTCCAGTGACCACCCACCTAGTGATAGTGCCTTTCTCACCAAGCAGGTGCAGTGTGAACTCTGAACTGACAGACTGACGGACTGACGGAGGAGCCTCTCTCCCAACTTGCTGGCAGAGCGAATACTGGACAGAGGTGGCGATAGGTAAGAGATTTACTATGCTGACCCCCAGTCTACGAAGTTGGGGAGAAGAATGCCTACTTCACTGAATTGTTGCGATAGTAAACAAGTTGTTTCCTTGCAGCAGGTGGTGGGAAGACACTGATGGTTGAGGCGTAGTCAGGCCAGGTACTGTTTTCACACCAGTGGTTTTTAACTGGCGAGTGATCTTGCTTCCTCACTGGGTACACTGGGCAATATCTGAATACACACACACACACATATATATGTATGTGTATATATATATATATATATATATATATATATATATTACTATAGATTAAGTGCACTGTTGCTGTCTTCAGACACACCAGAAGAGGGCGTCAGATCTCATTACAGGTGATTGTGAGCCTCCATGTGGTTGCTGGGATTTGAACTCAGGACCTTCAGAAGAGTAGTCAGTGCTCTTACTCACTGAGCCATCTCACCAGCCCCCTGAATATATATTTTCAATTGTCAGTATTTGAAGAGTTTACAGCCAGCATGGAGTGCCTAGAGGCCAATGGTGTTGTTGAATGTTCTGTAACACACAGGCATGCTCTCTACAACACGGAATTATCTGACTCACTGCTTTTAAGTCTGTATTGGAAACTTTGTTTTATTAATATGCTAATGCAAAACCCCTTATAAAAAAACCCCTTCTGAGCTATTTACTTGTCATTATTTACCTCTTTTAGGTCAGGGGACACTAACTCACCAAAACATGAACATGAGAAAAACGCTGGGATTTGGCCTCTGGCTGTTCTGCTCCTCCAGAGGTGTTTAAGTCATGAGTTTGGGTAGACTTCTGTGGGCGAGGGTCAGTAGTCAGTACTACATGTGGAATATATTAAGAAGCGCCCCCGCCAGTGATTTGTAAGATCCAGGCATCAACATGACTCAAAGAACAAATTAGACACACAGCTTCCACAGCCCACTCCTAGTCTTTCTAGTGCATGGTGATGTGATCCAGGCTCTTCATCTGCCCTTGAGAAAGTATCTGTACATATAGTGACAGTGCGATGCCACACGTACAGTCTTCCAGATAACTTTCCACATCTCAGGATATGTTGGGCTGCTGTTTCAGGTATAGAATTCTGGCGCAGAAGCCTCTGGGGCCTAGGTTCAGTGCTTCCTGGGACCCATGTCTGTTGTTTGTAGATTCTCACTTCTATAGTAAGAGAATGCATACAGCTGACTACTAGCCCAGTGTACTGGCTATTTTTGTGTCAACTTGACACAGCTGGAGTTATCACAGAGAAAGGAGCTTCAGTTGAGGAAATGCCTCCATGAGATCCAACTGTAAGGCATTTTCTCAATTAGTGATCAAGGGGGAAAGGCCCCTTGTGGGTGGGACCATCCCTGGGCTGGTAGTCTTGGGTTCTATAAGAGAGTAGGCTGAGCAAGCCGGGAGAGGCAAGCCAGTAAAGAACATCCCTCCATGGCTTCTGTATCAGCTCCTGCTCCCTGACCTGTCTGAGTTCCAGTCCTGACTTCCTTTGGTGATGAACAGCAGCATGGAAGTGTAAGCAGAATAAACCCTTTCCTCCCCAACTTGCTTCTTGGTCATGATGTTTGTGCAGGAATAGAAACCCTGACTAAGACACCCAGCAACTTCATGGGCCAATTCTGGACTTATGGTCCTTTCCGTTACAATGTGTATGATGCTAAGAGAAATAAAGAATGCTGTAAAATAGTCTACTGCTTATTCCTGAGTTTACTGAGCACTGATCTATGGCAGGAACACAAATTTCTTTGTTAGAGTCACAAAAAATCAATGGCCCTATCAGGACCCTCCAGCACTCAGGGGTTTCCAATTCCTTTAGCGTCACAGCCTGTTCCCCTTGCCTGACTGCACGCTTTTCTTCTATACCCCTTGTCTACTCCCATTGCTCACGTTTAGCTGCAGCTTTAGGCTTTACTCAAAGCCTCCGCTCTCCGTCAACCACACATGTAACTCTTACTCATTCTCCAAAGCCTACTCCGAATCTCGTTCCCTCAGTGGTTGCCTCCATGAACTGCCTTATCTAGAATGGCATCTCCAGTCCCATGGTCTGACAGAATCTAACATCACCCTTCCTTCCACAGGTCTGGCTTCACACATGGACTCATCTTTACCCATATCTGGTAGGAGAATAGAAGCTGCAATCTCTTTGTGCATGAGCCATCTTTCTTGGATAAGTGTAGCTACCACCCCTCATCAAAGCATCCTAGAAAATCACAATGGAACACAATTCGATCCCGGGGGGGCCCAGGCCCTAATGACTACATCTACATCACGGCTCTTAATCTATGGCTCAAGGAATATTGTGGAAGAGGGGCAGGAGAGATTTTAAGAGCCAGAACACTAGGAAAGTTTCTTCAGATCAGTATCTTATAGAAATGGATGTATGAACCAGACCTGAGACATGGCACTACCAATGGTAACAAAATGCTCGCAGTCAACCATTGGACTGAGCACGGGGATCCCAATGGAGGAGTTAGGGAAAGGACCGAAGGAGCTGAAGGAGTTTGCAACCCCATAGGAAGAATAACAATATCAACCAACCAGACCCCCACACTCCCAGAGCTCTCAGGGACTTAACCACCAACCAAAGAATACACATGGAGGGACCCATCGCTCCAGCTGCATATGTAGCATCTTGTTGGGCATCAATGGGAGGAGAGGCCCTTGGTTCTCTGAAGGCTCAACGCCCCAGTGTAGGGGAATGTGTGGGTGCATGGGAGAGTTCCCTCATAGAAGCAGGGGGGGATGGGATAGGGGGTTTGTGGAGGGGAAACTGGGAAAGGGGATTACACTTGAAATGTAAATAAATAAATATCCAAAGGTGGAAGAGGGAAATTTCATGGGGTCATAACCGTAGACAAAGAAGCAGTGACTGCTGAAAGAGGAAGACTTAGCTTTTCTCCGAGAGGAGCCACCTTATTGATTGTCCTAAGCAAAGTAATCAGTTTTCAAACCATATACACACAGATCAGAAAAGCAGACTCAGGCAGATTTTATTTATATATTCATGTAAACAGATACACACACACACACACACACACTAATCAAAGAGATAGAGGCTATCAACTTGAGAGTGAGGGGTGGGCATGGGGACAGCTGGAAAGGGGGTATGTGGGAGGAGCTGGAGGAGGTAAAGGGAGGTGGAAGTGGTGTAATTCTATTTCAATTAAAAAACAAATTAAAAGGATGTAATCAGCCTGAGAGACATGGTAGACAGAGACAGGAAGCAGACATGCCTCTGACAGCTGTAGCTTTCAGTTCCCGTGCTAGGTCTCAGAGCCCAGACCCAGGCTTTATGCCTGGCTTACCCACTTGGACCAAGTGTGACTTCTCAGAATAGCCTGAACCCACAGCGGCTCTTGTTATTCTCTGTTTGGCAATAGTTCCAAGAATTTCTGAGTTTGTCCTTCAGTGATTCTTCCCAGAGTCCTGTTTGCTGGAGAGAAGGGGGGCTGGTGGCCGCAGCATGGGCTTACCGAGTGCCTCCTGTGTGCTGGACCATTGTGCCGAGTGCTGTCCTTGCATCTAGGGTAGCCCTTGATACCTACATATGGACTGAAATGTTGCGGTAGCTCCATTTAACGTGAAGAAATGTGGTATGTGTGTGTGAGAGAGAATTCTGTGTTCATGGTGGTATCCAGGACTGCCTCTTTCTACTACTCTAATTTTGAATCTTTCTATGCAAGGGTTGGTTATAAAAATAAAGGGTGGGCCAGTGAGATGATTCTTTAAGTAAATGCTTGCTGCTCAATGGTAAGAATCTCATTTAGAGTCCCAGAATCCATGTAAAGCTGGGTTTGGGAGCATGGGTCTGTCATCCTAGTGCTGTTGTGCCGAAGTCAGAGGAAGGAGAATCCCCAGAAGGTCATGGGCCAGCTATACTGCTATGTGCAGTGCTAGCCATTGAAGAGTCGCTGCCTTAATCAAGATAGAAAGGTGAGTTTGTTCTCTGACTCCTACACGCACGTACACCGTGACATGTATGTGTCCAAGCTCACTCACAAACACACTTAAGTCTGAAGAACAGTGAAGTCTTTCTGATATTCATATGACCCCTGGAATTGATGTTCACTTTGTGAGAAGTTTTCCATCCAAGGGAGGATGGTTTTAGAAACGCCATGATTCCAGCTGGAAAGATCTTCAGTCATAGTCAGATTTTAAAGATTTTTAAATGATGGTTCTTTGGTCCTAATTGTATTCAGTCCTTAAAGGCTATCTCGGGGCAGCTGATCAGAGGGGATGTGGGAGATCCATTCGGGACAGCATTTTTCTAGGAATGCTAGAGGGTGAGAGCCTTCCTGAGAAATTTCACAGTGGCAATAAATAATCCTGTTAGCTGTATTTCAAGGCAGCCAGTGAAATCTTTTCTTCTGGGAACATGATCTCTACTCTGTATTTGTCACTTTTACTGACCCAAGTGGCCCAAAAGGTCTGATGTTGACAATATTTGCCATTTCTACTCCTAGGTGGGTCTCCAGTGGTGTAGAGCGGCCTCTTACGGGGAATGGTCATGTGACCCAGAGAGATGGGATGTGTCCACGGCCAGAGATCCAGGCTGTCCTGGTTTTTAAATGTGTCTGTTTGAAGGGCCAACCTGTTGGGGACAGTGGCACCATAGTTTTCAAGTCTGCCTTCTTCTCTTTTCATAGAAACTGAGACTTCGAGAAGCATGAACTGAGACGAAATATGCCAACATTTTGGTGGCAAAAAGAAATGCAAGGAAAAACCAACAACAACAAAAAACCCCCAAAACCCCAGCTCTCTTGATGTGCCCTAAAATTGTAACTTTTCTTTGGAGGCAATTATAATTTTTATGTCAGTTCTCATTAAAATAATAGCAGGCACATTGGCAATGCAACTTTGTTAAAGGTGGATGAATCCCCAAGGGAGAAAATGAATGGTTCTGTGAAGCCCAAAGAGAATTCCCTGTGTCTAAATCCTCCCAGCCTTTTGCGATGCAGGTCCTGAAGGGTGCTTCATATTTAAAGCCTTTGTTAATAATGTGAAATATCAAGTCTCTTCTATTCCTTTTAAATCTTTTCATTTTAACATGGAATAAGCCTCCTCATACCTTCACAGTTAAGATTCTCAGAATTATGCTGGGAAAATGTAATTTTGCTTACATTTCCTTCAGAATCTGCTAATGTAAAATTGAACTTTACAAAAAAGATATCAGACTGTAGGAGAAATTGAGTTATTATTTCCGTTCCTCGGAAGATTAACGCAGTGAAAGAACACTGTCCTTCCTGGATGCTCTGTTAAATATATAATCCTTTCATCTCATTTATCTTTTAGTCCAAAGACAATGTTGTGGATTATGTGATGTAAGTTCTGTTTCAATGAAGAATTAATTTTAATTAATTATTCATGCAAAAGACATCTAGCTATATACCCACTAGATAGAGATTTAGCTCTTTTAAATCTAGGAATGATTGGCTTTAATGAATGTTGATTTAATAAGTCAACTCTGTATGTTTTTTTATGTCACTAGAAGCAGGATCCAGCAGTATTTCTCCCTTATAGCCTCTAGTGTCAAGAATGTCAAATGGTCTAAGATGGCTGCTAGAGTTCCACTTGTAGTGAGTTCTGTTAGGAGACAGAGAGATAGCCCACTGAAAGACCTAACAGTAACGCCTTTCATCCCATTGTCTGGTCCTATGTGATGTAAAATATACTATAATGTTGTGTATAATAGTGCAATAATCCTTTTAAACTCTGTATATTGCCTAAGACTGTTTTGGTAGTGAGTAAGGGAAAGCAGGATTGTCTCTGTCAGAGGTCTGTATTTTAGACTGACTAGCTAGAATCTGAGGAAGGAATGAAATAGTGTGTGTGTGTGTGTACCACACATTTACAGGAATCTGCTGCCATCAGAAGAGGGCATCAGATCCTCTAGACTTGGTTATATATGGTTTTGAATCATCATGTGAGTGCTGGGAACTGAACCCAGGCCCTCTGTGAGGGTAGCAAGCACTCTTACTGTTGATCCAACTTTCTAGCACTGCCCCCTCCCCAGCATACCTTTCTGGCTCACATGATGCAGCTTTCCTCCAATGATGACTACTACCTTTGACAATTTCTGCTCAGCCTGTGGCTTTGGGGATGCTAATATGAGGGAAGATACCTAGAGAGAGGTTCCTGGGGATTTTCATTGGCCAGGTTGGCGCTAGCCTCTGGCACTTTCAAAAGTAAGCACAGCATCTTTTCCAGCTACAGCAGTCTAGGAAGGACCACACGGTGATGAGTTTTCTAACTGAGTTATATTTACAAAGTGTTGGATTCAATGCAATGAAGCAAAATGGCAGCCTACTCTCAGAGCCATCCATCAGTGGTTACTCAGTGCTCCATTACTGGGTCAGATGCTGGAGGAACCAACTTTAAAATGTATCCAGGGCAAGAGAGATGGCTCAACATTTAAGAGTACTTCCTGTAATTCCAGATCCACAGGACCTGACACTCTTTTCTGGTCTTTGTGGACACTGAATGAGTACCCACGCACCCACTGCCTATCCTTCCAAGCCCCTCTCCTGAGAGAGAGAGAGAGAAAGAGAGAGAGAGAGAGAGAGAGAGAGAGAGAGAGAGAGAGAGAGAGAGAGAGAGAGAGAGAGAGAGAGCAAAAGACACAGAGAGGCAGACACACACACACACACACACACACACAAACACACAGACAAGAGACACAGAGAAAGGGAAGGGAGATACCAGAATAGATATTGTTGGGCCAAAAAGAATTTCTACCCTGCAATAACCTCTGCGTTTCTTCTCATGAAGTCTTCTCCTCCCTCCCTCCACTTGTACTTCACCACAGGGTGCTACTTCCAGAGAACACTTGTGTGTTAGAAAAATAAATATACAGCCAATTTTCAGATTATATCTTCTTTAGTTCTGTTATAAATTATGTGACTCCATTCTGGCAAAGCCTGAAGTCAAGGCTGGCTTTCCATCCTCCTTAACTCAGAAAAGGAGTGGCCGTCAGTGAGGTTGGTGTCTGCCAATGAATTTGCCACCTGAAGGAGACAGCTGAATTCATGGGGGGTTTGAGAGAAAGTCTTAATTTCTCATCTAGTTTCAGTTACCAGAATCACAGTGAAGCATGGAAGATTTGACTTGTGTTTATTTATTTTTCTTGTCACTAAAACTGGGGCAGACCTTCACTTACAGTATTTATAAGATTTATGGTCCTGGAGGAAACCATTACGGTTACCTTCATTGCATTAGGTTTCTAAATTTTTACTTAGCATATTCCTTATGGTTTGGAAATAGCATAAGGAACCACACTCTGGCAGTAGATGATTGAAGAGGCTGTGGGAAGACATAACTGGAGACCCACAAGCCTGGGTTCTCAGCCAAGGATGACCCTTCTCTGCAGGGCTGCCTCAGGCTGGCCCTCAGAGTCTCTGGCTCTCCCTATAATCAAGGATTTGGCTGATGTGGCTTACTGAGAGCTGGGTCCTGTAGCCCAGCTCACACATCTGTTAGATACAGTTGCTGGGTCCTTGGAATTATTTACTGGAGTTGAGTCAGGCTCAGGTCAAATCCTTTCATTATTGTCTTTCTAAATCTTTCTGAAAATCTTACTGAAAATAGGCAAAATACAAGAGGAAAGGCATGGTTCTACCTTCGGCCAGTGCAGTGGACCAGGGGTTGAAGAACCGGAGCTGTTGAAGAACAAGCCTTGTCCCAAAAGCCTGAAAATACCCTCCAATCACTAGAGTTCTCTAGAATATAGTTGTTATGGCCTGATCAACATTGTCTCTTTTCTACCTAAATATTTTGCCAGAAGTAGATTCACTTTATAATCATTTAAGGACATTCACTTAATTTTCTTAGGACAACCTTTAAAACTATTTCAGGACTTTCTTTGATGAAAGTGAAGGGAGGATTAAGTGGGGGATTTTCTGGTTCCAGAAATTCACTATCCAACTCTAGTGTTTGGGGAATAGACTCAAGACTTGAACATTTGGGGGGCTGAGGGCAGGGCTTGTGTTTATTTGGATTCTAGCTGCACCCCTCTTCTTCTCCTGTTGATTATGATTTTGGTAATAAAGCCAGGCAGGTTTGCCTGCTGCTTCCCAGAACTGATTCTCTTCTTAAGGATTCTTAGCAGATTTTGTCAGTTAGGAAACTGAATTGGGAATTTTTCATAGGTATTCATTCATTTATCATTCATTGGGTATAAATTATCTAGTGAGAGCTATGAAGGGAATGAAGTTACTAATAGAGATTGTATTTATTTGAATAATTTCATTTACAAACAATATAATACAGAATTTTATACATATAAAACAGTGCATTCTATTATTTTCATGTATATGTGTCATTACACTTGGCTCTAATTTGTCCCCTTTTCTTCTGCTCTCCCTTGTGTGTTCGTTGCCTGTGGCTCGTTCCTTTTTGTCCCCTACACCCTGTCTCATCTTTTGCTGTCATGTCATATGTATTCTATTAACCAGTCCCTTATAGCCCTTCCTCCCATCTCATGAGATTCTCTTTCTCTCCCTGATCCTTATCCTCTCTTCCCTTACACACACATACTACTCATTTTCTACTTAAATACACCCCACTTTCCCATATGTAATTTTAAGTATAGTTTGTGCATATTAAAGAAAATTACAGAATTTGTCTTTCTGAATTTGGCTTATTTTGCTTAACATAAAGATTTCCAGATCCATCTATTTCCTATCAAATGCCATAGTTTAATTTTTTAATGATTTAATATGTCTGTGGTATGTTGACTCAGAGTCCTTTGGGGTATGTGTGTGTATATATATGTTTATATATATTTATATATATGTACACACACACACAGAAGAGTAGTATAGCTTCAACACACATTATTAAAGCTTCAACAGAAGGGGTCTTCCAAATTAGGGCAGGTAGTGGCAAGCTAAGGTTGATTCAATAAAGTATAATCCCACCTGAATGGTTTAGTTTCTGTGGAATCTACCCCAACCTTCCTTTTATTACCAGTTTATTTACTTAAGTTTTTACATTTAAACATTAATATAAACCACATAAAATAAAAAACTTACCATCTTAAAGTATATACGCCAATGCTTTCCAGTTTATTTACTTGTTAGGTCCAAGACAGCTCCCTAAAATGGCAGTGCTGGTGATAACATCCTAAACAGAAGGCCTTTGGGCTAGTAAACAGCAGGATTATTATTGAATAAAAAGAGATCTGGAGGTGGGTTTCTGTTTACCTGGAGCTTCCCTTAAGCTACCAAGAACCTCCCTTAATCCACCCAAAGGTCAACTATTTAGGGCAAGGACATCTAGTTCTCTCAATCTGCTGAGCTTGTAGCAACTCAAAGAAAACCCCACCCGGCCGACAGACATCAGCTTGCTTTTCTGCCATTTGCTCTCCTCTCTGCCCCGTCCCACCCCAAGATATAATCTTAGCAATTTGATCTCTAAAATGCCGTTCGTTTTACTCATGGAGCTGTCTAGTTTGCTGCACCCTCACTTAACGCTACTAAGTTAGTTTAGTTTGCACAGTCACAACCATTATCTAATTACAAAATATTTTGACCATCTCAGAAAGAATCTGATATGTACCTAAGAAATAGCCAAGAAATGTGGTCCAGTCAACTCTAACATACTTGCTGCTCTTGTGAGTTTGCCTATTATGGGTACTTCATATAATGGTGTGTTTAGTGAGTTTAGTCTTTTACTCATTTCACTGCTAAATAATATCCTACCACGTGAATATATCACATATAGATATATGTTTTAATCAGTTGATAGACATTTGGGTTGCTCCTGTCATTTGTCTTAATTATGAACAAAGCTGCTATGAAAATTTACATACCCTGGGCGTGCTGGCACACAACTTTAACCCCAGCACTCGGGAGGCAGAGGCAGGCAGATTTCTGAGTTCGAGGCCAGCCTGGTCTACAGAGTGAGTTCCAGGATAGCCAGGGCTATACAGAGAAACCCTGTCTCGAAAAACCAAAAAAAAAAAAAAAAAAAAAAAAAAAAAAAAAAAAAAAAAGAAAGAAAGAAAATGTACATACAAGTGTTTGTTTGCACATATGTTTTCAATTCTCAGGGAGGTACCTAGGAGCTCAGTTGTTGAAATATGTGACGATTCTGTATTTTAGTTTTTGAGCTGCCCACAGTTTTTCCTAAGGACCTTACCATTTTTTAATTCCATAGAAATATCTATAACCTTAGAACACAGTTTAATTACTCTAAGGCTTAGGTTAGTAGCTCTCCCAGCTTTTAGATGAAATACTAAGCTGATAAACAAGAAATGCTTTCCTAGGGATGACCAGGGCTGGGTCCTGTGTTTGTTCATTGATTTAGCATCCTGTGGATACAGAGATGGTGGTCATGTTTCTTCTGTGAGGCACCATCTCCAGCCTGTGAGGCTTCCTTGGGAATCTTTAATAATGGGGAGAATGCCACGTGGGTGATTTGGCAAAGCTGGAGTCTGGCCAGAGTGAAAGGCTGGGCAGAGTCAAATACCTCTCAGTGCTGGTTTGAGTTTTGGACACTGACCCGTTAAGCTAAAGCCGACTTCCTGTTCTCCACAACAAACCATCGGTTCAGGTTTTGTTTTCTTAATGGGGAAAATGTGTGAAGCTTCAGCATTTCCTGTTTCTCTGGAACAAACAATTTTCTACAAAACCATCTAAATCCCAGGAGTCTGGACATGAGTTTATAACTTAAGCTGGGAGAGAAAAGCATCCTGGGAGTTTGTGTCATTCTTGGTCTGCCCTGGAGCCATCATGTCTACATGGTTGTGTCTCACTGACCACAATCCTCTGAGGTGGGCTAGGCAAGCTCACGCTATGTTCCCTTCATGCACGAGAGTTGATCCTCAGAGAGGTGGATCCATCTATTCCCGCTCACACGAGTGAGCCAGAGGGGGCTTTGCTCAAGCCAGTCATTCCCAACTGCCCTTCCTTTGACTGGTGTCAGTGTGGGACAAATTTCACTCCCATTCCCACAGAGTTTGACTCTGGTTTCTGCCCGGAATTAGTGTGCTTTGCAGTAACAAAGCAGCGACGAGAAATCAGGACACTCGGACGTTACAAGAGGTTCCTTGATGGTTTAAATCAGGGAGTTGCCAATACCATTTGGGATGATTTTTAAAACAAGATAAAAAGAAAACACGACTCTATCAGCTTGAATCTCTATTTTCCTTTCATGCATTGGATTTTTAGTGTTTTCCTTCATATACAGATTCTTTTTGTACAATTTCACTCACAGCACGCAGGCTACCAGCTACTCCATTGGTCTTCAGATGTGTGTCTGCATTCTTACAATTGTTTTTAGTGGTTTATACTAGCAAGGTTAGGGTAGAGTCCTCTTAGAAAAGAGGGAGAATGGCACCCAGGCAACAGTTAGAATACATTCATATCACTTGCTGGACCATGTCCCTGATGGTGATTATTAACAGTTTATGTAATTGTGAATGTCCCTGAAAAGCAACTAAAAAGTGCGTATAGCTACTAAACTCAGAGTCACAACTATAAGGTGTTACACATATGTACACTATATGCACACACCAAACATGTGTACACCACACACACACACACACACACACACACACACACACACACACAAAGCCTAAAGGTAGCTTTGTATTGCACAGTGTTGTGATCTTCTTTTGGTTTTGTGATATACTACTATGCATTGTTTCCAAGTTCAAAGTTACAGTATAGATGCTGGCACTCTGGTCAAGTATCCAATTTCTAGCTGAGAGACAGAAAGCAGACTGGCAGGCAGGTGCCCCTCATCTGTGCCCACCCACATTGTCTTCTCCTCTCTAAACACACTCCTTGGGAGTGTCTTGTCAAAGTAGCTTCTTAGCTACGTTGGAGCCTCGTCCCCTCAAAACACAATAGTAATTCTTACCTCATCAGAATCGGTGTGAATGAAGCGGCAAACTCTGAAGATCTATGCAAGTTCAAGTGTTAAAATAGCATGGTGAGTAGATGGAAGGTTTCCTGTTTCTGCATTCTTGCTGCAGAAAAAAAAAAAAAAACCTCCTTT
Organism: Mus caroli; assembly: GCF_978045245.1. Classification (NCBI taxonomy): domain Eukaryota; kingdom Metazoa; phylum Chordata; class Mammalia; order Rodentia; family Muridae; genus Mus; species Mus caroli. The sequence goes on along the minus strand of NW_028227275.1, from coordinate 27,993,936 downwards.
TCCCACTCCAAAGCACATTAAGGGAGGACAGAAGTGGACTCAATTTGGAATGGCCCAAGGAAACAGGGACTCTTGAAGGCTTGAGCCTCATACAGGAATAGAAGTGATCAACAGGACCCCAGATTCATACCTCTACTGTCTGGGAGAGTCTGAGAAAGAGATTATGCTTAGAGACTGTCCACAAGAAAGCTAAGAGACAGAGAACCCCTGATGCAGCTTGTTCCCCAAGAACCACAGGCTTCCTTCCAAGTAGGCAAACCTCGTAGACAGCATAACAAAACTGCCTTGTAGGTCTTAATAACAAAAATTAAGCTACTTGTAGATGAAGATCTCACCCCCTCTTACCATCAGCCCCACCAAATCTAAGCCTTGACATATAGGAGATTTTCAAGAAAAATCCTCTTATTCCGGCCCTACCCCAAGAGTCAGCCTTGCCTGCCACTCAAGCTGTCAAGACACTCAACCTGCCACTGTTGATGAAAGCTAAGAATGAGTGCCTTGGAATGATGTATGTATTTAAATAAGGGTTGTGATAATAGCAGTACAGGTTGGCTACCAATCATTTACTATGTGCATCTTACACATTTTAATCCACGCCACCCTGTCTGTTGCTTTGCAGCAGGTCTGTGCTAGACTCATTTTACAGAAGGGAAAGCAGAAGCTCAGAGAGGGCAAATGCTTTGTCCAAAGTTAGGAAGCTAAGAAAGGGAGAGTACAGCTCTCAGTTACTAGATCTGTATTGCGTTTTCTTGGAGGTGTGTGTGTGTGTGTGTGTGTAATCACTGTTCTATTCCTCCCACATATTATAAGTAACATTCAGTGGTGACTAACAGTTCATCTAATTTATTTACATATTTTAAACAATTTAGTTATTATTTTTATTTTATGGGTATGAATGTTTTCTCTGCACATGCATTAAGCATACTGTGTGGGTACGGTGCCTTCAGAGGCCAGAATAGGGCATCAGATGCCCTGAAATAGGTGTGATGGACAGTTCTAAGATGCCAGGGGTGGTGGAAACTGAATCCACACCCCGTGCAACAGTAAACATTCATAATAACGGAGCCATCTCTCTAGCCCATATAAATTTGCTTTAAGTGGCATCCAGCGGCCTTCATTTAATCTATAATGCTTATAGATCTTAGGCAAATATTTTAGCATCTTAAAGCTTGCACTTTTTAATCTTCGAAATGGAAAACAAAGCTGCCTAGTGTGTGATGTTCTCTGAGGACAGAGGATATGAGGCACTCATAGTGGTTGGTTCACAACTAGTGTTCAGCATATTTTAATTATCAATAGTTAATTTGATAAGTGCTCCAGGCTGACTGGGGAACCCACTGTGTATCTGAGGCTGGTGTCAAACTCACAATGTTCATCCTCTCTCAGCTGTCCAAGTGCTAGGATTGCAGACCTGCCCCACAGTGCATGGCTTTGAAGTTCACAGTGATGTACATCAGAATCCTAAATGAGAACTTTTGAAAGTACTGAGATCCGGCCCCCCTGTGGGATATTCTGAAGAAGTTCCCTAAGTGATTCAGCTACACTGTTGTTGGTGGGCTCAGTGCCAACTGTGATACACATCTACTAAGGATGTGCTTGCTCAAGATGTTGTGCTATGCACTATGAATAATGAAGTAAATGTCACATAAAATCATGTGGGAGGCTGTTGGGAGCTTCACTAGTTGACCATCCGTGGGGTGGGTTTTGGAGGCTCAGCAGCACCATCTTTCTTAAATGATAACAGAAAAATCTGTGAAGACAGGAAGCCCGGAAGTGCAGAGAACAGACTTTGGAGAGAGCAGAAAGAAGAGATCCAACGGCTGGTTGGAGTTAGAGCAGGTTAGCCTTGGATTCCCGACCTTGAAGTTATTTTCCTATTATAACAAATTTGAGGAATCATGGTGAGACATTGAGCTTTCCTGAGGCAGAGAGTGAATTTTAGAGACTGCTCTTGCAGCTGGTAAGTCTTATGCTCTGATAAGTTAGAAGATGAAGAATGGAAAGGTCTCCGAATGAAGGGGGAGCTTGGGCCAAGGAGGTCACTGACAGGTGGCCAGGGCAAAGGAACAGTTATGTAAAACTGATTAGATATTGGGGGAGGAGTGGAGAGAGGAAGAAGTGCTGAGGACATTGTGCCTGGGTGAGGGGAAGAATTGCGCTGCACAGAGAAGGGGAAGTTGGAGTCTGAGCTGACTGGAGGAGGGGAAAGACTAGGTGACCTTGATTGGGAGATGCTGGGACTGGGTACCCATATCCCAGGGCCATGTGGAGATGTGGTACTCAAGGGAGAGGGGTAGGCTACACACATACAAATAAACTACAGTGTGAGCCATCAGCATTGAGGGGAATTGCTTGGAGCTCTGGCTCTGTGTTGTAGGGTATCTGTGAACTTAAGGCACCGTAAGCAGATTTCTATGTATGTTAAGAAGGCGACAACCTCCTATTATATACCCTAAATAGAATCACCTGTATAGAAGTGGTGACACTCTTGGACCAGTTGAATCACCATGTTCCTGATTGCTACAACACCTCAGACTATTGATTATTTTTGCCACGGTTAGACTGTTGATAGTAATATTTCACTTCATAGAAAAATAATTAACTTCAATTTGGTCAAAGACCTGGATACAAGAGCTAAAATTATGAACTCCTCAGGAAGAAAACAACATCAAAAATGAAAATCTTTTAGGGCTGGAGAGATGACTCAGCAGTTAAGAGCACTGACTGCTCTTCCAGAGGTTCCGAGTTCAATTCTCAGCAACCACATGGTGGCTCACAACCATCTGTAATGGGATCCAATGCCCTCTTATGATGTGTTTAAAGACAGCTGCAGTGTAGTTGTATACATAAAACAAACAAACAAATGACTCTTAAAAAAATGTCTAATAAAAAAAATAAAAACCCACTTCTTAAAAATACCTGTAAATCTTTGTACTAACATGCCTTAAAATGGGTAATATTAGATACATTACTTAAAGTAAAAACAATTATAAAATAAACTAGATTTCATCGAAACTTAAATTTTGTATTTCAGGGACTGTCAAGAAAGTGCAAAGACTCATAGCAAGGGAGATAGCATCTGCCAATCTAATTATCTGAGAGAAGTCTAGTACTCAGGATAAGCCAAGAATCTTTAATACAAGATTGAAGGACAATAACCATTTAAAACTGGACAAACCATTATAGTAAATATTTCTCCTGATAAATGTACAAATGAAGCTGAGTGTGGTGTCACATACCTATAGTCCCAGCCCTCAGAGGAGGCTGAGGCAGGAGGAGTGTGATTTCAAGACTGCCTGTGCCGCATCAGGAGACTATGAATTAATCCCCTCTCTTGTATATGCACAAATGGTCAAGACTCAACATTAAGCTATCTGAGAAATGTAAGTCAAAGGCACAATGAGGTACCATTTCACACCTACTAGGGTGGCAATCATTATTATCATGATTACTATCAATTATCCTGAGATAGTAACAGACGTAAGTGTGATGCTTTAAATTAAAATGGCTCCCATAAGCCCCATAGGGAATGATACTATTAGGAGGTGTGGCCATGTTGAAGGAAATGTGTCATTAGGGGCAGGCTTTGAGGTCACCACCAAGTTTCTTGGGTCAGGATCACTTCTTTGCTTTAGTTTGTTGAAGTGAGAGCTCTCAAAATGGACTAGATTCTTCCAGACTTTGCACCAATGCAGGGGAGAGGAGGAGGACAGAGCACAGAGAGCAATATTGTTAACCTTCACCCCTCCATAATAAACATTATATTCCTCCTGGGAGGTGCATATTTGCTTTATGAATATATTCTGCGCTATTCTTTTATCCCTCTCCCTTCCCCATATTTCTTCACTATTCACCCTTGCGTATCCTTGTCCTGCCGTGAGTCTTTAAATTCTAGTCACAGCATGGTTAACACAAGATGTTAAGAAAAGCATAAGAACAGCTGTTCTGATTCCGTGCTTCATGAACTGCTCATAGCGTGCTCCAGCTGTGGAGAGCAGCTCTAAGGGAGGTCCAAGCTTTAGTTCTGATGAGCTGATGAGCTGATGAGCGAAGCTGATACAAAGGTGAGCCAGAACACAATCTCCCGAAGTGCATCCTTCTGCCTCACAGGACAGGGTCCATTCATCTTTTGCCCAGTTGCTCTCAGAGTCAAGGGTTCTTCCTAACCTTTACACAGACAGGACCTCCTCAAGCTCAGGTGTCAGAACCTGCCAAGGCTCCACCCATCGCTGGCTTCCTGTGAGCAGGTGTGCATGGAACTTTGGAACCTGTGTTTTGAAACTTGTAATTTGAGGTCCTCAGAGGTCGCAGGCACCATCTAGGAAAAGGGTAGGGATTTGAGGCAAAAGGGACTAAGATTCTGACTCCTACCTCATTCAAGAGGAAAGAACCAATCCATTTAACAGAGTGTCCTTAATGGTGGTTGAGTGTATGGGGCTGCATGTGCAGATGCAGCTTAGAGAACTCTCATTCACTGCCTTTCCCTCTGGCTCTCTCCCTGCACACACTGTTCTCTGAGCTCCATGGCTTCCTGTGCTGCGCTTCCTGTTTCCTTGTCAAACTTCATATAAGCATTTGCTGAGGGCTGGGCAGGTGTCAGGCTCCGTGGCTGGGAGGAAGCAGCAGGTGGAGGACATAGGATGTTGATGACACGTGGGCTGGAGTTCACCAAGTTCCCCTTTTAGTTCGTAGTAAAGGACCAGACGTGGCGGTAATCTCTGTTCATGATTTGAGTACCTAGGAAAACTGGCTAATTCTAGCAGATGGAAAAGAACTCTAGCAGGCTAGAGTGCCCAAGGCCAACGAGAGCTTCAAATACTTTGAAGATAGAAGATAACCCTTCCTGCCTCTCATTCCTGGGAGTGTCCCCTCAGGCTCTGTAGGTCTCTCACAAACCTAGCTGATACACTGAGTAGTTCTCCAACCCTTTCCTTCTGACCTCAGCCAATTTCCTCCTTTGGGATCACACATTTCTAGGGTGTGCTAGGCAGGAATGATTCTTGTCTCTATTTAATGATGCTTAAATATAATAAGTGTAATTCCCATAAGACAGTCTTGGCCAAAAATAGAAAACCCTGTTGCTCTTTCACTTCACCTCCCACTCTCCCACTCCTACGTTCACACCACAGCATCCTATAAGGTTTTTGTTTGTTTGTTTTAAGCACTTAAAGCCATTGCTTCCTGGGCTAGTGTGCCCCCTTGAAGAGCAGGCATTTGGCCTGTAGTCTGGGCAACTACCTCAGATTGCCTCCTTGGAAAGGAGGGTGACCATGTCAGTTGGGCTGAGCATAGACTTTGCAGATGGGGGATCTGGGGAGCAGAGGGGTGATACACTCTCTGCTAAACCATCAGGATGGCAGCTTCGTCTTTCATCTGGGCTCCTCTATTGTGCTGGTTGCTATTGGTTCTTTTCCTTTCATTAAAGTACAGTGGTTGTTTGCTAAAGACGCTTTTGTTTAGAGGGAAACAATGCTTCTATGTTCCTACAGGAGAAGTGTCAGCTGTGGGAGGAGAGAGGAGAGAGGAGAGGGTGGGACTCTCCCTACAGAGCCCTCTGGTGGAGTTTTTCAGTATGCATTGCTTCTTCTGCCTCTTGATGGAATGGCTTCCTCCTGTTCATGGGGGGAGACTCCTGATGCACCTGATGACTGCCTGTTGTGGTTTTCAGGGCCCATGGGAGCCGATGGCCCTCCTGCTGGCCTGCATCCTCAGCTTCATCCACTGGCCATTCCGTTCCAGGTGTCTTCTCCAGCAGTTTCTCTAGGTTGGCTTTGACCCACGGCTCCCACTCTGCTTCCTTCATCAGCCACAGGCTACAGTCCCTATCCCAAACCCTTCTCATCGTGAATCTTTTACTTCAGGCATCAGCCTCTTGGCAGGATCTGAAACAACCTCGTTCTTGCACCTTGCTCAGAAGCTGTTCATATGACGTCCAGGACAGTAAGGCTGTCCTGTCTGTTTCATCTCTGACCCCTGACATGCAGTCCATGCAATCGAGTGTCTGGCTTTTATTGGGCATTTACAAAATGCACAGGAAGAAACAAATAACAAAGACAGAGAACATGGAAAGGGGAAAACTTTGGGGTCTTTTGACATGGTCTGTCAGAGGTTGCGTGGAATGCCTCTTTTGCCGAGGAGGGGCATGTCTGCGTAGTTGGTATCCTAGTTAGCATGTTAACATGACATTGTCTATGGTCACCTGGGGTGTAGGGACAGTTGAGTTGAGTAATTGTCTTTATCAGGCAGGTTTGTGGACATGTCTGATAAGTGCCATCTGGATTGCTAACTGATATAGGGCTACCATGAACAATCCCATACCTAGGCAGTTGATTTGGGGTTGTATAAAGAAGCAGGCTAAGCTTGAGCCAGAGAATACATCAGTCTGGAACACTCCTGCCTTGACATCCATCCCTCAGTGACTGACTGTGTCCTGGAAGTGTGAGCCAATTAAACGCGTTCTTCCCTGAGTTGTGTTTGATCACAGTTTTGTTTCGGTGACAAGAAAACCAGATCAGGTGCATCCCTTCTTCTCTGGGATTTATCTTGGTTCCCAGGAATTAGGGACTTCCTTTATCTTTCCCACTCTTTCCTGCACTAGTTTTCCCAGGGCTCGTCCACACACTCTTTAATAGTGTTAACAGAGGCTGTAACTATATAGAAACCCAGCTGCCATCTTTGAGGATCTTCAGTTTTTGGACACTTCCAAGTATTCTATTTAAAAGCATTGGCCCATCAAGGGAAACCTGTGCCTCATCAGCTGAAATGCTCCTGGTCAACTTTCTTTACTGTGGAGGGACGTTTGAAGTTCTCATCTGCACCCCGATGTATCCAGCAACTGTCTCTTACATTGATGGTGACAGTCCGCTGGCAGTCAGAAGCCAAAATTCCATTTACTCAGCGTTTACAGAGAGGAGCTCTCACATTCCAGAGGCACCCCGTCAGTTGCTACCAGACATACCCCGTGTCTGGTCCTGGATTTGGCCAACTCTGTGTGTGTGTGCACATGTCTGTATGTGCATGCACATATGTGCACATACAAGCATACACACAAAAGTCTTTTTTTCCTGTTGACAACCGGAGAGATGAACTTGAACCATCAGGGTGGTAAGGACGTTAGCAGTTCTCCAAGTTCTTTGACAGTTCTCTGGGAATCATCCTGGCTTCTGACTCTTACTTTCTTCCCTCTGTGGCTGCACTCTTGCTGCTGTTAAACTCATACCTACAACCCAGCCTCTTCCCCGAGTTCCACCAACACAAGCCCATAAGACCCACTTATTCCTGGAAGTCTGTAGAAAAGATTTCATGACAGATTTGAAAGGCAGATACCAGGGCTTTTATTTTGACGGTCCACACCTTCACATTGCCATTCTGCCCCTCCCCCACGCACGAAGCAGAAGCCCCTCTGGTTATCTGTGGCTTTTCTTTGTCTTCTATTCTTCTTCTGTTGGGTGCCCCTGTGCATCCCTTTTTGTTATTACTTATCTAAAGCCCTTCAACCCTTCCTTGTGCCTCAATTAGCTAGGTCCATTTGCATATCCAAAGTCTTCCTGGGTCTCAAGTTTCTTAAGAGTCACTCTCCTTAGAAAGCAATTATGGTTTACAGAGAATTCCCTCTTTTGCAAAAAAGGGCCAGTGGGATCCCAAGGTCTTCCAGCAACCCAGAGACATCCCTGAAATGCCAGAGCTGGGGGTGGCTTTTCAGAGGGCAGGGCATGGTCTTCTCATTGCTGTCTTCTGAAAAACGATGAAAAAAATGGGGATGAGTCGCTAAAGTCCCCACATCAAAGTTGAAAGAGTAGCTTTCTCTGCGGGATAAAAAGTCAAAAGCCCCAAAGGCCTGTCTGCCCTTCTGCTGGGGATATCTTTCCATCTTGGGCAAATTAGAGATTATCATGAGGTTCTCTCAACGTGGAGTTTACGGAGGAAAAAAAGAAAGAAGGGAAAAGAAAAACTATTCATTGCTCTACCTTTGCACTGGCCAAGGCAGAGCTATGCTGGTGACAGAAGATTGATCATGGCTGGAGTTGATTCTGAAGCCGACTGTACAGCGGAAGGGGGCCAGCAGCAAAGATAGTGGAGTCATGGGACTTGTGTGGGGAAAGGTGACCCTAGGCTCAGAGCAGTGAGAAGTGCGTTTATCCCCGCCCCCAAGCCCCACCCAGTTTACTTGGACAGCGTGTTGAGATCCCGACTTGGCTTGCCGTGCTACAGGAGAAGACTCACACAAAGGATGTCAGAATTGTTCTAGAAAATCCTCAGCCCTTTGAATCAAGGAAAAATGAGTCAATTGCTCCTCTTTTTCAGTTCTTGAACTTTAAAAATTTGACTGCGGTTCAGTGTTTGAGGTGGTGTGTGCGTTTGGTTGAGGGGGTGGAAGTTGACAGGCAGGATTCGGAAGGTGGTGATTAGGTTCTGAGATGTCTGGGGGTGGAGGAAGCTTAAGGGAAGGAGGCAGGCTCCTCCTGCAGAGGTGGAATAAGAAATGTAAATGGGTCAACTTGATTGGCTCTGGCCCTCCCAAATCCAGTGAAATTAGCTCCAAGTTAAGGCTTTGTCTGGCAGAATAACTGTTCTGTATTCAGGGATCAGGGGGAAAAATGGTTACATAGAATTGTTTGTGTCAGAGAGTCTGCTTTAACCAATTTAATTTAGTTTGATGAGGAACCCTCAAGCAGACGTTCTGTGCCTGTCACAAGGTCAGATGAATTGTGGGAAGCAGAAGAAAGCCTTTCCAACACAGCTGTCTTTGCACTCTGACAATCTCCTTAGGGAATTGAGACTCACATACATGGCCAGGTGAAACAGAAAAAAAAATGAGATCAAAGACCGAACTTCTCCAGCATCCCAAAAGTCACGATACGGACAGTTCACATTCTGGATATAAGAGACGGGGTCATGGAGGGGTTGTGATGAAGTGGCCCCTGAAATGAGGTGAAAACTGCTTATTTGTGGTACTGTGTCTGCCTCCTTTTTGGTTTCCCCAGAGCTATCCAAGTCGATGTTAAATTGACAGTTCTCCAGAGATGGAAGATTCAAGGCAAGAACAGAGGTAATCTAGAAGTTGGTAGCACTGTAACCCAGGCAGAGAGAGTGCAGGGCCACGTTGACAGGGGCTGGAAGAGAAAGCGTTTGGGTTTTGTCTGCCAAGAAAACCATAGGAGAGCAAGGACAGGACCTGGGGAATGGCGTCAGAGTGGAGTATCCTCTGGGGCAGCATCAGAGTTTTGTTAAAGATGATTGCCATGGTTTAGATAATCACTATGGCTGACGCTCCTAGGAGGTATGGAACATTTAGAAGGTGGGGCCTTTAAGCCATGAGGAATATGCCCTGCAGGAGACTCTGCCCTTCCTTCCAATCTTTGGTATTTTTGCTAAGGGCAAGTTATGCAAAGCTGTGGGTTCCCACCATGATGAATTGCCCCCATTCCCACCAGAGGCCTAAAGGCAATGAGTCTACTGAATCATGGCTGAAAGCTCCAAAGTTGTGAGCCAAACCAAGCCTTTGATCTGCATCGGTGATTGTGTTACAAAAGTAACCCAGTGTGGAGACCTGAACAGCAGCAGTGGTATTTGGGTGTGACTGTAGTGTGGTTTAGTAGCAGCTCCAAATATTGGGTTAGAGGTTAGCTGGGCAAGGTGGGTAGATGTGGGGCCTGGAGTCAGATGAAATGGTTTTGGGTCTCAAGTGAACTAGTTGTATGGCCTCAGGCATGTGGTTGGAGCAGGGTAACCAACTCATCCAGTTTGCATGGGGCTTTCCCAGTGTTGGCACCAAAAGTCCCATGCCCCAGGGAATTTCCAAGTCCTGGGAAAACTGGAGCAGCCTGCCCCAGACTGTTCTGAGTTTAAAACTTCAAGGTCCATGTCCTGGGAACTACTTCAGTGGTGAGCAAACCAGGACAGTTGGGGGAACCCATTTGTCCAGTTTTCACCTTGGTTCCCTCACGTAAAAAGGAAAGACAACAGTCCCTTCCTCAGAGTCTTCTGTGGGTTAAATGAGATAGTACACATAGAGCCTGCTGCACACAGGTTGTCATGGGGAAGGCATCACATCAACATTTGCTGGATAGATGAGAGAGAGGGATCCAGGAATGAACCAGTGAGGGGTGGAGGGGGAAGGGAGAGCAGCCTGCATGAGACATGAGCAGAGCCGGTGGCTCTGCACTGGGATTCTCCTGTGTATATAAAGGAAGAGTTGCCAGGAAAGTCAATGAAGCTAACAAGGAAAAGGCTGGCCATTGAAGAGTCCAGGCTGCAGCAACACCTTTTAGTTTGTCTGTTGATGTAATGAGTCTCCACTTGAGGATTCCCGGGATGGATGTCTCTGCTCTCTGGTTCACAGATACTGGGACCACATATGCACAAGCCAAATAAAGGGATGTTTGATTTCCACATCATTCATTTGTTGGTTGAGGCTTTTATTGAATGGACATTTAAGAATATAGGTATATGTATATGTGTGTGTGTGTGTGTGTGTGTGTGTGTGTGTATGTGTGTATGTGTTAGGCACAGTTAGCCTCTGGGACGCTACAAAGAAACAATACATAGTAGTCCACATGCTTGGAAATTTTATGATAAAATATTTTTTAGTACACTTCTTACTAAATATCTATGGACATATATACATAGATATATGAGGAATGAGCCACCACTCCTCTTCCCTAAGCTGAGCCTTCTGATAACCGTCCATAAAACTGGAGTCTTCGTTTGGGCCTGATAGAAACCAGAAGCTAGGAAACCAGAAAGTACTTATTGAGATGGTCTGCGATCAGGAAAGACAGACAGAAGGAAGGGGATGGAGAATAGAGTGTATAGAGAGAAAGGGTCAGGGTGGAGAGGGGATGTCTGGGTTTTCTTTCTATCACTGTGATAGACACCGAATCGGAAAGCAACTTGGCAGGAAAGACTTTTGTTTGGTTCACCCGTCCCTAATACAATGCATCACCGAGTCACGGTAGGAACCCAGGAGCAGAGGCAGGAGCCATGTGTTCACTGTGTTCGCTGACTTGCTCCCCATTACTTGCTCAGTTCTCTCTCTTATACAACCCAGGATCACTTGCCCAGGGGTGGCACCACCTGCAGTGAACTTGGCCCTCTCCCGTCAATCATTAATCAGAAAGAAACGACCCAGAGATTTGCCTATAGGCTAATCTGATGGCGGCATTTTTCTCACTTGAGGTTCCCTCTTCCCAGATGACCCTGGTGTCAAGTTGATGAAAACCTAGCCAGCACAGGGGAGCAGAGAGGTGGGGGACAGGGAGGAGGAGGGAAGAGAGCAAAGAGGAAGTGAGGAGGAAGGGGAGTTGGGGAGGGGCAGGGACCAGGGAGGAGAAGAGAAAAGAGAAAGGAATGGGGAGGGGAGTGAGGACAAGGGTTGAGGAGAGGAGAAAGGGGGCAGAGAGGGTGGGGTTCATGGAAAGAAGCAGGGATATTGGGCGTCCTAATGAAGGGGTCTGAGAGGCTTGGGTGGGGGAGGACTGACAGAGGACACAAACAGAAAGGAGGGCATGAGCAGCTGGCAAAGGGCCTGGGAGGAGCTGAGAGAGAGCAACTGCTCACAGGCAGGCGGTTTCTCAGCGGCAGGCAGCCCCTGGTGGAATCAGAAGATGGAGACGTTAAGCGAAAGGCCCTTGTTTTATAGAGATGTTTTCTCTCTAACCACAGCTAAGAGGAAATGGGGTAAAGCCTACAGCATGGGGAAGAAGCTGTGATTCAACTGTGTCTCTCCCTCCATTTTGCCTGTGATTTTGTATCCTCTTAGGCTCCAGTGTGTGGCCCTAGACCCTATCTCAAACCAAAGCTGTCTTCCTTGGAGAGCTGTTCACCTGAGATCAGCTGAGGTGAGTCTTTCTGACATGGGACACCTCCCTCAGGCACTGGCAGCTTTGCTGAGCACTGCAGGCTACTCTGCTTCCCCAAAGAGCTTCCTTCCTCCCCAGAGTTGCTCTGGCGCAACTTAGAACACACCCTTCCTTTTCCATCACCTGAGAGCAGGCCAGGGTCAGGTCAGACCTCCTTTATGTCATGATTCTTCAACTCCTACCCCTCCCCTCTTTCTGTTTTATACATTTCTGAGTCTTTCACAAAGTAAGAGACTGAATAAAAGCATCTAATGCATGCTAGATCTCAAGAGTCAAAGAAGGAAGAATTATATGGGAATTATCAAGTTCTCTCGGCCTTGGCAGACCATCAGACTGAAGAGGCTTTCAGAGAGGATAAAGTTTAAGGACCATGGATAAATTCCAAGATATGAACCAATTGGTCAGATCTCTGGCTGCTGCCACTAGCTGAAGCCACAGGTCAGGTGTGCCTAACTCCTGGTGGATACCATTAGGACATAATTCTTCAGCTCCAGATGGGCATTTTTTTCCCCCTGTCTTGGCTTGATTTCTGTTGCTTCAGCCCAGTGGCTCTCAACCTTCCTAATGCTGCAACCCTTGAATATGGTGCTTCATACTGTGGTGCCCCACAACCATAAAATTATTTTCATTGCTATTTCATAACTGTAATTTTGCTACTGTTATGAACCGTAATGTAAATATCTGTGTTTTCCAGTGGTCTTAAGCCATCCTTATGAAAGGGTCATTCAACCCCCAAAGGGATTGTGACCACAGGTTGAGAGCTGATGCTTTATCATACTAGCCGAACCTGGACAGTTTATAAAGAAAAGATGTTCGTTTTCTGGAAGTCCTCTGGCTTGGCTTGGCTTCTGATAAAGGCTTTAGGTGGGAGGAAGGGCAATGAGCCCCATGGCTGAGAGATCATAGAGTGAAGGGAAGATAAGGAGAGCCTCGGGAAGCAGAACACACTATGTAACCCACACCCCTACGGCGCCTAACCTACTCTGTGGGAGCTACATTTATCTGTTCCAGAGGGCAGAGGCCCTGTGACACCAACCATCTCTTAAAGGCCTTGCTATAACTCGGCACTGTTACAGTGACATTTAATCTCAGCATGGGCTTTTGCAGAGACAAACCATATGCAAGCCACAGTACTTAGGCTTACTTCAATAAGGACAAAACCATTTTAGAGTTTAGGCCAACAGGAGCTAGTAATGTTGAATGTCCACTGGGAGCGGGAGGTGGGGGGTAGGGGTGGGGTGGAGGGAGGAATACAGTCAGTCTATTTGAAGGATGCTAAGCCAATAAGTAGAATTAGTCAGGCAACCCTTTTATAGAGATTGCCCTGACACCAGCCTTACAACCTTTTGAGCCCATGTTTCTGTGCTTCTGACTTGTTTGAGCTTTGCACTTCTAGGCTTTAAGGGTGATTTTAGGTTTTAATCCACTACCAAGACTGTCAACTCCTGTCAATGGCTCTGTCCAGCACCTTGAGAGGCTTGGGATAATCATATTAGATTACATTGGCTATCATATAACAGTTTGCAAACACTTGTGCCATACAGCAGCACCCTAAAGCCTCAGGCAGTTCTCAGATGGCCAACCATCTTCAATTTGTGGGCAAGGAAACAGGAGGCCTAGAGATGTGAACAGAGTAGCCACGGTGGCAGATATGGATTTCCTGACATAAAGTGTATGCTTTTCTGCAAACCTGTTGCCTGCCTATGACATAAAAATAACAATAGTTACCTAATATAAATCATTGAAACACTATCTGCATTCATTAATTCACATTATCTCATTTAGTTCTCTCGACAGGCATTGGAATAGCTGCATCCCTACCCCACCTCCCATTCTAGATAAGAAAACTGAAGCAGAAAGAGACATAGTAAGTAGTTCATCATCACATGGAGAAGCAGAAAGCGAAGAGCTGAGCCTAGCTAGTCTTATCCCAGAACTGGTGTTCTTAACTTCTGATCATTCTCCCAAAAGGCTAGAGGTGGGGCATCCAATCTAAATTGGCCCCCTGCTTTAAATTGTTCATTAATTTTTTATTGGTGCTATAAAGGGGAGAGTGGGGAAAATGTAGGGAGAGGCTTTAACTATGGAGTGGGAGAAAGGGCATACAGAGACAGAGGAAGGAAAGATGCATAAACAACACTAATGATGTTTTATGTCTCTCTCTCTCTCTCTCACACACACACACGGGGGGGGGGGGGGGAGATTTGTTTAAAGTTATGCCACTTGGTGTGATAATGCTTCCTTAAAGAGTCACAGACTAACAAAACAGCATGAGAAATCTCCTTACGTGTGTGTGAGTGTATATATATATATATATATATATATATATATATATATATATATATATATATGTCTTAGTCACTGCTCTATTACTGGAAAGAGATACCATGATAATGGCAACTCTTAGAAAAGAAAGCATTTAATTGGGAGCTTGCTTACAGTTTCATTGGATTAGTCCATTATCATTTTAGCAGGGAACATGGTGGCAGGCAGGCAAGCATGGGTGCTGGAGAAGTAACTGCTACATTCTGACCTGAAAGCAGAGAAGGAGGGGGAGAAGGAGAGAGAGAGAGAGAGAGAGAGAGAGAGAGAGAGAGAGAGAGAACACAATCTCCTGGGTGTGAGCTTTTGAAATCCCAAAGCCCACTCCCTCTGAGTGACACACTTCCTCCAACAAGGCCGAATCTAATCCAAGAATGCTACACGTCCTAATCCTTCTAATCTTTTTACACAGTTCCATTCCCTGGTGACTGTGCATTCAAATCTATGAGTCTATGGAGGACATCCTTAATCAAACCACCATAACATACATACCGCACAGACACACAGACACACAGACACAGACACACACACACACACACACACACACACACACACACACACACACAGACACACAGACACACAGACACACAGACACACACACAGACACACACACACAGACACACAGACACACTGTATAAATACAATGTATTGGCTGGTTTCATGTCAACTTGACAAAATTATCAGAGAGGAGAATCTTCAGTTAAGGAAATGTCTCCATGAGATCCAACTGTAAGGCATTTTCTCCATTAGTTATTAGTGGGGTAGGGGCCAGACCATTGTGGGTGACACTCTTGGCTGACACTCTTGGGTTCTATAAGTAAGCAGGACCCCACCACAGCTTCTACATTAACTTCTACCTCCAGGATCCTGCTGTGTTTAAGCTCCTGTCCTGACTTCTGTTTGTGGTGAACCTTGATGTGAAGGGTAAGCTTGTGCCCTTCCCCCAGCCTTGAGTCGGGCTAAACAGATCTTGAATGCTTGCCACAAATGGTTTTACTACCTAGGTGGAGTCGGCTGGCCTCACCACATTTGCAATTTCCTGCAGGAGCTTAGAGGAGTAGACAGCCCACTGAGCTTGCTTTGTGACATAATCCAGTTGAAACAAAAGATGGGGTCTGTGGGCTTTCCCTATATAAACGCAGTGCTGAATGTTAAACTTTGAGCCTTGATCAGAACCTTTGTCTTGGCTTCATCCTTCTCTCACACCCTATCTTTTGTCAGTTCCAGTCCCCCTTTCAGGTAACCCAGTTCTCCTTGGCCACTGAACACTACATAAACTGAATAAACCCTTCCCTCCCAAACTTGTTCTTTTGGTCATGGTGTTTTGTCACAGCAATAAAAACTCTAACTGACATACAACCCACTGAGTTCATTGACTGCCGCTCATATTCATATGTTACTTTGGGCTGACCACTTTGTTGAATAACCAATTAGTGGGCTTATCCCTGGGGAAGACCCATTCTCCTTCTCTGAACAGCCATTAAGTGCCCATATCTCTTAATCTATGGGTGGGCTCTTTTGAGGTTTTCCCTTTTTCATATTGAGATGTCAACTGGTATTGTCACTGCTCAAGTATTGTCCAAACTACTTTAGTTTTGAGATTTCATGAGTGCAACATCCTTGTCATATACAGATGACACAATCTAAAACATGTTCTGGTCTTCTCCCTCTTAAAGTCTCCCCACCCCTTCTTCTGTGACATTCCCTGAACCTGAGGTGCAGGAGCTGTGTTGTAGCTGGTTCAGTTAGGGCTGGGTACTCCATGGTCAGTGGTTCTATGCATCATGATCACTTGTGGATCTGCAATAGACTCTGCATTATTAAAAGAGCATTTTCTCTGAGGGGCAAGAGCTACTCTTATCTGCAGGTGTAAGGATAAATACAAAGGATGCAGTTAGGAATTATCCTGGTGGGAAAGTGGCTGTAGTAGGTCCCCCCTATAGAGTCAATAGACTCACCAGGCACATATAATTGGCTAGGTTTACAGTACCAGCCATGTTTTCTTGCTTATTGACCAGGCCTTAAGTCCAGTTAGATTGCTGTTGGTTACTGTCAAGATATGAGTGCCACTATTATACTTTAGGGATATCATCATGATGATTATTGTGGTTCATAGATGTCACAGCTAGGCCAGGCTATTGATCCTACCTCCTTCCTTTGTACCTTTCATAACATTTTCTGTTACTATGAAAGCTAGTCGTCGTTCCCCCCGCTTCCCCCCCCCCCCCAAGCCCTCTGTTTCAGCTTCATCAGGAGTCCCATCAGTCAGTCACATGTCTGAATGCATGGCATCTTCAGGAATAGAGACAACTTCTGGGAAGAGAGAGATTTGAGAAAGAGTTGGGGGAGGGACACAGGAGGGGGTTGGAGGGAGGAGGGGGAAATGATATAAATATGGTAGACATATATGAAATAAAAAAATTTACCCTCTGTAATCTCAGAAGTCTTATTTACCAAGTCTACTTCAGGCAAGGGAAATTTGGACATTTTCCAGGTCTTCTAGGTTGGGCTCCAAAGATGATCTGGAGATTTGGGGATTTAGAAAGGAGCATTACAAGGCCTGGGAGAAGGAAGTGGGTATCTCCCTTTCCATTGCCACTGGGGACTGAAGGACATGCCTGTGCAGGGAACCAAGCCATTGAGCTGAAATCCACTTTCCACATTACCACGTGTGGTGCTTTCCTAGTTAAATTGTTCATAATAATTGATCAGACCTGTACCATTCCGTTAGCCTTGGCAAAACAAAGTCTGACATGTTTTGATATTAGAGCTGAAAATATGCGTGCCACTAGCCGAGGAGCTCTAAATGCTAAAATCACACTAATCACAATGGACAAACCGCTCTCCACCAGCAAGCCCGCATCACTACACGTGCAGCAAACCAACAGCAGCTAATTGGGAGCCTTGAGCCTCCTTCTGTTTCTCAAACACCATCTCTAATTTACTACATGGGGGTAAAAGGGCAGAGGAGAGACCCTCGGGTAACCTTTACACGGTCCTTGTGATGCATCTGTTGCCTGGGATCTTCCCGCGCAGCTACTTTGACTGTCTGGGTCAGCCTTGGCCAGTGGGGGCTGGAGAGCTGACTCACAGGTAGACTTCGCAAAGTTGCGTTTGCGGTTGTTGTTTTCCAGGTATCTTCTCTGAAAGAAACGTGCCGTTCGTTGTGTGACTGGGCTGAGTGAGCAGCCCTGCCCGTGATCATGCGCACTGGTGTCCTTCATTCTGCAGTTATTCTAAAGGAGCAGTGACGTGTGTAGGTGCACGGCTTCTATTCCTGCGCAAGCCTCTTTGCCTTCACCTCCACCTAAACGTCTTTTCTGAGTCTCACTCCATGAGTGTTCACTGCATGCCAACTTGCAGGTTCCCACCTCTGAGAAGGAACCTGCAGGCTGTAGTCTCAGAAGGCTGATGAATTTTGGAATCGTGGCCAGAGAGAACAAAGGGCCCTCCTTTGCTGTGTGTGGGAGGGCCCATGGTGGGAAAGATGGTTCCCTCTCTGTGTGTGTCCTGAAGGGTTCTGATCTATAAACCAGCCATTTCAGGTTTATCATGGTTGTTCCTTCCCAAAGCAGGAGGCTCGACTACAGATTGCTCTGTAGCTGGTAAGTGTGATAAGAACATCTGTGACAAAGACTCTATTCTCCTCTGTGACAATGTAAGCACGGCCTAAGAGGGCCAGCCAGAGCTGTACTTGATGGAATGAATAGGGAGAGTGAGCTGGGGAGCACACAGGAGGACTTTTTTTGCCCATTCCCCAAATGATGGCTTCATGAAAAACTCTTGCTGAAGAGGTGGCAGGCACAAGCACCAGGGATCCCCATTTGGATGTGTTGTTGAGTGATGGAGTCTGTGGGACACTTGCCAGCATGTAAGAGAAGGAAGCAGGTAGGTGAACATTCTCCAAAGCATTTGCTGGACCTTTTGCCCTGTCAGAGGACCTGTGAGAAAGGTTTCATGGTTGGTTAAGTTTGGAAAGCAAATGATTTCTTTCTTGAGAGTCATAACATGAATTTGCATAGTACACCTCCTAGCCATCCCAGAGTTTAAAGGGGGAATTTGTTTTAACACCTAGTTTCATGTGCCAAAGCTTCTGGAGTGCTACATACTCTTGAGGAACTATGCTGTATGCTTTATGAGAGCCCTTTATCCTTTATTCCCCAAACTCTCTCTAAGATACAGGTGTTTAAAATACTCCATTTTACAGATGTAGAAATCAGGACCCAGAGACCTTGGTCAGGGTGAGGAAGAAAACATTTTGCCACATGATTCTAGGACCAAAGTCCATATGTATCCCCAAGAGCTAGCCCCCTTCCCCAATCTGTCTCTGTCTCTCTGTCTCTGTCTCTGTCTCTGTCTCTGTCTCTGTCTCTGTCTCTGTCTCTGTCTCTCTGTGTGTGTGTGTGTGCGCGCGCGTGAGATGAGAGATCTTTCACCCAGCCTGGACAGCTAGTCTATCTTACCAGCTATGATAAACTTGCTTTTGCTGTAGTTTCCTTACTTTAGGATTCTGTGAAAATATAATGAGCCCCTAGATAGGTTATGAAATGGATTTAGGCAAATAGTATGTTAAAAAAACAAAACAAAACAAAACCGTGTTTTGACCTAAGACGGGAGAAGACAGAATGTAGACCTGTCTCTGGGAGATCACTTGTCTCTGCTGTATGAGTGTTGGGTTACAGAAAGCTATTATGCCCACCCAGTTTTTATGTGGGTTTTTAAGATCCAAACTCCAATCCTCATACTTGCATGGTGTGATGATTTGTATATTCTTGGACCAGGGAATGGCACCATTTGGAGGTGTGGCCTTGTTGGAATATGTGTGACCTGGTTGAAATAGGTCTGTCACTGTGGGTATGGACTTAAGTCCCTCACCCTGGTTGCCTGGAAGTCAGTCTTCCACTAGCAGCCTTCAGATGAAGATGTAGAACTCTCAGCTCTGCCTGTACCATGTCTGTCTGGATGGTGCCACCTTAATGATAATGGACTGAACCTCTGAACCTGTAAGCCAGCCCCAATTAAATGTCCTTTATAAGACTTGCCTTGGTCATGGTGTCTGTTCATAGCAGTAAAACCCTAACTAAGTCACATGGCAAGTGCTTTATCCACTGAACCACTTCTCCAACCCCTGGCCCATTATTTCATTAGTTTCTTTAGTCATTAAGGAGCTTTCGTTGTACATTTTGCATTTGGTGTTTATTACCATAATCTGAGAGTGATAGAAATGCTTTACCTTTATTATACATATGCTATTTTATATAAAAACATTTTTACAAATAAAAACATCTAAAAACAATGAAACACACGTCACCAGTAAGTACCTTCACTACATTAGAGGGTGCTCAATGGCATTCGTCATCAGGAGGTACAAATCAAAACCATGTCATAATTAAAGGGCCAGAACACTAGTGTTAGCAAGCATGCAGAGGAATTAGATGCTCACAGGTTACTGGAGGAAGCACAGACTTTCAGTTCTGTAGAGAGTTAAGCAGTTACCATATGACCCAGTTCTATAGAGAGTTATCAGTTACAGAATACACAGGCTAAATACAAACATATGTAAAATGTATATATGAATATTAAAAACACCATTGTTTGTGACTGATACATAGATAAGCAAAATTTGATGTATGCATTCACTAGAATATTATTCAATCACAAACAAGAATTAAGTATGGTGAATCTTAAAAAAAAGAGACACAAATTGATCATGTTAGATGATTTCCTCCAGACAAAATGGGCCAGAATAAATAATCACACAGAGGCATAAAACAGACCAGTTGTTATTTTGGGGAGAAAAGGTATGGGATGATTTTGGGGGGACAAAAACAAAGGAGGTGGAGTAGCATTTTGGGGGGGGGCAGTAAACATGCTCAGGAATTGATTGTGGTCACCATTCTTCAACTCTGAATAAAAGAAAGACCTCTACACTTTAAATGGGTGACCTTTGTGGTCGGAGAATTCTGTGTATAAAGTTGTTATCCCCTTCCTTCATGCTTCTACAGTATTTGAAACAAACTTGGAAAAAGAAATCAGCCTTAATAGTACCGGCTTTCCTGCGTCTCTTCCCTCCTGGTCTCTGGTCACTTGCATTGTGGGGAAGTATAAAGACACTGTCACTCACTGACAGTGGAGACAGAGGCCAGTAGCAAGGATGTGTATTCAGAGGCTTTCAATAAGTCACCTGCCAATCATGCTGTTAGCCATTCATCCATCCATTGCAGATCCCAGGCCCTGTGCAAGACTCCAGGACAAAGCAATTAGAAAAGTGCGCGAGAGCTCTATTGAAAAGACCTGTACGGTCAACTTGGGACAACTGGAAAGTTCACAGGCCCTTGAGATGCAGCAGGGGATGCTGGGGGAGGGAGCCTTGTGGGGAAAGCTGGGGAGGCTTCTAGAAGGATGGATGTGGCTAGGCAATGTTTAAGACCACTGAACAGTCAGATCAAGGCAATTAGAGAGTGGGGTGAGTGCCAGTAATGTCAAACCCACGGAAAGAAAAGCCCAGTGACCTCATTAAGGACTCTGGGGCAAGAGGTTCTTTCTAAAGGCTTATATGCAGAGGAACCCCTGTCACTAAAACAGGCATATGGTTTTTGTTCTCCCAAAGTGCATTTAAATTACATTTTTTTTTGCTTTCACATTCCATAATTATTATTGTATGCTTGATTACATCAACAGTTTTACTACCTTGTACATTTTTCTTAAAATTGTTTTCATTTATTTGTCAATGTCAACCATGTGTATAATGTATGTTGAGCATATTCACCCCTCGTTAACCTCTTATATTCCTCTCCCATTATCACCAGTGCATAATAAATATCTTGAGAGCTTGTTTGGAGGCTCTAGCAGGGCAGCACAACTACTTATATACCCTTGATGGACAACTGGTCTTCCTCTATTGGGTAAAGTCATCCTCTTCATCTGAGAATGCAGCTTTGTGAAAGAAGCACATGGAACAGTCTGGGAGGAAGGGGATGCCAGCCTAGCCATCAAGATCAACTGAATCAATCCTGGTGATGAGTGGTGAGACAGATGCTGCAGCCAGATCGCTGTCACATCCATAGGCAGTTAATCTTTATTGTTGAACATGCAGATTGTTACTTAGGCTTTGCTCCTCCAAACCCATGGCCTGTTTTAGTTAGCATGACAGCAGCCATCTTTATTTTCTCATGCAAACTTCTTCTGCTTTCCTCTTGGGCCACAATTGCAATGTGCCTTATAGGTGCATTGTGTTTCAAAATGGTATATCTAGGAGCGATTATCAAAAGGACTAAAACTCTTTTAGCTCTAATTTGTTTCCCAACATGTTTTCTAAGCAATGTTCTCTTCCCCTAGCTCTAAGTAACATTTATCATGATTAAAAAATAACTAGCATTTAGTTCTCCATTCAGTCTTTTCCTGTCTTATGTCAAAGCACCATTTCTTGAACATACCATTTGTCTAAATCCATTTCATAACCTGTCTAGGGGCTAGGGGCTCATTATATTTTCAGCATGTCCTAAAGTAAGGAAACCACATGGAAACTCAAGAGGAGGCTTTGGAGCAGGAAGGCCTTGGGGCATGAACTACAGCAAAAGCAAGCTTAAATCACCATGTAATTGACACAGCTTTGCCAAGCCTTCCTACCTTGTGCTTTCCAGTCAGAACTTTAGAATTTTACCATGAAAGCTGTGGATTTACTGTTTTGTTTTTGTTGTTGTTGTTGTTCAGTGTGTGTGTGTGTGTTTGTGTGAGACCTTAACACCATTTGAGCTATTAAGAGAACTCAGGGTGGAAAAACATTGGCCTTTGGTATAGAGTAAAAAAAGAAAAAAATCGAAGCGGATTGTGGCACTAATGTTCTCCTCTGAAATCCTGTCACATCAACGTGACATTTAACCACCCTCACCACTGTTGTGCATTAAAGAGAACGACCTCCCATTCTGTGCAGTCCTATGAATGAGAACTCTCACTGAGAGCACTGCATTGTTTAGTGGAGCTGAGTTTGTGTTAGGGTTTATCGGGATAGTTGATACTAGGGTGGTTTCAGCCGAAGGAGACTGTCTTGCCCAGTGATAAATGGTAGGATGGGGTATTATGTAGTATCGTGGCTTTAGCATGATTGGTTTTAGGTTTGGATGTTGAAATTCAACATTTCTTCTTTAAGATTTCCCTGTAGGACTATTAGAGCACAGGAGACTGTAAGAGAGTAGAAAGACTCTTTGTTGTAAAGAAAGCCAAGAGAGCTAGACATTAGCTTCTAACTTTGCTCCTAAATATTTCACTGTATTCTGTAAGGCTTTGTAACACCAGAAGGCATGATGCATGCACTCGGAAGGGAATTCATTTTTCTAGATTCTCTAAACTGTTGGCTAAAACATACCACAATGCCCAGGGCCACCAATGTCTGGCAAGCTTGTTCAAAAAGTGGACAACTTCTCAATGGCCATGGGTGATAAGATCTCATGTGGTGCAGTGGAGTAGGCCCAATGTGGATGCCAGGCATCGACCCCTGACTCTACCCTGTGTTCTCTGACCTTTAATAAGGGATCCTTAGCTACCAAGTGAGCTGGTGGTGTCTTGGTCCTTGGAAATTCCTTTTAGCCTGGTTGTTTCGGTGGTTCTACGATTTTTTTGTAAGGGAGTCTTAGCTCTTTATCTTGCATGGTCTCCCACAAAGCAACTCCCAGAATCTCATTACAAGCAATTACCTGTTGAGTTGGAGGGAGTCCTGGTGATGTTAGGTCACCTTCCTCAAGTCATGGCTTATATTATCATGGGTTGGCGATGAGAAAGCCTCTCATAAAACAGAGAGAAAAAAGACAGCATTCATATCCTTTCAGGTTTCAGCGTGGGATGTGGGTGATGTAATGACCGAAGAAGAACTGGGGATAATTATGCAGTTGTAGAATGGGTCTTCTTGTTAAGTAAACCACCATTAACAGGTTATTCAAGGACTGGGGGAAGTTTGACTGAGTGAGAGTTGCAGTTGGTAAAAGACCTACTTATCTACTGTGTTAGGACATTTTTGACTGATTCTTAGTGAAAGACTTTGTGAGATAGAGTCCAAGTAGGCTTCCTTCCTGACAAAATTCAAGAGATATATAGCATTGTGTGAGTATCTGTTGCTTTTCAGATAGCATATCTGGCATTTGTTAAGATGTTTTGTCTCAGAGGTCATTCCTACCTTATAACTGTCATTTCCTGAGAGCCAAACAGGCTGCTCTTGATGCATGAGCTGGTGCATAGCCGGGTGCTTAGTGCTTGATGGTTGCAGAGTTGAATCCTGTAAGGATCGTCCTCTCTCTCACACTCCGTGATGTCATACAGCTTTCTTCTAAAGAGCACACCAGACCGTATCTGACATCAATCTAGTGTCTTTTTCCTTGCTATAATGCTGGGACACAAGACCACAGAGTCTACCCAGTAGAAGCTGCTAGTATTTGTTAAATTACTAAGAGAATTTCACTTAAGATCTTTAGCTACTGTTACGATTTGGATCTTAAATGTCTCTTGGAGTCTATGTGCTAATGACTTGCTCAGGAGGTAGTGAAACCTTAAGGAAGTGGGTCCTAGAGGAAGTTAAGTCATGAAGGAGGTTCTTTGAAGGGGCTGTTGGAACCCTGGATGCTGTCATTCTGCTTCCTGACTGCAGCGAGGTGAGCACCTTGGCATTGCCTCACCGCTCTGTGTTTTCCTACTATTCTATGTGTCCAGATGCAGTACAGCCAAGAGACCATGGACTAAAATCCTTGAAATCGTGAGTCAAATAATTAATACCTTTAACCTAGCGTAGTCACTCCAACAGAAAGATGAAGAGGTGTCTTCCCACGTTATCAATAAAGATACACATCAAACTTCTTAAAATAGCACATTAGGCAGAGGCTTCATGGCTCAGTCTGTTTCCCTCTGCATCTTCCTCTCTCAACACTTAGCTGGCCCTGATGATTCCCCAAGACACAAATTCAACCTGTGCATTACCTGTGAGTTCCCAAGACAGTGTGTTATGTGGTGCCTATGTTTCCATTTATCTGAATCTGGGAGTTGTTTCTGAGGTCTCTTCCCTGTTGATGCCAGCAGGTCCTAAATTCAGGCTGCTGGAGCCTGACCTCCTCCACATGGTATCTCTGATCTCTGTGAATGAATGAAGGTAGACCTTTTCTGCATCTACTACATTTCTGTAATCTTGGGCTTGCTCATTAATCTCCAGAGAGTGGAGAGCTTGCAGTAAGGGTCCATGGCATCATTTTGAATATACCTTCAATGCCCAACTCATTTTAGGGATTCAGAAAAATGATGTTTTTTCGTTAACAAAAACTTTGGCTTTTCCTTTGTAACAATGCTTCAAAGAGGCTGTCATGTTATCCTTATTCCTGTAAATCAACAACTGACAACTTTGTATGAGTGTGAGTTTGTGTGTGTGTGTGTTTTGGGTGAGGGTGAAAGGAATAGATGAGGTCTAAGTCAAACTGAGAAATAAGAATTTCAGACTCTTATCTGCCTCTGTTAAGACCCTCATTTTAGCAGATCAGTTATTTAAACAAAACATTACAGTTTTGAAACCCTACAATCCAGCTAAGAACTAATAAGAAAGCTGATGAATGAGAAATAAAACACTGATAGAAATAAGAGGTACAGTTTTTATTTCTTAGTTTATTATTTTAACAACCATGAATGGCAGAGGATGTTGTGGAAGCATTTGGGAAGCAAGCCTAGGGAATAAGTTGGGGAGCAGAAGGTGAGACAGGGAAGCCAGTTCCCACTGTGGTCTCACTGGATACTCCTGAAAGGAGTAGAACACACCTCAGGCTTATCAAAGAGGCTAGGAAGCTGGCTTGTTACTGTCTCTCAGGTCTACTTCTGAGGGATAAATTTGCACCTTGCTTTGTGTCAGACTCACTGCACTTTGATGCCAGAGAGGCTTAGGGCTCCAGGAAGTGGCTATCTGTGGATTTGGATGAATGCTGAAGCAGTGGGGGAGAGGAGAAATGTGGGGAGAGAGTTTGCAGTACCAATTACGAATCCTCCAGTGTTCTTGCATTTGTTCATAAGAACCCGACTTCGGATTTACAATAAAATGTGCACAACATAAACCTACAGATTGAGTTAGGTAACTGGTTCTCAGCTGGGTGTAATTTAGTCTCTTCCCTTGGAGAATAGTTTGTCAGTGTCTGAAATTGGTTTTAGCTGTCATAAGTGGGAGGGTGAGAGTTCTTCTGGTGTCTAGTGGGTAGGGACCCAATTACCCCTAAACTAATAACTAGTCTAAAATTTCAACAGCGCTGAGGGTTTGAATCTCTAGGTTAGGTTTATTAAAAATTTCAGATAACACAAAGGTTCAGAGAACCTTTCTTTGGCTTATAAAGCCAGTGCAAGGCCAAGATTGAACTAGACTTCTATTTCCAAAGCTTGTGTCTTCTAGAGATCAAGAAAGAACCTAGAGGTTTACCGAAAAATAGAACAACTCACAACAAACAAACAAATAAACATCCCCAGATCTATACTGGCCATGCCTCCTGGCTCAGAACTTCAAAGGCTCCTGAAACTGGCTGGAGCTGGCTGGAGCTGGCTGGAGCTGGCTGGGCTGGCTGGGGCTGGCTGGGGCTGGCTGGGGCTTGGGGGAGTTGGAGAATGAGAACCTTTCCCATCCTCTTCTGGCCTTGCTCTCTCCTGGGCAAGTTGGGGCAGGTTCCCTGGGCACAAATCCCAGATTTCCATACCAGGCCTGGCCAGGTGCCCTTAGCTGGAAGCCCCAACTCCTTTGCAATGTACAAGGTTGTCCTTCTTCAGCCAAGGTTGGCTGGTGGTTCTTTGTGGAATGGCAGCGCCCCACATTCCCCCAGGCTTGGGATGGTCTCTGGCAAGCATGTGGAGTGAAGAGTTACAGGTGGTGCAGACATGGTTTGGAAGGAATCCCAGCTGGGGCAGTACCAAGAACCTTCTGATGGCTAACCAGATAACTTGGGCTTGCAGAAATCCCAGGAACCGTCCCTACTCTAGGAAACTAGCTTCAAGGGCAACACGGGCTTCTGAGAAGCCAGAAGAAGCTCAAAAGTGGAAACTCCTCTGTCATCTTTGCCTTCTCAGCTTATAATTTTTTTTTTCCCCCGAAAGCACCGAGTTCTCCATTGCTATGTCCCTTAAGATGGGGAGTCAGCCTAGGAATGAACAGAGACGTGGAACTCAGGATACAAAGAACAACCAGAAGACTAAGCGCAAATATTGATGGGGCGCTGAGCTTAGCTGTTTGTTTTGGGGGGGTTGATGGACACTTTGGGTTAGTTTTTTTTTTTTTTTTTTTTTTTTTTTTTTTTTGGCAAAGGCAAAACCTAGGCTCCTTTGAGCGCTCTCGGCTCTGCAGTGTCCTGGCCTTCTGATTTCCAGATTCACATCTTGCCTCAGGGGGATTGACAGCTATCCCACATGCTGTTTCCTGGTCTGTTTAATCAAACTTTCATTTGATGTTGGTTGGAATTTCACATGTGGACCAAATACAAAGAAATTAAGTGATTCCAGCAGCTTGAATCTAAGGGAAGCATTAACCTTTGATATCAAACAATCTGTTTCCAGGGGCACTGGGTAAAAGCTGGTTCATTTGTTCATTCATTACTTCATTCCCCCCTCACCCCCATGTGGCAAGCAATTACTAAGGACTACCCTGCTCAAAGCTTTTCGTAGGTATTGTGAGGGTTATTAAGGGAAGTGCAGAGAAGCTTAAGATCTAATGAGGGAAAGAGATGATGAGCTAGCACACCTTGCAGGGCAGAAGTTGGCATACTGCAGAAACTCTCACTTCTGGGCCATGAAATGATTCTGGCATAGAGAAGAGGGAACAATATGTGGTATAATCTAAGAAAGTGTACCACCGTAGAGGAAGAGAAAAATAGTATTTTATTGAGGAGCAGGTATGGAAAAACATACCGACCAAGTAGGCTTGGTTCTTAAAAAAATTTTTTTTTATTATCATCTTGTCCTATTTTTATACTGAATAGTTAACTTTTTGTATTAAATAATATCAAGACATAGCTTGTGGAGCATTGTGTTCCTGTAAACAGTGGCTATTCCATATACACTGATGTACAGACATCAGTGGTGGGATTACTTACAACTTGAGTGACTTGATATTTTTCTTGACTAATAATTATGAAAAATTGGGGCCTTGATCTGTGTATTGTTGCCCAATTTTGTCCTCTCCATGTCTTTCCCTCTTTCTTTTAATTCCTTCCTCTTCTTTCTGTACTGAGGCCTGAGCCTGGGGTTCTAAGCGTGTTAGGGAAGCACTTTTCCATCATGCTGCATGCCCTGTGAATAGTTCATTCTTTTCAATAGTTTATATTCATTCTTTTGAAGAATCGTTCTGCTGTGATACATTGAAAGTGAAATAATGAGACGCTTTTCTACGCACAGGTGTCCTGAGAACATTTTTGTGAAACATTGCTGACCTCAGTCTTTCCATTATAACATAAGCTACCATAGAATGAAACTGTGTGTGTGCTCACATCTCAGTCTTACGCCCATGAATAAGTGACTTTCATTGTTTGTTGTAGTACATTGAAATAATGAAAAAAAAAAATCTTAGATCAACTACCATTGAATATCTTTCAATTTTTCGAAACTCACTGGTAGTTCTCAACTTGAATTAACACTTGGTTTTTTATAATCACGAACAAGAAACGTAGTCCTTGTTCTGTTTGTCCTAGAGATTCTTTGTGCAGGCTGTGGGCCTCAGGCTCACTATTCTGTTATTTTGTGGATGTGTCAAAACCACACACCCCAGCCGGGCGTGGTGGCGCACTATATATATATATATATATATATATATATATATATATATAGGCACAGTCCTGAGGGAGAACTCTGCATGATGTGTAATCTTCTCAATTTATAAAGCAGTCCTTCGTAGGGTTCCAACGTAGAAGTCAAGAAATAGAGTCACAGAAGCAAGAATGGCTTGCGCTATTCATGCCTCTAATAAGGCAGTGGCAGGATTCCAACTCAAGTCTGCTTAGCTCAATAGGTAAACATTAGTTGGGTCTCTTAGGAGTCTTAAACTCAAGGCCAGATGTCTAGCTTTACTATTGTCCTAAGTATTTCAATGCCTAGAATCTCTTTCTGTTCTTGGCAAACATAAAAAAAATGTTTCTTAACTTATTTATTAAAAATGCTAAACAAGATTTGCCCTGGCTAGTTTTATGTCAACTTGATATAAGCTGGAGTTCTTTTAGAAGAGGGAAGTTCAGCTGAGAAAGTGTCTCCATCAGACTGGCCTGTGGCCAAGCATATGGTACTTGTGGGAATCCAGATAATTGTGGGTGGTGCCATACCTGAGTAGACTGTCCTGGGGATGTGTTACACAGTCGGCGCTGAGCAAGCCACGAGGAACAACTGGAACTTCTCCAAAGCTTCTGTCTTCAGACAGTTCCTGTCTTCAGAGTCCTGTTCAGTTTGAGTTCCTGTCCTAACTTCCTTAATGATTGTTGGTATATTGATTTGAATAAGAATGACCCCTGTCTTAGTCAGGGTTTCTATTCCTGCACAAACATCATGACCAAGAAGCAAGTTGGGGAGGAAAGGGTTTATTCAGCTTACACTTCCATACTGCTGTTCATCACCAAAGGAAGTCAGGACTGGAACTCAAGCAGGTCAGAAAGCAGGAGCTGATGCAGAGGCCATGGAGGGATGTTCTTTACTGGCTTGCTTCCCCTGGCTTGCTCAGCCTGCTCTCTTATAGAACCAAGACTACCAGCCCAGAGATGGCACCACCCACAAGGGGACCTCCCCCTTGATCACTAATTGAGAAAATGCCTTACAGCTGGATCTCATGGAGGCATTTCCCCAACCGAAGCTCCTTTCTCTGTGATAACTCCAGTCTGTGTCAAGTTGACACACAAAACCAGCCAGTACAACCCCTGTAACCTCATCTATTTGAATGCTTAGACACCAGGCAGTAGCACTATTTTAAAGGATTAAGTGGTGTGGCCTTGTTGGAGGAAGTATGTCACTAGGGGTCGGCTTTGAGATTTCATAAACCCATACCCAGGTTCTGTCTGTCTGTCTGTCTGTCTCTGCTTGCAGATTAGGATGCAACTTTCAGCTACGGCTCCAGTACCATGAACTCTGCCATGATAATAATGGACTAAACCTCTGAAACTGTAAGCCAGTCCCCAATCAAATGCTTTCTTCTATAAGAGTTGCTTTGGTCACGGTGTCTTTTGACAGTGATAGAACAGTGACTAAACAGATAGGCCCCTACATAAATCCTTTCCTCTCTAAGGTGCTTTTGGTTATGGTGTTTCATCATAGCAATAGAAACCCTCACGGAGACAATATTATTCGAAGATGGCCCCAAGTAAGTAAATAAAATTTGACACAATGAAATGTATGATTGGCTGGCGGTTAAGTAGCAACGGCAATTTCTGGGTTCTATGACCTTGATCTGACTGTAATGCCTGTAGGTTTTTAGTTTGTTTATGTGAAAAACTACACTACTCATAGAAGTTACTCCTAAGGTTATCAAAACTATTAAATATGCTAATATTTGTAATGTGCTTAACATGGGGGATGCACGTAGAGTCAGGGCTATAGAAATGTTGGCTATTCTACTATTCTTAATCTCTGCCTTCACCTACCAGATGATTTCTTCTATCCGGAACAGCTAGTGAGCAATAGTTGTCACTTGCACTTCTGTGAATACTTTCATGAAGTCTGCCTGGTAGCTGACATGGATTTTTCTTTTGCCCACTTAAAATGCTACTATCTTCTCTATGCACACCATAGACACACTGACAGAAACCGAAGCCTTACCCAGTAGGTTGCCATGAGCCTGGTTTCTAGCAGCAGCTGCTCCTGAGGTAGTCAGTGGCTATCCTTTTCTTCAAACAAAAAGATTCTGCTAAGTTTGTAAGAGATTCTGCCAGCCGGCCGAGCAGGTCTCAGGTCCTTCTGGAAAACCGAAAAAGAAAAAGAAAAACCCTCCTGTGTTCTTTATCCCCAGATTGCTCCTTGGTTCACAGGCTTGAATGCAATTCTGCTACACAGTGGCTGTGCTGGGGCTGGCCCAGCTGTTTGCAGGAGCATCTGTCCTGGTTACTCCTTACTTCTTGCTGTAGGTCAAAGTGACTAGACATTCTGGTTTTGCAAGGACTGTCCCCAGTGACATAGCTTTCTTTTGAGCCACCATGTGATGTAATGTGAGCCTTTATTTCTTGCTCAGCTTCACACAGACTGGAGGCCTGAAGTCATGGTTCATGACCAATCTTATAAGGGTTAAATATCCTCCCCCACTCCCACCCCCACCCCCACTTACCCTAGCCGGTTTTTTGTTTGTTCATTTGTTTTTTGTTTTTGAAATAGACTATAATTAAAATGGAGAAGGCACAGGGCAGCTGGTGTCTGCAATATTAAAACTCAGGAGACTCTGAAATCTATGACATAATTTCAATTGAAGGAGATCAAAGTGGTTTGGAGAGGCAAGAAAGTCACTTATTTGAGCAAGCTACAAATGAAGACTCCAAGAAGAGCCAGTTTAAGTCAGGGTGGAAAAAAGAATCAACCAGGGTGGAAATACTGGACAACAAAAGAAGTGCTAGAAAGTTTCAGCCTTGACCTTCAATACAGAATGCTGAGGCAACACCAGAATAGAACTATGGTGATTATTTTCTATCGAACTTCCTATATCCTGAAGGTATTATCAATCAGTGGGATACTAGTATAGAAGTCCTGGGTTTGAAGGACAGCACAAGCCACTTGGTCTGATCACTCCCAGATAAGACCATTTTGAGGTCTGAGTGCAGGTGAGGGTAGGGCTCCATCCCATCCCCATTCACTGTAATGACATCTACAAGGATATCATGAAAATTATTTAAAATCTTTCCTGATAAGTATCTTTCCAACTGTGATAGGTAGTCTTCAACATCAACCTGCTTGGATCTGGCATCAACTAAGAGACATGCCTGTGGGCAGGTCTGTGAGGGAATTTTCTGGAAGGATTGGCTGAATGGGAAGGAGCTTTCTTGAGAGTGGCAGTGCTTTCTGACAGTGACCCACACATCAAGAGATCTGAGGGCAAAGCCGTGCTGCTTTGGCCTGCCTGTCTTTGTTCCTTGTTGGTAAATGCATCTACTCTGTTGCTGACATTATTTGCTGATATCAGCCTTCTTTGGCCTTCCACTGTGGTGTAAAGCTCTCAAGGAACCTTCCAGGCCTTTTGTGCCAGGTTTTGACTGCTGACATATCCAGCCTTTCCATCATGCTGAGACCCATTTTTGAATGACTCAGCTCATACTGTGTAAATAAATCTAATAAATATCCTTTGTAATATATATTCAGCAGGTCAGTTCTATTTATTCAGAGGTTTGACTAACATACCATCATGGTTTCATATAGTTAGAATATAAAGTACTTGACGATCACCATTGAGTGACTTAACTGCCTTTGAGATGGGGTAGTAATGATTCGGTTGTAGGCAAAGTGAACAGGTAGCAGTTTGGTGTTTTCTGTCTGTCTATCTCTCTCTGTCTGTCTGTCTGTCTCTGCGTGTGTGTGTGTGTGTGTGTGTGTGTGTGTGTGTGTGTGTGTAAGCTTGGGATGGGGATGGGGTAGGGACATGTTGATATTCATGATCAACAGAGGCCAATAAAACATTGCTTTAACTGGTAGCTGTGTTGTAACTTCTGATACCCTCTCTTGGGCTGCATTCTTTGCTTCCCATTTCATAAAGGGAAAAGAACCCCAGCCTAATTATGATAAAGTGTCATGTTTATATGGAAGCCGGTTGCATTGAATGAATTCTATATAGCAGATTAAGTCCCCCCGCCCCGTTCTCCCTTTCTCCCATAGTATGTGTGTATGTGTGAATACAATCATTTATCCAATAGCTTATAACATTTAAATTTCATAACACCCTTTGAAATTGAAACCGATTATCTTTATTTTACAAATGAAGAAATCAAGTCATGGCAATACTGGATGACTTGGCTATGGCTGTACAAGCCCAAGTTAGAAGGGCTTTTGTTTTTAAAACAGTCAAACCTTAATTCATCAGTAGATAAACTAGGATGGCAAGAGGGCAGGGTGCCTTTCTCCTGTCAGAGCTGTGGGTGAAGAACACGTGTCCCCTGTCCGTGTTGAGTGGGAGTTAAAATGTGCAATTTCAATGTTTTTAAATGTATGTGTACACGTGTTCATGTGTGTGTGTTCATGCATGGGTGGCGTGCACATGGAGGCCAGAGGTTGATGTTGGCTTTCTCAGTCTCTTGTTGCATTAGTTTTTGAGATAGGGCCTCTCTCAGAACCCAGAGCTCAGCAGTTTGCTAGACTGACTGGCCAGCAAGCACTATGGCTACCTTTTCAGTGCTGGGACTATATGGCTATATTGCCACACCTGTACTTTTACCTCTGTGTTGTGGATCTGAAGTACAGTCTTCAAGGTTGTGCAGTAAGTGCTTTCCAGCTAAACCATCTCTCCAGACCCCAGGTGGGAGACTTCTAAGCTCTGCAGTCCTCTATTTGTATGAGTTATGTAAACGTAAGAGTTAAGTGTTGTCTTAAATCCACTTAAACATCATTTTTCAAGAAATAGGCGTGTCTCTCTAAAAATGGACTTTTACCAGTACTCAATGGGAGAAAGAAAGCTATTAAGAAAACAACTATTAAGGGACACATGAAAAGCATCCTCAGCCTGGGTCTGTACACCACTACATGCTGGGTTTGGTCTCCAAACTCCTTAACTTGCAATTGAAAATAATTAAGGTTAGACAAGGGTGGGGTAAAACAGAATGAGATGAACCATGCAGATGAGACACAACTCGAAGGAACTCCTGACCATCATCCATTTGCAATTATATTACAGTTGGAATCTTATGAAGGCTCAGACATCTTCCATGAGATTTTCCTTGTTTTCTCTCTTGAGTTTAGTTTTTTGGTCCTTGTACTTCATGACTAATCATTATTATATAACATAATACTATATATACAAATTATAATAAATAAGTCTTCTTCTTCTTCTTCTTCTTCTTCTTCTTCTTCTTCTTCTTCTTCTTCTTCTTCTTCTTCTTCTTCTTCTCCTCCCCTTCCTCCTCCTCCTCTTCTCCCTTCCTCCTCCTCCCCTCCCCCCTCCTCCTCCCCTTCCTCCTCCTCCTCTTCCCCTTCCTCCTCCTCCTCCTTCTTTTATTTTTTTTTTACAGTCCAGTTGTTATCCCCCTCCTGATCTACCCTTTGATAGTTCCTCAAACCATTCGTTCTCCTCCATCTCCAAGAGGATGTCTCTCCCTAACCTCACCAATCCTCTACCCTCCCTGGGGTCTCAAGTCTCTTGAGGGTTAGGTGCATCTTTTCCCACTGAGTCCAGACCAGGCAGTCCTCTGCTGTATATGTTTCAGGGGCCTTGCACCAGCTAGTGTTTGCTGCCTAGTTGGTGGTTCAGTGTCTGAGAGATCTCAGGGATCCAGCTTAGTTGAGACTGCTAGTCTTCCTATGGGGTCATCCTCTTCCTCAGTTTGAAGCATATTCTTTACAAGGTGAAATTTCCTCCTTAAGTGTGGGCTTCAAAACCTATCCATTGGTGAAGATACATGATCCCTACTGATCAGCTGTCAACAGGCTTATTCTGTAAATTTAGTAAAATAACAATCAATGGAAAGAACAAGTATCTGAGGTTTCTTTTGCTGTGATAAAGATCACAATCAAAAGCAACTTGGGAATGAAAGGGTTTATTTCATCTCAAACTTTCAGGCAATAGTCCATCATGGCGGAGAGTCAGGTAGGAAACAGAGGCCATGGAGGACGACTGCTTAGTGGCTTGCTGCCTGGTCTGCTCAGTTTGTTTTCTTATATACCTCAGGACCACCTGAGTATGGAAGCATAATTCACAATAGACAGGGCCCTCCCACATCAGTCTTTAATCAAGAAAATGTTCTACATTCTTGCCTGTAGGTAATCTGCATGGAAGCATTTTTCAAATGAGGTTCCTCTTCCCAGATAACTCTGGTTTGCTTAAAGCTGATGAAAAAAAGCAACCAGCCCCATTGAGAACTATTCAATAGGTTGTTTTTGGTGTTTTATAGACATCTGTTCATAGGAATCTTGACAACATCTGTCAGAGATTTCAAAGGCATTGTTTTTTGAGTTTTAAAAATTTATAACTTTCCATCCAATTAACTGGCCATCCTCAAACAGTGTGCATCATCAAACATATGCTGCTTCTTTGATGATAATTTCTTTGTCTCAATTACTTCTCAAGGGCTTTGCCTTCACTTAAAAGTCGGGGAAGTGATTATTTTTGTTATATGTTGATGGCCCTGTTTCCATGACTACTCTCAAGGATCTTTCAAGTTAGGATGTTGCTGTTCAGTATTGTTACTCCAATTGCTAGTAAAGGCACCTAACTCATACCAGTTGTTGAGTGGTTGTTGATTGAATCAGTTACTTTAGGCTATTATATACTCAGTCATTCGTTTAGAAACAAGGTCTGATGGTTCCGAGCCTAGCCTCAAACTCCTTAGAGAGCCTTGAATTTCTTATCCTCAAATCCTACCTTACAAGTACTGAGATCACAGGCATGTACTACCCTACTTGGTTTGTTGCAGACTTAACTCAAGGCCTTGTATATGCTAGATCTTGCGATTGAGCCACATCCTCCATCCTCTTTCCATTCTTTGAGGGCTTGGAGACTGTAGTGAGAATTGAAGCCTTTGGCCTACAGCCAATCTGCACTGTGATGAACTTTCTGTTAAAGACATCTCCTTCCCCTAAGAGGATCTGGACTTGACTGCCTGTATTGACACCTATTACTCTCATTTCCTGTAGAGCTTTAGGAAGAGAGTTGGTGCTGACAAGAGGCACTCATTTAAATCTCCCCCAAAGCATATTCAGCTAGCGCTTAGAGATGAATTTGGTTAAGGCCTAGTTTCTGGTCTCTAGGTATCAGAGGAAAAGTCTTCACAACCCAAGAACCCTTTCACCTGTCACTCTGCAGCACTTTTATCCTGAGAACTTAAGGGAGGACAGACGAAATTCAAGCCATGCCATGGTATATTCACATGACAGAACGCAGTGCTATTATTATTCCAAAGACTGAATTACCTATCTGAGCAGAGCTTTGGGGACACTCTGGGATGGGGAGAGTTTTTCTGTTCTTAGGGTCAGAAATCTGTAAGTTTGAAATTTGAAGTGGCTAGGTATGTGTTTATAATTCTTCATTCTGACAAACTAGACCACATGACAGATGAGATAGACTCTGGTTTTCCTACTAAGTTCCCTGGAGACAAAATGGAATATACAAACTACAGAAAGATTCAACATATGGCCACAAAGCATGACATTATTTATTTATATATTTATTTTTATATAAACAGTCTTCTTTTAGCTATTCTTTCTCATAGCAAGAAAATCCCCTCTATGTGCATTTTTTTTTTTTTTAAAAAGGAAGAGTGCACACATACAACCAAGCGCACGCCTTTAATCCCAGCACTCGGGAGGCAGAGGCAGGTGGATTTCTGAGTTCGAGGCCAGCCTGGTCTACAAAGTGAGTGCCAGGACAGCCAGGGCTACACAGAGAAACCCTGTCTCGAAAAACCAAAAAAAAAAAAAACCTAATTATATGAATGTTTGCTGACTAATGAGTCTTTTCTCTATGAGGTAATATAATTTAAAAATCCCTGAATGGGATGATAAAATTGATTTTCCAATATTAAGCAAAATTCTTAGAATAAACCCAACTTTATTGTTATATCTTCTCCTTTCTGTGTATTTGCTAATATACGATGTATTCTTCCCTAAGTCTTTACTCATCTCTTGCTCTAATGCCTGAGGTCACCTTCCTCCTCCTCTGTACACAGTACTCGTCTCGGCATCTTCCACAGTACTGGCTTGCTGGTCATAGACTGTCTGAGCTTAGACTTTTCTTGAAATGTCCTGACACTTCTGTCAATTTTAAAAGGCAACTTTGTTGGGTACACCACCATCTTGGTTGGCAGTTATTTCCTCACTCACTTCAGGCTTACCCAGCTTTCAGGGTTGTGGGTGATGTATCGAGTGTTTTTCTGATGTGTTTGCCTTTGTGAATTGGTCTCTGTTTAGTTCATTCCAGCCTCCAGGTTGCTGCTACCTTGAGCTCTGTCTTGACTTCCCTTGGTTGTGGACGGTAAAGTATAAGATAAAACAAACCTCCCCAAGTTGGTTTCGATTAGTGCTTTATCACAGTAACAGAAATCAAAAAACTAGAAGTGAAATTGGTATCAGGAGCACAGGCTATTACTGTTGGGGCTCTTCCCGTGATGTACTTTAATTAAGAAGCTGTGGAAGTGATACCACGGCTTTATTGGGACTGAGAAATCAGCTGTGATTAAACAAGAGACTAGCATCATTCGGGTGAAAGTTTGGGTGTGTGTGGGGGAATCAGTAAGGAGAAGACAAAGAGAGAAGGAGTGTGGAGGGAGGAAAGGGAGGCAAGAATGTACAGCAATGGTTCTCAACCTTCCTCATGTTGTGGTGACCCCCAAGCATAAAATTATTTTCATTGCTACGTCACAGCTGTAATTTTGCTACCCATGGGTTGAGAACCACTGACGTAAAGGGAGGCAAGAGTTCCAAGGATGGGGCGTGTGAATATCCACCTTGGTGATGGACATGAAATCACAGCTATTATGGTTTATTTAAATTATTTAACAGATTGTTTGTTCACAATTTGATTTTCTTGCAAAGCTAAGGGCCCGGGGTGATTACTAACTTACCTTGATCGCTCTTATTGGAACTTGTGTCTACTTACAGTGGTCTTTGGCAGTTCATACTGCCTACTTCCCATTTCTCTGTCACCTCCTTCTTGACCTCTGCCATTAGTTTCATAAGCTACTTGAGAACTTCAGATGCTTCCTCGGTCCTCTGAGGCTCTGTATAAAATGCTTGAGGAAGAAGAATTCTCTAAGGTAAGAAGCCAATTGAACCTCTGCCTTTGGTCACAAGGGTGGGTAAAGAGAGAGGCAGGTCAGTACATGTGCTTGGACTCAGGATAGAAATCTGGACAGGGTCATCTTTCAATTGTGTGAAACCTGAGATAGTGTTACCAGACACTCTTGCTTCACGGAGTGAGTGAGTTCAGCACTCGGCCCCCCAACTTGAGTGGACTCCAGGTGGATGTGTGTAGCAATCTTTGATGACTCATTAGAATATAATTTGATCCAGTTTTTTTTTTCCTTTTTCTTTCTAGGTCTTTTAGGGAGAAGAAAACATTGGTCTAATTTGTTAAGTAAGGGAGGGCTAAGGCTAAACCAAATCAAATGTATACATGAAAGCCAATTGCTAAAGTGATGCTTAGTGTTTAAAGAGGACAAACTTGCATATAGATCTGAGAAGCAGTCTTGAGGCTTGAGGATGCCAGTGTGTTTATCAGGCTGCATTTCTCAGAGTAATCTTATTTTTTCATGTGAATGACCCACTTAATGTCAAGCTTAACTTCCTACATCTACAATGTGAAAGTATCTCATTTTCTAATGCAACACATAGGATTGAAGACATTTTATTAGAAGACCATTCTCTACCTTGCCCCTTACTGAATCCTATTCCTAGTTTTAAATTCTGAACGATGCAATTCTGACTGTCCTATAGGACACGGAATCTACAGCTAATTAGAACCGAGAATCTCAAGACATTTGAACAGAGAGGCCAGCACCAGTCTTTGTGGTTTTAAGAATGGTTTGGTATTTCTTTAAACATACAGTGCACGAGGTGGTTTAGGTCTGCCAGCTCTCAGTCCTTGGTAGTCACACCTGGAGAAAGGTCACACAGAGAACCCCATTTGGAGTCAGTTCTGTTTTGAGTAATCACTTTTACATATTGAAGAGGTTTAAACAGGGCTCTTGTGTCCCCTTGGCCACCCATCCAGTCTGATGTGAAGCCCGACAGCTGGAACAGGAGGCCTTGACACCTCGAACTCAGATTGCTTCTCAAACCCTCAGCTCTTTGTCACAGTGTTTTTAGAACATCGGCTCTGGCTTCATTGCCACATTCCCCACTCTGTTCAGGAGCACTAATTGTTGAAACGTGGACATATACATAAAGGCAATTCGTTGTGTTCCCAAAACAAAACAAAAACATGATGCTCATGAACTCAACTCTCCTTAAACGGGCATTTTTGAATTGTCGCTTTGACAGGGATTTTCTTAAAGGGATCTATGAGAGTCAAGACTGTTAAGAACCTCAGTTATATTTTAAAAAGTACTCATCTCTCTGTTCAATAGCCTCAGAAAGAATCTGCTAATTTTTAGTGGTTCAAGAAAGAGATCTTTGGAAAAAGAGACAGTTTTTCTCCCAAGTCAAAGACGAAGCCAGACCCAGAATTGTTCGTTAACATTCTTCAGTGCCTAATATAGAGCTGCGTATGTAGGTGGTAATTAGAAAATATGTTTAGAACAAGAAGTGAAGATTCCTGTGTGCAGAGTCTTCAGGGCTAGTCTCACCGCCCTGAGGGAAAGTGGCTGAGGCAGCAGAGGCGGAGCTGAGAGAGGTCAGAAGAGCAGATGGTTCAGCAAGGCCCACTTTTCCCTTTTATGGAACCTTAGTAGACATCCTTATTGCCCTAGTATGTCACCGTAAAGCAGGAATTACAAACCCTTTCTTATTCATAAAGATTTATAAATACTGTATGTAAAGTGTTTGGCCGTTCCTGCTCTCTTATAAAGTAAGAGCCTCTGTTATTATTGGGCACTAGCAGAATGATACTTAATTTCAGGACAGTTAGTAGGGAAAACTGCTCTGAGCTAACTCCCTTTTAAATACTTGTAGCAGGGTCTGGCTTTACCCCAAGTTTCTGGACAGTGGAACCCGAGCTTGTCTGTCTTCTGAGATCCCCATAGACCCCAAGTTCTATTGGCTCTAAAGTTCCTTAGTTATAGAGGAATTAATGAGACTTTTAGAGAGAGAGAGAGAGAGAGAGAGAGAGAGAGAGAGAGAGCTATGTCTTCCAAGGACAGAACATTCTGGAGTCTACAGTGTTTTATATATATTATTCTCATAGAGGCTGGGGTCAAAGCAAAGCCAGAGGGCATCTAAACTCAAAGGCATTTAAGAGCTTTGAAAAAATTTGTGTGTTGAAAATAATACACATTGGCATCAAACTTAGATTTCTTTGGCAACCTTGCTGTCAATATAGTTAATTTGAAGAAAGAAAAGAAAAGAAAAGAAAAGAAAAAGAAAAAGAAAAAGAAAGGACCAAATTCAGCAAGTTAAAAAAAAGCCATGCTTTTGAAATTTTACTTTAATGACTTTAGTAATTTTTTTGTTTTGTTTTTAATTTTATAAGGTATGGGTCCAGTAAGAATTGTTGTTGTTGTTGTTTTTTAAATTGATTGTTCTGCTTGTGAGTACAGTTTTTGAAAGACTGAGGGTCATTTAATGGGTAAAAACATTTTCTATTGCATTCCCTGGGGATGGGGTGGAATGTTTTCCTAAATTATTTTGGTTAGAGGGCAAGCATCTATTTAATTCAACCTCGGATCAGCAGAACTTATTTAGCATAGTGGCCGAAGAGGGGAAAGTATGTGTGAGTGTCTCTTGAATCAAAACAGGAACGAAGCAATGAAGAGCAGAGGGAGTACTTCCAGTGCCTCCACCCAAAGCCAGAAGGCCTCCATGTGTCCCCAATTCTGTCACTAATCTGCTGTGTGACCTAGACTGTCACTTAGTTGTTGAAGCAAGGTCTTGCCAGTGGGAGGCAGACAGCTTGGTAGACTTCCCTTATGGGGCTGTTCCAACAGCTTCAAAAGGCTCGAGACAAGGGGGGTGTTTTATGTTTATCAATGCTATACTTTACATGATATCAATATTAAAAATTGAAAACTCTTTGTGATTCTTTAAATTTTTAGCCAGGGAACCTACTGGCTTCTGAGAGGCCAACCAAGCTGGAAGTGGTAAAGGACCCGTTGTCTTCTTGCTTATGCTATGCTGTGTGTCGATACAAATCCTGCTGACAACGCTGATAATAGCTATCATTTACTGAGCAATTATTATTAGCCAGATTGTATGCAGTCTGGTTGCATTATTATTTTCCTTGTGGATTGAAATCAGAGCATTCACTGCTCCCATACTACCGTTTAGCAACATCCCCAGCCTGTCTTTGATATATTAAATCTTCACAGCAACCATGTTAACAGGATCACCACCACCACCATCACCACCATCACCACCATCATCATCATCACCACCATCATTCTACTGTACTTATTACTGATGTGTGTGTGTGTGTGTGTGTGTTGTGGTGTTGGGTAAACATTTCATAGTACCCATGCATAAGTCAAAGGACAGCTTGCCAATGTGCGGGAATCAGTTCTCTCCTTCCACCAGGAGAAGAACTCAGGTTTTGAGGCTTTGTGGCAAATGCCCTTGTCTGTTGTGCCACTTCTCTAGTCCACAATCTTTAGAGAAGAGAAAGCCAAGGTGTGTCCATCACTGGTCGGTATGGTTCTAGAATTTTCTTTCACTGCCACATAGCCCTTCATAGTTTTTATGAGTTTTTAATTCCCATGGGATACAACTTTCTTTACCTGGATTTTATTAAATCTTCCTCACAACCAAATGAAGCAGGGTGTTCCAGGTATTGCCCTATTTTATAAATGCCAAAACTGAGGCACAGAGAGGCTAGACAAGAAGGCCTGTCTGACTGGAAAGCGTGGCTGTGCTCACTACCCTCTGGTGGAGCTGGTGACAGTGATGGAAGACAGGCTAGCAATGGGCAGGATGTGCGACACATTCCACCCATGGAAGATGGCATCTTCTTTGCAGAAAGAAGTTAAGAAACAGCAGAGTCAGATGCTAGGGCCAACTTTTCTGTTAAGACAGAGGAGGGCTGAAGTTAATTCACACCACATTTCCTGAATGATACTTACCACTAACTGTTCTATTTGTAGAATGTCTGTTATGAATCTCCTAACCCTAGTACAGAGTTGAAACCCAAACTTTTCTACAGGGGTAGGAGATGGATACAGGACCCACCCAGGTCCCTAATAATCATATTCTTTCTGAGAACCCAGTAATGCCTTTACAAGAGAGCCCAGAACAAATGGGTTTTATATAGGATTCCTTTCTTCTGTCCCTCCCCACATCTCGTCTGTTTTCTATGAGACAGGCCTTACTAGGTAGTCTAGGTTGGCCTTGAACTTGCTTTATAAACTGAGCTTAGCTCAGCTTCCTTTGTGTTGGGATCACAAGCCTGTGCTATAACTTCTGGCTTCCTTGTGCATCTTTCATTGTTGTTTTGGGGTCTGTACAAGTGGCCAAAGTGTTGGCAGAGGCTGCTCTGGGGCAGGTCCTGCTCTGGGAAATTCAGTTCAAACTCTTCCAGGCAGTACTGATACCATGTGAACTTACTGTTCCTGGTCCAGTCCATTGCTTCTGAGAGCCTTACCTTGCTCTGCCCATCACCCCCCAAATGTCTGTGGACCAGCTAGCATCTCTTCTGAATATAAGACTAAAAATATCCACTTTTGATAAGCAAGAACAGATGGAAAGCCAGGTGTGACATTGCCAACCCTGTAATCCCAGCACTCAAGAAGCTGAAGTTGGAGGATTACCAAATGTTTGAGGCCAGCATTGTTTGCATAGTGAGACTGTGATCTCAAAACATCAAAAAATTAAAAGAAAAAGTAACATACAAGAAAGAAAAATCCACCTTCCATCAAACTGGACACCTCCTGTATCCTGTAAAGAAACCAGTGCCTGCCTCAGGTTTATGAAGCTCAGCCCATAGGAAGTCTTAGCCACTCCAGGATATTATTATTGCCTTCTGGGCACCCTGAGAGAGAGACTTTGGATGACTACTCCTTTATCAATACAGAAAACCCAAGCTCTGTATTTCCCAGAGCCCTTCTAATGCCTCTGGGATAGAAGCTTTTGATTGTTAATTTCTTTTTAGGGAATTTGCAAGCCCATTAGCATTGTTAGTAATTTAAAATTAATGGCACTGGAAGATTTATATCCCAGAAATGAGTGGATGCTACAATCAGGACTCACCTCCCAGCTCATTGCTAAACACCTGTCTACACCCCTCTCACTTCGCTCTCCTGACATTTTCTTTAGTGCTTCTTGCTACATACTCTCATAGTGAAGCAGCAAAAAAAGATCTTGGTTTTTGCTGATAGAAGTGTTGTTAGTTTCGTGGCCTCTGTGACAGTGTTAAGGAAAAGGGTTTGGGTCAATCTGGAACACAGAGGGAAAATCACAGTGCTGGCTAGTGTTGTCAACTTGACGTTACCTAGAGTCACCGTAGAGATGGGCCTCTGGGCATGCCTTCATGGCGTAAGCTGGTGTAAGATCTATCTTATTCGAAGGCAGTACTGTGTTCTAGCTGGGATCCTTCTGTGTGTAGAGTAGAGACAGTAAAGCTGAGTCCTAGCATGTGTTCATCATCATGGACAGCTACTTTAAGTTCCTGCCGCCTTGGTATCTCTGCCATGATGAACTGTGTTTTTGAACTGTGAGCTGGAACAAACTCTCTTTCCCTTAAGTTGCCTTTTTATGGTATTTTATCACAGCCACAAGATAACCACAAGTAACCAAGACAGCCACTGAATAGCAGAGAGACCCCCCACTTCCAGGAAAATTGTTCACATTCACTGCAGGAGATACCTCTTGGGATATTAGACTGGGAAAACAGTAGACAGAGATGAGAGAGAGAGAGAGAGAGAGAGAGAGAGAGAGAGAGAGAGAGAGAGAGAGAGAGAGAGAGAGAGAGAGAGCCTTACACACTACTAATTGCTGACTGCACAGGCAGCAAAGACCTTATGTGATGCACTTCCTTTGGTGAGTCCCTACACATACTTCATTTTACCTGGGCTGCCTGTTGATATGTCATGGGCAACCTGTTTATCATCCATGACGCCATCCAGGTCAACATCACCATCCTGTATGCCATACCTTCAGAGTAGATAGATAGTCATGCTTTGGAAGCCATTTAGTACCTATGGTGACTGGTGATACACCACACGCTCAGCAATCACTTACTGAACCTCTGACAGAGGGCCCCCCCACAAGGACGGGGTCGAGAAAAACTTCCTGTGCTGGTCTCAAAGAAACCACAATCTTTACTAGCTTGGCTGCTTTACTTCTGTATCTGGTTATAGCCTAGAGGATAGGGCCACGTGTCTGTTTGAAGGCTTACATCCATCTTCTGCCACTGCTTCTTCTAGTACATTAGTAGGATTACAGATGTTGCAATTATGCCTGATTCCTATGATGGGTGTGAATTATGTGTGTTACACTGAAGCCTCTTGCTCACCATTTAACCTTTGCTTTGTCTGAGTCAACTTAGGAACCTGCTAAGATCCGCTAGCTCCAAATGCCCTAGCCTCAAGTAACGTATGCCAAGCAACATTGAAGTCCTGGCCTATTAGGAAAAGTTTTTCTCTATGTCCACTTCTGGAAGGTCTCTTGGAAATACTGCATGCCTCTAACAGTCATCCTGAGGAAGTGTCTGTTGTGAATAGCCCTGAGGTTGAAGATCAGGATGGCTACAGGCTGCTGTATGGATTCATGTTCTGTTGTCTATGAGAAGTACTAGCTACCACACAATTCTCCAGAGTCCTTGCCATGCCTGGAGGGCTTGGTCCTTGGTCTTAAAATATGAGTTTCTACGCTAGCCAGGCTAACAATGACACGGAATGCTTAGCTTAATAAGCTTTTACTGGATTATCTGAGTCAGAATTCATGGACAGGATGTGATCTTAGCTCCTTGTATCCCTTCCACGAACATGAGCACTATCACATGTTTCCTGCAGTTTAATTACAGTGGGAAGAAATACTAACCATGTGTGTTTAAGAGGGACCTCTTGGAATGTTCTGGAAGTGTGTAGTTGTGCATGTGTGCATTTATGCATTGTGTGTAGTCGTGTGAGCATGTGAGGGAGGCCAGATGACATCCCTGCGCATTGTCTCTCAGGAGTTATCCATAATTTTTTCTTAGGATCTCTTTTTGATGCTCCCAAGCTTAATGATTAGCCCAGCCTGGCTGGTCACCAATACCCCTCTAATACCTCAGTTACAAATGTAACATTGAGCTCAGTTGTGTTTGTGTGTGAGTGTGTGTGTGTGGTGTGGTGTGTGTGTATGTGTGTGTGTTGTGTGTGTGTGTTGTGTGTGATGTGTGTGTGTGTGTATGTGTGTGGTGTGTGTGTGTGTGTATGTGCGTGTGTGTGTGTTGTGTGTGTGTGTGTTGTGTGTGTTGTGTGTGGTGTGTGTGTGTGTATGTGTGTGTGTGTGTGTGGTGTGTGTGGTGTGTGTGGTGTGTGTGTATGTGTGTGTGTGAGGAAGGAGGAAATTCTGGGTATCTAACTCAGGTCCTCATGGGTGTTTTGCAAACTCTTTATCCACTAAAACATCTCCCCAGTCCACAGCGGTGGATCTTGAAGAGGACCTTGAGCAGCTACATAGGATGGATTTTTCTTTTAGGTCTCAACATTTACCGGAGATGCAGAGATACAGTCCAAAGTACTATCTCTCGGTGCAGCTTCTTGCATCAAACCATGTCTCCCTTCTCTATCCTCAACTGTTAGTGCCATTTCCCACCAACTTGACAACATTCTCATCTTTTCTACCTCTTACCATTCCTTCTTTGGTATCATCTGGCCAGTATTCCTGTACCTGATCTCACCTATCTGATTAGTTCCCCCACACCAGGATGGTTTTATCCTTATTAGAAGACCTATTG
This sequence comes from Mus caroli, assembly GCF_978045245.1. Classification (NCBI taxonomy): domain Eukaryota; kingdom Metazoa; phylum Chordata; class Mammalia; order Rodentia; family Muridae; genus Mus; species Mus caroli. The sequence goes on along the minus strand of NW_028227275.1, from coordinate 27,949,080 downwards.
TGGGGCAGTGGGAGTGGGAGAATAAAAGGAGGGGAGAAAACCTGCGTCCTACCAGAGTTCCAGTGCTCTGGGCGGGCAGACTCCGGAGGACTGCGGCACGCTTTCCATGTGGCCCCGGGTGGGTGTCTGGCTTTGGGAAGCTATGGACCCAGCCTGTGGGGGTTGGACAAGGGGCAGTTCGAGGTCTCTGGGCCTCATGGAGGCCAGAGATAACAGGTTCTCAGTCTCGGGCATCCCAGACACCGCTGGACACTGCGGGAGAGCTGAGAACAAGAGGGCAGGGAGAGAGAGGGCGCTGGGTGGTTCCCACACGGGAGAGAGTCCTTGGTCTGGTCCATGGCTAAAGTGCAGGAAGGCCTTCTGGCGGGAGGTTAGATGCAGCTTTTAGGGGAAAGCCTATCCCATCATTCAAGTATTGCAGGCCTTGATGAGCAGAGACAGTCTATGGTTTTAGAGCTTTACTGTAGAAAGGCAGAGAGAAAGAGAGAAGGTAGAAAGAAAGAGAGAGAGGCTGGCCACGGCCACGTGGAGAGAGGGGGAAAGGGAGAGAGATAGAAGGAGGGCTAGAGATGAGAGTAAGAAAGGTGAGAGCTTAAAGAGAGAGAGGAGGGGCCAAGCAGCCCCTTTTATAGTGGGCTGGGCTACCTTGCTGTTGCCAGGTAACTGTGGGGAGGAGCCCTTGTAAAGTTTCCTACTGGGTCTCTATTGGGTCTCTGGAGCAAGCCTCATTCAACCTAAACAGGCTGCCTTTCACAGCCCCACAACCTGTCTGTTTCACTAGGACCTAACATTACTATGATCATCACCACCACTGTATCTCTGTAATCACGTTACTTACGTGAGGCACTGTGCTAAGAGCGTCTTCTGAATTATGCCATTTCACTAGTATATATTATATCCTACAAAGCAGATGCTGTCCTCATCCCCACTTTGCAAAGGATGAGCCTGAGGACTAAAGAGATAAAATCACTTGTCAAGGCCAAAAGAGGCCTTAGCTTTAGATTTTTCTGGTGTCAAAACCAGAACTCTCAACCACGGTCTTATACAGTGACATATATTGCACATATAGCACATATATGCCAGTGTATATCTTTCTTTTCCCTCACCCTTCCCCCCAATATAATAATTTTATTATTTGGGAATTTCATGCAATGCACTCCAATGACTTCTTAATCCTTCCAGGTCCACCCTCCTACCCTTGTGCCCCCCCCCCCCGAAAAAAAAAAGAAAAAAAATCACCAAGTCCAATTTGTGCTGTTCATATACTCACTGAAGCATGATCAAACTCCCAGCAGTCAGTTCCTTAAAGGACACTGTGTCCTCCCTGCCATCTCCCTGCCCAAAGCTGTCAATTGTGAATTGTTGCTCTCCGGTGTCTTTGTCACAATTTTTAAGGACTATCTTCAATGGCTTCTTGTATTTTTTTTTTTTTTTGGCAGGGAGGGTAGATTGTCACAGAAGCCTGCAATGTCTCTTATTCTCAATTATGAGTCTGAAGTCATCAATGCTACAGCAAAAGAAGCATTCTTGCTTGTCGTGGCCAGTGGCAGCATGGATCTTGGACTTCCACATGGTTTCCTGTAGCAGCACAAATCACAGGTATCAACATGGCCGCCAACAGCAACATGGACCATAGACAACAACTGGCAGCAGCACATCTTCTTCCTTTCTTTAGTGTTTCTGTATGGGGATGGGTTTGGGATGCCATCCTTGGGGAATCTGGATTATTAAAGACTAGATAGGATTTTGAAACTTGTTATTTTTAACTATTGAAAAAAATTGAAATCTAGAAAGACAATAAAATTTGTCTAGATCCTGAAGTGAGTCTGAGGTTCCTGGTATTAAGCACAGTGTAGTGTGGGTTCTCATAAGCATTCGTTCATCCTTTGTGGCCCTGAGAGCTTGTTCTTCATGCATTTCAAAGTTCTAAACTTTGCCTTCTTTGTTATAGTATGAGTTCTTTAAGGACAGATGTGATCTGCTTGAGCAGTGTTTCCAGTAGGGTGTGAGAAGGTTCTAACGAAGGGTAAGTAAGCATGGACACTTATGCCAGGGAAGGCATGCGATGGCTTACAAGGTGGTGAGTGAATGAGAAACACAGGGGATGCCAGGAATCCTTCATGGAAATCAGTGGGCAAATGAATTGGAATCAAGATGAGGAGAGTTGAATTTGACCTGAAAGGAATTTATGGGAACATGGACGGTGTTTTGTAAGAAATGAAAAGGACCTAGCTTTGAGTACTGACAATGGGACTTATCATTACAACACATGACCAGGCTCTGCTCCTGGCCATCGAGATGCAGCTCTCAGTGGCCACTCCGTTTGGCATCTAAGGGCTCTGAGAGCCTGGTTATTACTGTGGTTAAAGTGCCAGGTGCCCTGGGTGTGCTGATATACGATGCTATCTAGATCAGTGCTTTTCAGACTTTAATAAGCATACACATCACTTCAGAGGCTTTTTAAAAGGCTAATTTGACTTCCATAGTTGCTGGGTGGAGCCTAAGGTTTCGTGTTTCTAATACATTACCAGGTGCTGCTGCTTTTCTGAGCAACTGCACTTTGAGTCTGAGGTTCCACGTTCTCCATGGGAAAGTGCTAGAGAATTCAACAAGAAGCTGTTGCCTTTGATTAAGAACTGTCACACCACAAACCAGCTTTCCAAAGATGGACCAAGGGGACTCCCATATGCTTCCCGACAGTCACAGAGATAGGATGAATAAAAGGCCAGAAAGCAAAGCATAAAACTCATAGTTCCTTGTGAATTGCATCTAAAATCCACACAGGGACTGATTTGCCCCTCAGTCATTTGGGGGTTCATGTGGGTTCCTGGCACCTAACACATCCCCAAGTGCCACATGAGGGAAAAAGATAAGAGAGAAGATGTAATCAAAGAATCTATGTGCAAACCACATCTCATTAAAATTACTTTCACTTTCAGGATTAAGAACAAAGCTGAAAGAAGAAACCATGGAAATAAAAAGCTATGGTGAAGACCAGACACCAGCTTTAAAGCCTGCTGCTTACCCAGGGGATTCTAAGTCTTCTCAGAGCGCATTTGTGCTTCTAAATTTTTACATAAAAGGGCAGAATAGTTTATTATCAATATAAACAGGGCAGTGTGCTAACTCACCTTTCGTAAGATTTTATAGTCTGCAGTGCACTTTCAGAATAGTTTTATTGAGCCATAATTCACATATCGTAAAATTCACCCCTTTAAAGTGTTATTTGTATTTGTTTTATAACCCACTCTACAAACACCTTGGCTCCTACAGTAGGTGACAAAAGGCAAGTTAAAGGGGTTTGGAGAGAACAAAAGACAGGTGGATAGGTAGGGACAAAATGACACTTGCAGTAAGTGGAGAGACAAAACCAAGCAGGGAGGCATAGAGAGCAAGCAGAAAACTGTTATATAGAAGCTTTTGGTTTACTGGAAACCCTTCTCTAAGATGCTTCAAAACACCTCAGGAAGATGACCATGTACAACCCAGTACAATAGCTTTCATGGGGATGCCCTTGAGTTTCAGGGAAAGACTGTGGTGATCAGTGATCTCGGATTTAAAAGGCAGGGATACCTGCGATTGATCCATTAACACGTGATCTGTGCAGTGACAGCAGCAGCTTAAAGGAAGTTCTAGGTGCTTTAAGGAGTATGTCTTCAACACCATCCACAGTGAGTCAGTCCAGGGGGACTCCAGATCACTGATGTTTTATGGGGTGGGCTGTGTGATGTGTCCCCAGGGACAGGATATACACTTGACTCTGGCGGGAGTGAAGGTGTCCAGGCTTCTGGACCGCATCTTTCTCCTATGAACAGTGCCCACGTCTTATATTTTTAGACCTGGCTATCTCTTCCAACCATAAAACCTGAATCTTTTTGAATGGCAATCAGAGCGGTTCTGCCTCTGGGATGCAAAACAAACACTAGAAGAGTTTTCTGTCACATTTTCTCTTGGAGGGGGCAGCAAAACCCAACAAAACAACAACAACAAAAACCCCCTCTGAAACTCATTTGTTCCTCTGACTTCTTCTACTTGTGACAACAAATGTATAAACAAAAGGACTTGTCAGGATGCCACTGTGGGTTTGGTTGGATACAATATTTTATTTTCTTTCTTCCTTCCTTTCTTTTGGTCCTCCTCCTCCTCCTCCTCCTCCTCCTCCTCCTCCTCCTCCTCCTCCTCCTCCTCTTCTTCTTCTTCTTCTTCTTCTTCTTCTTCTTCTTCTTCTTCTTCTTCTTCTTCTTCTTCTTCTGTCTTCTTCTTCTTCTTCTTCTGTCTTCTTCTTCTTCTTCTTCTTCTTCTTCTTCTTCTTCTTCTTCTTCTTCTTCTTCTTCTGTCTTCTTCTTCTTCTTCTTCTTCTTCTTCTTCTTCTTCTTCTTCTTCTTCTTCTTCTTCTTCTGTCTTCTTCTTCTTCTTCTTCTTCTTCTTCTTCTTCTTCTTCTTCTGTCTTCTTCTTCTTCTTCTTCTTCTTCTTCTTCTTCTTCTTCTTCTTCTTCTTCTTCTGTCTTCTTCTTCTTCTTCTTCTTCTTCTTCTTCTTCTTCTTCTTCTTCTGTCTTCTTCTTCTTCTTCTTCTTCTTCTTCTTCTTCTTCTTCTTCTTCTTCTTCTTCTTCTTCTTCTTCTTCTGTCTTCTTCTTCTTCTTCTTCTTCTTCTTCTTCTTCTTCTTCCTCTTCTTCCTCTTCTTCTTCGTCTGTCTTCTTCCTCCTTCTCCTCTTCTTCCTCCTCATCTTCTCTCTCTTTCTCCCTCTCCCCATCCCCACCCCACCTTGTGAGGCAAGGTCTCTCTATGTAGCCTAGACTGGCCTCACTCAGACATGTGACCATCTCACCTGTGGCCATAAACCTCAGCACCGGACAGCTGGCACTGCAGGTGCCCTGGTGCCCTGGTGATCCCCTTCTCCAGCTCTGTCTGTGAGAGTCTGCGCTCTCACTGTGAGGCAAGCTGCATGGTGACCTTTGCTGTCCTCACCTGAGATGGGCACTTGCAAGTTATAACTTTGATAGTCTCCCAGATGATGACGCTTCAGCACAGAGACATAACCGGCTATGAGTGAGAGCTGGAGAAGGTGGAATTTGAAAGTGAGTGTTTTGGTTCCAGGAATTAAATGAACATAATACCTGCAAAAGAACATAGCGAGGCTCATATCTATAGAGACTTTTAGAAATACATGACACAGCGAGCAAATTATGTTATAAACATAGAATATCATTTCTGGGGTTATTTTATAAGACCACATTAGAATCTACTTCCTAGATCCAGTCTTTTTCTTGTGTCCCCCTGCCAGGCCCTAGTTACGACTGGGTAGGTTCTCTCATCGCTTTCCCAGCTATGCTGGACCATGGGCAGTTTGGAGACAGCATGATGGATTTGTTTGTGAAGAGCTGTGATCCTCTTGGTCATTTGGTTTGACCTGAACCTTCACTAGGGAGAATTGCTTCTCCTTGAATCCTTGGTTAAAGCAGGATACAATTCCCTCTCTCCCCCACTTGAACATGTTGCTTCTTTGTAACATCAATACGACATGAACGACACCCCCTAAGTTTTTAATGGCTGTTGTTTTTAGGTCCCTGACTAATACACTTTTTTTCTGATCACTACCTGAGTCTGACAGACAACTGCAGCCTGCATGGGGCACACTGCCCCCAGCTCTAACCTGGAAGTAGTGTGCTGATGTGGTCCTTTAAAGGTGGCTTGACGAGTTTAGGATTTATGAATATCTTATTATACCACCACATGGTCTCTTTAACATTTGACTGTAAGATTTGACCTGCCATTGTGTGAGTTAGAGCCAGCATTTTACAGCATTTGAATCTTAGGGTTTAATGGAAAGCAACAGTTATAAAGCAGTAAGCTTCTTCTATCACGAGTAAAATGCCCAGCCAACAAGCCATTACCCCCACACATGTAGATAATGCCTCATCTTACTGGGCCTATTTCTATTTGTCTGTTTGTATAAGGTCTGTTTACATACATAATAAAAATAAAGAGCTGAGGTTTCTTCTGGCTACTTCCTGCTTCCTTCTAATAGTTCCTTCTGGTTATCCTTGCCCTGCGTCTTGACTCAGCGTCAGAGCATCTCTGTGTTATCCAAATTTATCCAGCTTGTAAACAGAAATGACCCCCCCCCCAGCTCACTATATTTCCCATAACACCCCTGACTCCCAGCAACGCTTTTTGTGCAGTTTCAGAGCCAAAGTGTCCGAAGTCAGAGGAATGCTTTCATTTCTTCTTTTAGTCCTTCTTGATTTGCACTCATTAAACCTTCTTATTATATTAGCCCCATACCAGCACCACCCATATAAGCCTCAGGCATAACAGATTATTTTCTGCCTGCCATTGTCCATTTCTGAAGCAACACCATCTTGAAAGGATTCCACCAGGTCTTCAGTCTTGCCATTTCCTTTCCACACTCACTAGCTGCAAGCTCTGTCCCAGCCTTCCTTCAGGACATTTGTTTTTCAGACAAAAGTTAGAAAGGACTAATGGTAAGCTCACAGCTAGAACCGATGAGGAAAACAAGATATCCAGGATGATAAAGTTTCCTTCTCTCTAATCAATAATTCCTTTTTAACCAGTGTGTTTGAGGAAATTGAGACTTGGTCTTAAATAGCTCCTTTGCAAGAAGAGAAAATGAACAGAATTCTAAAACAAAAACACAACTCAGGATACAGGGCAAACAAAACGAAAGTGTCTCACTGACGGAAGGCTGTGTCAACGTATGATTCTGGGCGATTGCTTTTGCAAGAGGAAAGGCATGGCTCCTGTTTTGTTTTGAAATGTATAGATATTACATAAACATGGTCACTCTAACATTTGACCTTCCATTGTGTGAGTGGGAGCCAGCATTTTACAGCATTTGAATCTTGGGGCTTAATGGAAAGCAAGGATAATAACGCAGTAAGCTTCTTCTATCACGAGTAAAATGCCCAGCAAACAAGCTATTACCCCCACATATATAGATATGCCTCATCTTCCTGGGCAGAAGTTTGCCATGAGCAGAAACTCCAGCTGACTCACTAGCTTCAAATATCCAAGGTGCCCATAGGTAGGACTTATACGCTCTGCTTCACCCTTCCAAATGCATCTGTTACTGTCAAGGATTTTCTTGTTTCTTTCTCCAAACTCTGATTTTGCTCTCATCCTGCCCAAAGCTCCAAGTCTGTGTGACATACTCCAAATTCTTCTTGCTTGAACCTGTTTTATCTGAATCCCCAAACTTCCCTTGCTTCTTTTGTTCATGTCCTTCACTTAAAACACACACACACACACACACACACACGCACGCACACACACACACACACACACACACACACACACACACACACACACACACAAACAGAGCATCCTTAATCTGAAATCTGAAATGTTCCCAAATCTAAAACTTTGTGAACATGACTACGATGTTGTGATGTTGCAAATAGAAAATTGGGTACTTAACCTTGTGTCATGGACCCCCACCACACATACTTAAATATTGTATATAATCCCTGGAGACATTATGTATATCTATAAAATAATCTTTCTCTCTCTGTATGCGAGTGATCATGGAAGTGTGAGTACATCAATGAATTAGATTTGAACTCCAACTCTTAAGGTATTTCATTTGGGAAATTTCATTTGAAATCTGCATATTCCAAAATGCAACATGATCTGACTCTTGTGACATTTCAGGTCACAAGCATTTCAGATAAGGCACATTCAACCAACACATGCAATTTTATAAGACTTGTCAGGTTTTGGTAGATTTTCTGTTTTCTCTCCTTTTGTCCTTCTATCTGTCTCATTTTGTGTCTGATGTTCCAAGAATCATGCATGCACTGCATCTTAAGCAAAATGTCCATTATGAAGTATTCTTGCCACTTTATAGTAAATGATTTTTCCCCCTTGTGAATATAGTGAGGAGTCAGAGTTTGAAGTGTAGGAAATACCCAGAAGAATATGTAACCCAAATGGGGATGGAGATATGGAAGAGACTTAGAGGGTGCACATTTAGATGTATGTGCACCCTTCTTTCCAGAGTGCTACCTAAGGACAGCTGTTACTCCAACCTCCAGTTTTGAAAGAGGAGATGCCCCACTGCTCTGTGCAGAGCAGGCTCTGTCTCTCTGTGCAGAACAGGCCCCGCCCCTCCTGTCCCCAGCAGCATTGAAAGTTATTTCTAAAAAACAAATGCAGATTAAATTTCATGGTAGGAAGAAGATTAATTAATCATGCTTCAACTGACATTTCTGCCTTCAAGGATAAAGGTTTCTTTAATTATGTCTTCTTCAGGAAGTATTTGCTAAGACTGGATCTTGTTATGCAATAGAAGGTTTGGAGATCACGAAGACCAGTAATCTCTTTTGATGACGATATGAATGGCAAGGCAAGTTATTTAAATATCACTGAAAGAGAAGGGAAAATCAAGCTTGGGAGTAGAGACACACATGGCAACAGCCTGTTGGCTGTTCTTCCCAGTTGCAAGTGTGCCATTGTCCACCTGAAGTGTTTGCACACTCCCTTGCATGTAAACACCCAAGTATTGCCCCATGGCTATGGCATTCACTAGCCATGGGGTCCTGTATAAACTCTAGATTAGGATTTCATTTGAGGAAGGGGATTTCTCATATGGAAAAAGTATCGTATGTCACAAGTTACATGTCTTGAGTTTTCAGTAGTCTTTACTATGGTGGACACACTTCTAATACATTGGATGACCTACCTTTTTCTCTGTTGATACAGTATTTTAAGCCCTATGCAACATACATATTTTGTCTCACATATAGGTGTGGTCTCGTCAGCCTCATCTTTTCTTTGTCTTGACTTATCTATTTGTTCTGCAGATCTTAACAAGTAAGGTTATTATTATTATTTTTTTTTACCAAATTTATCCATTGTCTTTTATGAATCTGCTAAGAAAATGGCCCATTTACTGCAAAAGCTGCATACAAGATTGTACGCTTATGTAGCACTCAAATCTCCATTTGTTCCATATAAAGATATACCTGAGACATCACAGCTCATTCCATATGCCTTTTCAAACACCAGTTTGATAGAGAAATACACATTTTAAATATAAAACCATCCAGAAATGTAAAATCAACACTTTATACTTTCGAGCATCTCTGTCATTTTGAGTTAATTGTCAGGAATTGCTGGAGTTGTTTGACTTTTTTCTTAAGATTTCTCATTAGTAATCACTAGCTTTCTCTTTTGCTTTTATTTTAGCACCATTCTATCGTTTATCAAAGGAAAATATTATTTAAATAGGTGTACAAGTATTTATCTATACACACACAAACACATGGCATGGAAGTAAGAGGGATATTTTAAGTGGGGAAGAAGTTTAAAGGGATGGGGGTGATGTGAAAGGAAGACAAAATATGCAGAGTTTAGCTTAAATAAATATGTTCGTGTGTGTGTGTGTGTGTGTGTGTGTGTGTGTGAAGTAAGCAGAAAGGGGATTATTTGGCAGAAGGAAGGGAACTTAAAAACTGAAGAGGAGGGACTGGGGAAGACAGAGGTTTAAGTAAAAGCAAGGTACAATGACATATGCATATGAAAACCACATAATGAAACATATTTTTTGTATTTTTTAAAATGTGTTTATTTACTTTATATCCAATATCAACCCCCGCTTCCTCCCAGTATTCTGTCATGCAGATCCTGCTCCCATTCCTTGCTCCTCTTCTCCTCTGAGAAGGGGCAGCCCCTCTGGATATCACCCACCGCTGCCACATCAAGTCACTGCCAGACTAGGTACATCCTCTCCCACTGAGGCCAGACAAGGTGATCCAGTTAGGAGAATGGAATCCATAGGCAAGCAACAGATTTAGGAATAGACTCTGCTCCAGTTGTTGGAGGACTTGCAATGCAGACCAAGCAGTACATCTGCTAGATGTGTGTAGGGGTGGGGAAGGCTAGGTCCAGCCCATGCTTGCTTGGTGGTTGCTTCTTGGTTGGTGGTTCATTCTCTTTGAGAGGCCCCAATGATCAAGGGTAGTTGACTCTGGTAGTCTTCCTGTGGAGTTCCTGTCCTCTTTGGGTCCCTCAATCAGGTGTAGGGAAAGCAGGGGAGAGAGAACAGAAATCAGTAGGGGGGGGGACAGTGGGGGCATCTCTAGGATGTGCCAGAGACCTGGGACAGAGGGAGACCCCAAGGTGTCTATGGGGGCAACTCAAGCTGAAACTCCTATAAGATTTGCAGGGACAAAGATAGAACAGAAACTCTCTAACCAACCAAAGACTGGCTCAAATTGAGATCCATCTTATGGGCAAGAACCAATCTCTGATACTATTAATAATACTCTACTATGCTTGCAGACCGGAGCCTAGCATAGGAGCCTAGCATAACTGTCTTCTAAGAGGCTCCACCCAGCAGCCAATGGGAGTAGATACAAAGACCCATGGCCAAACATTAGATGGAGCTCAGGGAGTCTTGTGGAAACCCATTATTTTTATGTGAATTATTTTTTTTTAAAATAAAATTTTAAAACAAAAATAAATGATATGAAATGATTTGGGGATAACAGATGAAAGAACAAGAAATGAACAAAATGAAAATAAACTAAGGTGTGGTCTTGCATGCCATCCAGGTACACTGGAATGCTCTTGAGTGGAATTCTTAACTTCTCTGGAAAGACTCAGGGCACAGTACTAAAGGTCACAGCCATAGAAAACAACAGGCATAGTTTATTGAGTAAGTCACCAAGTCAGCTTGAGGTGGTGACCCTCTACCTCACATTTACCCATCTGTCTACCATTACTCCTTCAAGATGACTAAACGCTTCCATGGCCAAAGATATTTATGATACAAATTCTCAAGCACATAGTAAATACTGTTTTAGGCTCTTTCTACCCTTTACCAGATGTCTTTAGTCATGACCAAGGTAACTCTTATAAAAGAAAACACTGAATTGGGGACTTGCTTATAGTTTCAGAGGCTGATCATGGTGGTAAGAGGCATGGCACAGGAGCAGTAGCTAAGAGCTTTATATCCTAAGTCACAGGCCACAGAAAAGAGAAATATATATATGTGTGTGTGTATGTATGCATATATGTGTGTGTGTATATATATATGTATATATGTATATGTATGTATATATGTGTGTGACCTACAATTTCACCACTCAAGAGAAACAATTATGGCAGCTATACTTATCCAGAGAATCTTTATCTCTGTCTTTGTGGAGGTGGGGGTGGGGACAGGGTGGAGGAGGTGGGGAACTATTTATTATTCTTTATCTTTTTTGCGTATTATTCCTTTGCTCTTTTGCTTATATTATTTTTAAATTACAGGTATATGTGTATCTGAATGTGGGGTGTGCAAGTAAATTCAGGTGCCCAAGGAGGCTAGAAGGGGCCATCTGGTCACCTGGAGCTGGACTTACAAGCTGTTGTGAACCACCTGATGCAGGTGCTGGGTACTGAACTCAGATCCTTTCTAAGAGTAGTTCTCCTAACAGCTGAGCCATCCCTCTGATTCTTGTTCTTTCTACCTTGAGGAAGGACCACTAATCCCAACACCCCCCGCCCCCTGGGGTCCTTATCCTTCCTTCATTGACTACTGGGTAGGATGTTACCAGCCTGGCAAGTTTGGGAGAAGTAAACAGGAGCAATTACCAGCTCCTATTCTCTGTTGATTGGTCTGCGCTTGTCGCCAGGACGTGTGCCCCACAGTCACGCAGCAAGCTCAGTGGTAGGTTAATAGGATCCCATGAAGTGGTGAGGAAGTCAAATATGGCTGATTAGGAACTGAGGTCAGAAAATGGACTTCCTCATACATGGAAACCAGAGTACACCAGAATAACATTGTTGCTTAGCCTTGTCAACGATGAATACTGCAGTTTGAGTCTTCAGCCTTCTCTGTCCTCCTTTTGAGGGTTGGCTTTAGCCTATCTAGACCTTGGGAGAAAAGAGAATTATGTCTTCTTGGACTGTGATGTGTGTGTGTGTGTGTGCTGATGTGCATGTTTGTGGGCACATGTACAGAAGCTAGAGGTTTCTCATGGGATCCTTTCTGCTAAGCTTGCTGGTCACCCACCAAGCTCTGGAGTTCAACCTGTTTCTGCCAGGTAGAACTCTAGAGTCACTGGCAAGCACAGGCGGACTTGGGTTCTTACCTGGGTGCTGAGGCTTTAAGCTCAACTCTTCATGCTTACGCACTCTTACTACCTACTGAGCAGTCTCCTCTAATGCGCTCTCCCTTACAAGTCTCTTTCTAACTTTCTTACAGGCTGGCAAGTCTGATGGGTGGAGGCAAGGTCTAACAATTCTCCTTGGAAATGCCCTTTGCTTGCAGTGGGGAGTGGAATCTGGACCAATGGGGAGAGCAGAAACATCCAAATAGCAGAGTGTGTGATCCCTGCCCAAGCTTTTTATTGAATTTCAACTTTCGCAGTGAGGGAAGTGAAGGCCAAAACTCAGAGCTGCTTAAGAGAGGCTGCCAGTCTCTGGGCCAAGCAGAGTTGCTTTGGGGGCTTACTGACAAAGTGTGGCACAGAATTTGAGAGGGAGATGTTTTCTAACCTCAGAAGCAAATCCAGTGATATTTTTGACTTTCCAAAAATTGGAAGTGACTCACTGGTATAGGTGACAGAGTTTTGACCACAAGCAGTTGTGAGTTTGGCATTTCAGTTAGAGGATGTGAACAACTGGACTATGCATGGCAAGAAGAACCAAAATGCTGAGACTGTACCACTGCAGGACTACCAAAGACACCTCTTGGAAACTTCCTAAATGGTAGCTGCTGGGAGAGACAGACTCAGTTTTGTTTAAGGGAAGCCCCTGACAACAACTGGATCAAACTGCATTGGAAGGCCACACATCTGCTTCATGGTCCCCGAGATTTTTTTTTTTAATCCTTAAAAGCTGATACACTTGTACTCAGGAACTCCTTCCTCGGTAATCAGGGTAACCCATCTGTGCGCTGGGCAGCACTGCAGCTCTCTGGTCCCTCCACCCCCACCCCCCACTGCTCCTGCCCAGTTTCCCATTGTCTGTGGCTGATTAGGCTCCACATGAACCAGAGCTATGAAGTATAATCTCAAAATGAAAATATTCCTTTCCTCCATATGACTTGCCTTCTTGACAAGGGTTCCTTGGGGCCCAGACTATTGTAGAGTTCCTGAGACAAATCTATTAGTTTCCCTGCCCATCTCTCCTTCTTCCTTATGCATGCCTCTAGAGTTGAGGTTTGACCAGTTCCAGATAACCACCTTTGTTCTGCCTTAGAATCCTTTCTATCTGCCTGTGGTGGTTTGTATATTCTTGGACCAGGGAGTGGCACCATTTGAAGGTGTGGCCTTGTTGGTATAGGTGTGACCTGGTTGGAGTAAGTGTGTCACTGTGGGTGTGGGCTTAAGACTCTCACCCCAGTTGCCTGGAAGTCAGTCTTCCACTAGAAGCCTTTGGATGAAGACATAGAACTCTCAGGTCTGCCTGCACCATGCCTGCCTGGATACTGCCATACTCCCACCTTGATGATAATGGACTGAATCTCTGAACCTGTAAGCCAGCCCCAATTAAATGTTGTTTTTATAAGACTTGCCTTGGTCATGGTGTCTGTTCACAGCAGTAAAACCCTGACTAAGACACTGCCCAAGGCTAAGCTTGACATGCCTGGCTTCTACTCTTTCTGAGTAAGATGCCTCCTGGGACACTTTTGGTTTTCAACATGCTTCTTTCACACCCCTGACACAGACATGGCCACCTCCACCACCTTATCAGTTCTGCACACATCTGGCTCATTTTAAACCTTAGCATTGAACACAGCATATGTTGTCTTACAGCTACTGCTGAAACATCTCAGCAATTCCTGAGTCCCCAGCAGTCAATGTCATATGTCAACATGATGTCCTGGCTATGATGAACTGTCTAATATTTTATTTACATTATATATGTATGTATATCTACACAGGCTATTCTTTTGAGTTATAATTTCTTAAAATAAGTGTCTGTGTCTAAAGGACACGCACATTCTTAGGGGTTTTGAAACACATGGTCACATTGGAATGATACTCACAAGTAGACTGGGCTGCCATTAATACAGCATATAGAATTGAGGTCCTGTTTGTTTCTGAGCTGCAGCATTCTGGTGCACAGGAGTCACCATGGTCTTGGAGACTAAGAATTCAGCTCCTCTTTTCCTCTTCTTAGGAGTCATGTACTCTTAGGGAAGTTAACACTCTTGCTTCATCTTGCTCATCTATGAAACCATAGTGTAGGCTTTCCCTGCCAACCTCACAGAATGGTGGCAGAGGATCAACCGTGATAAGAGAGCACTTTGAATGTGCCAAGAACTTGGTCAGCATCATGCCCTTTTATCATCCTAGGGCAGTTGTGCATTAGTGGCTCATGCCCCTTATGAGTTCTTCATTCCCCATCAACACATTCAGCCAGGGATAAGCACAGATGCACAATGCCCCCCATTGTGTCTCAGGCAGACTCTGAGATGGGTGAGGGCAAGACTTGTGGGTAACAGAACTGGAGCAGGGCTAGGGGCTGCTAGCATGCCACCCTGGTGGGGTAATTAAATACTAATACATGTCTGGCATTGACAGGCACTCTTACCATTTGTGGATCTTTTTCCTGCTGTCTCATGAAAAGAAGGTGCATTTGGGTAGAGACTGACTGAAGACTATTACCATTCGTCAGGGAGCAAACTTTCTCAAAGAGCAGTCAGGAGGTGGGCCAAGGAAAGCTAAGAACATGATAGACAACGTGGATTGCTTTTGATGTTGAGTTTTTGGTGCCCACATTTGTCTCACTTAAGCTCACTGTGAGAGAGGGAAGGGGGGAAGTAATGGAAGGAGAGAAGGAGGGAGGGAGGGAAAGAGAGAGAAAGAATAGAATGGAAAGCGCTGTAGGCACTACAGAGAGCCCATTATCTCAAAAATAATTATTCCCTTTTAGAAAGTCCCTGCAGCGAGGCTGGGGACAGAGAACAGATGTGGCTCTTAGTCAAGAATACTTAGAACCCAAACCAGAAATTCAGCTACGGGAATAGCTGTCAGCCAGGACGAAAGGCCATGTTGACATGGTTGGTACTGAGCAATAGTGTCTAGCCCCTCGAAATGCAAATGCTGTTGTTTGCAGTACAAAAGCTCCGGTTTTCCCTTCAACAGAGCGTGTACTATTAAAATAGCATGTCCCGTGTGGAATTGCCACACATTCTTTCCATTTTTCCCCCTAGTGTGAGTCAGAGTGCTGATTCTCGACAAGGCCAAAAAGAAAGCCATCTAATTTACATGGGCACAGAGGACCCGCATCTGGATGAAGTTAGCCCGAGTGGGAATTACTTGCAACATTTAAATATAGGCGTGCAGAACTTCCTTGTTTTGACCATATGAGGCGTTCACATACAATTCCATGAAAGCAAAACCTGAAAGTCTACTTCTTATTAAAGGGAGCCCATGCTCATTCCGTCATTACAGAACTGACCCAAACCTACAGACTGGCTGTGAACGGTAAGAGGCCACCGGACTTTTATCAGCCCCCTCAACGGCTGAAGTGAGATAGCAAGGAACATTATATTCCCCCATGTTTGTGCCAAGATGCTAGTGGGATCTGAGATCTGTCCCATCTGGAAATTCCAAGGATGGTAGTGAGCTGCAGATGCTGGGCAACCCGGATGGAGACTGTTGAGAGTGTCAAGTACACGCCAGATAGGCCCTGTAGGCTTTAACGATAGCATCGGCAGACATGTCCAGTTTAAGTCAATGCAGGGAGAGAAAATATGGACAGTGGAGAGCAGCCAATGGGAAGGATAATATGAACAGTTGATGAATAGGAACGAGGAGACATTCTTACTATAGACTTTAGTGTGGAAAGTGGTAGACAAATAAGAAAGATTATCTTGTTAGAGGCTAAAGAGTCTGAAAAAGTTACTTTGTGGCCACGTTTAACTCTGTGCTCCTGTGAATTCTCTACCTTTTCCATGCTCAGTTTCTGCCAAGCAACATTTACTAGGATTTTAGGCATTTGGCCTCAACTTCGGTATCCTTCTCTGGGCTTCTGGACCGTGTTCTGAAGAAACACAATAATACCATCTTTGCCATTGGCTCCATCTGAATTCCTTTCAGGGTGGGTATCTGTCTTTAGTTAGGAAAAGTACTTGCTAAGCTGCTAACCATGGGAATGAGCCTCCTCAAGCATGGGCTAACAGGCAGATGAGGGCAAACCCACCTCACACTGAATTTAGGTTAAAAAGGGAAGATGTGTGAGGGAGAAGAAAACAAGCGTGGAAGGAAAGTTTATGATGGATCTGGAAAAGGCCTCAGCACGTGAGTGGTTGGATAGGAAAAGGCTCCCAATACCACATGCCCACTCTTTAGCCTGAAGCTCCTTTGGATCTTGCCTCTCCACGGCCATGGCTCCAGTTAAAGTCCTTCTAGAGAGATGTGAATTTCCTTGAGTTTGCTGGCTCCTAGGAGCTGATGGAGTTTCACTTTGGAGTTGAGGAATTAGTGATTGGGGAGATCATGCAGTAGCTAAAGGAATAGGAATTTTTACAGAAGAGGCCTCTTAAGCAATTGCCAATCATTAATTTTTTTCTCTACCCATGAAAGAAGTGTTCAGTTCAACTCTTTATGCTGTTCAGGTACATGTGAACATGTAAGTTTAGATAACTCAAGGAATTGTAAAACACGACACCTATTATTTTCAGCTTACACCTTAAAGGAAAAGAACATGCATTTTCCTGCCAGTCTACCCATTTTCCCTGGGAATAAGTAATGCAAGAAATGATGTAGTTACCTTGGACCTAAATGTGGTCGTCTATGCTGAGGAAGCTAGACCCTCCTTAGCAGGCCTGGATTGCCAACATTGCGACTGCTAAAAGAGAGAAAAACAAAATCTAAGACACTACAAGTTTCAAAACCACATTTTTTTTTTTTTTTTGGTAACCTCAAGAAGACAAACATACATAAGCAATTACTGAGACAGCACAGAAATTTCACTGCCCACGAGACACACCCTCGTCTCACGGTTGTTTAGGAATGAGAAATTTGTGTCTTAAAAAATCAAGAAAATCAAGATAAATTGTCTTCTTCCTTTTTTATTGAAAATAGATTTTTTTTCATGTAAGATATTCTGATTACAGGTTTCCCTGCTCCAAGTCCTCCCTGTTCCCTACCCCACTCCCATCTGGACCCCCCATTCTTTCTGTTTCTCTACAGAAAACAAATAGGCATCGAAGGAATAATAATAGAATAAAATAAAATAAAATAGAGAAGTTGTCTTTTTAGAGAGATTATTTATTGATTTTTGTGTGTTTGTGTATGTGCCTGTCTGAGTGTATGAGAATGTGTGTGTGTGCAGATACCTATGTACAGAGTCCAGAAAAGGGACATGAAGTATCCTCTTTCATTATTCACTACTTGCTACTCTGAGTCAAGGTATCTCTCTGACCCTCCCGTGTATGTTTCCTAGTCTAGGTTGAAACTCAAAATCTCCTCCGATCCTCCTATCTTTGCCCTGGCTGAAGCTGGAGTCACAGGGCTATGTAGAATGTCCAGTTTGTAACAGGGTTGCTGGATTCCAGACTCCACTCTCATGATTGTTGTTCTGCCTGGTTTCCATCCATTTGACCCAAACTAGAGTTATCTGGAAAGATTACCCTCCGTTGAGAAAAATATCTCCATGAGGTCACCATAGTCAAGTCTGTAGGGCTTTTTCTTGATTAATGATTGATGTGGGAGGGTCCAGCCCACTGTTGGTGGTGACATCCTTCGGCATTTATGTGGTCCTAGGTGATATAAGAATGTCGGCTGAGCAAGAAATGAAGAGCAAGCCAATAAGCAGTGTTCCTCCTCAGCCTGAGTTTCTGCTTCCAGGTTCCTGTACTGAGTTCCTGCCCTGGATTCTCTGCATGAAGAACTGTAAGCTGTGAGGTGAAATAAGGCCTTTTCTCCCGGAGATGCTGTGCTCTTGGTATTTATCACAGTAATAGACATTTAGCTAAGACAGTTGTGAAGCGAGCGCTCTGAATTGCCAAGCCATCTCTCCAGACCCATAAATTATCTTGTTTAAGTCATCTCACTTTGTGTCCTGTCATCACAGCAGCCAATGGTATTTCCTGCTCAACAGAGAATGCTTTAGGAGTGGGGTCTCACCACAATGAAATGCAAAAATAAATGCTCCAGTTGATTGGGTGGGTCTTAAGAAGTTGATTGGGTCAATGTGGTGGACCAGAAAGCTGATATTCTTGCTCTGTTTTGGAAAAAATACTCAGAAAAAATGTTATTTATTAAAACTTTGAAAGATAGTCTGCATGACATTAGACCTAAAAATTTTAGTGAAACCAGCTGGGAAAATTCAAAATATTCTGAATACTTCTTGCTACTCTTAGCTGATGACCTTGCGCTATCGTAAAAGGTAACTCTGACTCTAAAGGGGCCACATTAGCCTGTGGTATTGTAATAGCCCCAAGACTTTCCCATCACTTCCCCAAAAGCTTGGGAGTCCAGATAATGAGAGTTGAACCAGGAGCTAAAATCAGATTAGGTATGAAACTGTTCCATACAAACTTGCTGTTTTAGAAGGTACAAAGAATGTTGGCAATGATGATAAAGAAAAAGGAGAAGGAGGGAGATAAAGGTAGGGGTGGATGGGGAGACCAATTGGAAAACAACTTTGGGCATTGGAGAGATGGCTCAGTGATTGACAACACTTTCTGTTCTTTCAGAAGACCCAAATTCACCTAGCATTCATACTGGTGGCTCAGAAGTGTTTACGACTTCAGCCTCAGGAGATACCATGCCCTCTTCTGTCCCCCAAAGGCACCTGTACATGTGTGTACATACACACTCACACACATGAAAAATAACTCTTTAAGAAAGGACAAGATCAGGTACATTCAGAGTGCTGCGGCTGAGACAAAATGCAACTCTGACTGTATGAGTTCTTGTATACACAGATGGGAACAACTGGAACTAAATAGCCAGAAAACAAATAAAAAAATATTTTTTTTTGAGAAATTTAATTGTCAATGAAACCACAATTCTTCTTTCTAAAAGCCTGTAACTCTTCCACATCTAAAAATACTTCACCCCTCAAATATGCCTCAAGCAAGAAGAAAGTTGCAAAAGCCATGCTGGATATGGGAGGATGTGTAAAGAGAAAGGAAGACCTCAGAGAGATCAAGCCAACGGACTGTCAGGTCATAGGAGGGGCCTTTGTGACTGGTATAGGCACATTATTGCTGTGATTTTTTTCTTCTTCTTTCCTACTTTGTGACTTGTTTATTTTATTTCCTCAAATTAGCATAAATGTAATAGGCTTTGTTAGAGCATTTTCGTATCTATCTGCCATTGTGTGAGATCCTTATACATCCTCCTTCCCTAATACCTTCTGCTTTGGTTTTTTTTTTTTGGTTGTTGGTCCTTTCCTCATAATGTCCCCTTCAGTTTCTATTTATGTGGATCCCATTTGTCTTCTCTTTCCCCCCTCCCGATCTTCTCAGACCCCTTCCCCTATTGTCTACAAACCATAAATATAGATTAATTTAAACCTCTACTCTGCATATAAGGAATAACATACATTATTTGTCAGTCTGAATGTAGTCTATTTCATTTACACATATTTATCATTGGTCGTACCCAATTTTTAAAAATAAATGTCATGATTCCATTCTTCTTTTGGGATGAATAAAATCCCATTGGTGTATATGTAACATACTGTCGTTTTGTTGTCTTTGATCATTTATCTGCTGATGGACACATAGGCCAGTTCCATTTCTTAGCTACTGTCACTATTTCAACAATAACCGTGGATATGCAAATGTTTCAGTGTTTGTTGACTTAGAGTCCTTTGAGAATGTATCAAGGAATGGTATATCTGAATCATATGAGGTATATGTTGTGGAACCTCTACATAAACTATCATAGAAATGGCACAGTTTTTTACCCCTCCCAGTACACCACCATTCTACAAAAAGCCATTTGTAGATTTAATACAATCACAATCAAAAAAAATCCCCCTTCCACTTTTCAAAGAAATAGAAAAAAACCCTATCCTAAAATTCATATGAAATTTCAAGAGACCAGAATAGCTAAAATGATTCTGAGCAGAAAAAACAATGCAGAAGAATTACCATTCTATATCTTCATATGTATTACAGAGCCATGGTTTAAAAAAAAGCATTGCAATGCTATCTATCTATCTATCTATCTATCTATCTATCTATCTATCTATCTATCTATCTATCTATCACCTATCTGTGTATACATACAAATGGAAAAAATCAAAGGCCCAAACATTAATATACATAACTTCAGCTATTTAATATTCAATGTACTCTGTAGAAAAACAAATTAACAAATGGTTCTGGGACAATTGAAAGTCCCCACATAGAAGAAGGAAAATAGACCCATATCTATTACCCTCCACAAAACTAAGTCCAAATGTATCAAACACCTAAATGTGAAGTCAAAGCCACCAAAACTCTTATAAGAAAACTGTGGTTAGTATAGGTGCAGGAAAAGATTTTCTGAATGGGACTTCCTTTTCTCAAAAATTAGGGTCAACAATTCCAAGTGGGAGCTCATAAACCTGAAAAGCTTCTTCAGAGATAAGAAACAACCAATGAACGGAGAGGAAGCCCACAGGACGTGAGCAAGTGTTTGCCAGCTATATATATGACAGAGAATTAATATACAGAATATAAAAAGAACTCCCCAAGCAGAGAGCCGAAAACATAACAAAAATACTCCAACCCATTTACAAAATGGACTTGGGATCTGAATCGAGAGAAAAAATAAAAATGGGTAAGAAATATCTCAAAAATTCATCACTTCTGGTACTTAGGGAAATGTGTACGAAAACAACTTGGAGATTCCATTTTATTACAGTCAAAATAGCAGAGATCAAAACAATAACTGGCAACAAATGCTCATCCACTGTTGGTAGGATTGCAAATTGGTCAGACTGCTGAGGAAATCAGTGTGAAGAATCCTCAAAAGCTAAAAGTAAAGATACCATCTTTACATTCCTTAGCATATTCCAGAAGGACTTGACATCCCTCTCCTCCCTCTTCCTCTCCCTCTCTTCACTCTCTTTCTCCTCTTTCTCTCTCCTCCCTTTCTCTCCCCTCCCTCCCTTCTTTGTTGCCTCTGTTTCTGTCTCTCTTTCCTTTGAAGCTATTGTGTATGAGATTTCTCACTACCCTGATTTCTTCCTTAGAGTTTATTATTGACAGATAGAGAAGCCACTAGTTTTTGTGAGCCGATTTTGTATTTGTATTTTGCTACTTATTTTGCTGGAAGCCTTATTTGGATATGAGAATTTCCTTGTGAAGTCTTTAGGATCTCATAAATAGCATTATATTGTCTGCAAATAGGAACTATTGTAATGTCTTCCTTTCCCATTCTTACCCTCTTATTTCTTACTCTTGCTTTAGTCTACCTAAGCCACTTAGGAGTATGTTAAGAGCAGTCAGTAGGTACTCCTGTCTCCTTCCCTTCTAGTTTTCCCTATGTAGTATAATGTTGGCTATAGGTTTGTCACATGTAGTCTTTATTATGTTTATACTTTTTCATTGTCTAGTTTCTTCAGAGTTTTTATCATGAAGGGATGTTTAACTTTGACTAATGCCTTCTCTTCATCTATTGAGATGACACATATTGATTTGTGTATGTTGAACCAACTTTGAATTCCAGAGATGAGCCAAGGTGAACTTGGTCAAGATATATGATCTTAATGTGTTCTTGAGTCTGGTTTAGAAGACTTTTATGAGAGTTTTTGTGTCTATGTACACCAGGAAAGTGGTGTATAGTTTACTATGTGTTGTGTGCTCTTGTTCAGTTTTGATATCAAGACAATACTTACTTCATAGAATGAGTTTGTCAGTGTTTTTTTCCTTTTCTATTTTGTGGAACACTTTGATAAGCATTTTAGCTCTTCCTTAAAGGTTTGGTAGAACTCAACAGTGAATATAACCAATATTGTACCTTTCTTTGTGGGAAGATTATTATTTTTTTTTTTAGTTATTTGAGAATTGCATACAATGTAATTTGCTCACACTCACCCCCAACTGTTCCTGGATCTGTGCCCTCCCCATTCACCCAACTTTCTACCTTCTTTCTCTTATACCTGTCAAAACCAATCTGTGACACCAAACTATTATTGGTGTTGTGGTCTTCTACTTATCAGGGAGCATGGCCCACACGTCAGGGGCTTCACTCTTAGAGAAAACTGACTCTCCTTCATCAAGCCTAGTCATTATTCAGCTTTCATGCTTCACAATTGGGTAAAATGATTTCTTCTCAATTTTCCTTAAAAAAAATCAAATTTCAAAGTATTTCCCAATGATGCTCTGAATTTTGTTGGAATATGATGTATCATCCCTTTTGGTCTCTAATTTATTAATTTTCCTCTTCTTTCTCCTTTTAATTAGTTTGTCTAGGGGTATATATCAATCTTGTTTATTTTTTCAAAGAACCAACTATTGTTTGATTGATTCTACAATTTGTTCTTTTGGTCTCGATTTCATTAGTTTACACCCTACTATTTACTATTTCTTGATCTCTATTGCTTTTGGTTTAGCTTGATGTTTTTCTAAGATTTTGAGTTGCATTGCTAGGTGATTTGAAATCTAGATCTTTCCCTTTCTCCCTCCCTCCCTCCCTCCCTCCCTCCCTCCCTCCCTCCCTCCCTCCCTCCCTCCCTCCCTCCTCCCCTCCCCTCCTCCTCCTCCTCCTCCTCCTCCTCCTTCTCCTCCTCCTTCTCTGTCTCTCTCTGTCTTTCTGTCTCTCTGTGTCTCTGTCTCTGTCTCTCTCTTTCTTTCTTTCATCATAAGTACTCATAGCTGCAAGCTTCCCTCTCAGAGCTGTTTTATTCGCAGCCTAAAGGTTCTGATAAGCATGCTTCACTTTCATTTCATTCTGGAAAATTTTAAACTATCTCCAGGATTTCTCCAGCAATCCACTTATCAATTAAGAGTGTACCGTTGTGTCTCCATGCATTTCTAAATTTTCTCTTGTCATTCATTTTGAGTTTAACACTGTTTCTTGGTATATTTGATATCTTGCCTATAATTTGTTATGTGAAGCACCTTCTATAGTCATGTCTGTTTGGAACTTTAAGTCCCTCTTGTGTTTGTACATCCATTTCTTTCTTTGGGAAAAGTTGGCTATATTCCATTGAATATATTTTCTATGCTTTTAGCCTTTCTCTAATCTCTCTATCTCTCTCTCCTCCTTCCTCCTCCTCCTCTCCTTCCTCCTCTCCCTCCTCCTCTCCCTCCTCCTCTCCCTCCTCCTCTCCCTCCTCCTCTCCCTCCTCCTCTCCCTCCTCCTCTCCCTCCTCCTCTCCCTCCTCCTCTCCCTCCTCCTCTCCCTCCTCCTCCTGCTCCTCCTGCTCCTCCTGCTCCTCCTGCTCCTCCTGCTCCTCCTGCTCCTCCTCCTCCTCCTCCTCCTCCTCCTCCTCCTCCTCCTATCCTCCTTCTTCTCCTCTTCTTTTCTATTTCATGGGTCCTTTTGCTTGGTCTCTTGGTTGTATTCCAGGGTCCTTGAGTTTCTGTTTATATATCTTTTCTTTTACTCTTTGATTATTTATTTATTTACTATTGTTGCAGTTTAAATGTAGCATTTCTTCAACCTTGTTCTTTCTCTTGATTGGTCAAGTTTGTTGGCAATGATTTCCAGTGTTTTTATATTTGATTCACTGAGTGTTTTTTTTTTTAAACATTTCTAATGTTTTGTTATTGTTTTGTTTTAAATCTCAATTTTGTTGCTTTAGGTTTTTTTTCCCGTTACTGACTCTGACTCTATTTTAAATCCACATGGCTGGTATTCTCATACATTTCATTGACATTTTTTATGTTGCTGACCTTTCTCTCCAGGCTCTAGACTGAGGCCATTTCCCTGCTTGCATCTCTTTGAAGCCACTGACCATCTCCGTTAGTGAACCTTTGAAACTTTCACTGAGTGCATCATGAAGTTCAGTCCTGTGAGTTCAGTGGCCGAGGACTTAGAATCTTTGGGAGGTTTCATGTTGCCTCTCTCATGGTTTCTTGTGTTATGATTTTACCCATCATTGTTAATTTACCAATATCTGTTGATTCTGACATTTCTTTTGGTTTTATTTGTGTTTTTTTCCTCATTGAGAAACCCACTCAATGTGTAGTTGCTCTCTGGCATGGCAAAGCAGACACCTCTTAGGTGAAGCTTTCTGTATCCCAGCTCCTTTCCTGGGGTTGCATAGCTAGGGCTGCACTCATTTGGCTTCCTTCCGGGTTCACTGCCTGTCTTCTCTCCTCTGCCTACTTTTTTCTATCATCGCTGTTGTGAATTTTCAAAGTTCTCTCTCCTGTCTTTGAAATTGTTCATATTTTTCCTATACCAACTCTTCTCCTTACCCAGCTCACAGGGATGCAGGTCCCCCACCCCCATCTCCCCCAGAATTCCCAGTTTTCTCAAATAGGAGTTTAAAATGGACATGTATGTTTCTCCTCTAACATTATAGCTCATGTGTGTATGTATATGTTCCTGAGAGTATGTGTACAGAAGTGGCAGATAACTCCTTAATAGTTCACAAGGAGTCACAGTTGGGCTTAGTGGGGAGACAGTTCCTCATAGGGTATCCAGAGTCTAGAGTGGGATGCTATCAGTGGATGAACTATTGTGTCTAATGTCCTAGGGATGAGGCATGCATGCTCTATTAGTCAGAAGTGTGTGGATGAATATTTGTGTGCTTAGAAAGGTGATCTGTGATGGAAGCTGTTGGATGTCCTCCAGCTTCCATTTCTCTTTCCTTTGATCCTAGAATTTGTTTTGCAGTTGGACTTACAACAACAACTCAGGGGAAAAAAAAAGCCAAAAAAATCCCTAAACCAAACCAAAAACAAACAAACAAACAAAAAACCCAAACCAAACTAAATCAAACATAAAAAAACCTTTCTCATCCTCAGCCTCTTTTGCAGCTACTTGTGCAGGGTAAGGAGCTGGAGTCTGAGTAGAAACGATGTTTGCCACATCCTCATTGCGACTGTAAGGCATGGATGTGTGCTCTGTATGTTCTTTCTTTCTTCCCGCTGTCTGGAAGACAGATGTCTTGGTAGGCACTAGATCAGTCAACTAGAACTTCAGGCATGAAAACTTTGCTGGGAAGAGTGGCCCTACCTTCCTTCTTCTGGGAAGCCCAGAACTGTTACTTGAGAAAGATTGACCCACCATCTTGCCTCAGTCATTTTATTTCAGCAATTTACACGGGAGCCTAGGAAACATATGTGGTAACCTAAAGCATGCTCTGTCTGGGAATTCTCAGGACTCTTCAGGTAGGCTTCTGAATAAGAGGCCAAAACTAAACATTACATCTCAGGGAGCAGATGAGGAGATAAGATCTACATCCCCTGGGAGCTTTCTATTTCCCAGAAACCCAGAGAGGAAGGAGAGATGCTAATATTGCCATAGCAGCTGTCGTCCTGAAAGCAGTCCAAAAAGCAATGGGAACCTTGCTGTCCAAGAATGTGGACAGTTTTTAATATGTTAAAAGTCACAAGGCTTCTTTTTGACATTACCGCCTACAAGCTGATCCTACAATACTTTTAGGGAAAGCCAACAGTGACCCAATTACTTCTCATTCTCCAATAGAAAATGTTACCTAGTAGGTTTTAAATAAAAAGAGATGTAAAAGCACACTTTCCTGATAGCCACACCGTTGTTCTGCCTGGTTCTTTCTTGAGAACTTCTACTGAACCATGCCAGGGTGGACACACACACATTCTCTGGGCTTTCCATTAGGATTATTTAAGGAGTTCAGGCTGGCACTTCACAATACACACAGCTCTGTTTGAGACAACTCTTTTACTCTTGAGGAAAGTGACCATTCCTTTGCTAAACGAATATTTATAGTGATCAACTATGAATTCCATACTGGTCATTGGTATTGAATATCGATAAACAGACAAATGTATATCTCTGCTTTTGTGAAATTTATATACAAGGAACATAATAAATAAACAAACATAATAGGTAAAGAATAAATGAAAATATGTGCTAAGATGCAATAGAAGAAGACTAGAGGGATAAAGGCGTGGGATAAGGGAGGTGTGATGTGCTAGACAGGTGTTATAGTTTTCAATTGGTGGACTTAGGTGAACTTCACTGAGAAGTTATTACTATGTCAAAGACCCAAATAAAGTAGTAGAAAATACTACTACCCAAATAAAGTAGGAAAATAGACCACGTGGGTATTTTTGTGAGAGGGCATGTGACCTTCTCTAGAGCAGTGCAAAGACCCTAGAAGGTGTTTGTCTCTGTCTCTCTCTGTCTCTTCTGTCTCTGTCTCTCTGTGTGGTAACAGTGTGTTATTGTCTCCCTTCCAAGATTCTTTCAGGTATGAATTGCCTTGTTCTATTATGACTAGAGCTATACCACTTCTAGAACACAGAACACAGCCCAAGGGCTCCATCTGTTTCATTCTTGCAATCCTCACACTTCTGTTATCTTCATGGTACAAAGAATTCCATGTCACTGATAGTCACATCCATAGCAAGGGTCAGAGACAGAATTAGAACCCAAGGATTTTGCATTCTAGGAGTTTGGTAGAGAACTCCACTGTACACCATAGAGTCCTCAGGCGCTCCAGCAGTCTGCACAGACAGAATATAGTTTGTAGTCTAGTCTCTGGTGCTTGAACTTGTTGCTATGTCTTGTAAGATATTTTTCGTAACTGGTCCTGAGACTCATCTGCAGGGTGGAGATGGATCTTCCATAAACAAGAATGGTTGCTGAAGGGGGAAAATATTCCTTGTTTTCTTTAGAACAAAACATCCAAGCTGCATGGGAATGCACCACATGGTTTTTTTGTGAATTGAAGTCAATTTGGCACCAACAGAAATAACCTTAGGAACAAAGTTTGTATACACTGTGTTCTTACGGAAACAGCAGTTAGAACCCAGAGTAAACTGTTAAAGACAGCCTCTTCTGGAGTTCTATGAGCTGCCTTTGGGTGGAGATAGTAAATTGTTTCGTTTATAAGCTTTGTACATCAAAAGCTAGATCTGCTTATGCTTTAAAACCAAAAGGAGGGGGAAGACTTATTTTTAGCTATGTGAAATTTAAACCAAACCCAACATGGACTGTGGATGCTTCAGGCCACACCATGTCAGAGAATTCCTCAGAGACATTAAGCAATGATGTGGAAGATTCTTCTGCTATAATGTGGGTTAGTAATGGGACAGTGAACTTAAGAGAATGGATTTCTAGGAAGTACAGAAGGCTGGCTGGGTGGGATAGGATTGCCCAGGGGTAACTAGGCTCAGTTCTATGATAATGGCTATGGCATTTGGGAACAGAAAAGGTATTTTTGGTGTTACGTTAGATCAGTGGACCAAAGGATTGCCTGATGCATTCAATTTGTAAGAGAAAGCTAATTTGAAATGTGTGTGTGTTTTGTAAATGAGAATTTAAAAATATGTGTGTTGTAGATGCTACTCATACCGGTTTTAGTTAAGTTTTAAAATATTTGTTAATCTAAAAGTGCTTACCAGAAATTTCTTACCACAGAAATAACCACTAAGCATTTTGAGTAGACATTTACAATTAAATGGAAAATGCATGTTAAATAAATGTAGACACAGATGTGCGTATATAAGCCATACAGTTTGTTCACTATCGAAAAATGTGATGAAAATGAATTTATTTGGGAGCCTGCTTTTGGTTTAATATTTTTCAAAGTCACACAGATAAAAATACACAGGCACACAACATAGGCACAGACACACACACAGAGATAATGTCCCCCCTCCCCTTTTTGAGATAATGTCTTGCTATGGAGTATAGGGTGGCCTCAAGCTTGCAATCCCCAGCCTCTTGTGCAGGAAGAGTTGGTGTTGGAGGAGCAGAGAGTTCTACATCTTGATCCAAAGGCAGCCAGGAGAAGCTATTCCCCTGCTCTCTTGTCAATGAGATAGTTTATTTTGCATTTTCCCATGCTATTAAGTATTTTTAATGTTATCACTTGTATTTAAATCCCACTTACTCCCATGTAAATTCTATGTATAACAGGTAGCCCTCTGTGATAGCCTTCCAAAGATCAGCATGCCCCAATCCCAGGTATCTGATGCATTACATGATGATGGAGGATGGACTTATGGTCAGTGGCCAACCTTTTGGATGATTGGCAGGAGCAACACAATCACATGGATGAGGTGGTTGGAGGGGGAGACAGAGGATAGGGCAGAGAGACACCATGGCCTCACTCTTGCAAGCTTCACAGAGGGAGAATGGGGGTCGGAAAATGTGAGAGGTTGTAAAAGTTGGCATGAGTCCTCAGCTGAAAACCAGCAAAAAAATGGGGAGCAAATCCCATTGCCAAGGGAAACAAAGACCTCTTCTCTCCCATAATCTCCACAGGGAAAGCAAAACCCAGCTGATGCCTAGATTTTTAGCTTGGCAAAGATTTAAAGCAGAGAAGGCAGACAAACCCATGGAACTTGTGATGTACAGAACTTCAAGATAGTCATTTTATAGTGCTTTCACTTGTAGAGTCAATCGTGTTAGGGTTTACCAGCAATAGAAAAGCAATATACAGGCAGTGGATTATCAATGTCATCAACATCCTTAGGGCTAAATTTGGAGGCACATTTAATTAGTTTCTTAGGATAGGTTCAGTTGAGGAGAATTTCAGGGCTTTCAATGTGCAAAAAATTTAGCAATTTATGGGACATAGGGATCTGATTGTGAATGGGACAAGAGGACAGAGGGAGGCTGTTTTTCCTTCTAGCTGTTTGGTTCCTGTGGTGTATTCCTCATCTCAGCTGCCCATAGAAGCCTTTGTGTTTTCTCTGTAGATAGAAATAATTGCTGCATTAGTAGAGTAACGAGCACACCAAGGACTGTCCAAGAACATCTCTCTCATGTTGCTGCTCCCTAAAGTTTGGAGCATTAGGTAAAGTACATCAGACCCAGCTTCAGACTCAAGTGGAATTTGCTTAGCTTTTCAAACATCAATTGTACTGGCATCAGGAAGGGGGGGCAGGTCTCCATCACTGTGCAAACAACAGGAAGTATGTTTATTTTATGGGGTTTTCTCCATATACATTAGTCAGAGAGCCTAGCTGCCTCTTTTAGGAACCTCAAGGGTCACTGTACACAAACACACACAACCACAACAGAACCCAGAATTATTGACCTGAGACAGCTAATGGGAATGGAAGATCTGGAAAACAAAAGCATCGCCCCAGTGACTGGATGTACAGAGCTGTGTTCCCAGCTCTGGACCAACTCTCATCTCTCATGTTTAGGATAGTTTAAGTTTAAAACAACATTAGCTTTCAGATAATATAGTTACCATTTTGGCTGTTTTCTCTGTTTTGGAGCCATGTCCAGAATGTGTGAGGATTAGGTTTTAAAGAGAGCACAGCCATATTCCTAGATGAAATTACAAATAATGAACACAGAAAATGGTCATTAAGAAATTGTTCATGTTACAAAAAGACTCATTCCAGCATTTTTTTTTTTTAAGCGTTGGAATTCTGGGGAATCTGACATCACACTTTCTGAATTGCAAAATTCAGAATGGCATGTAAGTAGTGTGAAGTAAGGCTTGTCTGTCTCTGTTCTCATCTTTTCTCTCACAAACACAGAGAAAGAGGGGTAAGGGAGAGAGGGAGAGAGGGGGGGAGAGGGGAGGGGGAGGGGGAGGGGAGAGGGGAGGGGGAGAGGGAAGAGGGGAGAGGGGAGAGGGGAGAGGGGAGAGGGGAGAGGGGAGAGGGGAGAGGGGAGAGGGGAGAGGGGAGAGGGGAGAGGGGAGAGGGAGAGGGAGAGGGAGAGATCATTTTCTTTTGGCTGGGCTCTTGGAATGACTTGAATTCCGTGCTTGGAACTTGTCTATATGTACCTGCTTGGTCTCCATTGATGTTTCTGCTGGTGCTGGGTGCTTCTTACTACCCAAACGTTCTCTCTTCTTCTCCACCCAATAGAATCTTTCTTTGAAGCCCTCATTTAAGTTTTGGGTCCTTGGTGACTCCTTGGGTTGCTCTCTCCTGCAACATGTGGACAGTTAGTGTAGATTGCCTCCAAGTTACTTCACCTCCTTAACCATGTTTCTTGCATTTGATTCCTCCAGGATCTTGAACTTTCCTGAGTAATGGGTTCTTAGTGGGAAGATAGTAGAACCAGGTGATCAGTTTGTCTTTCTAAAGGCTTGATTTGAGTAATCAGGAAAAGTTCCCCCGCTTTCTCTCTCTCTCACCCTTTCCACTTTCCCTCTTTTCCCATTCTTTCTTCCTTTCTTCCCCACTCCCCCTTTTTCTTCCACTTAAGAGGGAAATATTTTTCTTTTTTTTACAATGTTTTTATTTATGATTTGACAATCTCATATACTTTATTTGATCCCAATCATTTCCCTCTTTCACCTTCCCCTATATTTCCTCTACCTCTCTTGCCACCTATCTTCATGCATCCACCATCTCAAAACAAAACAAAACAAGAAAACCAATGGAATCCAGCTAGTGTCAGTCCACTACTCCTGGATATGGCATCTACCCTGAAATGTGGTCAATATTCCAGGTGTCACTCCATTGAAGGATATTGACTTTCCCTCACTTAGCAATAATCAGATGCCAATAGCTCCTTGCTTAGGGGTGGGACTTTGTGCCCGACTTCCCTCCTCCAGACTGTGATTTAGTCTGATTTGAGCCTGAGCATGTTGTCACAGTCTCTGTGAGTTCATTTGGCCATCTGCCCTGTTGTTTTTCCTTGACGTCATCTACCACCCTGCCTCTAACAATCTTTCTGCCTCATCTTCAGCATAGATCACTGAGCCTTAAGGGTAGAGAAATGTGATTACCAAGTCTTTCCACATATTTACTAGAACTAATATTATGTATGTGACCTTAGTCTCTGGAGATAAGTTTAGTGTGCTCTCTATGTCTCTGTCTCTGTCTCTGTCTCTGTCTCTCTCTCTGTCTCTCTGTCTCTCTTTGTGTGTGTATGTGTTTAAAAATTCATTGGAAGCTAATCTAGTGGGATCCAAGTTTATCTCTAAAGCTTAACACTCTTGGATGCTTGGTGGCATCCATAACTCTTCTCCGGGATGCGCTCTTCTGTGGTCCCAAGGTATTGGGGGATCTAACATGATTGAGTAGCTTGCTGGAGACTGAGGCATAGATTCTCAGGGTCCACAAAGAAAGGGTTCGGGTGTTTTCAGCAACTCTGTATCCCACATGCATTGGTTCTTTGCCTGTATTTGTTTTTAAGGCAAGGAATAAAGGAGAAACTAAAGTTTAAATATCCCCTGATTAGCACCGGCTAATCAGATATATTCTCACCATACATAAAGACAGATTGTCAAGTTTTGACTAAATTACAACACACACACACACACACACACACACACACACACACACACACACACAAAAAAAACCAAAAGTGGGGAAGGAAGATCTGGAAGTATTGTTTTTGCTTCTTGTTCCTCACAGAGCCAGCTCCAACAAGTAATCGCCTGTCTGTTATTTCACTATCAAGTTTGTGTCAGACGCATCTCACTGTTCACGAGGGTTTTGGCCATTTTACTAGCACAGCTGAGATCAAATATTACCTCTGTCTCGAAGCTTCCAGTGGCTTGTCACTCACCATTTAACGCCTGCTGAACACCTTCCCGTGGTCTCTGTATCTTTATAGTATGATTCTAATGCACTGTTCACAGATCGTTTGGTCAAGTCTGTGACCTAAGGACCTTCTGGAAATTAAGTTTTTTTGTTTTGTTTTGTTTTGTTTTTTTTAAATCTAGAGGACATATTCTATGACAAATCCCTATGGATCAACTAACTGTTGTAGTGTTAAACTTATTGTAGATATTTCAAGACCTTGTAAATCATGAGAAATTAAAAGAAGGAAAGAAAGAAGGAAGGAAGGGGAGAGAGAAAGAAAGAAAAAAGAAAGAAAGGAAGGAAAAAGGAAGAAAGGAAGAAAGAAAGGATAGTTAGTAACTTGAAAAGATAAGATACAGTGTTACTGTATCATTGACTTACAAAACCATTATAATTTAAGTCAACATCTTTTAAAATAAAACTTTGCCACATACTGCACTGATCTGGATTTGCCCAGGTAGTTTTAGTGGAGCAATCCTTTCTGTTAAAATTTTCAGGAAGGTGGTCTCTTCTGTTCTGGAAAGTATTACTGAACTGCATATTGAAAGAAGTCCAGAGATCGCTGGGGTTGACCAGAGGAGACAAGGAAAATAAGTAACATTAAATCTGCTGTTAAAAGAGATAAGAACACTTATCAATTTGAACATAAGACATAAGCTGAAAATTTAAGCAGACTCGAACCAAACCCATCCCTTTCTAATAGAGGAGCGGAGACTAGAAATTAAGTAAGGGAGCCTGGTGATTAAAGAGAATCTTAGAAGACCATTCCTTCATGATTATAATTATTATTGCCAATTAATTATACACATTAATATGAAGACTTCACTGTGACATTTCCATACACACAGATTGCATGCTTTATCACATCTATGGTCTCTACCTCCCTCTCTTACCCATCCTTCTCCATCCCTCCACCACTCCCTAGTAGTCCTCTATTAAGAAGACTGATTGACGCATTATCAGAACAACCAGGGTAAGATCTGCATGTACAGTTCTTTTTTTAGACAATGTCTTATCTCGTGTATCTCAGGCTGGCCCTGTACTGGCTATTTGGCAGGGAAGACATTGAACAGCTGGTCATCCTACTCACAACTTATGAATTAAACATACATAAGAATTAATGTGCTAGAACTCAAGGTGAATAATACCACAATTGATTTGTGAGATGCTGGGGACTGAACCCAGGGTTTTATACATACAAGGCAAGCATACATTCTTAGTCCTACTTACAGCTTTTACAAACCCTCAGAATGGAGTTAATGTCCCTGTAAGTGATACTTCATATAAATAGATCTCTAATTACTCACACCTCACTGTTCAATACACACACTCTTACCCTGCTTTTCTCCAAGAAAACGGGTTTGCGTCTGTCACCTCTGTTCATCCCTTCCTGAGTTCTTTGTGGAACTCCATCAAGGTTGCAACATGGAAGTGCTCAGGAGAAGGGAAAGAATCCTGGACACTTGTCCAGCGCCCTGGGCAGGAGCTTACACTGCTGGGGGAAGCACACTGTAATGCTGGTATGTTTAAGTGATATATCCATGCTAAATGGTAACACATGCAACACTTCCTGTTTCAGATGTGTTCTTGGCTAACCCTTTTGGAAAATGTTATACGGAGATTTTTTTTTCATGGCAGAGAGAGAGAGAGAGAGAGAGCGAGAGCGCTTGCTTAAACAAAACAAGGAAGATCTAAAGCCCAGAATAATCTACCCTCCCCCCTTTTTTTTCCTGGGAATAGTAGGGGATCCAGCAGCCTTATTTCACGGAAGCTGTTAAGAACGAAGGCAGCATTACACATTCCATGTGTTCTTTCTAGAGAGAATCATCAATTTAATGTAAGCGCACCCATGTCCTAAAATAGAATGCAGTGTCACAAAGCCAACTCTGTGTGGGAAAGAACAAAACTCCTTTGACCACAGTGAGCACTCGAAGCTGGTGGCTGCCTAACCAGGTCCTCCTGGGGCTATGAAATGTGTCCATACAGAACCCTGTCCTCCAGCAGGGAAAACATTGGTGTGTGCTCTTTATGGGGGTAAATCACCCCACAAATGGTCACAAGGCTTTAGGATTTTTTGTTGTGGCAATGAGCGTTTATGTGGGAATTGGAGTCTTGAGGAATAAAAGAAGCCTGGTGAGAACTCTCTGTGAATGACGGGCCTATCATTTAGCTTCTGCGGCACTGACATGGTAGAGGCTCTAGCTCATGCTAAGACAGGTTATCTAGAGGTGGTTCTCCTACATCCCTGGCCAGGTGGCCAGCAGGCTGAAGCACTTAGGAGCTGATGAATAACCTACCCTTCGTTCTCTGCTGTAGCATGTGAAATGATGTGTTCCTGGATTCACAGCTATAAAATTCAAGCAGACTGTGTCCTTGGTCTGAACACTAACGGAGACTGAGAAACGAGTCTTTCTGTGTTAAAGCCCTGAGAATAACGGTAATATTAACAACCAAAGTGTAAACTTGCTCACCTAGGTCAACACAAGCCGGCTTCATATAACATTTTTATTTGGAGTGACTCTGAGTAGTTCTGAGTAATTTTCTTTTTTCCCAATCCAAATTACTTTTCAGTGTCTCACTATCAGATCCAGGTCCAATTTTGAAAACTCTCAGCTGATTCTTTGATAAGGACAATAGTGACATTTGTACAATAAGGCATATTTTGTGTTTATGGATGATTAGACTTAAATATAAAACTGTACTATAAATATATAATACAAATAACATTATAATATCATTTATATTATATATTATATATAATTATATATATAATACAAAATAAAAATATAAAAACCAAAGAATTGTGCTTGCAATACTTCTGTGACATGCTATGCTCTTTATTCAAACACAGTCTCTGGAAAAAATATGCTTGACATATTCTATACATAAAATGGCTTCAAGTAGCCCTGCATTAAAAAGTAAAAATCAAAAAAAATTTCAGCTATATGTTAAAGTCTATAAATTTCATTTAAATTACTGAAACTCAGTGGATCTCATTCTTTTACTCAACTTCATATATCTATATATGTAGATGAGAAAAAATATATTTTAATGAGCTCATCAGGCAGAGTCTCCTTGAGACCTCCTTCTTGTTATGACAGTTTTAGTGGGATTTATCTATTTATTTATTTACTAAGTTGTTAATATGGCATTTCTGATATTAAATGTGTTATTTTACAGCAGCTATTTTGAAAAATGAGGGTTTCCACGTGGACTATTATATCATAGTCAAGCAGAGTGCTCTGTAGCTTGCCGCTGGCCTGGACACCAAGAGGACTGGACTTCGCTGAGGGAGCCCGGTGTAAACGGTCCAGACAAAGCAGCTGAGGGCGACGTCGCACATCCTTCACCTAAATACTAACTGGAGTGGTTTTGGGGGCTCATTGTGAAATGAATTATTTAACTTTGTGGAAAGCTAGCTCCCACTTCTAGGAAAGGCACAATAGGCCCTATGACTGTAGTCTCCAGCTGAACAATACCGTTAGGAAGAACAGAGTATTTTAGGATCATCTGACCTTTATTTAAAATGTTTGCACTTGTAGTCTTTTAACAATTCTTTGAGAGCTCTGTGGTTTGGTAGGTTTCAGGATCTCACTTGTAGTTTCGAGTAGAGTAGAGTTTTAAGGTCCCCATGCAGCATCCCCTTCGTGGGGGCTCACAGATGTTAAGGCCTAGCTCCTAATCTCATTGATTGTGGCTGGATGTGCATCGGAAAGTCCATTTTCGTTATTGAACAGCATTGCCTCAGCTTGCTTTCTGTTGCTGTGATAAGGACACCAGGACTGAAGGCAACTCGGAGGAGGGAGGGGCCTAGTTTACCTCACAGCTTACGATTCCATCAGGATGGGAAGCCCAGAGGGAGGGAGGATCTGAAGCAGAGGCCATGGAGGCGTGCTCTTTACTGGCTGGCTACCCCGGGTTTCCTCAGATTCCTTACTAAATACTCCAGGACCAGAATCCGAGGAATATCACTCTCCACACTGTCCACCATGGGCTGTTCCCTTCCACACCCATGGTCCAGCCATCAAGCAAACCGACAGGTTTGCTTCCAGGCCACACTGATGGGAGAGCATCTTCTCAGTTGTGGTTTCCTCTTCTAAAATGGCTCGCTTGTGTCAAGATGACGAAAGAGTAACCAGCGCAAGAGTATAAAGTTCTAACATCTTAAGTATTAATATATATTCTGCAGACATCAAGAGAACAAGTGTGTGTGTGTGTGTAGATACATTAAATATATATATTATATATATAAATATATATATATATATTATAGAGAGTAAGGGAAGCTAACACTTGAGTATTGTCTTCGTAACTACGTCATCTGATAACTACTGAGAATTCTTTGTAATTTTTGAAGAGCCAATAGCTTATCCCTTCATTCTATATATTCTATGTTGAGTCATGAAGAGGAGCAATGTTGGGGTCTCTGAGGGGGTGGAGCAGAAGTTTGCTCTCTAGGAAATAGATGATGGGTTTTTACTGGAACTTAAGGAAGTCACTCCTTTAAAATAAGAAGAATAGATCAGAAGGAAGGGAGGAGGGGACGAGGGAGAGGAATGGGGAGGACAGACAGAAGAATCATCTCCAGGCAGAGTGGGAAGCTTGGTGAACTTGGGGGATGCTTCTGTCTTATTCCCCAGTTCACATCGCCTTACACTGAACCTTGCAGGACACCAGTGGTCAGAACACTCTTTTTTATTATTGGTTATTTTACTTATTTACATTTCAAATATTATGTGCCTTCCAAGTTTTCCCTCCACCAACCCCCTATTCCCACCCCCCCCCCCCGGCTTCTATCTGGATGCTCACCTACCCACTCACCCACTCCCGCCTCAGTGCCCTAACATTTCCCTAAGCTTGGTCATCGAGCCTCCACTGGACCAAGGGCCTCCCCTCCTATTGATGCCAGACAAGGCAATCCTCTGCTACATATGCAGTTGGAGCCATGGGTCCCTCCATATGTACTCTTTGGTTGGTGGTTTAGTCCCTAGGAGCTCTGGGGGTGGGGTGGGGTGGGGGTCTAGTTGGCTGAAATAGTTGTTCTTCCTATGGGGTTGCAGACTCCTTCAGCTCTTTCAGTCCTTCTTCTAACTCCTCCATTGGAGTCCCTGGACTCAGTCTGATGGTTGGCTTCATACATCCAAATCTGTATTGGTCAGGCTCTGGCATAGTCTCTCATGGGACAGCTATACTCGGCTCCTGTCAGCAAGCACTTCTTGGCATCAGCAAATAGTGTCTGGGTTTGGTGTCTGCAGATGGGTTGGATCTCTAGGTCGGGCAGTCTCTGGATGGCCTTTCCTTCAGTCTTTGCTCCATTCTTTGTCTCTGCATTTCCTTTTGAAGGGAGCAATTCTGGATTAATATTTTTGAGATGGGTTAGTGACTCCATCCCTCAACCGGAGGCTGTGCCTATCCACTGGATATGGTCTCTACAGGTTTTTATCTCCCCTTCGTTGAGTATTTGGCTAATGTCATCTCTGTTGGGTCCTGGGAACCTCCTGAGTCCCTGGCATCTGGGACTTCCTAGTGGCTATCCCCAGCTACCCACCCACAACTGCTACATACCTCCAGCTACACACCTCCGTTCAAATTCCTGACCCTCTGTACTCCCCCTTCTCCTTTCATACCTGATCCTGCCCTCTCCCCCTTTTCCTTTCCCCTCATCTCTCCCTCCCAGGTCCCTTCCTCCTTCTACCTCCCTTGATTATTTTCTTACCCCTTCTGAGGAGGACTGAAGCAACTATACTTTGGTCTTCTTTTGTTCATTCTTTGGCTCCTTTAGTTATCTGAGTCAAGGGTAGTAAGAAAATGTAAATATTGACTGTACCTCCACAGTATTCCTTTTAAAAACATCATAGTTAAAATCTGTTTTCTTTTGGGAGCTAGGGACTACTCAGTGAGACCAGGAAGCTCAGCTATTGGTGTAGAATCATTGTATTTTCTTTGAATCGAAACACTCTCTTTAGAGGGAGGAGAGGGACTTGTTAGACTCAAAAAGTAAACGTTACACACAGGAACACATACAAATGTGAACACATATAAAGAAATAAAAGCAAATGAAATGTATAAGGCTCAGGAAGTTATTGAAACATACAAGACTCAGAAGTCACTACCCGGCCCCCATCCCAGGTTATACAAACAATAACAATTGCTGGGAGAAGAGACTGGGCTGCAGGGAGATCTATCTAGGGCTAGGGTGTTCTGCGGTTGTCATCAGTGCTGGTGTGGGTTGTCAGCTGCCTTGGAGTCACCCATTCTTCTGTAAGAAACCCCTAACCCATCCTGCTATAGGAATCTCAATACGCTTACTTGTTCACTAAACTAAACTTAAATGGAATCACTTCTTTGGTCAGTCATTAATGCAAAATCTGGGCCAAATAAATGTGTCCTCACATCTTCCTGGGAAAGTCACACAACAAACATTAATAAACATGACCAGAGAGGGAAATACCCCTGCCCTGCCCTGGCATTGGTCCTGTGTTTGTATGTACTGTGTGCTTTTCTTTCTTTGGCGTCTCTGATATATCATACTCTGAATCTGCCTCGTCTTCATCACACAGCCCATCCAACTCATGCAGTGTTTGCTTCTTCATGCTTTCCTCATCTGTTTGCTTGCACTTAAAGGACCCATTTTGTTCTCTCAACAGCTAAGACTTGGTCATTTCACACACACACACTCTCTGGTTCTCTGTCTTGCTGTTGGAAGCCAACCTGAGACCCTGAGCCACACCTGAACTTTTGGCTATGGTCTTCCCTACTCAAATTGCTTATGTCCAGTCTGGAACACAAGATAAATATAATCAGAGCCAGCTAAATGGCTCAGCGTGTAAAAGCATTCGTGACTGAGCCTCATGAGGGCACCTTGATACCTGGAGCTCCCAAAATGAAGGAGAGAAATGCTGAAAGTCGTCCTCTCACTTCTGCACCTGTGCACTGGTACTCATGCATCACCTCTGCAACCCCAAAGCAGACAGAGCAAAGAAACATAGGCAAGGCCATTCAACAACATGACCCAGAAAGGAGAGGTCCACGTAAGTTAGAGAGGTTAGGGAGGATTTCCTATAGAAGACATGAGACTCAGATGAGCTTACACGTAGCAAAGTAGACTTTCTTTAGCATGCCTTAGTATTGAGAATCATCATCCCCGAACACTACCCTTTTTATTCTTGGCACATTAGGAGCAGTCTTTGTTCCCTTGTTTGCTTTGAGCACTTCTCTGTTTCCCCGACCTGGTTGGGCCTATGATCCTTCTGTGTTCCCATTTGCTCATGCATATCTGCATTTGCTTATTTTCCATCTCCTTAGATCATGGTTCATGGTCTAGAAAGCTCATCTCTTAGCTCAGTTTCCTTTGGGGGAGAAATGAGCCAGCTGTGCCTGCCATGTTGTATGCAGCTGTACACACTACATCGTAAACAGGTGTCTGGTAGCCATCAGGTTCAGGGCTGGACTGGAGCAGGCCAGAGGGAAGCTCTCAGGGTCCGGTGGCAGACCTGTTCCTCTCTGCCTGCCTGACCCACGGCTTGGAGGAGGACACACGGGACTCTCAGGAGCTTTTCCCAGGGCTCCTGTTCTTAGACCTAGCATGCCTGGCTCAGCGACAGTGACGCATGTGGGGGCAGGATTTATGCTACTTTTCCGGGGACTTTGGCAGCTTCTGCAGCTGTGGGGTGGCTCTTTCGTCTTCCCTCCCACACTAACGTTCAAAGGGTGCTCATCTCTACCTCACCGCAATTTAGCAGCTCCCTTCTGTGGAAGAGCACTGCATGGCTCATCTACCTGCTGTGGCAAGCAGCAACATTTTGGAGACATTAAAGACTTAGAGCTTTGCTCCCAGGTTCTTCCTCCTCCTCCTTCTCCTCCTCCTCCTCTTCTTCTTCCTCCTCTTCCTCGTCCCTTCAAATACTTTCATTTACTTTTAATTATTTGTTTGACAAATAAAACTTGGATCTATTTATGTGTGATACTTGATACTGGATTCAATATGGCTTAAGGATTGTTTAAATAATGAAAATTAACCCCAGAAAACTCTATGGAATGAAATGGACTTTGCTCTTTAAGAAAGTCATTGGGGCTGAAGAGATGGGTCATTGGTTAGAGCATTTGCTGTTCTTTTAGAGGTATGGAACTTGGTTCCCAGCACCCACATTAGGCTGCTTACAAACACCTGTAATTCCATTTCCAGGGGATCTGTTACTCTCCTCTGGCCTTGAAAGGTACTCCATACATATGCAAGTGCTCTCTCTCTCTATCAAGTAATTATATCTATATCTATATCTATATCTATATCTATATCTATATCTATATCTATATCTATATCTATATCTATATCTATATCTATATCTATATCTATATCTATATCATCTCATTTAAGGAAAGCAAATTCAGAGGATGAGGAGTTAAAATGTGAGGCAGTTGGGTGGTGCTTGTGGACTCCAGGGCTGTCAATAAGGATTGACTGGTTGCTTCCACTTTCAGGGTAGCACAGTGTGAGCTATTCATTCTCCAAGATGACATCATCAGGAGTACAGAGATGTCTATATCAGGAAGAGAAAGAGGAGCCAGTAACCTCTGTGAGCTCTTAGGAAGACTTTCCTCCTGGGCCAGCTTTTCTTACTTGTGTGCAAAGCAAGAGGCATGGGCCATGCTAAATCCCCCTTCTGGCTACAGGTCGTGATTGTGTCTATAGTTCACCTCTGAGTCCATGCTGTCTTCTTGGCAGTGTCTGCTGTGGCACGATCAGCCCAGTATGTTCTTCTTCTTACCTTTGCCTCCAGATCTTTCTAACAAAAGGGCTTTATTGGAACCACAGCATGGACGTATATGTCAATGGGGTGCCTAGAATAATCACAAGCAGATTAAGGGATTTTCCAAACAAAGCCTGACTCCTGCAGGGTTCCTTCCCAAGACAGCCCATCTGGAAGCTGTGTTTTCTATAACAGGATCTGTGTATCAGTTGCAAAACACACACTGTGAAACCTCACTGGCAGAATAACATAGACAGTCCTGTCATGAGCCTGTTTTATTATTTTTTTCATCAGTAAAATAAAGATAATAAGGGTCAAACGTTTGAGCTCATAGCAAGACCCTGTTTCAAAACACACACACACAGAGACACACACAGACACACACAGACACACACAGACACAGACATAGACACAGACACAGACACACACACAGACTCACACACAGACTCACACACACACACACACACACACACACACACACACACACACACACACACACCAAATATCTACTTCACAGGCATGCTATAAGAATTAGTGTTTCTAAAGTATGGAGGACAGCATCTGGCCTGCTGAAAGTGCTTGTAAAATGTCTAAGTACTTCGAGGCTTGAGAGGTGGCTCAATAGGTAAAACGCTCTCTGTGAAAGCATAAGGGTCCCCAGTGCTCAAGGAAAGCCAGTGTGGTGGGGTGTCTGTAACTCAGCAGTGTGGGGCAGAGTCCAGAGGCTCACTGGTCAGCCAGTGCAGTTGAAACTCCAAGCTCCAGATTCGATGGCAGATCCTGCCTCTAAAAGGAAGATGGAGAGCCAAGGAGATCAAAGGAGATCAAAACCCTGTCTGACCTTCTAGACTCTCCGCACATATGCATGGATATGCATCCTCACACACAGTGCACATATACATGATACCCAGGAACTAATGAAGTTTTTTAGACAATTGATTTAAATAAGTAAATGGTCCCTAAATAAAACTAGCTCATTTAGGAAAAAATTGAGTTGGCAAAAGCCAGATTCCTTTACTTCTTTATTATTAAGAATTTTAAAGGTGATATTCTACAGGAATATGTTGACCTGTGATGCCAATGAGTATTTATCGCAGTTTCCTAAGCTTATCTGACTGTAGAGTTTATTTTAGTGAACTACCTAATATCACCTCAGGGAACTTGAATGAGTCTCACAGTTTTGGGAGTGTGCTTCATGTACTGGCAATCCTGTGCTTAGCCTGCCCAACCTTCAACAAAGCTTTCTTTTGCTGACCTAATTCCTAAGATGTTTCTATTGAAGGAAACCTCTGTTAAGTTTCTTACAGTTTGGGCCTTTCATATTTATATGAAAATGGCCTTTTTCTATATATAGGTTTACTTGAGTAGGTACTTGTTAATTTTAAGGATGAAATGTAGACGGAAGGATCTTGCTAGAACCCGCAGCCCCAGCAGCGCTGACTGACTTGGGGGTCAGTGCAGCTGCTCTGTTTAAACATGGGCAGCTCATGAGTTTCTAGCTCAGCCTCTCCTGGTGACACAGTACTGACTCTATGAAGATGGAGAGATGGTTTGCATCTGGATGTAATGGCTCTGTGGTGCCTAGAATAGATTTTGGGGATGTCTTGGAGTAAAGTAGAAATATTCCCCCCACACGCTTGGTGTGAATTGCAAGTAACTCCAGTCTCTTCAGGCTCTCTCAACTCGTCACTCAACAGGGCTGCTAAAGAGGTGAGCTTGCCACTGCAGAGGGGAACTGTGGGAGCTGGGATGGGTAAAGCTAGACCTCTTGGGCATGTAGGTCCATCTCTCACTGAGTCGATGGAAGAACTACTTAAATTTGTAGGGAGCCGATTGGGGATTAGGGTCTTCTGGGACTGAGGACTTAGGCTAGTTATCTAGTTCTATCTGCAGAGAATTAAAACAGAAACAACATTCCCATACACATTGCCCATATAAGCAGTCTAACCTTTCTGTTCACCATAGAAGAATGAAATCTCCCCTAGTCTTCTTTCTGAGACTATCCCCACATGCACTCTATCGTTTAGTTTTCCTCTTTGACTCCCTCAACTCATCATTCATCGGGGCTGCTAAAGAGGTGAGCCTTTTTTAGCAGCAACATTGAAATCACCTTGAATTGACACCAAAATGATATTGAAAGACCAAACTAGAAAATATCACACACACACACACACACACACACACACACACACACACACACACATACACACACACATCCCACATCCCACTTCAGACCTTCTTTTCATTCTGTCTGCTCTGTCAGGGCATTCAGATTCAGGGCTCTTAGATTGTATTTAAAGTAGTCTCAAATGCTTTGAGTTCATCTCTTTTTATACCAGGGCTGTTGGGATAGACATGATCTCCTATGGAGGCTAATCTGTTTGGGGGGAGGGCGTCTGTGCTGATTTCATCTCAGACACATATTAATAAATCTGTACTAAAATAAATTTTTGTGACAATGAATTCAACTTCAGCACTATGATGAAATTTTTGAAGTGTCAAAATTGAAGGTGCATGCATCTCTTGCTATTTGGTTCTCACTGGTCATCGTTAATCTCTTCTGGGATGTTTGCATTATGAGCATGGTTTATTTTCTTTCCTTAAGCTTCACAAATATGGAATAGTGTAAACATGTCTGAGAATGGCATCCAGGATCCTTCATCCTCAGAGCTCACAGTATCCTTAGGGCACACAGAGAGGCTCGTAAACTGCCTGACTTCCCTTTGAAGTGAAGCAGAATCTATATAAGGATTTCTCAGTCTCCTCATGGTTAACATTTCATGCTAGAGAGTTCTTTGTTGTGGAGAGCTACGTGGGGCACGGAAACGTGTAGCCGCGCTGACCATTTAGCTACCCGACCCAGTAGCACTCTTCTTTCTTCACTGTCCAACTCACTCTGGAGCTGTGATAACTCAAAGGTCTCCAGACATTGAGACACGTAGCCAAGTCGCTTAGGGTTTAGAAGCGCAGGTCTAGAGGTCAACGGCGGTTTCCAGTGAGCTCAGGAGCTCACGTATCTCTTACGAACTGAGAGGATACCTATCTGTGCGTTATCTGGGACTAGCAGCAAAGAAAGGTAGCAGGGAATGCTTCTGAAAAGTAAAAACCGCTAGTGAACTTCACTCCCAGAGCTGTCAGAAACAAGCCAGGAGACATGTCACATCAAGGGGCAAGCAGAGACTGCTGGGGAGGTGATATTCAGTTGTGCAGGGTCCGGGGGAGGACAAAACTCGGATATGTCTAGGCTATTCTGCAAGGGAACTCATTGTAGGCCTTGAGAACACTGCATTAGACAGGAGGGCTTAATTATGCTAAAGATGTTTATTTTTATATAGCCACAGATACTGTATTAACTAGCACAAAAAAGGAACCAGGCTTTCTGTAATATAAAGCACTGGGCTTTAGCTTAGCTTGCTTTCTCTCTTTCTTTCTTTCTTTCTTTCTTTCTTTCTTTCTTTCTTTCTTTCTTTCTTTCTTTCTTTCTTTCTTTCTTTCTTTCATTCTCTCTCTCTCTCTCTCTCTCTCTCTCTCTTTCTTTTAAAACTAAACACTAACACAGTCCATATGTTCATGGGGGGAAAATATCTTCATAGAGTAGAAGATTGACCAGGCTGACTTGAGTAAATCCATAGGCCTTGTTGGATATGAAAGCAGTGTGGGCCCAGGACATGGATCACCCCTTCTGTAGTGTGCAAGGTGTGTGCTTGCTTGCTTTCCTGACCCAGAAGATGTTTTTGAGACTTACAAGGAAGACTAAAGAGGAAAGCCAGCTTTGATAAGGCACTATTTGGCAGAAGAACAGAGTAAAGTGCATTGTAATTGCTTCTAAATTAGTTATCTGATTTGGGTCTGTGTTTTTAGAAACAAAGCCCTAAAACTCTTAACCCCTAACTTCCCAGTTACAGTGCAACAAAAACCACGGAAGCCATCAGTGGCTGGCCCGCACTTTTTGTGGAGAGAATGCTATTTCTTCTTTTCTCTCTGCCTTCCATCACCTGGCAGCAGTGTGCAAAGCATTTACTGATCGAAAGGGCTTGCAGTCCAGTCTGGGAAGGCATCTGGATACTGGCCTGTGCATCACAAAAGATTTTTCTTATTGCTTAATGAAGTGGGAACAGGAGGGTACCCAGATGCAGCAAAGACCCCTGGAAAGACTTTCTTTCTTTCCTTCTTAGGAATTGCAGAAGCTGGCAGTGTGGAGCTTGTGTGAGTGAGGCAGAACTGAAATGATACCAAGGGGAATTTCCATTGAGAACCGATAACCCTGGTTTCCTGTTGGAACTGTGTGTCCTCACTTCAAAAAACACAGGACAAAGAGGGAGATG
Organism: Mus caroli; assembly: GCF_978045245.1. Taxonomy (NCBI): domain Eukaryota; kingdom Metazoa; phylum Chordata; class Mammalia; order Rodentia; family Muridae; genus Mus; species Mus caroli. The sequence continues at coordinate 27,904,434 of NW_028227275.1, read as the reverse complement.
AAGGGGAGAAAAATAGGAAGGGAAGAAGTCAAAGTATGGTTATTTGCGGACAACATGCTTCTGTATGAAAGAGATCCCTCAAACTCAGATCTCAAAGACACTTAAGCAAAGCGACAGAATATGAAGCTAACATATGAGAAGCCTGAAGCCTTCTTACAAACAATAACAAAAGTGCTGAGGAAGAAATCAGGGAAACAGTCCTATGATTCTCTAACAAAATAGACATGATTGTCTAACAAAATAAAAACAAAACCTCGGAATAAACCTAACCAAGAACGTGAGAAACTTCTACAACTAAAAGTTTAAAACACCGAAGAAGACACCACACTAGGAGATAAAAGGACCTCCCACGTCCATGGATCAGAAGAATTAAGAATCCTGAAAATGGCTGTATTAGCAAAATCAAAAGGTAAGGACGTTTTCATCAAGATACCTCATAGAAATAGAAACAACAACAACAACACCCTAACATCCACTAAGGAATCACAAAAGACCCTCGTTAGCCAAAGCAATGCTATGCAGTAAGAATGATACTGGGGCATCATGTACCTAATTTCAGGTTATACTATAGTTATGATAAAAAACCAGCATGAAACGGCATAAAAACAGATATTATATCAGTGTGATAGAAGAGAGGATCTAGATATAAGCCCACACAAACTTAGTTTTAAAGATGCCAAAAATGTACACTGGGAAAAGATAATCTCATCCACAATGGGTCCTGGCAAACTTAGCTATCTACAGGTAGAAAACTGAAATCAGGTTTCTTTTGCTCTGTACACAAACCAAGTACAAGAGGATCAGAGACCTTCACCTATGTCCTGGCATTCTCATATAGGAAAAATAGAGAGAAACCACATGAAAATCAGCATAGGCCAGGCCTGTCTAGATAAGAATGTGGGGCTTCATAAAATTAAAAAGCTTCTGCATAGCAAAGAAACAATTATGTGTATAAAGAGATGGTCTACAAGACAGGATAAAAATGTTGCCAGTTCGCTGCCTATTAGAGAATTAGTGTTTAGAATATGCAAAGAACTAAAAAGACTAACCAAGAAATCCAGTAACCCAACAAGGCTAATAATATTAGAGGTAGTTCTCCAAAGATGAAATAGGGATGGCCAATAAACCTATGAAAAACTGTTCAAGGTCGGTAGCCATTAGCGAAATGCCAATTAAAACCACATTGAGATTCCACTCAACCTAAGCAGAGTGGCTGGTGGTCACGAGAAAAACAAAGGACATTCAATGTGACAGAGATGAGGAATGGCAGGAGTCAGCATACACCTCCAGTGTGAAGGTAAACTGGTCCTGTCACTACAAAAACCACCAGAAAAGAAAAACACTTCAAACCTGCTCTAACACCTATGGACAGGATTTTGAAGATTTTTTCCAAAGACTACAAGTGAACGTAGCACAAAGAAACTTGCATGTCAGTGTTTACGCAGCACAGTTCACAAAAGTGAAGTCAAAGAACTAATCTTGATGCCTGCCAATGGAGGAACGACTAAAGTGTGTAAGTGAGTAAGTGTGTGTGTGTGTGTGTGTGTGTGTGTGATTCTTTTTATAGCCCCAGAGATGAATGAAGTTATGTCATTTGTGGAAAAATAGATACACTGGAAATAATGTACTTTAAGCAAATTAAGTCAGTCTCAGAACATCAAATACTATATTTTCTGTCACTTGTGGTCCTATATATATGACAACAATGTAGAAGTGAAACTCTCTAGGGGAACAAGGGTGACTGAGAGGAGGGGGATGGGCGGTGAGAAAGAGGGAATGCTCAAATTAATTATCCACTTGAATGAAAATGACCTTATATAACCCAGTTTAATAAAATAAAAAGAAAACAAATACATTCATACCTCCCTAGTAAAAATGACTCCTTTATTGCAATGGCCGAGCCAACACAAGAAGTAACTATAGCCATATCCAGGAATTCCATGTCTCTGGAGGCCTCTCCTGGCTTTCTGCAATAAAGTCTGGCCCCAGAACCTTCTGATGATCTATGTTTCTAGAGACTCCCATTTCTCCTTGCTTAGGATGTTCATTCTTGTTGGTCAAGCAGTGAGGTTGGTGTTTGTGTTTATAAATCAGATGTGTACATCAAACATCAAATGGGAACTATGAACTCAAATGCAAAGGAACACAGTTTTTACAGAGACTCGCCAAATGTTGCTTTTGTAGGTGGTTGAACTTTTGAGACTGAGGCATCTCTTTATAGCCAGGCGTGCCTAATATTTTGGCATCCTACAATTTTGTATACTTTTTAAGGAAAAGGAAGGGGAAAGTGGGAGGGAGGGAGGGCTTGTCTTTCATTATCACAGTTGGAGAAATGAGGAAATGTGGTGTTTTATTCCTAGACAAAGTCCTCTGTAGCAAATCTTTTGACAGTTAGTGGGATTTTAAAGAGCGTCTCTTCCCACTCCACCTGCTTTATGTAACCAACCTTCCACGAGAAAATGTCTTTGGGAGACACAATTATTGGCTTTAGCTCTTCAGTAGTTCCCTCATACACACCCTTTCCATGTGCTATCAGAGTCCTCACAAAAGCAGAGTTCATTCCCCATGGCCTTTTGCCTTCGTTTGGCCAACAGACTATGGGTCTGGTGGCCACATGTTAGTTTTACTCTCTGGTTTTATTTTGGTAGTTGTTCCACTCAGCTGGAGGCCCAGATGACTCTCAGGAGCTCAGAGCACCCAGATGTATAGCTGTAGACACAGACACTCAGTTGGGCCCAGCTCTGATGAACTAATAGACTTTTAGACTTGTGAGAAAGAACAGGTGGCTATTGTTTTAACTCATCAAATTTTAGAGCCAATTATTTGTTAGGCAGTAAATATGAACTGATACAATGTCCTTGCTCTTGTATCATTAATTTGTATAGTAATTGTCAGCCTATTATGTTTATAGAGATGTGGATGGTTTTTCAAGCCTCTTAAGAATGCTATGAGAGCTGATTCTGGACATCACCCTCCATAAAGCATGTTGCTATGGAGGCCAGCTCTTCTTTCTAGTTAATGATGACTCTGGGGAATGGTCACACATTCCACTCTCTATGTTTACAGCACGAACTCTGAATGTGAGATTAAAGTTGGGATACAACTTGAGATTAGTCAAGCTTCTGTCAATCACTGTGCAGCCTTGGCCAGGCCACCTAATTTCTCAGGATCTCTATTCCCTCATATATTGAGGTTGGTGGGAAGGCATTATTAGAGAGAATATACCAAAGACAACCCTTAGCCGTGTTCATTGGCATTCTATTCACAATAGCTAGGAGAGTGAAGCAACCTAAACGCCCTTCAACTGAAGAAGGGGTAAAGAGAATATGCTACATATACATGCTGAAATACGATTCTATTTTAAAGAAAAAATAATGAAATCAGAAAATTTGCCAGTAAATGGATGAAACTAGAAAAGACCATACTGAGTGGAGTAACCTAAACCCAGGAATATAGATGTCAGAAGTTCTCTCTTAGCTGAGGTTCCTAGGTCAAATCTTTAGATGGTGGTTTTAATTTGAAGTAATTGCAGAAACAAGGACAGTAAAAAGACATCACGGAGGCGATGAAGGAGGAATAGTGAGTGGAGCAGCAGGGTACACACAACTTGAAGAAGGAAATGGGAAAATGGGGGTGTGTGGTTAATTAGAGAGGAGGAAGGAAATAAATACAGAAGAAGGAGGCTAAACTAACAACAAGAATGTCTGGAAAACTCACAAGAAAGTCATATTTTATACCTATATGACTAAAATTACATGTAATTCATGTCTATGTATAGATATACATATTTACATATAGTCATGAGCCACAGACTATCTTGAATTGTTGGTCAATGTTGTTCAAGGGACTCCCCAAACATTATAGGCTATTGTTGTTGCCTTTGGTAGTCTCCCAGAGGTTGAGGGCAAACCTCTCTCACTGAAGACAGCATGTACTTCCAACACAGGACCCAGAAGTCCAGTCTAGGTCTGCCTTCTTCACCAAGGACTAGCTTTCATGGCACAGGAAGGTGCCATGTAAGCTTCTAAGGGAGGTTATCAATCAATAGTCTAGTCAGCTATGTTACCTATGAACTACAACAATGACTAGCATGGTACTATATCCCTAAGGGCACAATAGTCATATGCATAGCTTAGTGATAACCAGAAGTTCTTTAATAGAATTTAAGACCAGTTCAATGAGAAAGAAATCATGCCTGGTCCTGGAAATCTATCCAACAACCCAGGACTAGAGAAGTCAGAGATCTTGGAGAAGAACCTATACCCACTAATTTACTAAACCCAGATAATGCCTAACTACATTCTAAATTTTCATCCTTAGGCCCACAATGTCTCATTCCTCGTCCATATTTTTCTCTCTTTGTAACAAATGGATATCATTACAGAAAACCATGAGAAGATCAAACTGCAGAAAAGAGGTGACCACGTGGCTCTCCTCCCCAACTGAGACATCCACAATAGAATTCCTAGACCTAAGGTTCAGGGATCATAGAGGAAGAGTAGGTGGACTGTTTGAAGCTGGAAAATCAGGAAGTTTACTATGAGAGCGTGTCCCCTAGACATTTCAGAGAAGCTTCTCTCCTGAAGTTCCATCAACATGACTGCCTAAACCAGAGCTGAACAAAGATGACCGCCATGGACATGCTAATACAGAAGGGAGAAATTACATGGGGCCTCAACTCCAGACTAAGAACTATGGGTAATTAAGAAATGCTGAGAGCAGGAGAAATAACAGTCTTTCTCAGGAAAGAGGGTTCCAACTGATGACCCAATACCAAGTGGCCAGCCCCGAAGTGATTTGTATAAGAGTAAATCCGACGGACTAGATGATTAGTATTTATATTTAGGAATATACATAGTCACACACATTATATCTACAACTAATGAAATAAATAGAGGCCATACATTTGAGAGAGTGAGCAATGTAGGGGTTATGTGGGAGAGAGGAAAGGGGGAAAATAATGTAATTATTTTGTAATTTTAAGAAAAAATTTTAAAAAGCGTTCTGCCCCTACTAAGTCTTAGGTAAACAGAAGCTGGTCCAGCTCTGGAAACATGGCTTCCTTCATATGGTCATCTCTTTCTTACAATCTAATATGGCACCATCGTTGGGTACTTTCTGGGGTTCAACTGCCTAGGTCTAATACTGTGTCTTTCTCCTCTAGTTCTCCTCATTCAGTAAACTTCTTTCACATGGTAGGTGTCAATCAATTAGCTGGCCATCTTGGATAGATGATTCTTTGTACTCAAAACCAGCAGTGACCACAATAATTAGAACATTCATAGTCAGTCACAGAATGCTTTCTTGGTTCAAACACTTTATATGGGTGATCTCATTTGCAATTCATGGCAAGGTCTTAACCCTCAATGTGATTTTACTTAGAGATAAGGACTTTAGGAGATAATTAAGGAGGTTAAATTAATTCATAAGTGTGTGGTCTGGTCCTAATTCAGTGTGATTGATGGCCTTCCAGGGACTCTCTCTCTCTCTCTCTCTCTCTCTCTCTTGAGATTGCACAGAGGAAGATCCAGCGAATGGTATAATGCGGTCCTGGCCTTCTACAAACCAAGGAAATCATGATCACCAGAAAGACATCCTGCATGGAACTTGATCATGGTGGCTCGGCTCCTGGATGGTGAGAAAACAAGCTTCTGTTTAAAGCATCAAGTCTGACATTATGTTAAGGAAACCCAAGCAACTGAGTCGCACTATCTGGTTGATATGATCACCAAGTCCTTTACAGGTCAGAAAACTGAGGCTCCGAGATGGCGTAACTGACTGGTGAGCTGCTTCCAGCAAATGTTTCCCTGAGCCTGTATTTTACTGGGGAGTACAAAGCTCTGAAGTATCCTCACTTATTGCAGGCAGCTTTCAGGCTCTGAGCAGTCCATGCATCCTCCAACCTATGGATGGCCAGAAGCTGAGAAAGCACTCCTAGCTTTATGTTGGGATTGGGAGAGAGCAAGACCAGCCCAATGATACAAGGTCAGCCACCTGGACAAAAAGAACCCAAACCATATATGGGTTGTTCCTTTTATGTTTGTGGCAGCAATAAATTCTTTATAGTGTAAGTCGTTCCATTTGATGCATATTTTATCATGCCTCATGTCTGACATAGGAAAATGTCTCGTTACATAATAAATTTTTTAATATTAATAAAAACATAAAAGGCATTTCTAAAACATTTCTCAATTTACCTCTGCTTGGTAATGCCAACCTCTCTCCTGGTACTCACCCACTGTTTCTGCCATGGGGCAAATGACACCTCTACAAAGAGTAGGAAGAAATGATGCCTGAGACAACTCTGATATAAAGGCTGGGAAGGCCCAATGTTTCTGTCTCAGTGAAGAGGGAGGCACAGAGACATGCGTACTCTGTCCTTTTATGCCCCTTTCTCCAGTCTCAGGGCAGAATCTCAACTAGCAGGCAAGGGATGAATTCTTGCATGTTAGAAACACTTAGAGCTCTTTTTTTTTTTTTTTTTGGTTTTTCGAGACAGGGTTTCTCAGTAGCCCTGGCTGTCCTGGAACTCACTCTGTAGACCAGGCTGGCCTCGAACTCAGAAAACCGCCTGCCTCTGCCTCCCAAGTGCTGGGATTAAAGGTGTGTGCCACCACCGCCGGGTCACTTAGAGCTCTTAAGGAAGATGGAGAATCTTGAGTCTGGGTGGGTGGTCTGCCTCCGGCAGGGTGGGCGTGAGGAGCTGTGGGCCCATAACATCAGCAGTTTTTCAAACTCAGCATTGTTATAATACACTCTACTTCATAGGGCTTGTCAGCTGCCCTGTGCCTTGTAGGAGGTTAAGTCACATCTCGGGCTGGGACTATCCCCCCACTGTGACAATAAAAGATGTCTGCAGATAGTCAAATAGCTCTTAGAAGCAAAGCTGTGCCCCCTTCCTTTGCATAGGAGCCAGCATCTGGTGAGATGGGGAGCGTTTGGCCCAGTGTGGTTCTTCAGTGAACGGTCGCATCAGTGAGGAAGGGCTCACTTAGGGTCTTTTGCTTGGCAAACAGAAGATCACAGAATTACAATACGCCATGATGATGGGGAACAGGGATGCTGCACAGACACGGAGAGCAGAAAGCTGTGGCACTGCAGGGACCCAGATGTCAGGGTAGTCATTGCCAGGCCGGAGGACCCTGAGGAAGGCACAGGGTGTCCTGGCTCTTACGTTTGATTTATACTTCACTTGTGAGAACTGGAGGGGACTATAAATGACCCAAACAAGATGGGATGAAGCAGAAAAAGCATTCAAGATAAGAAGATAGCATTGAGGAACCACAAGTCTCCCTTTCCCAGTTCCCAGCACAGTAATAAATTCCTGGGATCATTATACCAGTAATGCACAAAGTAAAAGACTATATTTTCTTTGCACATTCAAAGAAGAATGTGAGCCCCCGTGTCACATAAAAGTAATAAGAATGACAGGTATGTCGGAATTAGATGCTTCTAGCATGCTAAGAAGTATACCAGGCTTATGGTATTTAACCTTTTGGGCAGCAGACTCATAGGGTAAATGTTTCCAGTTACAGCCTGCTCCTCACTTATGAGAATCGTTTTATTGGTTCAAGTGATGGCCCTTGTATACAAACCCAGGCAGAGTGACTCCTGTCCCCACATCTCTCATGCCTCTGCCACACTGCCTTCTTACAACGGGGTGCTTTGTGTCTGGGTCCCAAACCTATTCACTTATTCTTTTCGTGGTTCTTGTGGAAAAATCGTGCCATTCCATCTCCTGTCTGCCTCCATGTTTAAAGGGCCTTTCCAGCGTTGAATTCCTACTGAGTACCGACTTCTTTTCTCCGGGGAGCTGAAATACTCTCAACAACAGAGAAAGAACTAAAGGGAGCATTTGTTGTAGTAAATTATTCATGGTAAAGAATTTGCTACACTCGGGGCAACAAAGACGCGTTTGTGTGTGGACTCCAAGGGTGGCATCTGGGTCATGCTGGATACCATAAGCAGAGTACTGAACAATAAACTTATCTCTCAGCCCCTTGAAGAGACTGATGGGACAATGCTTTGTAGACCGAGTTACTGACCACTCAGCTTTCCCAGGACCGACGTGTTCTGAAACAGGAAGGACTGGGCATTTTCAGAGATAGAATCAATTACACTAAAATGAGTCTTTTTGTTGTCGTCATTGTTGTTTCTCTGCTGTAGATTTCTCTTTGAAAACAGCTTTTGTTCTATTTACAGTGTCTTCATTACCATGACCAGCCTTAGGAATCCACTTCTGGTCTGAGTACATGGAACGCCAAGTTAGATAGCCCAAGTGAGGTCGACTTAAGGCGACTGAATCCTCAAAATTTCAGGGGAAAACCCCAAAACAACCCAGTATTAAAGAAGTCACGGTATTGATAGATTTAAGGGGCTGGAGAAAAAAAAAAACCTACCTCATCTTCTACATGAAGGGTAGCTATGCCAAATTAAAAATGGCTATGGAATTCTGACACCCTTACTCCAAAACAGCGGGTTCCTAGTTCTTTGAGTCTGGGTTGGTCTGTGATAGTCTGACCAAAAGAGTTCACGGTGAAAGGGATGAATGCCGACTCTGCGTCCATGAGCGTGAGAAGCCTCCTTCTGTCTTGATCTAGCTAGACACTGACCTCCATGTGAGGTGGCTGACTATCTTCGGGTGGCTGTGCTCTGAGGAAAAGGAGCCATAGCAGGGACTGTATGGTGTGTGTGTGTGTGTGTGTGTGTGTGTGTGTGTGTGTTTATGTGTGAGAAAGGGAAAGAGAGGGCAAGGGAGACAGAATTCAGCCAATGTGTAAAGGTAAGGAGGGATTCCCCCAGTCTCAGAAGTGGATCCTATAGCCCAGTTTCTGAGCTGACACCTAAAAGACATGGAGATAAATCACGCAGATAAATCCTTTCAAATTTCCTAACCTCTATTGTGCATTAAACAAGATTGTTGTTTCCAGGTCTGGTTGTTGTGGGACATGATTTCGGGTGCCTTCCCCAAATGCTCTTCATCTTACTTTTTGAGACAGGGGCTCTTGTTGCACCTGGAGCTCACCTTCAGCTAGACTGCCTGTACAGTGAGCACTCGGGATCTTCTTGTCTCCCACTCCTCAATACTGAGATTACAGTACTGCGCAGCACCTAGTTTTTACATCGTACACAGGTCAAACTCATATCCTCATGCTTACATGACAAGAACTTTAGGAGCTGAGACGACTCCCTAGTCCCCATCTTCAAATTTTAAAAATGTGTAGTTTTATCTATTCTTTAAAAAGTTCATACACATGTGCAATCTAACTTGATCTCATATTCACTCCTTTTGACTCCCCTAACTGCCCCCAGGAGTGCACATCCCATCTCACTCCCAACTTTATGTCCTAGTCTTATATTTATTTATTTATTTATTTGCTTATTTATTTTAATTTACTTAGTCAAATGAAGTGCTGCCTGAATTCTCTTGACTATGGGGAATATGACAATGGCTCCATTCTGAAAGGAACGTGTCTCACCAGAAGCTCTCACCTGTTAATAGTTCCTTAACTAAGGCTGGGTCTTCTAGAACTCTTCCCAAGTCATTGTTAGAAAACTTAACTGGCTGCCTGACAAATATAGAAGTGGATGCTTACAGCCATCCATTGGACTGAGCACAGGGTCCCCAATGGAGGAACTAGAGAAAGGACCCAAGGAGCTGAAGGGTTTTGCAGTCCAATAGGAGGAACAACAATATGAACCAACCAGTACCTCCCAGAGCTCCCAGGGACTAAACCACCAACCAAAGAGTACACGTGGAGGGACCTATGGCTCCAGCCACATATGCAGCAGAGGATTGCCTTGTGGGACATCAATGAGAGGAGAAGCTCTTGGTCCTATGAAGGCTCAATGCCCCAGTGTAGGGCAATGTCAGGACAGGGAAGCAGGAGTGGATGGACTAGTGAGAAGGGGGAGGGGGGAAATGATAGGAGGGGTTTGGAGGGGAAATGGGGAAAGGGGATAGCATTTGAAATGTAAATAAAGAAAATATTTAATAAAAAAAACTGGCTTGATCTTACACAGATCTGTGTCAGTAATTTTAGCTGCTGTGAGTGCATATGTACAACAGCCTTATAGTGTCCAGAGGACAGCATCTCACAGCATTCCTCCCCACACTCTGGCTCCTACATGCCTTCTGTCACCTCTTCTGTGATGTTGAGCCTTGGGGTAAGGAGCTTGATATAGCTATCCATCTACAGATGAATACTCATCCTGGTCCATTCTCAGTTCTTTGGACAGTCATGTGTCTCTGCATTTATCACTAACCACTGTAATAAAGAACTTCTCTGACCAGGTCAGAGGCAGCACAAATCTATAGATATAAGCACATTTAGAAGGGAATTTAACCATTTAGAGAAATACCAGTAAGTTCTCCTTTAGGACCCATAGCTTCCCTAGCCATAGGTTCTGGCCGTGTTTATAGTCCAAGCATAAATTCCCTCCTGTGGAACACAGCTCAAATCCAATGAAGAGAGAGATTGGTTACCTCTCGTAAACAATTGTATATCCATGGCCCATATCTTCCTTGGCAGGTCAATCTTGTAGCACATAGGGTCCAGCGCTGGATAAGATATTGTGTTTTTTCCCCCACCAGTAACCTGAATAGCACCTTCTAGCATTAGGAAAGCTATTCAGCATGGAGCACTTCCTGACCAGTTTAAGGCTGATTTCTGTGTGCTTTGTAACCAAAGAATATGATGTCATCAGCAATAGGCTTTTACTATTTAGTGATGATGGACAACAAAGAGTTTGCTCAACTCGGGTGTCTCTGGGGCCTCTCTGTTATTCTTCAAATTTATATGAAGATATTTATCACCTCTACTAAGTTTACAGACTGTGTCTCCATTCTCTCTGGTTGTCTTTTCCCTGAACCTATACTCCATGCAAGGTTCCTTCTCAGAAGACTCAGCTAGGTCCTAGGGCCCAGCACCCTTCCTTTATCTTCCTTCTACCTCAGCCACAGGCAGAAGTATTCAATTTCAAATGTGGTGAGGCAATAATGGATATAGTGATTCGGATTACCAAGTTTGCTTCCTTCAGGATAAGTGCTTGGGTTGTTCCACCAAGACCCAAGAAAGGGTGTATCCCAAGAAAGCAAGACCAAGTTGGGCCAGGCTCTGTATTACCTGACTCACCTGGGCATCTTCGGTCCTCTGTTTCACCTCACACCTGCAAACAGATGTACCCGAGTGCCCTCGGGTTCTTGGCACATACAACTGTGTTTCTGTGGACATGTGTTCTGTGCAGACCTTTTGAATTAAAAGAATGGACTAAGTCACAGAACAGGACAGCCCCACTTGCTCCTTCAGTTTAGTTGGTTCTGATGAGGAAAACATTAAGATGCAAGCTTGCTTGTTGAAGAATTCGATAAAGTCATGTGCCAAACATCCATCCCTGTCCTATTCAAGGAGAAACCCATCACCACTCACAGACCAGTCTCCCGAAAGGGGAAAGAAATGAAGAAGATCCATCTGCATCAGTGATGGGAAGATTATGCACAGTGAGAAATTTGGTGAGAAAAGTGATCCCAAATGAATAGACAAACAGGGAAAAACTAATGAATTTCAGATTCTAAACCTTTGACTGGAGTACTCCAGAGAGTCCCAGGGCGCTATTGATGAGTAAGGGTCTAAGAGCTCTGTCCTGAACCTATGTCACAGAACTCGGAGGTGGAAATGGGAATCTTCAGTGGCTGCCACATGCCACTCCACACGTCTCTTGTGTTTGCTGAAGTCCAAGAATGATTGTCCTTGCTTTACTTACTAATACATTTCGTGACAGTAAGCTCTGACTTACTGTCTTCTTAAAGACACACACAAGGAGGGAGTGTGGGTGGAGAAAGGAGAGAGAGAGAGAGAGAGAGAGAGAGAGAGAGAGAGAGAGAGAGAGAGAGAGAGAGAGAGAGAGGAAGAAGGAGAAGGAGGAGAAGAAGAAGGAGGAGGAGGAGGAGGAGGAGGAGGAGTTGATGAGCTTCTAACGGGGAGAGCTATGAAGAGAGGATAATTTAAATCTTTACGTGTGGTTTTTAGACCTCAAGAAACCAGTGCACACCCACTTCCCTGCCTTATCTTCTTCTTTTAAAGCTGCTGTTATGCATGACTCATTTCTCCCCCCCCTCCCCTTTTGGGTTTCTGGGCTACAAGGGAAATTCCCAGGTGCAAGCACACTTGGTCTTCTGCCTCAGGAAAGACTCTGATGTGGATCTTTGAAGAGGGAGGAACTTAAATATTAAAGGATCCAGTAGGTGCCAATAAACTTGAGCCAGCAGTCCCAAAGTGGAGTTTGTTTTCAACATAAATACTAACAATGCAGCAATGGTGGGGTAAGGCTCTCTAGTATGTAGGAGTGTTCTGATCAGCTCTGGAGGGATCCCAGGCTGGGAAAGTCAAGCAAATAATGAGAAAGCAGTGAGGGGGGACTTGTGCTGGACCACGTGCCTTTGTCTCCATCCTGACGAGTGGTTTGGGGCTTCATTTCCATTTAACTCAGCTTCAGGGGCTTCTGCATTGGAGCTAAAACTTAGAGCTGATGAGAAACCTGGAAAGGCATCAAATAAAAATGGCTCCTTTTATTCCTTAGTCACTCAGTAGCCTATGCTCTCCCTTCTTTTCCCAAAACTTGTTTATTTGATGAGCATTTTGCCTGCATGTATGTGTGCACAACCACATGTGTTCAGGTGACTTCCAAGGTCAGAAGGTCTTGAGTCCCCTGGAACCAGGGTTATAGATGGTTGTGAATCACTATTTGGGTGCTGAGAATTGAACTTGGGTCCTCTGCAAGAAGAACAAGTGCTCTTAACCACTGAGCCATCTCTGCAGTCTCCTTCTTCCCATTCTTTAAGATTTAGTGCAAATGCCAGAAGCTCCAGGAAGCACATGTCATGTTCCAGCTATTAAATCATACTATTAAGGTAATTATAATTAACATTACAATTACATAATCTATAGGGATGTACAAATAAATAACATACTAGTTTCAAAACCCTAGTGACCTCAAACTTTAGGACATATGTTACTATTATCTAGATAAAACAATTCTAGCTGGACAATAATGGCAGCCACAATAATAATGCCTATGTCTTACTGAGCACTTACCAGGCATTATGTTTAGCCTTCCAAAGTGCTATTTAATGCTCACTGCTATTGGGAAGGCATATGTCCACTATTGGCTTATGAGGAAGTGAAGTCTCACCAAGCCAGTACCTGGAAAGATAGCAGCCCCTTTCCCCCTTTAGCAAGTCACTTCTTGTATGCTGGGATCCAGAACTTTGCCGAGTACAACTATGTGTTCTGCCTTTTAAAAAAGTCAGTTTTTTGCATATGTAATGTGTATGCGTACATGTTTGGCACCTGTGTGTGCACATATGTTGGTACCTGTTTGTGTAGGGGTGTTGAAGACAGTTGTTGACACCAAGCATCTTCTCCAATCACTCTTTACTTCATTTCCTGAAGCAAGGTCTCTCATTAGATCTAGAGATTGTCAATTTGCCTGGTCCAGCTATCCTCTTGTCACAGAGACAGCTTCTGTCTCCTGTGAACTGCCACTGAAGATGGGCTAGTAGTCCCACAGGGCTTTTGGGTGGGATCCTTTTCTCAGGCTTGCATGGGAAATGCTTTATCTACTAAGCCACCCTGCAGTGTTCTGCCTTTAAACAAAGAAACAAGAAAACAAACAAACAAAAACATCAATGAATGGCGAGTTGGAGCTCAGGCTGGAGTTATTGATAAGAGTCTCAGAATGCAGATCTCTGTTCCTTGAACAGAGAGACAAATGTCATGTAGCTGTTCATAGAAACCAGTCAGTCTACCTCACTCCTGACAGTGACAGTCGTATTCTCCACACTCTCTGCTGTCCAGGAGACAGGCTGCTTCTTTCCAATTGTTTCCTATGAGAGTAAAAGATAATTCATGAAAGTTTAATGCTTGTTTTATCTGCTAAGGACCAAGACAATTAGTAGCAGAACATTTGCAAGCGTTAAACAGATTCTAGGTGCAGTAAGAGAGTAAAGGCTATTGAGTACTCATCATAGGCCAAGCACTGTACTGAGGGCTTTTTATTTTTTCAGGGAGCAGGGATCTTTTAACCCCTATCATAGCCCTGGGTGTCAGGTATCATCTTCTGCCTTTGTGTTAAAATGGAATGATTTGCTCAACGTCACCCAGCTAGTGAGTAATGGGGTTTGGATCTGAAATCTAGTTGACTTCCATCTGTGCCCTTCAGGATTTTATTATATTTTGATAAATCAAATTAATGATTTTCTCTCCTTTTTTTTTTCCCTTTCCTTCTAAAAACATTTGCTCAGTATTGGTTGTAACACAAACATGTGGCAGGTGAATAATGCCCCAGTGGACAACTGAGACATGCTTGTTTTCCCTAGTATTTAAGGGCCAGAAATGAAATTATGAAGTTATAATACAACATGGCATTGGCGATTCAGATGGAGCATATAGGCTGAAAGGATAAATGAATGAGAATTTAGGTTCCTTAATACTGGGAGAGCCATGAGTATGACTGGGCTCTCGCTGCAATCCACTGAGCAATATGCAGTTGACAGTGCTGAGTCCTGGAGAAGACAGAAGATTTGCTAAGGGCACATAGGTAAGACGGGGTGAGTCTTCTATTTAACTCTTGTGCATGAAACCCAAGGCTTGTGCTTTTGTTATTAAACCAAGTCACTCTGGGGTAACCCAAAAGTAAACCAAAATGGAGTGGCTGATCTTCTCTAAGGAGGGCAGTATTTTTAATTACTAAAATGTGATGTATATATTGTATGTATGTGTATATATATATATATATATATATATGAATTTGTTTATTAGCCAAATTGTCATCTATCCACATACTTCAGGAAACAAATAAGGTCACTAGTTCTCATCTGTGAGTGAGTCTCTGTGTGCCTTTACAGAGGTGCACTCCCATCTTTCAAGGGTGGACTCACATCTCAGATATTCTACTGATAGAAGTTAGGAGCAGTTAGGCCTTGCTGATTCCCCAGTACGCTCCCCATTCCCCCCTCTAAAACATAAAAACCAGTATGAGAGCCTGCGGTGGTTTCACTGGAGGATGGGCTCTTCTTGTTCTGCTTCAGTGATGCCACGTGTGCTCTGGAAGAGAAGATTAAGGAGGTTTTGAAGCAATCTTCTTTTAAGTAGGAAGTCGAAAGCTTCATTTCTCTGGCAATTCTACTTCCTGGAGGTCAGAGTAGCGTTTGAAGCCTCGTTGCAACATCAGCAGGTGAAGGAGATTACAGTTAACTTTATGCTCCGGGCCTGAAACCGATCTCTCAGCTGTCGCAGAGGAGAAGAGAGTGTGGTTTCTGAGCACTGAGCCTGGCAATGTCATCGAGCCTGCTAGCCTTCTGCAGGTCAACACTGCAAGGGGGCAGCCAAGATCTCCCTGCTGTTTCTATGAAGTGCGATTCTCCCTTGACTGGGAACTTCAAGCTGATCACCTCAGTTTCTGTAGTACCCTCTGGATAAATCATGCATTGCCAGCGGTTCTTTGAACTTAACCGGGGTTGGGTAATATTTTTAAAAGTATGCCTGCAAACAGCGTTTGAATGCGAGGCAACTAATTCCTTGTGTCATGTCAGAAGCGCTCAGAACACACTCAGTTTGTTGAACAGACTGCACAAGACTGTTCTTAACATTTGCCCAGGGCCAGAGTTTTATCTTCCGGTGTATGAAAATGGTATTAACAGAGGAGTATTCAATCAGTGGCTGTTTTTGAAACTGTGTTTTGAATTTTTCTTTACACTGAAAAAAAAAAAAAAGATCCACATTTGGCACTGACACGCAGCACCTGGATATAAAATTGAACATGAAAGTCTAGACGTCTACTGTCCCTTTCCCTAAATCCATGCACTCACAGTCCCTGTTACAGCTGTGGACTACTGAGGTAGAATGGTCATTCATATTGTTGAAGTATATAATTTTCTTTTTTAATTACATATATTTGTGTGTGTGTGTGTGTCTCCTAAGATGACTTGTGAGAGTCACATCTCTCCTTCTACCACATGGCTCTCAGGAATGAACTACTGTTGTAGTTCCTGACGGCTTGGTGGCAAACAGCCACTGAGACATCTTGCTCGGCTGTTGATGTTATTTTTCATGCAATTAAGCGTGTCCAAGCTCAGGAGAAGCAAGTCATCAAGTCATTATTTCTTCTTCTTCTTCTTCTTCTTCTTCTTCTTCTTCTTCTTCTTCTTCTTCTTCTTCTTCTTCTTCTTCTTCTTCTTCTTCTTTTCCAACACTCAGTATAAGTTTTTAGATAAGCCAGCAATGTAAAGAATGCCTGTTATCTTCTGTGTAGGAAAAAGATGACTATGAAGAAAATAGCCAAAGCTTTTGCACGTGTATGATAAAACAAAAAACAACAACAACAACAACAACAACAAAAACAATACGGAGAAAGGTCACCAAGGTCTTTGCTGCTCTTGCCTGATACTCAGTTGGGAACATGAAAGATCTGACAGGTAAGTAGTGCTTCGCAGGCTACATGAAGCTCTATAGCTGTGTTCAGTGTAGCTTATGCAATATTTTCATTAAATTTAAATTTATTTCTGCCACTATGAAGCTGGAATATCAGGTAAAAGAAATCAGAAGGAAAGTTTTATCTTTGTGATCTTGGGATACACAAAGAAGTCTAAAGTGGACAGTGAAAATCATGGCCTAAAAGGGTAAGTTCCATGCCAGGAAGACTACACACATACACTACATGTACAGATTAATTTATATTTTGTAAAGCATTCCTTTATCATGCTGAAGGTTGGACTGAGGGCCTTGCATGTGCTAGGCTAGCAGTCTCCCACTAATCATAATCTCCAGGTAAAACATACTTTTGAAAATATTGCTTAAAGAATGAAAAGCCGGGGCTGGCGAGATGGCTCAGTGGTTAAAAGCGCCGACTGCTCTTCCGAAGGTCCCGAGTTCAAATCCCAGCAACCACATGGTGGCTCAAAACCATCCGTAACAAAATCTGATGCCCTCTTCTGGAGTGTCTGAGGACAGCTACAGTGTACTTACATATAATAAATAAATAAATCTTAAAAAAAAAAAGAATGAAAAGCCACATCATAGAGTAGGGGTGAGGTAGCTGAAACTCCATATATTTGACCGTGTTAAGGACTGTTAGAAGCTGGAAATATAGCGCAGTAAAGTGCTTGTTGTGCAAACATGAAGTCTTAAATTTAGATCTTCACTATACATATAAATTCAGAGCTCAATGGCACACATCTGTAATCCCATCACTAGGGGGTGGGGCGTGGAGACAGCAGCATTTTATGGGCTTGCTGGACAGACAGCCTCACTATATCCAGGTTCAGTGAGAGACCCTGTCACAAAAAAATAAGATGGAACGTGATAGAGGGAGACACTTTCCTGATTTAGACCTTTGGCCTCTACAGGAACATACAAATATGTGCACATGTGCCTGCACACATATGTGCATACACATATATCACACAGCACAAACCTCAGTAATAAAAATGAATAACTCAATAAAAAGAGCAGAAGATTTAAGTAAACATTTCACTCATGCAGACATACAAACGGATAGAGACAGACAACTGAATTGATCACGAGGCGACATGCATTAAAAACACAATTGAGGAACCACTATTCAGCTATCCACATGGTTGCAGTTCCTAAAACTGCCCAACCCAAGTGTTACCAAGTACGTAGAACAAACAGAACACTCACATGCCTGTTCTGAGAAGGTAAAATGGCGCACAACTTGGGCATAGTTTGTCAGCTTCCTAAAATATTTTATGTGCAGGTATTGCATGATGCAACACCATTCATAGTTATTTACTTAAAAGAGACTAAGTATATATCCAAAGACATTGCAGTCAAACTTTATAGCAACAGCTTTAGTTACCCCAAACTAGAAATGATACAAATGTACTGTACCAGAAGGTTAGATATACAAAACTGTAGTGCATATATACAAGAGAATAATTCTTAACTTTAAGAAAGGAGAAAAACTATTGATGTAAATAATAGCATGAGTGAGCCTTAGAGTGGAAATGATGGGATTTGAAGAAACTTGAAGGAAGCCTTGGGAATTATAGGCATATTGATTACCACATTCATAGTGCTGGCTAGTTTTTACATGTGAAATCTACCAAGTAGACATTTAAAATATTTGTAATCTATTGAATTCCAATTTTATCTCAAGAAGGCTATTAAAATAGATCATATCAAATATTGGGGAAATGTATTTTTTGTTGAAAAAAACCAAGCAGATGTAAATTTATTATTTTCTTGCACATCAGTAACAAACTGGATCTGGGGGGCCACTGTTCTCTTTAGCCAAGACAGCCCCCTTCTGTGAACCGTTGTCATCGGCTAACTTGTCCATTAGTTAAGGCTACCCACGTAACCCTTGTAAGCATTTGGCTTGCTAGCCAAGCCTCCTGCAAATATTTGTCTCCAAATCTTCCCCTTGCTTCCTAGAGTAAGTTATCTTTTGATAACTTTTCTAAGCTTAAACCTGGTATCAATGACCACTAGAGAAAAGGCAATTGGGGAACTTGAAGGGGAAAATATTTCTTTTGGCTCCCAACTAGCAATCTGAGACAGTTGTTCCCCTGGCCTGCCTGGGAAGCCGATTGTAACTCTTCAGTTCAGGGTAACTGGTCAGCATCAGTCAAAGGAATGCTTTATAAAAGAAGAAAATTGATGACGCTTATAGAATTTGCCATGGCTGAAGATCACAGGGCTCAAAAATTAAGCAGCTTACTCTCCACATGACACTCAGTTCTGAGTGGAGGTTTTCTTTATTTTAGAACTCCATTTGGCAGGATTCTGACCCATGGCCCACTGTTACTGCTTTTAGAATACTTTTTTTTTTTTTTAAATCAGAGCCTTTGAAAAATTTCTTTGAATTCCTTAGAGATTGGCAAAAGAAGAGCATGAATTTGAGGCCGATATAGGAGACTTCCAGCTATCCTGGGCAACTATCGAATCTTTGCCTTCTGTTTTGGTACAGTTGCCTAAGAGGACATGGAGGTTCATCCTCGAGAGGGTCATTTTGTCTTCTCAGACTGACACAAGCCATTCTTCCACAGACTAGAGTGTATCATGTGACTCAAGTGCCTACCATCCTGGTATACTTCTGTAGTAATTTACCTTTTTTTTCTGTGGCTGTGGTGAAATTTCCTGACAGAGACAAGATGAGTTTGTTAACTCTGGCCTATCATTTCAGTGGGTCCAGCCCATGGTCAACTGTCTGCTCTTGGCAAAAGTGGCATCATGTGGCAGCAAGAGTTGATCCCTTTGGAGCAGGAAATGGTCAGAGATAATATACCTTTCAAGGACTTACCCTAGTAAATGACTTCCTCCTGTATAACTCTAGCTCCGAAAGTTTCCAGAGCCCCCTAAAATAGGGCCAAGTATATAAAGTGAGAGCCAATAGGAGATATTGCATAGTCAAACCACAGTAGCTTCCCAAAACAATGCAGGGGAATTCTTTAATCTTTTCTCAAGGGACCTAAATCTTAACTCACTTTTGTTTTCTCCTTCTGCAATGACCCGAACACCTACCCTTGTGTTCACATATTCTAGCTTTCCCTTTTTCTGAACACTGGAGATAGAACCCAGGGCCCCATTCGGTTACTAGGCAAGCACTGCCACTGAGCGATAGCCCTAATCCTGGACTTTCCTTTATAAGAGCTGGCTTGACAAGGTTGGATACGGGGAAAGTTCCCACTATTTCAAACATTACAGCTCTGTAGTAATTTCAATGTTTTCCAAGAAGATATCACCAACTAAAATCTCCCTCCTTTAATGGCATGGTTTCACCTGCGATTGGAGAATACCTTCATTTTCTGTTTGCGCCAAACCAAATGCTGTTTTCTATTAGAAATATTTGATAGTTCTGCAAATACCCAAATAGAAATGGAAAGGGATAATTGAGCCGGACTCCTTTCTAGACAGAACACATTTAGAGAAAGACTACTCTCATTATTGTTGTTAAGACAAAGTTCTTTGAGTCCCCTTGAGGTGAATGTTAGTTGGCAAGCATGAGTGAACCCTCCATTCATGGTGGGACAAAAGGGTGATTTAACTAAAGTTTCAGAAGTCATGAGATTTACACACAACATCAGATATGGTGAATTGAAATGCATTTTAATAATAGCTGAGCCACATTTTCCAAGAAAGCTGCCAAGTGATGTTGCCTGAAACAAACATGTCCAATCTCTCTCTCTCTCTCTCTTCTCCTCTCTCTCTTCCTCCCTGTCTCCCTTCCCGCTCCCCTTCTTCCCTCCCTTCCTCTCCTCCCTCCCTTTCTCCCCCTCTATCATTTTTTCTTTATTTTGGCTACTTTTCATAGAGTCAGATTTGAATTACTTTTTAATATCTTCCAACACACAAACAAAATCTTTGTTTTAGAATTCAATTTTGAATTAAGATGGGCTCCAAATCCATGATGACTGGTGTCCTTCAAAAGAGAGAAGAAACAAAGACAGAGCTGTCTCCTGAAAATGCCAGGTAATGGTGATGCACATCTGGATGCACTGTATCTGTTATCCAATCCGGAAAGAGCTAGGGAAAATGGGGAAGGATCTTATCAGACACACACACACACACACACACAGAGAGAGAGAGAGAGAGAGACAGAGACAGAGACAGAGAGACAGAGAGACAGAGAGACAGAGAGACAGAGAGACAGAGAGAGACACACACAGAGATAGAGAGTCACACACACACAGACAGAGACACACACACAGACAGAGAGATACACACAGACACAGACACACACAAATAGAGGGATACAGAGAGAGGCACACAGAGAGAATTTTTTTTTTTAAATATTTAAACCACTATGATGTGGCTCCTTGTTGGCAGCCCTAAGACATTTCTGTAGAAACTGTGTTGGATAGCTGAGAAGTATTCCATCCAAACAGACTTTATTCTGAAGACCAGATTCAAACTTAAATGACACCTCTAACATATGATGGTTGTCTTTGGTGACAAGGACCTTTAGGCTGCCATTTGGTATTATTTCACTGATTCCCAGGTTACTGGCAGTTTTTTTTTTCCTCCCTGAGATTATGAAAACCAACTTGAAGAATAAATGGGAAAGCTGCCTGGTCATGCGGCTGTAATGTAATTTTTATGCTTGTCTCACGACTCCACACCGTTCCTCAGTGTCTGAAGACGGCTTCCAAAAATGCTTGAGTAATCCACATATCTCCGAACTAATTGTACCATGCCCCAAGGCCACAGATTTGCAGAACAGCGCTCTTGGACAGTAAGTTCTGGTATGTTTGTTTCAAATCTCCCCGTCATTACTTACAGCCACACCTTGACTATACTACATGGAACTCTCTGACTGTTTAACTTATATTCTCCCTTCCCTGGGAGGGGCTGGGGCTTCTTTTCCATTTTGTGGGGAGCTGAAGAAACTGCTTAGTAAGTAAGTAACTAGTAACAAGGGGGCATGGCCATCCGTGCGAATTATGACCCTCGCCAGGCTCCGAAGACAAAAAGATGCTCAGTTGTGCAATTTTCCACTCTTCTAATAATAGTGTGGGTCAAGTTAGTCCTAGCCCAATGCTATAATCCAAACAATATTCCACTCCATGTGGCATGATGCTTAGGATTCACCCGGGCCACTGCATTTGGAGACAAGCCATGGTAACTCTGACTGTTTTGACCTTCTTCTCAGTGTTTGCTTCCTGTCCCTCCTGTGCCTATGGCACATAGTCACACAACCGTAGTAGCAATATTATAATCTTCCTTTCCGTCTTGAATCTTCTTAAGAAGGACTAGTTCAGCTTACCAGGATAGACCTGTCAAAGGTCGGCTTATTTGACAGCGGCTCTCTAATTCAAGTAGGGTAGAATCAAGCATCAAAGTGTCCATCTCTTCTATTTAACCTGGAATTGGCCTTTTGCTGCTCCCAAATCAAAGCGATGTAGCTTATCTTATATGGAAAAAGTTGTTATTGAGCTCTGTGTGGAAACTCTGCAGCTTTTTATTAAGTGAGACACTGAGAAAATATAGCAATGTATTTTTCTGATGACCAATTTTGAATTAGCCCTTTTCTAATCCTCAAGTATTGGTATAACTTTTAATATAAATACTAACAAATATCTCTAAACTGTGTAGTGTAGACTTTATGGCTTCTATTTAAAAACAGTTTTTAATTTTATAATTTTATGTGTATGAGGGTTTTGTGTGTATGTATGTGTATGCATCAGATACATGTCTGGTGCCCATGGAAACCAGAAAAGGGCCCTGGACTCCCTGGAGCTGGATTTATGGATGCTTATGAGCTGCCATATGGGTGATGCAAACCAAATCTGGGTCCTCTGCAAGAACAGCAGGAACTCAACCATCTCAATAATGCTCCTTGTGTTTCCTTAACAAACAAACAAACAACCAACCAAGCAAACAAACAAAACCCCTATCCAAACAGAAACACTTTGTGAACTTAACTTATTGATTTTGTTCTTTCTGTGGATTCTCTTTCATATAAATCACCTATATCTGTTCATTTTTAAATATATTCCTTATCCCACTGCATTAAACTTTGTACTCAGAACTGTTTAATCGTTGAATCAAGGTAAAATTACAAAACTTTGGCTTCTCATTCCAACTCCCTCACAATTCTACTTTTTCCCATCTTATTTGTCCATCCATTTATCTATACCAGCCACCCACCTATCCATCTTATCCATCCATCCATCCATCCAATAACATTTATGCAATATCTAGCCAGTGTCTGGCATTATACTTTGTTCAGAGGACCAACTGTGATCCAGACAGGCCTAGTCTCTCTCCTCACAGTTGGCTGATTGGTGACTGGTGGTGAGCTGGAATACAACACTTGCTCACATGGTGCAACATGCTCTGTGAGAGAGACAGCAGGCTCACTCTGCAGAGGAAGGAGCATGTAGGCTGGAGTCTGACCTAGGAATAAGACGTTTTCTATTCTATCACTTGATGAGCGAGATGTGTGGAGGATGGAAGGTCTGGGGAGAGATAGCATGCACATTTAGAATTGAAGATAGGTAAAGCACCTAGAGGGTATTGTGCAGTTGGGATGGGACAGGGAAGGTTAGAATCAGGGAAAAGAAACAAGAGACTGATGCCACTGTGAGTTAGGGCTGTCAGTGAAATACCGCAGTCAGGTTTCAAATGGGGGCGGACTAATAAGATTCGTGTTTTAAAAAGCATTGCTCTTCTTGTCTTGTGGGCGGTGGACAAAAGAGTGAAGGAAGCTAGAAATCCAGTGACAAGCTCCAATTTTCCAAGAGACGATGGCACTGACCCATAACATGGCAGAAGAGGCACGAGATGCAGACAGATTAGAAGGATTTAGATGTAGTCTGGTCTCCAATATGCCACATAATTAATTTTATTTGCAATGCCTATTCCTCTGCTAGGCAAGTTAAGCCCGTATTTATGGGTAAAATTCTTATTAGGTTGATGTCAGTTCTACAAGAAGCCTTTGACCTTCAACTGGAAGAACCTGTCTAAGCTCTTACAAAATGATTGCTCTGTGCCTTCTGTTTTGCCCAGAGAACGAATTTAGTCTTTGTTTTCATGCATATTTGTCTGATGAGTTAAATGGACAACTGAGTACTTCCCATCTTATCTGTGAAACAAATTCTAAAATTCTAAAAGCCTTTAGAATTTGTCCTATTCATGGCTAACTGGGATCTTGTCTTAGTTCTGAAAATTCTCCAGTTGTTTTTGTTTGTTTGCTTGTTTGTTTGTTTTTCAGATCTACATTGTAAAACTATTTCACCAATCTAAGAACTCATTCTATTCATTTGCTTATAAATATATTTATTCATTTACTCAATATATTTATTCAAAGCCTTCTGTCTTACAAGCTAGATTCTTGATTTCTTTTTCTTTCTTTCCTTTTTTCCCCCCGACTTTCTCATACATATCATTGTAGACATCATGCTTTTCAATATGAAAATTAAGAGCATCAGAAGTTTTTTTGTTTGTTTGTTTTTTTTCCTGATATAAACACATGGTACTCAAACGAGCCATCTTAAGGCACGAGAAGTAACAGAGATACAGAACAGTTCCTTTGGCTCTCTAGGTGGAATGCTAGCCTTTGATAGTTGGCACATGCCTTGCACAAAAGACCCGAATTTGAGTATTTGAGTGTCGGCTGGATCAAGTTAATCCTGTTCTGTTTTTTTAAAACAGTTCCTGCTGTTTACGCAGTAGAAGCAGAACTAAACAGCACCAGATCCTGCAAAGGCACGACTCAGAAGAACAAGGGACACAACGGAGGGCTCTTAATGTAAAGAAACATTTTGACTTTGCTGGTCGTCATCTCCCTAGCTCTCAGCCCGCCCTCACCCTGGACCCCACCCTGCTGGAATGGGCGGTGGACTAGCCCTGGCTGGCAGGGATGCTTTTGAGTTCCAGGATTCTGCTAAACTGTGCTTGCTGTAAATGATTTTTATGCTAACATTGCATTGAAGTCCTTTTTTGGCAAATGCATCGCCATATAAGATTAAAAATAATTTGGAGGGCAGAATTTCTACCAGGAATTGATCAAACAATGTACTGTCGTGAGCTGGTTCCAAATTCCTAATGCATCTGCTTTATACAGTCCCCGCTTTATAGAGCTACAATCCCCTGTTTGTCCGAGTTCAGTCTGTTTGCATGCTGGAAGAATCACACCCCTTTAGTTCTGGCCTGGAGGGCTTCTTTCCAAGTTTGGAAAAAAAAAATCTCTCAAATAAGAAGTCACAGAAGCTTTAAATAATATGGTTGTTGCAAGCATCCTTGTTGAACATTTAGCGAACTATCCCGTTGCCTTTCCTGATCAAGGCAGATGTAAAACAGCCGCCTCCACACTCCTGCCAGAGCGGCCATCTTGAGTTCAGACGCCTTGCCTTTTCCGAGAGTTTCTCTTGAAAGTCCCCAATTGAATACATCTGGTTCCCAGCAGAAACCGGATGTCTTGTTTGTTTGTTTAATTATTTTTATCTGAAGTTGCATCACTATCCAGTGGGTCTTTTTTGTAGAGAGTTTAGGCTCATCTGGATGCTGTGCTTGGCCTTGCTCTATGATCCTAGACTTTTTTTTTTTTTCTTTTCTTTTCTTCTGGGATTGACTGTGCCTACTTTAGGGTTTGGTATTTATTTTATTTTTGATACTGGATTTTTATATTCTTAGGTCACTGTAATGTGCAAGGAGCAAAATCTTAAGCAGAACTTTCTTAAAGAAAAGCGAGATTCATTGGCTTTCGTAAATTGAGGAGTAGAGGGAGAGCTGCGGCATTCAGAGTTCAAAGGGATTGCAGGACTCTGTGTTTGTTTCTTGGCCCCATTTCCTGATGGTGGTAGTTTGGCCTCATACATCACAGGCAATAGTGTACTACATTCTCTCAGTTTCAGGTCTTGCCAGAACTGAGTTTGCTTCCCAAGGTATTCAGTAAGAACGTGAACATAACTGTCACTGGGCGGAACAAAACTGTCACTGGGCGGAATATCTTCACATTACCTGTTTCTGAGAGTGATCGTTGTAGCTTGGCATCTGGAAGCGAGTGTAAAGAACCATACATACAACTGGGAAGATGCACCCATCCCGGTCCTTTGCTACATAATCATAATTCCCCTTTCTCTTTCATTCTATATAAGACCCAGGCTTGGGTTGAAGGAAGATCTGACTTGTAACGTCATTTATAATACAGTTATCAGGGTTTAAATGAACAAACATCACAGAGATAGGTGTGATATTTTTATACTCATTGGCATTTTTTTTCTCTTTAGCTGTATGGTATTTGTTCTGCTCACTTTAGAAAAAATTATTTTATGTGCTTTTGTGTTTTGCCTGCATGTATGTCTTGAACCACATACCCGCCTAGTACCTGTGAGGCATTGGATCCCCTGGGACTGGAGTTCCAGATGACAGTGGGTGCTCGGAAGTGAACCGCTGGTGTGCTTACCATCTGAGCCTTCTCTCCAGCCCCTCTGTTCAGTTTTATCTTTCACTGTTACCTTTGTTTTTCTTTTTCCTTTACCCACTATGTAACCCATCAAATGCTTTCTCAGGAACTCAAGGAGTCTATCACAAAGTATGTCTATCTCCAGGAAACTGTGCTTCTGGTCATCCATTGACAACTGGAATCAGCAGAGAAGGGGAAGGTACTAGAGCTACTTTGCTGACGTAGGTGGGGATTCCCAGGAAGGCTGCAGGGTATATAACAGCGTAATCCAGACACTACAGTACTTATGATGAGAGTTAGCATGCTTTTCAAACAGCACTGGGGGTTGTTATTAAGTAAGACGTACAGAACCCTTTCAAGGCCAGCACTGGGTAATACTCTGCTGGCCGTCATTTTCAAGATGTGACATTGATGGGTATCATACCCTGGTACTAGAGCCTGGAAAAAAAGGAGAAAGCAACAAACAGCCTGAAACAATACCGGACAGGCAAGAACAGGCAGAGGTTGTACAGGTGATGCCGGTGGAATTCAGGTCCTCTAGAAGGACGTAGGTTGACACATTCTGCAGAAATCACTTTTTCCATTAGTTGGGTAAAAACATTAAAATATTTTGTTTGTTTCATGACTTTAAACTAAAAAAACCAGATAGAAATCTCCCTCCATCTCAAAACAAAATCTTAGGTTCCCAGTGATCAGAAACAATCTTCTCCAAGGACTGTTATCAGATATATAGAAAAACCAAGAAACCTTTGGTTCAGAGCAGGGGCCCTTGAGTGCATGTTCCTGGTTAGCAGGATAAACTATGGGCTATTTAGCAAAGTCAGTCCCAGCTCCAAAGAGACTCATGAGTTGTGAGGACTTTCTCAAGAGTCGAACACTCACAGAGCAAGCAAGAATATTTTGCAGCTCGTCTAAACTCAGAGAAGTAATTTCGTCTAACACGAGAAAAACTCTTGCTGTCTTCAAATAAAAGGAAGAAAAGAAAGAGGAGAGAGAGAGAGAGAGAGAGAGAGAGAGAGAGAGAGAGAGAGACTAAGCAGGAGAGATATAAAGAGATATAAAGGCTCTCCACTTTCTGGTTTCCAGCTGTGTGATTAGTGACTCAGAGCTGTGCTCTGGTGCTGAGTGACAGGATCTGGAAATGTGCCCTGCCCAGCCATGGCAACTCAGCTCCAGCACACACTAAAGGCAGGCAGTCAATGTTAACCCAAGCAACCAACCCCCACGTCTGTCAAAATTTAAGCTAAGTATGGCATATGGGATTAGAGAGAGATCACAGAACCTTGGACGTTTCCAAGAAAAATGAATAATATAAGGTTAGGCCCTCGATGGTCTGTATCTTATTAATCCCTCCTTTCCACAATGGTGGGCGGGTGGCTCGGGCTGGGGCCCCCGCAGATGGGAAGCACACTTTGCTGGGGTTTAGTTCTATTCTCCAGGCTCCTCTTAGGCACCAGAAATATTCTTGCATGAGCAGGGATTTAGAGCTTCGGTGTCCAATTTGCTCTTTTGATGGCTTGAACAGCTGGCTGAGCCCTTGACGAGTTGGAAGGAGCAATAGAAACCTGCTCTTGCATGGATTCTGTGGGGCTTAGCTCCCCGGTGCTAGGTCTTTAGTTTTGCTTCTACGGCAGAGCACACCCAGATGACTTCTTCCTCTGTTCTCCTGTTTTCAACCGACCTGAGCATGGTGGCCAGATGCAGTTTCTCTAGTTCCCATTAAAATTGATGATCTCGGTCTCCGGGATAAGAAACAGCTCTGTGGCCGGTAGGGCCTCTGAACACTTTCATCTTGATAGACCATGACATACCCCATCTCTACCATACAAACACTGACCTCACGTGCCTACCCCCAGATCTTAGCCATCTCAATGTCCCCAGCCTGGAGTGTTTCCTTTGTGCTTTTCCTCATCCACCCGTCCTAGCCAGGCACTTCCGGCTGGGAGGCGTCTCTACCAGATCACTTATCTCAGCAGGTAGATGTGTCCCGTCTGTTTCTTGTTTTAGCGCACGTTTTAAAATATGTTCACACTGATAAAGTGCCCCCCCCCCCGCAGTACATCTCAGAAGGATGCACACATAACACGTATTTAATAATCATTCCTTAGCTAAATTGAGCATATTGCTAAGTGGTATTGAGTGGCACTGAAAACATTTTTATTTTGAAATCTGAATAAAGGACAGGTTAGAAAATACCAACCTACTCCCATCCTCCTTGTTCTAAATCTGAATTTGATTTATTAGTAGGTCAATGTGCCCTGGATACTACTTACTCTAATCTGCACCGGTAAAAGATCCTAGAACCAGTTTACAGCAACTGAGTTTTCTAAGTACCCATCCTCTGCTTAGAAGCCGACAGTGACTTCCTCCTGGCATGCATGTAAGTTATACATGGCATCTTTTATTTCTGTGGTCTTACAATTCTTCTCTCACCAGCTCCCACCAGAGATGAATCTGCCTGATTCCTTCCTCCCACCTTCTCATCCTGCCTCATTCACTAGCAGCAACCTCTGCTCACAGGACTGCTCTCCCTGTCTTATAGGCGCAGTGCCCCCCAACCTTCTGAAGGCTTATGTTATTAGATCACGTAGAAGTGCCTTTTATAAAACTTCTCCTTTTGTGGTCCCCCAAAGGGGGAAAACCAGCAATCTAGCTTACCATTCAGTGTCTGTTACTTGTTGAGATTTAAATAAATAAACAAAAGCAAGCATATTCAAAGCATCAGCAGCACATAGATTACTTCCAGCTTGTGTTACTTCCTCTTGAACTCTCATCCTATGATGGTTGGTGGTTCCATGCTCTCGCTCTGAGGCCTGAGCCCACCCTTCAAGAAAATATCCTTGGGGATGAGAAAGCCAGGAAATAATGTGCGGCCACAGAGCTGAATTAGCACCCTCATATCTTAGCACAGACTCCCGCCAGCCACCTGCCTCCTGGTGAGTAAGCTGGGATCCACCTGAGGGTTCTAAGAGATCAAAGGCAGACAGAGAATTGCCACTTTTATAGGAGTCACGTAGCATACGCTCTCTGGTTGGAAGACCTTGATCCACCATTGAGAGATTGAAATCCCAGGGAGAGGAAAGAGCTAATGGCAGCCATGCCCACGTACAGCACAAATTGGGAACATTCTCAGGCTTCATACGCTCTTGGATCCTCCTTGTTTTAAAAGGAGTTGAGTGCTATGGGATTCCTGGGTGGGCAGGGTGAAGATGTAGGGCGTGATTTGACCGAAGGGCTGCAGAGGAAGAAGGCAGTGTCTTCGTGCTTCCCTCATGCATGGATAGCACATGTGAGAAAGCTCTTTATGTGGGTGCCTCAGCTTTGTGAAATACAGATGTCAAAAGAATCATTAGCATTAGAAGAGACAGTGGGGAGAGCCCAGTTTTCTTTAGCTGAGAAACTGAGGACTAATAAGGATATGCAAACATCCGTCTTGTAATTCCTTATTTGTGCGTCCGTCCATTTGGTAAATGTTTCATAGTTACTGTCCAAGGTCCCCGTGCATTTGTAAGAGAAGAACTGGGAACAGAAATCAGAGTTTCTCATTCCTGCTCCAGTGTTCTTTTCCCCACGACGTTTATTAAGGCAGTGTGCTCACTGTGCACGACCTAACCGTTTCTTGAGGACCTACTAATCGCTTACTAAGACCAGTGCATGTTCAACATGATTATCTAAACCACTTCGAGTACCATCTTGAAAGACAAGCATCATTGTCTCTTCTTTATGATACGTCTCCTTCTTTATCTCTGAAGCAGAGATTCAGAGAGGTCCAGGAAAAGCTCTCTGTTGGGATCCTGCAGTTAACACGTGGCTGAGTTATAACTCAGCTAAAGGTCTACAAAGCGCACTGTGCAGGCTCTTCACTACGGAGTATTTGCTCCACAATTTCTCCCCAGACTCTGTGCCCCTTTGGCTAGCAAGCCTTTGGGTGCGCAATCCCAACCTGGCATGTCCTTCTTCCTTTTACCTTTGTATTCTCACTGTCCTTCAGGGCTCATCTTGATTAGCTCATGCTTTAGGCATGTTTAAAGATGATGAGATCAGACCATGAAGGTTCAGTTTAGCTGAGCTTGCTATTCTGAGAACCATCATTCCTTCAAACGTCTTTTATTGTGTCTGATTTTTACTGACAAGCCCAGGTCAGATTGGCAAACAGTACCACTATAAAAACCTTTGTTACTGGCCCATCACAAAAAGAATTCAGCCTTTGACCTGTCTTCTTTTCTCTTGTCTTGAATAAATTGCTACTTGCCCGGGGGATGGCTATTGACTATTATCTAGCCCAGTCAGGAAATGCAGGCACTGAAGAATCAGATATTCCGAGGAGGAAAGCTACATTACACGGATCAGCGGTTTTCAAGGAATTAGAATGAAATACATTTAACATAAATACTGTACTAAGCATAATGCAGTTTTCTTGCTGGTGTGTGCCGAGTGGGTTTGTGAACAGTAATTATCACTTACCAAGAGCCGAGGCATTAAGGAAACAAAGACGGAAAGCTGGTAGCTCCACTGCCACTCACCTGTCAGGTGATTTTGATCATATAGCTTTCCACTTTGGAGCATTCTTTCTTCCTCTGTAAAACAAATATATTGTGTCAGCTTGGTCCCAGGACACATAGTATATAAATGTCATCCTCCCCCAGGTCTGGGTCTACATCAGCAGACATCACTAATCAACTGCCACACACTTTTTTTTTTTTTGAATCCATGCCAATTTCAGGACTCCCCCTTGACTTTTCAGTAACTACCTTCAGTGGTTTGGAGTAGGCATGTGAAAATGTGACCCATTTTCTGCCACCGTATCATGGTCCCAATTTTGAGCACTGCCTGGATTGGATGCATGTCCAGTAGAAAGCTAAGTGGTAGAGGGTTTGGGGTAGTATCAAGTGCTAAGTGTTTCCCCATCACATTGAGACTTGTTTCCCTTCTCCATTTGATTGATGCAATGACTGAAAACTACACAAGGATTGCAAGGACCATATGTGAATCCTGGGTCGGGGTGGGGGTGTCCAAGTGGATGGACAAGAAAGGTCAGGCAAGTTCAGTTTTGTGTCTAAGCTTAAAGTCAGGCATTAACTTCTCTTTGATGCTGATCTAATAGAAGTAGTAAAAGATAATCAAGCTCATAGCTCATCTCCTAGTTCCCCAAGCAGGGCAATGGCTGGGAGTGGGGGTGGGGGTGGGGCAGGGTGAGCCAGGGGGCTCCCGGTGGATTATTGACTCCTCAGTGTTAAGCACAAGGCTGTAGTTATCTTTTATATCCATACCCCGATTCCACACCCAACAGGCACCTAACCCCTGACACATCCAACTGTGTTACTGATATAAATGCTTTAAGAGATCACTTGGAAAACTGATGTTATTCTTATTATTGTTGTAAAACCATGGTTTGCCACAATGTTTGATGAACAACAGATGCTAATATGTATTGATCTGGTTTTGTTTATTTTTGTTTCATGGTTTATTTTGTTTCAATGAATTGAACCCAGAGCTACTTGAGCTCTGCATCATTTAGCTAATATTTGGTAATTTTAGTTACCAAATAACTATTGGATATACCTGCCTTTGGAGGGACCCATCCAATTGAACAGAGAAATAGGTACAGTAAGATTTGTCTACAAGGCTCTTAGGGATAAATTGGACAGAGTTAGTATAAAGTCTCTGAAACCACTGGAAGGAGCTGGAGTCACATGGCCCAGGAGGAAGTGCTAGTTAGTTGGTTTAGAAGGAACTCATCCCATTTCCAATCCCCAGCTAGGTTTTTCTGTATTGCCCTGGCTGTCTTGGAACTCAATCTGTAGACCAGGCTGGCCTTAAACTCAGAGGACTGTCTGCCTCTGTCTTCTGAGTTTGAGAATTAAACACTCAACTTTTGTTTGTATTTTTAAAATAGTTATTTTTATTTGTTTGTTTTGAGACACGATCTTATACTACTGTGCTCCAGTTGTCCTGGCATTTGCTATGTAGCTTATGTAAGCTATGTAGTTTAAGCTGACTTTGGACTTCTGGAAACCTGTCTGTCTCTAGTTCCAGAGTGCTAGAATCCTAACTGTGGGTCACCATGCCTGGATTCCTTAGTATGAATTAAAAAGAAAGAAGAAGAAGAAGAAGGAGGAGGAGGAGGAGGAGGAGGAGGAGGAGGAGGAGGAGGAGGAGAAGGAGAAGGAAGGAGAAGGAGAAGGAGAAGGAGAAAAGAAGAAGAAGAAGAAGAAGAAGAAGAAGAAGAAGAAGAAGAAGAAGAAGAAGAAGGAAGAAGAAGAAGAAGAAGAAGAAGAAGAAGAAGAAGAAGAAGAAGAAGAAGAAGAAGGAGGAGGAGGAGGAGGAGGAGGAGGAGGAGGAAGAGGAAGAGGAGGAGGAGGAGGATGAGGAGGAGGAGGAGGAGGAGGAGGAGAAGAAAAACCAGCTTGTAACCTGTCATGGTGGTGCATGCCTTTAATCCAAGCACTCTAGAAGCAGAAGTAGGTGAATCTTTGTGAGTTTGAGGCCAGCCTGGCCTACAGAGTGAGTTCCAGGACAACCAGCGTTACACAGAGAAACCCTGTTTCCAAAAAACTGAACACCACCACCACCACCACCCTCCAAACCCCAAAAGCAAAAAAAAAAAAAAAAAAAAAAAAAAAAATCACCCAAACCAAAAAACCCAACAACTTATAGTAAATTATTATAATTACTCTATTAATCTTACTTTCTAGTGTATCTAATATGTAAACATTATCATCTAAAAATATGCATAGGAAAACATTATATATGTATGATCATAAGTATACATAAGTAGATTAGATACCATCCATGACCAGTCATCCATGGAGAATCTTGGGACATTCCCCTTTGGCATATGATTACCAGTAGGAGGAGGAGCTAGGATGAAAACAACTAACTTCATTTCTTCAAATTCCACAAGTGATGGGCAAGGTATATTTTCTTTAGGAAAATTCATTCAGCTAGATAGCATAGAACTGAAGTTACTCTTTGTCAAAGATGGAGGTAACTCAGAACTTCCCATTAGGCTGGGTAAGTTTTAAGCCAGTTTTTTCCTCTCCTTTAAAAATTAGTATATATTATATTATTAGCATATACATATGTATATACATGTATATATATATACACAATCACATATATACACATGCACATGTATATATACATCTATACAATTATATACATTATGTATTAGTATACAAATACCTATCCTCCCTCCCTTTCTTTTTTTTCTTTCTCTCTCTCTCTTTCTTTCTTTCTTTCTTTCTTTCTTTCTTTCTTTCTTTCTTTCTTTCTTTCTTTCTTTCTTTCTTTCCTTCTTCCTTCCTTCCTTCCTTCCTTCCTTCCTTCCTTCCTTCCTTCCTTCCTTCCTTCCTTCCTTCTTTCCTTCCTTCCTTCCTTCTCTTCCTTCTTTCTTGGTCTCACTATATAGCCCTGACTGTCTTGGAACTTGTTACACAGACCAGGCTGGCCTCAATCTCACAGAGATCTGCTTGTCTCTGCCTTCCTTCTGCTGGGATCAAAGGGGTAAGTCACCATGCCCAGAGGGGAACACATTTTTATAGCATCGTTTCTTCAAACATTGTGGGCTCAAGCTTCAGGCGCCATCATCCTGGCATGATGAGTGAGAAGCCAGGACCCAGAAAGGATGCTTACCTTGCCTAAGGGGACACAGCTTCTGGGGCAGAGCTTGAGCTAGACATCACAGTGTCTCCTGCTTCTCCTCCTCTCCAGAAACTTATTCATATTTTAGGCTTTCTAGTAGTTTCTTTCTAAGCAGCATCAAGTAAAAGCAGTTTATCAACTCAGTGAGTTGGTAAGAAACCTTTACCCTCCACACATCCTAAGGCCCCATGTCAAACATATGACTTGTTTTGTGGCCACAAGAAAGTAAAGTGGAAATGAGAGCAAGAATATTCCCACAAATGATATCTGGGACATATGTGGGGTGTGACTGTCGAGAGAGATAGAGGAGCAGCATGGGATGCTTAATAAAACACACAGAACAGGACTGGGCTTTTAGTTGAAGCACAGTCTTCAATTTGCTGCCAACTAAAATAAACAAGTAGGAAACAGGCCAAACCACTGTGAGACATGCTTCTCCACGACGTGAACATAATGTGAAACCAGGAATTTAGATACTGCGTTTTAAAAAACAAATACAGGAAGACGTGCCTTCCATGGAGATGTGACATTTGGGTTTTCTTTCTGAAATGGGGATAGTTCAGTGAAGGACCATTATCAAATACTGTCCCAGTTTTCCTGAAGACTAGGGTATATGATAGACATGTTTTCATGGCTGTACCCTTCTCCCCGCAGGACCTATATCAGCATCCTGAACTGCCATATCTACATGTCTGAATGCCTATGGCTTCTGCACAAGTCTTGGCTTCTCTCTCTTGGCCAGAAAGAGCTACCCACACAAGAAAAGGTGTCTCCTGTTGGATGAGAGGTAGCATTTTAACCAGAATATGAAAATAATATCCAATCTCATATGGTTTCACTTCTCAAGAGAATAGTGTTTTTAAGATTTAAGTTCATCAGCCTTTGTCATCTCACACACACACACACACACACACACACACACATCCACCACACCACACACACATCCACACTACATACAGACACAGATACATACACACATACTCGCACATGTCCACCATACCCCACACACATACACATTACATGCAGACAGATACACACACACATACTCACACACATCCACCACACCACACACTCACAAACACAGACACACACAGATACAGACATAGACACTCATACACATCCAACACACACACATCCAACACACACACACACACACACACCACATACAGACACAGACAACACAGATACATACACACACCCATATCCACCAAACCACACACCACATACAGACACAGATACACATACACACATTCACACACACCCATATTCACCACACCACACATCACATACAGACACAGACATTCATACACACACATCCACCACATCACATATCACATATAGACACAGACACTGACACACACACACACACACGCTAGATGACAGATTTTCACATGAGAGGAGATGTCTTCTTATCAACAGCTTTGTCCGTTGGTTTGGCGTTAGTTGCTAGAAAACTGAGCTAATTTTATTGTCTATTTTAGCCTCACAATTTAGGAAAGCAATTCCATGAATAAAAGCATCCATTTTTATCTCTCTTTAACATATCATTAAAATAATAACTGAAAACATTGGATGAGGATTTCTTTTATGCCAAAAGCCTAAGCTGGTATGTTACAACCGTTATCTCACTTAATCTCCCAAAGACTCCCATGAGATCAAGTGTATCATTATCATCATTTGCAGATTTAGAGGCCCCACTCTTGGTGAGGATAAAGGGCAGCAAGGTCATCCAGAAGGTATCCTTTTGGAAACATCAGTGGCTAAATTGCCATTGATTTGCTCCATGTTAAAACAGGCATTATGTGGGCTGGAGGAAATGCTCAGTGGCTAAAAGAGCTTGTTGGGAAAGCGTGAGGATTGGCATTTGTATCCCCAGAACCCATGTGCCTGGTGGGCAGAACAACCTGCCTATAACTCCAGCATTAGGGAGAGTGCAACAGCAGATCCTTGGAGGAAGCTCTGCTAGTCAGACTAGGTGGAATTTGTGACCATTGGCTTCTGTGAGAGACCCTGTCACAATAAATAAAGAACGATTGAGAAAGATTCCTGAAGTCAACTTTGGGCCTGCCTTTAGGCATGTGTGCACCCCTCTACTCTACCCCTCCCCCAGCAAGAGCCATGTGACCCAGATATTAATGGAGTGATGAAGATAAGAATATTTGTATTACTGTCACCACTGTAGTTTCTATGCCCACCATTGGGGAATGGTGACACGTACCTCCTGCTATTTCCACGAGCCACTTCTTACGTATACAGTCATGCTAACAGAAGACAAAACCTGGGCTTCATTTTTCACATGAAGCCTACAGTGACACAGTCTCAGAAATCTGAAGAGAAGAATCCTGCATGGTTACTTTCTATTTAGCTGGGGAAGAGAAGAAACTGCAGTTTCAGTAATATTTTTCTCTCCTCAATTTCTTCTCAATGCAACAGTAGAGTTATAGCTTAGAACAACTAATCTAGGCTTTCTATATTGTACAATTTTCTAAGTAACTAGTTGAATAAATAAAGTTAAATGCAATGATTTAACACAAACATGGAGAAATTATATCAGACTAAAGGGTGGTCCTTTAGAATGAAACATTTATACTCTTGTCCTGCTCTTTTCATCTTAGTAAGACTGTGAAAGTCTGTCATTAAATATGTTTTGTGAACCTTTGATTTTTGGAAAGTTTTGTATAAGCTTACAAGAAAAGAGACAGAAACTTTGCCTTATTTAAAAAATGTGGAGGCTTGGAAATGGCTTGGTGGGTAAAGTGTTTGCTGAGCATCGTGAGGGCCTGAGTTTGTATCCTTAGCTCCCATCTAAACGCCAAGTGTACTGGTGAGGAAATGAAGCCCAGCCCAGGGCTGGGGGCTGGAGAGCGAGACAATGGCAGAGATAGGTGGGCCCTGGGCAAGCCAGCTTACATGTCAACTCCTGATCTCCTCTCCATACACATGGGTGGGTTCTCTCTCTCTCTCTTTCTCTCTCTCTCTCTCTCTCACACACACACACACAGACACACACACACAGACACACATGTTGTTTGTTGAACAAAATTATGTGCAGTTTTTCTAACTTAAAAAAAATAATTACACCTTGATGTGTGTGAGTGTGTGATGCACGCATGAGTGCATTTATGTGTACATGTGAGTACAGGACGCTGCAGAGGTCAGAAGAGGGGTTGTATCCCCTGAATCTGGATTGCAGGTGGTTGTACCTCTGGGTTCTAGAAACCAAATCTAGGTTCTCTGCAAGAACAGTAAATGCTTTGAACTGTTGCACTGTCTCTTCAGCTCAATTTTCCTAACTTTGAAACTGTGAAGTTTCACTTTGAGACTTGCTTAGGGGCATAAAAATTGAGAACATTCGCTCACGGCCAGATACTACTATCTAAGTTATTTGTGCAACGCAATGCCAAGGACATCCAAATAGACAATTTTAGCTCATTATCTACTTCTGGTTCATGAAAAAAAATGCGGTTATAAAATGTTCGTTTCAGTCTTCAATAAGTAACTAGACTTTGAGATATTAACCCTTGTAATTGATGCCCAGCCTAACTAATCATGTGTCTCTGGATACAGTTGGAGGATTTCAGTTATCTGAGACTCAGGAAGTCTCCGCTTCAGCTGGGACTTCAAATTATGTTTTCAGAGCACAAAGAACACTTGATAAAGTTGGAGAAAAATATTTTTCAAAGATATGTCACCAGGCAGCTTGGGAGCAATTTCACAGAACCATCCTACAGGGTATGAATGTAACCTTTGATCTCTGAAGTGAAGGTCAACCAATTTGTTTTTACTGGAGAGATCTTATAATCAATTTGATGTCTGGGTAAATCAGTTTCTAAAGAAGAGGCTGTGTTTGCAGATAAGTGATACTTTCACCCTCCCAGTTTTAGCCATTTAACCCTCTCATCTCTGAATTAAAGTCCACTGCTCTTCTTAACTTTTTTTCTTTTCTTTTGTGTATGGTAGAGAAGAGGCATCTATCTTAAAACACAGCATTTTAAGAAGAGAAAGATACTAGACTATTGTCCAAAGGTTAAAACCAAACCAAACCCCAAACCCAAACCAAACCTGATGTTTTAGTTATTTTTTTCCTTCTAAAAGACGACTATACAAAATATATTGTTTATTACATTTTTGTTTTTATTATTTTTTAATCTGTCAGTATACCTAAAGTCTTTCTGGTGGTCAACAACACTTAAGTCATGGTTAGCAAAGGATAGAACATAAACTAAACAAAAATTACAGACTAAGTTTGTAAATAAAACTTTATTGGTACAGGGCTATGCCCATTCTTTTAGATATTATTCCTGCTTTCTAGCTCCTGACTAGTCGCAACAAGATGTATATTCCACAAAGCATAGCTGTTACTCTTTGGCTCTTTACCAAAAAATGCCAACTCCAGGTCTTCACCAAAAGAGACTTGGAAATAAATCCTTACCCCATACACTGAAATGGCTTGGGAGTAAAGGAAAGCATAGACGGGTTTTAGCCCAAATATTCATTTGTAGGAAGAGTCTTAGGATTGGCATCAAGAGGATAGAAAGAATAATTATTTGTGAGGCATTGTAGTGACTGTAGCGAGACAAATAACTAAATTTATTCCTTGGACTCTGTAACAGCCTATCTAATAAAAATATGCCCCAGTGGAGATAGACCCCGAACTCTCAGCTAAAGTTGGCCACTGGGGAATACAAGCTCTTTCTCTGCAACAGATGTGTGGCTTAAAGTTCACCAGGAGTGCATTGCAGAGAGAGCACAGCACATCTTGTTCTGTCAGGGGATCAGCACTGGCCTGTAAATAGAATAACTAATTTAGTTACAGGACATAGGCAAACTGTGGGAGGAAGAGGAGGGCTAGGACTGAGGACAGGACTCAGCTTAACCATTTCTGGGTAAGGGTCTACTTCTTAAATAACAAGAAAAGTTAAATGCATTTTGGATCTGTCTTTGCTAGTCATCCTAGCTGGCTAGCTGCCAGCAAGCCAACCTACAAAGGTGGTCACTGCAAATGTATTTAATTCAGGCATGGATGCTCAACATACCTTGAAATTGCCCCACATGAAGAACTCCCAGTCCTACCCTTCCCTTGTCTTAGGAAGGAAGTGCCTGCACTGACAACCATACACTTCCGCCACTTCCCTCTCCGACTTAAACTCTTGAGCATTCTTCCTGGATTTTTATTTCTCCCTTAGAAGAAGAAAAGCAGAGACTTTTGTCATACAGTCTACTTTCTATGGGACATTGCTTTATCAGGGTTAGGGAGAAAAGTCAGTTGGTAAAGTTCTTGGTGTGCAAGTATGAGGTCCTGAGTTCAAACCCCAGCACCCACAAAAAAGCTAGGTGTGGTGGTGAGCACTTGAGAGGCCAGTGCTGGGGAGGCAGAGGCAGACTAATTCCCAGGGCTTGGTGAGCAGCTGCTCTATCCTAATGGGAGCCTCAGATCTATTGAGGGACATTGTCTCAAGACACAGGTGGATGGCTCTTGAGGAATGACACTTGAGATTGACCTCTGGCCACCACATGCTTGCATGTACACACACACACACACACACACACACACACACACACATACACACAATTGTCTTATTATCTTAGAGACTTTCTTCCACACTGGGTCTTTCCATTTTGTAAAATTAAGTATAGAATGGAAAAATCTTTTTTCCTTAACCCTGCTACTCTCTTTTGCTATGTCCCTAGCTTTGATGTTTGATAGCAAGAGTAGAACTAAGTTATGCTGTAATAACAAATGAGTTTTACATCTCATGATATGTTCAATGGACAATAGACCCAGTGACCCTCCTTGAGAATATTTATCTGTTCTGTGCATATGTTTCAATCTTTTGCTTCTCTCATCTAAGTGGAGGCTCTCCTCCTGAACCACTGTGGGGGTTAGTGTGGAGGAGGAGGAGGAGGAGGAGGAGGAGGATGGAAGAGGAGAAAGAGGAGAAAGAGGAAGAGGTGGAGGAGGAAGAGGAAGAGGAGGAGCAGGAAGAGAAGAAGGGAGAAAAGGGGGATGAACAATGGAGGAGAAGAAGGAGAGAGGAAGAAGAAATGGAGAGAAAAAAAAGATTAAGATCAAAGTGCAGGCTTTTCACCACCTTGGTCCAGAAAACTTCAGACTTATAACTGAACAGCAGCATGGCCCCTTCTCAAATGTAAGGGCCTTGAGAAATGGCATCTGCCTCTTACCTGGAGGAAGAATGATCGGCATTGGCGATAGAGCCTTACTTAATTCAACTACACTCCTTTGAGCCACTCTCCATGTCACTTACCTTCCTGTCAGCTTGCCTATTTTTAGAACAGAGCCCTTGTTACCACCTGAAAGTGTCTTTGGTTTCATTTTTGTCTTGTATCATGGTGTCCTGGTGGTTGGTTATCTAGCCCTGTTATCTCTGCTCCTTCATGTTTGGTTCCTTTGTAAAACCTGACCCAGATGCTATCATTGATCTCTCTGAATTGCCTTCTTGGTCTGTGCTGTGTTGGATAGGTGTCACCTCAAGGCCCACCCATGAATGGCTTGGTATCCAGCCTTTGTGCTATAAGAAGATGGTGGAACTTCTGAGAGGTGCAGGTGGAAGGCTTCAGGCCTTTAAGGGATTTTCTTCCCTTTTTGTTTTTTTTTTTCTCTCTGGCCATGGGGTTGATGGTTTTACTCTACCTTGATGTAGCAGGCATGCTGGCAGCCCACAGAGCCAACTGATCCCAGCCTGAAACCTCGTACCCAGTGAGCCAAAGTCAACTGCCCTACTCAGAAGTGGAGCCTCTTAGGCATCGGTTACAGGGAGAAGCTGACCAAGGCAACTCGAACGGCATTGGAAGCCTGCCTCCTTCCCTTTATGCTTCTTTCGCCAACATCCCTCACTAATGTCTCTTGCTTTTCTCCCTGGCTAATAGAGCTAGCCAAGTGGCCCAGGCTGTCCTTGCACCTCTCCGTGTGCTCCTTCCCTTAAGCTTCAGCCTTCAGTGTGAGCATCCAGCGCCCCAATGCTCAGCTAACCCACCTGTCCATCACTTTCTCCAGATCTAGGATTAAACCTTCTTTTACTGAGTTTATGCTCGTGTTTTAAAAATGAATATGAATTCATCCTCTGTGAGAAACAGACCTTCTTTTGACCTAGCAATTTCAGTTAATGGAACTGCATGAGAACACTCTGGACAAAAGTGAAGAGTACTCCAGCTTAAGTGCACTAAAAACATAAATTCATTACGTCTAGTGTCAAGAAGCGTCCATCAGCTCTGTTCACAAATGTATCTCTCAGCCCTGAGTTCGCCTCTCTAGTTACAAGAACCCTGCCCATTCTTAGAGACAAGCTGATCTCCACTCAGCCATGGCTATTTGGCAGCACCATTTTTGATACCCACTGGAGCCATTTCAAAGGTTCTAATAAGAAATAAATGATATCCTAATATTATTAGTAAAGTCTAAAAATCATCTATCCATAATGGTTGGGACCGGCCAAATGATTTGGACTTCATTTTTAAAAGTTGACAGAATTTGTACATATATGCAAATATCTGAACTGTAAATTTTATATCTATGTAGAAGGTATATATATCTATATATATATATGAGATATTTGGGGAATGAGGTCTAATTATAAACAAAAAATTTATACAACTCTTGTCAGCTTTCTGTCTTTGTGATGAAATACTTGAGACAATTACACTGAGGGAGGAAAGATTTATTTTTGGCTCCTAGTTCCAAAGATTTTTCTTGGTTCTATTGTTTCTGGGCCTGTGATAAAGAATAGCATCATGCCAAGGAATTAGTGGAGGAGAAACCTGCCTGCTTCTCAGTAGCCAAGGAAGGAGGTGGGGCAGGGAGGGAGATGAGAGAGAGAGAAGGGGGGGGGAGAAAGGAAGATAGAAAGGGAGAGGGGGAGGAAGGAGAGATGGGGGCATACCTTTAAGGATTAATTTCCAGTGATTTACTTCCTTTAAGGCACACACATGTCTACCACCTCACAACAGCTCTTTCAGTTCTGACTCCATCAATGGGTTAATTCACTGGTGAAGGTAGAGCTCTCCAGATCCATCACCCAGAAAGGCTTGACCTTTGAAAACCGCCTTGGGATCTAAGTTTCAACTTAGGAGCTTTGGGGAGACATTTCAGATCCAAACCATAACAAATTAAAACATATCGTCTGAAGGGAGCTTAATGCAATATTATTTTGTGTGACTGTTCTGATGGCAATCCATCAAAATAAAATCAGGTGTTAAATTTTCCACTGTGGCATCATGCCAGTACCCAAAGCATTTCCAGATTTTGGGTTTTAAGATTAGAGATGCTCAGCCAGTGTTTCTGAGGAAGAAAGTGAGGCCAAGTTTGTTGCCAGAGTGACACAGCTACTAAGAGGCAAAGCCAGTGTTTCTCCTCCTGACAGTCTGACTCCTTGAAGCTGTCTCTGATCCCTTCTCCCTGACCCCATTTTTGTCCATACCCTTCAACCCCATCACAGCTGGCTCTGGTTTTGAACTATGCTCTATTGTCTTGATAACCAACTCCTGAGACTTCTTATGAATGGCTGTAAGGTTTTATAATCATTCTCTTCCTCTCTTGTCCATTCCGGGTCACAAACCAGGGGTAAACGTGCATCTTCCCTCTTCCCTGTCGTACATCCCTGGTACCACCCACCAGAGCATCTTCTGTGGTACTCCATGGCAGAATGATTCCTAAGTGTCTGGCGGGGTGAGAAAATTAAAAGCAAGAATTAGAAAGAAAATTGGACTCAGAAGACAGACAGGCCTGAGCATGAATTCCAGTTTCTTTGTGTGCCCACCTGAATCAGCTGGGGGAATTTACTTAACCTAGATAGTCATAAGCTTTTTCTATACATAATCTCTTTCCACTTGAGAAACTTTTATAACATTGAACGTATAGATATATAAAACAGATATACAAATCAATCATTTATAGATGATAATTCATAAAGAAATTTGTTTTAAAATACTTCCTTGTATATACCTAATTTTATTATTTTTTAAAGATGAGAGTAAATTTGCATACTGAGATAGATCTATTTTTGCATAAGGAATTAAATCTTGGTTTAATATTTGATACTGCAGGATTCAGAGCATCCACAGTGTTTTTCGGAGTTGATTGATATTTTGATTTTATAATCGTCAGCACTGAGAATGTCACTTTGCATAAACATATAGTACAAAACAACAGAAGTATGTTTAGGGACATGTTAGAGATTCTTGGAAA
This sequence comes from Mus caroli, assembly GCF_978045245.1. NCBI lineage: Eukaryota > Metazoa > Chordata > Mammalia > Rodentia > Muridae > Mus > Mus caroli. The sequence goes on along the minus strand of NW_028227275.1, from coordinate 27,861,659 downwards.
TTCTACCCTAATTCCAAGCCAAAATTCATCTAATGGGGTGTGTGTGTGTGAAACTCAGCAGCTCAAATTGCATTTTAAAAGTACAAGTATTCTAATACAATACAAAGATACACGAATTTGATACTTTCATGTCGAGGAAGGGTGTTAGATATTAAAGAGTATTTAAAATATTATCTTAAGTAACATTGAGAATAAATAAAAATGAGAAAATTAAGTCTTCTCCTTTCTGTAACTAAAGCATCATGTTGCTGTAAGAGCAAACAGGTTTGTATGCACAGTACAACACACTGCGACTCATAAATGTGTGACAGTCTCAAATATGAGCTGAGGGATGTCAGGCGCCATTCGTTGTTGCTGTGTGGTGTGTCAGCTCGAGGCTGCTATGAAGTCACATGATATAGCATGGGTGACCTGTGCCAGAGACACCCCAGATTCATTATGCATTTGATTCTGCAAGCTGAGTTGTTGTGGGCCCAGAAAACTTCTTACTGTTGCCATATTTATTGCTACCACCACATTTAGTTATGCAATTTCATGTGGGAATCATAATCCATAGTTTAAGATCCTGAAATGGGATCCATCCACCATAGATTGAACTGTATCTCCTCAAAATTCACATGCAGAAGTCCTATAATCAGTAAGCACCTAGCAATGTAACTCTATCTGGAGGTAAGACCATATAGGACATTGAGTTTAAATGAGGTTCCTAGCTCGTGCACTGAATGCAGCATCTTAGGTCCTCTAAGAAGATATTCAGACTCAGGCATGTGCAGAGGAAAGGCCATGTGAAGGCACCATGGACAAGCCAGGCAGATGAGATACAGAAGATCTACCCAAGCCACCTCCTCACCCCATTAACAATGTAATTTCTGATTTCCACCTTCAAAGACTGTGGGAAAACAAAGTTCTGTTGTTTATAGAACCCATCTTATGGTATATTCTTAGGGAAGCCTTCAGTAATGGAGCCACAGTCCCCTCATCTATACAATGGGTGTGTGGAGTAGTCTCATGAAAGGAAATGCCTAACAAAGTGACAGGTACTCCTCTGTACAGTAATCATCAAGGAAGTTTTCTCTTTCTATTTCCCTAAGGAGACACTTTAGGATAGCAGTGCTGTCCTTGGTAATGGCTTAAGGCTAACTCCTCGAACCACTGGTAAATGAGAAGCTGAGACCAGCTTAGAGTGACAGGAGCTACAAATGGAAGATTTGAAGATCAAGGCCTTGGCCAGACACTAGATGATTGACAGCCATTGAGACATGTCACACTGATCAGCAAATAGCAGGAAAGCCTAGGCAAGCAGTGAAGGAAAGGCTGGGATGCATGCGACCTGCCACCTGGCATCCTTGGGACAGATCAAGGAGCTCAAGAGGACCTCGGGTTTCTGCCATGTGCTTGGCCTCCTTTCTGTCTGCTTCTGGTCTCGGATGGATTAGTGTTTGTGTTCATGAGTAGCCAGTAGCAGTTCCAAGACTTGCTCAGGTCAAGAGGGTTAAGTTCACAGTTTCTTTAATCTCTTGAGTGAGACTAGCTCTCCTAGGGTTTATCTCTACTGTGCCACCTGCCCACTTCTACACCCATTTTGTCATAGGGAATCCAGGGATCTGATTGCCATGGGCCTGGATCATAGGAGTGTCTACCAAATTTGAGGGGACCAGAGTATCTTCTAGAAGAAATCTGTCTTAGTTAGTTTAAAATGTTAACAGCCTAGGGTCACCTGAAAAGGGAGTCTCAACTGAAACCTTTCCCAGATTAGATTGGCCAGTGGTTTTGTCCCATTGGTGATTATCTTGACTGTTAATTGGCAATGAGTCAATCCATGGTGGGATGCACCATTCTCTTGACAAGAGGTCGTGAGTTGTTTAAGAAAACTGGCTAAGTATGAGCTAGCAAGCAGCAGTCCTCCATAGTTTCTGCTTAAGACTCCTACTTTAAATTCTTGCCTGGCTTCCTGTATCCTGTGAGCTGAAACAAACTCTTTCCTCCCTCAAGTTGCCTTTTGTTGATATGCTTTATTATACAGAGACAAAGCTAGACTGGATGGTGGGTAGATAGAAAGTCCACACAGATGGCCAGATGGCCACTACACCCATGTTGATGAGCAGGTAATTATAGACAGAAACCCAAGAAATCCTTCCTCCCTTTCTTCTCTCTCTCCCTCTCTCTCTCTCTCTCTCTCTCTCTCTCTCTCTCTCTCTCTCTCTCATGTAGTCTTTGAGTTTCGTGGTAACATAATCCAGGTCTATTTAGTGATCTGATCCTTGGCTGTAGAATCAATTATTTGCACAGGAGCTGAAATAAGCAAGGGACAGATTCCTTGAGCAGAGGATGAAGTCATTTTCCAATCAAGGGATCCCTCCCTGCTGTTCATGGGCTTGATATTCTCATAGAACCCATGCTCCTACATGTGGTGGTTTGAAAAAGAATGGCCCCCATAGGCTCATAGATTTGAATGTTTGGTCATCAGGGAGTGGTGCCACTTTAGAGGGTTAGGTAGCGTGAAACTTTGCTAGGAGCAGGTGTGGCTTTGTTGGGAAAAGTGTGCCTTGTAGGAGGAAGTGTGTCACTGGGAGTGGGCTTTGAGATTTCAAAGCCCAAGCCAGGCCCAGTATCAGTCTCTTCCTGCTGCCTACAGATCCAGCTGTAGAACTTTCAACTACTTCTCTAGCACCATATATGCTTGCATGCATCATCTTGGAATTGTAAGACAGCCCCAGCTAAATGCTTTCTTTTGTATGGTCATGGTGCCTCTTCACAGCGATAGAACAGTGACTAAGACATGCACTATGATTCCGAGTTACAGACACAGAGATCCAACTCCAGGTGTGACTTGTGATGTGTGAAGTACTAAGAGATAGTAGTAATAACTGGTTACTAGAGGACAGGATGACAACTATGTGTAAGGAAGTATGAGAAATACTAAATAGCCTCCATTCTCCGGATACTCTCGGCAGCTCACAAGCATCCTCGTTTTAGTGATGCGAAGGCTGAGGCTTAGTAATCAACTTGCCCTAATGCTTCACGGGTTGGAAGTGGCAGAGCCTGAAAATCCAAACCAGTGCCCCAGCCTACTCCTTCACTCTACCACTGAGTCCCACCCCTTCACCTCTGCAGGTGGCAGGCCACACTGGATGACAGTTAGCAAAAGCCAGTCTCTAGGGAATCAGAGAGACACTTTCGTGTGTTAAAGGAAGGGGAAAGGCACACAGACAGGATAAACGCGTTTCCTCTGCATTGGCTGGAGGGGCACTCTTTGCCACAGGCTGCCAAGGGCACGAAAGGAGCAGGACATTTATTCAGTGTTCAATCCCCCACCCCCACCCCCGTAGTCTTCTTAGAACATTGAGCTCTCACTCCAGGGGAAACCCTGGGTTGAGAGAAAGGTTTACTAAAACCATTCATTCAAGGCTTCTAACTGAGCATCTGTTGGTGGAAATCTATTTCCTGATCTGCCTTCCTCCTGGTTTAGAGTTATGTGGTAAAATAAAAGATCAGGTAAACCAAGATGGCAGTCAAACCACTAACGCTTTAGCATAAGTATATCCCACTGCACACGTGGGACACGCTTACACTCTATGCTCTTACTTAGCTGAAACTCAGATTCTACTGGGCACCATGCATGTTTATTTGCCAAACCTGACAACCTTGCCTGGCCTCTGAGAAGCCGACTGATTCCCTTCCTTCAGAATCACCAGCGATATCATTAACTAAGGAAGGGCAGAATCTTGGGCATGGTCTACAAGCTGTTCGCTCTACACTGTTCCTTTAAGAAACATTTTTAAAGGTTGTGGGCTTTGTAAATAGTAACAGCCGTGATAATAGTAATCCCCTCAGGATTTGGGAAATGTCTTGAGGGTTTGAGGAAATCAACTTTCCACTGAAATTCCCGGAAACTCGTCAGGACAATTTGTATTCAAGAAGAAGCATTCAAGAAAAAGTTTTGCAGCAGATCAGGCATCTTTCAAGAGGAAGTGGGAGCCAGCTAGGATAGACCCTGACCTCCCTGCAATGCAGGCTGATCCCTGGGGCTTAGAACAGAATTCCAATCTCTGTAGCTCCATGTTGGGTGTTGGGTGCAAGGGAAGGAGAGGAAGTGGAACTCGGAAGGAGGGAAGAGGAGGCTTTGGTTCCCCAGCACAGCCCTCTGGCTTCCCTCTCATCTGTATGTCTGAGAGTGCACTCCTGGCACAGAGACTCAACTCCTTGCCTGTGTCTTCTCTTTGTCCTGGGCACAATAAATCCAGCCATTGAAGAGATAGATGGGTCTTTCTAGGTGGTGCCTGTGTAAATATCAACAGGCCAGTTGCCTTAGGAGCCTCGGCAAAACAAAGCTACTATGTATCACCAATATTTGCAAGTGTCCAGTGTATGTCAGTGGGTGTACACAGTGGTCAATACAGGGACCTATTGTGTTCTAGAACCCCAAAGCAGGGTGAAGACCTGGTAGCTAGGGAAGGTCAGGATTCCATTCACTGCTACAGACTTTTTAGTGTAGATGCATTTACCAGTAAGAAGGGAAGTCAGGCCGTGACTACTACTCTCTCCTCAGACCTCTTTATACCTGGGTCACTGCTGGAAAGTGCTACTCACTCTATGGGTGGATCTTCCCTTTAGTTAATCCTTCTAGATCCATGACCCTCTCACAGAAGTGTCTCTTAGTTGATTCCAGATTCAATCAAGTGAACAAGTAAGCTTAGCCATTCAGGATGCACCAAGCAATATGAGTGAGATCTCCCTTGGATGGCCATAGAGCAAAGGTACATTTGACAATTAGGCCTTTGTAGTACACATAAAATCAATTCAGCCTTTAAGTAGTTCCAAAGTGAATTCCATGATTGGTAAGCAAATTCACATGACCAATTCTGTCCAGGGTGAAAGCAATGCCTAAAAGGAAGAGTAATGCAAAACAACCAGGCCATGTCCCAGACACAGGGCTATTTGATTTCCTCACTATGGATAAGCATGCATTTTCTGAACTATATTATCATCTCACCATCAAAAAGGTAGTCAGGACAACTGATATAACCCCACCCCCCTATCCCTCCAGACACAGGATCTTTTCCACTTGTATGGTAGGACACCAGCACATGACAGCATTCTCTCCAGTTACTCTGTGAGGTACTGTTTTGTGTACCATTCAGTATAACGGTTAATTTGATCATCAACTTGATTGGAGCTGGAACGGTCTCTTAAAATATGCATGTGCTCAGGTCTGTGAGGGCACTACCATGGAGGACTGACTGAAGGGAGGTTTTGCCCGGCTTTGGGTCCAATGTCTGAGGAACAGCAGTGCTGTTTGAGGAACAGCAGTGCTGTTTGCCTCCATTCCTTTCTTGCTGGCTACTGAGCCCTTATTGTCATTGCTGATGCTATTCTTCCCTCATAGCAGAGCCCACCTGACTTCTATCCTAGCTCCTTCAGTCTGCTGGTGTGGCTGAAGACCAAGACCATACAAGGATCCTCTAAAGCTTCAGCACCAGATTGGGACTGGCTAGGGACACAGCTCGAATGACTGAGTAGCTTCAGGAACTCAGTCTCTCCATCCTGTGGATAGCCACTGTTGGACTACGCAGCCTGTATCTTGTAAACCAACCTAGTAAATACCATGGGATTTTACTTACAGTTTTAGGACTGCATACACTCAAGTCCCTGTGGAGAGGGAGAGCAATTTGCCAAAGTCTTTTCTCTCCATCTGGGTGCCAGGGATTAAAGTCAGATGGTAAGGTTCCATGGCACCACCTCTGCCCACTGAGCTGTCTCCCCATCAATCCTCCCTCACAACATTTATTGATTTTATTGCTTCTGTCTGTCTACAGAATCCTAACGTCATACATGCTTTGGTGGGATGGGCCAATATGAACTAACGGTTTGACTACTTATTCCTTCCCTCTATTTGTATGGTTAGATTTGCATTTTTTGCAACGTGTAAACAATGAAAGCCTATCATTATAGATTGCACTATAAATCAGGCTTTGAATCTGAGAGCTATGTGCCCTTTGGAGATCTTGCTTTAACCACCAACTAATGCATAGTCAAGGGCAGCACATCTACTCTACTGAAAATTTATGCATAGAAAATAGCAACATTTTCTTTTCTTTTCTTTTTTTCTCTTTCTTTTTAAATTTATGTTCTTGTTGCTGTTTGTTTGTTTGTTTGTTTGTTTGTTTGTTTTTGTGGTGGAGTCTGGTCAATGTCTACTGCCTCTTTCCAAAGTTTTGGTCTTTAAGTAGAAGGACATTTAGGTGTTGATTGATATTAAATAACCATATTATGTTAAGTCCTGAATATATGGCACAGTTTCTCCAATGCTCCAACGCTCTGTAGTGTACCCTTTTTTGATTAACAGCTGATATGTAGTTAATTGTGTCTTTAGGTTCTGAAGCAGAAAAGGCTCTGGCTCCTTTAAGAAAAAGGGAGGGGCTCTGGCAGCCTGGCACAATTCTCATAGAAATGGCTTCCCAAGCTGAGGAAGTCTTGATAAAGGGGAGGGGATGGCCTGCCTTCTGGGGGCCTAAGCAACTGTCTCCTGATTCAGCAAAAAAGGCTATAGGGAAACACAAGCCTAGGTGGCTCCAATTTCTTTTCAGCTAATTCTGAAGAGAGGAAAAATGTCTTCTTTAACCCACCAGTGAAAATGAAGGGTTGTGTTGCAGACACACGGAGGAAGCAGGTCACAGAACATAAACGTTAATCAGGAGTGGCAGTGCAGGTCAGAGGCTAAGCACACTCTCAGCTCTCACACAGATCCCTCATCTCTTCCTGCTTCAGTTTTCTCATTCTCTGCAAAATGGCATCCCACTATTCATTCACAAGGATGCTACAGCTCACTCAGCAGCTACCTTGGGTCAGCCTCACTGTGAATAGAATAGGGCAGGGCCTGCTGCAATGGTTCAATACCACAGTGAGTCTGTATGTGGCATCCTGAGGGGACAGCCCAAGTGCAGTCAGTTGTTCCTGCAGGAACCACCCCACAGAAGCACTGTTGAGTAGAGACTTACCTTATCTATAAGCTTTAACATTTAGAAGGGAGTGAGATGGAACTAGGCAGAGTCGGAATTGACAGTGGCAAGGGCTTAAAAAAAAGATAATCAAGTTATGCTTCCTTTTTTTCTTTTGCATGGACTTTATTGTCATGTGTCACTTGGCTATGTTGATAGTTCACAAGTCATTAAATCATGTATTTAGATATTTAAACAGATTTTAAAAATAATTTTGTTTTTGTCTCTCTCCCTCTGTATCCACAATTGGATGTCTAAAACCATAGATAATACGAAATTCCATATACACTTTCCTCCTATGTGTCCAGACCTACCATAAAGTGTGTTGTATAAGTTAAATATAGTATGAAATCAATGATAACTAATAATATAATACAATCATTATAACAATATTTAGTAGTGAAATCTTTGTGAGTGTATTCTTTTCTTCAAGGACTTACGACAAATATTAGTACTTTTAGATTACAGAAATAGCCATACCCAAGGCTAGACATCCACCACAGAAATGATCATAGCCAAGCCTGGGCATCCACAACAAAAATGCCTACACCCAAACCAGTGATTCTACTACAGAAACAGCCACACCCAAGATCCCAAATCTACTAAAGAAATGGCTGTCCTGAGGCCTTCAGGGTATTAACCAACATGGGTCAAGCAACAGAAATGTTAGAGTAACATTGCAATATGTGTAGCAATAGCATTATATTATTTCACTACACAAGTGCATACTATTTCCTCTTAAAGACTGAGGTCCAAGCTAATTTCAACCAATTCTGAAACAAATTTGTTTCAAAGAATGCAGGCCTGTGAAAAAATGCAGAGCAATGCTTTTTTGTATTGCAAATGTAACTGACATGTGGTAAAAGCCAGATTGCACTTTTAGTATTTGTCAGTGAATAAATCAAGCAGCCAACAATCACTTAGTACCTGCTTCATGCAAGGATGTGTGTTGGAACAAGGAGGCACTGCCTTCCCTTAAGTGTAAGTTAATGAACAAAATAGGTTTTCTCTTCGAGGACCATGTAATTGGAGACATCAGAAGTTAATGGAAGGGCGGGGGAGATAGTGCAGACAGTAAAGTGCTTGTCTTATAAGAATGGGGACCTGAGTTCCATCCCAGAAACCACAAGAAAATGGAGGCCAAAGCATCCCCAAGATTGTCCATCCCCAACAGGTGAGCACACACATTTCCACACAAGTAGATCTACATAAACTTGAACATACACACACTATACATGCACATACACACATACACACAAACATTAAAAAACAACAATAATTTTGGCCCAAATGATACTTGCTTCCTGGGAAATAACAGAGGAGAATTTTGGGAAGACTTTGCAGGGAAGATTGTTCTTAGAATATAGGTATGGAGAGCTGGAGAGCTGGCTCAGTGGTTAAGAGCACTGACAGCTCTTCCAGAGGTCCTGAGTTCGATTCTCAGCAACCACATGGTGGCTCACAACCATCTGTAATGGGATCCAATGCCCTCTTCTGGTGTGTCTGAAGACAGTGACAATGTGCCCACATACATGAAATAAATAAATAAATCTTTGAAAAAAGAATATAGGTGTGGAGTGAATAGTTTTTTCTAAAGTATGTATGACGGTAGGCAGGGACAGCTTCCTAGCAAATCAGCTGTCCTGCGATTACAAACCAGACTGTATTTTTCATATTTATCAGCTAATGAATTCAACAGTCTCCAAGCATTTCTTGAGTATTTCCACTGTACACACACCATGCTGGATTTAAAAGTTTTTTTTTGTTATATTTTTTTAATATTGGAAGTTAATGAATTTGAGAACATATGTGTTGAATATCTGAGGACAGATTTGCAGTCTCTGTTAATGCTGTGGGAGAAGCCAAGCTCATTCCTGGGCAGCCAGTCTCCTCCTGACTGGCCAGAGCTTCAGTTAGTGCTTGGATCTTGCCCACAGGACAGAGAACCACACCGTGCTGAATCTGGGGCTGTCAGGGAGGCTGGCATTCTGTTGAACCTTCCTCTGTACAGGAATTTCACATCTGAGGACAAGGCAAGTTGAGGCCAGGAGGCAAATGTATTTTGCAAGACTGCTTTCTTAAATTTGAATGCCAGTAGAGTTCCCCTGTCAGCCAGTTGGATACGTTTGGTTTAGAAGATTGGCTCTCAACCTGTGGAGTATGAACCCTCTTGGGGGGGGGGTGTCAAACAACCTTTCAGATGGGTCGTATATCAGATATCCTGAATATCAGATGTTTATATTACAATTCATAACAATGGCAAGATCACAGTTATGAAATAGCAGTGAATACAGTTTTATGGTTGGTGGTCACCACAACATGAAGAACTGTATTAAAGTGTGGCAGCATTAGGAGGGGTGAAGACCACTGGTTTAATGACAATCACCTGCTAATACCCAATGTGCAAAATGAACTCATTCTATGTTTATTTCCAAGTCATGGAATCAGGGCCATCAGTAAAGAGTTTTGATTCCTGAAGAAGGATTATTAGGTGTGTCTCAGAGTTACCCAGTTTTACGAGGCTGGAAGCGAGGTGTACCAAGTGCCACAAAGGGAGAAAGGAAGACGTTTGGAAATACTTTTTTTTTTTCTGGTTATGGCCCTGGGATTGCAAGGGTTTTCTTGGTTCTATGGAAATTCTCCAACTGCCTGGGGATTTCTAGGTTTCTAAGAAGCCTTAGCTGACTGTTAACCTAATACACAGGTCAAGGCAGCCTTCCTGTGCCAAGTGTGTGGTGGGATGTCTGCTTAAGAGGCTCCTTATCCTTCTTTGAACTAGGGCCTCTGAGACTGGGTCATCAGCTCTGATCCTCATTGCCCTGGTTGCGGTGCTCCAAGTTCAGCATAAGCAAATAAATATCAATGAATGGCTTAATGATTTTCATAAGGCTCCATATTTGCAAGGCAAGAGGCTCTCCTGCAATGTTTGATCTGCTCTGTATGAATCTGCTCTCCAAATGGCCAGCACATGTCGAGGCCTGGTGTCCTCTGGGTTACAGGATGATGCCTTTGATGGGTTAACCGCAGAGTAACTGAACTCTTTTTCAAGTGCCTTTCAAACGTTCCTTTGTCCTGGTGTGGCTCTTGCTACTCGGATCAGAAAGATTGCTCCTGGCAAGGGGTTCTAGTATATTCTCCCTCTGATCTGAGCTTGGGTTCTGGTTAATACCATCTGAAATCTGATGTCCCCAAAATTCTGAGGGTAAGCACTGGGCAGTTATGAAACAGTCACCCTTAACTCTAGCTGGGCCATTTAGATTTTTTTCCCCAACACTCTCTCCACAATTCTTTAAAGCCAAGTGACATCATAATTTTCAGACCGAGGAAGGCTGGTCTTGTTACTAACAGAAGCATCTCAGCAACTGATGCCGCCATTGGTGAATGTTATTTATTCACGTATGTGACATTTTGTGCTAAGTATTTGTGACAAGACTGCTATACCCACAATGCAAAGTACTAACTAATACACAGTGATGGTGAGAATGTTAACCACTATGTAATCATGGTGAGCTACTGAGTACTAAGCACTGTACAGTCAGAATGAGTTACTGAGTACTAACTGCTATACAATCAGGGTAAGTTACTGAGTACTGACTGCTATACAATCAGGGTGAGTTACTGAGTACTGACTGCTATACAGTCAGGGTGAGCTACTGAGTACTAAGCACTATATAGTCAGAATGAGTTACTGAGTACTAACTGCTATACAATCAGGGTGAGTTACTGAGTACTAACTGCTATACAATCAGGGTGAGTTACTGAGTACTAACTGCTATACAATCAGGGTGAGTTACTGGGAAGCTTGTGCCAGGTACTGAACATAGAGCCTTATGCATGTCAGTCCTCGATGCTTAACACTAAAGGACACCTCCCAGCCCTTACAAGAAAGGGCTATCACTAAGTCACTTACATTGGCCTTGAACTTGTGTTCATCCCGCTTTAAGGAGCTGGCATTACAGGGAAGCACCATGAGTCTAACTCAAAGCTTACGTTTCAAGGCAAAACCGCATTAAGATAAGTACTAAGGAAGGGGATTTCAGAGGATAAAGACACCTTTCCCTTGTTTTTCTGTTTTTAATATTAAAATATTTTTATCACCAATTATATTGCTATTGGGCACAACTAAGCATAGTTTTTCTGTATATACTACTTTAAGATGCTTCCCTCTTCCCTGTGTGATCGGGCATCTTGAGTTCTCATCTCCTTAATGATTTCTTCAGTGAGTAAGTTGCTAGTAGCTCTGGGCTAGTTCAGTAAACATATATGCCAGACTAAGCTTTAAAAGCCCTTTTTGCTACCTGCCCCTTTCTGTTTATTCCTTTTCTTGACATTAGCTGAATCCTAGGGAAGGCAAGACTCTCCCCCAACCCGTGTGTGTGTGTGTGTGTGTGTGTGTGTGTGTGTGTGTGACTTATTTTCAAGGTTACTGATGCTCAGTTCTCTTCAGCGGAGATTGTGCTCTCCTGTAAATGACTTGTTGAGTTCAGACAAGTCTATAATCTGTGTTTTCCATTTTGTTTTATTGAATTAGCTAGCAACCATCCAGTCACCTCATCCAGAAAGCTGAGTCCGGAGTCCTAATAGACTCCTCTCTTCAGTATGTTTCTCCTCATCCATCCAATCAACTGCTTCTCTCCACCTTCCCTCTTTCTCCATCCAATCAACTGCCCCCTCCACCAACCCTTCTCCTCCATCCAATCAACTGCCTATCTCCACCAAGCCTCCTCCTCCATCCATCCAATCAACTGCCCCCTCCACCAAGCTTCCTCCTCTGTCCATCCAATCAACCGCTCCCTCCGCCAGTCTGCCTCCTCCCCATCAGCGCTACAGTTAGCTCTCTCTCTGCCTTTTTTGAGTCACTGACACCTTATTTTTTGCACCTGGGATTGCCACGGTGACCCCTTTTCCAAATCTCTTTGTCTCACTCCCATTCCTCATCAAACCTGCTCTTTCCCCTTACACAGAAATCTTAGATTTTTTTAAAACCTAAATTAAAATTTAATAATTAATAAATCATAGAAGCGTGAGTCATACCAGCTGGCAACGGTTTTTTTTTTTGTTTGTTTGTTTTTCATCAGAAGTTGGGGTAGAATTTTTCTGACCATTTCTATTCTCTATATATCAGTGTGGTTAGCTGCTCATATAGTTGATGTTTTGGTTACTAGTGACCCTGAGATGCCATGTAAAACTTACTGTATGATATTTTCATATGCACCTTGGATTACTTGTTAATATTTGGCACTTATGCATGTATGTCCATATATGAGATGACCCTGAGATGCCATGTAAAACTTACTGTATGATATTTTCATATGCACCTTGTATTATTTGTTAATATTTGGCACTTATGCATGTATGTCCATATATGAGATTGATCCTCATTTATTCTGTCCTTACCTGACTTTGATATCATACTGCGATGGCTTTTAATATATCTGGAAAATATTCCTCTATTCCCTGTAATGGCAAAGCTATTATTTCCTCTTTTAATTTTCAGAAAGAAAATGATGTGGGAAATCACTGGATCTAATATTTCTCTTAAGCCTATTGTGACTTTTGATTAGTCACCCCACCTCCTTACAGGTTATGTGTTCCTGCAGAATCAAGTTCTTTTTAATTAATTTCCACAGTTTCTGCTTTCTAAAATGTGGACAGTGTGGCTGGGTACGGGTGAAGTATACTGTGATCTCAGAGCTGGGGAGGCTGAGGCAGTAGAATGCAAAATTGAGGGCAACCTTGGCTACATAGGGAGACACTGCCTCAAAAGCCAAAACCCACAGAACAACAAACCACAGTGTATCTAAGGTTTCAACTATTTGGCCTAAAGTCGTTGCCATGACTCTGATATGGCTCTTAAATATTTACTTTTTTCTGTGTCAATGTCTCCTTTCTTATCTAACCCTGTTTTTTTTCTGCCTCTTAACAAATTAATCACACTAAGCATTTGTCTATTTGATTACTTTTATGGGGGAGGGGGTGGGGGTGGGGGTGGGGGTGACAATTAGCTTTTTATTTCCTGGATCAGATGATTAGCCATTGATTCTCGACACCACTATGGCTGCAATCTTCAGAAACTCAAGTCCACTTTAAAAGAAAGCCCACTGATGGTCGGTCTCCTGTCACATCAGAGCTCCCAGCCTTTACAATCAGTTTCTCCCTCTGGCTGTCTTTCCTGCCCTGCTCCTAACAGCATCACCTTTCTCTCAGCCCTCAAACGTCAGGCAGCTCTGTGTGCTCTGGGCCTTCGTGTGGAGGTCTCTTTCCTCGTCTGTTTTCCACGTAGTCTTGAAATTCCAGCTCTACTTTTCCTTTACTGCGAGGGTTCTCCTGGTCCTGTCCTCCTAGCTCTCTACAGTAATGACTTCCTTTGCTGCGTGTGTTTTTGCCTATGCATTCTTACCTTTTTCCATTGTTCATCATGCTTTGGGTGGTGTCTGCCCCTGGTCCTTGCAGACCAGTGCAATCCATTGTTAATGTCTGCATCTCTGGGACTTTAAACTAATTCTTCTTATCCCCTGTAAGTTATTTATTTATTTATTAATAGGCAATGCAGATATTAGAGTAAAGGTGACACCTGGCCTCTTTCTTCTAGTTCAAGAAGTGCTGGCAACCAACCCTTGGTAAGGGGCTGCTCATTTCCTTCTGCCTGTCTTGTCAATATGAACTTGAATGAGTAATGAATCATTTCTATGCTACCATCGTTAACTTTACTAACTAATAACTGGAGCAAATGTCTCTTCTTAGGTGATCCAGACTATAGGCTGGACTTGATGGAACACATCTATAATCCCAGCACATGATAATCCTAGCCGAGGCAGGAATATTATGGATTGCAGACCCAACTATGCTACTTAAGGCATTCAAAGCCAGCCCAGGACATAATGGACTCTGTCTCAAACAAACTGCATGTCATTCTATGTCTAGATATTTCAGTGAACTTTACACCACAGACGAGATGTAAGGGTTTACTTATAAACTCACAAACTATTTAAATCAGAAGGAATAACAATATGTTATATTCAACACAGATACATTTTAAACATTCATTTGTCTAAATACTGTAGTTAAACAATGTAAAGAAACCTCTGTCACCGATTATAGGTTTTCTCAAGTGGGAACGCAATGCTTAACAATTGACCTATATATGGACACATAAAACAAGCCACTGTTTGAAAGAGACAGTGTGTAGTTGTGAAAGCACCAGCAGGGTGTTTACTTTTTTTTAAAGGGGAGATTTGAATCTCATCTCTAAAGGAGTCCTCTAATCTGTGTAAGTCTTTGCAGCCAAATAATGAGGAGGATGGCTGACCATCCCAGGTTCTTGTAAGAACTGAATCACATGATGTGTGGACAACTGCCTGGATTAGTGTCAGAAACAGAACAAGTACTTAGACACGATGTGCGTGATGAGAAAACACAAACACACCGATTTGGCAAAAGATAAACTCACATGTGCAAGTATCTTACCGGGGCATCCAGTGTCGACATAATTAAAGGAAATCTCATTTTCCTTGAAGCTCTGCTTGCTAGCTCAACTTTTCAGCCCTGCACAAGTCCCTCTCCTAATGCATCTGTATCTTCATTGTTTTAGACAAAGGACGATTAGTCGCAGGCTGGGCTCTCGGAGTGCTGAGATATGGATTAAGAATACTCCATTCGCCCCAATACAGGGGAATGCCAGGGCCAAAAGAATGGGAATGGGTGGGTAGGGAAGTTGGGGGGGGGTATGGGGGACTTTTGGGATAGCATTGGAAATGTAATTGAGGAAAATACGTAATAAAAAATATTAAAAATTAAAAAAAAAGAATACTCCGTTCAGTGATGTTGAATGACCAATTGAATATTTTCCCCAAAGTTAAATCCTTGGACCTGAATGTCATCTTGTCTGTCTGCTCGGCATTAATTCTGCAATACTGGGACCAGCACATTGATGTTTTAAATCATAAGAAAAATCTGCTTTTATTTAATATCTTTGTCCCTCTCTGAACTGTGGGGGAAAGGGAAGTTGTCAAGCCTGTGTTCAAACCAAAGCATTTGCCAAAAATCCTTTAAAGTAACCATCTTTAGGCAAGACCAGTAGCACTCTCTTGTTTCATTTCAGTGTGTGTGTGTGTGTGTGTGTGTGTGTGTGTATCTTTCCTGTGTTTCCTGCTCCCACCTGAACTGCACAGTAATTAAAAATCACGTCATCTCTCCAGTTGTGCATCAGGGCTACATGCATGTCACCTGGCCACTCTGCTATCTAAATCAGGTGTTGGGGGTGGGGTGGGGAATCAAGGTTAGGGTGAACAGCTGGCATCTGCTATTGGCCAGGCCAGCTGAACTTCAGCCTGAAGCTTGGCCCAAGCCCAGACTGATAAAGCCTTAGCTTAGCTCTAGATTTCTACAGAATTAGTGTGCAGAATGTAAAGACATGAAGACCGGCTCCATCTGCTGTGCATGTCTCTTGGGGCCGTTGGGGGCTTAATTTGCTTTGGGGGAGAAGACAGTAGAGTGGAGTGGGGTGGACCCCGGCGTACCTTTGCTTCTGGCCTGTTTCAACCTATTTATCAAAATGCTGACCTATATTCCAGTGACACATATCAGATCCAAGCAGGACAAACTACCCGGGGTGTCCTCCCCCCTCCCACTTAGGCAAGGGGGCAGCCACATCTGTGCACAGAGTTCTTTCTCCTCAGGCTCCAGATGAGAGCTGTGAGGGGCAGAAGGAGGGTTGTTAAGAGGCAAGTCCAGTGCAGCAGGAACAGCACTGCATTCTCAGGAAAGCAGCAGTAAGCCTTGGGAAGAAAGAAAAGATAGGTTTTCGGATCTCCAGACTGTCCCCCCCCCCCGCCCCCCCCCCCCGCCAAGCCATTGTTTTTAAAACGCTTTCCTGTATTTCTGAAGAGTGGGCAGATGGCAAGATCCTGGAAGTGTAAAACAGCTACAAGAAACAAGATGATTCAGACAGAGGGAGTATGTGTAAATCCTGGCTGGTCATCTCATTATTAATCAAGATACCACCACCCACCCCCTACCGCCTTGTAAGTGTGTGTGGGTGCAAACACACACACATACACACACACACTCACTTGGTTGCATCTGTGCATACATGCATCTCCCTCTATTGCTGACTGCCTTATACCCCTGAAGTAGAATCTCTCACTGAACCAGTGCCCATTTTGTTTTTTGCCTAGGCCGTTGACTAACAAGCCACTGTAATTCCCTCTCCTGTCTCCCCTGCCTCAGTGCTGGAGTTACAGGCCCACTTGGGCACACTCAGCTTTTTATGTGTGTGCTGGAGATCTGAACTCAGATCCATCCTCATATTCAGGAAATAAGTGTTCCTATCTGCCAAGCCTTCTCCCCAGCCTATCTTTAAGTTTTCATGCCTTGTTTCATTTTTAGAAGGGTGCCGTGTACAGTCAGAGCTCTGTTTGAGGCTTTGGATAGGAAAAAAAATGCCACCATTTTTTACATTTCACTTATTTTGTGACCTGGCTCATTTGGAAGATGTGGGGATAGGACCACTCATTGTCAGTAGAGGAAGAAAGAAAATGGAACTCCTATGAAGGAAGCCAGAGCCGAGAGTCAGGGCTACAACCAAAAGCCAGGGATGGTGCCCTCTCAAGCACAGGAACTGTGCCTAAGAGAGATATTTTCAAGTGGGCCTGTGGTTTACCACAGTGTCCTCGTGATCAGTATAGTGGTCAGATGTCAGGCGTAACTGAAAGTAAGTTCGTTTTCCCACAGTGGGGAGAGAGAGAGAGGGAGAAGGAGAAGGAGAGGGAGAGAGAGAGGAAGAGGGAGAGGGAGAGAGAGAGAGAAGCAAAAAAGAAGAAAAAATTTGCTCATATGAGACAAATACTTTTCCATTTTAGAGCTGGGCTGGCGCAGGCTTGAAAAAAACGTACCATCACACGTGTGATGTTTCTGAAGAAAGCCGGAGAAGCAGCAACAGTTGGTGCCTTTGATTAGCAGAACATTTCAATCCCCACCCCATCTTTTCTCCAAATAGTCGTTCACAATGCGAGTGCTCAGGCCCACTGTTTGCTCGGTTCAATAGATCTGGGGGCAAGGGTTATGCCTTCCTGTTACCATGGGGCTGGCAGGGAGAACTGGAGGCCAGTGATCTTAGTCTGAGCTTCAGGATCATGGCTAGCTCCCTACAACTGTCCCCAGATGTTCCCAATTCAACCTGCAGTGCAGATTACGTAATCATCTCTTCACGACGCATGAGCATAGGGGGAACTCTGGGCTCCAAAGAGTTAAATTGTCATCTGCAATGGAATAAATGGTTTAACCACAAATTCATCCTGTGCTCGCCTACTTATGTGTTACCCTGGGTGCATGCATTTCCCCCTTTCAGATATTATTATCTTTTATGATATCATATCTTAAAATGGCTCCTCTGTCATTTAGGAGCAAGGTCTCCTAGGTTCACCACCAGAAATGGAGCTGAGTGCTTTCTGTATTCACATATGTCACATAAGCCCTGGGAATACAGGGTGACAGTGTACCACTCACTGCCTGGAAGACAGGAAGCTGCATATTCTAGGCAGCCCTGCATCCCAGCTTGGATGCCTTTTCTTTCTGTCCTGATCCTTAGCAAAACCAAACATCCCAACCTGATCTTTCCATCTCCCTGAGCTGGGACTACCTTGAGCATCCAGTGTGAAATTTCCTGCTGACATTGTTTTGGCTGGATTGCTAGCTACATGTGGGAGAATTTAGCTCAAACAGCACAAAGCTAATAGCATGCCTCTGTGCAGTCAAAGGGAGATCAGTAGAAAAAAGGTGACGTCATGGATATTTCAGGGACTTCAGGTCTGCTGTGCAAAGCGGCTTCTTCACTACACATAAGTCAGAACCTGGATTTGAGACAAAAACAACTCTCCCGTCTCATAAATAGCTGCTCCGGGACTCAAAAATATTCTAAATGCAATGGTTCAGATCTGGTCCCTTTTCCTTGGAGATCCATCTGATTTCCCAAGTCCAATCACAAACTTCTTAATAGCATGTCATGAACCTCTCAGCTCATTATTTTTCTTCAAAGCTCTCCAGCTCGCCAGTGTGCAGCCTGTGAAGTGTCACCCAGTGAAGTGCTGCACCATAAATAAGCATGCGCAAGACATGCTAAAATCCACCCTTCACTGCTCCTGGCTTTTCCTCCAGGAGTGCTACCACTCTGACAGGGGTGTGGGATTTGCTGCATTACCTCTGAATCTAGTTTCTGTTCTTAGAACTTTGAATGTGTCCAGTGTGTAATGTGGAGAATGTAATGGATTTGTCTTGTTTATACAAATCACATTTTTGTCTTCATGCTCCTTCGCCTTTCTTCCCACTGTCTCTCCGAGAGAGCGTTGTGGAGATAAAGAGGATAGGTATATAGAAATAGCAAGCACAGCTTTACCCATTCAGGACTACAGGAAATCAATGCATTAGATTATTTACCATGTCTCTAATACCAGTGTTTCCTCTGATGTCTTTAAGTTGTGAGCAGACAACCATTTTACATGTGTAACCAGCCATGAAGTCTAGCCCAGGGAGTACAGGTCACTGTTGTGATCAATAAACGTCACACAAGATGCCATGACATGTGTTTGGACTAATTTTTTTCCACTGTATGGTAATTAGGCACAAATGGTAAGCAGTTGACTCATGTTGCTGTCCTTTTTGTTTCATTACAAACTATGGTAACTCGGGGACAGTTTGGGAGCCACTGAGATGGTTCAGAGGGTAAAAGGGCTTGTCTCCGAGTCTGACAGACTGAATTCCTAGAAATTACATGGTGGGAGAAGGGAGTTGACTCCTCCAAGGTGTCTTGAGACTTCCACATGAAAGCTCTTGGACACACACACACACACACACACACACGAGGGGGGTGGTATTAGGGCTGCAGAGATCAATCAGCCATTAAAGGCTATACTTACAAAAGCAAAAAAAAAAACATATGGGAAATAAGGTCATGGGAACAGCTATTACATTCTTCTCTGTGCACTCGCGCGCGCGCACACACACACACACACACACCCCTCTGTGAACACACACACACACAGAGCAAACAGCATGTAAAAGGACACTTTACTAACACCTGAGGCTATGAAGATACAGCCCAATGTATGGGTTAAGTAGAAATTTGTGGCCTTCCCAGCCTTGAGCAGGCTGAACAGACCTTGAGTACTTGTCACAATAGACTTTATCGACTTTGGTGGAGTCATCTGCCTTGATTGTGCGTGCAAGTTCCCACAGGAACTTAGAAGACTAGACTGCCTACATAATCCAGCTGAAACAAAGGATGGGGTCTGTGGGCTTGCCCTATATAAACACAGCGCTGAATTAAACTTCAAGCCTTGATCTGAACCTTGTCTTAGCTTCATTCTTTTCTCGTCCCGTCTCTTTATCATTTCCAGCCCCCCTTTCAGGTAAACCCAGTTTGTCCATGGCAACTGGACAGCTACAGAAATTGCCTTGGCTAAGGGTCCATTCTATCAAGAAGTAGAATGAAAACGTGGTACATTTACACAGTGGAGTACTACTCAGCAATTAAAAACAATGAATTCATGAAATTCTTAGGCAAATGGATGCATCTGGAGGATATCATCCTGAGTGAGGCAACCCAATCACAAAAGAACACACATGATATGCACTCACTGATAAGTGGATATTAGCCAAGAAATTTAGAATATCCAAGATACAATTTGCAAAACACATGAAACTCAAGAAGAAGGAAGACCAAAGTGTGGATACTTCATTCCTTCTTAGAATAGGGAACAAAATCCCCTTGGAAGGAGTTACAGAGACAAAGTTTGGAGCTGAGATGGAAGGAAGGGCCACCCAGAGACTGCCTCACCCGGCAATCCATCCCATAAACAACCACCAAACCCAGACACTATTGCATATGCCAGAATGATTTTGCTGACAGGACCCTGATATAGCTGTCTCGTGTAAGGCTATGCCAGTGCCTGGCAAATACAGAAGTGGATGCTCACAGTCATCTATTGGATGGAACACAGGGCCCCTAATGAAGGAGCTAGAGAAAGTACCCAAGGATCTAAAGGGGTCTGCAACCCTATAGGAGGAACAACATTATGAACTAACCAGTACCCCTCAGAGCTGTGTCTCTAGTTGCATATGTAGCAGAGGATGGCCTAGTTGGTCATCAATGGGAGGAGAGGTCTTGCGAAGATCATATGCCCCAGTACAGGGGAATACCAGGACCAGGAAGCAGGAGTGGGTGGGCTGGGGAGCAGGGTGGGGGGATTGTATAGGGGGCTTTGGGGATAGCATTTAAAATGTAAATGAAGAAAATATCTAATAAAAAAAAGAAGTAGAATGAAATGATTCAGTTCTTTCTGCTGAATGTAGTCTTCGGCCTAGCAGCAAAAGTATCAACTATAGAAATGTAGTCTTGTAACCCCTCACCTATAAATCTGTCACAGCCAGAACTCATTGCAGGATCTTTAATGGTTTCTAGGACTACTTTGATTTGAGAGGCATTGTCCCACTTGGCTTGCTTTCTTCTGCTCTACTTGGGTGAGGGGCTCTCAGAGTGGTTTGGCAGACAACTTACTAGAGATGAGGATTTTAAGACCTTATCATGGCCCTTCTCAATGAGGAACCGAGGGCAAACCCCCTCAGTTTGTGGGCTAAGAGTCTCCCCTACTTTCCCAAGGCCATTACATTGATCCCTGATCTAGGTCAATATCCTCTCAGCTTTCAAACACATTCAAATCACCTTGGAGTTTTAAACCTGTTCAGGCTATACTCGAGAGCAGCCAAGTCTCTATCCTTAGAGGAGAGACACTGCAATGCATAGTTTTGAGAACTCCTTAGGGAGTTTCAGTGTGCAGCCAAACTTGAAAGGAGATGTTGTTGAAACTTGAGTGAGAATTGGTGGAAACACTGATTTCCAGCGCCTCCCCTATTTCAGCAACTGTGGGCTCCAGGCAACTGGGACCTAAGTTTCAGAACCACTCATGTTGCTGCTTAAAATGTCATCCAAAGACCAGTGAGATCAGCCTCCCCGTTCCCTGACTTGCTGATCCACACAGAACTGCTGATAGTCTGTAGGTAAAGCCCCCAATGACTGGTGTATACTGAAGATGAAGACTCCCTAGTCTAAACTGCCTTCTCTCGTTCTTTTTGTGTGTGGGGGGGGCAGAGGAGTAAGAGGTTGGGCCTCCACAATGTTAGCCTTGTAGAATAAGACACAAATTACCAGGCTGGATATGTTAATGCACTCCTGTAATCTAACACTGGGGAGGTTGAAGCAGGAGTATCATGAGTTTGAGATGACCCTGTACTTCAGAAAACAATCAAATAACAATAACAACAAACCAAAATAACACAACGGATAACACACAAAACCAAAAAAACCAACCAACCAATCAATCAATCAACCAACCAACTAAAAACCCACAAATGAACTGACATAAAAGAAATCATGGCCACAAAAATGCAGGCCTTCACTCTTTCCCGTTTGTGACTTTAACCATGCTTGCCCACTGTGAGAGGATTGTAGTGAAGAGAAGGTAGAAGTTTAAATTTTTTAATGTACATTTAAGACAACAATGCATCCCAGTTTTCCAGTAGCCATAAATAGAATCTTTGATTCTTTTTTCATGTCCCCAAAGCCATACCCAGTGTGTGCTCCAATTCCATTATTTAACTAATTTAATCAATAGCTACTGATACTTATTATCAGGCATCCAATACATTCGATATGCATCAGGGATGCTGGTAAGCACAAAGGCAAACCATCTCTAATTTGAATCATGTTGTCATGTTTAAGCATTATTAAGGAACCCCCGCAGTGTATGATAGAGAGTATCATGTAAGGCCTGTATTAGTCTTGAGTGACACGTAAACTGGGACCTGAAGTGTGGGGATTGACCAGGCAGAAGACTAGGGAAGCCATATTTGAGGAGAAATTTGTGTAATGCTTTTGAGGCTGGAAAGTACTTACGGAGTTCAAGCTACTCAGAGATGATGGTGTGGAAGCCGAGGGAAATGAGGTTAGAGAAGGCAAAGGCAGGGTCATGCAGGAAATCAATCGGCCAGGAGAGGATGTTTCGTTTTGAGCAAAGACAAAATTGCACACAAGTGACATTGCCTGGCTCCATCTGTGATGTCAGAGATTGGTTGGGTCTGATACCTCAGTAAAGCCTGGTTTGCAATTTTCTGTGTGGTCTATTGACGTCCCAATATCCTAATCTCTAAAGTGGGACGAATCCTAGGGATGTAAAGAGTAGGTAGATTAAAGCTTGGCATATAAGTATCTGTGGTGAGGAGAATAATGTGCTTTCTGAAAGATATTGAAGACCTAATTTCTAGAGCCCCAAAACATATCATACTACTTGGCAAGGAGGCATTGCAGTTCTTTGAGATGACTTAAAAAAATTATCTGGGTATTGATTTGGGTGGTGGGGGAGTGGAAAGAATCTGAGAGGACTGGGGGAGGGGAAGCCATAATCAGAATATTTTGTATAAAACATTATTATCAGTTATGAAAAGATGATCATAATTCTGTGGAAGGGCCTAAGATCATAAGAAGAATCCTTTTGAAGTAGAAGAGGGAGCCAATGCTGGAGAAATTTAATTGGAGATTGTATTTCTTTTCTTTTCTTTTCTTTTCTTTTCTTTTCTTTTCTTTTCTTTTCTTCTTTCTTTCTTTCTTTCTTTCTTTCTTTCTTTTTGGTATTTCTTTCTTGCTGCTCTGAGGGAAGCATGAAGCATATGGACATCTGTGTATTCACAATCAAAGAGGAGCTTGTGATGGACTCACACATTCTGACTGGGATGTTGCCATTCTCCCAGAAGAGAGTCTCTATGAGATGGAACCTGGAACCCTGAGCCAAATCAACTTCTCCCCTAAGTCACTTTTGTCAGAGCATTTTTATCACAACAAGCAGGAAATGATATTAATACAGAAATTGGTACTGAGAGGTGAAGCTGTTGCTAGGATCCACCTGACTACAGAGCTCTTGGGCCTTTGGAACTATTTTGTGGCTGGAATGTGAACGAGTTTGGTGTTTTGGGTTAGAAAAGCCTTGAAAGCTGGACTCAGGGCAGAACAGGCCATTCTTGTGACATCCTGGATAATGGGAATGCTAAGAGAAACACAAGGCTTCATTTCTTAGGTTCCAGAGGTGAGGACAGAGTCTGTCAGGAGGTCTGGTAGGGGCCGTGCATGCACAGTTTGGCCGAGAATCTGACTGTAGTCTGCATGGTTCCTGAGAACCCACCCAAGTGCAGCTGAACTGAGAGCTAATGGATGCAGTTGTTTGCCACTGAGGACCCTCAAGACAGGGAACAGGCAGGCTGGTGCTGAGAAAGCAGCTGTGATTGCTATTGGGATCATCATCATCATCAGCGTCTAGGGGAAGCCTCCTGTGCTGTGCTGGGACAACAGGGAAGGTGTCCTGAGGGAAAGACACTGCTCAGAGGGTCCTTCTTACAAAGATCCAAGTCTGTTTAAAAGAAGAAAGCCTGAAATGAAGGGATTCCCTGCTAAAACGAAGTGCCCGAGAAAGTGGTCCAAAGGAGCCACAGCTAGAGGAGGACGTAGAATCACTGCCAATTCAATGTCTTCTTAGTTCTGAAGGCACGGGCAATGCAATTGTGTGAGATTCCTGGAAAGCAGCTGAGGTCAGGTGATGCATATCAATGTCGGGGTCCCTGAAGAGTGGCTCCGAGAAGCTATTGTGTGAAGCTAGGCAGGTGAAGCCTCTGTCTCAGTAGAGACCCTAGGGTTTTGGAGATACCAGGGGAAGGGATAGTGCAGAGAGAGCTGTAAGCATGGGATGTTGCCATTCTCCCAGAAGAGAGTCTCTATGAGATGGAGGGACAGGGGTATGGAAGACCTTCAGAGGCCAGTTGATTTTAGTATCAGTCCCAGACACAAGTTTTTGTGTTTTCCCTTCCATTTTGGTTTCGCTTTGCTGTGATTATTTCTTCCCAAGTCTTCCATTTTGAAAAGAAGAGTGTTAACTCTGATTCGTTACATCCTGGAAGTACCAAACAGTTGAGAGATTTAGGACTTTTGAAGTATTGGGATTGTTAAAGACTATGGCGCGTTTAAAACCTGCTGTGTATTTCCATCAAGAGACATATGTGAAATACTGGTGGCAAGGGGCGGAAGGTTATGGGTTAAAAGTGATGCTTTGGGGGTGTCAGGTTGACAAGGGGTAGAGTTGTGACAGTATTAGTGATCAGCACGATCCAACTTCGAATCATCTGAGGGATTGTCTCTATGAAGTTAATTGATTTGAGAAGACCTCCCCGCTGTGAGCCAGACCCTTCTCTGGACTAGAGATACTGTGTAAGGACAGGGAAGCGAGCTGACCATCAGCCTGCTCGCTTCTCTGCTTGCTTCTCTGATCAGCTGCTTCAGGCTCCTGCTGCTGGGCTTTTCCTGCAGTGGCGGGATGTGCCCTGGGACTGTGAGCCAAATAAACTCTCTCTTCCTTAAGTTCCTTTTATCAGAATATTTTATCACAGAAACAGGAAAAGAAACTAAGAGTGACTCAACCAGCAACTGTTGGCTTTGCAGGTAGAAGGGGCCCCGAGGCAAGGAATGCAAGCAGCCTGTGGAACTTGGAAAAGGAAGATAATGGATTCTCATCTGTAGCCTCCAGGAAAGTACATAGCCCTCCTCACACCTTGATGCCCCGACAGCAAGATTTCTGACCCCAACAACTGTAAGATAATAATAGTCTGCCTAAAGCCACTAACTTTCCATGGTAAGTTTTAATCAACTTCCTTAATGAATGTATTTTTATAAATGTGTTAATGAATGTGTGCTACATAATGAATGTATGCTAACATATATAGGCATTACATGCAGCTCTAGTCTCTATAGGACATAGAAGATCAGGTTACAGATGAACTCTGCCAAATTGTGTACGTTGGTGATATTACATGATTTCAACTAAGAGAACAATTATGGGAGCAGAAGGAAAGGACCCAGCATCAGAACTTGGAATGTTTTGATGTCTGGGCCTTGCACACGAAAGGCCCTGAGGCTTCAGTGAATTTTTCTGAAGCTTTGGCCGTATATAGCTTTGCTAAAGATAAAAGCAGTTTTAAGGGAACATTTGGGCAATGTCTCAGGGCAGCCAGCTTGAGCAATTTCAAAACCACCACCCTGAGGATGGGACAGTGAATGTGATTTCCCTCTGTGTTTCAGAGGCCCGTCCCCATTCAGGCAAGAGTCTTGGGGCTCTGTCTCTGGGGCAGGAGTTAAGTACTGACACTGATCACAAAGTTGCTTCATAAGTCTCTGGCTCTAACGGTGACAGTGACCATCTGTCCTACCCAATCCCCTAGGGGAACATTAGAGGAAGCAGCACATGGACACTCAGGCTAGAACAAGCAGGGTGCCAAAGAGTAAATGGAAAGACTTTTCCCGGGTTATCCTCACTGGGCCCAGGGGTGGGAACTGGGGACAGAATGCCAGATGGGCTCAGAGGCTACAAGAGTGGGTGTAGGATCATCTGTTTCTATAGAAACATGTCTATGGGATGTCTGGAGGGCTTTTGGAAGTTGGCACCAGTCTTGCTCTGAAAACCACACAGTTACTTTTCACAGTGTTTCTGATGCCTTTTTAGTACCCAGGGAGTTTTCTAGTAGCTGTCCTGTCTCTGGCTGGAATTTACAGAACGTCTTGTGACTATCCGATGGAGGCTTTAGGTCTGAGCCAGATCTCTGACTTTCCACGCAGAGAGGGCCTCAGCTTCTAAGCCCTGAAGAAGAGGAGCTCGGGCTCCAGGACTTTGGGCATTTTCCTGCCTCTTCTCTCAGTCTCTGGCCAGAGGCTGTACCCCTGGAGGCCTGGCTCTCAGCCAGTTGTAAGCCAATCCTTGCTAAGGTGTTAGGTGGCAAAGGCTCATGAGTTGTTAATCGCTGTAAGAGTTTTCCACATTCAACAAAGTTTAGTTATTAAATCAGAGAACATTAAAAAAAATCACCACCACAGCATAACCAACTTCTTCATGTTCCCTATAAATCTTTCACTTTATAAGTGAGTGTAGTTCATGACCATGCTATATATGAAATTTTGTTCACAGAGGACATTTTTACACCTTCTCACATTTAAAAATACTGCACTTCCTCCATTGCACTAGTTTGAAAGTACCCTTTGTAACATCTGGCCATAATTTCCCTCTTATTAATCCAGTGATTCTCCATATTTGCCATTTCCTGGGGACGACAGTGTCACTTGACCCCTGTCTGTAGGCATGCCTGGCCTTCTGCAGTGAGTAAGCAGCTTGCATTCAGAGTGAGTCCACTAGAGTCTGTGATATCACAGGCAGGAAAAGGATTTCTGTTGGTCTCTGTTGGGAAAGTGGAACCAGCAAGCTGGCAGTTGGCGAGGTGGGAGATGGCTTTTTCCACTTCCCAGGGGGATGGAGCGAAGATTCAGCTGAGGGAGACTTGTGAAGCAGATGAGCAACCATGACAGGTTTTTCCAGAGGCCTTGTGCCCATGCACGTGCCTGCTCATGATTTCTGCGAGCCATACCTGTATTGTTTTATTATTAATATTTTGCATAAGCTAGTGTTGCTTCATTTTTTTTAATCACTGACAAAAAAATGAACCCTAACTAATTACAGTAGTGATGATGATTTTGATAACATTTGAACATTTGTTTTGTGTCAGGACCTTTATTTCTAGTTGACTTTATATCCATTATTCTCAGTGAGCTAGCTCAGATGCTTGCTAATTTTCTCAGGATAATTTGCCTCAGTGGTCTGGGGTTTGAATCCTGATCTGCCTGATGCTCCAGTCTCTGGTTTTAACTATTCCCTAGTGTATCCACCCAACGAAACTGTGTTGCTGCAGAAGTGGACTGTGGAGAATGAAGAACCAGCAAGCTCCCCAAGAGGATGCCTCAAACACTAAGACCGTCAAGAGAGAAGATGTTGCAAAGATGAAGCCTGCCTGCTCAGGGCTCTGTGGCACCTTCTCTGTGTCCCAGCTCTTAATTGATTAGAGCACCTCTGAGAGTCTCATCTTTTCTCCAACAGCAAGAAAAGCCAGTGTTGAGTCCCATTCCCTTAATCCCCAGACGAGTTTTCCACATTCAACATAGTTTTGTTATTAAATCAGAGAGCATTAAAAAATCACCACCACAGCATAACCAACTTCTCCATGTTCCCTATAAACATGTTCCCTTTCCCTGTTTCAGTCCATGTGTGTGTGAGGCGTGTGTGGTTTAGCCAGAGTGACTTTGTGAGGACTCTCCTCTGGCCATTAGCAGTGTGCTTGGGACACTTTCTTTTGCCTTGAGATGGTATATTCTTTTTTTTTAATTGTTCTTTATTTTTTATTGGATATTTTCTTTATTTACACTCCAAATTTTATCCCCCCAACCCCCTATACCCCCCCTCCTGCTTCTATTCCATCCACCCACCCACTCCCTCCTCACTGCCCTGGCATTCCTCTAAACTGGGACATCAAGTATTCACAGAACCAAGGGCCTCTCCTCCCATTGATACCAGACAGGGCCATTCTCTGTTACATATGCAGCTGGAGCCATGAGCACCTCCATATGTACTCTTTGGTTTGTGGTTTAGTCCCTGGGAGCTCTGGGGGATGCTCAACAGAGAGGAGGGAGAACCTGTAGACACCATATCCAGAGATTAGGCAAGGCCCCCAGTTGGGGGATGGAGCCACCCACTCATCTTCAAATTTTTATCCCAGAATTTCTCCTGTCTAAAGGAAATATGGGGACAAAGTGTGGAGCAGAGACTGAAAGAAAGGCCATCCAGAGACTGCCCCACCTGGGGATCCATCCCATATACAGACACCAAACCCAGACACTATTGCAGATGCCAAGAAGTGCTTGCTGACAGGATATACCTGTCTCTGGAGAGGCTTTGCCAGAGCCTGACACATACAGATTCAGATGCTCAAAGCCAACCATTGGACTGAGCATGGGGACCCCAATGAAGGAGTTAGGAAAAGGACTGAAGGAGCTGAAGGGATTTGCAACTCCATTGGGAGACAGTATACTCTTTGTTTTGTTTTGTTTTGTTTGAGACAGGGTTTCTCTGTGTAGCCCTGGCTGTCCTGGAACTCACTTTGTAGACCAGGCTGGCTTTGAACTCAGAAATCCACCTGCCTCTGCCTCCCGAGTGCTGGGATTAAAGGCGTGGGCCACCACTGCCCGGCGGGAGACAGTATATTCTTAAGCAGTTCAAATTTGTGCCAGTTCACTGTCTCTCCACTGTCACTAGGCCCCCATTCGGGGCCTGTCCTAATCCTGCCTACATAGGCCCAATCAAAAACCACAGTTGCCTCTTTCAACATCCTGGTAGCATTTCCCGATTCTCCCTATTAACAGCATACATTAAAATCAGAGTAGAGACTCATACCACTGCCTCCATAGCTCAAAGGACGGGGTGACTTAAGTCTGAGGACTTATTGAAGGCTTTGGGGCACTGGATCTTGGAGGCTATAAGATTTCCTGTGAATCTAATTGGAATAAATACATGTTCATCTATTGTGATAAAATACCTATTAGCAGCCATACTACTTTGCAAGGCCGTTTCTCCCCATTTCTTCTCCCTCAAAGGATGCCATGATTTCAGGAATCGATGGGATTAATTATACACTTCCAAATGAGCCTAACGTCAAGTAGTGATTTGCCACTGCCAAGATGTGGGCTTGCCATTTTCCTTAGCTGCAGTCCATCTTGTCAGAAACATCCATCCAGTGGAGAGAAAGGAGCCATGTTATGTGCTGAGCAAAGGCAGCTAGTAAGAACTGTGCATCTATAGAACTTCTGTTTCCTCAGGATGGGTATAGCAGTGACTTTTTTTTTTCTGTATCAGAAAGATGTCTCAGGATGGAGAATAGAATTTCAGGAAACCCAGATAAAACTAGCCTCTGGGGATTAAAAACAAACAAAAACACACAGGCAAGTGATCGGAGAGAAAGGCAGAGTTCTCAGCAGAAAGCATTTTGTAAGGAAATGGCCACAATTTCCCTTTTACATAATTGCCATAAATGTACAGCCAAATTAAACGTGTCATAGATAAAATTACCAACCAAAGTACCACCCGGCTGTCTCCTGTGAGCTGAGAGTTTACGGATGCAGTGTTCTCCAGCGAGCATCACAAATCCACATAATGTTCCCGAGTGCTAAATTTGGAGCTCTGATTTAGCTGACAGATGTTTAAAATCACATTGAATTGGACAACTCCCCGAGGAGGACATGGCTGCAGATGTGAAAGAGAACAAGAGAGCCTGAGAGCCCTCTTCTCTATCAGCCCTTCTTCCATGGGGTGACATGGGTGAAGGATCATTTCTATGCTGAATTCACCAAACCCCAACCTCCTGTTGAATTGAGGTTGAGACGAATGCAGAGGCTGTACATTGGACAAAGCTTGATCTGGTGACATGGGGGCTGTAGGCTCCTTGAAAACAGGCAGGTAGCCGCTATACCTTGGAGGCTACTTTGCTCCTTTAATAACATCTTGTGATCAGAAATGAATGTAATTCTGAAAATTTAAACTTCAGCATCAGTATTTTACTGGCAACCTCTTGGGCAAGGTTGAAATGCTCTTCACAATTCCCCATACTTAAATCTCCAGCAGTGTTTTCTTTGTTTTTGGAAAACAACAAAATTAAAATTATCCTAGAATCGGTTTTTTTTTCTTCAAAAACACATATTTTAGGCCTGTGTTGAGACTCAGACTGAAATGGATTTGTTTAAAAAAATGTCTGTGTATTTGATGTGGGAGACTAGTGACCTTTGGTATTTTGTATAAAAAAAAATGTTTGATGTCTCAAATTTCCCTACTGAGCTTGTATTGTTGCTGCATTTTTTTCTGTGATTTTTTTTCCATGCTCTATCATCCCCCACATTCAACATAAGCTCTTTAATCACTCAACAGAGCTCATTCCAATGGCATCCTCAGATGACCGCCACTCACATCATGATGTCAAGATTGACATGAGTCTAATTCTAACAATGGTCAAAAAAATTCAAGACAGAGCCCAAGAGACACTGTCATTGTTGGGGGCATGGTAAGACTCATGGGGGAACCCTGCTGCCTTTACACTGGGGTAACACTGTGCACACAGACACAGTCACTCAGAATACAAATATCTAACAGCATGATCCTCAGAGACTACAGAACTCCTGCAGAGGAAGTCAGTGGGCAGCTGGTGACAGTGGCAGGGTCAGTAGGAATGACACAGACCCTTTCTTCATGAGGATGAGCAGAAAACGATGTCAAAAGGGTGACAAGCTCAGAACACCACAAATTCAGGCAATACCAACGAATCCCTGGAGCCTTGTCTATGTTCAGCCTGTGCAGCCAAAGCTAGCCACGGGGGACAAATGTGGAGTAAACAGCGAAAGAAGAAGCAAATTCTAAACACCACCGAGCAAGCTCACACAGGGTCTGGTGCTACAAATTGTAAATGTCATACTTCTTGACTTACCGAAGCAAGAGCCTTGCACATGATGATTTAATCTATGACACTCTTTCAAACCACGGATCTATACAATCTGGAGCAGAAAGTTATACACTTTGGTTTTGCTAGAGTTTGAATAGAAGAAAGGAAAAGATGATTAAACTCTCCTGCAGATCAGGTTTCTTTCTTTTTCTTTTTCTTTTTTTTTTTTTTTTTGCTTTATGACAACAAATACCCTTTCACCTTAAAAAATTTTGGTAAAATAATCTAATCACATGATAATCACAAAAATAATTCTGTGGGCCAAGGGCTCTGAGGAACTTAGGACTCATTAGGCAAGAGTGACAGATTTGACTTCTGGAGGACAGATTTCTCTGTCTAATAAAGTATTTCTATGAGAATGAAGTGCAGCAATAGATATCAATAATATTTTGAGAAGCTGAGAATAAGTTTGGGATGCAAAAGGTTGTTAGTTTTCTTGACAGGACAAAAAAGGGTAGCTTATTAATGTCATTCTCACTGTAATTCATGGCAATTCCGGCCATAGAGCCCTTTATGTATCTTCGGAGGACTTTGTACAGTGAAGATGAATGTATAGGACTATGCACACTGGAGCCACTAAATGAAGTATAATTCACGTGGTTGAAAGATCAACGTTTACAGTCAGCTTTAAACCGGAGTCCATTACTCATGTGCTCTGATGTCTTGGGTCTAGTTACTTAAATTTTCTGAGCCTCAGCTTCCATGGCTGTATGAAGCAAGTATAGTATCCCTTTTCTCTAGCTCTCTTGTGGGAAGTACACCATGTGATGCACAGAAATCATGCAGCCTGCGTATCATTTTAATTGTGGCTTTTTTCATTACTAGATTTCCATATGAAATTCAATTGTGACTTAATGATCACAGTTGTGTGATGCCCCAGTCATAGCTACCAGGTAAGGAAGGGGTTAATAGCAACACTCCTAGTCCTGTAAGCTGGCCAGAAGACCACAATAGGACCTGCTTGATCATCTGTGTAGAGGTATTCCCACCTTGGGAATTTTAAGGATTATACTCACCTTTAGGAAGCTAAGACATTACATAGAAAAGACAGGCTCAGCGTTTACCATAACCTAGAAGTTCTGTTACAGGGACGAGCCCCCCCCCCCCCCCTGCACCCCGCACCCCTTACCTTTAGGCTTCAGCAAGACAGAATGTTGAACTCTGCTGTCTCCAAGGAAACTGGTGGGTTTCTCCTCCACTTTTAGGGTTACTCTCCCCTATTTTTTAACCTCTAAAGTCAGGGTTTAGATAGGCTTCTTCTTTTGGGGGCATTCTCTGGCCCAGTGGCTCTCCTCCTTACAATAAGCACATTGGTTCTTTATTAAGTGGGGGGAATTCTCCATCCTTAGGGCTCCCTTACCTCCTTTGGAAGCCATCTGTTTTCTGGTGCTGTCTGCCTAGGCCAGAGCTACCACTACCTTTTGCTTCTGGTGATTTAGGGTCCATGGGGGTGTATTGTTGGAATGCTAGTCCTGGAGACTTGAGTTATTTTATATTTATAAATACTGTATGCAGCAAATGTTATTACTGTCTGTTTTATACAGGCATGTTTAGCCTGTGGCCCATGGGCTGATATATTCCAAGATAGATAAATGTGGCTTAACACAAAATTATAAATGTACTGAAAATATTAAAAGATCAAGTGTAATCTCTACTTTCTTTTCTATTAGATTCGGACTATCAGATCTTTTAAAAAAATTTTTTATTAGATATTTTCTTTATATACATTTCAAATGCTATCCTGAAAGTTCCCTATACCCTCCCTCTGCCCTGCTCCCCTACACACCCACTCCCTCTTCTTGGCCCTGGCATTTGCCTGTATTGGGGCATATAAAGTTGGCAGAAGTATCAGATCTTATTGAGGTCCTTTATAGACCTGGAGCTGAGTTTTGTGCAAGGTAAGAGACATGCCTTAATTTTCGTTCTTCTCTGTAGCTATCTAGTTTGGCCAGAATGAAGATGCTGTCTTTTCTCCAGTATTTAAATTTTACTGTATTGGCAAACACCAGGTGTCCAAAGATATATGGGCTTAGGTCAGGGTCTTCAGTTCTATTTCATTGACAAATATGTGTTTTTAAATGTCAATAACACATTGTTTTTATTACTATAGTGCACTTTATTTGAACAGTTTCAAATCAGGAAAGATGGTATTTCCAGTAGTTATTTTATTGATCAAGGTTATTTAAGGATCCTAATGTGTATGTGGGTTTCCATATGAAGTTTAAGGTTGGCTGTTTTTGCTTTTGTTTTCTGATTTCTATGAAGAACTAGACTGGAATTTTGAGGGGGCCATTGCACTGAATCTGTAGTTTGCTTTTTGAAGGATGAACATTTTTCAGTTTGGGAATCGTTACTTGTCTTAGCAAGAGAGTTGGCAGTAATCACGATGTGACAATCAAAAGTGAATGCATGGAGGCTTAATAACATATAAGGAGATGAACATACAGAGGCCAATGAAACCCAGCCGTCACCCTTACATGCATCTCTCTAAGGCCCTGGGTTGAATTTCATCTTCATAATTTTTTTTTTATTTTCTCATTGAATGCATCTCATGATCTTCTTTCACCTTGTCCCTCTGACTTCAGAGACTTCAGGCTCCACACAATCTGGGCCTGCCTTGATTGAATACACAATTGAGAAATTGGGAATTCTGGGGATATATTTAAGCCTTAAGACTTTGGATTCAAAATGACTTGAACTAAGCCTCAGCTTAGTTATTTAAAAACTTGGCCAATTTAAGTAAATTACATCTGCTCTCATCACCTTCGTGGCTTCTTGCATCCAAGGAAGAATCGGCCTTTTTTCACCCCTACAGTGTGGGATTGCACCCAGGTGTTCATACATGCTGTCCATGTGCTCGACTCCTAACCCACATCCCAGTCTAGCAATGGTTTCTCAACCGGGCTGTTCTAAATATAAAATCAGACCATGCAGGAAGACACATTTAATACTGGTTATTATAACTGAGTTATCTTTCCATTTTTAGTAAAAGGAGCGTCTGAGTTTGTTTTAAATGGTCTAGCAAGGGATTCAGTCAATCCTCCCCCTTAAGGCAAGGACAGTTTTCTTTACATTTCAAGAGCTGGCAGGATGCAGCTTGAGGAAGGTAGTTTGTGGGTAGAAAGCTGCTGCACTAACCAGACCCAGGGTCACTTGTGTATGAGCCACTTCCTCCCTCTAGGGGGCAATATTTGCTATGGGTCTGTTACTGGGTCAAGCTGAAGCCATTTCCTGTTCTGTATTGACTCTTCCTTTTTAGCCCCCCTTCCTTCTTCCTTTCCTGATGCAGGGGTCAGCTCCACTTCATTGTCTGATGCTACTTCTGCCAACCCAACTCCTACTCCTTGTGTTCTTTATCCCTCATGGATGTTTTCTCTTCTACATCTGATTTAGTCTGCTTTCAGAGGACCCAACCTGATACACCAGACATTGTGTGCTTGATGATTCACAAATCTTTTAGGTCAGGGCTCTAAAGGTTGGCAGATGTCTAAAGACATGTTGCTACAGACTCAATAAACAGTATATACAAGCCACTATAAAAGAGTAGATAGACTTCAGGAGGAACGTCCTGCCAAAACATACTTTAAATTCATCCAAGGAGCACACAAAGCCCACGAATTGTAGGCAAGCTAACAAGAAAGTCAGACTTTCCTATTTTGAGTTTGGAGATAATTAAAACACAATCAATGGTGGATGTTCTCAGAAAGGAGGCAGAAATGGAGAAGAGGGACTCCAGGCAAGTTGTTGGAAAGAAATGTGCCCCCAGGTCTTCATATAGAGCCGAGGAATAGAAACCTGACAATACTGGACTGCTTTAAGATAAATGTCACGGAAGAAACTGAATCACAGGCTGTGAATTAGGGTTGCTAGTAAGCAGAAACTTTCTGTGAGTGGTCAGTGGTGGTCAGAGGTTCATCAGGGTCAAACTATCTTCTATTATGTGTACCTTTCCTATAGTTCTGAACTTCCTTTTCATCCTTCTATCAAAACAATTACCTGCCATCTGCCACTGATTCTGGGCTGGATTTTGGTATCAACCATGACATTGTTAAGGGCTTCTTCATGGTGTCACTACTGGCCTTTTGAGTAAGACTGTCCTTTATTGTGCAGAACAGTCACAATATTCAGACTGCCTAGCATCCTTAGCCTGTGCCAAGTCAATGTCAGTGGTGGGAGGTCCTCCCAGCCATTGTGGTATGAAGAAAGCACTGGACACATTTCCGAACACCCTCCCCACCATCGTACATGCAGCTTCCTGACTGAGTTAAAAAGGGAATTGAAACCGACTAGACACAGCTTTATTGTACAAGGGGAAGAGTTGTGGAGCATAGGGGTTGACTACTTATGTCATATCTCTTATGTATCTTTCTCACTAGGGTAAGAGTTACAAACTGGATCAAGCTCACTTAATCCAAACAACAGCTTACTGATTTATAAGGCTAAAACTGCCTGGTTAGGACTCAGCCCTGGGATCAGACCTCAGTGAGGTTCCATCTCTTGGCATAATTCTCATTATGTTGACTTTATGACCTTTAGTGAACTCTCAAGCAACTCCAGGCTTGCTTCATGTGATGACCAGACTCTAACAAATCCTACCCTTTGGTCTTTTGCTCAAGTCTAGAGGGAATCTCCCACAAGGCTTTGCGTCTGGCAGTGCAAGTTTCTTTCATGAGTATTTTACTGATGACCCAGTTGCCATGACCAACAATTTTGAAAGCACTGAGATTATGCCTCAGTTCCACTCTTAACCACAGGAAATAAGGGTAACAAAAGGAAGGGGACTCAAACAAAATCTCTGAAAGGAAAGGCAGTAGGTATTATAACATCGAGAAAACATCATAGTCAATGAAGTGTTGGAGTTTATAAAACAAGATCATTGAAAGTTAGAGAGCTGTAACCCTTTGGGGGGAAGGATGCAATACAAAATAAAATGTTTCTCACTTATCTGGCCCCTTTAAAAAGTATCAATAACCAGAAGATTGAATGAAAGATTTTTCATGTACAAGAGCCTAGATTGGTATTTACAAAGAGTACATATGAACTGACTTCAAAATCAAGGGTATTTACAATGAGAGTCCTAAGGATAGGTTGTTTATATGTAAATTGGGCATTGTATATGAAAGTATTTTTATTAGTTCCTCTTCCCTAATCTCTCTCTCTCTCTCTCTCTCTATATATATATATATATATCTTTATACACACACACACACATATATATATAATTTTTGATGCTTTGCCAGAAACACAAAGTGACAGTGACACCATGCATAATCATTGTCAAGTTGGGGTCTTGTGAGGAGCGAGTGTGGCCGCGGCCCCAAGATGGCGCCTGGGACTACTGCCAAGTCTTATGACTGGCACCTGACTTCCTCATATCCCTCAAGATAGCCACATACCTTGAGCTGCATTGCGCAGATGCACCACGATGTAAGATGGGATGATGCGACAAATGTAGTCCTGAGCCAATGAACTGTGCCTATGTGGGCTGGGGTGAGGGAGAGTGGATTGGAGGGGATAAAGGGGGGTGGCCAAGAGAGGTCGGGGCATTCTTTTTCCTACACATTTGTGAAGTTCCTGAATAAACTGCCTTGAGAAGGACATTGGTTTCATCGCTTCTTTTCTGCTGGTCGGAGACGGTAGCGACAGGGTCTGGGCTGCCTCCCATCTAGAGAGAGTACATACTACAACAGGAAGTTCTGGATTTACAAGATATTTTGATACATCATTTGGATGACTGCCCCACAATGGGCCAAGGACATGAGTCATGAATGTCTGAGGGCCATCTCTACCAGGGTCATAGAGTTGGGAAGCAGGGCCTGAGAAGCCCCTTTAAGAAACCTTCAGAGGGTTCAATTGGAATATTACTTCAGTGTGAAGAACTGCTGTTATACATGATACATTTATGATAGAGAAAGTTACTTGAATAATGACATTTTTTTTTCAACAGCAAAGTTTGATGCCTGGTCAGCTACTCAAATCCTTTATATTTCCAATGAAGCACTAAGTGGAAGTGTCTTAAAAACTCACTTGCAAACATAACTTCATTTTTTTAGGTCATTTTATTTTTGAGGGAAAGATATTAGCTATGCGAAGAGAATAAAGGACAAAAGAAAGGATGTTGTGTTCCTTGTGTTGACGTTTCATCCAACGTGAAACTTACCTTCCAGCAGGAAGTGGGAGTCGCATAGCACTTAGGAAATAAGTAAGGGTCAGATGTCTGGGAAAGCTGAAATGTGCACTATTCTTGAAGGCCCCTCCCCAGCTTCATAGATGTAACTGATGGGGAAGAAGGCTCTTCTCAGCGCTGGTGCAGAGAGCTTTCTTGGAGCTGTTAAGCTATTGTCTACAAGGCCTACAGAGATCCCCAGGGTTGATATTCCTGCTGGGAACTCCTTGGTTCATCAACGTGGGCGTTGGTGCAGTTGTTAGTGTGGTCTGTTTGAAGTTCTCTTTCTTGAGTGACTAGTTGTGTGTACATGTGCGAGTATATGTGTGTGTGTGTGTGTGTGTGTGTGTGTGTGTAGGTCAAAGAACAATCTGTGGTAGTTAGTTCTTTCCTTTTACCATATGCGTTGCTAGGATGGGAATCAGGCAGCAAGTATCTCTACTGCTGAGCTATCTTGCAGGCCTGACTTCTGGTTGCCGTGATTTCTGTGAAAGAAACTCAAGCTCTTTCTACTTAGCATCCTCAGGAAACTCAGTTCAGCACGGACATGCAGCAAACATGCCACATGATCCCAACTATCAAGCGAATGGGAAATACTTTTCTGGTTGGTTTGATTTGGGAGGAATTTTCTCATTTAAAAACAGAATGCACAAATCTCTGCTTTGGAGGACAGAACAAGACATTTCTTTGAAATCTCTTCCCTTGCCTGCTGTAGAATGAGACTCTGTGCCTGAGGGTAGCCTCTGCTGTTAATGGACAAAGTGCTGTTCTAGGTGTTCTGGTGGTCTGCAAAGACTGAGCTGGGGGAGGAGAGTCACTATGAAATTGTGGGGGTCGTTGTGATGTGACAGAGCTTACTATGAAGTTGTGGGAGGTCATTTGAGGTGATGGGGGGTCACTATGAGGATGTGGGAGTCATTGTGAGGTGATGGGAACTACTATAAGGTGACCAGGGTTAGTTACTATGATGCTGTGGGGGGGGGGTCACTGAGAATTGATGGAGTCACCATGAGGTGATGGGGTCACTGAGAGGTCATGGGGGTCACAATAATTTCCTCTCTTTGGCATGTGAAATTGGAGCCTATCTTTGATGAATGTCATCTTCACCACAACTACACAGAATTAAGCAATTGAGTGATTTTGATTGACGTGGAAGAGTCTTCGCTTCCAACACTGTGGAAATCTCTGAGTCAAGTTGGGGATATCTAGTCCTGTTCTTTGGTGAGCAGATGCCTGTGTGGGCTTCATGGGTTGCACATCCAAGACTTGCGTCAAGGATGGAATCACTTGGTAAGGACAGTTTTCAGTTCGAATAATCCCACTTTCAGCTCCCCACGAGCTACTCTCAGACAAATGCTGAGTGTCTCTGGCCTGGAGAGTGCCTCTCTAAGTCTCCAGGTGTGATATATCTGGGATGGCCCTCAAAGACCCAGGGGTCACTGATGCTGAGCCAGCCTCTGATTTTTCTTCTAAGGGACAGGAAGCTTCTATGCTAGCAGATAAGAAAGCCCAGGATCATGCCTGTGTCCTTCAGTTCAGTAGGCACTCAAGATCCCTGAGTGCCTAGGAGGAGTCAACTTGTTTCATGTGGGGTTACTCACCTATCCTGCTTCATTTCAACTTATGACAACTGGAATCTCTCATCTGAAGTCAGATATGAGTTACATGTGGTTTTGATCTGGCCTGAGGAGGTGCCTCAACCAAACACCCAGCATTTTGGTCTGAAAAGAAGGTTGCATTATACTCTAAGTACCTGTTTCCTCAAGAAAGCATCTTAGTAGCTAAGCACAGCTGCACCTGCAGGTAATCCTAGTAATCTGAAGGACGAGGCTGGACCAAAAATTCTAGGTCTCAGCTTTCTAGTTCCACACCAGCCTGGGCTATAGGAGAACCTGTCTTAAAAACCAAAACCCATAGCAAAACATTCCACAAAATAAAATAAGCAAAAAGAGGTTTCTTAGCAAATGGAACTATTTGTTCTTAGGAGTTCCTGTGCACTGCTGTCCCTCGGCTGAGGGGCTCTAGAACACAGTTCACTGTGCTCTGCAATGTCTTTCAAAGCATGTGATGCAGTATGTACTGGAGATGTGCGGAGTACTGCTCCAGTCTCTGCCCTGGAGGAAAGGAGGTGCCATTATAGCAGGGGTATTCACTGAGTCACATTCCCAAAAGCGTGTCTCTCCTAAGGCTACTCTGTGACCCAGTAGCTTCATGTCTTACTATGTAGGCCCAGGGAAAGCTGTTGGGCCTGAGCTTGAAGAAGACCTAGATCCACAATGCATTTTATATACATAGTTTATAAGCGGCTTCTTAGGTCCTTTATTTAATGTGGCTTCCATGAATTTTCTCCTGGGTCTGATTTTAACTCAAGAAGTTGCTATGGTGCATTTCTTTTTTTGGGGGGCTGTTATAATTTTAAATTTAAAACAAACAAAACAAAATAAAAAATAACCAAATGTTTCCAGAAATTCTACTGGGCTGCACTTTGAACATCATATGTTACCAGGTGAATTGGGGCCCTCTTTCTGGGCTTATCAGTCTTGTTGATAAAAGTATTTAAAAACAGACTCAGAAGGAGGCTCACGGCCATGTTTGGAGATGGAAAGAAAACAACAGAGGACAGGGGCTGTAAATCTTGGCAGTAGCTAAGAAAGGAGGAGAGAGGAAGCCATGGGTTGGAGCTAGGATGGAATGTTCAACAATGGAGAGCATCACGCAGCTGCATGGCCGCAAGCAGCCCTAGCTTCAGAGAAAGAGCAAGGAAAGGCCACAGTGCAAGGAAAACGTGCACAGGCCTATAACCAAAAGAGAGGACAGGAGAAGACATGCTCTTCTGAGCTGGGACAAAAAAGGGACCCTGTTTAACAAAGCTGCGTGCCAGCAGCTCCATAAGTGGCCACGATGAGGGTGGAGTTTCTGGGAGAGAAAGGTGCATTATATTGTTAAGGGGATAATTATTGCTCTCCTACCTTTAGCATGGCTTATGCAAACCAGCCTTCCTGAGGGGTGGTCTCTTGGCTAGGTGATTGACAAGCCTAGTTGGATTACCTCTTAAGGGAGGAGACAGTTGCACAAAATGTTCTAATCTTTGGAGAGATCAGAACATCATGTTTCCACCCAGGGCCGGAGGTGGATTCCATTAGTGAGATATCCATCCTCAGTGGCGTTTGAAGGCCTCTTTAACACAGACATCCCTGCTTAACTTTCATCTAAAGTTCTTGTTTGGTCACTTCTACATTTTTGGTCTTTTTCAATCTATCCATTTGTTTGTCTGACTTTCTATACGTCTAATTGTTTTACTCTAGAACCATCAGAGAGTTACTTCTGGACAGAATTTAAGTGTCTTACTAAATTCTGTGACAGTTTAAAGAAAAGAGTACATTTTTCCCCCTTTTTAAAATTCAAGATGTATTGTGAAGCCCCTAGACCCAAGTTAGCAAATGGTGGGTAGACCAATTTCCAGTGATTCTATCCCATCCCCCCCCCCCCCCCCCCCCCGTTCATCCAAGCCTTGGCATCCATACTGCTGACCTGATTTTGTATCATACAGCCAGATTGCCTTTAGACAGTGAGTATCATGATCACTCAGACCTTCCCACTGTCGGCAACCTTAAAAGTCTGATCAAGGAAGTCTCTGAATTCCGTGGTGTGTGTGTGCGAGAGAGAGAGAGAGAGAGAGAGAGAGAGAGAGAGAGAGAGAGAGAGAGGAGCAAGTATGAAACCCCAGCTTTGGCCATGAACTTCTTCTGCAAGGGTGGCTGGGCTTCATAACCCAGGAGCCTCTACTCTGTCCTCCTCTCTGGATGCTGTGGCCTAGCCAAGGATGAAAGCACAGTTGGAATGGCCTTTTCTCACTACTACATTTTCTCACTACTACATTGGAAACTTTTGCCTGAAATTTTTTTTCTTGCCTATGACCATGATACCTGAGTGCTCTCAATCTTACCCAAACCCAGTATCAGGTTAGAAAGTGTTTCTCCTGCTTCTGATCTTCATCTTGCCTCCCAGGGCATTTTAATAGTACATTACATGCACTTTATAGTTCTAAAATATCCTTTCATTGAAATAAATTAAACTTTCTCCTTCCAACCTCTCCTCCGAGCATGCACTCTCCTATGCTTTTAGAGTAAAGAGCATATAATGGTGTATTATGAATTACTCTTAACACTAGAAGAAATAAGCATGTTTTGAAAGTGCATTTTAAGTGGTTGCATTACATTTTGTTGTTCTGATCTACCACAACTATTTCCCATTGGTGGTGTTTAGGTGATTCCCAATTTTTCTTTATTATGACTCATTCTTAGTTATGTTGTATATAAATCATTGTCTTTTAAATTTTAATTGATTCTTCTCTCATATATTACATCCCAACCTCAGTTTCTCCTCCATCCTCCCCCTACCCCCTACCCACTTCTTCTCCATTTCTTTTTCAGAAAAGGGCAGGCCTTCCATGGATATCAACTATGCATACCAAGCTATAGTAAGATCAGGCACCTCTCCCTCATATTAAGGCTGGAAGAGGCAACTCAGTCTGAGGAATAGGGTCCCCAAAACAGACAAAAGAGTCAAAGACAGCCCTGCTCCCACTGTTAGTCCCATATTCTTATGGTCAAAGCTTCACAACCATAGCATGATGTACAGAGGGTGTAGGTCAGACCCATGCAGGTTTCCTGGTTGTTGTCTCAGACTCTGTGAGCCCCTGTGAGCTAAATTTTGTTGATTCTGAGGTTTTTCTTGTGGTATCTTTGACTCCTCTGTCTCCTATCCCCCTCGACAACTCCCTCCTGCTTCATCAGGATTTCCCAAGCTCTGCCTAATATTTAACTGTCAGTCTCTGCATCTGTTTGTATCAGTTGCTGGTCTATCCTTATTTTTTAAAAGAGAGATTTCTTAAGATATAACAGTAATGAATTAAAAGTTATTCTTTAAAAGTATACATTGACAACTCAAGATGCAGAAATGTTGGGAACACTTCTACTTTCACTTGTATTTTCTTCAATTCTTTATAGCATTTCATGTTTTTAAAAAGTTACCAATTTGATATGCTGAAACTTGCATAATATTGTGGTTTCTTATTTACATGTTTTTGTTTACTCACGACCCAGACCAGAATTTTAAAAATGCGCGCGCACACACACACACACACAAACACCACAGGCACAAACACATACCACACAGGCACACACACACACAGTCATATACACATATGTATACAATTTCATAACTCACAAGACAAAACATGTTTCTATATATTTGTGTATCTGTATAGTTACTGCAATGTTTTAGTATTTAACTATTCTTACTAAATGAGATACCAAGAGGAAAAGAAATAGGTTGAGTGTAACTCTTCAGCAGAAGGAAGGCCTCTCATCCTTGCTGATTTATAATGCAATTTCTTTCCTTTTAAGCACAAAAAATATGTTGTTAGAATAAAAAAAAATCACAATTTTTAAAAACAAATAGTTTGCAAATTTTCTTCAAATAACTTTGTACACAGCTCTTTTGTTTCTCATTGGTTTTATACTGTTCCTCCATCACAGGGAGTACTATATTAGAGATAATGGTTCTATGGATTTGTGTCAACTCTTGAGCCAACTGTAAACTGATGTATCTAGCTTGTCTTTACAGTGGACCAAAACTACATGTTTATTACCTTATTATTGTTTTAACCTGTTAATCATTTCTAGATTGACTTAGAATTATGTTTTGTGGTTAAAAGAAAGCCCAATATAGAATTCCATATATACTTTCCTAGGTTATTCCTAGGTAGATTATGGGGTTTTTGTTGACATTATTTGCAAGATTTATTCATTTGTATTGCTTTTTAGAGCATGTAGAAAACCATGGGTTATTGAATATAATAGCTCACCTTCCTTATTCACTTCTTATTAGCCTAGAAGTGAAATATCTTGAGTCTTCCAAATCTAATTATATGAACCAGAGGGATCATTTTGCCTTTTCTTTCCAACATCTGTCCATTCTAAGTATTTTCCATGTCTCAGTATAGGACACACAAGTTTGGAGGCTCAGCCTTCTCTGTGATGCTCTTGATCTGCTCTTAGCTGTGATGCTTGCTATAGCTCATAATCATCTTTGTCTTCTAAGGCAATTCATCTTTTCTAAAAATTTCACAAGGTTTTATGAATAACAAAGTGAAATTTTATAATTTCAGGACCTATTTAAATAATTATAGACCTTTATAATTTCAGCTATTAATACTGATTCTTTTAGCTCTTTCTTATACTATGTAGTAGATTTGTTCATCCAAGATGAACAACCGGTCTCAACTGAGTGATGCTTTCCTCCTCTGTAACATGTTCACTAAGTTCTCATTTTCTTTTTTCTTAGTAATTTATTTATTTTTATTTTCATTTTTTTTATGTTCATTGGTGTTTTGTCTGCATGTAGGTCCGTGTGAATATTGTTGGAGTTAAAGACCATTGTGAGCTATCATGTGAGTGCTGGGAATTGAACTTGGGTCCTTTGGTAGAGTAGCCACTGCTCTTAACCACTGAGTCATCTCTCCAGCCCTACTAATTTCTTATTTTCTAGCAGGATTTTAGTTTGCAGGAAATGGTCTGATTATTTCATGAAAGGATAAGTAAGTATACTTTCTATCGTGTTTAAAATACATGGTATAAAGCTGCATCGGCAATTGTCTCAGGCCTAACATTTTTAGAACAACTTTTTAATTGAAAGAATATGAAAAATACAATATCATCCAATGAACTTTGATTGCACACTGCTAGATGAACACCAGCAGCAGAATATGCCACCAAAATCTGTGCTGATGAAAGTTTACCAGGAAAGTCTCGGTCGCCTGCCCTCCTTTCTCTCTGGCACATCCACCAAGGACACAGGCAAAACCTGTTTTGAGTATTCTGTGCCAAGGACAGCTTCTAAAAATGAGGTATGCTCACTTTCAATCATTTGGCCCTTTAACACATATTTATTGAAGGGCCTAACGTGCTACAGGTCAGCTAGCTTTAATGATGGATGTCAGCTAAGCCAGACATGATATTTGCCTTTGTATTGCTTATATATTTACAAGACTCATTTTAAAAATATTTAATTTATTTTCACCTTGTCATGTGTGTATGTGTGTTATATATGTGCACAATTGTGCATGTCATTGTGCATGTGTGTCAGAAGACAAAGTTAGGTTTGTTGCCTCAATGACTTCACCTAACTTTTTTATGGAACCTGAAACTCACCATTGGCTAGACTGGTTGACTAGCAAGCCCTAGGGATGTTCCT
Organism: Mus caroli; assembly: GCF_978045245.1. Lineage (NCBI taxonomy): Eukaryota > Metazoa > Chordata > Mammalia > Rodentia > Muridae > Mus > Mus caroli. The sequence continues at coordinate 27,817,787 of NW_028227275.1, read as the reverse complement.
GGTTTTTGTTTTGTTTTTTTCAATTTCATTTATGTTTCATTACTGTATTTACAAACTTACCCCTCCTTCTTGTCTCTCTGACTCCTCCCACATTCCCGATTCCCTCTCCAATTTCAAATTTACTGCCTCTTTTCTTTACACACCCACACCCATGTACGCACACATGAGTAAACAGATGAATACAATATGCTAAGTCCATTACAAGTTTTTAGGGCTGACCACATGACATCAGAGGTACCCACTAATTAGAGGGTACCCTGTTTTTTTTTTGTTTTTTTTAATAATCTTTATTTTTTTAGGTATTTATTTCATTTACATTTCCAGTGCTGTCCCAAAAGTCCCCCACAAGCTCCCCCACCCACTCCCCCACCCACCCACTCCCACTTCTTGGCCCTGGTGTTCCCCTGTACTGGGGCATATAAAGTTTGCACAACCAATGGGCCTCTCTTTCCACTGATGGCCAACTAGGCCATCTTCTGATACATATGCAGCTAGAGACATGAGCTCGGGGGGTGGGGGTACTGGTTAAGGGTACCCTGTTTTTTATGCAGATTTCGGGCATTGAACTTAAGTTTTTGTCCTTGTATGGCAAGTACTTAATTGATCTGGTCAAATTTCTTAAAAGTTAGCTTCTCATTTCTTTGCTGCCTCAATTACAAAGCCGGGTGTTGTATCCTAACTGCTGATGTTGCAGTGCCTTTGACCTTTCATTTAATGTGTGTCAGGTGCTATTCAGGACACTGAAGAATCCAAGGTGAAGGTAAAAGACAAAAATATGTTTCTATAGAGTGTAATACATTTGAGTGAAGTGCCAATTCCTTGTATTTAAAAAACCCATTTGATTTCACTGTGCTGTCTAAACCCATAAGTAACAAAAGAAAACAGAAAAAACAAACCCCAATCATTCTATAATGATCTTAACTTAATAAATGGCACAGTATAGGATAGTTAAGAATTACCTCAACTGAAATTCCCCAGGTAACTCAATTATTTGTATTTTAAATAAACATCCGTATATACAACCCCAGATTTTCAAGTAGATCATAAAGCAGACTCAGCAGGTTTCTGTACCCAGGTGCAATTTTCTGCTCAATTTTCTTGCTTCTTTTGCAGAAATCTTCAACTCGTAAGCAGCAAGGAATGGTCGGAAGTACCTATGTTTACTTTACTCAGGGGTAGAGCAGCTTTGGGCATTCTCTCCTCTCGCAAGGATGGACTTTTAGCTCACTGTAAGGACTTTCTGAAACCAAATCTCTCCCTGCCTTATTCTTTTCCCATTCCTTTCCCTTCCCCTATTCCTTCCTGTCTCCTCCTTCCCTCCCTTCCTCTCCTCTCCTTTCTTCCCTTTCTCTATCCTCTTCCACTCCTTCCCTTCTCTTTTCCCTTGTCTCTCTCCTTTTCAATAAATGTTTTTAAAGAAAAGCCACTTGGAAACTAGCGTTACAATGCTATCTATGTACAGTAACCCATGAGTTCTACAGATATGCAGCTGGCTCCTAGCTGAGTCTTAGCGAGGTATGGGTACTTGATGGATACGAAAGGAGACTCTTTTCCTAAGTCACACCTCACTGATGATGATGGTAATAATAATAACAACTGACATTTACTGGGGGTCTTCTATGAATAGAACATAATGCTAAATAATTTATAGCATATATCATAACCCTAAAACAATGCCTAGGATAAGTACAATTAGTGTCTGCATTTTATAGATAAAATGATAAGACATAAAGAATTGGCCTTAGGCTCATACCTCTCAGAAGCAGCAGTCTCACAAAACCACGATGAACTGAAAGCTCTTAAAACTGAAGACTAGGGAGAGCTCACGATTCTGTACACTTAGCCAAGTGTTCCTTGTCAAGGTTTTGGTATTTCTAAAATCAAGTAGATAATCTTCAATGCAACTCACATGCACAGTGCTTTGCATTCACTAAAGAAAAAGACAGTCTGTTGCAGAGAAGGTTCCGGATTTTGTATCACTCTTGCTATTGACCCTACCTGGTTTCTTTCCAAGGACCGTGTTGGCAGATTTTTGGCCAATCAGGTTGTCAACTTACAGATGCTAAAAGGAAAAGAGCAGGAAAGGGAAGTTTCTCTTTAAATTTAATTTTATCATTAAAAAACTTTTGTGTATGTGGGTGTCAACCTGTGCCTTTGTACCTGTGAGTCCAGTGCCCTCAGAGGCCACAAGGTGGTGTTGGATCTCCTGGCACTGGAGTTACAGATGATTGTGAACCTCCCAATGTGAGCGCTGAGAATCAAACTCAGGCCCTCTGGAAGAGCAGTATGTGCTCTTAACCAGTGAGCCATCTCTTCATGAAGGTTTTGATGCAGCCTGCCAGAATACTTCAGTTTCTGAGTTCTACCATTGCTTGCCATGGTGGTTTGTATGAGATGTCCCCCATCGGCTTGGGCATTTGAATACTTGATGCTCAGTGGTGTTCTTTAGATAGGTTATATTTAGAATATGTGGAGGAAGTATGTCACTGGGACCAGCTATGAGATTTTATCTTAATTACTGTCCTATTGATGTAAAGAGACACCATGACCAAGGCAACTTATATGAGAAACCACTTGACTGGGGTTTGCTTACTGTTCTAGGTGAGTCCAGGATCATCATGGTGTGGGGCATGACAGCAGGCAGACTATAATGGTGGTGGAACAATAGCTCAGAGCTTGAACTTGACCTTCAAGATGGGAGGGGAGAGAGAGAGAGAGAGAGAGAGAGAAACTGGGTGTGGTGTGAGCTTTTGAAATCTCCAAGCCCATCTCCAGTGACACACATCCTAATCCTTCCTAAACAGCCCACCAACAGGGAATCAGCCATTCGAATACGTGAGCCTGTGATGCCCATCCCATTCAAATCACTCTAGGTTTCAAAAGCCACGTGATAATCCCAGTTTACTTCCTTTACTTTTTTTTTTTTTTTTTGGTTTTTCTAGACAGGGTTTCTCTGTATAGTCCTGGCTCTGGCTGCCCTGTCCTTGTGGTTTAAGACAAAGCCCTCAGCTCCTGGCTCCAACCACCATGCCTCTGCTCTGACATCATGGACTCTAACACTCTGCATCTGTAAGGCGAACAATCTTTTTCTTCTAAAAGTTGACCTACATGTGCTTTATCACAGAAATATAAAAGTTACTAAAACATTTGCTATTCATGCACACATACCTAAATATCTGCCTTTCTATGTCTCAGGTAAAAGCTGAGGAAAATTGACCTTCACAGCCTTTGGGACACAGCAAGGACCTACTTGACTTTCCCTCCCCTGTCCGTCCTTCATCAGGTATGTACATTGACTCAGTCTTCACAGCAAATGGAGTCTAGTGAGATTTAGTAATTGCCTCAAGGTCATACAGTGAGGAATGAAATCCTTTCAATCATTAAAACATGGATCTTACTCCAGGGGATGTTATAGGCTGGCCTGAAAGGATTTTCTATGTAGCATAGGATCAAGGAGGAATGGATCCATGTGTGGATCTGAGATAAATCGGGTCACTCTGGCTTCCTATCTATTATGTGATCTTCCCTGCCTCCCCACATTATCATCACTCCTTATGCCTTGAGACTCACAGAAGCTGATAACAAGCTTCCAGAGCCGTGGACAGAAGAAATGGCTTGTCTCTATAGAGCATCTAGCCTCAGGTATTTCAGATAGCACCAGAAATCTAATGAACGGCACTTTTGCCTTCGCCCTAAATCTTACTCCTTGGGTTTTGCTTTCCCCAGATAGACTCTTAGAGTGGGGACTGATATTATATCACAAGCATTCACTATAGACCTGGCTACATTTTTGCACATGTATGCCAGGAAACATAAGCCACTAGTATAAAGAGATCACATAGTTTTTCAGAGATCACTGAAAACTACAGACAGTTTTTAAAGTTCTGCATTAGATTTTGCTTGGCTTTTGGAAATCAGAAACTAGAGCGGATGAATAGTAACAGTAGATATTTTAAATTTTAGAAACAACGGTAACAACCGCCACAACAATCCTGACATGCTAAAAACACAATGGATCTCAAGTGTGGGTCACAATGATACTGGATTTACACATGGAAATTAATTATCAGGAAGGAGTAGGAGAAACTACTGGAAAGGAAGAAAGAGAAGAAGGCAGAAGAGAAGAGAATGAAGGAAGGGGGACAAATAGACAAGAGACACATTGACATAAGGAAGAACAGACAAGAGGTGAGGTATGTACTCCTGAATGGTAGTATATCAGTGTTATTAGGATGCAGCTATTCCCACAGCAAGTGTCCTCCTGAGCCCCACCCCCTCCTCTCACCAGAAACCGATAAACCAGCCAGTGGAGTACTAATTACTTAGCTAGTACTTCTGGGATTTTATTCCATACCAGACCCCCATACATAGCATGCCGGGATTAGCGTTAGCTCTCTGAAATGAAGCTGCAGTAAGAAGACCACATGGTGTGGACTGTACCCCGACGACTATTTCAGCCGACTGTAATTATCATGTTCATCTGGAAGCTGAGTGGTTCCAGTAATAGAAATGGGTCACGGGAAGTGTGCGTTATTGTCCTGGCATGTCATTATATGACCTTGGTTGGCCGATCTCTAGGCCTTGGTTTTTTTATTTGTTAAATGTGGACAAGACTTTCCTGTCCTGATTATTTCACAGGGGCACTGGGAAGATGAAGCATGGAAGGATATACCCCCGAGTACTGTGATAATGATGAAATACCAGAAGAACCTAAAGCTGGTCTTATGCTTTTTCATTTAACAAGGTGGTTGGTAGGTGGGGGTGGGGGTGGGGGTGGGGTGGTAGGACGGCATTATGTGCAGAAGGCTTGGTGACTCAAAGAAGTATCCTTTTTCCTCACCAGTAATATCTGGTCTGGGATTATTACTGCTTTCTTGGTGATTTTAGGCATTCCCTTCTCCTTCAGAAATGCCAAAGGAGCAAATACTATTTTGCGGCTGTAATTTGTCACCCTTGCAGCCTGAGCAAGATGCAGAGACAGTTCAGTAATTAAGCTTTTCAACGTGCATCATAAAGTTTTATTCTGGCAAAGGCTATATTTATCAGCTAACAAGTATTAAATCACCCTACTGCTCAAGCCGTTTCTCACTTGAATATGCTCCTTTCAAAACACAGCAGCTTTCCCTGGCTGGCTTGACTAATAAAAGTCCTTACTTGGAAATACAGTGGTGATGTGTGGTCTTGTGAAGCAGAAATACATCCCAACACTGTTCTAAGCCTGGCTGACTCCCATCTTCTGAGGGGGGTGGACATCTTTGCCCTGCGGTCTTTTATAGCATTCTTCCAATAGCCACTAGGACATGGATTTCCTTAGCTATTTCTTTTCTAAAGGGAAAGAAGCAGGTTTAGAAGCTCAAATGCAGCAGGTGTCTTCAGCATGATTGAAACAGTGAGGTGACAATGAACTCTATATTGGGGAGGATGGAGTCTCTGCTCATGTTGTAATGTCTTAACAAATGTACAGAAGTCGTGGAATAATATGCATAGAATGAAGAGCTATGAAATGTCTTAGGAATGTCTTGCAAGAATGATTCTATAACTAATGTATTTCCCTCTTTACAAGTTTTCCCTCCCTTGTAGGACATAAGTATTCCATGGTTCATAAAGGTTCAGGACATTTTCTGCCCAATGACTTTAGATGTATATCTGTTTAAAACAAAATAGTAAAGACAGTTGAATGGATTTTTTGGTACTTCAAGAAAAAATAAAGACAGATATTTATCAAACATGGACCAGACTCATGCAATAAATCAATTTTCATTATTTTATATCAGAAACTACATTTTCTTTTTCCTGTCTACATTTTCAAATGAAGCAACATTAGCCGTATGCAGGCATTTTTGTATTTTAGTTTTGCCCATTTATTGATAAAAGGCAAGATATCCTCACATGCCAGAAGAACAGATCCTAATTTGTTGATAAACCAGAAAGCTCTGCCAGTGCTTGTAAAAGGTATGCATGTGGCATACCTACATACAAGCAGGTGAATGTAATTTAAACACTACCAAGGGACAAACTCTTTGGATAAATATTTCCTAGTTTAGAAGCTGAGACAATTATTTCTTTGCTTTTGAAATGAAATAGGAGCTGGAGGTAGTTCAGGAGGTAGAGTACTTGCCTAGCATACAAAAAGCCTTTGGCTTAGAACCCAGCATCACATGACCAGGGCGTGGTGGTTTGAAGGAGCATGGCCCCCATACACTTGAGTGAAATGGGGCACGCACTTGAGTGTTTGCTTCCCAGCTGGTGGAACTATTTGGAAGGACCAGGAAGTGTGGCCTTACTGGAGGACGTGTGCCAACTCCAGGTGGGTTTTGAGGTTTCAAAAGTCCATGTCATTTCCAGTTAGCTCTCTCTACCATTTGGTTTTGCCTCAAGACGTAAGCTTTTAGATATTGCCCCAGTGCCACGTCTGCCCGTCTGCTGCCAAGCTTCCTGCCATGATGGTCATGGACTCATCCTCTGAAGCTGTTAGCTCCAATAAAGTACTCTTTTTGTCTGCAAGTTGTCTTGTTCATGCTGTTTCAATACAGCAATAGGAAAGTAACCAAGACAGTAGCACACACATGTAATCCAGCATTTAAGAGGCGCATGCAGGAGGATCGTAAACTCAAGGCCATCTTTTGTTAATAGCAAATTTGAGGCCAGCCTTAAATCTTTTAAAAAGTTATTTAAAAATTAAAATTTCATCATTTTCATCATCATCATTATCATCGTCATCACCATCATCCAAAATAAAATTACACAACTTCTCCCTTCCCCTTTCCTCCCTCCAACCCTCCCTTATCTAATATCTACTCTTAATTTCATGGTCTCTTTTTCTTTGATCATTATTGTTACATGTATCTATAAATTCATACATAAAATTTGCTGAGTCTGTTTAGTATTTCTTTCTGCATGTGATCTCAGAGCTGACCACTTGGTACTGATAAATGGATAGGAGGCTTCTCCCTGGGAAATACCAATTTTCCCTCTCTCAGCATTCCTTAGTTGCCCATAGTTCAGTGTTCAGGGTAAGGCTCCATGGGATTTCCCCTAACATGTCTATTGGTGTCCTTGTTCAGGTCTCGTTTAGACAGTCACACTATTGAGATATAATGGGTGTATCTTCCCTGTTATTTCCAGGAGACACAATTTCACAGCAGATTTCCTGGTCCTTTGGCACTTACAACCTTTCTGTCCCCTCTGCCAAGATGTTCCCTGAGCATACAGTAGTTGCATTGTAGTTGTATCCACTGGGGCTAGGTAGTTAATGATCAGTTGTTTGCATTTTGGCCAGTTGTGTTTTTAGTGGTCTCCATCTGACAAAGAGAGACTTCTTTGATGAGGGATAATACAGTTTAGATGAAGTTATGCTATTTAGGCAGACAATGCTACTACAAGACCCATAGACTAACAAAACCCACCACTAGCCATGGGAAAAAACCCCATTTGAATTGTTGGCCAGAGGAATCCAAGAGATATCTCTAAAGAGTATATCCTATTGCTTTTGCCCTTTGCTGCCTCTGGAGATTGAAGGTAAGACTCTATTGTTGGAGTCACTATGCACTTTGGAAGCAGGACACAGAAGAAAAGGGCTGGTTCCGACCTGAAAGCCTCCTCTCTGAGACTAGTTTTCACAATACTGGAAGGTGCTTTGCAAGCTGGCTAACAAGAGAGGGGAGGAATCAATAGTCCTATTTGTTTGTGATACCTATGAGCAAAACAATGAACCAGCATGGCAAGATAGCTCTAAAGCTGCAATAGTGGCACTTATATCTTGGTAGTAACTAACTGCTGTCTAATATGACTCAAACCTTCTCATCAAGATGAAAATCATGTCTAATACTGGAAACTTAGCCAACTCCCCCAAGGCTCATAAGATTATAGATTTTACAGAAGAACCTACTACTATCACTTTACCAAACTAGCATGAGTATTAGCTAGTATTATTATTAACAGTATTAGCAACATTTATTCTTACACCCATAGAATCTTTTTTTAAAAGACAAAATAGCATTATTTTGCTTTCCAAATTAACAACACATAGCTTGCTTGGAAATCTGAGGTTTAACACCTCTCAAGCCAGCAACGATAGGACCAACTACTAAAGTACATAGGTGACATGCCAAACTGCTAAGTTAGCAAATTTCTAGTGATTTGAAATGAATCTATTTTCTCTTTAGGAGAATTTTTGTTGAACAACAGAAAATTCATTACCTATGACATAGTCCAAGTGTCATAACAGACAGCACCAGCCACAGGGTGCCTGGTGTCAAAGCTTGATAGACTTCCTCTCAGGTTCTATTTAACTTTTATCTCACATACAAAGACTGGAATTTGGTTTAAGGGCAAAAGACATTGTGTGACTTGGAAGATGAAGATGACTCATGTCATTTTCTGACAAACTACAGGGGGTCCCGTTGTGGGTCAAGCAGTTCTTCAAACTGTGGTCTACGTGACCCAGAGCTTCAGAAAGTAAATGAGAAAGAAAAATTATTCCATGTGAGAAATCTTGCGGTCCAATAATACATGTGAGGCTATAAAACGACATTTGGTAGTAACTGTTCTTTATTTAGAACTGAAGTTTTCAAAAGGATAATAAAGCTTTCCCATGAATGAGAACTTTGGTTTAGTATAATTCTGCGCTTGGGTTATTTATGACTTAGAAGTACCATTTTTCTCCAATAAGGATTAGTAATAAAAAGTCAGAAAAGTGAGGAAGAAATATAGCCTAAGAAGTTATCATTTTACTATGGGTAGTAGCTATCAAGATTATAACATTGTTTTTATATTTCATATTTAAAATAACAGTAAGTGAAGACATCTTCCAAAGTAATTTCTCTTCACAGAAAGGAAAATAGAACAATTAATAACAGAGGATTGTGAAAACAAAAATCCTAAAGTAAATGTAGAGAACAAGAACACAGACACTAAATATAACGCTTTAAAACTTTCATGACACTCAGGGCAGAGGAGATGCAGCCATTGAAGTTGGAGTGAGTAAATCCATCCCCTCCGCACACCAGGAAAGGCCTGAGATGAAGCGTCATCTGGCCAGGTCTGTTGCAAACTGAGTTTGTAACCTGAAAAGGCAAAAATAAAGAAAAAGATTGGAGTTGACCTTCAGCCATGGTAATGCCCACCAGGCTTTTGCTACCTGAAGAAATTAAAATTTTATGTGTGGAAAAACTTGGAATATCCCAAAGGTCCCTGCTTGTCGAATTATTTGCATATATTCAATTATCAAATAACAGGAAATACACTGATTTTCTAGATTTGTAGATGCTATGGCTTGAATGCTTATCTACCATCTCCAAATTCATATGTGCGCTCCTATGCTGGATAGTTTTATGTCAACTTGAAACAAGCTAAAGCCATCTGAGAGGAGAAAAACTCAATTAACAATAACCTGGGCTCATTTGACAGAGACCTGGGATAAGGGAGGCACCCAAGAATTGCTGGGGTTGAGCTTAGCTGTGACTCACAAGTGCTATTATTCACAAATGGGGATAATGAACCTGAAGAGGCCACCTCCTGTAGCCAGGCAGGAACCCCAGTAGAGCTATAGGGAAACCAATCCACCCATAAAATTTTCAACCAAAATTTATTTTGTCTAAAAGAAATACAGGGATTGAGGTCGGAGGACAGACCGATGGAACGGCCAACCAATGACCAGCCCAACTTGAGACCCATCCTATAGGCAAGCACCCATCCCTGATAGTATTAATGATTCTCTGTTATGCTTGCAGACAAGAGTCTAGCATGGCTGTCCTCTGAGAGGCTCCACCCAGCAGCTGACTCAGACAGATACAGACACCCACAGCCAAACAGTGGATGGAGCTTGGGGACTCTATGGAAGAATAGGGGGAAGGATTGTGGGCCCTGAAGGGGATAGGAACTCCACAGGCAGACCAACAGAGTCAATTAGCCTAGACCCTTGGGGCTCTCACAGACTGAACCACCAACTAAAGAGTATACATGGGCTGAACCTAGGCCTCCATGTTCATATGTAGCAAATGTGCAGCATGACCTTCTTCATGTGGGTCTTGAATGACTGGAGCAGGGGCTATCCCAAAAGCTGTTGCCTGTCTGTGGAATATGTTCTTCTAGCTGGACTGCTTTGTCTGGCCTCAGTGGGAGAGGATGGGCCTAGCCCCACAGAGACTAGAAGTTCCAGGGTTGAGGGATACCCAGGGGGCTCTCACCTGCTCAGAGGAGAAGGGGATAGGAGGAAGGATCGTGGGAGGGCATGACTGGGATACAGGCAGTGATCAGGATGTAAAGTGAATAAGTAGCAACAAACAAACAAACAAACAAACAAACAAGAAATGACTTGGGGCCCACAGAGACTGAACAGCCAAGCAGAGAACATGTGTGGGATGGACCTTGGCCCTTAACATGTATATAAAAGTTGTGCAGCTCGGTCTTCATGGGGGAATTCTAACAGCAGGAGCAGGGGCTATATCTGACTCTGTTGCCTGCTTTTCTTTGCCACAACAGGAGAAGATACACTTAGTCCTACTGGAACTTGGCATGCCAAGGTGGGTTGAAATCCATGGGAGGACTCACTTTTCTGAGGAGAAAGGGAGGACTGAAGGATGGGAAGAGGAGAGGGGGGAGGGAGGGACTGGGAGAAGAGGAGGGAGAGGAAGATGAGGTAGGGATAGAAAGTAAATTAAAAAATACACCACCACCAAAAGACACATTAAGTTAAAAAAGAAGAAGAAGAAGAAAGAAAAAGCCTTCATAAGAGCAAGCTTTAGGCAAGTCTGCAGGGCATTTTCTTATTTTGTAATGGATGGGGGAGAGACAAGCCCATGGTGGGTTGTGAAATCTCTGGGATGCTGTCCTGGTTTCTATAAGAAAGCAGGCTGAGCAAAGCCATGAGAAACAGTAAGTCAGTAGACAGTACTCCTCCATGGCTCCTGTCTCCAGGTTCCTGCCCTGCGTGAGATCCTGTCCTGACTTCCTTCTATAATAAATGGTGATATGGAGGTGTAAGCCAAATAAACCATTTCTCCCTCTACTTGCTTTATGGTTACAATGCTTCATAGAGCATTAGTAACCCTAGTTAGACAACTCCTAACCACAATGGTGATGGTATTTGAGGAAAGGACCTTTTGGAATGTGAAAGGCTCTGCAAAAGATCAATGCCCTTATACAGGCCCAGCAAAGCTTGTTGACAGCTTCTTACACAGGAGCTAAAATCCACCAACTATGAAGAAAACAGGACCTCACCAGACACTGAACTTGCCATAGCTTTGGCCTTGGCTATTCCACTCTCCAGGACTGTGAGAAACACCATTCTTTTGCACATATGACCCCACCCCCCAGTATGTTATACTGTAAAGCAGGCTAAACAGAGCAAGACACCCCCACCTTTCCCCTTCTTTTCTCATGTAATTTCTGTGTACTGTTCTCATTTGTCTTCTCTCAGCACTGGGGGTAGGGGGTAGCGGTAGGGGGGTGGGGGGAGGTGGAGGTGAGGGTAGAGTGGGGAGGGGGTTGAATTTTAAAGCATCCCATCCTTGTCTTAGACCAGAGAGTGACCTCCTTCTGTTTACTGAGCACTTCCTATGTGTTGAGGGGTTGTTCAGCATTTGTAGGCTGCTTTGCACACTTGGAGTAATATAATGCTACCAATCCATGTAAGAGACTATGGGAATCTGATGGATGCATGGCTCCAGCAGTCAAGGTCATTCTAAGGGAAAGAACAGCATATGTAAACGCTGTAGGTCACTGTGTGTGTATGTGTGTGTGTGTGTGTGTGTGTGTGTGTATGCAAAAATGTTGAGGTGGGGTAGTATAGAGGAAGGGATATGGTAGAGAGGACAGATAGAAGAGATATCGACTTTCAAATACTAAAAATATAGTAATTATAACATAAAATTTCCCATTGAATATGTAGAATTTACTACTTAAAGGGAGAAAAATAAGCTGAAGTTCGAGATTTATTTTGTTCTTATAACAAGGCCTATAATATTTGAAATGATGGAGGTGAAGGTTATTTCCAGGAAAAAGTATCCACAGGATCAACTGGATGATGCTATTAAGCCTTCACAGCTAAGAAAATAAGCAGGAGTTAAATTTAGTTGGACACTGCGATGGTTGGCTACTGAGGTATGCAACCTCCATAGAATGCCAGCATAGACACACTTACAACCATGGAAACTCATCCAGCCTTCATGGCACAGCTTTTCACATAAACCATCACATGGTGGCTCTCTCTATCCATGGCTTCATGAAGGGTTCTGCAGTAGAGACTAGAAGGATTTTTGTTTCCTCTAACATCAGGAAAATAATGTATACATATGACTCACATTATTTGGACTATGGTATGAAGACTTTTAGATTCTAGATTGAGGTAATACATATCCTTAGAATTTATTTTGGGTGTGTGCTTCTGTGTGTATATGTGATGTGTTAATGTGTACATGTGGGTATGTACATGAGGAGGCAAGAGGTTAGCAACTTTTCAACTTATCAACTTCTGTCTTTTTAGACAGGGTCTTTCCCTGCTGAAACCATTTGGAAGAGATGTGACACAGTTCCTGCTCCAGGAGCAGAGCCAGTAGGGTGTGGCCCTCCAAGAGGGTTGATGGTTGGTAGGTGTAAGCCTTGTTTGTATATTTTACTTTATGTTCCTTCAGGAGAATGTCCTCTTTACCAAGGTTAATGCCTCCATGATAATCAGAGACAGCATGAGTCCAGGTGTGTCTAAAGTCCTTAGCAAAATGGTAAACGCTATGACCTTCAGGACAACCCTTAAGGCTGTGGGAAAGAACTTTGAAAACACAAGAGTTCAAGAATATATAATTCCTCAATTATGCAAAATATAAGGATGCACTATGAATTCATGATGGGCTTCATGGGCCCAAAAGAACAAAGGCAGCTATAATATAAGTCATCTTATCAGAAAGGTATTAAAGAAGGAGAAGGAGATAAAGAGATTTAGGGAGTGGTGATCTCAGAGCTGGATCCCACCCAGGTAGCTTATTGTCTATACTTTCAAAGGCAGGCAGATCTCTGAATTTCTTGCTGTGTTAAAAAAAATGTATTTGCTGTCTTTTTCTAAGAATCAAGGATCATAAAATGCTATTTCAAGAGAAAAAGCAGAACCTGAGTAAACAATTGAATTGATATGTAAATAAAAGACTGGGCTTTGGTCTGCAAGAGCTGAGATATCTAAAGAGCAGTCTTGAGCAGAACAAAAGGCTGTCATTGTGTACCCAGTGACTGACTTCAAGTCCTTCTTTTTGCCTGTCCCAAATACCCTTTCCTCAGAACCCCTCTCCCAGCTGAGGCTGGTCCTTGGCATTTCCCTAAACTTACAAATTTGACTAGGCTGGGTGGCATCCTGGGGAAGTGTTCTAACAAAACGCTCTTCTATTTTGCTTTAACAAGAGATAAAGACTTTGAGGTCCCCATGTTACTCACACACAAGCACAATACTGACAGCTTCATATTCATACCTTTCTGGGGGCTACTTTATAGAATCATATATATATGTACAGAAGATATATATATATATATATATATATATATATATATATATATACACAGAAGATAAACTTGAACCCTTAGAGATAAAGTCCTTTGGGTAGCAAAGTAGCTCATATTAGGGACAGAGAAGCACATACTTGGGTATTCAACTAGAGCTTTCAACTTCTGCTTAGGTAGAATTTTAATAAATTGGATTATTTGATTTGTCCGTGAAACATTAGGGAAGGGAGGAAACTTCTAATGTCTTAGATATTCAGGTAGCAATATTTTCAAAATGTTTCAAGTCTGAAAGTAAGGGAATCATAGTTTTCTTGGAACAGGATATATGGTCAAGAGAACACTGGCAGGACCTTAGATGAACCTGGGGTAAGCTCTTAATTATGAAGTCTCTCCATTATGGGGAAGGCTTGGGAGTTTCTATTTTACTCTGCAGGTAGATTTAAATCACCTAGAAAAAATACCTTGCCTTTTCTGCTTTGCCTTTTATACATCTGATCAATCTATGTTTATAGGCGTGTGACATTAGGTATCTATCGAAAGCAGGCACAAGTCCTTTCTGGACAGCCATGCATGCCACACATGTGAAGCAGAGAAACCTGAATTTCCACAGGGCTGTTTCAGCCCTGACATATATTTTAAATACAACTCTTGAGATGTGGTTCATGGCTGTGGCAGAAAGCATAGCCAAAGGCTGTATTATTGTGAGAGATTGTGGTTTTTACAATGGCAAGATCCTCTCTTGCAAGGCTCTCTGTTTCCTTCATATGGCTGAAGACACTTGCCAACACCCCCCCTCCCCACTTTCATATTTTCCTTGTTGGGTAATTGCAGAATGGTTGATTCCACCTTCAATGCAATGTGGCTGATTTCATCCAAACTGCTGGCTGGCTAATCAGTGGCCCACTTTTTCAGCCATGTGATCTGGCATCAGGCATTTACTATTCAGTAAATTAAATTACACGGCACTGACGGATTACCAGATCTCAACATGCAGAACATTTTCCCTAAAGCTCCCTTCTGCTCATCATTTCTAAGTCTAAGAGGGTATAGGTTCATTATGGAGATGGCAACCGGAAGGTATTAAAACCAACACAAGTGGGGAGTTTATAAGCGTCTGTTCTTCATAGGCTCACATCTAGGTGGATATGGATCAGTGAATTATCCCCTTATGTGAATTTTCTGGATGCGTACATTTTAATTATTTAAAATGTTTTGTTTTAAAAATTATACATAGTGTACTGGGCTTTGTCAATCTGACACAAACCTAGACATAGCTGGGAAGAAGCAATCTTAATTGAGAAAATGTCCCCAGAAGATTAACCTGTAGGGAAGTCTGTGGGGTATTTTCTTACTATGTGATTGATGTGGGAGGGCACAGCACATTTGGATCATACCATTTCTGGGCAGGTGATCTTGGGATATACAATAAAGCAGGCTGAACAAGCCAAAAAGCAACAATCCTCCATGGCTTCTACTGTTCTTTCCCCACTTGAGTTCCTGCCCTGACTTCCCTCAGCTACCAACTATTACCTGGAAGTAGAAGAGGAAATAAATGGAATAAATCCTTCTTTTTCAAAGTTGCTTTTAGTCATGTGTTTTAGCAAATCAACACACACACACACACACATACACACACACACACACACACACACACACACACACACACACACACACACACACACACTATTTTAGCCATAACTGTAAATACATCTTTTGCAAACATAAAAAGTTAATAAATATACTTAAATAAGCCTTTCCCAAGACTCAGTCATATTCAGGATTTGACTCCACTGACTAGGCAGAGCTGCTGATATCTGATGTTCATGGTCTTCCCCCAACAATCCATCCTCCCTCTCTGTCTAAAGCAGTGGTTTTCAGCCTGTATGTCATGACCCCTTTATGGGTGAGTTAAATGACCCTTTCACAAGGGTGGTCTAAAACCATCAGAAAACTCATTATCATTTATTACAGTAGCAAAATTATAGTTATGAAGTAGCAATGGAAATAATTTTATGATTGGGGTTTGGGGGGTGGGGGTCACCACAATATGAAGAACTGTACTAACAGTTTGTAGCTTTAGCAAGGTTGAGCTCTGGTCTAGAGCATGGGAAACATGCTTTTCTTATGAGGCTGTGTTATTGAGTTCTACTGGGCTTTTTCCTTAGAACCATTGATGTCCCCTCTGCAAGTTTAGATCATACATAATAGAAAAAGAGTGTAAACGGAGTTTCTTTTCAGTGAAACAAAAGTACCCAGGCAGCAGCCAGACTGCTTAAATAATTAAATAATTTGTGGTCAGGGACTGCCCACTCTAATGAGAAAACAACCAACTTCACATGTATGAAAATTGTCTCCTGACTGCCTTCTTGCTCCTCGATGGTATTTTATAATGGGTGAAATAAGACAAATATTAAATAGATCAGGAGAGGAGATAAAGTAAAATGCATAAGAAGTAGCAACAGCCCACGAATACAAAAATAATAAAGGAGAGGAAGGACCCTGGAGGCAGGGCCTGTCCTGCATCTCATTGTCTGGACTTAATGCATTCAGCCATATTGGTTCAAGCTCTTCATTTTCTCAGCCTATTTAAACGGACAGCATCATGCAGAACTGACAGGAATAGCTGCTGACCAGAGACTCGACCCCTTCACCTACAAAGGTGAATGCCCCGAATCCAGAAGCAAGTCTGGTTTTCTTCCAGACCATTCATCTTGAAAGACAAGTTTCTCCAACTGTCACAGTGCATCAGGGGTGGGTGGCCTGCACAGGAACTTCTGACAGACATCAGGAATCGACTGTGGCATTCTTTTCCACTGAGCTCAGAAGTAGCTGCAACACCTTTGCCTCAGTGCTCTGGGCCACTACCAGCTGGTTGGAACTGGCAGTGGTTAGGAATCCTGTACATCAACCAGACATCAGAAGGCGAATGAGCAAACATGTAACCAGAAGTGCAGGAATGAATCACTTGCTTCTCTCCCCACTTCTTTCTTCTCACTAAAATTAGGCTGGCCTCACGCTTTTCCCTTCTCCACATTAGAGAGCTTTTAATGTGAAGGGAAAGACTGTAGCAGTCACTTTCTCGTGTTAGAAGCTCAATTATAGTTCCTCTAAAATCTTCTAAACTCCCTACAGACTACCACCCTCCCATAGAATGTCATACCAGAGCTCTGACTGCACACAGAAATAAAGCTTTGTCTGCAGGCGCAGTTCTGCAGAAGCACACATTATGAAGATCAGAAATTGTGGGCAAAATAGAGCTGGAAATGATGACTCCTAACCTATGGTGCTAACAGAATACTGAGTACCACTGGAAAGCCATTAGCAGCCCCACTGTCCCAGCCTCTGCTTTTAGCTGGAGTGATTCATTCTCTGCCGTCAAAGCTTTGGACTTTGTGATGTAGGTCTTGGAAGGTAGATACTTCTAAAAGAGATGGATTTGATATAAATTAAAAAATGGGATCGGGGATGTAGACTTCTTTCATCAGTCCACTATGTTGGTGCAGAGAAAGGGTCTTTATCATCTGTGTTTGCACCTTTGTTGAAGAACCTATTATGGTGGAATACCCACAGTTCTTAATCCCATTGAAACAATTATTACTTATATTTTTGGTTGTGAACCTAGCTTTTAATGGCTAAAGAAGCTTGGAATATCCACAATACAACTCACAGACCATATGAAACCCAAGAAGAAAGAAGATCACACCAAAGTGTGGATGCTACAGTTCTACTCAGCAGGTGTAAAAGATAATCTCTGGGAAGTAGAGGGAAAAAGGGACCTGGGAGGGAGAAAGGAGGGGGAGGGAAAAAGAGGGGCCAGTTCAGTTATGAGAGGAGATGGTGGAGATGTACAGAGGGTCAGGAATTTGAAAGTAGGTACATAGCATTGGGGTGGGGTGGGGGAACTGGGGTAGCCACTAGAAAGTCCCAGATGCCAGGGACCCAAGAGGTTCCCAGGACCCAACAGGGAGGACATTAGCCAAAATATTCAACAAAGGGGAGATAGGACCTGTAGAGACCATATCCAGTGGATAGGCATGTCCCCAGTTGAGGGACAGGGCCATCTACCTACCTCAAAAATATTAATCCAGAATTCCTCCTGTCAAAAGGAAAAGCAGGGACAAAGAGTAGAGCAGAAAGCTGAAGGAAAGGCCATCCAGAGACCGCCCCACCTAGGGATCCATCCCACATGTAGACATCAAATGCAGACACTATTGCTGATGCTAAGAAGTGCTTACTGACAGGAGCCCAGTATAGCTGTCCCCTGAGAGGCTCTGCCAGAGCCTGATCAATACAGAGGCGAATGTACACAGCCAACATTGGACTGAGCACAGGGACCCCAGTGGAGAAGATAGGGCAAGGATTGAAGGAACTGAAGGGGTTTGCGACCTCATAGGAAGAACAACAATATCAACCAGCCAGATCCCACCACCCCTGAGCTCCCAAGGACTAAGCCATCAACCAAAGCGTACCCATGGCTCCAGCTGGATATGTAGGAGAGGACTGCTTTATCTGGCATCACTGAGAGGGGAGCCCCTTGGTCCTGTGAAGGCTTGATGACCCAGGGTAGGGGAATGCTAGGCTGCTGAGAGAGAAGTTGGGGGTTAGGGGTAGCACCCTCATAGAGGCAGGGGGGAGGGAGGAGAGGATAAAGGGCTAGTGGAGGGAAAACTGGGAAGGGGGATAACATTTGAAATGTAAATAGATAAAATAGCCAATTTAAAAAATGAAAAGATTGTAAAAAATTAGTTTCACCAAAGGAAGGCATTTCTGTAGAATTTTCAGTTTTTTCCTATAATACTTCATGTTTTTTTTAAAGCTTTATTATTTTTATTGTGAAAAAAGCATGTGTCAATTACTTCAAAACATAAGCAACAGACACGAAATCTGTATGGTTCCACCAATATGTTCTTGACAGCACCCAGTAGTCCTCCTTACCCACAGGAGATGCATTCCAAGTTACCCTGTGGATATCCAGGATAACACTGGGTAAAGGTGAGTTCCTCCCACCACTATGAACTATGGTTTTCCATAGTTCATTTACCATGGGTATCTGAAGACAAAAAATATTCCAGAAGCAAACAACTCATACATCTAATGTGACATGCTGCTCTGAGGAGCTTGACGCGATCCCATGCACCCTCTTATCTGTCCAGAATGTGAGTCACCTCTAAGTCCAATGTGTCCATGTTTACAAGGCTCGTTTTTATATGAGTTAGCACTACCTGTCTCACGGCAGTTCTTCATGTAAATTTTATTACTTTAGTTGTCTTATTTTACTATTACTTATTGTTAATATTCTACTGTGTCTGTTATAAAAAAAACTAACACTAGCACATAGTTACAGAAAAAACAGCATATACATAGGAAGGATTATTATTTTCAATTTCAGGCATTCATTGGGGATCTTGGCAAGAACCCTTCATAGATAAAGGAGGGAATATAGGATGGGATAATTCATATAAAAATTAACCTTGTAAGATACTGGATAATTTTACCATCCTTGTAATTACATTTATATTCAAATTCATCATTCTTCTATTACATTCCTGTGCATCACTTTGATTCCTTTGGGCATGCATGAGTCTCGATAACACAGATGTTTATACTTTCACTTGTGATTTTAACAGTAATATGTTATCTTTTAAAAACAATCTTGATTCATTCTAGTGGACCTATTGATGGTGACTCTTAAATTTGATCTGAATCCAGGGACTCCTCTTGTCTCCTAATTGCACATTTACTTGCCTGAGGTGCCTGACTATTAACAGCCTTGCCTTGTGTTCCCCCATCCTGTGTGTGTGAAGGCTGGATGGCTGGAATTGATTCCACAGTTCTTTGCCTTCTCTTACATGGCACCATGACATCAGAGTGAGTGGCTATAATGGCCCCATGTGTGAAAGGCTTGTTCCTCAGCCTATGGTGGGGCAACAATTTCTAGATGGGCCTGTAGGAGGAAGTTAGCTCACTGGGCATGTTTGAACTTGGACCTTTCTTGTGCTGCTCAGTTGTTGTGAGGTGAACAGTTTACATCTCATATGGCTGTCTTAGTCTCTGTGAAGACACCAATGCCACTGCAGTTCTTATAAAGAAAAGCATTTAACTGGGCTGGCTTATCTTTCAGAGGTTTAGTCCATTATCATTATGGTAGGAAGCATGGCAACGTACAGGCAGACCTGGTGCTGGAAAAGGAACTGAGAGTTCTACAAATTGATCTGAAGGCAGCTGAAGGAGACTGTGTTTCACACTGGGTGTAGCTTGAGCATATGTGAAATCAAAGCTTACCCCCACAGTGACATACTTCCTCCAAGGCCACACTTCCTAACAATGCCATTTCCTGTGGCCAAGCATTCAAACGCATGAGTTTATGGGGGCCATTCCTATTCAAACCATCACAATGGTCTTTCCACCATTGAGGTACAACCTTTTCCAGACGACCATGAACTGAGGTTTTATAAATCATAAGACAACATAAGCATTTCCCCCACAAAGTTTACTTTCTCAGGTATTTTGCCACAGAACTGCAAGGCTAACTAACAGTGTAAGTAAACATGTCTGTTGGAATGTAAACACATTCACCTTAATTTCAAAAGCTGTGGTACCTAATTATTTACACTATTATTACCACACTGTAGGCACACGTCAGTGAAGTTAAAGATTTTATGTAGTGTTGTTGAGGGTACACACACACAATGAAAGCCTCTTGGAAACCTTTAGGGATCAGAGAGTAAAGAGATCACTTTTTCTGGGTGACTTAGGCAATCAACACCCATAGCTTCATATTCTATATATGCTTATGTTTTTGTGTTATACCAGTGACAATATACAATGGAGCATAGCTGTTATATCTCTGTTTATCACTATATCATTAAGAAAAGTGATAAAACTATCTGTCAACCACACACTTAATAATATTGAAAAGTAACCCAGAACTGGAAATAATGGCAAATTGGAGGATTCACTATACATTTTTGTCCATTTAAAAATCTATTTCTGTGAATGATTCACCACACTTGACTATGGACTTTTAACAATTCCAGTGCCATCTCCTCTTGGGTTGTAGAATTTAATATTCACAGAGAGTTTTATCAATACACAGGCACTTCCCCTGGGGAAGGTGAATTTTAATTGGGCCATCTGTGTTCTGTTCTTCACCTCATCTTTCCACTGGTCTTCTCATCTTTCTAACGTTCTATTATATTTAATGGTGATTTTATAAGCCCGTTTCTTTGTTACACTTTAGAGAATCTTTTACTTGTATTATGGATGCTTGGTTGCAAAGCTCTGTGTCTAGTATGACAGAGAGCTGCTATAAAATTACCACTGGCTATGATACGTTCTCAGTGTGGGAGAAAATGATGTGGTTTGGTCAATTCTCAGTGGGGCTGTTCACTTTATTGGTATTTATCTATACAATTTTAATAAACCATTGGGCAGATGCAGAGTGAATGCACCACAAATCAATTATATTATCCATGTAGTAGTAGCTTCAGTAATCACAAACTGCAAAGGACATACTTTGCTGACCTTGTGAGTTTGATTGCCAAGGTCTACACTGGGTCTCTTAAAGTTCTGAAAGTATTCGAGTAGATCATTTTGGTAAACTGTATTCAGAAGAAACATACAATAAAGAACGACATATGGCTTCCTCCTGCACTGTCTCAGAACAGATGACACAATAGGCACAACACACTTCCCTTTAGAAGTTTTAATTTAGTGGAAAATAGCTTGGCCCTTCAGCAACTTTTAGTATATTAACTCATTAATTATTCAAATTTGTCTTATTTCTAGGTGCTGTTGAGCACTGTGGAAGGTGGGAAGGTACCAACCCCGTTTCCTTTCTCTAGAGTGAGTTCTTAGTTTATTTTTCATCTGAGTATAAACAGTTTGAAGCAGTCTCCTAGCAAACCTGATTGCTTGAGCCTGTAGAATGCAGAGAGGTAAAAGCGTTTTCAAGTGGTGAATCCAGAGAGAAAATGAAGACTGATTCCAACTCATCACCCTTCCCTTGTGGGTGATCAGTGCCTAATTTTCCACCCAAGCAACCCTTCTGCATCCATTCTCCCATTCGCTATCTATTCTTCTTGATGACCCTGAAGTCTGGCCCTTGACATATTCTGGTTCGCATGCATGCTGAATGGACCCAGAAGCCTTTTGTCTGAGATGTAAGATTAAGGTAAAAAAGGATTTGGGGTTCTTGAAA
The DNA here is from genome assembly GCF_978045245.1 of Mus caroli. Taxonomy (NCBI): domain Eukaryota; kingdom Metazoa; phylum Chordata; class Mammalia; order Rodentia; family Muridae; genus Mus; species Mus caroli. The sequence goes on along the minus strand of NW_028227275.1, from coordinate 27,796,102 downwards.
TGACCTTCTTTCTACTTTTGATAGCACAAAATAAAAGGGTTGAGTTTGTGCTCTAAGGAGAGACAATGATGGATTATAAAAAGCAGGGATAGTTTTAAAGACAGCTTAATTGAGGATGAAATTAAATAGGTGAAAACACTCTTGTCATGCAGCCTGTTTATCCTTTGAGTAGGGAAAGGCCACTGATTTTTTTGAGTTAATTTTATATCCAGTTACTTCACTGAAGCTGTTTATCAGGTTTAGGAGGTCTCTGGTGGAATTTTTAGGATCACTTATACATACTATCATATCATCTGCAAATAGTTATATTTTGACTTCTTCCTTTCCAATTTTTATCCCCCTGGTCTCCTTTTGTTGTCTAATTGCTCTGGCTAGGACTCCGAGTACTATACTGAATAGGTAGGAAGAAAGTGGGCAGCCTTGTCTAGTCCCTGATTTTAGTGCAATTGCTTCAAGCTTCTTTCCATTTAGTTTGATGTTGGGTTCTGGTTTGCTGTATATTGCTTTTATTATGTTTAGGTATAGGCCTTGAATTCCTGATCTTTCCAATACTTTTATCATGAATGGGTGTTAGATTTTGTTAAATGCTTTCTCATCACCTAACAAGATGATCATGTGGTTTTTATCTTTGAGTTTGTTCACATAGTGGATTAAGTTGATGGATTTCCGTATATTAAACCATCCCTGCATCCCTGGAATGAAGCCTACTTGATCATGGTGGATGATCGTTTTGATGTGTTCTTGGATTCGGTTTGTGAGGATTTTACTGAGTATTTTTGCATCGATATTCATAAGGGAACTTGGTCTGAAGTTCTCTTTCTTTGTTGGGTCTTTATGTGGTTTAGGTATCGAGTAATTGTGGTTTCACAGAATAAATTGGGTAGAATACCTTCTGTTTCTATTTTGTGGAATAGTTTGAAGAGAAGTGGAATTAGGTCTTCTTTGAAGGTCTGATAGAACTCTGGGTCTGATAGACCCATCTGGTCCTGGTTTTTTTTTTTTTTTGGTTGGGAGACTATTAATGACTGCTTCTATTTCTTTAGGGGATATGGGACTGCTTAGATCATTACTCTGATCCTGATTTAATTTTGGTACCTGGTATCTGTCTAGAAGTTTGTCCATTTCAACCAGGTATTCCAGTTTTGTTGAGTATAAATAGTTGAGTATAATTTTGTAGTAGGATCTGATGTTTTGGATTTCCTCGTGTTCTGTTGTTATGTCTCCCTTTTCATTTCTGATTTGGTTAATTAGGATACTGTCCCTGTGCCCTCTAGTGAGTGTGGCTAAGGGTTTATCTATCTTGTTGATTTTCTCAAAACAAACAAACAAACAAACAAACAAACACCCAGCTCCTGGTTTGGTTCATTCTTTGTATAGTTTGTTTGTTTGTATGTTTGTTTTTGTTTCTACTTGGTTGATTTCAGCCCTGAGATTGACAATTTCCTGCTACTTGGGTGAATTTGCTTCCTTTTTGTTCTAGAGCTTTTAGGATGCTGTCAAGCTGCTAGTATGTGCTTCTTCTTGTTTCTTTTTGGCGGCACTCAGAGCTATGAGTTTTCCTCTTAGGACTGCTTTCACTGTGTCCCATAAGTTTGGGTATGTTGTGTCTTCATTTTCATTAAACTCTAAAAAGTCTTTAATTTCTTTCTTTATTTCTACCTTGACCAAGTTATCGTTGTGTAGAGTGTTGTTCAACTTCCATGTGAACTTTGGCTTTCTATTATTTATGTTGTTATTGAAGATCAGCCTTAGTCCATGGTGATCTGATAGGATGCATGGGACAATTTCAATATTTTTGTATCTGTTGAAGCCTGTTTTGTGACCAATTATATGGTCAATTTTGGAGAAGGTACCATGAAGTGCTGAGAAGAAGGTATATCCTTTTGTTTTAGGATAAAATGTTCTGTAGATATCTGTTAAGTCCATTTGTTTTATAACCTCTGTAAGTTTCAATGTGTCTCTGCTTAGTTTCTGTTTCCAGGATCTGTCCATTGATGAGAGTGGGTTGTTGAAGTCTCCCACTATTATTGTGTGAGGTGCAATGTGTGCTTTGAGCTTTACTAAAGTTTCTTTAATAAATGTGGATGCCCTTGCGTTTGGAGCATAGATATTCAGAATTGAGAGTTCATCTTGGAAGATTTTACCTTTGATGAGTATGAAGTGCCCCTCCTTGTCTTTTTTGATAACTTTGGGTTGTAAGTTGATTTTATTAAATATTAGAATGGCTACTTCACCTTGTTTCTTTGGACCGTTTGCTTGGAAAATTGTTTTCCAGCCTTTTACTCTGAGGTAGTGTCTGTCTTTGTCACTGAGGTGGGATTCCTGTATGCAGCAAAATGTTGGGTCCTGTTTATGTAGCCAGTCTGTTAGTCTATGTCTTTTTATTGGGGAATTGAGTCCATTGATATTATGAGATATTAAGGAAAAGTAATTGTTACTTCCTGTTATTTTTGTTGTTAAAGTTGCGATTATGTTCTTGCAGCTGTCTTAGGTTTGTTGAAGGATTGATTACTTTCTTGCTTTTTCTAGGGTGTCATTTCCCTCTTTGTTTTGGAGTTTTCCCTTTATTATCCTTTGAAGGGCTGGATTCATGGAAAGGTATTGTGTGAATCTGGTTTTGTCATGGAATTCTTTGGTTTCTCCATCTATGGTAATTGATAGTTTTGTTGGGTATAGTAGCCTGGGCTGGCATTTGTGTTCTCCTAGTGTCTGTATAACATCTGTCCAGGATCTTGTGGCTTTCATAGTCTCTGGTGAGAAGTCTGGTATATTTTTGATAGGTCTGTTTTTATATATTACTTCACCTCTTTCCCTTTACTGCTTTTAATAGTCTATCCTTATGTAGTGCATTTGTTGTTCTGATTATTATGTGTTGGGAGCAATTTCTTTTCTGGTCCTGTCATTTGGAGTTCTGTAGGCTTCTTGGATGTTCATGGGCATCTCTCTCTTTAGGTTAGGGAAGTTTTCTTCTATAATTTTGTTGAAGATATTTACTGGCCCTTTAAGTTAAAAATCTTTATTCTCATCTATACCTATTATTCTTAGGTTTGGTCTTCTCATTGTGTCCTGGATTTCCTGAATGTTTTGAGTTAGGATCTTTTTGCATTTTCTTTGATTGTTGTGTCCATATTTTTCATGGAATCTTCTGCACCTGAGATTCTTTCTTCTATCTCTTGTATTCTGTGACTGATGCTCACATCTATGGTTCCTGATTTTTTTTCCTAGGGTTTCCATCTCCAGAGTTGTCTCCCTTTGGGTTTTCTTCATTGTTTCAACTTCCATTTTTAGATCTTGGATGGTTTTGTTCAATTCCATCACCTGTTTGGTTGTGTTTTGCTGTAAAGGGATTTTTGTGTTTCCTCTTTAAGGTCTCCTACTTGTTTAGCAGTGTTTTTTTTTTGTAATTCCTTGAGGGATTTTTGTGCTTCCTCTTTAAAGGCTTCTACCTGTTTAGCAGTGTTCTCCTGTATTTCTTTAAGTGAGTTATTAATGCCCTTCTTAAAATCCTCTACCAGTATCATGAGATATGATTTTAAATCCACATCTTGCATTTCAGGTGTGTTTGGGTATCCCAGACTCACTGTGGTGAGCATACTGGGTTTTGAAAATGCCCAGTGGTCTTGGTTTCTGTTAGTAAGATTCTTTCATTTGCCTTTTGCTTTCTGGTAATCTCTGGTGTTAGATGTTCTAGCTGTCTCTGGCTGGAGCTTGTTCCTCCTGTGATTCTTTAGCTCTTGACAGCACTCCTGGGAGATCAATTCTCTCCTGAGTCCCAGTGGTCAGAGCACTCTCTGCAGACAAGGTCTCCTCTTGCAGGGAAGGTGCACAGAAGTATGGAGCTCAGATCCACCTCCTGAGTCCTGGGGTCCGAACCCTCCCTGGATTCCGACTCTCCTCTGTCAGGTCTGGGTCTCAGCTCTGTCTCCTGGCTGAGGATGAATGCCCGAAGGGACCCTATCCAAGGAACTCTGTTGCTTCTGCCACCCACATGCTCTCCTGCGTAGACTGGTCTTAGTGATCCCAAGATTCTGGGTGTGCTAGAGCCTGCCTTTGTCTTTTGACCTTGTTGCTGCTATCACAAGACCCTCTGGGATTTTTGGAACTGATGTTGCCTTCCACTCACCAGTGATCTCAAGATCCCGGGTGTGCTAGGGTGCCTCCACTGAGATCGTGCCCAAGATAATGAGGGTGCAACTTGTTTCTAAGGAAAGGTGTGACACCTTGTCTTTACAATACTGGCATGTCAGAATTAGAGTCCCTTCACATCTGTTTCAGAACTTGCCAGCTTCAGATTTTTTTTATGAGGCATTTTTTAGGCGAGTAATAGTCTCTTAATTAAGGTTTAAAACTACATGCCCCTAATAGTCAATGATGTTCAGTATTGTGTACATGTGTGTGTGTGCATGTGTGAATTGCACATGTGCTTACTTTCTATTTACTTTTCCTTGTATGTGGTAAACAACATAAAACTTACTACTAGGTACACCCATTGGAAAACACTAATCTACTTTATTTTTGTAGCATTTTATTAATATTTTAAAATTATATTTTTATTGTTTAAAACAGTTTTAAATTCAAATATATTTTGATTATATTCTCCCCGCCAAGTCCTTTCAGGTCCTCTCCCCTCTATATCCACCCAACTTTAAGTTCTTTCTCAAGAAAGAAACAAAAACCAAGAGACAAACAAAACCAATACAACAACAAAACCCTCCAAACCAAGAAAAAACAATAAAACAACACCCACATAAACAAAACAAAACAAAACAAAAAAACCCCCACCAAATTGTAACCAAATAAAATCAGACAAAAATGTGTGGAGTCCATTGTATGTTGGTCAGCTATTCCTGAACATGACACCTACCCTGAAATGGGTGATGTTCCCAGTGGATCTGCCCATAGTAGAGATGACACATAAATAGAATCATTTGATATATAACCTTTGTGATTGGCTTCTTCCATTTAGCATGATCCTTTCAAGGCTTTTCCACGAGCTAGCATTTATCAGTAGTTGACCAGTTTTTATGTTTGAACTATATTCCAGTGTATGGATATGCCACATTCCATCAGCTGATGAACTTTGGGCTGTTTATAAATTTGGCTATTTTGAATATTGTTGTCCAAAATATCTGAAGATATTCAGTTGATTCTTTTGAGAATGACAGGATTATAATTTACCACCCAGTTGTTTTCTTAGGAAGTTGACTCATTGCATATTCCTTACAGAAAAGCACAAACACTTCACTTCTCCATATACTCACAAAGACTCCTTGATTTATATTAAAAAAATTATAGCTATCCTCAACAAAAGCCACTGAGAATAATGGTTTTATAAATTTAATGTATGCTAATAAATTTATAGCTCTAGTGGTTGTAAGTTCACTGTTTATCACACTGTGTGGTCTTGCTATGCACTTCCCTAATGGATAGTTTCATGTATTCATCTGTATTTCTTGGGCATTGTGTTGATTCAAGCCCTTTGTTCATTTTTAAATTGAGCTTTCCTATTCCTTTTGAGTTGTAGGAGTGAATTCTTTATATATTCTCTATGTAGATTCTTATTAGAAATGTGACCCATCAAACTTTCCTCTCATTTTATCTTTTTATTTTCTTTTATAAATTATTATTATTTTATTAATTTATATTGTGTGTGTGTTTGCCTGCATGCACATCTGTGCACTGAGTGCATGCCTGGCACATGTAGAGGCCAGAAGAGTGTCAGATCCCCTAGAACTGGAGTTGTAGATGATGATGAATCGCCATGTGGGTGAATGGAATTAAACTTGGAAATAAAAGATCAGTCAGTGCTCTGGCCAGCCAGTGTTGTTATTTGCTGAGCCATCTCTCAGGCCCCTTTTTACTTTTTTGATAATTCTAAAATAAACGAATATTTGATTTCTGAAATAGTTAAAATTACATTTTTCTGTGTGTGTGTGTGTGTGTGTGTGTGTGTGTGTGTGTGAGAGAGAGAGAGAGAGAGAGAGAGAGAGAGAGAGAGAATAAGTGATATCTAAAAAACAACTGTCAAATATAAGATCATGAGAACTTACCCCTGTGCAATTTTCTAGGAATTTAAGGTTGTAGTTTGTGCTTTCTATCTTGTAGAGATTTCAATACTCAGTATGAAGCAGAAACCAGCATCACCCTTTTGTTTATGGAGGTGCAGTTGTTCCAGTGCCCATGCTGGTAAGACTACATTTTTCTCCATTTAATAGACACTGGGACATTGTCAGAAATCAGCTGATCATATGTGGGTTTGCTTCAGGACTCTCACTTATGATGTGCCAATCACATCTACCCTCATGCCAGTCCTGCTTCGAATGGGTAGCTACAGTTTTGTAGTAGTTTTGAAACTAAACTGTGACTCTTCCAATTCAGCTCTTCTTTTAATAGATTGTTTTGGGTTATCTAGGGAACACTTGAAATTTTCTAAGAAAAAAAATCTTGAATCAATTTTGTAAATATAGTATTTATTTTATTTTTAGATGTGTGTGTGTGTGTGTGTGAGAGAGAGAGAGAGAGAGAGAGAGAGAGAGAGAGAGAGACTCTGTGGGTATACACACATACATAATGCTGGTGGAGTCCTGAGGCATTGGATCCCCTAAAGTTGGAATTACAGGTGGTTATGAGCTACCAGACTGGGGTCCTCTATAAAAGCACCACTCACTCTTCACCTCTGAACCACCCCTCTAGCCTCTTGAATTGGGTTTTTCATTTCTGCACTGGCAACTAGGATCTGGATCTGGATAGCAGTGGGTTTGAGCATCTCTTTGGGTCATACCACCTCTTACACGTATCATCTTCAATTCATAGCACCTCTTGGTTCACTTAGGTCATTGTTCCCTTCTCTCAACAATATAGTTCTTGTGTAAATCTCCAATGATTAAATGCAAATATGTTCTTTAGTGTCATGTTCTTCAAATCTTTTGCCCACTTTTAAACAATTGAACCATTTGTATTTTTTTAAATTATTGATTTGTGCGAATTCACTATACATTTGGGATAGTAAACATTTATCAGATATGTGCTTTTCTAACACTTTCTTTTATTTTGCAGTTGCCTTTTTATTCTCCTTATGGTACCTTTCAAATATATTGGTTTTAATATTCAGTAGATACAATTTTTCATTTCCTCTTTTAATAATTTGTGCTCTTTCTATTCTATCTAAAAATGCTTATGAAACCCAAGGTCATACTAATCTTCTCCTATGTTTTCAGTTAGAAATTTTATAGCTTAAGGCTGTCCGTTTATGTTTCTGGTCTACTTCCAGCTCACCCATGAGGGGATGTAACACGGGCTCTGAGTCTAAAGTGAAGTGAACCCGTTTCTGTTTCACTGTTTAGAAGTTATGTCACTAGAGGCACAGTTTACATCAGAAACCAGAACTTCCTCATTTAAAGCAGAGACAGTATTTCCTCCCGGATATCAGGACTGATGTGAGCATCAGATGGGAACAGTCCACGAGGAATGTCTAAGATCAGAGTACAAATGCTAACCATGACTACTCTAGCTGACATCAGGGAAGAAAGAATTCGATGACAATTTGTCACCATTGGGGAAAAGCTAGAACTCAAAAAACCACCAGCAGTTAGACAGGCTAGAAAAGGACTAGCTTTTATGTCGGGTGTGTTTGAATTCCAAGTTTGCTTCCTAGAACCATAATTGTCCTGGAGTTCTGCAATCCTTAACTCACTTACCTTTGCAATGGATGAGAATCTAAGGTCTCTTAGAGCCAGAAAGGAGGGGGTCAGTTATAAATAGATCTCTGTGACTTACACCAAGTAAGGGACTAAAAAATGGGGAAGGGAGGGGAAAAGAAGTGGAGGGTGGAAGCAGGGAGGGAGGAGGGAGGAAGAAAAGAGAGAGAATAAGCATCAGACTATCATGGTACAAAGAAGTCCAGCCACAGATGACAGCATAGGGAAGGGTGGAGTAAGGAACTGGAGAACTGAAATGGAGCCTCTGCTGTAGTCTTCTGATTGTGGCAGTAGGTCAGAGGGCATAGCAGTAGCCATGTCCAGGGACAGGGACAGAATAGCTCCTGTGCTGAACATCCACATGGCTCAGCGTGGCAAACCAAAGTGCTGGATTCAGCGCTTCTGTACAATCTTGTCCCATGTTCTAGCGACATCCTACTTTTCTATGAAACAGAATTCCTGACTGTTCCTCACGTGCACGTTTAACTGGAAAAGTTTGTGCAGTTGTTGGAACACTGCTACTCTCATGGCCTTTTCCTGTCTAAGTTCAACATCTTGTAACACTCCGCTAAAATTCTGTTTTAAGAAGCTGTTTCTTATGGTTTCTTCTGCAAGTTGTCTCTGTATTTTCAAATAACACTTTGCATATCTTTTGTGTCCTTCTGTACTTCAGTGTGACTCTATGCAGAGTGGTTATCCTTTCTGATTGACTATATGGAAACTTGCTGAAGGATGAGAGTGCCTCAGAATCCATTACAGTGACTAACACACAGTTATACCTCAGCAGATGTGTAGTGAATGAAAACATGGATTTATATTACCAATTTCCAATGTAGTATAATTAGATGTTATTAACTGAACTTGTTAGTTGTACAGCATAACACTGATATTTAGTCTAAATAGATCACATAGACATCATTTTCAAGAAATATTGCTGGAATAGGACCTACTTCTAGTGTGTCCATACCCGTGTAATAGCACCTACCATCCAGTATTAATACTGGGTTCAGGTGAATATGAATACATGTAATATATGACATTTTGTTCTCATTAGACATTTAAACATTTCTTATGAACTATTACCATTTAAAGTAATTTAGTAATTTTGAGTAAGTGTGATAATGGCTAAGGGCAGGGTGAGTCCCAGCAGTGTTGGAGAAAAAAATGACTTCATTAAATGTACATGTGTTCAAACATTTAATAGTTCATATATTATGGAATTTTGTGAAAAGAGGAGATATTTAACTGTATAAAGTTAAATTAAACTGTGACTGTACATTCCTAAATCAAGGATGAGATTTCTCAGAATGATATTATAACATGCTTCATCAAAGGAACTGAAGTGAGTGGCCAGCTACATGGAAGATGACTCAGTGGAATGTTTGAAAATGACACTTGCCAGCCTTCCTGTTGTTGCTAGATTGACTCATGCCCTAGTTGATATCGTCCAATATGCAAAAAAATCTATGAACAGATGATGTATAAGCAAGAGTGGTTTGTGCCCATAATTTTATGCCAGGCAATGTTGGTTCAGGGCACAGACATGTTAAATAATCAAACACCAAAAAATGTACAGGCTAGTTTAGGAGAGTAGCAAAAATCAGGGGAAGTTTCAAGCTCAAAAGGTGACAAGGTGACAAAGACAGAGGTCTACTGCTGTCACATGTCCTAGTCTGATGCTGTTCAACAATTCCTTATAGGTTGTCTTAGTTAGCGTTTCTATTCCTGCACAGACACCATGACCAAGAAGCAAGTTGGGGAGGAAAGGGTTTATTCAGCTTACACTTCCACACTGTTGTTCATCGCCAAAGGAAGTCAGGACTGGAACTCAAGCAGGTCAGGAAGCAGGAGCTGATGCAGAGGCCATGGAGGGATGTTACTTACTGGCTTGCTTCGCCTGGATTTCTTAGCTTGCTCTCTTATAGAACCCAAGACTGCCATCCCGGGATGGCACCATCCACAGTGGACCCTCTCCCACCCTTGATCACTAATTGAGAAAATGCCTTACAGTTGGATCTCATGGAGGCATTTCCTTAAGGAAGGCTCCTTTCTCTGTGATAACTCCAGCTTGTGTCAAGTTGACACATAAAACCAGTCAGTACATAGGCCCTGGTTAAATGTCAAAGCCCCTGACACCAAATCAGTTCTGAAACATCCCAGTTTGGAACTACTTATATATATGAAACGAGAAGAGAGAAATTCTCAAAAGAGAAGAGAATTAAATAAATGAAAGGAAGAGTGGTGTGCTGAGAGATAATGAAGAAGCACTGGCAGTGGCTACACCTCTATAGCCCCTGTGGCACCTCTTCCTGTCCTTACCACCACGGTCAGTGATGATGGAGAAGTTGTTTTGTGCTGTGTCTGCACTGCATGTTTCACGAAGTTCTCAGTGTTCATTTTTCATAACTCTATGGGGTAAGTTTCCCTATTGTTTTGCCTCAATGAGGACGCTGATGCTAAAAGTTACAATCTCTTTGACCAATGTCATTCTGATTTCAGAGTTTTAAGACCATAACTGTAACACATTATTATAAATGTAGAAATCATAAAGGACAAGTGAAGAAGAAAAGCCACAATACAAGTGATAAGATAATGAAGAGAATGTGATTTTATTATGGAGATAAACATGTAGTAAACTTTGACAAATAAAATTAACATTTATCGTTTAAAGCACTTATGCTAGAAAGCTACGTATTTACAGCTGTGATATGAGCTAGCCAGTGTCTTTCAGGGGTGATAGATTTAAATTGCTTTCAGAACTAGCTTATGAGTAACCTTAAAAAAAGCTGTAGATTTTATTTAAAAATTATTAAAATTATAAAGTTCTCAATCTACTTCATTAAAACGATCAAATGACTTTTGTGGCTTCTAAAGTATCAAATGAAATGTCTAATTTCAGAGATTCAATCCAACAGATGATAAGGTGAATATGTGACATGCTTGGAACATGTAATAGATTGGATCTTAAATGTCCTCCAGAGAGCCATGTGTTAAAGGATTGAGCCTCAGAATGGTCTTGCTGGGAGGTAGCAGACACTTTAAGATATTAGGTCATGAGGTGACCAGAGATGTGCTGTTGGAGAGGATTTTGAGTTCCCAGCACGCCCCCCTTCCTTTGTACTCTCTGGGATTAAGTGGTTTGTTCTGACACAAGCTCTTGCCAGGACATGATGCTCACCCTGAATCTAAAACAGTAAAACTAATCTGTCTCGCACCGGACTCTCAACAGCTGCAAAAGATAATCTTTTCTCCTTGTAAGTTGATTCTGTGTGGAACCTTGTTCGAGACATGAAAAGCTGATATAAAGAAAGGCCCAGTCTATTTGAAAAGTGGATGTGGCTTGTCTAGGCAAGTCACTACTCTGAAAGGGAAAAACCAAACCAAACCAAAACAAAACAAAAAAAACCAGTCCTTAAAGATGGTACCACCTTGCATCTTAACTTACTAAAAAGAAGAAATTACCTCACGCAAGATGATATTCTCCAGATACATCCATTTACCTAAGAATTTCATAAATTAATTGTTTTTTTTAATAGCTGAGTAGTACTCCATTGTGTAAATGTACCACATTTTCTGTATCCATTCCTCTGTTGAGGGACATCTGGTTTCTTTCCAGCTTCTGGATATTATAAATAAGGCTGCTATGAACATAGTGGAGCATGTGTCCTTATTACTAGTTGGAACATCTTCTGGGTATATGCCCAGGAGAGGTATTGTTGGATCCTCTGGTAGTATTATGTCCAATATTCTGAGGAACTGTCAGACTGATTTCCAGAGTGGTTGTACAAGCTTGCAATCCCACCAGCAATGGAGGAGTGTTCCTCTTTCTCCACATCCTTGCCAGCATCTGCTGTCACCTGAAAATTTGATCTTAGCCATTCTGACTGGTGTGAGGTGGAATCTCAGGGTTGTTTTGATTTGCATTTCCCTGATGATTAAGGATGCTGAACATTTTTTCAGGTGCTTCTCAGCCATTCGGTATTCCTCAGTTGAGAATTCTTTGTTTAGCTCTGTACCCCATTTTTAATGGGGTTATTTGATTTTCTGGAGTCCAGTTTCTTGAGTTCTTTGTATATATTGAATATTAGTCCCCTATCAGATTTAGGATTTGTAAAGATCCTTTCCCAATCTGTTGGTGGCCATTTTGTCTTATTGACAGTGTCTTTTGCCTTACAGAAGCTTTGCAATTTTATGAGGTCCCATTTGTCAATTCTCAATCTTACAGCACAAGCCATTGCTGTTCTTTTCAGCAATTAGTGGGGTAACTCAATCACAAAAGAACACTCATGATATGCACTCACTGATAAGTGGATATTAGGCCAGAAACTTAGAATACCCAAGATACAATTGGCAAAACACATGAAAATCAAGAAGAAGGAAGACCAAAGTGTGGATACTTCATTCCTTCTTAGAACAGGGAACAAAATACTCATAGAAGTAGTTACAGAGACAAAGTGCGGAGCTGGATGGAAGGAAGGACCAACCAGAGATGGCCCCACCCGGAGATCCATCCCATAAACAACTACCAAACCCAGACACTATTGCATATGCCAGAAAGATTTTGCTGACAGGACCATGATATAGCTGTCTCTTGTTAGGCTATGCCAGTGCCTGGGAAATACAGAAGTGGATGCTCACAGTCATCTATTGGATGGAACACAGTTTCCCCAATGAAGGAGCTAGAGAAAGTACCCAAGGAGCTAAAGGGGTCTGTAACCCTATAGGAGGAACAACAATATGAACTAACCAGTACCCCCCATAGCTTGTGTCTCTAGTTGCATATGTAGCAGAGGATGGCCTAGTAGGCCATCAATGGGAGGAGAAGCCCTTGGTCTTGCGAAGATTATATGCTCCAATACAGGGGAATCCAGGGCCAGGAAGTAGAAGTGGGTGAGTTGGGGAGCAGGGTAGGGGGAGGGTATAGGGGATTTTTGGGATTGCATTTGAAATGTAAATGAAGAAAATATCTAATAAAAAAAGAAGAAATTGAAGATAACAATAGAAAGTACATACAAAAGAGAAAGAATAAATCACTTGCTTTTTGCCAATTCAGTCTTGAAATTCAGTACAATCACCTACCAGAAATTATCCTCAGAAGAGTATAAATGTACTTCTGTGAAATCAGCCGTGGACTTCCAAATAAAAATCTGTAAGGAATATTCTAGCACTGAACCAGTCCTGTACTCCTTCTAATAAGGGTATTCTATAGAAATAGGCAAGCACTTCCTTGTCTGAGGAGACAAAAGGCCAGTGTCAAAAGTGAGCAACATGAATGGAAGGGTGAGAGAAGAGTAAAGAAGATGAGATGCACCTACATGTTGGTATGTTTCTGTGAAGGACTGAGTACAGAGAGAAAAATCCAAGCAGTCTTTGACAAGTGGTGTCATCATCATCATCATCAACAACAACAACAACAACAACAAAGCAACTCATGAAGGCGCAAAGAAAAATAGCAGAAAAGGGAAGCCTAAAAAAACAAAACAAAACAAAACAAAAAAACCCAATGTATTTCAGGCAAGAATCAAACACAGGAAATATAGAAGGCTGAAAGCTTCCATTTCATTAAACAGAGACCACCACCCTGAATGCTTGGAAGCTAAGCAGGGTCAGGCCTGGCTAGTTACCTGGATGGGAGACTCATTTTTTTTTTTTAATGAAGGAAGGACGCGGAATATCATAGTTACACCTTAGCACCAATCAGCAGCAATAGCTTGAGGAGTGTCTGAGGGTAGACACTGAAACAAACGAAAGCCCAGGAGCACAGTGCTGTGGCAGCAGGGTTAGCAGCGCCACTGAGTGTCCTGGGTCAGGTTATGTGCAAAGCCATCTTCAATGAACAGTTTTCTGCTGAAAGTATTAAAATAACCAATTGTTCCAGAATCCTTAATGCAATATTATAGGGACTAGACATCAAATTAAATCAACTGAATAAACATCTAAATTATGAAGGGGAAATTGGTATAAAATGGAAGAACTGAGAAGCATTAAAAAAAAAAAAATCTGCCACTGCTTTCTTAAGTTAAACCCATACCCAGCAGTTGAAGAATTTTATCCAAACCCTAGATGAGAGTACAGAAACAGTTGCCAAGTTGCTCAAAGACATTTTCCCCCTTAATTTGCAGCACCCACAAAAATGTACCACTATGTCATTTAAGACAAAATTCAATTTAGAGTCTTAGAGCCCTCAGCAGATATTAGTCTCTATGGTTTCAGAAAAGAAACTGGTGACATTGTAGACATTCCTTAGTGAAGAGGCCAGTGAGGAGATTCACCTCCCTCCTGCCTTCGTGGGGGAGGGCAGTGGGCATCGGAACCAATAGGAGAATGAGAAACTTCCCCACAAACAACCTCGAAGTTCTCTACGGTAGTAGTTGGGCCCTACATGTGTATTAACACTTTCCCTTAAGGTTTGATGTTGAAGTACAGGGCGGGGTTGACCTTGGCCGCAGAAAGCAACGGCAGCGCCTGCAAAGCCTCTATGAGCACTTTTCAAGGTAAATGTGATGGTGTGGCCGTGGTTTGTGGGTGTCTTCCCAGGGTTCATGTTGCTGCTGGAAGTTAGGTTCCCCATGTAGCACAGCCAGGTGTTAAAGAGAAGGAGCTAGGTGGGAGTTGGCTGGGTCGTTAGGATAGTTGGAGTTAGCAGACTCAGAGCAACTTCTTGTGATCAGTTGTCATAGCAGCTCCTCCAGCTCTGACTCTGGCTTCATGGCTCACCACGGAATCTCTCATGCTTGCTCTGATCTAGATGCTGCCATGCACCATGAGGTGACTTAGGCAACAGGGCCTTCACTGGGGCCAGTGCCATGCTGTTTGGACTTTTAGCTTTCAAATTTGTGAGCTAATGAAATGGCTGACTCTAAATTGACCCAGCCTGTCACCTTATGATGGCTAATCTTTCAGTGGCTTGATTTAGGATTGCTGAAGAGATGTGTCTTTAAGAATGCCCTGAAGGGTTTACCAGAGAGGGTTAATTGGGCAGAAGAGACACATCCTCAGTGTGGGAAGGGCTCTCACAGGGGCTGATGTTCTAGACTGTATAAAACAGAGCAAGGAGAAGGTGCTCTGAGAATCAGTGACCATCTCTCTTTCTGCTTCCTGACTGCAGGATCAACAATTTGATTAGCTGCCCCAGTAGTCATAGCTGCTGTGCCATGATGGGCCATAATCCCTTAAACCATGGTCCTACTCCCCAAATTCCTGTTCTTTACTTAAACTGCATTTACTTTTTGTCATAGCAGTGAGAAAAATAAAATACCCTAGGCCTACAGCTTACATTAAAATTCATCTTTAATATTATATATCCTATGGATTAGGACAAATGTATAATGCAATTTACTATTATAGAGGCAAAATATTTTCAGTACCTTAAAAATATTTTCTAGCCAAGCCATTTTTCTATTCTTCCTGTCAAGATTTCTAAAAGGCTCCTAACCTGCCTACTTATGCCTCTACTAGTTCATATCCTCACTTGGCATTAATGAAGTTACTACCACTCCACCCCTCACTAGCATTCCATGTTATCTGGATTTGACATTTGCATATTCCAGTTTGTTTCTACTCTCAACATTAAATAGGTCATACCTTGCAGTTGCACAGCTTCAAGCCCAACCTTTCCACCCATCTCCAGCATTTACTGTGAAGATTCAGTTCAAATGTCACAAAAGAAAAGAAAAAGAAGAAAAGAAACGAATGGAGGGAAAGTCTTGATCCTGCAGGGTTTGGAACAGAGAATTAACACCATCTAGCACTGTTTGGAACAGAATATTAGTTCTGTGTTTTATTGAAACTTTCATAATATGAAGGCATTTCGAGCTCTGGCTTTTTATTTTTCAGAGAAAGAGCAGAAAAGGAATGGGACAGTATATGGAGACCAGAAGGAAGAGAAGGGAGGAGAGACAGAAGGAACCTGGTGTGGGACCTGGGCTGGACAGAGATTCAGCTGGGTTTCCTCCTTAAGAGCACAGTCTCTGCTCAGAATTGGGGATTTGAGAGCACTGGAAATATTGCCCCTGCTCCTCTTTCTTTTCTGTCTCTCATTTATATCACCTTCTTATCAGTTCAGTGCTGCATTATATCCAACATTCACACAAATGTACCTTGATTAATTGAGACAAGGCCATGGTGGCAAGGCATGGGGCACACCCTTCCCCACCAAATTCCAAAGGTGAAGATGGACCACTGAAAAGTATGGGGATTTACTGTTGAGGAGATAATGTGGAAGTAAGAACCTTATCTCAAGCCACTTGACCTTTCATTGGTCAGTCCCTTTTCTACTGTGTATCTAGGGGTGAGATGCTCACCACAAATGACAGTGTTACTCTTGTAGACTGCTGCTCAAGATGCTAGAGAAGTGTGTGAACAGTGTGAAATGCATGTTTTGAAGCTTTGACAATAGCTTGTCTCCTTTCAGGCTCGGCAGCAAGTGTAACATCTATGTCTACAGAATTATAAATGTAGTGGAATGATTTCAACATCCAAATTGCAATAAAAACCATTGTTAGAGTTTGGCTATACATTGTACTCAAAATAATCTTTTGGTGAAACTTTGTGATATTGTTTCATCAATATTTGAATAGGTAGGTTGATGGTTAGGACAAGGCTATTTTTAGATTATATAAAATTATATAATGAGTAGATTTAAATTTATATGTGAGTAGGTTTAAACATTATTTTTTAGTCTATAGTAACTTATTATGAGAAAAACTTACATACACACACACACAGACACACACAGACACACACACACACACAAATGTCACAATTTACTGTTCTTTTAAAGAAGTATTTACAATAGGCAAAATGACTTATATACAATATACCCAACTTCAAATTATAACAAGATTCTTTTTCTGGCTTCTCTTTCAAGTCAACTTAAAATTGAGATAAATATCATTTAGAGACATTAGCTATTGAGATTTTTCAATCTTTTAAAAGGAAAGAGCAAAGTCTTCTAAAGTAACTGCGACATGCTTAAGTAAATATTTCCTCCAGAGGTCCCCTGTATAATTTAACTTGAGAAGATATGGGTAAACACAGACCTGCTGCAATATTTTAGTGAGTAATTTACTATTTCCTCTGAATTGGAAAGCCCTTTAAAACATACAAAATCTGCTGCAATTTCCCATAACACCACTTTTTGTGAAGGCTTTACAGCTCGGATAACCAATAGTGCTCACAAATCTGTTACGTGGGCTCAGAACTGGGAGAAAACACATGTCTCTGTGGCTTTCCGTCTGCAGTCTATCCGACCTTTGCTTCACTGACCCCCAAATGACTTCCCAGCCGAGTTTACAGATCCAGAGCTGTTTCCGAGAACAGGATTCCAACTCTAGTAAAAGAGTGTGTGTTTAAGTCAAGATTTACTCTGTATTAAGAGCTTTAAGGCTAACCTAGAAGAATGATAAGCAGGGTTAGCTTACCCTGGAAGGCAGCTCCGTTCAATATTCTAGGGTTACTCATGAAAGACCTCTGCTGTCACCACTCAAACTGAAGTAGAAACTCAATAAAAATGAAAACTGTGGTAACTAGATATGCATGCAGTGTTAATGTGACCTACAGCAAAGCTCCGGATGGTTAAAGTGGCTACCATACAGCCGCAGTGTCAATGTGGAAAATCCCCAGAGAAACAGCTGCATCTGCATGTGCAACTTCTCTTGCCTGTATAAGAAACCCTAGAATTTCAGAGTGCGATGGGATGTGGACAAGGCTGGTAAAAATGACACGCACATCTCACTGAGCAATAGTGTGACAATGACACCTATAGAAATGACATATGCATATGACAAACCCATATGAACTCCAAGGATCCCGGCATTCATTTCCTCAACTAGACAATGTAGAAGACTCCACTACGTTTTCTAGTTACCTGTGAATATGTCCATTTATGGCATATGGTAGCAACCGGCTGAGGCAAACCCGGCAGAATGGTTTCCAATTGCTGGATCATTATCTTCTGCACATCCGCCTCACTGGCCTCCAAGTGTTGAACTCCAAATGGGACAGTGGTTTGGATCACCACGGACGGACCACATTCTGATGACTCTGCAGTGTGAGAGGAACAGGAAGACACATGTTAAAGCAGGGAACCCAAGAGCACAGCCCAGACAGAGTTGGATTCCAAAGTAGAAAGTGACCATAACAATCAGGCAGTAATGGAGGCAAACAGAGACCCATGTCTGCAGCTTGGCTTTGGCTGTTTCTAAAGCAGCTGCAGCTTTCCCGAGGAGGAAGACGGCTGAAGATGTACTTTAGAAAACAAGTCACCAGTTCTTGATAAGGAACTGGGAGGGACAATGAGCACCCTTAAAACCTGTTCAGCTAAATTTATTGGTTATTTTCTCTTATAATTAAATTGTAAGTCTTTTATATATTATATTACAAATAACCTATTTTCTTAAGTTCTGAGAATGAAATAGCTGTTCAGAAAGATATTTATGCTAGGAAGGTTGCAAAACAGTTTACTAAAATTATAACAATTCTACATTGTTTGATACCTTGAAAAATAAATTATCTCTTTCAAATCAGAATATTTCTCCTAATATTATTCCTTGAGTCCTGTGTGTATATGTGAGATAAGGTCTTGTTATGTAGCCCAAGCTGGCCTTAAACTTGAGATTATTTTCTTCTCCCTCCTCTGTGGTGAGAGTGCAGTAGTACCACCATTCTTCTTTATCTTTCAGTCAACAACAGAAACAAGAGTCTGACCAATCTATACCTCCATTTTTATTTGTCACTCAATTTATTTTTGCTGAATTTCCATGATTGCAGAACCTGAGTGCTTGGCTGACTCTTTCCTTATTTAGAAGAACACAAGGCAGCCAATAATGCATAAAGTTAAAGGCGTTCAGGCGACTAAGGCACTGGAAAATAGAATATGTGAAAGAACATCCACATGAGTTTGGTTTAAATACTATTGAGGAGAAAGCTGGGAAGAATACATTAATGGATGTAGTAAGCATATGCCCAGTTAGCCTCTCTACATTTCAGAGATGTTTTTATTTTTATTTTTGTCAAATCTTAATAAGCTCGTACCCACCTAGGTTTATAACATAGATCAAACAACATATGAAGTAGATGCTTTGTAAAAGTAAGAGTCAGGAGGAAGAGAATAAATCAGCTAAAAGGACGATGTTCCTAGATGCTGCTTAAATGATCCCTGAGTTATTTAATAAAAGTACTTCCCTTCCCCATTTCACTAAGTCCATGGAACCATGGCTTATAAATTTCCAAAATAAATACAAGGGAATAGTTTCAAAATGCGACAAGAAAGAGTCAGTGCTGCCACATAACCTCATCTGTTGGGATATGAATGCAACACTGTGCTGGAAGTGCTACAGTGAACCAGATTGTCCACTGCTCAGCTCCCTGTAACTGGAACCACCTTTCTAAGCAGCAGACAAACGTCCATGGGAAGGCCATGTCTTTAACCTGTGAGTGCACACCTCACTAGTACTGCACAGAGGGAAACACTCATCTGTGCAAAAATGCATGCTATTTCAGGGAATGCTCCCACAGTGAGAAACCCTTTGCATCATGCTACCTCTTCTTTGCTTCCTGCTTCAGATGTAACATGACCAGGGGCTTAAACTTCTGCTGCCAAAGCACCTCAACCATGACGGACTGTACCCTGAACTGTGAGTCAAGATGATCCCTTCCTTCCTTAAGTTCAGTTGCTATTTTATCATAGCAACCGGAAACGTACTTACGAGAGCAGGCGATATTTACAGGACAGTTAACACATTTATTATGTATCAGCTAAAAAGCTCAGGCAGCTTGTTCACACTGGAGGGGTGCAAAGCCATCCTCCATCCTCCATTTGTGAGGTGCCAGATCTCAGCAGAGACAGAAAGTCACCTCATCAGTGAAGCAGGAGAAGAGAGCTCTGCTTGCCATCACTGGCAGGCTTTAAAGGGACATAAAGGTTAGCTATGTGTTGAGCATCAAGAGGGACTCTTTTCCAGTCTCTAATACTGGTAATGGTGCATGGCAAGTTTTTCCCATCTACAATAGCTGTCTCCTCCTAGGAGAGCAATACAAAAAGAAATCCTAAGATTCAAACCGAAATGATTCTTGTGTAATAATGAGAGAACAGAGAACAGCCTGATTACTTTTTTTCTTGGAAATGAATAAATTTTGAGAATTTATATTAAAATTTAGACTAAAGAAGAAGTTTAAAAGAACATGACTTCAACTCCAAAGCTAAAGGCACTTTTAGAAGATAAAAATGAAACACACACACACACACACACACACACACACACACAAGAAAAGTCAACTAGAGTTTAAATAAAACTAAGATTTGGAAGACACAAATTTACAAAAAGCCTCAACTATGTTACTAGGATTTAGGTTTAATGGGGAGACAAGAGAAGGCATTGGAAAAAAAGGCAAAATATAACATTTTCTTTCATATATAGATTGTAGGCATGAATATATGCACTTATGTTACTAGAAAGCATAAAAGGGACATTATTGGGGATAAAACAGTAAACTATCAGGAATGGAGGAGAAAGGACAGGAAAGGCAGTGTCAGGGCCAACAAAAGCTATGCAGTGATCCGTATGTGTATACATGACACTATCATGATGAAACCTTTGTTTTGCATTCTACCTGAAGAGCTAATACAGAAAGCAACGTTTGAACTAAATTGTGTTGAGGAAATGTGGTATGGATGATGCATTAAAATCTGTTAAATGGCTGCAGGTAAAGTCTATTCTCCCAAGTGCTACAATTACTTTTGAATCTAAGTTTTTAGATGTTGAATTAGCTTTTGTTTATATATGTGTTTGTGCACATACATGTACATATGTTGCCCATACATGTACATATGTTGCCCATACATGTACATATGTTGCCAAAAGGCAATTGTAGGTGTTGGTCTTCAGGTGTCTTACGATTTTTTCTTTCAGTTTGGTAGATCAAAGCTTTTCAATATCAATAGGTAATGCTAAGAATAATCGTAGGGAACTGAGAAAAACATGGTTCTGCTTATAATTCTAATGATAAAGTTTGCATGGAAGAGTTGTTTTGCAAAAGTGATAAAAAAAAACACACACACACACACACTCATACACATTTAGTTTTCCAGGAGTAGGCTAGCCTAACAGAGGGTTTAAACAAGATGATCTTTGGGTTAAGTCTCTGAGTGCTTTTAATGGTGCCTAAGAACATTAGTGTGTGGAAGTGCTTCAGAGTTCCTACTTTGGAAAATTTTAATTAAGAGACTTGAGTTTCTGGATATTTATATAAACACATGGGAAAAGACAGAGAGGCACGGAAGAAAACCCTGTTCAGCAAACTTCCATCAGTGCTGTAAGGGAGTAGCTACTAGCATGTTCAAAGAAAATGACAGTCTTGCAAGCAGCTCACTGGCGTTCAGTGATGTAGGGCTATCTGTAAGCAGCTATTTTACCTTATAAGCAATATTCTCTCTCTTGAGTTTTAGAACTCCTGACAACTATCGGATGATTGTAAAACCTTTTAGTCTCATAAAGCCCTGCATGTGTCATTTGCCTCCCACCTTTTACTGAAGGCAGGCTCTCTCATTGTCTTGGAACTTTGCCATATAAGTCGGGCTTGCTGGCCATACTGTTTCCTGGGATCTGGCTGTCTTGTCAGAGGTGGGGCTAAAGGTCCCAGCTTTTTAAGTGGGTCCTGGTCACCCCAAAGCAGTCTTCATGCTTGTGTAGCATGCGCTTTACCCAAAGCCATCTCCCATGAATTAACTTTTTACATGAGTACAATAGGATTAATTTTGAGATTCTTATCAACTAAGTTCTGACAACAATTGACTGATTGACCAATCAATGAGAGAAATGCCTGATGATATATTTGCCAATTTCTCTTGTCATTTAAAAATACTTTTTATTCTCTACTGATGTATTTCTAGTTTCCTGATTTTGAACATTTTAATAACATATTCGAACCTTTTAAATATCTAGAATCATTTGTGAGTTGAAATCTTATTTTTTATTTTATTTGACTTTTTCAATGTTGGTTGATTTTTGAAAATTACAAAAAGATTATCCTTTTGTTATACATTTTGTTTACATTTTTTTTGTGGGTGGTGTGAGAGTGTATGTGTTGGTGTGGAATGTGTGTGTGTGCATGTGGAGACAAGAGCTTGGTGCCAGGAGTCGTTTTCAGTCACTCTCCGTCTTAGTTTTTGAGAGTAAGTTTTGAGAAAGCTGGAACTCATCAGGTGGCTAGACTGGCTAGTCAACAAGCCCCTGGGTCCAGTGGTCCCCACGTCCCCAGCGCTGCGATTAAGTGCCCAGCATTTGATGTGGGTGCTGGGACTGGGACTTCAGGTCCTCATGTTTGGGTAGCAAGCTGCTGTTGGCCTCTCCCCAGCCCCTTTCTCCTCCTCCTCCTCCTCCTCCTCTCCGTCCTCCTTGTTCCCCAACTGGAGTGTCTTCTTTAACCCATTTATTCTATTTCCTCCTAGTTTGGAAGTTTACATGTTTACCTACAACTGCAAAAGACCTTTTTACACTTAAATCTTCCTATTATCTTTAAAGTTAAAAGCAAGTTAACATCTTTATGCTTTACTGAACAACACTAGAATCCCAAAACCCTTCAGTTCACTCTTCAGTTTTTTTTTTTTTCTGACACTGAGACTGTTTGCTCACATTTTCCAAGCTTCTTTCTTGGATATCAGCTCTTCTCATTACACATATCTTCTCTTTCCAAAGCATCTTATTTTAAAGTTTCTTAAATGATGGCCCCACAGAAGTAGTCACTCTCAGGTTTTGAGTTCACAGGAGCGTCATCACCCTCACTTGTGAAATTTGTTTTGCTGGTATGCAACAATATATTGAGAGAGTTGTCATTCTGATTTTAAAGATGTGATTTGAGCTAGCTTCTAGAAATCAATCTTTAATTTGACGTCAGGCCATTGCAGTTATATTTTTTTTTATGGCCTTGGTGTTTTGAAGTTTTACCTGAATCTCTGGAAGTTTGAATTTGTTTGCATTTTTATGAACCCACTGGATTTTTAGAATATAAGGACTCAGCTTTGTCAGTAGCCCTGGAAACCATCAGCTCCTGGTTCTCTTAGCATTTCCCTTCCCGTGCTTTCTACTAGCCTCTCGTGGGAATCCAACTATGTACATTTGAGATCCTCATCTCAGTCTCATGTCTCAATTCCATTTTAAATACTTCCTATTCTGATCTCTCCATGCTAAGTTCTAAATGCATTTTTCTGATTTATTCATCAGTTCACTATTTTTCCCCATGTCTGTTTAATTTTGTGTTTAATCTGTTCTTTGAATTTCAAACGTCTCATTGGCAAATGTTTTATTCGGTCATGTTGAATCTTCATGATCAATTTGGACAGTTTTTTTTTCTCCTTAGGCTTACTACCAGTGCTCTTTCATTTTTTAAAAACATACTCAATAGGTTATTTTATATTATGAGATAGATTAGACCTAAGTCTTCGGGCATTATAAAATTTGTTATTATTTTTTAAATTTAGAATGACTATTGATCAAAGAGGTATATATATATATATATCTTTGTGTGCATGTCTGTTTTTTAATGGCTATATATATACATTTTCATATTTACATGTCATATACACACATTTATATAGACACACATCATTTTGAGGGAGGTTCCTAAGCATTTTATCTCACAATTTCTTTAAGCCTGAGCTTAAAATGTTCTGTCTTAGATCTGCTTTTTTATTTCTGCTAGATACGTGTGGGCAATATTGCCTATGACCAGATTAACTAGATTTATGAAGTATGATGGCAGAATGAATTCTGGTACCAAATCTGCCTCAGGGTTGTTCTGTGGTTTTGGCATCTCGGCGGAGATATGTTCTTTCTTCCTTTGTGTGTGTGTGTTTTTCCATTCTACTTGAAGAAGACAGGCACACATCCCAGCTATGTTGTTCTGACAGATAGGTCATATCAGACATAGAGAAACTCTTAAAGACATAAAAGTAGAAGACTTAAGCTAGATATTTTTAAATCATAAAATAAGGTAGGCAATTGTTTTTGAAAATAAAACATATCAAAACCTATTCAACCAAAGAGAAAGAGAATGCCAACCAACAAACACATAGGAAACTGAAAATACAGTCAGTACATAAACTGGAAGAAAAGCTTGATCCCAATTTCAGGACCTGGTTGTTTTATTTGTGATTTCCTTCAAGTGATCAAACTACTGTAATATTGATTTCACACACACACACACACACACACACACACACACACACACAGAGCACATTTACAGATACAAATACAAACCATTCTTCCATAAGATTATAGAGATAATTCACCAATCATACTTATTTAAAAAATCATCACTGGGTCTAAGGTGGCCCAGTCACTTTGGAAGCTGAAGCAGAAAGACTGAAGAAAGACTCAAGGCAAGCCCATGTAAGCAAATGAGACTGTCTCTCATTAAGAAAAGGATGCTGAGTGTATTGCTCAATGGCAGAGTACTTGCCTAGCATGAATAAGATCACCAATACTGAGCAAATTCCATCAAGAATCATACAGATTTTCCAATGATTTATCTACTATAATATATCATGCTAATAGGTATGATTAAGTAAAGTGTGATGACCTCAATTTATATTAGCGACATCCATTGTCACTTAATGTAAATTTATGAGAAATAAGAAATAACATGTAAAAAAATTAGATGTCAAGATGAGATGGAATATCTTGTTTATTGTTTGAATGATGTAGATTATTATAGTAACATTAAAAACAAAGGTTCTCCAGGTGTCCTCAACAGAGGAATGGATACAGAAAATGTGGTACATTTACACAATGGAGTACTACTCAGCTATTAAAAACAATGAATTTATGAAATTCCTAGGCAAATGGATAGACCTGGAGGGCATCATCCTGAGTGAGGTAACCCAATCACAAAAGAACTCACACGATATGTACTCACTGATAAGTGGATATTAGCCCAGAAACCTAGAATACCCAAGATATAAGATACAATTTGCTGAACACATGAAACTCAAGAAGAACGAAGACCAAAGTGTGGACACTTTGCCCCTTCTTAGAATTGGGAACAAAACACCCATGGAAGTAGTTACAGAGACACAGTTTGGAGCTGAGACGAAAGGATGGACCATCTAGAGACTGCCATATCCAGGGATCCATTCCATAATCAGCCTCCATACGTTGACACCATTGCACACACCAGCAAGATTTTGCTGAAAGGACCCTGATATAGCTGTCTCTTGTGAAGCTATGCTGGTGCCTGGCAAACACAGGAAGTGGATGTTCACAGTCAGCTATTGGATGGAACACAGGGCCCCCAATGGAGGAGCTAGAGAAAGTACCCAAGGAGCTAAAGGGGTCTGCAACCCTATAGGTGGAGCAACAATATGAACTAACCAGTACCCCCAGAGCTGTGTCTCTAGCTGCATATGTATCAGAAGACGGCCTAATTGGCCATCATTGGGAAGAGAGGCCCCTGGTCTTGCAAACTTTATATTTCTCAGTACAGGGGAACAGACCAAGTACAGGGCCAAGAAGTGGGGGTGGGTGGGTAGGGAAGTGGGGGGCGGAAGGGTATGGGGGACTTTTGGGATAGCATTTGAAATGTAAATGAAGAAATTACCTAATTAAAAAATACTTCCGTTCTGAAAAACAAAAAACAAAAAACAAACAAACAAACAAAAAACCAAAGGTTCTTTGAAAGGCCAATAGTATATTTAACATTGGTCTGGTCATTGCAATGAGATAAAAATGGACAAGTAACCCACAAATAAGAAGGGAAAACTACCCGACTAAAAACAGGGAATGACTTAAAAATTGATTGAATTAAAACATCTTGATAGTAAGTTGATTTCTCTATATTTAAGGATAGTTTTTACAAAATTAATAAATTAACTTTATAATATCACGTGGGGTCTGTCAACTAGGTTTAAAGAGGCAATTCAACAATGTCAGTTTAATATTTTTCTTTGTGAAAAAAATCAAATGAAACTTTTGTGGTATTTTAATGTGTTATACGGCCACAGAAATAGCTTGGCATTTTTTGATAGTAATAGGCAGTTAGTGAGACTGGTTATCATCCACAAACTCCTAGCCTATATTAGATCTATAGCGTAGTCACAGAAACTCGAAGGGATGTGAAAGAGAGAATTTAATATTACCTGGAAACTTGGATGTATGGAAAAATTAACTCTCTACTCTCTTTCTACTTCTTGTCATTTCTTATTTCCTATTTTGAAATAATGTATGTGGGATGTTCAATCTTAGGTCATACAGGATTCCTGTCCCCATATTTTCTCTTATTACTTTGTACTGAAAGCCAAATTTCTTACTTGCATGAAAATGCACCAGAGATTTTCCATTTGGTAGACTTTATTTTAGTCACTTGCAAGGGACAGCAACTTGTTTCCCCAAAAGCCAGCTGTAAATTTCATCTCTGAGAGAAAAGCAGAGGACTAAAGCATTAGGGATGGCGGACACCACTGTGGACCAAGCGGAATAGGAACTGGGTGAAAATGATTCTTCTTCCATGGTATAGCAGACATGTATGTGTGTTCAGGGCAGTGTCTGGCGCTAGGAGGCACATGTGTGAGGCATTTCAGGATGGTTTATTTCATTCAAGTGTCAAGAGACAAAGCACGGGCAGTGTTACTGCAGAACTGTTATTAACTGAATGGAATCTCATCGGTGGTGTCAGTGAGTGAGGCTTGGGAAGCACACGCGTCTGAACTTGCTGAAAGCACTACACGGCAAATGGTGGTAATTTTTCCTCTTTCCAATTGAGTGGAACTGTCAATTATCTTCTTCCTCTTGCTGGAAGGACTTTTCTTAACAATGTGGCTCTCTTCTACTCAGCCCAGGGACCCAGCCCCAACTCTGACAGAGAGGAAGCCAATCATACCTGTAGACTCCATGTCTGCTCTGCTTCCTCCTTGATGAGGGTACTACAGAGGAAGAGGGAGAAGAGTAGGGCAGGAGCAGAGACCCCTGAAGGCTGACACAGGCTCCTGAGCCTCCCTTTCTCCTTCCTCACTTTTCTAGCAGGCCAAATGTGGATATAGCATTCTGTCTTAGCACCCCATATCTTGGCAACATGCTGGTGTTCTGTGCCTGTTGGTCCAGAGTCAGGAACAGAGGGAACAATTTCAGAGTTTATTTGCTTTAGAAAGTATCAACCAAATACTAAAATTTGGCTCGCTCTCTGCAAATCACATCCCAGACAAGTTCAGTATGTCTAACTTTGTCTACTGCAGGGATTTCTATGGCAAGTATTTATATCAATCCGACATAGGCTTATGGTTTTAACAGAAGTGCAAAGTTCAGGGAATAAGTGCTTCTCCCAAGGACTAGGTGTAGAAAAAAGATGGCTTTAAAGGTTGCCCATTTACTTATTTCATTTTCTTGTACTATCTTTGGGAGAAAATATTGATTTTTTTCCTTCCGTGTTGCTTCTCTGGAGGTAGAATCTATCCACATTAATCGATAACAGTACCCAGTTTAAATGTCCAGTGTAAACAGGAAGAGAGTGGAACAGAGAGCTTCATCTGGGAGACAAACAACTTCTAAAGAAGTACTAGGAGAAAGGCAAGAGCCCAGAAAAGATTCTTAAAGATAAATGAATAGGGAAATTGTGTTCTTCCTGGCAGGCAATCAGACATGAAGATTACCTGACAAATCCTTACCTCTCGTTTAAAGATCAAATGCCTATCAGAAAAGGGGAAATGATAAGGCTTGAAACGGCAGTCTTAAATTACAGGAAATATAGATGAAGTTCACTGTCATTTTCCTCCCCTCACTGCAGAGGACTGTATCTAACATTTATTAGGAAACTATGCTACACCATCTAAGGTTTGCAGAAAATCCTGGACTATAACTTTCTATCTTAAGAAATAATATATGTTTCATTTAGCATGGACACCTTGGGTCCTTCCTTCCACTATGCAGAGCTGAGGGACATTAGCTGAAATGGCATCAGAAATACTGTCTCCTCACTCACTGGCTGAATGACTCTCATGTGACCATGGTGCTTCCTTTTTCCCCAAATAGGTATTCAATATGATGTACTAATGTTTACTAGAGAAAACACTAGCAAAATTGTTTAGGTTGGCATGCTTTTCAAATGCCATTTTTAAGCAAAATCAAAAAGTCTCTAGTATGCCACAGGGCTTGGCTGCTCAGAGAGGCAGGATTCAGAAAGTTGACCAAGCTTACCCCATGCTGTTGTTGGGCAGGTTTCAGGCTGTAGGGAAGCCCTGGGACACTGCTCTTGGAGTGGGAAAGCGCTGGAGCTGGCTTTGGGGATCCCCAGACCTGTGACCAGGCTGGTCAGTCTGTTTCTTAGGCTCTCGGACACCCAGGCGCCACTGGGAACTGTGAAAGAAATCGGAGTGGGAGCCGCAGGCTGGATCTAGCCTGTTGCCGGGTGGAAAAAGGGGTGAGAGCCTTGGCTTGACTGCAGCGGCAAGTTTGAGCTTGGTGGCACCCGAGGCTGGGAGCACAGAGAGATTAGGCAGTAGCTCTATAGACAAAGACCTTCTCCATGGCTCCCCACTGCGAATCCCGGATAAAAAAGAGGCAGTTTTAAGGCATCAGTTGTCATGGTGGAAAGTGGATGAGTAAATCCCACTTCTCAGGGAGGGTCTGAGGTTAAAGCCTTTTTCAGGGAGGAATGTCTGGGAAAGGAAAGCTTATTGGCTAAGCCCTCCAGGCCTTTAGGTAGCTCATTGAAATGGAGATCTGTACTTGAGCATGACCGCACTTCAGGACCTCTACCTGTGGAGGGGATTGGGGCGTTGTCCTTAGATGACGGATGGCTATAAATCTATAGGGTGTCTGGTTCTCCAGGAACAGGCAAAACACCTACCATCCCTTCAAGGTCTCTGAGGTTTTAAGCCTTAGCTCAACCAGGGAGCAAGATGCCTTTCACGGTCCCACATTGTGAGGAAGGGAAGGTAGGGTTGGGTCATCTTTGTTTTTAAACTGCCTTTGTCTAAGTGGTAACACTATAAACACAGTCAAAGGGAGAAAGTAGCTTTCTGTCTCAAGACCCAGCACCTCCATTATCCAATGATAGCTGCATTCAACGGTTCCTCAGGTCACTTTCAGAAATATCTTATATATGAGCCTAAATACTTATTCATAATATTAAAGTGGAAATGTAAGCCAATTATAGCCAGTGTTTTTTGACTGGATTTGTATACTTAAGAAATATCCAGAGTGCTCTATCAGTTCATTGGCATCTATCTTGTTTAATAATATTGGGGATTGCCAGAGTTAATTATTTAATCTTTTACAGCTGGACATCTTTTTCACAGCTTGCCACTGTTACAATTTTGCAACGTACATGTTTATTCTTCCAGAGACTGAATGTCTGTCTTTAAATTCATGTGTGGAAATCTAGTTGCCACGGTGACAGTGCTGAGGGGTGTGGCTTTTCGGGAGGTGATGAGGCCACAGAGCAGAGCCTGGGAGTCCTTGCCACAAATTCAAGTGTCTTGTGTCTGGATCTCGTACTTCTCAGCCTCCAGAACTGGAGGGAATTTATTAATAATAAGTTATATACAAGTCTAAGACTGTTTGTCACAGGAGCCCACACAGTTTAAATCTTATCTCTTTGTTACACTTTTGTTTATCTCCCTGTAGGGCAGATTTCCTAGAAGTAGAATTTTTAAATCAAAGAGTAAGCGCATTGGGGCTGGAGAGATGGCTTGGTGGGTTAGAACTTTGGCTGCTTTTCCAGAGGACGAAGGTTCTTTTCCAACCATTTACATGGTAACTAACCACCCAAACAAACATGTAACTCAAGTTCTAGGAGATCCAATGCCCTCTTCTTGGCCTCTAAGGGCACCAGGCACATGGTGAACAGACATTCATACAGGCAAAGCATCCACACACATAAATAAAGATGAAAGAAAGTTAGGAGTAAACACCATTGAAGCCATTTTAGCTATAACTGACTGACTTCCTCTATTAGCACACTGGAGCTCTCCGTGTCTTCACATTCTTCCCAGTTTCGGTCCTCCTGCTCAGGTGCCTGGTACATTTCTGTTTAGTTTTAATTCAGCTGGTTACTTGTGAATGTTTTCACCTGCAAACTGAATTTGCACACTTTTTTCCCCCAGTGATCTATCTTTTCTTCGTCTTAGTGGAAAAGCCCAGGATTACTATGAAGGTTAAAGCCATGTAAAGTGAGGAGTTTGGGGATTGGCACACAGTAAATGCCCCAAACCAACAACCAACACCCTCACTTCATTTCAGAAAACTGGAATTACTGGGGTGCTATCTTCCCTTACTTCATATAGGACATTGATGATGTAAGGGAAGGTGCTTTCTAACAATATTCGTCAATATTTTCTTCTCTGTACTCTAAGAGGTATATGGATTTATAGGTCGAGACCTACTTGTTTTAAATTTTTTATTATCATAGTTGAAATCTGGATCTTATTGAGTTCGGTGCACTTGTCAATTGGGAATTAGTACAATATAAATCTCCGCACAGCTGAACAATATCCAAAGCTAATGATGTCTAACATCTCAAAACACCTTGCAACTTTTCCTCTAGTTTTATATTCGTATGTTCATATTTCTTTTTTTCAAAGGAATTATAATTTTTAAAACTACATCTTAGCACTTTATGTAAACTAATCAATCAATTCGAGCACTTTATGTAAACTAATCAATCAATTCGAGTAAAATGCAGGTAGACATTTTAACTATTTATTATAAAATATGGTTTCACCATCATCTTTAAATCCCTTCCTATACAGTAAAAATATCAAAATACTTGTTTTTAAAATGTCACATCCAGCAGTAATTTGCACACTTAAAAACACAAGCCCCTACATGCAGAAGATGCAGGAAGACTGAAAGACTGACCCGTGGGTTCCAACTGTTCTAAAAGTCGGCCCAACAATTTCTATTCTTTCTTCATGTAAAGGTGACCCATTGGATGTATGAGTTTGTAGAGTAAAGACTCTTTACTAAAAACAGGAAGGAGATGGGATACCATGGTGGGTAACATAGTTTATAAATGTCTGGAGAAGTTTACCTGGGGTGTATGCTGGAGTTTGCCCAGTGTCCTTCACCAACATCCAAATCTCTCAAGGGGCTACTTTTCTTCAGTGAGAGCAAGTTCTCCATAAAACTGGGATGACAGTGGTTCAGTGGTCTCTTCTCTTCTTCTATGTGTGAGCATTTGTTTGTTTCACATTTATCTTTTACATTTTGAATGCCTCTCACAGTGGCTGGAGAATAGTAAGTGCTTGATATATGTTGACTGTTTGGATAATGAATGAATGAATGAAGGGATAATTTATTACTCCTCATCTTCTAAGGAGTATGGATAGATAAAGCAAGCTTTCTCCACTTAGTAAATAGTATTGATCAGCAGCACTGGACTGAGCTGAGCACTTTTAAAATACATAGCACCGAATGCTTGCAGCCAGACAGTCATGGGCCCAGTGTCACATGGACCACATGATGGGGCTTGTCCATCACAGATCAGGAAAGACTAGCTGTTTAATGTAAATCACATCACTTTCTCCTTCCTTTTCCTCCCTCCAAACTCTCCCAAGTTTGCTCTTTTTCAAATTCATGGCCTCTTTTTTTTTTGGGTAACTATTATTATGTGTAGATATATATTTAAAAAGCTAACATACCTATTAGTTTCTCTTCTGTAAAAAATTTTAGGGATCTTTAACTTGTTTATTCTATGTCAGCAAACACTAACAAATCTGTAGATGTATGCATTTGCCAATTTAAATAAAGGCGTTTAGGAAAGGAAGTTTTAAAGCTAATGCACATGTATATTTGCAATCCTTGTTATCCAAAGCTACATATGTTTGGATAGATTATGTTTAACAAGGCACTGGATATCCTCTAAACAGCTCTGAATAAGGTAATCATTCTGATGGGCATCTAGTTAAATATAAACATGTTGGAAACCCCACACGATGAGATGAAATAGAGCTCGGACTTCCAGTTTAAGATGTTTTCCTGAAGCACCCATGTACGAAAATGTACACAAATTTGGAAAACAATTTTACAGTAAATAATGGAAAACTAATCACAGAGCATGTAGCCAGCTAAGAAAGTAAATGGTAACATTCTCCAGTAATTCAGCCTCCTTGAAATAACAACATAAACATGTTATTTCCACCACATCTGTGAGCACCGGAAAGAGGTACGGCAAAGGAACAGGAGGAAGGACATGGGGGCTGGGTTGGAACACTGGGGATGATTTTCTACAGATAACTAGGCATCTGCAAGCCCTAATGTTGGATAATACTTTGAGATAAAATATTCTATGTTAGAGGGAAGCTCATTTGGATCCAAGATGTTCTAAAGGGGGTAGGATATTTATTCATTCCATTCTATAAGGAAGCTTCTTAAAACTCAGAAAGTAAACAATTCAAAAACTTCAGGAAGACCCTGAAACTGATCAAAGACACGATGTTCCTCAATCCTCAAGCTTATATAGGCAGTAAAGACTGCTGAGAGACATTCTCAAACCAGCTGAGTTGCCTGACAGAGGCTAAGACCAACTGAGCTCATTGGAAGAGACACTCTCTAACCTGTTGAGCTACCTGAAAGCCGTGGGCTACAACTTTTTTTAATTTAAATTTATTTATTTATTTTACTTATTTACTTTATATCCTGCTTATTTGCTTTACACATCCCCCTCTCTACAGATTTTGTGAGCTATATGCTGGGGTAGGGTTTCAGGGCTACTGCTTGTCTTTGAGTAATTTTTGCCCCTTTATAGTAACCATTACCCATTCTCTTAAGAGTAACCCCAATAAAACTCATTGGCTACCAGAGTTGAAATTAAGTGGTATCCTTTGACTTGATAGTTTTCCACTGTCTTTGGTGATATGACTTTTGTTTGCAACTTCTCAGGAATAGTGTCACATGACACTTATGACATAAGATTAAGGAATTCAGTAGTTGCTTACAGATCTGATTGCTAAGCTTGTCCATTTTTGGTTTTCTAATTCAGAGTGCATACTCCCCACCCCCTTTATACCTCCCTTTTCAGACATGGCCAAAGTCCTAAGCCAAGTGGCCCTGACATGCTAGGCATTCTTTCTGTCTGGAGACCACTGTTGAGCTGTCTGCTTTCTTAGTTCTAAACTCTGGAAACATGGCTTTCTCCCTTCCTCCTGTCAGTTTGTTCCATCCAGCAGCTATTCAGGTCCCCAGTTTGCTCCATTGCCCTTTTTCTCTCACATTCCAATAAAATTATCCTTGAGCTTCTTTGTAAGTCCATTTTAAATTCTTTTATCTATGACTAATGAGACCTGTAAAAGAGACCCTGTAATGTAGTAACATTCACACTTTCTCTGAATTTTACTTTATGTTTTTAGTGTGCTATAGAAACTTAGATTTGACCATTTTCTTTAGGAAGCCTGAGACTTCTGGGTTACATTTTCTTCATGTATAAAGTAAAAGGATTTTAAAAAGTCCATCCTCTTAAGATCTTTTCAGCTTTAACTTTCTAGAAGTCTGCAGAATGAGGTAGTATTTTCTTTCCATTCCTCTGTTGGCATACATGTAGATTTTTTTATTAATAAAGAAATATTTGTAGGAGAATAGATGCAACCAAGGATAGTCATAGTAAGTAACTTCAGTCAGCCTCAGAAGGACAGATATTATGTGCTTTCTCTCATTGGTGGGTTTTGGATTTTACATAGATTCACAAAACCATCTATGTAGTATTACATGAAAATAGAATTGAACTAGAGAATGAGGGAACTATTGTGGGTGTAATTTAAGAAAATGGGAGGGGCAAAGAAAAGGAGCATATGTACAAAGTATAGTCTAGACTTCTATAAAGTGTTTTATATGACTTGGTACCATAGGAAATTGACCTATGCCAATGGAACACAGACACACATATGCATACATACATTCACAAAGGCACACATATATGTGTAATTAGGTCCTAGTTGTGATAACAGTTCGGGTAGGGGAACTCATTCTTTCTCTGACTGTTCTATGCAGTCCCCAGTGAGGAAGTTTCTGGTCCATGGCGACAGCATGACGAATACTGTCATCTGAGCTTTCTCAATCGTTTATCTTTCCTTGGGATTTTAATCTTAACCTCCAGACCACTTCTGAGGTCAACTGAGCTATTTTCTATTATGGTGAGTAAAAGCACTACATTGTTTAAGAGTGCCTTGGTTTATTTTCATCCCATTTATTACTTAGAATAGTTGCTGATATACCAGATACTTCATTTATATACTAAAAATGGATAGAAAATTCACAAGTTCTTTGAAGCCATATGCAAGAGGCAATAGGTCAAATAACAAGTTATCTTCATGATTTGTGGTATGGATCTCAGTGTACTTCACCGGGGGTGGGGGGGGGGAAGGAGAATTAGGCTTCTGGAATCCTTCACTTCCTATGATGGGGCTGTGATGGCAGTGGAGTAGGAGGGGCTAAAGTGCTGTGTGTGCTGGGGTCTTAATGAATTCGAATCTGAGAGAAGGGTGGAGAGAGAATTAGAAAGAAGGCTTGGTGTCATACACTGAACTTTTAAGGATGTACTTTAAAATTCACAATTTTCAGTATACAAACGATAGGAAATACAGACTAGAGATGAAAAAGAAGGGTCCAGTTTCCAGATTTCAGGCAGTCTCAGTATGGTACAGGGTAGGTGGTGGGGGCACTAAATCTCTATGGGGAGTATTTATTAGGCCCTATTGGACAGAAAATTTTATTTTTTATCAGAGAATATACACTAAAGACAAAGTTCAGGCTAATGCCATGTTTTTAATTATTTCTCAACTTTAGCCCACACATCACCACCCCCACCATCATCATAAATTATAGGGTTGTTGTAAGGATTAAATAAAAAAAAGCATCTAGAGTTTAGCACACTGACTGGTTCAGAGACTATTATAGTAAGATGATGAGTATGCACTTTAAAAGAGTAAATGACATCTCTGTGTGTGTGTGTGTGTGTGTGTGTGTGTCTGTGTGTCTGTGTGTCTGTCTCTCTCCCCCTCTCTGTATGTGTGTGTTTCTGTTTGAGCACATGTGTTTTTGTGCATGCATGTGGAGTCCAGGTGTCAACATTAGGTATTATTTCTTATGTTCTATCCCCATTTCAGTGCATAAAATTTAAACCACATATCCTCAAAATTCCACTGAAATAAAAGAAAGAACAGATGGAATACTATTAAGAGTTTGTTTACAAGGAATCTGAGCTTTTAATTTTCTCTATAGGGATATATTCAAATTATCCTGGTTAGATATAAGCTCTAGTGGAGTGGAATATTGGGTGTCTCTTCCATCTAGACACTTAGAACAATGTATGGCTTACATCAACAGTGCACTAGAGGTCCAATAAATATATGTATGACTAGTGAATTACTTATAGAGTCATAAATAATTTTGGGAGCTGAAAAATACAGATATTCCTATCCTTATAAAGATCAGTTCCCTAATGGTTTATAGACTTTGATCTTTAACCTTAAAAAGTGACATATAGTTTTAAAAAATAATTAGAATATTATAGACCACATAATAAAATCATGGTCATAACATGGAATCATTTTGAAAATGATCACTTTGCTCTAGTATATTAAAGGTCTTTGTAGAAAAGGATCTGAGAGATTTGTGACAGTAAGACACCAATAGTCTAATATATAATAACGCTTAGCCAATATATGGGGTATAAACCTTCTAATAGTCAATTTTCTTTAAAACTTGGAAATATCTTTGGCCTCATTTTTTTTTTTTTGTATTCTCTGGCAGCGATCATATTTCACTGGACATCCCATGCTCTGTGAGAACCTCCCTCTATTCTATTTGGTAATAAGTTGGAGCCATCTTTGATCACT
The DNA here is from genome assembly GCF_978045245.1 of Mus caroli. Classification (NCBI taxonomy): domain Eukaryota; kingdom Metazoa; phylum Chordata; class Mammalia; order Rodentia; family Muridae; genus Mus; species Mus caroli. The sequence goes on along the minus strand of NW_028227275.1, from coordinate 27,760,585 downwards.
GAACCATGCCTTGCTCAAACAAAACAGGCTGCCTTTCACAGTCCCACACATGAGGATGAGAGAAGTGCTTTACATTGAGGCCAAGACCAGTGAAAATGGCTGGATTTCCTGGGTTTCTTTCTCCATTTCACTCACCCCAATTTTCTGGCCTTTTATTTCAGATGGCAGCGTTGCGCACTCAACATCAGATTGCATAAACCTCAGGGTGCTATATGAGCCATGGGTTCTGTATACTCTTAAATTTTTGAGAAATGCCAATTAATTGCTCTGACTAGTATTCAAGTATAACTTTTAAAATGATGTACTTTGGGAAAGAATGGGCTTCAATGAAAGCATTTTATATTTCATATCAGCAGTAACTAAGTTATATTTTTCTTTTTCTTCTCTCATTATTTGACTCAATTTCATTAATTAACTTTTAATTGACTAGCATGCTATTGAGAAATACTTTATGCTAAGCACCAACTACAGACAGATCCACCTATGGACCCATAAAAAAATTGAAGATAAATTAGATATTAAGCAAAGAGCTCATGGACATATGTATAGTTACTTTTCTTGTAGCTATAGTAAGATATCTTAAAAAAGGGACAAAGGGTTTATTTTGGCTCACATTTCAGGTACAACAGCAGGGAAGTCAAGACGGCATGAGCTTGAAAGTAGCTGCTCACATTGTATCCACATGTGCTCACATCACATTTTCCTTTTATATATTCAAGGATCCTAGCCTAGGGAATGGTGACACCCACAATGAGCCAGTCATCTCATTTCAAGTAATCTAATAAGGATAATCATGTACAGGCATGCTCAGATATATGTCACCCAAGTAGATATCATCAAGTTGGCAATTGAGATTACTCACAATTACTGAAAATACAGGCTGCTATTTAAGAGTACTGAGGGAAACTGAATTAAATAGAGAATATATAAATGGCTTCTGTCCAGAAATGGTGATGTAATCCTAATCCTAGTACTAGGTAGTACTAGTACTGCCAAAGACAGAATAATTACTGAAAGTTCAAGGCCAACCTAAGTCTACCTTATGAGTTCCAGTAGAGCCAAGACTATATAGTGAGACCCTGTCTCAACAACAACAACAACAAACAACAACAACAGAAGCAGCTGCAGCAGCAACAGTAAAGAAAAGAAAACAAATAAGAAGAAATGGCCTCTGTAGAAGGAGCAATTGAACTTTGACAGTCTACAGAGAAAATTATTGAAATGGGAAAATTCACAACTGGTTAAAAAGTATGTGACAGGGCAGCTAGACTGGCTAAGAGTGACGAACTGGTGAGGTAGGCACATGCCGAGGCAGACAAACTATGATCTTGATACCAAATACTTTGCACACTTGTGTTTGTACTAATTTATTGAGGCATGTCCATACCCATGTCATTGCATAGTATATATTGCTTTAATTACACCAGTGGATCTGAGTAGATGCTTCTTAGGGTGTATAGCTCACAAAATCTAGAATATTTATCTTCTGGCTGTTGTAGGAAAAGGTTTGTGACTCTTGTTCTAGGTCACTTAACCCAGTGTAGGACAAGTGAAGGATTTGAGGTTTAATCTTATATGCAAAAGAAGGTATTGGAGAGCTTTTGATTGGAAGCAAGTGAGTGGCCTGGGCAGATACGGGCTTTGGGAAGACATTTCTGGCTCCATAAAGGAACTGGAGAAGGTAAGTATCTAGAAGGCTACTTGAGAGAAAACAGTGGCTTGGCAGGATCAAGTGCAATGAAGAGATGAGCTCAAAGTTGACTTTGGGAGCAGTCAGTCTGACTTAATTACATATTGTTCATTGACATAAATGAGAAGAAGAAACAAAGATGTTTCCTGAGTTTTGCTTGAGAGAGTGAAAAGACTAGTGATTTCATCTTTTAGAAACATGGAAATTGTCAAGGACTGAGCATAGGGCGTGAAACTAGGCAATGGGTAGGCAGCATGGAAGAACAGTTGGATATGAATGAAAAAAATAAAGAAAGCAATTTTCACAAGTATTTCTGATTTCTACTCTTGTCCAGGACTGGGATATTTTTCCTAGCCTCAGTTCCTTTAAAACTTCCAAAGATTCTGCTCGTTTAGGGGGAAAAACAGCCATATTTACTGAGACTGTATATATTTCTGGATCTGTTTAAGAGAAGCTTTGCCCTTTGGCTAAGACCCCCCAAGCTTTATGAAAACATCTATTTATCCTGGGACAACGGGAGATTTTCAGCTTGTTACAGCTTTTACTTGTGCTGCCAAAAGGAAAAAACAGAAGGATTCAATGGTCTTTTAATTGGACCTCACTCAGATCCCTAGGGCAGAGGGCTTAACCTGACTCACATTTGGATTTTAGGCTCTCGATGGCTGTAGTGTTATTTCCACAATATGTAAGAAATATCCTAGGTTTTCTAAGATGTCACTCCACTAAAATCTTCATTTCCTCAATATTCACCATTCCTGTGAAGTCAGCCTTTATTATACATTGTTATTTTGTCCTAGTCAGCACTGTGTCCTATGTGGAACTTTGTGTCTTAAGTGATGTTATCATTGGCCTGTTTTCCTGAATTAGGCAAGATTTCCTCCTTGAGCCTGTGTACAAGTTTGCCCTAAGAATATCATGTTGTCATCATAGTAGATGCATGGTTGGGTTCAGTTTTAGATCTGTCACTGTTTGAAAGGATTCTGTAAAAAGATGAAATATATCTCTTGGCTATAATTGACCAAAACCTTTGCTTTAGTCCATCTGGTTCATTAAGATGAAGATTTTGCTTTGATATTATAAAATTTTGAATTTTAATATCTGAGATCAATCATATAATGAAGTTATTCAAGTTAGCAGAAAAAAAAATTCCTGTCCCCACTTTGTACAGGAAATCAACCAGGCCACTTTGGGCAGTCTTATTCTTTCCTAATGAGATGAATGAATTATTTTTCCTCTTGTATTTTGACTTATGATTAAAGAATAGATCTGGGTACTTGGGCAAGATTCTTCAATTAAAGAAGAAATTCTTCGAGAAGCCATTACTCTGAAAATAGGAGAGGAAGGAAACAAACAGGAATTTTGTTTTTAATGTAAAAAGAGAATTAGGCTCGGGTGAACTCAGGTTTCAAGGCCATCTTCTCGACACTACTAAGCAGTGTAAGGGCACTTAATAACATCAACGAAGAATTCATTAGTATTACATAGAACAGAACCCAGTTCAGTGGAAAAACCTATATTTTAATTTCAAGGATGGTACATTATTACAACTGTGAATTTGAAATATTTTATACTAAAGTTGTCCCCTAGTCCCACAGATCAGTTATAAATATTAATGGGATTTCAACAGAGTCTTTTCAGATTCTGATGTTTAATATTCATTCATGTTATGCAGGGAATTGAATGTCTTGTATGGTACATGTGAACTCTTCTCAATATATAGGTGAGCACATATATGAAGTCTATAGGCATAATTACCATTAAAAATACCAAGGTCTGCATGTGATTTTAGAGAGCATAGCAAAGTCTTCTCAACTAAAGACCAAGCACATCACTAGTAATAATTTGAAGGGCTTTTTAGGCTGAACTGAGTCAATAATATCACAAATGATGAAAGGATGGGCTAGTGATTCTGGCAGTTAAAAACGCTACCTGACTCAAAGTTTTTAATGTCATAGTGAAGAGATTTCCTGTGGTGAGACTGTGTAGTTAAGACTTTGAAACTTGCTCTTGAAACAGTCTTCATGGTTGAAGCCAGATCTCCTCAGAGAATACCCTATTTTCTGATCATCAGTACATCATGTTCAAGATTTCATAAGCAGGAAGAATCGCACCTGACTTCCGCGCTGAGTTTAATACTTGAGAGATTGTGTAGTCTCATTATGTGTAAGCGCTATCACTTTAACAAAATAATATTTGAAACACTTATTGGCATGCTTGTCTCATTGTCAAAATGAATGTGCTTATATAAATAAAAGACTAATAGGAAAACATGCTGTTTGTGACAATTATAAAAATAGCATTTACTATGAACATTTCTCGTGCTATACTAGGGGTTTTGTACATACTATTTTATTCAACTCTTGTGACACTGTAGAGAGACAATGTACTTGTCATATAGCACTTTGAAACTCAAAGCAACTAAGAAACCCGGTTACAGCGCTGTTATCTGAATCACATGGAGATGCTGGCAGTCAACACCTTTCACTCTACGGAGAGAAGAGCCGCATCATGTGGGCCATCCTAAATCTCAGTGCTGAATACAGCTTAGAGGACTGCATGCTTCAAAGTCCACTGCACTATACGGAACAACTGTGTACTTACCTGTGAATTGACAATAAAGAGCTCATCAGCCACTGTCCTCCGATTAAACATCAACTCATTTGGGAAAGATTACTATCTGTGATATTGGAATGGGAACGGTACCCATAGGCTCATATGTTTTAAATGTTTAGTCCCCAGTTGGTGAGCCATTAGGCAGTAGCCTTGGAGGTGTGTCAGGGAGCAGGGCTTTGAATCTGTCAGGTCCAGTCTGTCTGTCTGTCTGTCTGTCTGACCCTCCCTCTCTCTGCCTACTGCCTGAGGTTCAGTATGCAAAGCTCTCAGCTACTGCTCCAGTGCCATGCCTGCTTATTTCCCACCATGACGATCATGGACTAATACTATGAAAGTGTAAGTAAGCCCCCAAATACATGAGTTCTTTTTAAAGATTAGCCTCAGTGGTGGTGTCTCTTCACAGCAGTGGAACAAAACTAAGACTCTATCCAAGATGCCACTTTAATATTATTTTGATATTCAAACACAGAACTGCTAAAGTAAAACAGGGAAATGTCAACTTAACTGAGTTTATCACATGTTTTCTAAGTTAAATATCTCAGCTGGAGCACAGTTGTTTTTCAATTAAGTATTAAAAAGAAATATGCTTTCCAAAGAGGACAGCAGGATTCTTTGAAGTGCAACTTTGGAAATTAAGGACCACATTACAGGGTACCATTGAAAGCAGATGTATATTCCCCAGGGACCAGGGAAAATGCTTACTGAGAATACCTCTCTGAGAAAAACTTTCAATAAAACGTCCAGATCTCACTGTTGATACCTCATAGTGCAGTCACCACGACAGTGTAGCCACTGGGAATCTAAGAGGAGGGAACTTAGAGTAGTTGCCAGAGGTATTCGTATATATTCTTCACTGGCTTTCATATCTAGCATGTAAATGGGGAGTTTGCCCATTTTCCATAATTTAAGGTTAACAGTCCCTAGCTTGCCTAAGGGATAAACAATTGCTGCCTAGCCATTTCTTTTCCTACCCAGCTAAGTGGCTAGGTAGTGCTAAGTTACTAATTCTCAAAGGTTGTGTAAGGGCTAGGGAAGGGCTCTTCATCCTTACATAGGCAATATAGCTGTCTCAGGAAATATTTGTTAAGCACTAGATACTCACATCTATGATGCATGATGATAACAATGTCTACCTCTTATTTTCAGTAGTGATCAAGATAAAAGGACCAGCGGATATATCCCATATACGATGATGAACGATGACATTTATTTGCACTGAAAGACAGAATCTCTAATTTTGGTGAGAGCAGCAGGCTCTGCAGTCAAGGCTCATCAATTCTGTAGCCCATGAGACAGTTAGATTGATCTGAGATGAAATTCTTGACAGTAAGGGAAGTGATGAAATTGTTTTCTGAAGAGCCTCTAGGTAAAGGAATGATCCCATCTCTTCTGGAGAGTGTTGTCATGGTCACAGATAAAAATGGACCACAGTGAAGACTTGTCAAGCTTCCATCCAGCTCAAGCCTTTGCTGTTTCCCAGGACCTGAGGCTCACAAGCTGTTTGAGTTTTACACAATTGCACAATACCATTCTCAACTTGCAAAGGTTTTGAGGTGCCTCCTGAATGATGAAGACCAGGCACTTGTCTGGGAAGCTGAGCAGCACACATTATTTTAAGCCCTGGCTTACAACTCATAGTGCTGACAGCCTCATCTCAGACTGCAATAAGGACTTAACTTGAAGATCTTTCAAAACAGCCCAGCGTTCACTCAGTTTCTCTCTTCTAACAAGCTGACATGGTTGCAGGGACTATGAGAACATCAATTTGAGCTTCCTATATTTGAATCCAGAGGACGAATTCTATCTTAATTCAAAATAAGGTTCTTGTCCAGATGTGGGGGTTCCCATATTAATTCAGCTGACAGGAAATTCTGCAAAGGAACTGATTTAAACATTCCTACCCAGTTTTAGCCAAAATTGCCAAAAATGCCTGGGTTTTAATTTATGACACCAGCCCTCCATCCAGCAAAAAGAACTAAGGAAGTAAAACAATTGCTCAGATCAAGGTCATTTTGAGACAGTAGGTTAAGGCAAGGTTGCAGAGTAACTTACATATAAACAACTAAACATCTATGTATGCCTCAGGCTTATCTGTTATTTCTTCACCTAAAAGAATCACTTGATATGTCATGACAAAAGCGTCTAAGTACTCTCCCACAATGTTTACACTGTGTATTGTGTAAATCTTTACGGGAATTTACACTTTTTACAAGTCTAAATGAACCAAACACAAATGGTACCTTTCACCTTCAGAGTCTTTCATTTGATCAGGTTTCATGGAATTATATTGGGAACTTCGGAATCTTCAATTCTTTGTGCAATTACTGGCACAAATAACACATTCAAAACTCATTTGTGCATATTTCTCCAATTGAATAATTTGAAAATGGAAAACATAGAAGTAAAGAATTTGGGACTTTAACCTAGCCGAAAGAAACTGTCACTCTGTGTGTGTATGTGTGTATGTGTGTGTGTGTGAAAGAAAGAAAGAGAGAGAGAGAGAGAGGGAGAGAGAGAGAGAGAGAGAGAGAGAGAGGAGAGAGAGAGATATGCATCTCAGTAATATATTTCATATTTTAGACTATTTTGATGCAAACATTTAGCTGATGTTGTATTTCTTTCCAACTCTGGCACTAATTATCATACTGAAACAAATTGCTTGGCAAGTGGGTGGATAAGTGTTATCTTATATGTACTCTCCTGTTGAGGACAGATTGACAGAGAAGCCACAGGATAAAAGGGGTCTGTTGTTTGGTCTGACTTTGTATGCAAATGTTCTCCTTACAAAAAATGTTGGAATATTTCATTCTCTAATGAAAGATCACCTTTGTTTTTAAGTATGGGAAATATATATATATAATGATAGTATTTTACACCCTGGACTTATTACTTTAAAAAATATATGCATATATGACAGGTACTTTTATTTAAGTGATTACATATGTATATATGAGTATATATATATATTTTTTTTACTCTAAAAGATAACTCAATATCTATTACTCAAATATAAAACTTTTTCTTGTAAGTCATTACTCTAATATTTGGTATAATATTATAATGAATATCTATCTATATCTATCACCTACACATCTATATTTATTATTGCAGAACTATCATAATACCTATTTGTAATTAGAATTTGACTTCTCTTAATTAAAATGTCTCACCTGATTTATATGAGAAGTATACATATTATAACTGAACTAAAAGCTGCACTTTCTATAAAACAGCCTTTGTAAGTTGTTGGTGCTCACTATCTTAGCAAGGTTGTTATTTTCTCTGAGAACTCAGATGTTAAAGCAGAAACCTGAGCTAGAAACATGACAGATTTTTATGATTATGGTTATTTCCCTTTCTTCCTTCCTGTCTTTCCCTTTTCTTTTTTCTTTTCGTATTCTCTTTATAAATTTTTTACCTCTCTAGACTTTATTTTTGGCAGATTCAAATTATTCTACATTATTCAAATCTCAAAGCACATCATTTTGTGCTGTCATATTTCTGATGATCCACTAAGTTGGAATAATCAAGAAAATCCATTAGGTGATCACAAGGAGACTAGATTTAAGGTCTTGAATATATCACAATTATTTATTGCTTCCTATATCGTGCTATCTTTCATGATGTAAAAAGTTTATGCAATAAACAGCCCATGAGGAACATTTCTATGTATTTTGGGAATTAGTAATTAAAGGAGGCATATAATATGTTATTTTTGCTATTAAATTATCTCAATAAAATTCTTGCAATGATAAGTTCCATGTGATAAAGTTAGGGTTTTTTAATTTGTTTATCTTCTTTTTAAATGAGTTAAATTGTATCTTTGATCAGACATTGAAAACTATTTAATTATGTCCATTGGTCATTATGATTCTAGAGCTGTAAATTGCATTAATTGCTTTAGATTGTTATCCATTGTTCAGTCATTGATGATCAATGTCTTGCAAATGTGAAAAGGAATGCAAGATAAAAACCTGATCAATTGTTTTATTTACCTAATTTGTCTAGAATCCTAAATGTACTGGTAATAGAAGACGAAATTCACTTAACTTGAACCTTTATGCTTACATACTTTGCTTTAGAGAATATAAAATCTAAGTTGAACATTAGAGTCTTTAAATATTAAGTGCCAGACATACTGACTTATTATTTGCTAAGTGTTCCGTGAAGTTCTTACTTGAAGTACATACTCAAAGTGTTAATTCCTCAATAAGTCTTTGGGATTATTATTTCCTCATAGCACTGAGAGGGATACAGAGAAGTTAAGAAATTTATTGTTATATAACTACTAAGTGGTTGGAGTAAGTTGAATATGAGCAACTTAACTCCTAGCTTAGTTTAACACCAAATTCAAGTTAAGGGGCTTTAGAAATCTTTATATGCCCCAGTACAGGGGAACCCCAGGGCCAAAAAGGGGGAGTGGGTGGGTAGGGGATTGGGAGTGGGTGGGTATGGGGGACTTTTGGGATAGCATTGAAAATGTAAACGAGGAAAATACCTAATAAAAAATAAATATAAATAAATAAATAAAAAAAGAAATCTCATACGTACAGATGTGGCACATTCCTGCCCTCCCTACATGAACAACATTGCTAATTATTTTGAGAATCTTTGTCTACTGAGTCTGCAATCCTCCCTGGAATTATTCAGTTTTTGCCCTCTGTAGTAACCATATGTTAATGGATTTGCACTTGTATTTGAAACTAATTTACCATCCCTACAAACCACTTTTCTTCTTTCTACATGCATAGGTAAAAGATGGGGTCAATTTGCCTACAAGATCAGTGTTCACCACTTAATTGCGCACTAATGAGCAGGGTGTGAGCCTAGCTGATATGTCCAGCCCTCCATTTTCCCCTATCAACTTAGTTGGATAACTGTGAACATAGTAAATCCAAAGAAAGAGGATTCTGGGTCCATTAAAAATTTCATTTTTATTCTAGTATTCTTTATTTTTTTAATTGGATATTTTGTTTACATTTCAAATATTATCCCCTTTTCCGGTTTCCTCTATGCAACCCCCCCCATCCCATCCCTCCTTACCCTGCTTCTATGAAGGTGTTCCTCCACCCATCCACCCAGTCCCACCTCACCGCCCGAGCATTCCACTACACTGGGGCATCAAGCCCTCATAGGATCAAGGACTTCCCCTCCCATTGATGCCAGATAAGGCCCCTTCAGCTCCTTAGACATATACAAATATTTAAAAACTTTTTACTTGCTATATGAGTACTTTTCCTGCCAGTATGTCTGTACACTCCATGCATTCAGTGCCCACAGAGGCCAGAAGAAGACATTAGATCCCCTGGGACTGGAGTCAACAGTTATGAACTGCTATATGGGTGCTGGGAATTGAACTCAGGTCCTCCGGAAGAGTAGTTAGTGCTTCTAATCTCTAAGTCATCTTTCCATCACATTTTAAAATTTTTAATTGACATACACTAATTGAATTTATTTATGGGACAAAGTGGTAATTTGATACAGATGTACAACATATGAGGATCAAACCAGATTGGCACGTCCAACTCCTTAAAAGTTTACTGCCCAAAGAACTTCTTTGAATAGAGTTACCTACCAATCAACACCCATTTGGGCTGATCAAGAAGTAATCATCTGTCATACTTAGGTAATTAAAATTTTCCATGTGTTTGTTACTTAAAAATAGTCTGAGAAGGTCGGGGCTCATGGATGAAGACATTGCTAGTCTTTCTCTTACCAGAATTTTAATCTAGGTCTTAATTTTATGTCCAAATCGCCCCCCTAAGTTAACCTGAAAATTTTTTCAAAAATTATTCAAGTGAGTTAGTGAGTTTTTCATTATAGCAATAAATATCAGAGTAATAATGTGATACAATCTGAGGTTTCCATTGGCTAAGAGGATTGGAGGGTTTGGCCCATGATTGTTTGACTTTGTTTCTTTTGGGCTTGGAGGAAGGGGGCATACCATAGCATAGCTGCTGACTTCATGACTGGGAAATAAAATATAGAGAAAAAGAGGTACAGGAGTCCCAGGACCTCCTTCAAGGGCATATGCCCAGTAACTGTTTCACTTCCAAAAGTTTGCATCATTTCCTAAGTGAGGGTTACCCCTCTTAAACACATTAGCCTCTAGGGGAGATTCAAGATCCAAACTGAATATGGTAAAGGACTTTTTATTTAAACCTACACTATCTTAGAGTCTAATTTCTTCCCATTGAATGCCTTCAGGGACAGACCTATCTCGCTTGATGTTCCTGCCACACAAGAAGTACAAACGATAACATCAAGTCAGGATTTCTCAAGTGTGTACTGAAGGACTGTCATAGGTTTGGTTTACCTTCAAATGATCCATGATCAAGTACAGTTGATCAAATAGATTAATTCTATAAGAAATGGAGATGTCTTTTCTGTAGATGTTTCTTTTTTTTTTTTAAACAGTTCTATTTAGTTTTTTTTTTTTAAGATTTATTTATTTTATTATATGTAAGTACACTGTAGCTGTCTTCAGACACTCCAGAAGAGGGCGCCAGATCTCATTACGGATGGTTGTGAGCCACCATGTGGTTGCTGGGATTTGAACTCTGGACCTTTGGAAGAGCAGTCGGGTGCTCTTACCCACTGAGCCATCTCACCAGCCCAGATGTTTCTTTTAATGAGCTATTTTTTGAACTTTCTAAACCAGGTGTAAATCTGGTTGGTTTGATAACAGAGCTCTTTGAAAAAGAGAGTCCCCAAAGAACCAGTGTCCCACACAACACACTGGGAACATGAGCTAATAATGATTCATAGTCAGAGTGTTGGCATCCTAAGTTGGGTCTGGTACACACTGGGGCTTCCTTCCTTTGCCTAAAGGGAAAGTTGATTCTGGCTGAGGTTTTCTGCACTGACTGCCTGTTTCTGACATGTGACAAATGAGTAGGCCCTGACCTTTATCTGGTTTGGGTTACTGCATCTTCTGTCTCTGGAGACTTATTAACAGACTGCATTTGTTGTCTCAATGCTGGTAAATTTTGTGTATCTTTTGTACATTTACATTTTCTACCCTGACAAAACACAAACACACCCTCCGTTATTTGTGTGTGTGTTACGGTACTAGTTTTTTGTTTTTTTAACTTTTTAGATGTTCTTTTTTATTATTAGATATTTTCTTCATTTATACTTCAAATGCCATCCTGAAAATCCCCTATACCCTCCACCCACCCTGCTCCCCAGCCCTCCCACTCTTGCTTCCTGGCCTTGGTATTCCCCTGTACTGGGGCATAAAATCTTCCCAAGACCAAGGGCCTCTTCTCCCAATAATGGCCTACTAGGCCATCTTCTGCTACATATGCAGCTAGAGACACGAGCTCTGGGGGTACTGGTTAGTTCATACTCTTGTTCCACCTATAGGGTTGCAGACCCCTTCAGCTCTTTGGGTGCTTTCTCTAGCTTCTCCATTGGGGGCCCTGTGTTCCATCGAATAGATGACTGTGAGCATCCAGTTCTGTGTTTGCCAGGCACTGGCATTGTCTCACAAGATATAGCTATATCAGGGTCCTGTCAGCAAAATCTTTCTGGCATATGCAATAATGTCTGGATTTGGTGGCTGTTTATGGGATGGATCCCCAGGTGGGGCAGTCTCTGGATGGTCCTTCCTTCCATCTCAGCTTCCTTCTCATCTCAGTCTCTGTGACTCCCTCCATGGGTATTTTGTTCCCCAGTCTAAGGAGGAGCAAAGTATCTACACTTTAGTATTCCTTCTTCTTGAGTTTCATGTGTTTTGCAAATTGTATCTTGGGTATTCTAAATTTCTAAGCTAATATATACTTATCAGTGAGTGCATGTCATGTGAGTTCTTTTGTGATTGGGTTACCTCACTCAGGATGATATCCTCCAGATACATCCATTTGCCTAAGAATTTCATAAGTTCATTGTTTTTAATAGCTGAATAGTACTCCATTGTGTAAATGTACCACATTTTCTGTATCCATTCCTCTGTTGAGGGACATCTGCATTCTTTCCAGCTTCTGGCTATTATAAATAAGGTTGCTATAAACATAGTGGAGCATGTGTCCTTATTACAAGTTGGAACATCTTTTGTGTATATGCCCAGGAGAGGTATTGCTGGATCCTCTGGTAGTACTATGTCCAATTTTCTGAGGAACGGTACTAGTTTTTGATTCCAGAAAATAACCCAAAATGGGGTGGAGATACAGAAACCACAACATGTATCTTGCTTGCCCAATTAGATGTCACTATTGCTAAAATACAGGGAATTGCTTTATAAATGCATTAATATTGTGTTAAGTTAGCTTGACACACTTAGTACTGTTGACTCTGGTAGAATAATAAAACTACTTATTTGAAGGCAGTAAGATTTTATGTTAAAAGTTACCACTTCAGGTAGTACACAAGTTAATGCGTGCACAATAGGTTAATTTCCATAGAATTGACAAAGGAATGTAGGTATTCCTTGGTGGCTTGAAACACAACAAAACACGATTTCTGACTCATCTGGCTCCTCAGTTTAAAAATTGTATGGTTGTTGATATTAAGAGAAATTTAAATATCTATTATTAAAAAATTGACAGCCTTGAGAAATTCTTGATCTTATGTTTCACCTTTTCAGATCCATTTAGTTTTATAAATTTTTACTTCAGTTTTGTGGGGGTGCTTTCCCACGCCCTCCCACCTCATTTGTAGAGAAAATTTAGTCTGCTCAGGGATAGGAATATTTCTTTCTTTCTTGTCTGACTAGGACTATTTCTTTCTTACTTGTCTGACTTTCTTGGTAGAAAACATCACGGTGTCCTATGCATGCAATCCAGCTTTTTACTCTAACCTCATCCAGAGAAATTAAAATCTATCCAAAAGGTTAAAAATGTTTGTATTAAGTTTACTGATTTTTTTTTTTGCCATTCTCAAAAGTGTCATGTAGTTTTATGGTCCTTAAATGGTAATTTGAATATATGTGATTCTTTTCTTTTTATGATAAATTTAGAATTTTACCTCCTACATAAGATGTAACTCTGATAGAAGATAGTGGGAAGTGTGGAGGGTCACACAGTCACCAGGTGCCTTCTTCCTTTCTCTGTAACAATACTTTCCTTTGTTCAGGCAGCATTCCTGCTCATGGCTAACAGGACTGTGACCCCAGCTCCAGGAGTATATTTGATGTAGATTTGTGATAATCCCACCCACCTTGGATTCATGATACTCTCACTTGCCTAACTAGTGGCTAGTTTGGGATTAATCCAGGTAGCAATTCAGGTCTGATATGCATATATGAGAATTAGCAGATTAAAGAATTATTATATAGAGCCTCTGGAAGGATCAGTCAGTGGTGGTTCTTTTGAACTGTGTTGCTAGGCTTTAATGTGCTTCGATCCCTGGAACTAACTAACTAGATAGATAGATAGATAGATAGATAGATAGATAGATAGATAGATAGATAGATAGATAGAAAGATGGGAGTGAGACCTTAAGGAGATTCTGTAGTTCTCATAAATGGAGGTTTTTCAGTTTTCTAGCCTGAGAACCCCACTATCCAGGCATTGGCTGAGCTGGTTCCTGGTGATGGCGAGCTTCCTGATATACAGTACCTGCTATTTTTCTACAACCCTGTCATACAGTTCCCTTGTTATATGAAAGTAGCAATTAGAGAGAAGGGAAGCTTTTCTCATTTGTTTGTATAAGGCTGTTGTCCTATTGGGCTAAGATGCCACCCTTAGGACTCCATGTAATCATTATGACCTGAACTAAATCTCCAAATATCATCTCATTGGGATGAGCATTTTGTGACAGGGCGTGCTGTTCGTCAATTTCACTGGTCTGAGAAGTGCCTGGGAGGTTAGTGTAGATCCTGCGCATGTGTCTGGGAGGTTAGTGTAGATCCTGCGCATGTGCCTGGGAGGTTAGTGTAGATCCTGCGCATGTGCCTGGGAGGTTAGTGTAGATCCTGCGCATGTGTCTGGGAGGTTAGTGTAGATCCTGCGCATGTGTCTGGGAGGTTAGTGTAGATCCTGGGCCTGTGTCTGAGGGGATTCTGCCAGAGACTAATTACTGAGTGGCGGGATGCCTAATAGGATGAAAAAATGAGACGTAAAAGAGGAGGGACAAAAAAGCCAGCCTATTCCTTATGTTAACATCTTGTTCTCTATGAGGTGGATAATTTTGTTCTACCATCCACTCTTTAAAAAACTTTGAGACAAAGTATCAGGTATCTATATGAAATTTTCATCCACATTGTGCTTTGCTTGACCCTCTGTTCTGTCCCTGACTGCTCTTTTTTTCACTGTGCCTTCTTGTCCCTGGTAATTCCCACTTTCATGTCTCACATATTATATGTCTCCTTCTTAAATCCTGTTTTGTTTTGTTTTGTTTTTCTCTCCCATAGTTCCCTCTTTAGTTTTGTGTAGATATAAAAATGGGAAGATAGGTTGGGTATGGCAGCAGAGCCTGTAATTCCAGCACTCAGGAAGCAGACAGGCAGATATCTATGGAGTTCCAGGCTAGCTTGGTCTACATAGTGAGTTCTGGGATATCTAGGGTTACATAGTGAGACTCTTGTCTCTAAACGTGTGTGCACATCTGTATCTATGTATAGATATCATATATCATAACATATGAGAGAACATATGTTATGACAGTCAGCCTCCTTGGAAGTTGAACCCTTGGGTATTTGTCATAGTAATAAAAATACTGATCAGCATAGCGTTTATTCTATGAATTTTTCTTCATTTTATTTTGTGCTAGGGATTTAACCTAGAGCTTTGCCTGTATCTGACAAATGCTCTACCACTGAGAGGCACTCTATGTTTCCAACATATCAATCTAAGAAATAGATCAATTTTTCATAGAGGATTATTAAATGACCTCATGTTGTTTAAACATGCCTATTTTTTCTGTTATGTATAGCTAAATATATATATTATATATATAAATAGTAGATATATATAATATATAAATAGTAGATATCCTATCTTACGAAGGTACACCCCCAAAGATGTCTTATTCATGGTATATAACTTGAGAGGATCAGGGATTATTTTCATTTCCTCAGAACAAAGCAGCTGTAGAGTTGTGACGATCACATGTAACAGCTAATGTCCATAGCTGTTACAGGGCATTTCATGAGCTGCTGATTGTATATAGATGTGGTATCATGTTAACATAAGCAGCACGGCCCTTGGGGAGTTTTAAGTTATAAAAGAAACATTTTTCTTAGATTGTGTGCTCTGATAGAAAAAGCAGCCTAGGCCTATCATAAAATTCTGGCAAGCCAAGAGACATTAGTCGGTGATTTTATCAGGCAAGACTTCTAACTAATGGACTGATGAAAGCATCGCTGTGCAGTGAAGCACCATAACAAACTCCACAGCAATTCCTCTTGCGAGTTTTGTCATCTTAGATCATTGCAGTTTATTTATAAAAAGCATTACCCTAGGCATCACCAAAATCTCACAGCTACGAATGCACACTCATGTTTCTTTTCTAAAATGAATCAGTTACCTTTTCTTGTGACTCAATCTTTCTTCCTTCCTCCTTCTTTCTCTCTCTCCCTTCCTTCATTTCTTACTTAATTTCTTTTACTCTTTCTTTTTCCTCTTTTCCTCTTTTCCTCTTTTCCTCCCTCCCTCCCTCCCTCCCTCCCTCCCTCCCTCCCTCCCTCCCTCCCTCCCTCCCTCCCTCCCTCCCTCCCTCCCTCTGTTCCTTCCTTCTAAAGGTCAGGTTGGCTGCTTCTGCCTCTAAAACACATGGGTTTGTAAATCAAACTTAAGTTTTAAAACTGTTTTCTACCAAAAGGTAAAGTGTAGAGTTTACTGAACCCTAGGATATTCTCATGAAACATTTGCCAGCCACTTTAATCATAATCAATTTTGCTCATTTAAAAAAATGAAATATGCACAGACATCAAAATAATATGGATGTGATAGATTTAATAGCATGGTAAAATTCACTTTTTAATCTAGCCAGGGATTCTTAGCAGTTAATAAATTAAAAAACAGACAAACAAATACCCCAAAGGAATCTCACTAAAAAACAATGAGAAAAACATTTGCGTATACATCAATCCAAATTAATGTAATAGAGCATAGGTCACTTTGAAATCTTAAACTTTCAGACACTATTTTTATGAACTCAATAATACAATCCCCATGATGGATGATTGTCTAAGAAACCTTTCTGGTTGCACTGTGTATTTCATAACTGAGCAAATGAGACAGTAAGTTTTATCCCCCGTGGCTTGGAGTTAAACACTTGTCTGCTCACCATGGGAACACTCTAACACCATTTTCCTCAACCTACACCCACCACCGCTCCTATGTTTAAGGGAAATCATGAGAGTACTAACCTATATTGCGCTTCTTATTATCAATGGAGATGAAGCATATGCAGGGGTGACTGCTGAGGTAGCGACAGGACCAAGGGACACCAATCTTCATGCCTACTTCATAAAAGAGGCCCAGAGCATAGCGAGAGGAGTAGCTCACAGATTTCAGTTGCTCCCTCTGGCGTTCACTAATTACTGTGGAAGAAAAATCAAAAAACAACCTCAAAACTATCATCTTTCCTTTTAGTCATCAAATGCAAAGCTCCTTTAAACAAGTCCCAACTGTCTATAGCATTCCCGTGCTACTCGCTATGAAACCTGAAAGGGAATGTGACATGCTCTCTGCTCTAGTTTCTTTCCAGAATGTATGTGTATGTTGGCACAGTTGCTTTCAGTAAACTGAAGAGTCGAGTCCATTAGACTACCTACCGATCGAGTCTCTCAAACTCTGGCTCTTAGTTGATGCTCTAGCCTCACATCCCTTTAGCTGTCACAGGCTGTCTGCTACCATTGTGGATTTTGTTTACTCTCCATTTAACTGTGTTGAATGCTTTTGCTAATTATCAGCATGAAGTTTCACACGATTATAGCCACAGTCTTATAAGGTTGAGTATTATTTCCATGTCATAGGTGAGTGGACTGATTCTTCACCTCTTATGGCCCCGTCAATATTTCTATGCCATTTGATTTGCCTGTCTGTCATCTTTCTATTGTTGCACAGTAGTAGATTTTAGGCAGACAGCCACGGCTCAGTCATCAGTATGAATGGACAGCCCCTGCTACATCACCTCAGCAAGTCCCAGCAAGGTTTATGGATCACACTAAGGAAGCAGACTACTTGGAAAAGACCCACGCAGTGAGAAAGATCCCTGTCTAAAGGAGCTTCTTATTATCAAGGGTCTTAGGTCAGCCCTCAGAGAAGTGGCTTTAGAAGTAAAAAGAGGTGGGAAGAATATTCAATACATTATTGAAGCACAAAGCAGTCCCACATGTCAGTAAAAACTACAAATATTGTTAGAGTCATAGTTGGCCAAACATTTTTAGAATTAGTGTTGAATTTCATCAAAGTCTTGGTAAGATACATGTTATATATTTTTATTTTTTATTGGATATCTTATTTATTTACATTTCAAATGTAATCCCCTTTCCTCCTTTCCCCCTCCACAAACCTCTATCCTATCCTCACTCCCCCTCCTTCTATGAGGGTGCTTCCCCACCGACCCACCCATCCACTTCCCTCTCTCTGCCCTCACATTCCCCTACACTGGGGGCATCGGGCCTTCACAGAACCAAGGGCCTCCCCTCCCACTGATGCCAGATAAGGCTATCCTCTGCTACATATGCTGGAGCCATGTGTACTCTTTGGTTGGTAGTTTAGTCCCTGGGAGCTTTAGGGGGTCTGGTTGGTTGATATTGTTGTATATTTTTCAATATTCTTATTTCACATTTCCAGAAAACTACAAATTGGAGAGGTTTAATCATGGGGACTCGTCTCGGTGAAGCTAGAATTCTCACTGTTAGACATGGACACGTTGTCATCTCAATCACCCTGGTAATGGAGTTCCAGAATGAACTCAGACACTGACTTTTCTCAGGCATTGAGGATTATTTTACACTCAGAAGGAAATGCTATCACTCTCTCCAGGCATCACTGTCTGCCTTTTTAGGAAGCTTTACCTCCTTAATAAACAAATGCCCATCTGACATTAGCCCCATTACATTAAAAAAAATGAAGGGCCTCAGTTCTATTAATTTAATGCACTTTTCAAGTTATGGCTTGATACTGAGTTATGCTTACTGCTTTCTGAAAGAGAAGAGGTGAGAGCTGAAATTCAAGAAATTAAGCTCATTTTCCCAAATTGTCCATTTGTGGAATTAAAGCCACAACCAAACAATCTTTAAATTAAGAAAACTGAAAACAAAGCAATCAACAAACCAAACAAAGTCGTGAGCTACTGAGTACACAGGAAGGCTTGAACTGCTTTCTTTCAAATCTAAAACTAAAGGGTCAAGTAGGTCGACAGCCAAATTGGATCTCACCTCCACCATATTTGTACATTTAGCGAAAGTTTAAACAAACTGTCAAGTGGTAAATCCCTTTGGGTAGCCCTTTGAGAAGGTAATTGGTATCTACAGAGAAAAAGCAACTAACCGTAAACACCTTGTCTGATGGGGGTGGGAGGTGAGGCTTCTGACTGAAACGATCTAATTCTCAACAGACTCACTCATCAAAAACGTCAGCTTTAGGATGGGAAGATTCTGATTTTTGAAATACAGGTCAGACCTAAAAACAGCCCTGTTTTGCTTGAAAGAAATTTCTTGGGCTAAAGCAATTAACTTTGAAGGATTTCAGTTATGTAGGTAAATGTGTACATATATTCCAGAAAGGAAAATAATAATTATCAAGTGTCAAGGTATAGAAAAAAGATACATGAAGCCTAGGAGTGGTGGTGCACACCTTTAATCCTAGAACCCTGGAGGCAGAGGCAGGCAGATAACTGAGTTTGAGGCCATTGTAATCTACATAGTAAGTTTCAGGACACCTTAGGGTTACATAATGAGGCCCTGTCTCATTATGGGGGAAAAAAAAGACCCACAGCCATAAAGCAAGCAAGGCTCAAATGAAAGTACATAATCTGTATAGTCACCTTTTACTTGAATGCTACCATCCGCCCACCAGCCTCATCTAATAGTGAGTGAACGGGATTGCACAATACCTTTACTTAGTACAATATGCACCTTAATATTACATAATCTTCAATTAATCTATCATTTTATATATGTATACATGATATATATGTATGCATGTAAATTATAAGAGACGATTTATGATTATCACGGGAGTAAAACTTCTAAAGGGTGAGGAGAAGAGAATTCATTAATTAGGGACCTGTTCCTACTGTGTGACACTTGCATCTGTGTCTTCATGCACATTTGTGCACATGTGGGTTGGCAGGAAAGGAGAGGAGGAGAGGACAAGAACAGAAGACTTGGGCTGTACATCTGAGTAACATTAAGTAATTGAATTTTCTTAGTTTCCTACTGTGACTCAGGCCTCTAGTTCTGAACTCTATTTTCAAGGGCAGATACTACGTATTCTTCCTGTTTTCTGGTTTTGGTGACAAAATATTCATCCATCAGGGTTGCTTACTGTATGTCAGGTTCTCATAACTGACCTGAAGGACTTAAAGCAGACAGAGGAAGCAGGCTTTCTCATTTCACTCTCATTACTGGCAGAGAGGCAAATTCTAAATTGCAGAGTCACTTTATTTAGAATCTATTTAGAGAGCAAGAAGTAGAGAAAATAAAGCAGTTTCAGGGGGTACTTTACAGGTTAGGACCGTGTGGCTGTTTTATGTCACCTGACAGAAATATGTCTCCTCCAAGGATTTGATTTTGATTCCCACTGGAAGCTACTGCTGCTTTGTCAGTCTAAGACACACATGACTTGCTCTCTGTTATAATAACTGTAAGTTTGGGTACAGGAGAAGACTATAGGCATGTAAGAATGAAATCGGACTAAATGGCTATTACAATTATTACAACAATCTTTGATTTTCTATAACAACAGAGGACACCATAAACTTCCATTTTAGCTAGAATATATATGTCTATACATCTAATATATATGACATATGCATCTAACATATATGATATTGCATGTTCATTCATGTAAGCATATATATATATATATATATATATATATATATATATTTAGACACAAATACATACACTTGATCTTAGCCAAAAGGCCGAGAAGCGATACATACATACATACATACATACATACATACATACAAATATATAAATAAAACTCTGAGCATTCATTCATTTGGACTGAGATCTTCAAGTAGGCCCTAACATTTTCATTTGGGTGTCTGCCTTTTTCTTTACTCTGTAGTAGTTCCTTACATGAATGCTCTGGGTAAGAATCTGGAAGTGGAAGGCAAAGGCTTTCTCCCCAGACGCTTTCACCCCTTTACTCTTTTAATAAACAGTGTGGTTTTGTGTAAAGATTTTCTAAAAATTTATCTTTTTTTTCAATGATAGCAGTTTTATGTCTCTGGTTATAAGCCTTTACCTAGCATCCTACTTCAAGGTCATGAAACATGAAAATAAAATACTCTGGGATTTTTTTTTTTGAAGATTTTAATGAGTTACTGTTCATGAGGTTTGGATATTGTGTTGGAGGTGAAGTCTGATATGGTTACTACTACCGGCTTGGGAAGTTGCCACAAGGGAAGGAGATCAATTCAAGGATATGGAGAATGCTACTTCATTTTATATATCCTAATTAAAGAAGCAATTGCTTTATTATTAAATAATCACAACATAAAATTAATAACTAGATTATACATAGTGTGAGGTAAGAACTATATCTCATGGGCTTTGAATGTCCAGGATCTGTGACTTGTTCTTATGTGGGCATTATTGACTATCAGTGAAGACATTCCCATGTTAGAATTGGTAATTTCGTAAGAATATAGTATGAAACAAATTACTATGTTGTCAGTATCCTGAGAAACAACAATTACTGTTTTCATAATACTATTCCTTTCTTTCTTCCTAGCTTGGACCTTGGGCAAAACTGTATTAAGTATGTGCTTGTCTTGTCTCCTCTAGGAAGGCAGTCAAGCAATGTACGATAATGTTCTCCTTTCATGAGTAGCAGAGATTAACATCTTAAGATCAAATTCATGGGCTATGCAACATGCTAGGTGAAAGTGTCTTGTAGTTCATGATGTGTGCCCTGTTTTGCATGGGATTGGTTCTGTTCCCTACTGTTGTCTTCTTCACCTGGTATTGACATTTTGGGCATGCTAAAGAATACCGTGATGCTGATAACAAAGCACCTATCCTCACGTCTACTGTGTGTTCATTCCTAATACTGTAGTCAATAGCAACATTGTTCATGCCAACATTTGCTTAAGCCTCAACTTTCTACCACAAGTTCATTGCATGAAGCTAATTACAGAGCACTGCTTCTTCCTGGTTTGCCACTATATAGCTCATGTGCAATGGAAGTTAGGAGGGCAACTTGTAACTGATCAGATCAAGGGAAACTGCCCTTGATTTACTTATTGTTTTTACTTTTATGTTGAATTCAAGAGAAAGCTCATGCACTGTACTGATTTAACTCCTAAGACCAGGCCTTCCAGCTCTGTGGATACACAAAGATAAAGCTATCTTAGCCAGAATAGCTGTTCTTGCTGCACTTAAAAGGGATGTAGGAATAGAACCAAAAGACCAAGTCTTTATAAATAGTCCCTACAGGAAGCTAGTATGGAGCTTGACAATTTACCATTTGAGAGTCATTCCTTTTGTGTGATAGTGTCATCACAGAAGTGGTCTTCTTTCACTCCACCTGGAACAAATTGAGTGTGCACTTGGACTCCATAGGCATGGCTGTCGTTAAGCCTGGAAGCACAGTTTCAGAAGTACTTCTGGCAAGCAATAAATCTAGAGTTTATTGATGACAGACTTCAGCAGTTATAGCTATGTAGGAGTTCCCTGGGGAAATATGTCTTTTATCCTGAGAGGCATCTCTGGAGCCAGAAAAATCTGGGTCTGAATTTGGTTCTGACATCTGTATGACCTTACTCAAGTTACTTAATCTCCCTCAGCATCTGCTTGCTTGTAAAATGAGAATAATAATAGTCCCTGCCTTAAAGGGCTCTTAAAACATGAGATTAGATGATAGAAAGTACTTAACACAATACCTAGTAAATAAAAGAGAACTGCAAAAAATACAATAGGATTGATTTTTAAAAGGCTTTTGAGCTATCTCTGAGCATATATATCTTTTGTGTTTGTATGTAATTATGTATCTGTTCACACACACACACACACACACACACACACACACACACACACACACAGACACACACACAACCATGAGTCCTTCACTTGCTAACCATATGCTCTACCACTGAGTTACACTTCAGCCTGGACACATCAGGACAGTATAACACTAACAATACCCTCTGACTTTGTGTCTCATAGCACAAGATAAAAACAAAACAAGAGAACACTTAGTGGATCATTATGCAAACTAAAGTGTTTTATTTAGAGGGAAGGTGTGTATTTTTGAAACCCTAATGCAAATTGTGATTTTTTTTTTCAGAAAGAAATCTGTTTTAGAAGGTTGAAGATTGAGCCATTTGTCTTTGGAAATGAACAAAATCCTGCATTTTGGATAATTTTCCTATCACCAAGGATAGTTTCAAACTAGTGACCCACCTTATTAGGCTTCTTAAGGGCTGGTGTTATAGACATGTATCACTAAACTTGGATACTTTTCTTAATGTTAATTCTAACCCAGAATTAAATATACATGTCATTAAAATGAATTTTTCTATGATCACTTGATGTATTTTGTTGAAAATTTTAGTATTAAGCTATTTTTATACTAACCTACTACTACACAAATAAAAACAATTAGTATGTAAGTTATCTGTAGTTAATATGCATAGATTTCTTTTAAGTTTATGGGATGCATTTCAGAAGCATTGGTGTTCAAGGGAGATAAAGTTCCCATTGAGCAGGAATTGATCTTCATACTTCCTAGATATGGGATCCTAACAGTCAGTACATTACATAGAAGGAACTATTTTATTAGCAGAATATCACTTAATTGATCACAACTTCATCTTAGTTTGCTCCTAGTGGAGGTGCAGATAATCGAGGCAGATTTTAGGAGCAAGTTTTTAGGCTTTTGTGGTTGAACAGGTGACCCTTTCCACACTGGGTGGATTCTACTTTAAAGACCTTGGCACTGGGAAGGCCCAGTGAGCCATTGTGTCCCTCGTGCATGGTGAATAAGTTCTCTGTTTTCTCCCCAGACTTCAGGGAGAGGTGATTTTTGTGTCTTTGTTTCTTTTTTCTTATTTTTCTTTTTCTGACTCCCACCTATGTAATTATAAAGAACATTCTGCCAGATAAAAAGATATTTACATTTCTGGATCCTGGTAATCTTCTATGACCTCTATGCCTCTCTTCTCCCTTCCCCAATGACCAAAGTCAGAGTCTTCAGCCTTGCAGATGCAACGGGCTCCTCAAGAAGCCTTATGATTTACAACCACTGTACTGCAAACTCGTCCCTCACTCTTCTCTATCTGAAGGTTCCTTAAAGCTGAAAGGACATTTGATTGTTTCTATAGCAACAAGCTCTAACCACGCCATTATGAAAAGAACTAGCACTTTCAGCTGCAGAAACTGTTTTCTGATATGATGAAGGGTTAGTTAATTTAAGCATTGTTTACTGCAAGCCCACTATGTGCTATGTCGGGCACTATAAATATCTCTCCACTAAACATTTACTAGAGTGGAGGACAGATTTTAGACAAAGATATAAACTAGTTTCATTCTAGTTACTGACAACTTCATCCTCAGGAATTTTCATTTGGGGGTTTCAGAATCTAAATGCAGTTGGCTTTCTGGTTCTCCTTTTAGAACATATATTGTAAGTCAGCAAACCACAGTGAAGTGACTGGAAGTTCCCTTATTTCTTTCCGTGCATTCTAAACTTTTTAGACCATTATGCCATCATTCTTTCTGCAGGAAAAGTGCTGAGAATATGAAAATACAGCATTGTGTCTGCTGTTATAGAAAATGCCACAGAATATCATGCATATTTTACAGTCATTCTTCCTAGCCTAGCCACTTAATTACTTCAGGCCATGCATTTATGAACAGTATAGTTGTTCTAAAATTCACAACAATAAAAAATTTTATTACATGTCACCTCTTATTTTAATACAGATATTATATATATATATTTATGTATATATGGGCAGGGTCACTTCGTACTGAGACTTACGAGAATTAATATTCAAATTCAAAGCTTTCACAGTTTTGGAAATCATAAAACATTGTTTGCCAGGACCTGGAGTCTGTGGTATTGAGACAAAATGTCAGAATCTGCTGGAATGAGCTACTCAAAAAAAATGTTCGTTTTGGATTTTGCAGACCCACAAGCTGCTTTTCTATTTACAAAATAACCTACCCACAATGCTTAGCTAAAGCCAAACCAAATAAACTGAGATAGGGTACAAAAGTTATATGTGGCACTGGCCTTCATTTAATGTAATCTCATAGGATTTTATTTGTGATTTAATAATTATACTTTGATAAATAACACATTTTTCTTTTTTTTACTGTTGCTATTTTATTTTATTTTTGATTTTTTCTTTTATTAGACATTTTCTTTATATACATTTCAAATTTCAAATGTTATCCCAAAAGTTCCCTATACGCTCCCCCCTACCCTGTTCCCCTACCCACCCACTCCTGCTTCTTGGCCCTGGCATTTCCCTGTACTGGGGTATATAAAGTTTGCAATACCTAGGGGCCTCTCTTCCCAGTGATGGCTGACTAGGCCATCTTCTGCTACATATGCAGCTAGAGACACGAGCTCCGGGGGTACTGGCTAGTTCATATTGTTGTTCCACCTATAGGGTTGCAGACCCCTTCAGCTCTTTGGGTGCTTTCTCTAGCTTCTCCATTGGGGGCCCTGTGTACCATCTTATAGATGACTGTGAGCATCCACTTCTGTATTTGGCAGGCACTGGCATAGCCTCATATGAGACAGCCCTTACCAGGGTCATCAAAATCTTGCTGGCATATGCAATAGTGTCTGGGTTTGGTGGCTGATTATGGGATGGATCCCTGGGTGGGGTAGTCTCTGGATAGTCTATCCTTTCGTCTTAGCTCCAAACTTTGTTTCTGTAACTCCTTTCATGGGTGTTTTGTTCCCTATACTAAGGAGGAACAAAGTATCCACCCATTGGTCTTCCCTCTTCTTGATTTTCTTGTGTTTTGCAAATTGTATCTTGGGTGTTCTATGTTTCTCGGCTAATATCCACTTATCAGTGAGTGCATATCTAATGACTTCTTTTGTGATTGGGTTACCTCACTAAGGATGATATCCTCTAGATACATCCATTTGTCCAAGAATTTCATAAATCCATTGTTTTTAATAGCTGAGTAGTACTCCATTGTGAAAATGTACCACATTTTCTGTATCCATTCTTCTGTTGTGGGACATCTGGGTTCTTTCCAGCTTCTTGATATTATAAATAAGGCTGCTGTGAACATAGTGGAGCATGTGTTCTTATTACCGGTTGGAACTTCTGGGTATATGCCCAGGAGAGGCATTGCTGGACCGTCCAGTAGTATTAATAACACATTTTTCAATTTGATGAAAAGCACAATTATTTTTGGATTTCAGATCAGCACTTTCTTTTCACTTTTTTAAAAGAACATTATTAATACACACTAGGGGATATTATTAATTTTTTGTACTTTTTGTTTTGCTTCCCTTTTATCCATGATATTGAACTGTAAATATGTACTGTAAGGTTTTGATTGTCTTCCTCCATTTCACATTGAGGGGAATGATTCCAGATTGCTATTTAAACAGAATGTGCCAAGTAAGTAATCATTTTATAGTCTGAGTTCATGAGGTCAGGAATACTTGGGGTGAAAATTAATTTATACTCTGGTTTCCCACTTAGTAACCATTTCACTGTGCAAGCTTCCTTTTTGCATAAAGATTCATGTGCAAAGGAGAAAATCTGAGTGTGATCCCATAAAAATGTTACCTTCTGTTCCAAGTGAAACAGACTGAGAAACCGAGTGACAGAGCACAGTCAATGTCTCTGTGCCGAACTTAAGGTAGGATTTGTAAACCTAGTGTTTGTATTCCATTAGCAATTTCAAGTTCATAACCTTTTATGACTGTCAAAGGCAGTTGGCAGGAAGAACAGATCTGCCTTTTCCTCAAGCATGGCTGGAAAACCCTGCACTTTTATTTGTTCACTAGGGGTCCCACCCTCAGCTTTATTTCAATAACATCAGGTGCCAAACTCAGAGCGAGGTTATGAAACTCACAGAGCAGACCATAGTGCGATTCAACTGTGTGAAATATATGCAAATCTCCTGCTATATACTATGTAACTAACTATAAAGTGGGCATGATAGGAATACCATTAGGACAGTAGGCAAGCACAAATTCACTCATATTTACAATATGATTATTGGCTTTGGTAAATAACATAAAATCGAGGAATTTTCTTTTGTGAAAATAGAAACTGTTTTAATAGATTTGGTAAGAATACTGTCACTTCTCATATAAATAAATCTCAATATTAATCATCACTAAAAGTCATTCATGGGAGGAAATTTTGGATATTGGAAAATCCTATTTAAGTAAAACATCTTTTTGACTTTTTAAGATCAGAGAAGGTTCCCGCCCCTTCCCACCCAACACCCATACCTTTGTAATTCTCTTCCACCTTTCTTGTCCATCTCCCAGTTGAAGACAGCATAAGTACAGAAAAAAAAAAAACCAAACCTGCTACAGTGTGCTCATTAACACCTCTCATATTGAAAAGCCAGCTGAATCAAGGACCGGGGACTTATTTGTTCTTATTTGGATGTGAGATTAGGTTGCTATTAAGACACAATGAGAAAAGTTAGTAATTGTTTCATATACTAATAAACTGAACGTTTTTCTACAATTTATATCACATTTATTTTTATTAAATAGTAAATACCAAATATTTGTTAAGTATTTATGCATAAGATTTATTATTATATAAAATTTATACTATTTATTTATTATGTGATTTATTATTATTTTCCAAAATGGTATTTTTTATTGTATAATCCTAAGGATTATTTTAAAATCAGAAAATTTGCATTTTGTGATGTTTTATTGTCCTGTATTCACTGTAGATAGTGAGGAGTTTCATAAAGATATTTTCGTGGACATATACCATGTTTTTAAACCATCTTTCCTACCCCATCCTCTTCTTGTTCCCTTCCCCAGTATTTCCATTCACTCTCTCAGACAAGCTCACTTTGATATTCATGTCATATGTATACCTACATATGTGTGTGTGTGTGTGTGTGTGTGTGTGTGTGTGTGCGTGTGTGTGTGCGCGTGGTGTATGGGAGTAAATATGAGATATTTTTCTTAGTCTTATTTTACTTAATGT
This sequence comes from Mus caroli, assembly GCF_978045245.1. Classification (NCBI taxonomy): domain Eukaryota; kingdom Metazoa; phylum Chordata; class Mammalia; order Rodentia; family Muridae; genus Mus; species Mus caroli. The sequence goes on along the minus strand of NW_028227275.1, from coordinate 27,732,990 downwards.
GATAATTTCCACGTTTACTCACTGTATTACAGACAATATAATTTCACTTTTCTTTATGGCTGGATAAAACTCTACGGAGTATATATTTCTAAAATTTATTTGTCCATTAATTTTTGGACAGACCCTTACACTGATGCTATAACTTTGTAACTATGAATCATGTAGCGATAACACAGATGTACAAGTTTCTGTTAGATTTGGGGTCCATTGAGTGTATGCCCAGGAGTGGTGTAGACTAGCCATATAGTAGCTCAATTTTTTGTGTACTGAGAATTTCCATGCTGATTTTCAGAGTAGCTGATTTAATTTACAACCTCTCCAGCAGCGCAATATGTGATCCCACCTCCCATCTCCACATCCTTTCCAGCATTTATTGCTATTCCTTTCTTAATATATGGTTACTGTGACTGGGTTGAATGGACTCTCAATGGTATTTTAATTTTTATTTCCCTGTTGACTAAGGATGTTGTTAATTGTGGTTTTTTTTTTTTTTTGAGAACTGTTCATTCTATTAGCCCATATGCTGATGTGATTGTTTGATTTGATATTTAATTATTAAGTTCTTTATATATTATAGTTTTTAATCCTCTGTAAGATAAACACTTAGAAAAACTTTCCCCATTATCTTTCCACTCAATAAATGATTTCTCTGTTGTGCAGAAGCTTTCCAATTTCATGTAATCTCTTTAGTCAATGCTGCTTCATTTGTAAGCTACTGGAATCCTATTCAGAAAATACTGGCTCACACCTACATCTTTTGTGTTTTCCATGTTTTTCCCTTTGCAAGTTTCATCGTTTTAGGTTCTCTAGTAAGGCTTTTAATCTATTGGAAATTAGTTTTACACAAGTGAGAGATACAGATCTGGTTTAATTTTTGTAGAGGTGGGTATCCATTTCCTAGGTCTATTTGTTGAGGAGTCTCTCTTTTTTCCAATGTATCCCCTTGACATCGTTCTCACAAATCAGGGAGCTGCAGTTGTGTGGATTTACTACAGAGTGCTTTGTGCCACAGCAGTAAGTTATATTTCTATTTATTGCCAACACCATGCGATTTGAAGTTGTTATTGCTATAACATATAAGCTTAAACCAGGCACGGTGATACTTCCAGCACTGGTTTTTGCTGAGGTTGCTTTGGCTATCCAGTGTTTTTATGCTTCTATATGACTTTTATGATTTTCATCTATTTCTGTGAAAACTTGGAACAGATTCATTATGTAGATGCTTTCCAATAAGGTAGCCATTTGTGCAGTATGATTTCTCCTGATTCATGAGCAAGGAGCATGAAGGTCTTTGGATCTTCCAGTATCTTCTTCAACTTCTTTCTTGAAGGTTTTAAATGCCATTTATAGAGCCGTTCACTTCCTTGATTAGGTTTATTTCAAGAAATTGTGATTATTAATTGTTTGAAGCTACTCTGATTGAGATTTTAGTAGGTTTGTTATATACAGCCTTTATTATATTAAAGTATGTTCCTTTGATTCCTATTTCTTTTTTGTTTTTTATCATGAAGGGATGTTGGATTTTGCAAACGTCCTCTTGTACATTTGTGGGTAGATTCATGTGAGTACTGTCTTTGACCCATGCACTGGACTTTCCTCGCAATTCTGAAACTAAGCCAACCTGATCATAATCTTTTAATGTAATGTTAAGTTTGATTTGCCTATCTGTTTTTGCAGCCATTTTCATGTCAGTTGAAAAAAATATTGTTCTATAATTGTTCTTTTCTTCTTTCTTTCCTTTTCTTCTTCCCCCTCCTTCCTTCCTTCTTTCTTTCCTTCCTTTCCTGGTTTTGCTAGCAGGGTAATACTGGAAGAAATAGGTTTAGTAGCTTCCCTTTCTGTTCTCTTTTAAGAAACAGTGTGAGAAGCACTGGTCTTAGTTTGTAAAGATCTAATAGAACTTTGTAATGAACCAATCTCAGCGTGAACTTATTCATTTATTTATTTACCTCTATTTTTATTAATGCTTCAATTTCATTGCTGGTTATAGACCTATTTGTTTATATCCTCTTGGTTTGGTTTTGATAGCTGACACATATTTAAATATGGATCTATTTTTTCTAGATTTTTAAAATTTATTGCAACATAAGTCTTCAAATTAGCCATAATGATCTTCAGAATTTCAAAGGTATCTTTTGGAATGTCTTTCTTTTTGTCTCTAACCTCATTGGTTTGAGTATTTTCTCCCTTTCAGCTTAGCTAAGGATTTGCCAACTTGTTTATCTTTTGAAAGAGCCAACTCTTTGGGTTTTTTTTTTTGACTATGTTGTTTTTGTTTCTCTTGCACTGATTATGGCTCTAATCATTGTTGTTTTCTTTCATCTCGAGGCTGGGTTTGGCTTAAGACCTATTTGCAGTCTCTCTACTTTGCTAATGATATTTGTAGCCATAAATTTCCTCCTTCGATTTTTTTTTTTCAGTTTATCTCCTAGGTTCTGTTATAGTACATTATCATTCACATTTAATTCTTGAAAATTTTAATTGTCCCTCTTGATTTCTTTGATTTATTCATTGCTCAATAGCATGGTGGTCATGCACCATACATTTATGTATTTTTCCCAAGATTTTCTTGCTGTTAATTTCTAATTATAGTCCATTATGATCAGATAAAGCTTAGAAGTAGAGGCAATGATGTTAGCTTTTGTTGTACTTGTTAAGACTTGCGTTGTCATCTAAAATATGCTCTATTTTGGAAAAATGTTCCATAGGCTGATGAGGAAAAGATATAGTCCTTGTATAGAATATTCTGTAGATGCCTCCTAAATATATTTGATTTATTGTATCATTTAACTTTGATGTTTCTCTTGACATCTTTTGGTCTAGATGACATTTCTATTTGTAGTATGATATGGTGAAATCACTATTGATGTGTTGATGTTAATGTGCCTTTCCACTCAGTATTACTCATTTTATGAAGCTGTTCGGCATGAGTTGATGCTCTATGTGAATGTTTTGGGTTATATCTTCTTGATGGATGGTTTGAAGTGTAATATGTCAGCTGTTAATATGACTGCATCATTATCTGTGTCTGCTTGGTATGACGTGTTTCAGAGGAGATGCACAGATTGACTGTGGGCTGGAGTGTCTGCTCAGGTCTCAGCAATGGCCACCATCCCCTTAGGAGTTTTCCAGCCCTTGGCATGCAAGGTATGTCACTTCAGGGGACTTGTACCAGGCCAGCCTCTGTTTCCAAAGTGTGCTGGATGGTCCCTTTTTTCCCCATGAGGATTCCAACATCCAAGGATCTGATGTAGTGCTCCCCTGAGTCATGTTTACCTTTGGAGCTAGATCTTTTGATCTTCCTAGAGCTTAGACTGTGTCCTTTGCCTTAGCATGAATATTCTTCCAGTTTTAGCTTGGTTAGCCCCCATCCTGGTGTTCCTGTGGTTCTCGGAGTCTACTGCTTTTAGAGGCTGAGGTGGAGCTTTGGAGTCTTGAGACATAGTTGTGACAGTATTTTGTACATTTTACAGCAGAGCAGTTTTAACTAGAACGTCCCTCGTGGGATTTGATCCCTGTGGCAGTACCACAGGATGGTGGCTTTGGGTAAATTTTCAGATCTGTCTCCTGTAGCTTGTTGCTTTAGTGTTGAAAATTCTATTTTTGCAGCCTTTGCTTCTGGTCGGATGTTGGGGACCCTCTCCCTTCCCAGCTACTTCTGCTCAGTGGGGCAGCTTATTTATTGTCTGCTATGTCTCTTACGATCTCTTGTTGTGAGGCTCTGGTTTTATGCCGTCTCTCACAGTGTTTTCTGTGATGCTCTGCTGCTGCTGTTCTATGCTTCTCACCTCCTTCTGAAGTTGCAAATTGGATGTTTTTTGTCTGGATTTACAGAAACACATGAAGGGGCTGGTTGCTACTACTCCATGATTGTTAGCAATTAAAACAGTCAAGTTTAACAACATTTTGACCAGAAAGAAGTTCTTTTCAGATTGTATTTTTTATAGTTAAAAATGATGCTGTTTTTATACTGTTTCTGTTATTTTCAACTTCTTTCTTCCTCCTCCTCTCTATCAAGAAATGAACAAATTGAAAAGAACTATGACTCTTGTATATGATAAATAATTTATAGTTATTTAATTTCCCAAATGGCTCCAACAATAATGCCTGTGTACCTTCGTTTCTCAAGATTAACTCTAACATCCTCTTTGCCAAGAGGCATGGACTGTATAGCCCTTTGCTTTGGACCCAGAAAGGTTTATGATTAAGGCAAAACTGACAATTTGTGACTTTTAAGCTAGATCATAAAAGAAAAGATGACACAACTTAGGCCCAGTTCTCTTGAGAGATTCAATTTTGGAACCCAGCCATGGTGTTCTGGAGACTCTCCAGCCATTTGCAGAGGCAAACATGGGTTTTTGGACAAGACCTCCAGCCTACACCACCATCAAACCACAACCTTGTGAGTGAAGATGCCTCAGTATGACTTCAGAACTTTTTGGCTGTCGTTTGGCTTTTGAGTCTTTCCAGCTGAGGTTTTAGACACTGAAGTCTCAAGTGTCAAGAGACAAGCTGTTCATCGCATAATGTGTCCAGTGTCCTGAGCCGCTGAGTTCTTGACCTGGTACAGTGATTGCTTTGGTATTAAGGTTGGATGGTGTACCGCACTGCAATAAACAGGGAAATGGTCTCCTCTATGCTTCCTGACAATTTGGATTTCTTCTGTATACTGTGTATTAATAAGCTCAACCTATTTGACTGGTCACTCTTGTCTCATTCTCATATACTCTTTAATCGATCCTTTTGGTACATATTGCTGTAAACATATTGAACCTGTTGCTCACTAGGAGAGAGAAGTCTCATGCTATTCTGTAACACACTGAGTGTGTAGTGAAAGCATCACTTTACATCCATCATATCAGAGAAGATGGGTGAACTTCAGGTGGTATGCACAGTTGACTGTGAATGACTGTTAACATTTGAGATGTAGAATATTAAGTTCTAGCTCTGTTAAAAATGTTGGAGATAGCTTTAGTACTGGTTTAACAACACTCATCACATTATTTCCATTACACTGGTAAGCAACAGCCCAAACCTTTTAAAAGGTAACATCATCCCTTTTTTGTGGATTTTAGCCACAGAAAAAAGCGAAAATGATCCTGTAACTAAAATAATTTTCTGAATAGCTATTTATTTCTTAAGCAATGAGAGCTATATACTGGTAGTTAATAAATTAAATTGTGTTTGATTATAGATGTTGAAGAAATTATCCAGAGGAAAGAAAATTATTTAATACTATTAGCTCTTTGGCACAATAATTGGTAGAAAATCCAAGAATATTGGAAGCAGCATCAAGTGTAAGCTAACATTTCAGGCAAGGGGCTGTGAGTGGTTACCTTGCCTCTGGATGCGTTGAGAGGTGGAACTAATACAGTAGTTATCATTTAGTTGAAGAATCAACCCTGCACTTGAAATGACTTAAGAATTAGCCTCTATGAACAAGCTGTATTTTAAAACTACAGGTGATAATATTTTCAGAAAAGTTATGAGGACATTAATTACAAATAACCCAAAGGAGAACTGTCAACAAAGAGTTGTAAAAACACCTGTTTCAAAGTAGAAAAAAAATATTAGTTGTAAAAATTTAAATAGCTTGTGAAAATGTACGGCTCTCCAAACCTATGACTATCTGCTGTGTTATTCATTAGCAGGTGTTCTGTGGGAAATATTTGGACTGAGCATATTTTACTGAAGCAGTGTTGCTGATGGGGAGAGTCTTTCGCCTTTGATGCTTTAAACAGCATCAGATCCATGTTGGTTTTTTTTTTTTTTTTCTTTCAGAACAGAATCTGAATGTTTTTCTTTTCTACCACATAGCAGGCCGATTGCTAAGCTATGGTAATAAATTATTATGATTTTTTTCTTTTTAGTTTGGGGCCAAGACTAAATTTGTTTTGAATGAGACAGACTACCACCTTATAACTGCACATTAAATAGTTTCAAAACTGAACTTTCTTACAGACTTGATAATGGTTTTTAATGAACTCAACCTAAAGTTACAAGGAAGAAAATGGCACTTCAGTGTAATTGATACTTCAGCCAAGTCAACACTAATGTTTTTGACACAGTGTCAAGCTATTTTCCCTATTTCTTGCTCTGACAGAAGTTGAAATAAGAAGCAAGATCTCAGTTTCCACACAGAGGTCCAGGGGCTCTGTTTTCTGAGCTGAGACTACAGACCCAGCTGCATACTTCATGGACCTCGATGCAAGTCAAGTACAATTTTCATATTTCAAAACTGATTCAACTGCACCAGGAGTGCTCCGACCTACTCTTCGGCTGGAAGAGGCAAATGTTAGGGCACACCAAAGGCAAAGCAGGAGAAGCAGTGAATGGGATTCTGTAAGCACTGTCTGAGCAGGGAGTGTGCTCAATAAAAATCAGATGCTCATGACAAACATTAGTAGATTGTAGCCAATCTTAAGCCCAGAATATTCTTTGACGGCTCTCATTGTCAAAGGTGTTAGTTTTTTTACTACCATGGCAATATATCTGAGAGAGCCAGGAGGAGGAGCTTTCCGTGCATCACAACATCACAACATCACAACATCAAGGGTTTCAGTCCACTTCACTGGGTTCATTGCTTTGGGGCCTTTGTGCACTGAAGCAGAGCATCACACAGTGAGTATGCTGAAACAAAGCGTCTCGCATGGCAGATAAGAAGCAGAGAGAAAGCTGAAGCCAGAGCGAGATACAACCTTCAGAACAGTGCTTCTCAACCTTCCTAATGCTGCAAATATTTAATGCAGTTCCTCATGTTGTGGTGACCCCCTAACCATGTGAATTATTTTCACTGCTACTTCATAGCTGTAATTTTGCTATTGTTATGAATCGTAATGTAACTACCTGATAATGCAGGATACCTGATATGTGAGCCACATGAAAGTGTCTTTCAACCCCCAAAGGGGTCAGGACTCACAGGTAGAAAACCACTGTCTCAGAGTACAACTACCTTCACAGTACCAGTTCTGTAAAACTAGGACTAGTCAGTCCACTGGTGATGTTGACACTTCCTGATCCAATCACTCCTCAAGGCAGCACTATATGGAGACTAAGCCTTCATCAGAAAGGCATTTGGAACTATTTTATATCCAAACTATAATACCCAGTAGAAGATCATTTCCAAAACCACTATCTCAGTCTTTGTTGAGTGCTCACCATGTGGCCAGCTCTTCCTCTATATGAGAGAAGCTTTCATATATAATTGCCCATTTATAATTATCTAGTAGAACATGGAAGTTCAGAGTCTTTCCCAAAGTTGTACACTGATAAGTCAATCAACTTCCACTCAAATATGGACTTCTTAGCTGCCAAGTATAGGATGTGTGGCTTTCAATAAATGTCTTGACACCTAGGAGCCATGGCTTTTTAATCTGTCAGTTGGAAATTCCAATCACAGTTACAGATGTTCCTACAGCCTCAGTACCACTTAAGAGACCACATGGCCACATCATATACATCACAACATATAGCATGCAGAGAACACTTAGAGCTACTCTAGGGCAGAGCAATCAGAAGTACCTTGGAGGTGCACTTACACAGAAGACAAACATAGTAGCTTAGTCCAAGCTGAGGGAAAACAGTCCCAATCCAGCTGGCAAGTTGTGTCCTTCACTTATGAACCATGAGCCATTTGTTATAAAAGAGAATGAATGAATTCTAACATGAATTCACCACTAAAGCCACATTTAAACAGGACTGATGCTGTGGACTAGGTAACTGAGTCAACAGCTTAGCCTCATTTTCACTTGGCTTTGGTACTCGCTAACTGTATGACCTTGGTCAAGTCACATACTCTTTCTGAGCCCAGCAACCTTATCCATAAAATGTGGGCTCTAAGTAGCATATCACACAGAATGTTATGATGATTAAAAAGACCACTCAGCCTAAGCTGATGCATACCTTTAATCCCAGTACTTGGGAGGCAGAGGCAAACAGATCTCTGTGAGTTCGAGGTCAAGCTGACAAATTCCAGGACAGCCAAGGTTACACAGAGACTACGCTCCTCCAAAAAGACCATTCATTGGGCAGGAGAGAAGGCTCAGTAGGTAAAGTCAATGGCTGTTTCAGAGGACCTACCTTCTATTCCCAGTCCTGACTGAACCTCTTACAACCACCCAACTCCTGTTCCAAGGGATCTGATGCCCTCCTCGGGCCCCGGCAGGCACCAGACACATACATGCTGCACAGGCATACATACAGGCAAGTCATACACATAAAATGAAATATTAAAAAAAATTACATGCCCCCAATGGAGGAGCTAGAGAAAGTACCCAAGGAGCTAAAGGGATCTGCAACCCTATAGGTGGAACAACATTATGAACTAACCAGTACCCCCGGAGCTCTTGACGCTAGCTGCATATGTATCAAAAGATGGCCTAGTCGGCCATCACTGGAAAGAGAGGCCCATTGGACATGCAAACTTTATATGCCCCAGTACAGGGGAACTCCAGGGCCAAAAAGTGGGAGTGGGTGGGTAGGGGAGTGGGGGGGGGGAGAGTATGGGGGACTTTTGGGATAGCATTGGAAATGTAAATGAGGAAAATACCTAATAAAAATATTTTTAAAAATTACATGCATTAAAAGTCCATAACACTAAGGTGAGACAGAGCTCAGCTGCTGCTTCATCCCCTTACCTCTGGCTCTGTATAATGAGCGGAGGCAAGAGGCAGGGTGAAACAAGACCAAACAAAGCCAAAAACAAGCCAAAGCTAAAGACCTGAAGCAAAAAGTACAGTTGAGCATGTTGTTTGGGCACTCGAAGGTGAGAAGTTAAGGAGGAAGGACTGGAAGGATTTGTCTAGAAATATCAGAGAGAACACACAACACCCAAATCTGAATTTCAGATGAACAATGGATTTCTTCAGTATCCCAAATATTGCACCAGACATTCTTTTACTAAATAAATTATTCATTGTTTATCTGAAATTCTAGTATAAATGGGTGTCAGTGTTTTCATTTACCAAACTATGCAACCTTGACAGCCTGATTTTTGTAAGAAATCTCTTAACCCTGTAAGGACACTCTGAGTTCAGAAGAGCCTGACGTGGGCAACTGCAGAGCCATCCTGGGAAAGGTCGCGCCCTCCACCACCCTTTGTTCTGTGAAGCAAGGGCCTCATGGGGAAAACCTCAAGTGAGCAATTTTCCCTTCCCTGCACCCTCCACATGAGCCTGCTGCAGAGAATGCTGGGGAGCCTGCTGCAACCTCCTTACCCGCTTGGGTCTCTGTGACCCAGGTTTTCCTTGGGTGAGGCCCTGTGGTCACGCTATAGTGACTGTTTGAACCCCCACCACACCCTGTTTGGTTGCCAGTGGGTGGGGGCAGAAGAGGTAGAAACAGGGAAAGAATGCTTAGACGTTTTGATCAGCTGCGTTGTGCTTTGTCAGATGGTCTCACAAAACTTTAATTCCTGCTTTGATGCCTAGTGGCCGCACAGTGTCCTTGCCAGGTTTGTCTTAATAGGCTGCTTGCATGAAGTCAGACGGACCGCCTTTGTTGCACTTTCGAACACCTCATGACAGCGGCACTTTTACGTTAAGGAGGAAACTCTGTGGTTAAACTGTAGCCTAGGTATTTTTAGAGCCGTTACCATGTTAACCAAATTTCATACATTTCACCTGCAGGAGAATGCAGTAACACCAAGGCCTTCCCTAAAAGCTAACCAAAAAAAAAATTGTATTTAAGCAACTAATACAGTTAATACTGTCTTTAGGACTAAGACCATGCTATCTGAGAACAGAGTCACTGGTACTGACACTTTTCTATTTTTTTTTTTTTCTTTTTGAATGGATGGATGGTAATGTCTTTAAGGGAGTACCTTTTTCTTTGATACAAGTGACTTGAAGGGCCAGAACCAAAAGCTTAAAGCTGGTTAGTTCTAAAGGTCAGAGCCTGAAGGCAGCGACTCCTTTGTGAATCATTAAGCTTTCCTAAGCTGCTTCTGACAGACTTCTGGCTTTGTGCCACCTGTCTTGGGTCATTTTACACAGCGAATCCTTATGCTGTTCCAGTTTTTAAGTCTGTAGCAAAGGTTATGAGAAAGACAGAACTTGTGTTGCTGTTGTTTTCCTTCTCAATCCAGCATCGCCCCTAAGCTTTCAGAGCACAGCGCCAGTTTGTGTTTAGGGCATCTTCACACGCCCTACTAGAGAGCATTTAAAGAAGACCCATGGGTCCACAGATGAGCCAGATGTGATGGAAGGGATACCCAATTAGCAATAAAGTGAGAGTCCCCATCACTGCTGACCAGTGATTTCACCACTAATCCCAGCACTGAAAGTTCAAGATAGAACTAATATCTGAGGTGCTATCAGATATTATCTTCCATCATCAGTTAAACTGGATGAGCTTTGACATACTTAGAATTCGCTGTGTTAGCCCAATGAGGTTCAAGTGACAGGACACGTCACTGCCAAGTTCTATGCCAGTTTATCTTCTAGTCATCTGAATAAAAGTCACTCTGCACCAAAAAAATTCTCTTAAACACAACGAAATTCTGTTTTATGGAGCCAAGGGACATTAAGCTGCTAAAACACATGCTTTCAAAATCGAATGTGGAATAGCTGTCCTGTTTCTCAAGGGAAAAAATACACAGTTAAACCTTGCTTATTCATAATAACCCAAACTTCCGGAAGGCTTAAGCATTTGGAATTGCTCCAAACCCAAAAGAGGGGAGGAGGGAAAGGGAAGGGTTTGGAGAGCAAGGAGATGGGGGGGGGGGGGGTGGAGGGAGAGAAGGACAGAATGAACCAGCAGCAAGCAAGCCAGTTTTTAGAAGTAGACCTGAAACCCTAGCAACACTGAAAAGAGACCTGGAGCTTGCATCTGATTGGCTTACCAGCCAGCCGGAATGCTGAGCTCTGATTGGCTAGTGATGATGTCTCCAAATAATCAGCCTTTTGCAGGGAAGCAAATTTATCTGGCAGAAAGGACAGGAGGTAGAAGAAGCAGGCAAGGAGCAAAGGGAAGCGAACAGGGCAAAATGAATGACAGGTTATTTGTAACAAAGGTGGCAGCTGAGACGACAATGAGAACAAGAATCACTATTTATGTAGCTGCTTACAGTTTTTACAAACCCGGCTCCCTGTAATCACTGATACTGTCTTCAGAAGGACCTTCAAGGATTGCAGAAGTGAAATGACATTCCCCAGGTTACACAGCTAGTAAGAAAAAAAGCTGAGGTCACCGGTCTCTAATCCAGGGCTGTTGACACCACAGAGTGGAGAGAATAATTTGGAGTTATCCTGAGGAATTGAGCTAATCCTCTGATCACAGAAAAGACCACCAGCAGCCACATCAGCTACAGTTTAGTGGGAGATGCAGAAAGGGCGTAGGGCTCACTGCCCTTTGCTACACAGAGGTTGAAGTCATCGCTCGAGAAATATCTCCATGCACACTAGGAAGAACAGCTAGTGTGGTAGAAAGGAGGCTTGCATCTTGAGTGCTCAGGACAATCATTTATTTACCTGGGATGGCAATAGCATAATCATCTATCCCCCAGTTGTTCAGCTATAGATGCGCAGATCATTTTCGTTTCAACTTTCTTCCCATATGCGATACCTCTGTAAGGCCTGTAGCTGCCACTTCTAAAACACTGAAGCCAGGTGCTTATGCCATATCGCTGGCCGCCATACTCTCCTCGGAGCCACTGTACTGTTGGACTGGGGTTTCAGTTCATTGCTCCAGCTTTGGTTTTGTGTTTATACCCTTGCTTCCCTAACTTCATCTTCATCCCGCCCAATCAGTTCTCTGGAATATGTCAAATGCTTAAACATTACACTAAAAAATGACATTCAAGGGTTCTAGCAGGGCCCAGCCTGAGTTCACTGTAAGTGCCTATACCCAGGGCATATTGCTTGACACAAGGTGGCCTCCTTTGTGGCTCTAGAGCAGAACCTCTCTCTCCAGTGATGTTCTTGTCTTCATGTCATCAGACTTCAGGCTCACTTCAGACTTCTTGTCTACAAGCTGATCTAAGTTCCCTGTTATTTTCTTATATGAATTCTTTTTATTGACTTCCTGTGATTTCTCAACTGAAAAGATTGTTTTTATTTGACTGCTTAGCCCTCCTTTTATATGTCTCTCTACTATGAAGCTCTATGAAGTTAAAACCTAGGATTTCACACACCACTATTAGCAAAAAAGCCCAGGAAAGTAGTGCATAGTGCGTAGTGGGTACTTAATAGCTGTGTTGAATGCAGAATGAATGAATGAATGAGTGAATGAATGAATGAGCAACCAGAGCTTTAGCATGTTTGGTGTCCCATGACACCTCTTTACCAACAACTAGGGACAGGGCTCCTGTAGGACAGTCTGTTGTTCTGTAATTCTTTTCAAAGTCATGATTGCTAATAAGCTACCATCACTTAGAGAGTTCTGTGAAATTCCTAACATAATTTCTGAAAGGGGGGCGGGGGAGGAAAATCTTGTTTAGACCGAGGCCTGGGGCATGGTAACAATGCGTAGGTACCACCCACTGGTCATATAAGTTGTCAACTGTTTTTTTTTTTTTTATTTGCCCAAATTGTGTCTCTGAGGGATGAACATATCCGTAGCAAAATGCATCAACCTATTGGGATTTTAAATTCATAACTGAGCCAATGCCTTGGTCAAAGTATTGTTGCTTTAATTATGCCCATTTATTTCAACATTCCAATTTTGGAAATTTTTTAGCTGCCCCATTACATTTTCTTTTGCAAGTGAAAATTGTCACGATGCCCTCTGGTGGAATTAAAATTTTTCTTCCTTCTTTCCTTTCTTCCCTAGCTCTGTCCCTCACTCCCTCTTTCCCTCCTTCCATCTTCCCTTATCTGTTTATCCTTTTATGTATTTAGAATGAAACACAGGGGCTATGGGATTTCTATGACCTTGCAAAGCTGACTGACTAGGTATTATATCAAAGGTCAGATTAAAGATGATGGTAATTACAACACTCACAGCTATATCTACAAACATGATCAGAACAGAGGAGCACGAGTTGGCTGTGGCTCACCAAGAATAAGCAGGACTTGTGTCATTATATTCCCCACTAGAGCTGATGCTACCGACAGAATGGCAAGGCTTTCAAAAGTGGCTCTGTGCACCAGGTCACGACTTCAGGACTTCTTTGTAGAGCCATGTCATCTTTTTCCTTTTTCCTTTCCTTTCCTTTCCTTCCTTTCTTTCTTTTCTTTATTTTTTTTAAGGCAATCTGGATTACATATCAAAAGAAAAATCAGACTTTTAAAAAAAATCACACACCAAAAGAAAAATCAGACTTTTAAAAAAAATCAGACTTTTGGGCGATCCAACCCCTGGAAGATGTCAGGGCTGTTCTTTAAGCAACCATGGTCTTAAGACAGAGGGAAGTAACATTTATCGGAGTAGATTAGTTTCCATATTTGTTTATTTCAATGCAGTAAAAAAATTAAAAAATTGAAAAGAAGACAAATGAGTATTTAAATATCTATCAACACGTCCTCAAATTACTGATTGTTTTAAAAATTTCCTAAAAGTCAGACAGGAGAAATAAGCTATGGATATAGTACAGATCCATTCAACCAGCTGATTGCATTACAATTGAATCTTTGGGTTTGGTGCACCCCAAATTAAAAGACAAGAAAAAGAAAACAAAACAAACAAAAAACAAAAGGACCCACGGCTCCTGTACAGCAGGCCGATCTAAATCTCTCAAAGAGTAGTACTGCCCCCTAGCGGGAGTTTGGGAAGATTCTAAGGGCCCGGTGTGAGGGGCTTGTCTCAGGAGCGAGCTATCCAAAGGGCAGTTCCGCACTGTGCTGCTGCTCCAACAATCATTTACACAGTCAAAAGACCTGTCTGCAATGCCTTGTGACCAGGACCGAATTCGGTTTTACATCAAGGCAAAACAGACAAACACAAATCCAGTTACTTTCCAGTTATTTTTTTAAGAAATGCAAATCTGACATAAAGTGAGGGCAGACTGCACATTCTTTCCGTAGCACTAGCATTCTGGGAATGCTAGCGTCAGGATCTCTGTCCACAGATGGATCTGGAGGGCTCTGGAAGACACAACTGTAGCCATGTCATTTGGAATGTCAAAATTTAAAGTAAGCCCACAAACAGGGCTGACCTCTTTCTTTACAATTAGACAAATTACAGCAATCCTTTTGAGAATGTCTGTTTGTCTCGGTAATATTATCAATGAATTTCATTTTAGTACAGTAAAGATTGTTGTCAAAATGCTTGCTATAATACACAGCAATGAAAGAAACCAGCAGAGACAAATGCTAGACACTTTTCTTGCATGGAGCAATCAACAACTGAAAACAAACCCAAACCCAACCCAAAACAAACAAAATGGCCAGAAGGGATTTTTCAGAACCCTTACAGGGAACTGAAGGCTTGCAGCAATTAGGAGAGTATTGATCACAGAACACAGACGATGAGTATCTGTGAGTATGGATAAACCTGGGAGTGATGGTAGATTTCTACTGTTTTATTATCAGCACTTCACCTCCAGCTTTATAATAACCCTGAAAACTACCTTCCTACAGTCGGGGATAGTAGAACAAAGCAAGAACTCTTAAGCTCCATTCCCATAGAACTGTCATCTTCTGACCTGCTTGATGGCTCCCTGAGAACATACCACGCACAGCACTGCCTGTAGGAGTTGACTCAGAACTCACCGACTGTCAATGTTCCCCATGGAGACGAATTCCAATCAATTGTAGAAAAGATGCACAGAGATTAACATCACAGCTACCCGAGGTAGCTAGTGATGACTGATGCACATCAGGGCTTTGCAAAGTTTACAGGAAAAGGTGGGGGAAAGATGGTACAGGCACATGTCAAAGTCCACAGCCACTCATACGGAGGTGAGCATACCTACTGCTCTGTGAGTCCTCAGGGAGAATCCAAAACTTTGTTTTGCCTTATCTTATGGCCCTATGAAAGCAGGAAAGGAAGGCTAAAGTAAATTTTCCTTCTGACAAGGAGTGTTCAGGGTGTTCTCCAAGTGCACACAGAACTCCTTGGAAAGTACTGTGCTATTTGTGAGCTCCTGGTCCAGTCACTAGCTGAATGCTAAGTTAAGTATCAGAGACCATGGTGGCTACCTGTGATAGTGACAGCTAGAATGAAGTAATCATCACCAACAAACAGAAACATTAGCCGTGCTGCAGTGAGATGCTCAAATGTCAAGGGTCTCCATGTGATATTATTTTAAATGTACTATTCAACAAAATTAGTGACTATTCTCAGAAAATTAAAACACTGCACCATCAATATGAAAGCAGTCAATGCAATTACCCTAAAGGGGTCAGGATGTAGGTAGGGACTAGAGAGAGACTTAAATCTCTGTTCCTATGTTCGAAGAGCTAAATGTGACCACACGTAAAGAACATATGAGAGCAGTTTCTCCATAAGGAGAGATAAGTATAGAGAAATTATTTAAAGGTCAAATATAAAGTCTAGAGCTGAGATGTGAAGTAAGAGGAGTGAAAAGTTCACTAAAGGCCTCAGCAGCAGAGCCGGGCAGTTCTACAGACAGAGCAAGCAGCCAACTCCAGGGAAGGTCAGTTAGCATCACTGATGCTGAGGATATGAAAGAGCCAGTGAAGGGGGCTGAACAGCGTCTCAAGGGTCAGGGAATACAGTCTAGTTTTCTGAAAGGAAGTCGCAGAAGGATAGGAGAGCGAGGGGAGCAGGGGGAATGGATGAAGTAATACCAGAAACTTTCTAAATGTAGTGAAAACTGGCAGTTTGTGAAATCAGCATGCAGAGGTTCACATGTAGACACACTGTAATCTAACTACCAAGAGCTAAAGATAAGGAGAATCTTGGTGGATCAAAGGAAAATGGCTTATGCTCAAAGCTCCTCACCGGGCTCCCCTCAGAAGCTGTGGGGACAGAATATTTAAAATATTAAAATGCGATATTTAAAATGGTGAAATAAAAATAATAAAAACATACCAACTAAGAAATCTATGTCCAGTAAAACTATCTTTCAAGGTGAGGAAGAGACCAAGGCACATTTAGATTAATAGAACTAAGAGGCAGTTCATTGGCAGTAGGCCAGCCTTGCAAACAATACTAAAAGAATTCTTTAGGCACATATGAAAGGATGAGGGACAATAAGTTGAGGCTGGAAGGAACAACAACAACAACAACAACAACAACATCAAATCCAGTTATTTTTACCGCTGCCCACTAGCAAATATAAACTGTAGGTAAATAAAAAAGAAGGTATAAATAGGGAACTGAAAAGACGGCTCAGAAGTTAAGAGTGTGTGCTGTTCTTGAAGTCCTGAGGTTGATTCCCAGCGCGTATATCAGGTGGCTCACAATGGCCTATAATTTTATCATGTCAGCTCGAGAGGGATCAGGCCTCTATGGCACCTGCTCCCACGGGTACCTAATAACCCCCCGACATACACATAATTAAAAATAAAATAATTCTTGCAGCAGCTCCCTAGTGTAGCCTGCAACATGTCAGTCTCATAAAAATAAAATAAATCCTAAAAAGAAAGTATAGGTATATTTGTAATTATCATATTTAAAAGACAGGTTCATAAAGCAATAAATATAAACTTACATTGGTATGTACATAACATATTAAATGTGTGGTTTGTATGACCATAAAAGCCCCAGGGAAGGGGCAGAGAATAAACAGGAGGAAAGAGTTTGTATAATATTAAAGTTAATATAAACCCAAAGTGAACTGGTATACATATATAACATTAAGATGCTAACTATAAGCCTAGGGAAACTATACTACATCATCACCACCACCATCATCATCACCACCACCACCATCATCACCACCCTCATCATCATCATCAGTATTGCTACTATTGCATATGATGTGTGTGTGTGTGTGTGTGTGCACGAGCATGTGCCACAGCACACATGTGGAGATCAGAGTTGTCTTTCCCCTTCTACTATGTGTATCCTTACAGTCAAATTTAGTTTGACTAAAATTAATTAATAAAAGTTAAGAAATTTAAATTTAAAGATGGAAAAACATGGCTCAAGCATTATGGGGACGGTCTAAAGAGTATACCATTGCGCACACACACACAAAAGTAGTAAACTATGACCAACACAAACAAGCATAGTAACCAGGTGTTCAGATCACTGCAGCAAGGGAAACCTGAGGTGACCCAGACACTGGGTGCAGCCCTGGCCAAATTCTACTGTGTTTATTATCTGGTAATTTATCCCTCATGCCATCTACTTGGGGAACATCTGAAAGGCATATGAACATTGTGAGTTACAAATTAGGCAACGCTAGGGAAACTAAAATCACGTGGCCAACTGACTGCTAGAGCAGAGGGACACTGTAATAACAATCTTCAAATAGGCAGAGAAATATTATCCAGATGAAGATAAGGAGCTGTTTCAGTCAGCTGGGTAGAATCAGAGCTAACATCACTGAGGAAGAAATATAGTTAGGTTTAGAAAAAAACCTTCCTGGCACCTGGAAAATTGAAAATGTTTCTCTGGGACCCCTAAGCACAGCGAGGATGACTACATGGGGATGGCTTGAGCACAGTGTTCTTGAAGTTTTACGGATAACTGAATGATGCATGTCTAGTGATTTATGTTCAAATCTCATAGATGTGGGTACAAATAATTGCTTTGTTGTGGACTAGAGATACAAATCTGCCAGACAAAGATCAGAATTCATTTCTTCTCCAACTCTTTCAATTTCCTGCTCCCTTGAACCATCATAATTGTCAACACCAAAAATTCTTTTTAAGGTCTAGATGCATGTGTTATCTGGGAGCCCACAACCAATAAGAAACACATCTGCTCTCTCAAGTGTGAGACTTTCTCCTCATGGAGGCAGGAATGCAATACGGAAGGCCTAGTCAATGCTTTTGGGTTGAGTACACTTGAGATTTAGCGTTCTCCAGCTACACTTTTGTAGTTCCTTTTTTCCTTTCTTTTTAAATGATGAGTGGATGAGAAAAAGCAAGGTAGGAGCGTCATTCATGTATGGCTTCCTGCAGAGACGACTGGCATAAAGGGAACAGGGGAATGAGAATTAAACAGGTAGAATTGCAAGAGGAGAAGCAAGTGGGGCCTGGGGGGAGAAATCAGGCAGCCTGAGAATCGAGTGGGTCATAGTGATGAACAGGATGCAATCGTGTCTCCAGTGCCTACCACTGTGCAACCACAGTGACTGCCATAGGTTCACTCTTACTATCAGGGTGAAAGCATAGCTGAGCCTTTGAAAGTTATTTGGACTCTCTACTTTTAGGTACCAGTATTTGTTCTCTGACACATTCGGGGCGAGGGTATAGGGGACTTTTGGGATAGCATTTGAAATGTAAATGAAGAAAATATCTAATAAAAAATTGTTTAAAAAATCTGTTTTTTACTATAAAGTATGGTTGACACTGGTGATCTCAGTTGCAGACTGGGCTAACATATGGCACACAAAAAAATGCTTCCATCCGGGGAAATTGTTATTAATATGAACTTTGACTGTGTGGTTCTCACCACTGTTTTGCTGGAGTTTTTAAATGTGTCTGTTTTTTCCCTCACTCCCAACCCCAGCAGTGTGACGATGAAGACAAAGTAAAGGCATTCTTAAGGAGACTATGTGCATATCACATACGTGTGGTAGCCAAGATGTTTATATTTTCCTCATCTTGGCTAAGGCTTTATGAAATGTGCACAAAATATATTGTAAACAGATAAATGTTTTAGATAAAGGCCTTTTAGAAATGTTCATTATGATGTGAGAGCTTTGTTTTTGTCTCTGTTTAATCTATAAGCATCATTTTGGAAGATAATGTGATGGTATGAACAGTTAGGGTCCTGTAGAAAGACCCCTCATATCTGAGAAGAACGCACCTATCCAGAAGGTTGAGTTAGGCTGCACTGCTCTCCCCATTTGTGAGAGTGAAGGAAGAGATGTCAGCTGTAAGACACATAAGCTCATCAGACACAGAACTTCCTAGCTTCTTGATCTTGCAGTTCCTGGTCCTCAGAAATCTAAACAATGCATTTCTATTTCATATATAAAACACCTATTGTAAGGCAGTGCATTAGAGCAGTGATTCAGACTAAGACAACTGTACTTTCAATCTGTGTTTACACAGCATAATTTTTAACCTAGGGATAGTTTTTCTTACTGTTTATTTATTGTTTTATAGCTCTCCTTAATCAAAAAATGATTTCCAGTGAACTTACTAGGAAATTATTTTTTTCTCTGAGAATTTATTTTAAATCATGGGCATTTTTTTTCCCTGAATAATGTGCTGAGAATAAAACTCTAGTAGAGAGCTGTTTAGCAAAATTCAGCTTAAATAAATAGGAAGATGAAATTCAGTTCACAAAAATGTTACTTTATACAAAACTGTTCAACTTTAGGAAACCATCTGTTGTGAAAATTTTCAACACACGTGGTGCTGCAGATATGAGCAAATAACCCTCTGTACATAACACCCGTTAGGCACTAACTAAATGTGCACTGAGGCCACCAGGTCCCATCAGTGACTTCTCACTTTCAGATATCATGTGAATATTCTCATAATAAAGCCATCAGGAAGCTAATTTAATTAGCTGTGTTTTTCATTTGGGATCCCAGATCTGGAAGGGAACTTGTATAAGAACTTACATCATAAGGAAAGAGAAATGTACCTTTCTTCTCTGTGCCTCAAGAACAAAGCACATGAACTGGTATTAAATGAATCACGACGCCTTCCTTACTTCTTCTAGAGCCGTCACACATATGAATCATTCATCTCCATTTCGAATGACTTAGAGAGAGCCCAGAAAGAGTCTCTGAGTCATCAGCTTCTCTGACTTAAGATGGTCATAGCTCATATTCTCTATTTTTTCTTTCTTTCTTTCTTTTTTTTGTTTTTTTTGTTTTTTTGTTTTTTTGAGACAGGGTTTCTCTCTGTAGCCCTGGCTGTCCTGGAACTCACTCTGTAGACCAGGCTGGCTTCGAACTCAGAATTTCGCCTGCCTCTGCCTCCCAAGTGATGGGATTAAAGGTGTGCGCCACCACGCCCGGCTTATTTTTCTGTAAGAACTCAGTTACAGATCCCAGGTCATTTCCACTACATCAGAAAATGTATGTTACTTCCATAAGGGACTAAATAAGGCAGCCAACTAATTCACTTTACTATCTCCATAAATACCTGACATATTAAACTTTGAAACAGGGAAACTAAGTCATTTTTGTAATTACTGTTTGATTTAAATTCATTATTGTTGTTTGGCACTTTTTTTCTTATAAAAATCGTTAAATTTTTTAAAAGAAAACCTATGTCAAAGTTGCCATCTCTACAGTCTGGGCTCCAAATTCTAAAGATCTGACTTTATTTGCCATGACATCCACAGTTAAAAGCAAAGGTCAGAAGGTTATTATTTTTAAAGGAGTAGAGAGTAAATAATTTTTAAAGGGTTAGATAGTAAATATTTTAGATGATGGACAAAACAATATTTGCTAACTACTAAATTTGACATTAAATTGTGACAGCATTAACAGATAATATATAAATAAATATGCCGCTAAGTTTCAATAAGACTATAAAATTGGAAGTCAGACTGGTTTTGGTCCATTGACATGTGTAGTTTATATCTTTTGATAGCAATATTCATAAAGTAGTACAGACTTTGAGAATTGAGGCTGGAAGATGGTTTAGCTATGAGAAGCACTTGTTGCTCTTATAGAACCTGGACTGGGTTCCCAGCACTCACAAGCATTTGTTACGCCATTCCAGGCTATTATGCCTTCATCCGGCCTGTATGGGCATCAAGCATGGAAGTGGCAACATAAACACATGCAGGTAAATACTCATTCACATAAAATATTTTCATTACTAATTGTGGAGTTCTTCACTTGATCTTCAATAAAAATTGGGTAATTTGGCTAGAAGGGAATAAAACAATTCAAAAAATGTTTTACACCAAGTTTGGTAAGGGAGAGAAAAATACAATGGGTTTCTTGTTGTTTGTACTACAGATAAGGTACACAAAAAATCTTTTAATGAGTTCACAAACATATTTATACCCCTAGTAAGTCTGAATTTGACATTTTAATCATAATTTGCCATAATTAATTCTTTAAAATTACTTGGGAGGCAGAGGCAGGCGGATTTCTGAGTTCGAGGCCAGCCTGGTCTACCGAGTGAGTTCCAGGATAGCCAGAGCTATACAGAGAAACCCTGTCTTGAAAAACCAAAAAAAAAAAAAATGAAGGTAATTATTTCACCCTATGTGTTTTATCATTTCTCACATCATTCTTCTATAATCATGGCTTCAGAAAATAAAAGTTGCATTTTGACCAAAGTTCCATAGAGCTCTAGAGAAGTGCAGCTACAGACCCCCCCCCCCCCCGCCCCGAGAACTACAGCTATAGTCACCTCTTCTCTACATCTTGACTAAATTCAAACAAGAAATCAGCTGTGGCAACTGAAGCTAAATTATAATTGCAATTCCATGATGTTACAAAAAGAAACCATTCCCTGTAAAAAAATATTATGAGGTCTAAGAATTAAATTCTGTGATTTGTGTTAAAATGTAACAGGTTGAGGTACTTAAGAACACGCACCACAGCCTCTTTCGTACGATGCAGGGGACTCTCCACCTGAACTTAGCCAAGAACCTAAGAATCAATTCAAAGGAATCCTTTAGAAGAGATTAAAAATCATGAAAATGCACATAAAGATACATGCTTTTCATATTGTTCTCTTGGAGTTGATTCATGGCTTGGCTTAGACTTATAGAGTCCTGTTGCAGAGAAGGCAAAATTTCCATGATTCCGAAAGACAGGGCTATTTCCTGTAATGACCTCTGCTGTTTTTCATCTGTCAGTGAGCTGTATAGGAGTTGATCACTGTATAGACTGTTAGCCAACCGTATGTCAATCCTTGTGGCCTTACCTAACTCTTCATGCTCCAAGTGATTTATATTTAATCATTCCTCCAGATTTTAGAGCTTACATCTACACTTATACTTTTCTTAGCTTTTCAAAAAGTAAGATATGTTTTCTCAATGGATTGTGAGAAAGATAAACATGTACACATATTTATGAGGTAAACTCTAATGCTTCTTGCTTCTCATTGCTTTCATGATTGACTTTTCAATCTGCCCACCTAACTCTTTGTTTGTTTTTATATTCGGACTGACTCAAATCATACATTCTAATTTCTCTTCAGTAAAGCACTAAAATACCCTGCTTAGCTAGCTAGACCAATGCACATGTATTATGTGTACCGTGGTTCAAGTCCAATGAAAAGAACTGATGGCTAAATGACATTCCCTCTTTAAGAAGATCTTTAGTTGGGAAGACAGTTAGACTCTTAGCTGGAACTCACACGCTATTATCACACCAGAGGAAGAACTGCATTTGTTTTAGAAAGAGTTTCAAAAGATATACTGCTGATGTTAACCTTGAAGATGTACAAAGAACTTTTGGGCAGAATTATTGGTAAATTTCTTTCCAAGTAGAGCAAAGACTGTGGGCAAAAACATGGCGATGTGTGAGTATGCAGAAAACTCCAGAATGACATTTTACACAGCCAAAGTTAAGGGTGTGGAAAGTTGTGAATAATGGAACTATGCATATAGTTGTATATTGTTATGAACAAATATATATTTGTATATATGTGTATATATATACACGTATATGTATATATATAAATACATTTGTGTGTGTGTGTGTGTGTGTATTTGTATATCGTTACAACATAATTAGATGTCTGGTCTCTGTTTATTCTACAATTCACTGTGTTCCAAAGCATTTTACGAAGCACAATGACAAGAAACAATTTATATTTAATATTATTTCCTGGTAGAGAATGGAACCATGAGAGGCTGGTGGAGGAAGTATAAATGAGACGAACAATGTCAGAATTCAGAAAGGAAATGAGGAGAGCTGAAAGCAAAGCAGTGTGGCTGGAGGGAAGGGGTCACCAGGATGACATTTTCTGTGTCCATCCTACTGTTTACTATGTACCAGATATCAGGTCTTCTCCTCATGAAATTCTCACTCTAGGAAAGGTACTGCATGAAGCTATGTTCAGCTTATTGTGCAGATGGAGAGAATGATTTAGCTTGAGTAATTAGCTCAGGTTCATAACAAATGGGAGATCGGTATTCACGTATTTGTGGCTCTAAGTTCATTTATAAACCTTTGGATCAGGTGCCTTAGTGTATTTTTGACTGTGAAAATAGAACCTGAGATTGATAATTTATAAAGAAAGGTAGTTTATTTTGGCTTCCAATTCTGGAGCCCAGAAAGGCCTGAAAGGCCCAAGTGGCTGAATCTGTTTGGCTTTTGGTGAGGAACCCATTGGATAAAGATCCATGGCAAATATGGAAGCAAGAGAAGAGGAAGCAAAAGGAAGCCAAGGCTCTTTCATAACAACCCATCCTAAATGTATATAGATTAGCCACATTAAAGTGAGAAGTCACTCTTATTTGAAAAGCTCCAGTCAGTTAATGAAGTTCTGTCTTCATGAGCCAAACACCTGCTGTGATGTCCCCCTCCAAACCCTATTGATCAAACACCCATAAGAAATCCAAGTTTAACAAGTGTTAGGTGGCACAAACCATGTTCTAACCACAGCAGCAGGGGAAGTGACAGAAAACTCTAGAATGACATTCTACACAGCCAAAGATAAGGGCGTGGAAAGTTGTGAATAATGGAACTATGCATATAGTTGCATATAGTTATGTACAAATATATATTTGTATATATGTGAATATATGTATATATACACATATATGTGTATATATATGTGTATACATACATACATTTGTGTGTGTGTTTGATAGTATCAATTTGTGTGTGTGTTTGATAGTATTAATAATAACAAGCGTGAGAGCAAACATTCTGAAGAGGAAACATGGGCCAATTAGGAAGAAGTGGTCATGTGTGACAGTAAGAAAGGTGGTTTGCAGAAGGGCAGAACAGCGACCAAGAGGCGGTGATGCACTAGCAATACAGAGAACATAGTGATCCTAAAAGTTCCACAGCTTTCCAATTGCTTTTCATAGATTATGCTTCAAACTACTTTACTAACATGGAAAAGTTCACCCACGTCTACTATACTACATGCCAGAAAGTGGCACATTTTAAACAATGGCCGAAGGCATAGTGTTCACCCTAGCAGTAATTTTGAAAAGAAACTGGAAATTCCACATATTTTTTGACAGGTCTTGATTTTCAGCCCTCAAGAAAAAAAATATTCATTGACTACTTGTTTGATAAATTTCTTATGTCCTAGGAAGTGAGAGAAAACATCGATAAGAAATAGTCAGATTTTCAGACTGAGGTCACATGAAGAGTCAAAGTTGGGGCCAGAATCACTCTCCTTACTCCCAGCTGCTTCCAGATGTCACAGTCCCTCCCCCCCGTCCCCCGCTCTGAGCTCCAGTACTGATGTCTCTTTTTTCTTTAATTACACTATTTCTTCCTTCCTACTCCTCCCTCTCACCCCTTCCACATGCCTCTTTACTTTCTCTTAGATGTCCCTCAACAGAGGAATGGATACAAAAAATGTGGTACATTTACACAATGGAGTACTACTCAGCTATTAAAAAGGATGAATTTATGAAATTCCTAGGCAAATGGTTGGACCTGGAGGGCATTATCCTGAGTGAGGTAACCCAATCACAAAAGAACTCAAATGATATGTACTCACTGATAAGTGGATATTAACCCAGAAACTTAGAATACCCAAGATATAAGTTACAATTTGCAAAACACATGAAACTCAAGAACGAAGACCAAAGTGTGGACACTTTGCCCCTTCTTAGAATTGGGAACAAAACACCCATGGAAGGAGTTACAGAGACAAAGTTTGGAGCTGAGACAAAAGGATGGACCATCTAGAGACTGCCATATCCAGGGATCCATCCCATAATCAGCCTCCAAACGCTGACACCATTGCATACAATGTAAGATTTTGCTGAAAGGACTCTTTCAAATTCATGGCCACTCTTTTCACTGTTACTGTGAGAATGCATTTCTATGTACATACATACATATACAACCTGTTCAGTCCATATGTTACTTGCATGTGTCTGTTTCAGGGCTGTCCATTTTGTAGGCTGGACAACATTTTCTGTTCTGTTCTTTTTTCTTTTTTCTTTTTCTTTTTCTTTTTGGATTTTGGAGACAGGGTTTCTCTGTATAGCCCCAGCTGTCCTGGAACTCACTCTGTAGACCGGGCTGACTTTGAAAGGCATGCACCACCACTTCCCGGCAACATTTTCTATTCTTGATCTTTTCCCTTTTCCTGCTTCTCTCCTCTGTTCTAGATCATATGTTCCAGCTGTTAGCTGGTGCTCCAGTTGTTAGCTGGTGCTGTGCTTGGCCATATGTTCCAGCTGTTATCTGTTATCTGTTCTTGATCATATGTTCCACCTGTTACCTGGTGCCGACTCCCTTCATTCATTCTACTTGCAGAGTTACTTAATTCCCACTACCACCTGACATTCTTTTATTCATCCCACAAATGTTAAGTTTTAAGCATGTATGTGCTAGCACTGCTTTTGGCATGGTAACGGGCATGAATGGCAAGTGTTCCCTTCCCTGATAAGGCAAGTATACTTTGAACGATCCATTACAACTTGACAGTATAAGAATTTGATTTTTACATTAATTTAGTCTTCAGATATTTTTGAGATTGTCATAAATGAATACTGTGTTTACATTATTTACATGCCTCCTTCCAACTCCCATGTTCTCATGATTTCCTCTACTTCTCAAATATGATATCATCTCTATGTGTTTGTGATATTATATACATAATTATTACTTAGAACCACACACTGAGTCCATTTGAATGTTGCTCATATGTACATGTCTTTAGGGTTGGCCACTTGAGACTGGACAATCTATTAGAGAGATCATCTCAGGAGAAACCTGGTTCTGCCTCTCTCAGTGGCTACCAACTGACTCTTTCTCTTTATTTGGGGTTGGGGCTCTATGAAATTTCCTCCATTCACATTGGTATATCAGATTATGTGGTCATTATGCCATTATGCAGGCCTTATCAATTTAAGCCTTAAAAAAAGTTATAAACCTTTTAAATTTATTTTTTATTTTTTTAATTTTTGAGATTAAAATATAATGACATAATTTTTCTCCACTCCAAAATTTTCCACATAAACCTCCTTGTTCTCTTTCAGATTTATGGCCTGTATTTCATTAATCGCTGTTAATACATATATTCATATATAATACATACATACATACATACATACATACATATATACATACAGTGTGTGTTCCTAAACTTTGTCAATTTATCTTACAGTATGGCTGCTTTGTACTCATAGCTATTCTCCAAGATGCTAGCAAATGTTCTCTGTTTTAATTTTTAGTTTGTCCTAAAATATTAAAAGCTCTTTCTTTGTCTTTAATTCCTAAGATGAATTATGTTTCAGAAAAGTTATCTGAGCCACACTCTCCTCCATTCCTCTTAGAGAGACAGTGATGAGGCTTCCTTTTGTCTGTACCTTCTGCCCATCCTTTCAGCTTATTAGGCACACCCCTCAGAACCATGGCTTTAATTTGGTTATCCAATCTTATATTTCATGTGAAAACAAAAGTCTCCACTGGAATGTTGATATTGAAATAGAATAAATGGAAACCATTTCTGAAGTCATTAGCAGAACTACCATGAGTCATCTTACTTAGGCTGGCTCTATGGAAACACATCTCCCACCTTAAAGGAACTATAAGGAGTTCACTATTCATTTATTTTTGATGCCTCAATTTATTCACAGAAATATGTAGAAGGTTTATAGCTTGGTCTTTTTTCACTGAAGCTTGTCCCCCAAGAGAAATACTGTTAGCACAGCGGTAGGCCTTCCATGTGTATTAGATAAAGGTGGTCAATACTGCCCAATCTGAAGTGAGAGCAGATAAGGACACTCACATGGCTTAATTTTAGGGATGAGGAAATTTATGGATGTCAGAGGGAAGGGTCTGTTGTTTTCACTGTTTTAGGGCCCAGTTTCTGTTTCTTTTCTTTGTTATTTGATGGCTCACATTATGATCTCATATTATCAATATGTGTGCTTGTACAAATCTCTTTTCAAAGTCTTCATGTATGAGAATTCTGGGTTTTAGATTATTTATAGTCATGGCTTTACTGGCTCATCTCTGACTATAATTCCTTCTCATATGAAATCCCAAAATATATGTATAGATTTTTCGCATGGGAAAATAAAAAAATGCAGAAAGATTCTTTTGAAATTTATAGGTAATTTTTTCACTAGCTGTCTGTTGGTCATAACTCTTCCTTCAAAAAGTACTATAAATATTTCCATAACTCTTTTGTACATGAATGACCCTTGCCATCAAGGGATCCAGTCAGTTAACCAATCTTGGCTTTTAAATTGTTTTTATGACTTTACCAGATTGCCTCTGTGGTCTCACATCTACTGCAATGAAAGAGTAGAAGCCTGATTATGAACACAGAGGAATAGGTTTTGAGAGAGATAGGGAGAAAGTCAGGGTGTGGATATCTAGAACACTGGAAGAGATGAGTAGAGGGAAGGCTAAAATCCACCCACATCTTCTAGGTTTAAATGTTTTCTCCAACCAATGTGCCATTCAGCTCAGATGGGAAGCAAACAGATGCTAGATCGAATGTGTGAGCTTGTAGGCAGACCATCGTTCTTCAGGTTCAATTTTTTTTCTTTTTGACATTGTCTCATTCTGTAGCCTTGGGACCCATGGCTATCCTCCTGTCTCAGCATGAAAATCTCTGGGACTATACATTTGAGCCACTATATCTGTTTGAACAAAGACACCCTGGCAGGGTAGAAGGGTGATTTCACCGCGAGGGATGAAATTCTTTAGGCATATGGGCAAAGGAGCCTAAAAATAGTTGAAACAGCTTACACCTCTCCCCATATAAACCATCCATGCTGCAGTTGGAGCTCGTGATGAACTCCGAAGCCATATGGCTCTGAAAAGAACTAAAATTCCAAAGCACACGGAGGTTGTAGTTTTAGCCAAAGATAGATTACTAATTTTGACTCCATTGATTAAACTGAAATTTCATATCTCAAACTTCAAATACATAATTTATTAGAGCGCGTTGATTGGTACTTCGTCAATTGTTTTCTCAGTGGGTCTATATGGTGACCACAGTGACTCTGGCTGTGTGTCTGTAAACAGTTGACTTCACATACATTTATTTGTTGTGTAATTAAGCAAGTTACTTGAGGCTGGAAAAGTGAAGAGCGCTGGATACTCTCAGAGGACCAGGTTTTGATTGCCAGCACCCACATGGAGGCTTTCTATCATTAACTCAAGTTCTAAGGGATCTGATGCCCTCTTCTGGCCTCTATGGACATTGCATACACATGTTGCACAGACATACATGTAGGCAAAACAACCTCACACACAAAATAAAAATAAATAAGCCAAAGGGGGCAAGTTACTTGTTTTACCACCGCTATTGTTCTACCTGCTAATTGCTCACAACAGTAATGCTCTTCTTGTTAAGATGTGATTGGGTTCCTGTTAAGATGAGATATATAGTCCATAGTATAGTATGTAAGGATAGCAGGAATAGTACTAGATAAGCTTGGCACACAGTGACTCCTTAGGGATAGCTATCACACTCTGTAAAGGAGTCTGTTATAGCTCCTAGACTAGAGGTGTTTATAAATTTCTTGACAAAAAGTCAGGAAGCAGAGGAGACAACACATCTGGAAGGTTTCCAGGTGCCCTGCTCCTTGTGTCTGATCCATACTCCTGTGCGAGTGACTTCTTGTATGCTTTCTTGCCCTTTGGGTTTTCTGACAGAAGTTAACATGACCGGACTTGCTTTTGAGTTTCTAGGATCCCTCTTTTCATTTTCATCCCAGGAAATCTGCCTTATGAGTCAAGGCACATTAAAAACGTTCCCTCTCCTTTGCTTAGAGAAAATGATTTCAGTGAATCATACGTTCAGGTTTTGAAATTATTCAACCACAACCTGATAACCTGACCTAATAATTTTCTCTCTTTTTCTTACAAAGGGAAATGTATGAATTGTGTTTATCAGAAAAGCTTACTAGCTGTTTTTATGGACACTCATTTTGTATTTTTCAAATGTTTTACAACAAGCATATGCAATTTTTGTACTTAAAATTCTCACTTGCATACATGATATTGGGCTTTTGCTTAAAATTCTGTCTATGTGCCCTAGCTCTGAACATATTGAAAACTGAATAAAATGATTTTGTAATTTTACAAATATAGTTACACCCCTTGAAGACATTGCAGTCAGTTGCTGAGTGGCCTACTAAGTTCTTGGGAACCCAGGAAACAAGGTTATTAGAGCCCAAGGGTATCTTTTCTCAGTTAACATCTGGAGCTTCATGAAGGGCCAAAATCAAACCTTAAAGAATTTAATGTTTATTGTTTATAAACCAGATTCTCATTCTATGTAACTCAGTGAGAATTTCCACTAGGGACATTACTGAACTCTTTCACAGACTTCCATATGGGAATTCTCAGTAATATAATATGGGAATCTGGCCTTCCCAGACTTCATGAAATGCTTGGCGAGGGGAGAGTAAGGTCAGCTAAGTTATTTTACTTATATTTTTCTGAAGTCATCTGGGAAATGTTGTTTTATTTTAGGCAAAATTTTATATGTTTTAGAATTATAGATGCTCTTAAATAGCAGGGTCTAAAAAGTACAGTATTGGTATTTAGTCTAATGGATTTGCAGCAGGCGTGAGAAGATAATTTTCAAAGCTTTGAAATTTAGCTTCCTTTTATGTGCTTCCAACAATGATAGAATCTTGGTATCAAATGCCAGGTGTAAGGTGGAGTTTAGAGGTAAAGGTCTTTGACTAACAAAGTGGTTCTTTTATAACTGGCAGAACTATACATTTATGAGGAATTTTTATCAGCAATACTTTGCATAGGACAGCTGTAAAGAATCCGCTTTGTTTCACAGACAAATGAAAAAGTGCCGTATTGATGTGAAATATAGCACGTTTCCTCAAAAGGCCAAAGAACTGACAGTGCTGAATAAAATGGTAAAGGTCAGCTCCTAAAATAGGAGCTACAGCCCTTCAAACACATAAGTTATTAAGATGACAAGATCTTAATATTCAGCCCATAGGATAATGACAAGATCAGTTCACTATAGTATCCTTCACTTTGACTTCATGAAATTGCAAGCGTTGAATACCATCAGGATATTTTTGTGGAACTTTGGTGATATGGGTTTTTGGTTGATCCTTTATCATAATTTTCTATACTACAGAGACATTCTTTTTAAAGAAAATTTATTATTTTTATTATACATTTGTGTTTTCCTGGATGCATGTATGCTAATGCCTGATGACAACAGAGGACAGAAGAGACTGTCAGATCCTTAGAACTGGAATTACAGATGATTATGATCCACCACATGGGGTCTGCCAACCAATCCCAGGTCCTCTCAATAACCAGCGGAAGTGTTCTCATCAGAAAGCAAATACAAATACTACACTTTTGTGATTTGTGATTGTGTGGACAGTTCTGACTCACTATCTATAAAGTTATATGACTACTCTCAGGGAGTTAATGTTCTGAAATGGATTCCCATGGGATTTATAACTACACAAAATATTCAATTTAAATTATGACAAGGTTATTATAAACATTCAGTAAATTCAGAATAGAAATAGTAAAACCCTGCCTCGCAGATAAATATTCTTTGGTGAACATGCAACATTGAACAACCATGTTTGGACCTGAGAAAACTGAAGAATCAACTAAACTTTCTTTTAAGAATTACAAACCTGTAGGTGCTGAACGCTTTCTCTTGTTATTGCATTTGTTTCTTGCAACACAACAGCTCTGATAAGCAGAGATAATAAATTATAATTTGTAGTTGAGGGACTAAAAGCTCAGGAGTATATTGACTTTGCACAGGTCAATCAGGTAGTGTGTGATATGTGTGGGATCTTACAACATTAAGATCACTTCTCACTAGAACACACTGCTACCTCAGTAGCATGTGCGTGTGTTGGATCATATGGAAGGTGTACATTATTAACATGTCATATAGTAGTGATGGCCACATTGTGTTGTGATGTTATTAAAGTTAATGGTGTTTCTTCAGTTTTGACTACTCAATTGTTGGTGGTTTATTTCGTTAAAGGCTTATATAAACGGACAAAAGGTATCTCGTGAATGAATGTCTAAAAGGCACTCTTGGACAGAGATCAAATATGCACCATCTACCCCATGTCTGTAGGGCTCTCAGAAAACTGCACAAATGGATCAAAAGACTAGAGTGTTCAACAGTTCCATCTCTTAATACTGAATACTTATATCATAGAATATAAGCTACACATAATGTTTATGTGCCTGGTATAAGAAGTCTTTCCAAATGTCATAGAGAACCCCAAGAGTAATAAATTAAGGTGAACGTGTAAGATCAGAGAAGCCTTTGTAGAAAGAACTGTGTTCTTGAGCATAGTACAGACATTACTTTAAAGCAATTTAAAAAATGATTTTACTCCTTCCTGCTCAAGTACCTCAATTGCCAATCTTGAGGAAGAATATGAGTTAGGACAGCCCACAGTCTACATCTGACAATACCTTCATTTGCTTACTAAAGTTAAGGTAACTTCAAAGTGGCCCAAGGGAAGCTTGGAAGTCCTTCTCAGACACAGACAAGGACATCTAAGGACAAATAATGCCCTTTGTCATGGAAATACTACTGCAAGGATGTCTCTTAACTCTTCCTTGTGAAATCTCTAACTCTAGACCTGACTCTAGCTCAGGAGCATAGTGCAAAACCTGGGTCACAGAGATATTCACACAGCTCCTGCCAGAAGACACTCCACAGGCTGACAGGTCTCTCCCGTGATGTAATTATTCTTGGGTCCACACAGAATTCTCTGACTTCTTCATGGAAGAAAAAAGGTGAGGAAAACAAGATTGAGATCATGGTTTCTTTAATCTCCTCTGAGATAGTTCATTCTTATTCTTCTGGATTTTGATGGAACTCTTGGAGAGAGGACTGGGAGGGGAGGCAACATTTGGAATGTAAATAAATAAAACAATTTTAAAAAGAGAAATATACAGTATCAGTATATCAAAACAAAACACTAAAACATTGAAATATTTAAATATCTTTAGGGGATAGGGAGGGAAAAGGGGAATATGATCAAGCATTGGGGGTAAACAGGAGAGAAGCCATGAGGGCTACTAGAATGAATGGAAATATGCAACCTTGGGGGGTAGGATGTGGGGGTGACCCTATAGAATATACCAGAGACCTGGGAGGTGAAAGACCCTCAGGACTCAAAAGGATGAAATGCCCAACAATGCAGAGAGGGAACTTGTAGAGTCTATCTCCACTAGAAAGACAGGGCATCAAGCGGAGGGATGGGGTTACCATCCCACAGTCAAAAATTCTGACCCAGAATTGTTTCTGTCTAAAAGAACTGCAGGGACAAAAATGGAGAAGAGACTGAGAGAAAGGAGGTTCAGTGACAGCCCAACTTGGGATCCAGTTCAAGGGGAGGCTCCAAGGCCTGACACTATTACTGATGCTATGGTGTGCTTATAGAAAGGAGCCTAGCATGGCTGTCTTCAGAGAGGCCCAACAAGCAGCTGGGTGAGACATGGGCAGAAACTTACACCTAACCAATGAACTGAAGTCAGGGACCCTTGTGGTTGAATTAGGGAAAGGCTGGAAGAAGCTGAGGAAGAAGAAGATGAAGAGGAAGGGGAGGAGGAGGAGAGGAGGAGGAGGGTGAACTCATAGGAAGATCAGTAGTCTCAACTAACCCAGACCTCTGAGAGCTCTCAGACACTGAGCCACCAGCCAGGCAGCATACACTAGCTGGTCCAAGGCCTGTGCCACATATACAGCAGAGGACTGCCTGGTGTAGCCTCCGGAGAGAAGTTGTGCCTAACCCTTGAGGCCCCAAGGAGTTGGGAGACCTGGTGGGGTGTGTAGCTGGGGGCTGGGGACATCTTGCAGATGGGGGTTGGGGGGAGGAGGAATGGAATGAGGAAATGTGGGAGGGCAGACTGGCAAGGGAGTAATGACCAGACTGTAAAAAAAAATAAAAGTAATAATAAAAAAAGAATAAAAGGAAAAAAATCAAATATCTTTAAATAAAATTAAAAAATTATAGAGAAAACTCAATTTAGGTTCAGAAGGTGCAGTCTTGGTTCTAGACATATATACCATTTTAGTTTTTCTTGATTATTATTTCATAATTTATAAAATGGTAGTTGGAAATGATTGCTTGTTAAATAAAATGAGAACATGTTTGCAAAGGACACTGAGAGAGGCCTACTGTATGGTAGGCACTTAGTTTTTAGAGTCAGTATTATTATTACTTATGATAAAACCTAATACCCTATTTCCCATTCCCATAGAGATGCATGTGTCCCGCTCCTTGAGCCCCTGAGGGTGAATTGGTTGAGTGGGTAGGGGTTGGGGGAATGGGATCAGGTTGGGGGGGGGGCGAGTACTAGGAGAGACAATTGTAACTGGGGTATCTCAGGGATGAGTTAGAAATCCAGTGCAATGGAAGCTCTCAGGAATCTACAAGGGTGATCCTAGATAAAACCCCTAGCAATGGGGGACATGGTGCCTGAACTGGCTATCTCCTGAAACCAGGCAAGACTTCCAATGGAAGGACTAGGACAACAACCCAGCCACAAACTCTTTGACCTACAATTTGTCCTACCTACAAGATGTGCTGAGGTAAAAGTGGTACAGAAGTTGTGGGAATGGCCAGCCAATGGCTGGTCCAGCTTGAGACCCATGATGTCATGAGAGGGAGCTCACCCCCGACACTGCCTGGAGGGGCAGGAAGGAACCTGAGGCTGGATAGCTCAAAGATCTAGGATAGAACCAAGCACGATTAGAAAAATAGGTCAATGAAATTGTTCTTAATGGTATTCTTCTAGACTCATAGATTGGTGCCTAGTCCAGCTGTCATCAAAGAGGCTTCATCCAGCATGCGATGGAAACAGATGCAGAGACCCACAGCCAAATAATAGGCAGAACTCAGGGAGTCTTTAGGAAGAGGGGAGGAAGAACCTGGAGGAGTCAAGGACACTACAAGAAAACCCACAGAATCAACTAACCTGGGCCTGTAGGGGCTCAAAGAGACAGAATCAACAACCAGGGAGCCTGTGTGGACTGCTCTAGGTCCTCTGCATGTTTGTTACAGTTGTGTAGCTAGCTTGGTCTTCTTGTAGGACTCACAAGAGTGGGAACAGGGGCTGCTTCTGACTCTTTTGCAGGCTTTTGGGACCTTTCCCCTCTTACTGAGTTAGTTACCTCTTCCAGCCTTAATATGAAGGGAGGTGCCTAGTCTTACTGCAACTTAATATGCTAAGTTTGGTTGACATCCATGGAAGGCTCACTCTTTTATGAAGAGAAACAGAGGAGGGGTATATGGGAGGGGACAGAGATGAGGTGGGCAGAGAGACTGGGAGGAGAGAATAGTCAGGATTTTTAACAAAGATAATAAAAACTATAATATCATGTACATATCAAAATTTCTTATCAGTTATATATTAGTTACTTTTCTTATTGCTGTGACAAAATGCTTGACAGGAAGAAAGGACTTATTTTGCCTCAGATGGAGGACACAGTCCATCATGGTGGGAAAGAAGTGGAGAGGGAACATGGTATGGCCCATGATGTTGTACCCACACATAGGAAGTAGAGAAAGATCATGCAATGCTGTATTAGGACCTCCTTGCAGAGAATCCACACACTGTCTGACTTTGGTGGCTTTCTGGAAACTTGGTACATGAGCACCTCAC
Organism: Mus caroli; assembly: GCF_978045245.1. Taxonomy (NCBI): domain Eukaryota; kingdom Metazoa; phylum Chordata; class Mammalia; order Rodentia; family Muridae; genus Mus; species Mus caroli. Next base: position 27,698,249 of record NW_028227275.1, on the reverse strand, counting down.
TTTTGCATGTTTTGTTCATACAAAACCAGTACTAAATGCATGACAGTGCCATGTCCTGCTGCCATCTCAAGACTGACTGGTTGATACTAGCAACAGCTTCTGTGTGCATTGGGGGTCAACTCTGGAAAAACACTTTCCTTAGCCATTTTTAAGTAGGACAGCTGCAGGTAGAAATCTCAGTTTGCAGCTCTAAACTGTTTTAGAGTCCTCAAAAAGACCCCATGCTTGTTTGTTTTAATGTCAACTTATCACAGGCTAGAATCCTTTTGGAAGAAGGAAACTAATAGAGAAAATGCCCCTACTAGATTGGCCTATGGGTGAGAATGTAGGACACTTTATTTATTAAAGATTGATGTAGCTGTGCCAGTTCTACAGGTAATGGTGCTATAAGAAAGCAGGATGAGCAAGCCATTGAGGGAAAACCAGTAAGTAGTGTTCCTCCATGGCCTCAGCATCAGCTTCAGCCTCCAGGTCTTGGCTTTTCTTCTCATTGATGGACTGTGATGCAGAACTGTAAGCTAAAGAAAATCCTTTCCTCCCTAAGTTGCTTTTGGTCGTAGTGTTTTATCACAGTGTAGAAACCATAAAGCAGGCCTCAAGCTGTGTGGCCACACCTCTTAAGACAGTGGCTCCACTCTTTGGTACCGATTTTTTGTAGTAGCTACAATTCTTATTGCTGGGACAAAATGTTTGACACCAGCAACATGAGGAAGGTAGTTTTTGTTCTGATTGACAGTTTGAAGGGATCATCCTTCACAGAGTAGAAGGCATAGAGGTGGGAGTTGAGTGTGGTGGCCCCATTGTATCTGTAGTCATGAAGTAGAGAGAGATAAGTATTGGTACTCAGTGCCCCAGGCCCTTTCTCCAAGAAAGTCCTACCCATTCAGGCTGGGTCTTCCTTCAGCAATATGACCTCTTGAGAAATGCTCTCAAAGACAAACTCTGATGTGAAGTACCATACAATGTATGAAGACTTAAATACCATTAAATATGAAATGAATGTCTAGAAGACATTCTTTTGTTTTTTATTAGATATTTTGTTTATTTGCATTTCAAATTTTATCCCCTTTCCCCATTTCCCTTCCAAAACCTCCCTATCCCATCCCCCCTCCCCTGATTTTTAATATAGCTATCTACATTTTCTAGGTTCGCTATACAATTGTTACACAATTAATGAATTCACACAAGAGAAATATATTTGTCCACAGTTCCAGGAGTCAAATGCCACAATTCAAGGTGTTGGTAGTAGTCAAGGTGTCTACATTATTCAAGTTTCTGCCTGACTTTATTTTCTCCTCTGTATGACTATTTTCTGAGGACATATTTTAAGTGGATCGAGAGCCCATGTAGATAATCTGAGTGTTCTTTCTCAAGACTCTTATTTTATTTTCCTCTGTAAAGATCAGTGTTCCAAATGATGCCATGTTTATGGGTTCTGGTGATTAACGTGTGAACATTTGGGTGCAAGAAGCACCCCTCAGTCTATTAGAGCAGCATTACTCACTATTACTATTTGAAATATAAGAACATGGCTGGTTCTGGAAAGTTACCTGTGTCTGTTTGGCCTCTTGTAATTAGATGAAGTCCTTACCAGTAACCAAAACAGAATGGGCTCACTCACATCTTCACAGAGTTTCTCACATGTCAGTTTACTGCCAACTCACTAGCTTCTGCTTTCTTCACACATCTGGACTCTGGAATTGGTCCCTCAACTATCATCATCCCCCTTTGACCATCAACTTTCAAATCCATATTGTATTCTATTGCTGGATTAATTGTTCCAAATATCCCTTTGTCATTTACATATTGACCACTAAAGACCCTTTGATAGCTGTTTTGTTGTATGCAAGGAAAAAAGAACCAATTTTATAGTCCAGCATAGAAGGCTTTAGATAGCCTAGACACAATGTTCTATTCCAACCAGTCTGCTTGCCAGGATGCCCTTTGTCTGTGCTTGTGACAATTTGTCTACATAGTATATTCTTTATTTCCTGTCCTTTTCTTTTAAAAAGCTCCTTGTTTCCACTCATAAGAAGTCATTCTAGTTTATAATTCCTCTCTGATGTGCTTATATCCTTATCTTGTCTTGACCTGGCTCCTCAATGACAGGATTTTACAAAAATCTTTCTCAAACCAAAATTTCTATTGTCTACATTTATAAATAGTTCACTCTTGACAAGGCTTACACCTTCAAAAAGAAATGTCCCTTTTTTCATTAACATGTGCTCTGTTTTGAAACGATTACTTAAATTGTAAATGACTACCTCACAAAATATTAAGCACAGCCTTCCTTATGAAAGGAGAGTGCCCTATTTTCTTATACTTCATCCTGTAGTTAACATTCTCTTCTCAATGTTTTATCCTGGGTAGTTTTAAAATACTATATTATACAGAAGAAAGGAGGCTATATACTAGAAGCCTTGAAGAAAAACTAATTTTCACAAAGAATGTAATTTTTATCCTGATAAAACCAAGCTATGGCAGATAGCAAATCCCTTAAAACTACATTTGGACTTTCATATCTTCCAACAAGTTAGAAATGGATTTTTTTAAATGACCCAACTTTCCACCAGTGAACATTGAACTGTTGGACTGTTATTTCTTATAGAGACCTAGAGATTATGATGGTTGGTTTATACAAGTTTCTTCAGAGTTAGCTGTCTTTAATTGTGACTAATTCTCTGAACAGAGTTCTGAACTTTTGTTTAAAATTGTTTCAGTGACATGATCTGTTCTTCTTAGGTCAAAGCATGCTGGACATCCCACAAAGGATAATATGGTGAGCAAAGTGTTCTAGTGAATATATATATATATATATATATATATATATATATATATATATATATGCTACAATGGGCTTGCCTTCTTTGAAGATATGCTACACATTGACTGATTCATGGCCAGTCAGCATTTCACATCTCTTATAAGACGTTATTCATTCTATCCCTCAGATATTATTAATACACACCATGGTATGGTCAATGCTCTTAATGTTTGTTTAGAAACTAATTTTACAGAAATAGACTGACCTTGTTAAAGTAGGTTTCTAAGGATTTGCCACATCTGAAGGAATACAGACTTTACTGAATGTTTTTTATTTAAAGACAATTCTTTATTGAACTGATGATGAGCTTATCGATTTAAAAGGATCCTGAAGTTAACAATGCTTACAACAGACTTGAGTCATATAGAAAAATTTCAAGAGAGATTTTAGATAAATGCTTGTAAATCTTGCTGATTGACTTTTTTTTTGTTAGAGCCAACTATTCTGTCCATCTTGGTATTTATTAGCTAACCTCTGTTTGTTTTTAATTGCTAGGACTACACATTGGTATTACACATCCTCCTAGGTGTCCTGGGTTTCTATGTAGCATTAATTCTTATAGTAATTAAAGTGAGGCTGAGAGCAAGTGTGGACCCTCCCATTGGTACGCTCTCAGCTCTGCAGTATAGGGTGGCATAGGCTCAAGAGCACAAGTTGGTACAGTGCTGAAGAGCATGGGCTCTAGAGTTAAGCATCTGGGTTCTGAATCTTGTTTGGGCACTTATTAAGTATGTGAGTAAAGGCCAGTTATTTTTCACCTTTGTATCTTCTTACCTTTTCATCTGGCATGCAAAAACTTATTTTATCATCTTATCCGTCCTTCTCCTTCATCTTCTTCTACTTTCCCCTACAGTCTTACTCTATCCTGTATCAGGCATCTGTCTATCCATTTCTTCCTTCATTCTCAACTAGAATTAAATGTCTGTGAGTATTTGGGTTGTGTCTTGTCTCTCAGTGTACGTGACAGTAGACACACAACACATACTGAGCACATCTGTATAAGTTCACAGAGGAATGAATGAGTGAGTGAGTGAATGGGAAACAGCGATGGAGGCACACTGCAGAATGTCAGTTCTGCAGGGTGCCTCTGGAAGACTGGTGAGATGAAGCAGAGACAGTCTGGAATGCCATCACTAGAATAAATTAAATAAGACAGGAACAAGCTTAGAACAAACCTCTTGTCTAGAATAGAGCGGGAGTGTTTAAAATTTTTTTTTATCATAGCTGATGACCCCCCATGACTATCTGAGAAGCAGAAAATAGGTAAAGAAGCAGCCTGAAAATCTTCACTGAAGTAGGAAAAGCTATGAGGGATTGCTCTGTGCTGGCTGGTGATTTCCAGTGACCCTCATTGCCCTCAAGTGTTGTACTGTCAAAATGTCCATCTAAGTGGAGCATTATTCTCCCTTGTGGATATATGTTCACAGGCAATTGCTTTGTTCATAAGGTAATGAATAAAGAAAGCTGTGGATTTAGCTTCCCAGAGATGTTGGAAGATAGCTCAGTTGCCTTATTTACACATTGAATAGATGCAAATGATTTTAATACATGGATTCAGGTTAAAGAACATGCACAGCACCAGATGCTCTCAGTCACTGTGCTGGAGATGCCCAGAGCCAAAGACCACCTTGGTCTCTGGAACAAGCTCCACCATCCTGTGGCTGTTCTAGACTCATTCACCAGAATTGAAAGTACGTAGCAAGAACTTGCAGAGCCTTCCCAAGTCCTGCTCATTTATAACCTCTTAGACACCTTTGGGTTTGGCTACATTCTGATAATCAGGATGCTCAAGCATATTGCTGCACACTGTAAATATGGGCAATTTCCACACCACACTCATTAGCACTGTTCCTGAAAAGCTTGAAGAGGAGGGAGAGAGCTGCGCATAACACCTCACCCCACCCACTCCTTCCCTACACTTCATCGGAACAGATGGCCCAGATGCAGTAGCTGTCTCTTGCTTTGTTTTGAAATACTTTCTTGTAAAATAAACAATCTTGCAGTAGCATTTTTGTTACTGCATGAAATTAGATGAAAAGTTAAGTGTTCTTAGGTCAATTACCTATCTCCAAAGTATAAATCAAGCAAAAACTAAAGAAAGGACATGTCAAATCAATAAAAACAAAGTACAAATTGACCAGGAACAGATACAGGTGAAATTCTGTTGGCGCCTCCCACTTTGTCCCCCCGTATGGTGGTTCATGAACTCTCCCTATGCGCCCACAGGTTACTGTCCCCAGTGTGCTGCATTTAGCTCTATTTTGATGTGAACTATGTTTAAGGTGGTTTGGAGCAAGTCATCTCATCAAGCGTTATTTTGAATTATTGTACCAAGGTTTAAGGTTGGATGTGAAAGTATAAGGCACAGTGTCATTGAGAAGTTGACAATCTGGTTAAGTATTTTTCTTGTAAATTAGTAACTAAAGGTATAGAACAGTGTATGTAAGTGAAAACAATAGCTGCTATAGAAAATAAACCAAACCAAACCAAACATTATTTCTCAAGTGTGTATATTAAACATTCAGATAATTAAGAAGGAAGAAAATGCATTCCAACAAGAAAGGACGGTTAGAATGAAGAGGGAAGTGTTTGGGTTGGAGGAATGATGAACTCCAGCAGAAATGATGGAACTAGAGAAAAGGCAGGGAGTCTCAGAAAAGCGTGCATAAGAGAACTGCCCCCCAAACATAAACGTTTATGGAATATTCTAGGACTAATTTGTATGTTTGTTTCTAAACAGTAGAGTAGAAAAATCAATATACTCAATATTACTGAATTCATTTGCTCATGCATTTCTTATACTTCTCTGCCCTCAAGAAGATAGTAGTCTATTAGAGAACACAGAGAAGAACACAAGAATGAAATCACAGGGGTAAGTCAGAGCTATGTTAAAAATGAGAATTATCGTCAGGCTACTACAGTCCTATTTCAACAAAGCAGGCTCATGTAAACAGGCATCACTGACATGATCAATGGCAGTAGAGATGGCTGTGTTGCCAACCATAGGGGCTGTGTGTTGTCTACAAGTACTACTCTCCCTCTTTCCTTTACTTTAGAAAAAGACATTGTGTGTGCAAATCTTCACAACAGGAAATCTGTAAGCTCTGAATGGCTTTAAGAAATGACCTGATTGGGGAAATGAGGGAATGAACAAAGGAAAGACCCACATACGGAATAGCTGGGATTGGGTAGGCCATGTGCAATCCAAACTCAGGAGGTAGATTTACTGTACACAGCTGAATGATAAGGGAAGTGTTGTACTCGGGTGAACAAGGACAGGTTAACTAATTGTGGAGGAGGGGTCTTTTAAAGGGAGAAGTCTATAAACATCTGGGAGGAGATAGCCAGAGGTGACATTTCCTATCATTTCCTGAGCCTAATGGATGATGCTGGTGGACTTGCCAATCTCACGAGTCGGAGGCCTTGGAACCCTAGACCCAGCTGTGTTTATGTCAACAGCACACATTCACTCAGGACTTTATCCTTTCCCCACGGGAAATGAAAACCACTGAACAAACAGCTGAATCCAGAGCACAGATGAATATATTTTCCTAGCCGTCACTGTTAATCTAGGCAGCATTCCAGAGGATGTACCCCGTGAGCAGTACTACTCAAGGTACTTTGTGTATATGAGAGCTCAACTATCATAGCCCAACAAGTCAGAAAACATTCTTGTGAACATCGCAGATACCAAAGTGGCTAATGTGGAGTCAAACTGACCTCTGTTTTTCACTGCTATGCAGCATGGATTTCTTATGTGTAGGACGATCCCATAAGATCATGGTGCTGCTGGGGATTAGGGAGAGCTTCAGAAAGATATGAACTAAAGATGAGTTACAGCTCAGAAAAATATAAGTAGCCAGAGAAGATAAAAGCCAATAGGTTCTGATTTTCCAATTTCTGACATGTTTGTTGGAATTAATTATAAGCGGAGAAAGGTGTCTTTCATGTAGCTAATAAAATAGCACCTAAATATTGATCACCTGTATCTGCTCATGTCCCCCACTGGCACTCTTACTATCCCCAGTTTAAAAGGAAGCTCAAAGGGACTGGATTAAATAGAGGTTCGCTTTGTCTTTATCACAGTCGTATGGGTGGTAAGGATGGCATATCTAATCCATCTTTGCAATCACACTATATATTAACTATATCTACAATTTCTTGTGGATTCTATGGATTTACCCTCTTCCTTATGCTCTGTTAGGGTACCAAAATTACTCCTAGTTGAAATGGGATCAAGGTGGTCAGAATTACTTCATAATCTATAACTGGAAACTTTTCATCATTACATCTGAAAAATTAATTTCATGATAATATCAAATATTATTAAATCATGGTAATCCCATTAGGTCTCACAGAGACCCATAGATTAGAATCTTATTTCACATGTGAAGCAACTGTATCCCAGCCCGTGTAAACATTATTTATTGCAGGTCAAATAGTCAACACCTAGCAAAGGCAGATAGATACATAGGAGTTTTGAACATTTTTTTTTAAACCTCTGGTTGATTCTTAGAAAAGGAACTTTATTTGTTACCAGAATTGTTCCATGACTAGAATATACTAAAACACAGGGAGAGATCAGAGGTAGTATCAGAGATAAAGCAAATCACAGTGGGCAAAATTAAACCACCAGATTCTACACAGCACTCAAATTCTTTTCCTTCCTCTGTGTCTCAACCTTCATGTTTCATTTCTATGCCTTGGGATAATGTGTTAACATGATAATTAATTTATTTTCCAAGCAAGGAAACTAGGACTATTATTACTAGCAAGAAAATAGAATTTGTATTTCTCTAGATAATTCTGTAAAGCGTCTGTTTCCTTCATGTTAATTGGTTGGTGATGGGTTCACTTTTATTTATTTGTCTTTTTCAATGTCTTTTGCAATAAATATGCTGGTATAAATGTAATTTCTCAAAATGAACCATACTTTAGGTTTCTGAACAGCCTAACTGTGCACAGCACAATAACCTGACTTATAAGGTGGTCCATGTGGCTTGATGCTTAGAGAGAATGGTGAAACGATGTCATCCTTTCTGCTTTGTGCCATTCTCAGAGGACAGTCACAAATGCGTAAACACATGTCAAAGAGAAGTAAATGGGACAGTCAGATTGCCAGAGATCCTTGACTTTGCCTCTGGGTATAGGGCCATTACAGAACTGGGCCAAATGCCAAGAGTACTGAATTCAAAGGTAGGCTCCCTGAAGATAGACACTATTCATAGCATCAGAAAAACAGCAAGTCAGATCTTACTGGACAAAGAAGTTACACGATGGACAGTGAATAGTCACTTTGGGAATTACATTAATTGATAGTAGCCTGAGTCCAGAAGGGCAGAGTGTCACTCAAGTCTAAGGTAGAATTTATATCTCATCAAGGTGAAGAGGCTAGTTGGTCATGCATTTTCCCCTTTCGGAATACTTGAAAACATGCATGTTAGCCATGTTAGATTGGACAGATGAGGTTTACTAAGGACTATCTTGGTGTGATCAAAGAGTTAATTCTCTCATTTATCTTTTTTGGGAAACAACTGGATTAAAGAAGATTCCCTTTAAAAACCTGGGATTAATTGTATATGTATAGACAAAGTGAGACAGGGAAAAGCAAGCAAGGTCTGCAGTCTGTCCTGAAGAATGTGTCCTCAAGCCACACACCACCATTCTTTATCTGTGCGACTCTGAACCTGAAACTCACAGAACATTGCTTTACTCAGATGGAAGATGGGAACTAAGCAGTTTAATTTAGAAAGACGATATAAAATTAATTGACTTATAGAAACTCTATCTGTGGCTTAAACTTCAGTACAAATATTAGTTAGTAACTGCCAAAGAGCAAGAGGAAGAGGAGGAAGAAAGAACCACCAGGCAATATATAAATTTTAGTCTCCTGCATACAAATGTTGAATGACCTGGAATTCAATCTGGTCGGTCCTAAAGCACTAGGAAGGACAAGGTGGCTGGGATAAATTCCTGAGCCCAGCTCAATCCTCCTATTCTATCTGTGAAATATTTGCTACTAAAGCTACTCTGTCTTTATTTTGATTATATTGTCTGCATGATAATTTCATCCTTTTATTTTAGTCAAGTTTTATCTTTATATTTGAAGTATGTTTCTTCTTATTGTTTTTTTTATTTATTTACATTTCAAATGTTATCCCCCTTCCCAATTTCCCCTCCACAAACCCCCTACCTATCCCCTCCCCCTGCCTCTATGAGGGTGCTCCCTTATCCACCTGCCCACTCCCGCCTCACTGCCGTAGCATTCACCTATGATGGGCATTGAGCCTTTACAGGACCAAGGGTCTCCCCTCCCACTGATGCCAGTTAAGGCCATCCCCTGCTACATATGTAGCTGGAGCCATGGGTCCCTCCATCTGTATCCTTTGTTTGGTGGTTTAGTCCATGGGAGTTCTGGAGGCTCTGGTTGATTGATATTGTTCTTCCTATGGGGTTGCAAACCCCTTCAGCTACTTCAGTCCTTCCCTTAACTCCTCCATTGGGTTCCCCATGCTCTGGCTGATGGTTGGCTGCAAGCATCTGCATCTGTATCGGTCAGGCTCTGGCAGACTCTCTCAGGAGACAGCTATGCCAAGAAGTGAAGTATGTTTCTTTTGGAAGCATATAATTATGACTTAATTTTACTGGGCTTTTTGTTTACATTTAATTTCATCATTTGTATGGTTGTGCATAGGTCTATAACTATTTTTGGTCTATTCCTCAGCTACACTTTGCTCCAGTTTCCTTCATTTTTGTTTTACTAGCTTGTTTTTAGTATTTATGACTTATATTATCATCTCTTTGTTAATGTATAGACTATAACTCTTGACTTTGTTATTTTAAGATTATAAAGCGGTTTCTAAAGTCAAAGCTTTCAAATACAGTATCCGTGATGGATGGAGACATGGCTTAGTGGTTAGAGTGCAGTGGCTGCTCTTCCTGATAACTCAACTTCAATTCCCACCACCCGTGTGGTGGCTCACAAACATCTGTAACTCCAGTTCCAGGGGATCTGACAACCTCTTCTGACCTCCATGGACACTATACACACATGGGACACAGAAATACATGCTGGCAAAATAACCATATGTACTAAAAATAAATAAATATTAAAATTGCCAATGAGGCTATAACTCTGGCCTTCCATAAGAACTCCATGATTATGCATTTTAGCTCCAATTTTTGGAGCAGCAGTAAATTGAATGGTCTGGAAGAGTAGAGTGAAATAAATGTTTAAAATTCATAATATTTTAAATGGGATACAAATAGAAAAAATCTATCAAATTCAATCAGTAAAACAAGAAAGTCCAGAAATCTTACATATCCTGTAGTTTTCATTTTTCTGTTAATATGTATTAAGTTGAGTTGGGAGGCAGAGAAGAAACACTCCAAGGTATTAGTGAAAACTAAGACACATATATTTGTAAGGCCAAGGTCTCCATTTGATGGATGGATATAGCACAAAAACCCCCCAATGGTTTACTTGTTCCAAGCATTGCTAGGCAAGCAAGGCAGTGTGGCACAGATGTGGGGATTCTAAAAAGGCGACTCAAGTTTTAGGTTTAATTTTATCATGTTATTATTTCAAGCTATGCTGCTTAATCACTTTCTTTAACAGTATATTCCTTTATCTCATTAATTATCATAATTTTATGTTATCATATGTAGACATGGTAACATGTCTTTAAAAATATTCTGAAAACGGCTAAAACAGCTTTAAAATTATTTACAGTTAAAGAAATACAATGTAATTTTACTGCTCCAATTGTTTCTTTCCTTTCTTTTGTGTTAATGTAACAATAAAAATTAGGTAGTACAGACGAGATAAATATTTCAGCCCTGAAGTCCAGATATGTATCTACAAAGCTTTGTGAACATTCAGTGATTATCACTACTAGAGTTATTAACAATAATGCCTAGTGACGAGCAACTAAGGCTTTAGATAGATCAAGCTTCTTTTATTCAGGAGAGGTAACAGAATTTTTAAGTCCCTCTCCTCAGCCATGCCATTGAGAAATTTCTGACTCTGTCTTCTTTATCTTAGAGGGAAATGAGCAAAGAGTCAGGCCCTAGTTCATAATACCACAGTACAACTGTCTTATCATAGGTTTGCTATTTTGTTTCTAACATTAAAATCTGAAGTTCAATAGAGTTGCTTAAGAGTTTAGTATTGCCTGAAATAGATGGCAAGGTTTTCATTTGTCAAAATTTTCTCATGGACACAGTTGTTTATTAGCCAAAAAGTACAGGATACCTAGGCTATAACCCACAGACTGTAAGAAGCATAGCAAGCAGAAAGGCCCTAGAGAGGAAAGGGGAAGAAAATAATCAAGGGAGGCAGAGGGAGGGAGGGATCTGGGTGGGAGAGGGGAGGAGGAAGGGAAAGAGAGAATAGGATCAGGTATGGGGGAGGGGACAAGAGAGAAGCCCAGAGGGCTAGGAGAATAAATGAAAATATGCAGCCTTGGGGAGTGGGAGGTGTGTGTGTGGGGGGGAGGGGACCCTCCAGAAAGTACCAGAGACCTGGGAGGTGAGAGATTCCCAGAACTCAATGGGAATGACCTTAGCCAAAGTGCCCAATAATCAGGAAAGGGAACTCAAGAGTCCACCTCCAGTAGATAGACAGGGCCTCAAATGGAGGGACTGGGTTATTAACTCACAGTCAAAATTGCTGACCCAGAACTATTCCTGTCTAAAAGAACTACAGGGATAAAAATGGAGAAGACAGTAAAGATAGGAGCTTAGAATGGCTGTGCTCCAAGAGGCTCCTCCAGCAGCTGGCTGAGACAGGAGCAGATTCTTATATCCAACTATTGGAGTGAAGTCAGGAACCCCTATGATTGAATTGGGGAAAGGATTAAAGAAGCTGAAGGGGAGGGTGACCCCATAGGAAGTTGAGACCATCAGTCTCAACTAACCTGGATCCCAGAGAGTTCCCAGAGACTCAGCCACCAACCAGGCAGCATAGAGCTGGTCTGAAGCCCTCAGCACATATAGCAGAGGACTGCGTGGTCTGGTATCAGTGGGAGAAGATGTGCCAATCATAGCTATTCTAAAAGCAGAGATGGATAATTCTTTGAACACTGAGGCCTAGTCACTGTTATGTCTGTAAGACACAATAATGTATTACTGGATATATTTATAGCAAAACCAAGCTAGGTTTGCCACTTCAAATCTCTGAAAAGAATAAGAATGTGTGCATGTTACATCAAAAAAGAAAGAAAAGATAACCATAGGGCCAAGGCTTAGATGATAGACAGACTTAGAATGGTGGCCGATAAGAAATTTGAGTTCCTTTTCATTTTATGTCCTATGCAGTGAGGCTTTCAAGCACAGAGTATGGTGTGTGTGTGTGTGTGTGTGTGTGTGTGTGTGTGTGTGTGTGTATGTGTGTGTGTGTGTGTGTGTGTGTGTGTGTTTTAGGGGTTGTCCTGGAATTCTTATTCCCTACCCACCATTATTTCCTGTATTTGTTGACATATGATATATTTGCTCTACAGCAACATTAGCCATGAGTTTCTTGGATAGTCACTTAACATTTCTAAGTTTGTTTTCTTTTAAGAAACTGGGCACAATAGGCATAATCTCTATCAGGTTATACTGTGTGGATCAAACTGACCATGATGTATGATTGTGAAATATTGTGGAAAGGTGACTATATAATGCAAACACAGAGTCTAGTAACAAAGACTTGGTCAGAATAGCTAGAACTCAGGTCTGTAGAAACAGTCTTTAAGTTACCTTTAGCAATTCACTTATTTTTGGTGCTAGTAGATAACACTAGGGGCCTACACATGCACAGTTCTGAAGACAAACCTGAAGATGTTTAGACAAGTACTCAACCTTGCAGCATCTGATCTGGAGAATGAAAGTAAAGATTTGATCAAAATGGCTGACTAGATACAGGAATTTCAGCCCCTGTTGAAAGTATAGAAAAAAGTAAATGATTGTAAGATATGCATATAGCAGCAAGAAAGGTATATTTATGCTGTTTATGAGCTGTAGATTTAGAATCACTCTAGAATTAAAAGCCAGATGAAGACACAGGCCAGAGGAAATCAGACAGGCAAATGCAAACAGCAGGGCATGCTATGATAGAATGAATTAAGTGGATGCTGCCCAGGACAAGCCTAAACAGGAGCAGAAGCTCTTTTAGTGTCAGCTACTTTCTTACTGCACTATTCTGACTCCGCAGTGCTAGACAATGAGGAAGTCATAACGAGGGAGGGCATAGTCTCTCCACAACCAGGGGACTGTCGTCCAGGAAAGCACTGTGAGCGCACAGTAAACCTTCCCCTCTGTGCAGGAGCACCTGGACCTAGATAAAGTAGTTACATGGTCTAATCCGCAGGCTTCCATATCAGGAAAACTATTATAACAAAGTTATTTTATTGTTATTATGACCATATCAGATAATTTTTAGTAAATGACTGTGTGATATCTCCATAGAGTGGTATCTATAAGCAGAGTGTCTCAACAGGCAACCTGTCTGAAAGGTCCCAGGTCTAACACTAACCTGATGGCATTGAGGAAGGGAGAAAGAAACAAGGAGGAGTCACGAGTGAAGGATGAGAAGATCCTGGGGCAGGCTCATGACCCTCATTACAGTTAAGGAAGATGGAACACAGTGAAAGGACAGAAGTAAAGCTAGCACAAGAAGATAAAGAGGAACCTCTTACTTCACCAGTGATCAGATAGGAACAGCTCCTGCCTGGTGGTGTCTGCTGGCTAGATTTTAACATAGTATCTTTCTGCCTTCACTGAATAAAGTGTGATGTTATCAGAGACTTGTGGTGGCCATGTATGTGTCAGGTGTCACACAAGCCTGCCAGCAGTGAACTCATTCTGTGGCTTCTTGTTTCCTGTTCTACAAATTTCTGATCTAACTTTGGACCAGATGGGTCTCCAGGACACCTCTCAATTATAATAAAAATCACAGCTCTCTGCCTTGTAACATATATCAAATTTATAGTTTTTTTTAAAGTAACTTTTAATTTTATTTTAGTCAAGTTTGACAAAACATTCCCAACTGTATTTATTAATTGACCCAAGCATCTCTCATTTAATTTCAGTTTGCTAGTGAGAAACGTTGCAGGCTACAGAGTGTTATATGTATCCACAAACCCCTAAACACAAATTGGTGTCTTTTAGACTTGTTTTTCTCAAACTATTCTTTGGAGTTCAAGTTGGTCTTTTCCCTTCAGATTTTGGTCATGTGTCCCCAAAACAGGCCTAAAGAGACGAATTCAGGATATCTGGGGATCCATTTCTAGATCTTATAAAGAAGTCATCCAACTAAATGTCATACTTTACTAACATTAAGAGACTAGTAAAAAGTCAAGTTTGCAGACACTATCTACATTTCCATATATTACTTATATGAGGTTGAGGTTTATAATTTCAAGACCAAAATGTTGATGAAGATGTGCATATCATAGAAAAGGCATGATTTATGATGGAGTACACAAATAACAGAGGAGGTGCTCACAGCAGTTTCGAGGCTAATGTATAATTTAAAACACTAAACAACTTCACAAACAAGAGTAAGAATTGCACATTAGGTCCTGTCTGAGAAAACACTTGCTTTCAGTAAGATATTTAAGTGTTCTCCTTTATAAAAAGGATCTGGGTGAGACTACCGTTATCTGTCCTTCTGTGACCAGCATGACAAAGCATCGATCTGCATGAGGGAGGTTGTAATGTCTTGCCTGTCTGTCTCTCCAAATTTTCATTAACATTTTGATTTAGAAAAGGCAATAAGAGATTGATTTTAAAGCTCAAAACAGAAAGGCATCAAGCTAAGCTAAATTTATAGCTGAAAATAATTTATTTAAACCTAGACATTTATTTTATAATAAGAATGACTATGGTTATTGTTACTAATATTTGTATTTTATATGGAAACACAACTCAGACACCCAGTGGAGAAGTTTTCTGTGAAGGATTACCAGATCTAGACTGTCATGGAGACTATTAGAAGGCATTCCACTTATTCCCACACCCTACTTTCTAATAAAACTTATATCTATTACAGCATCTCATTAACCTTGATATGAGGTTATAAAAGGTAAACTTGCTCGTGGCTTTCAGAGATTGAGAAAAGATATAATTAAGTCCAATTCAATCATGAAAATATCATTCCTGGTGGTTACATATTCTCCTGAGGTCCAGTCTCAGCAACAAGATGTTTGAGAAAGCCTTTTGAAATGTCTATGTGCATATATGTTCACGTTTGTGGATATGGAGGCCAGAGAGGGCATTAGGTTGCCTGGAGGTACAGATAGTGGTGAGCCACCTTATGTGGGTGATGAGAAGTGAATCTGGTCTCCTTTGTGGGAGCAGCAAAGGATCTTAATTGTTGCGCCATCTCTCCAGCTCCTTATTTAAATAATTTTAAATAGAAATGTGTGCTACTAATTAATGATGACCTCATAGCTTATTTATGGGCCATTTGTCAATATTCTGGAGCCTAACATCTGTTCTGTCATTCAAATACCCCCAATGAGGATTTGTTTATTACTGATAGCAGAAGATAATTGTGGTGAACATATAAACTCATGACATGACCGCTCCTTGGTATGGTTAGGGGGAAGGTTTTTAATGTAGATAAGGGAGAGATAACAGCTAGAGGCAGCTGGGAGAGTTCATAGCAGAGGCAGAAAGAAGTAGACTGAGCATGGTCAGCAGACTGGACCCGGTGGCCAGGGCTGCCTGTGAGAGAGGGAAGAAGAGCAAGCTATAGAAAACAGAGAATCCATAGTGAGAAAAGCAAGAGCAGAGCATAGACAGATCATAGTGAAAATAGCAGGTTATAAGGATAATGTGTAGTTGTGGGGAGGGAAGCTGGTGAGCTGGAGGGAGGTAGAGTAGGGGAGAATGTGAGTAGGCTAGGATGCTAACATAGACTTTGAAAAGCTTAACTTGTGATCCTGCAGGAGCCTGGAGGTCCACATGAGCTTTGATATGCTCATAGACACCATAGATAGCCACGCTCCCTTTGCTAGAGGTAAGAGGTGACTCCTTTTGGTAGAGGGTGAACAACTTCAGAGGTTGTTGAGGGATGTTGGCTTTTATCTATCAGAATTCCTCCTATAGTTTTGATTGAGCTGATTTCTGGATATTTGGACTGCCTTTTGGGGCTTGGGAGATTCAAGATTCCTTTGGACCTGACAGTTAAGACTGTGTGTTTTGTAGCTCAGAAGCAGAAATGGACAGATCCCATCTTTGTCTCCTCCCTAGAACACTGTGGGGTTGGCAGGTAGTCATAGGTCCCTCAGTTTCTACCCATTCTGAAATCCATCCTTGAGTCTCCTTTTGTGTATATCACTGGGTGCAGTGATACACATAGTCATATTCTCATAATCAATTCTTTCTTTTCTTGTAAGTTATAACAACTTTTTGTCCGATCACTGGGAGACTCTATTCTCATTAGTGAGCTAATATTGATAAAGATAGATCAATCCAACATATACTCTGTCAACACAGTAGTTTTTCTCCTTGCTGTAGTTTATTTTATTTTCACTTTCTTGCATATCAAAGCCATTTTAACATGAAAGAAACAACGCCCAACTTCAAAGTCTTTCAAGCATAAAACAAATAGGTAGTTACTGTTGCCATGGTTCCTGTCAGTGAATCTCACAGCCTGATTGCCTGTAGATCCAGGAGCAAAGTGGAGCTAAAGGCTCTCTGGGTGTCACTGCTGCCACTTAACTTAAGCTCCTAGTTACTGCTGTAATTATAGGCTCCACAGTTCCAGATGATTACCAAGTAGTACAAAGCCTATTCATGTATTTTGGTTTTTCTCAGAGCAGTTTTTGATTCTGAAACTAATAAAAAAGATTATCTGTCCTCATGATTTATAGATGGCAAAAATATTTTTGTGAGTTCAGATGGTTTCTAGACCCATTTAAACAACAAAGACTTTAAGAAAAATGTATGCACAGTTAGGGTCAACTTCTGGCTGAACAAAAGGTTGATGGTACATGCCTTTATTCCAGCACTCAGTGGATCTCTGTGAGTTCCATGTCAGCCTGGCCTATCTGGTGAGCTCCATGCTAGCCAGGGCTACACAGTGAGACCTTGTCTCAAAATAAAACACTAACCAAGCAAATATAAAATAAAAATAAAAATGCAAGGAGATTTATATACATAGTACTGATATTTCTTGAAGCACTTATGAAATCAGGACATGTCAGAGTTGGAAGCTCTCTTACAGTGGACTCATTCAAATTCTAAATTTACCACATGGAAAGAAAGATCTAGAGCTATATGGGAAATTATAACGGCAGAGCTGATTCAAACCTCCAGTTCTGAGCCGAATAGAGCACAATACAGTGTAGAAGAACAGTCCTCCTTCACTGTTTCTTTCATGGAAATATCTCAAATGTCTAGACTTCCTCAAATACTATTTACCTAGACAAATGTCAGTTGATGTATTTCTTTCTTTTTAAATTACTGAGACCAACACTTGACAAACAACAACCTAGGAACTATTTTTGGCTCATTGTCTGAAAAGATACAGTCATCATGGTGGGTAAGATCTGTCCGGGGCAGCTCCATTGGGATGATAGCACGTGGAAGCTTGCTCACTTCACTGGAGCAGGAAACAGAGAGATGAACACTAACACAAGGTTTGCTTTCTCTTCTGTTTTTATTTCATACAAGGTCCTACCCAAATAATGGTGCTGCTCACAGTCAGGGCAGGCCTTTACTCTTCAGTTAATCATCTATGAAATGCTCTCACTGGGAGGTGTGCCTCATTATCCTATCCTAGGTGATTCTAATCAGTCAAGCTGACAAGATAAACCATCACAGAAGAAATTTCATGAAGTGTCTAAAATCTCCAGTGCATCCTGTAGAAGTAAACTCGTCTTCCCTCAAGGCTCTCTGTCACATTATTGTTCTTGCCATTAACTGTTTGTTATGTTGCTGTTTATGTGATATTCTTGCTGGCTTACAAATTTCATGAAGGTGAGGACTCTCTTCTTCATCTTTAATTTTATTCTAGCAGCATGTATGTGAAAATTAAACACATGTATTGGAGTGGATTCAACGTTTTCTCACAAATATTTGTGGAGTTCATAGTTTAAGTATTACCCAGGGCAATGCTTTAGATGCAAATAGTCATTAATAGTGGGGACTTCAGGTCTGGACTTACAACTAGGAGAAGAGATAGTCCATGACTGGTAGTATTATAATCTAAGCATGGAGGCATCCATGACTTCCTTTAGTTAGCTTTTGCCCAGGCAAGATTATGAGACACTTATAATAATGTATCATCCAGGATGTTCAGACACAAAGAAAGAAGAGCCCAACGTTGACTTCAATATGCGAAAATGGGGTCTATGGCATGATTGAAACCACACAAGCATGGCTGACTCACTGGCCATATCATGTTTAGGTGGGATGATAATTTCCTTTTGTACATTGTCTCTATAACTGCTGTTGTTTCTCACCAATGTTTGCTTCCCTTCTAAGTCATTAGGTATCTTCTGGTAGGAATAATGACTATATACTATCTTATATTTGTCAAGCTAGAAGAAAAAACCTCATCATATTATATGATAATCATTCTTCCCTTTCGTCTGCTCCTACATCATATTACCAACAAATGAACAATTACAGTCACGTTAGGAAAGTTAGTGCATATCCTGATATCCAGTCTGTGACTAGATCTAATTAGTTTCCTTTCAGTCTCCGGGGATGCTTCAGGGAGGAGTGGATAGTCAAAGAAATACATCTTCTGTTCACTAGGATGAGGCAGGGTGAGTTCTGAATAGGAATTCATAGGTGTACAATAAGAATGGTGGTGGTACAGTCCTTTAATCCCAGCAGTTGGGAGGGTGAGGCAGGCGGATTTCTGAGTTTGAGGCCAGCCTGGTCTACAGAGTGAGTTCCAGGACAACCAGGGCCACACAGAGAAACCCTGTCTCGAAAAACCAAACCAAACCAAAACAAAAAAAAAACAAAAAAACAAAACAAACAAACAACAACAACAACAACAAAAAGAATGACAATTCTCCAAGATGTAAATTTGCATAAACTACACCCTTTATGGAATCCTGACTTGAGACAATAGAAAGAAAATCAGTTTTTAAAAATAGTTTATAGCGGATGCTATAAACAATAATTTCAGTGTTCTTTTTCCATTGGCCCTAAATCTGTCTCTGTCTCTGTCTCTCTCTGTCTCTGTCTCTCTCTGTCTCTGTCTCTCTCTGTCTCTGTCTCTCTCTGTCTCTCTGTCTCTGTCTCTCCAGTTAACTTTCCCTTCTAATTCCGCTGCATTCTATGTAGCGCCTGTGAAGAGGGAACTTTACCTCCTCACTTATGTACACAAGTTGGTGCCAATTAATTGAAATTATGATGGAGGGACATGTGAGTAAGAAAGGAAAAAAAAAAAAAACTGTGTGTGTGTGCATGCGTGTGCCTGCACCCGCTTGGAAACTGGGAAGGAGTGGCAAATCAGCCCTCTCAGCATGCTTGCCGTGCTCCACACTGCCCCCTGTTGGCGGAGGTAAATGCTAAGAGCACCCACTGCTGGACACCTGCTTCTTTGCCATTTGGAGTACTGAGAATGATGCTCTTTCCTTAGGGAAGTGTGAGTGTGCTTGCTTCCTTCACATCCTCCGTGGTAGGCACAGCAGCGAGGGGTGCTCTTCTTTGTTGTGTGAAGTGACTGGGGACATATTTCTGGAGAAATTGACTTCTGAAGCATTACAATATCAAACATGCATCATATTGGGCCCAAGATGTAATGGTTGCTTTCTAATGTTAGGGGGTTTATTCTGTGCACAGAAAGGTATCTAAATGGGACTTCATAGAAGGACAGCTCCTAGAAATGATGCCTTCGTTTACCTCCTCAGCCAACTTAACGCTTCATGTGTGCTTCATGTGAGGACAGAAACGGCATCTTGTAGAAGAGGCAGAAAGGTTAATATACTTTGTGGTGAGACCTCCCCAAATGCTTTGGCAGCAGTAACAAGCTTGCATGATATGGCAGGAGATAGGAGCGTCTCTTTGGACTAGAGATCCTGTGGAGAAGCTCTTTCCTAGAGGGAGCATCCTCACGGTTGTCAAAAATATAACATGTAAATTGAAAAGCAGTTAATATTTGTTTATATGTGGAATGTAGAATTTTGTTCACATTTTCAGAAGAAAAGCAAGTGGTTTACTGATACACAGTATAAGTCTCTAAAGTATAATTACATACATACATACATACAAATACACACATACCTGCCAAAACTTGACTCTGAAAGTGAAATTTGTTTCTCTTTCATTCATGTTTAAGAGTTGGATATCCACCTGAATAAAAGTTTAATGCTCAGCATCCTGTTCGGATTGAGAAAAGATTCTATTGCTTCAATTCCTCTGCATTCCTCTCTTCTCAATCTGGAACAATTAGAATTCCTGACCTACTTTTCCTTACACTGTAGTTCTACGGCTGAGTTCTTCACTCTCTTCTTTCTGATTTTCTTGTTTCCTGGGCTTTTCTTATCTCAGCCTCTCACTGTCTTCCAGCACTCTTTTTGTTTCCATTCTTCCATGAGCAGTACCCCCTCCCCCTTTTTAATTCTGGGGGTTTCTTTTCATGGCCTGCTTCACATTTCACATGATTCTGCACTTTCCTTTTAATTTCTCTACGTTTTTATGCTCCCTTTTAACCATGCCTGCTATAAGCAATTAGTTTTATGTTTGCTCACACCAATACACACACCTCCAACACTTAGCTAAGATCCTAATATGAGGTTCTCCACTATACATCTCTATATTATATAACTTAGGTCTAAGTAGATACAGCTACAGGCAAACTTGCCATTTGCCATAGGATTGGTGTTTTCTCACTGGTTTGTTTCCAAGACACCAGACCGTTTCCACAAACCTCTACTTTACATTGACTACCGTCTAAAACCACCGTCTCTGTCTAGTATCAAATCCAACATGAATAGAGTGCCAGTTGACTACAGAACAGTCATTCCTTAAATATCAATTGTTTTGAGGAATAAAAGAACACCAGTAGTCCTGTGTGTTATTAAGGACTTGAGTGGGAAACATAGAGGAAAAAAAAAGTCATAATGGGATTAGTGACCACTCTAAGTTGCTATATAGGAAATAGAAGAGAGGGGTACACATAGGAGGAACAGTAGTAGAGAAAACAGGTGGGAGTCGAGATGTGAGAGTTTTGCTTAAAGGTAGACTGAAAAGAGACGGGAAAAGATATGCACTCAAATAGTATAAAACAGTCTCCTCTCTCTGGAGGCTGAGTAATAGAAACCTATAATTAGGATAGTGTGGTTTTAGGGAGAAGTGCAAGGAAGACAATAGATTATAGAAAAAAAGGCAAGACAAAAGGAGCCAAAACAGAGAGGGACCACGGAGGCCTATTATGTTGACCTTGGGTATTATATAAACAAGGGAGAGCTGTAAAGAAGGTCAAGACTTGAGTGGAGACTGGGTGTGAGGCCAGATTCTCTGCAGACTCCCTGACCCCTTAGGATGACCCCTTATGGGTGGGAGCTGAAGTCTCAGTGTGTTCTCAAACCTCAAATGGAGACCAGATGTTGGAACTGAAATATGGAGTATACTCCTTAACTTCAAATGGTGAACTGAAGCTGGAGCCAGAGTATGAGAACGTTCCCCAATCTCAAATGGTGAACTACAACTGGGGCCCAAATATGGGCAGGTTCCCTAACTGAAAATGGTGAGTTGGAAATGGCACTAATGCATAGATATGGGCTTGCTTCCCACTGTAAGAGACAGATCATAGCTGGGGCAGAATCAAGTTCGTCCTCATTTTAGGTGAGCAACTTCCCAGAAACATAATCTACTACAAAGTGTCTAAATATAAAGAGTTTTTTATGTCACTTTATTTCATTCATGTAACTATCACACACACACACACACACACACACACACACACACACACACACACACACTTAAAATTAAATAGCACTTTGTAATTGGTAACCTGGTGATAGAGCAGAAAGGGTCCAAATTCGAAGGCAGGGGTGACTATTGAATTCCACTGTGTGTGACACCAGCAAAGAAAAAACTCTGGAGATTCAGACTCTTCATCTGTATAGATAAAATGAGTTTTTCAAGTAACTGCTTCATTATTAGGGTTTAAAATTAGGATCTATGGTTATGCACCATACCCAGTATACTTCTCTCCATCTCACAGGCAATGAATAAATAGTGTTAGTTTGATTTTCACATGCTCTAAGTGTTGCAAGACTATGTGATAAATCAGCCCACTGATAGTAAAATTGTGGTATGATAGTAAATATGTGGGGCTTTTTTGTTAGGAAAGGATGTCATATCCCAGGCTTAGTCTATATTCTAAATGAGTATGTAATCATGGCAACCAAGAGTTAGATGTGTAAGAAATCCCACCTTTATTCCTCCCAAGTTGTTTCCAAAATTCTAGGGATTTAGAAATGCTGGTTTCTAAACAGGAACTACTTCCCCTAAATGGTACAGTAAAAGTCTCATGAACCCTCAAGCCTGACTACTGCTATTGAACTTTTGGGGGCCGAGTCAGGCAGCAATGGCAAAGAGTTTGTGGCAGAGCAAAACGTTCCCCCGTGGTCAGGAATCAAAATAGGAACAGGAAGGAGTTGGGGCTCCTAAAATTTCCTGCAGAGCATGCTGTCAATAATCTAAAAACCTTCTCTTAAGCCTCATCTACTAAAAGTTCTACCCTTGGGAGCACGCCTTTAAAACAAGAGCTTTTGGGAGATATTAACTATGCAAACGACAGCAGAAATTTTTGTTGACCCTTTTCTGTGAAATTTGGGTGGCATGCTTGGAAGAAACACATACTGAGCCGATTCTGTAGATCAGTGTGTTCTGTGGGTAGTTTCTTCAGTGTCTGGAGAAGTAATAGAAAGCTATAACTTCATCTTCTTTTTAAAGCTCTGTTCTCACATTGTGGTTCAGCAGGGATATTATTCTTTAGGAGTCTACTGAGGATCCATTAAGAATGCTGTAACAGACCCATGACCCTTTGTGTTTGTTTTCAATGGTTAGAATGGAGAGAGGTCAGGTATATGATTAACCTGAAAACTTCCCCCAAGGTCAACTAACTCCTTAATGAAAGTTATAAAACCCAACCTTGGATCACCCAGAACTCAAATAAACAGAGGAGATTAGGTCACTCAGGGGACACATAACAAAGTCGATTACATCTCAATATGGGTAGGTTTACCAGATTTTTCTCCCTCGTGAAAAAAAAGCAAGGAGTGCCTGTTTAAAAGTTGGGAATGAAAGTAGGGTGTGCAGTAGTGGCTGAGAAGCAAGGAACAGAGACAGTCTGTGCTTGGCTCTCTAAAATTTAACCAAGTCTGTACATACTTCTTATACTTGAATGATATCATCTACATAAATAGTCATTTTACTGCAGTTTAATAGATACTTATTGTCTTAGTTAGGGTTTCTATTACTGTGATAAAATAACATGAGCAAAAGGAACTCTGGAAGAAGGATTTACTACAGTTCACAACTCTCTGATCACTATCACTAAGGCAAGTCAGAGTAGGAACATGGAGGCAGGAACTAAAGCAGAAACCACAGGGGGACACTGCTTTCTGGTTTGCTCCTCCTCATGTCCTCAGCCTCCTTTCTTATAGCACCCAGGATAACCTCTCCAGGATTGGCTCTACCCGAAAAGGGTTAGATCCTCTTACATCAATTATATTAATCAAGAAATTGCCCTACTAATTTGTCTCCAGGCAAACATACTGGAGGCATTTTCTTAATTGAGATTCAGTCTTTCCAGCTAACTCTTTCTTATGTCCAGTTGACAAAAAACTAACCAGGACACATTGAGTGCTGTCATCTGCTAAGCACTATATTAAGTTCTTGTGGGGGAAATAATAATAAAGATACAAATAAGCAAGATATCCTCTATCCTCAAGGACTTTACATATCAGTGACAAGAGGCACACACAAAACTACCACATATCTTCAAAAGCATTGGAACAACGCTTATAAAAGCACCATAGTGACACAGAGCAGGTATGGGTCAGTGCTCATTGGGTGGAGATTGCACTCTGATGCTGCAGAGGTGCAAATAAGCTCTGAAATGCTCATCACAATGCTGGCGTGCAAAACAGCAACAGAACGTCTGATGTTTTCTAGAAACTTATGGAAATAAAAGTTCTTAATCAAAGGTGATAAGTTCAAGGCTCTTAAATTCTATGTGACTGTCTCTAGCTTCATGACCTTATAAGTTTAAGTCTTTTTTCCTTCACTGTCTCTTTAGAGAAAACACTGGAGCAGATAGAGAACATGCTATTTACATTTAGATTGCAAAAGCCCCTCCTAATAACTGTTGTTATCTTGCAGAAAACAAATAAAACACAAAAGGTATCAAATCACGACATTATACTATGTAACAAGTAATTATTGAGCCTTTCTGTTTGTTTGAAACTGAATACTAATCCACCTCTAGTAAAAGCTGGGGAGGGCCCAAGTGAACTTAGCTCTAGTAAATTCAGGGGATTAATGTATGGATAATATACTGTGTGCCATCACTAATAAAATTCTCTGATAAAACATGTCCTCAGCACAATCCTTAATATTTGTGAAGGGAGTCCTAGTTGTTTTGCTGTTGGAGACCTCTTTTCTGTTTCAGCCAAATGAGACAGAAAAACTCCACAGTGGCTCTCCACCCTGGGCATGACAGCTCTAGGTGGTTCAGACTGTCCCCACGGGGCTTGGATAAACAACTGAGGTATAGCAGATTAAAGTTCTTAGGCTTTCTTGATGGATATATACAGCTTGCTTTTGTTTCTTTCATTGATAATATATATTACATATTTATTTGCATTTGATAATATACATTTTTTTCTTAAATATACTATGCAGTCTGTATTCAGAAGTCCTAATATAATATCAAGAAGGAGCATATTAAAAAAAAATAAAACAACAGAAACCAAATGTGTGGTAACTTTAGGAACTAAAGGGACTGTGAGGATTATTTATAGATAAGGCAAACCTGAGGTTTGTAAGTGCCCAAGGTCAAGTAAAATTTCACTGCTGAGCTGAGAAAAGGATCCAGATGAGGGGACAAGCACCTCAGCCTCACAGGCAGGGCCACCCACTCCACAACTCAAAAGCAACATTCATAATAGAACAGGCATCACACCCTGAAAACACAGCAAGCACAGGTTTGAGTCAAACCCTAGTGGCTACCTAACAAGCGCTGGACTGCAGCCATCTAGGGCCACTAGCAAACCATCAATGTTTCATTGTTCTCAAGCTCGAGGTGGGAGGTAGTCTCCAGTTTTGGCTCCTCCAGCATGCTGGCTTCCTCAGGAGAACTGGGAAGCTTTGTGGTTTACCATTAAAATTCACAGTAATAATTAACTCAGATTTAAGACATTTTCTTTCCTTCCTTCTTCCACACCACCAGTGGCTTTTGGAAGGAGCCCATTAAGTCATACTTGCAAAATTTATGTAGCATAATCTTTCTAAATGATCTGGTAAAGGGGAACAGGATATAAATACAGCTTCCTTTTTCCATTCACATTTAAAAACACAACTGAATGTTTTAGGAAAGAGATCAGGTCTAGCTAAAATCCACAGGTTTCCTCTAAAACCTTAAAGAGTTTTTCTGATAAAAAAAAACCTGGAAATAGCATTTGGCAGTACAGTCTTGGGGGAATTTGAATTCTAAGTAGCTCTCCCATTTCTGCTAATGGATACACACCACAGTTTCTGCATCTACAAAGCATGGAGACACAATGGTTGTTTTGTAGAGTTTAGGGATTTATGTCTCACAAAATTATAATACTAAGTGTGAGCTCCTTATCAGAAGCATTGATCCACCGCAGTGAGAAAAACACCAGCAGGGGGCAGGAATAATGGAGATGCTGCTGTAAATCGCTAGAGAAAGCCACCTACAGCCCAAACTGCTCAACAGAGCCCATGTAGCTTACTGGAGTACCACACTCACATAAGCCTAGTGGATCTTCTGCAACGTAACCCAATCCCAGGAGGGACCTTTCCTAGAATGTCTACTTCTTAGGAAGTATCCTGAAATCCCTCTCCTCCAACTGGCTCACTACTTGTCACTCTTCAATATCTAGATGAGTCCATTAAATCAACCTCTGGAACTCTCAGGCAGACCTCCAACCAAAGGTCTGGCATTCTTGAAGCTAGGTTTGACTTCTGCAGTAGCAAGAAAAGGGGGCGAGATAATTGTGCAGCAACCTTCCCAGTGTGCAAATCTTCCCTCTTCTTGAGTGTGCGGCCAAATGGACTCCATGAAAACAGTGCCCTTCTAGGCCCTCCCCCAGCCAAAGAGAGAAAGGAGGGAGGAGGAAGGGAGAAGACGCAGAGGGAGAGAAGCTGTAAGAGAGACAGAGAGAGAGAGAGAGACAGAGAGACAGAGACAGAGAGACAGAGATGAGGGTGGGGGAGGGCACTGTTGCTGATTCATCACCCAAATTCTTTTTAAAAATGAATTTATTTCTATATGTGTGTATTTGAGTGTATGTGTATATGTGTGTGTACGCATGCATGCGTGTGTGTGTGTGCGTGTGTGTGTGTGTGTGTGTGTGTGTGTGTGTGTGTACGTACATATGCAGGCAGGTGCCTAGAGAAGCCCAAGATGTCAGATAATCCTCAGCTGGAGTTATAGGCAGTTGCGAATGTCCCATTATGGGTGCTGGGAATCAAATTTAGGTCCTCTGAAGGAATAGCATGTTCTCTTAACCACTGAACCACCTCTAGAGCCCCTCACACAAAATCCTTACCCCACAACGATTAGAGTATTCATCATGAAATAGGTTTAAAAGGAAGTACAGCAGTTTTGGGTTAGATTTGCCTTACAGCATGGCCTGTTAGCCAAATGGATCTTGAGTGGTGTTTATTGGTCACTCATCAAAATCCTCTAACTAGGTGCCAGCGCATCTATTCTAAAGATGTGGATACTTCTATCAGAAGCATAAAAAGGATACTGTATGTAAAGATTCTATTCTGTTGGGCACATTCAAAATAGAGTATCATGTTTTGGTGAGACAAAGACACCAACAATAGTTCCTTTCTCATTTGTTAAGGTGTTGCCTTTCTAATGTGGTCCATCTTTATCTTCCTTCTCAAAACTTGGCATCCTTCAGAGCCCAGTGCCACTCAGAAATTTGCCCTGTCTTTTTCTAGCTGCACCATCCTGAGAAGTCCTTTCTGTACTCTGAATGATACTGGCTTTTCCTGTACAACTATTTTAAAGTAAGGGCCTACTACTGAGCATGGTTAAGATTTTCTGTGTAGATGTTTTGAATTTACCCTACTATAATCTCTAAAATATAGGGCTTTATTTAATTTGTCATTTGCTTCTAGACCAGTGATTCTCAACCTTCCTAATGTTGTGATACTTTAATATAGTTTCTCATGTTGTGATGACAATTAACCATAAAATTATCTCATTGTTACTTCACTACTGTAATTTTGCTACTGTTATAAATCATAATATAAGTATTTGATAACATTGGAATTCTGATATGTGACTCCCCCCCTACAAAAGGGGTTGCAACCTACAGGTTGAGAACTGCTGGTCTAGAAGAACACTGCTTACAAAGGCTAAAACAGGAATACTATTTGTGTATGGAGTATATGGACTATGAGAGAGAAAGAAATGAAGCAGTCTTCAAAAGGCTTGGGAAAGAGCAAGTGTACTCCTCAGCTCTCATTTTGCCTGCTTGATATTTTCAATGAGAGTCTCAGCGAAAAGCTAATGGGCACATTCCCTAAGAAACATATGGAAATGGCTTATAAAAATGGATAGCTAGAACATTTTCTAAAGATGAAAAGAAGGAAGAAATAAAGGGAGTGCAGATACTGGCACCATAGATACAGTAAGAACTGACAACACTTCCATTTCTTCTTCAAATTTTGATTTGATCTTGTTTTGTACTGCAGAAATGTACTGTTAAATGGGGACATATGGTGTGAGGTTTTCTTTCATTCTTTGGCTGTTAGAGGTGTAGGGAGGAGAGATCTGGTAGTAGGAGGTAGGTGGAAGAGGAAGCAGGGTGATTGCTTGCAAAAAGCTTTGAGAAGGGTAAGGGCAGTTTTGCATTTTTTATTTTGACATTAAACTGAATTTTATAGCTCTTATATCTTATATTTGCCAGCAGGTATGTTCATTAAGGGAAGCGTGTTTAGAAATTTATAGTGATTAAGTCTATTGCTGGATAATCAACATTCAACCTAGAGTCCATGCCACAAGACCAAACCTCTATATTTTACTTGAAGTGAGGAAAAGAAAGGGAGACAGTTCATAAAGGCATACCTCTAAGATGCAATTAGCTCTTTCTGTTTGTTTGGTTTCTACCATAGCAGTACTAGGTCCATTGAACACCTCGGATCTTGCTAATCAGTTTTGGATGGAGGCAACAGAACACTAGATTACTCAGGAAATTCAAGGTTTTCAGTGATATGAAAACAAATAACTAGGCTCGCTTCTCAATTTTTCTGGTTGACAAAGAGCAAATGTCCCCATTTAACAGCCTGTTGCTGGTGGAGGAAGCAAGTCATACTGATGTCTGTCCAGCACTGCCCTAGTCAGGTCAGTTTCTGCTCAGTGAGAGACACTTGTGTTGCTGCATAACTGTGCTTCTGATTAAAGGGCACTAGGTCACTCTAGACCTTTAACAGCACTAAATGGACTATTAGGCAGAATTGAAATGGAAGTGACCTCTACAATTTACAGCTCAGAAATGCACAGCTACAAAATAATTACCTCATATCCTAGACACTTCATGTTGCCTTTCAGCCTGGTACTGAAAATGAAAACAAGAAGCAAGCAAGCTAAAAATGATGGGACATTTACTGCATGCATCATGGTGCTAAGCTGCCTATTAGTTTATTTAATACCACCAGATCGCTCTGAAATTCGGGTCCTTATGTCTCTGATATAGAAAGAAACTAAAGTTTAGACAGTTAAAATACTTTTGTCACTCTTTGAGGAAGTGACATGGTAAGTCAGAATGGGAACACTCACTTCTCTATGGCTATCTGCTTATTAGTACACAATTTAAAACCCTAACAATCATATGAGTTTCCTTTTCCTACTCCCATCTTCTTGCTACTTAAATGGAGTGTGGCATCTCTATAGTAATTAGTGTAAGATAGAAATAAAGTAGCCTGAGGGCTGGAAGGCTGGCTTATCAGTTTAGTGTACTTTCTGATCTTGAAGAGGACCCTGGTTGGGTTCCCAACACCCACAATGGCTCAAAGTATCTTTAACTCCAGTACCAAAGGTGATGCTCATGTATTACTGCTTCTGGAATGTCTTCCCAGATCTAAAGTCTCCTCAACATATCAACTTTCTGTCAGTTCTCATTTGCCACCTTTAGAGCAACAGTCATAAGATACAGTCTTCTAATTATTTTTCTTCCTCCACAAAATGCATGCAGCCCTGTATCAAAGGGATTGTGTTTGCTTAGCTTGTGTTCTGTGACTGCTGTCTAGCAGTGTGCCTGGCATGTAGGGTGCTACTCAAACTAGTTCAGTGAAGAACCTTGCGTGGCTGAAGAGGAATGGTTGAAAGACACTGCATTTATAACTTCAGAGGTAATTAATGCAAGCTTTCCTCTTACCACGCTGACTTCTTTAGGATTATTTCCCCTTGACCTCATCAGTGATCCTATATCATGCTACACTGAACTTAAGTTGACACAGGACAAGGAAGCCAAGTTTGCTTCTGTTCTGTAACAAAATGCTTTGTGCTATTTTTCTGTATCTACTGGGATGAGGTCTGTCTACATGGAGTCTGAGTTGGGGCCCAGTGGGAAACAAGTGGGCACAAATAAAAGCCTGGTGGATGTCTGATTCAGTATCTGACATGGTGGAGATACTTCACAAGAAGGAAAACATGGCTTCTTTGTTGCCCTAACCATTTCCTATCCTCCCAGGAACCTCCTGAAAATGATCAAAATGGCTCCTTAGATTCTGAACTTACAGCAACTTTTCTTGTCCTTTACTCAGTGGTAGGGATGGAGCACAGAATTCTGCGTATGGTAAGCAACTTCTCTATCGCTGAGCCCATCCCTATCCCTGTGCATTCTGCACTTCTAATATCGAGTTCTACACTCAGGCGTCATGATCTTCTCAGAGCTCATGCATGAAGGAAGGCTATAGTTCTTTGGTTCTGAGATTAGAAGCTTTAGACTAGTTTCAGTTACACTCTTTCCCCTCTTGAATGATATAGTTAACCTTTCAGATGTCAGTTCAAAGGCAAGCAAGAGAGTCAATCTGGCCACCCCTTTAGAGTCTCCTAAAATCAGCAGGCCTGTCCATGAAAGCTAGCTTTTCTTTTGTCACTATTCAGTCACCATAGCTCAAAGCCCAGACCAAACTCCTGTGAAACTTTCCCCAGCTTTCTAAAACAACTAGGTACACGCATCATTGTGCCTCTGACTAACATAGCTTGTGTAACCGATATCTCCATGCATCTTGGAACTCCATATAGAATCTAGTCCTAGAATACATCTCATTCTTTTTGAGTATGCAGGTTAATTCTGAGTATGTGATACAAGACTAGGCATGTATGAAGTGCTCTCTATATCACCTTGAAAGTGAGAGTGGGGTGTGGAGTGTGTTCATCATATACACCGAGCATGGTGCCCAAGGCAGTTCAAGTGAGAATGATTGGCACTGTGAGTTGAGCCAGCAACTCCATTTCTGTATCTGTAATATGCAATAGCAGCAACAGGGCCTTCATATTAGAGGAAGCACCTTAAGTGAAATACTTCACATAGAGCTTAGAGTGGTCAAGAGGAAGTTCTGGATGTCACTATTATTCCTACTTGCCACTACTAGGTAAGGAGACTTATTTCACTTAAACCAAATCATTTTCAAATTACTTAGCCACAACTAGAATGCATTATGAGATACCGGAAAATGGGTTCGAAAGTTCTTGTTTAGGCATAGACAACTATATTTCCATGTTGTTGGTTCATTTATTCATTATTTGTTTATTACAAATAATTATTGGCTATAGTGCTAGAACACTGTTCCAACACTATTGTTCCAACAATTATATACATAGTCTCTGAACCAAAGAGCTAAGAGCCAGATTGATAACAAACAGAGATCGAAGATGTCAGTGAGCTATGTGGAGCCATGTAGATGGCTTAGTGACAATGCAGAGAATATGGAAGGAAGAGGGACCTCTTGTCCAGAGAAGAGGAGGGATAGTATGTATCATTCCTTAGAAATTAGGTCTAAATTAATATGTAGGATAACTGTTTTAGGTATAATAAAAATGGCCAAGCAAATTGACATACTAACCAGTCTTGGTTATTGGCTACCATACTATCTTTGACACAGAAAAAAAAGTATGCATTCAAAGGTAGTGAGCACCTATCTCTTTACAGTTATTTAAGTAGAACATTTACATCTTCATTTTGTCATTTTTTAGTTCGAAGGGAACATCAGATTTCACAGTTTCAATACATATCTATTGATTATCGTTTGCTTCAGTCACACACACAGACTATCTGTTTGGGCACAAAATGTCTTAGGGTTTGACCTGACCACTATGAAATTAACGTTAAATCTCTGTACACTGAAGCTCTGGACAGAGCTACGTGATGTTGCCAGTGTATACTGGGTTCTATTAGGCCACAATCGGAATTCAAAGTGGGAAAACGAGAGGAGAGGGACATGTGCTCTGAGCAGATGTACTGTGAGAAATCTGTGAC
This sequence comes from Mus caroli, assembly GCF_978045245.1. Classification (NCBI taxonomy): domain Eukaryota; kingdom Metazoa; phylum Chordata; class Mammalia; order Rodentia; family Muridae; genus Mus; species Mus caroli. The sequence continues at coordinate 27,666,716 of NW_028227275.1, read as the reverse complement.
TTCCTTGCTCTGGATGTTCATAGCAAAAAAGAAGTACACAGGAAAAGGCAATAGTTCCTCTCTGGATATTAGAGATATTCAAAGGGCTATCTCAGAAAACATGCCTAACAACAATAAACAGAAATCAGCTTTCCATCATGAAACTGGTCAATATTTATCTTAATATTGACACCCCTGAATTTGTCATTAGTTTATAAAACTTTGTATTTATAACACTTTAGAAACCCTTTGGGAGTTTTGCAGTGACTAGACTGTAATTGTTCCATTCAGCTGTTTTTTTGTTTATTCATTTATTTCCTGTGCCTCTTTCCTTTATAAAATCCAAGGAACAGACTCAGCGATTTCAAAGAACATAAGCTTGACTCACCTTACTTTTGCACATAAGAAACAGCAATGAACACCTTTCTTCTTCCTCACAGAACTGTTACCCTCAAAACATATATGACCCTCAAAATGCATTGAGTTAACTCACAGACTCCCAGTTATTTGACAAATTAAACATCTGGATTCAGTATGTAAACAAACTAGGTTTTACTGGTTAGAAATCATGACCTCTAGTGGCAAAGAGATAAATAAGAATGTCTGAGCATTGTGGGTATTTATTTCACTGATTTGAAACAATTTACCTTCCTCAATGAAAGTGAGGATGCCTCAGTCCCACTTGGGAGGGAGAAGAAAGCATCCACAAGTGGGGAGTGAGGGAGTGAGGGAGGGAAGGACCTGGGAGGGAAAGGGTATGGGTGGGGTGGGGAGAGTGGAACATGGTCTGGGAAAAGGACTGAAGATCCGAGGGCCAGCAGAAAGAACAGAAACTTCCTTGGGAGGTAGGAGGTTGGGAGGACCCTCGAGAATGTACCAGAGACCTGGGAGGTGAGAGACTCTCAGAACTCAAAGGGAGGGACCCTAGATGAAGTGCCCTACAGTGGGGAAAAGGAATTTGTAGAGCTTACCTCCAGCAGAAAGATAGGTCATCAAGCCAGGGATGGGGGTGGCTATCCCACAGTCAAAAATCTAACCCATAATTGTTGCTGTCTGAAAGAACTGCAGGGATGGAAATGGAGAGGAGGCTGTGGAAAAGAAAGTCCAATGACAAGCCCCAAATGGGATCCAGCTCAAGGGGAGGTCCCAAGACCTGACACTATTACTGAGGCTATTGAGCGCTCACAAAAGGGACCTATCATGACTGCCCTCCAAAAGACCTAACAAGCAGCTGAAAGAGCCAGATGCAGATATTTGCACCCAACCAATGGGCAGAAGCAGCTGACTCCTGTTGTTGAATTAGGGAAAAGCTGGAAGAAGCTGAGGAGGAGGGCAACCCTGTAGGAGGACTAGCAGTCTCAATTAACCTGAATGTCAGAGATCTCTCAGACACTGGATCACCAACCAGGCAGCATGCACCAGCTTATATGAGGTCCCCAACACATATACAGCAGAGGACTGCTGGGTCTGGGTCTAGTCAGAGAAGATGCACCCAACCCTCAAGAGAATGGAGGCCCCAGGGAGTTTAGAGGTCTGATGGGGTTGGCAGGGGGGACTTCCTCATGCAGAGACAGGGGGCAGGGAGGAGGTATGGGATGTGGAACAGTTGGAGGGTGGACCGGGAGGGGAATAAAATCTGGAGTGTAAAAAAAAGAAAAAATTAATAACAACAACAATAATAAAGAAAAAAAGAAAAATTTCCCTTTATTTTTAAAACATCTCTCAGCTAAAATTGTCTATAGCCAAGCAACAGTCTAGAATGTGATTTTACAGTTGGGCAACAAATCTTTTAAAACTGGGATTTATAACGGAAAGGCCATCCAAGACTTAATTACAGTGGGCCTCCTGTTGGATGTCATTTTTCCATGAGTTTGGAGATACAATCTCAGACTCTATTAGTTCATGTTGTTGGTCTATAAGGCAAAGGCCAGGAAGCAGTCCACACTGTCTTTATTCTACGCCTCAATTTGCCCAAAGGTTTCAGAAAAAGAAAGCTTGCTACAAAACAAGCCAGTTTCAGTAACAGGAGTTTTAAATTAGGACAGCTTATGGGCAAGAGTGAACTCCCACTTCTTCTAGAAGAGAAAAGCTTAAGTGTGTTCAGTGAAAACAAAACCTTTATGTCTTTTTTTTTTTAAGTCATAATACTTGTTTCAACTTCTAGAATTGTGACACAACCAGGCTTACTCTTCCTTCCAGGTCTGTCTTCTAAGAGATCACATTCTGGGAATCTGTGCATAGAATTTAGCCCAGAACCCCAATAAAGCAGACTAGGACAATTTACTAATCTTTACTTCCAAGCCACGACTCTTCAAACAAAGGGATCTCTTTGGGGAATTTGAAAACTAGTCCTAAGTCCTAATACTACCAACTTGGATTTAATCATCTTGGGATGCAGCCTGCATGTCAGAGGATTTTACAAATTTCAACAGAATTCAATGGTGGGGTGAGATCAGAGCTGGAGTTCTATGGCTTTTTACTGAAGTGGGGACTGTGGACATGCAGCAGCAAGCATCCTCTCGAAGGATTTTAGGATAGAAATGGAGGCCCCACCTAAAACCTGTCAAACCAGAATCTGCACTTAACAAGGTCTTTAGAGGCTCTGCACACATATTAAGATCTGGAAAGCTTTGCCCTTTGTTACAGCCATTCCAAACAATCTCTGGGCAGCTTTAGAGGCACCTACGGTACCTTACAATTCATATAATAAAAACAGAGTTACTCTTGCACCTGATTAAGAGCTGGAAAAGAAGCATATGGTGGCGTTAATATGACTGCTGCCTCTGAGCTGTTTCTGCTCCAGATCCAGAGCAGACTCAGAGATGGGAAGTGAGCGTGTTGACTGGAGGGATAGCAGATAGAGATACAGAGCCAATGGCTGAACTGAGTCATAATTCATTATTGTTTACATATCAATTACTAAACATGTTTGAAAATCATCTTACTCTAGGCACACTACAGAGTATATTTTTTCCCCTTTAGGGTCTTTTGTGAGTCTTGAGAAAAAAATCTAAATCTACTATATGATATCTAAAGAGGGTTAGATTAAACGCTTCTGAGTTTACATGAAACTTACCAGCCTCTGTCTACAACAATGAGCACTAGGTCTTGCATGCACCATGACCACCCTTACCCGTAGATCTGCATTGCTAATTCTTAAGCATGCAGATCTCAGCTTGTCAAGTCCATACCAAAAGCTCTCTTGACCACCTCACTGAAAGTAGCCACTTAACATTTTCTAAAACCATCCCTATCATATATCGTCATATAACATATGATGGTTTTATTGTTGCTTTTATTATTTCTCTGCTTCTAAAATTTATAATTCCTGAGAATATGGACTTTGTCTTATATAATATTGTACCAATATTCACCCACATATTCAACCAGAATGCATTGACTATAGATTATATGCAAGCATAGTTTAAGATGGTGGTCTTAGGTATGGTAATAGTGTTTACCCAACAGACCATTTGGAATGCTCTGAGCTGGAGAATTACAAATACCATCTCTAGCTTTAGATAGTCCACATATCTCGTGTGAAAGACAGACACATATTCATCCAGCAATGGATGACCAGAGCAGCACTGAAGCAGCAAGTGGTACCAGATGCAAAAGGCAGTGATGAACCAAAAACAGTGAGTTAAAAATTTTAATTGATTCAGCATTACGAAAAACCACGGCTAAAGATCATTTCAATGTGATATTTTATTTCTAGTGTACTCTAAAAGATAATGCAGATGGTTCCATACAGAAAAATTGAGAGAAGACCATTCTATTTGGAAGATAAGGATAAGCAAAGATTGTTTAAGTAACTGAAACACTGAACTGAAGATTAAAGAGGCTAGTGTGGCTGTTCAGTCCACTAACTGTATCCCAGTATGTAGGGATAGAAATTATCTCAAAAATTAGGTGATCACTCAGCTGAGAAAAGTATACTGCCAAGCATTTTTTTTTTAACTTTGATACCTTTCTGAAAAAAAATTATATATTCATGCATCAGGACTTTTAAAAGTACATATACTTTTTGACTCAGTACCACTTTGGAGAATTCATTTTAATAAAAATAATTGTAAGTGGATATTAGTTGTTGAGTAAATGACAACCAAACTATAATTCATAGACCCAGAGAGGTTGGGTATTGAACACAGGACCAAGGCAGAGATGGTGGAGGGGCACATGGATCTTCCTGAGAGGGGAAAATATGCTAGATTTTATGGGCAGACCATGGGGTGGAAGGGATCAGATGGGGAGGGAAGATGGAGTTGAGGTAGGGAATGAGGGACAGACAGCTAGAATTGAGGGGCATTTGACTAGTATGGAAACCTAATGTAGTGGAAACTTAAATATATAAGGGCTATTCTAATGAAGTCTCCAAATAATGAGGTAGACAGATTCCCAACTAGCCATTTCTTGTCATCAAATGAAGCTTCCAGTACTGGGACTGGGTTAAGTTTAACTAAGTTACTGGCCAAAGGGGTCCCACGAAAATCTCCAACAAACAGAGGCTGTTGCCAAGTGTCTTAGTCAGGGTTTCTATTCCTGCACAAACATCATGACCAAGAAGCAAGTTGGGGAGGAAAGGGTTTATTCGGCTTAAACTTCCATGCTGCTGTTCATCACCAAAGAAGTCAGGACTGGAACTCAAGCAGGTCAGTAAGCAGGAGCTGATGCAGAGGCCATGGAGGGATGTTCTTTACTGGCTTACCTCCCCTGGCTTGCTCAGCCTGCTCTCTTATAGAACCAAGACTACCAGCCCAGAGATGGTCCCACCCACAAGGGGCCTTTCCCTTTTGATCACTAATTGAGAAAATGCCTTACAGTTGGATCTCATGGAGGCATCTCAACTGAAGCTCCTTTCTCTGTGATAACTCCAGCTGTGTCAAGTTGATACAAAACTAGCCAGTACACCAAGACAATAGGTTGCTCTCCAAAAACTGACAGCAAGTCCCCAGTCCTGACTACAACAGCCACACAACTCACTGAACATGGAGAGGGTGAGCTGGTGCCTACCTAGAAGCAGGGCTTCAATGTTCTAGTGTCTTTGGTATGGGAAGTTACTCTGTAGGCTACTGAAAGTAAAAGATATACACCAGACCAGCTGTAAAACCTTTGGTCTATAATCTGTCTTATCTGCAAAATATGCTGGGATAACGGTGGTACAAAAATTTGTGGGAGTAACCAACCAATATCTGATTTGACTTAAGGCACACTCTATAAGATAGAACTAAAAAAAAAAAGATAGAACTCATACCCAATACTTGTTGGGTAACCTAGAACCAGAGACTAGATACCTCAGGGACTTAGGGTGAAACCAAGTACTAGTAGCTTTTTAAAAAAAAGTAAGAGTAAAATCTGATGCAGATGAAACAAATAAAGAGACCCACAGTCAGACATTGTGCATAGAACACAATGTCTGTGTGTTGGAACATATGAGATGTCTCCATCAAATCCCTCACCTCAGAGTTCAGGGAACCCTGTGGAAGAGGAGGCAGAAAAAGTGACAGAGCTAGAGGGGATGGAGGACACAAGGAGAACAAGGTCCCCTAAGGTCACAGGGACTGAAGGGCTGACATGAGTCTGTCTCAGGTCCTATGCATATATATTATAGCTTTCAGCTTAGTATTTCATGGGACTCCTGATCGTGAGAATAAGTGGGTCTCTTGCGATTTTTTTTTTCTTGAGCTCTTTTTCTTCTATTGGTTTGCCTTGTCCAACCTCAATGTGATGGCTTTTGTTTTATCTTATACTTTGTCATATTTGATTATTATCTCTTAGAAGCCTATTCTTTTCTAATGAGGGCCAGAAAGGGAGTGGATCCAGATGGGAGATGAGGTGGGGAGGAACTAGGAGGAATAAAGGGAGGGAAAGCTGTGATCAGATACACTGTATGAGAAAAGAATCTATTTTTAATACAAGGGGAAAATTCAATTAAAATAATCCTATATATGCACAGAGACTTTTCTTTAGAGATGTTGTGGCTAGCTACCAAAATTATCCATATTTCTGACTAAGATTTTTACTTTCAATCATCTGGCTACCTGATGAAGAAGAATGGTGACTATGTTTACAACAACTCAATATGACATAGTAAAACTGACTGTGGATGTACCTAAATGGTACCTATATTAGAAGGATTAAAAAAATGACAAAAAACCAGTAGGTTTCTGCTTCCTTAAGGATGGTACTCTTATAACAGTATATAACTCTAGCAGGGTCCCTGAAGTTGCTAAACAGAATGGCTGAAAGCACTATTATCTTATTTAGGCAAAGAAGTCTAAAGCAACCTACATGTGTGTAATGTAACTCACTTGCACATGAGTTTCTATAGACAATGCAAGGGACTCAATGGTCTACAGATAGAAATGAGATGGTTACATGCATGAACACTGATGTCTTCCTGGAAGGCATGCGTGTTTGCATCCTTTAGAGTAGAATGACACAGAATGGTCCTGTATATGACAGTTGCTACCATTGGTCTCAAAGAGGGGAAGCAATAGCCTTGTGGGCTGCTCAGGTATAGGCAACTGGAGTCAGAGTTAAGTAGAGTCATGTATTTAATTATATAGTTAAACAACAACATTTGAATGGTAGAAAGTGTTTTATTGGAAGTCTTTAATCTACATATCTCCACTACAATAAGGAAAAGGTGGGGAACTCAGTGTTGATCAAATTTCTTTAAACACAGGGCGCCACCTTCCGAACTTTCACTCTCCTTCCTCTCTTTGAGAAAAATTACTGGCTTCTCTGCTCATAGAATTGTTCTTGGAATGCAGCAGAGAAATGCTGCCCTAAGGAATAATAAATCATTATGTTCCTCTGTGCTTTTTTTTTTCCATTTTCTAATTTTTCTGCAAGTGAGAGTATGTACAATATATACTGACCTAGATCCATGCATATAGTATTACATATATTTAAAATAGTGTTTCTGTGAAATAGATTTGTAACAGAACCCAAACACTGTTTCCTCTCATAAATGTATTAGTAGAATTTATGATATATAATATATAATATATAAACACATTATTATTACCTTAAACTGGTTGAAACGTACCTCCCCATTCACTTGTGGATACATATAGTATTTATTTTTAATTTCAGATCTATTATTTTCTGTTTTATATTTCCTTAATGAGACTAGACAAATTCATCATCCCATCATTATTTAATATACTAGAAGGGAAAAGGCACTTCTTATTAGTTCCATAAATTAATAAATATCTCTATAGTGTATTTCCTTGTATGTGATATATGTGGGCTAAAAAAAGTTTACCACACTATAAAATGATTTTAGAATTTAAACTTAAAAGGTCATCGGAACCTTTCTATGACAGCATATATATTTCTATCATTCTTTATTCACTATTGTTTGGTGCTAATTATATGGATGGAGTCACACAAATTTTTACCATGTGCCTTAGTGTTTGTCTAAGGGAATGTAACCTAACAATACAGAAAGGCTGCTGAACACTTAAGTGTAATATGTAAATAAAGTCATTAGTACAGAGTTGAATAGAATGTACTGAGTAATGGTGATTTTATTATTAAGGGATTATTATATTACTACGGTCATTAGTGGCTAATTAGCCACTAATTAGATTATTAACTAATTAGATTATTTTCATTTTTTTCTTCAGTAAGACAGAAATTCACTCACTACATCCTTCTATGAAATATTACAGTGTGAACTAAAGCAAAGAGCCACAGTATTGAAAGCTATGCTCATTTTAAATTTTGCTAACATTGACATGCTTTTATGGAAAACCTTCCCAACAGGCAGTCTTACCAGAAGAGGGCTGTGCTTGCTGGCTTGCTTCTGAGAAAGCTACATAGAGAGGAATGATTATAGCGACCTCTTGAGGACTGGACAGGTTCTCTTTTTTGGTGTAGGGGATCCACTCAAAGACATCTGCTGGGTGCCTAAAACCATGGTCAGGAGCTAAGTGTACTGTTTTGTTTCCTATACACACATCTTTGATAAAGTTTAATTATATACAAGAGATTGATAACTTTGAACAAAATAGAACAATATAACAGTATACTATAATAAATGTTATGTTAATGTTTCTTTCAGGAACCCTATCACTCTAAGAGGTATACCCTTTTTGTGATAGTGTAAGATAATACAATGCCTACATGATAAGATGCAGAATGCAAATGACAGAGCCATAGTGACATAGCAGCCAGGCTTCTACTGACCTTCTGATATAATTTATATTAGAACGAGGATCATCAATCTGTAATAATGCCAGTTGACCACGGATAATTGAAACCATGGTAAAAGATGGCTACTGCAGTGTGTACTGTGAAGCTTACCTGAGCCTCAGGCCCCAAGGTTGCTTTGGGAAATCAGTTATGGGTGAGCAGAGCTTGCAGGACTGATCTTGTCTATTCAGACTCCAGTCCTTTCTTTAAGATCCCTACTTTAAAGCCCTCAAATTGCTGTGTGCATGTGTGCACCATAGTACACACAGATGACATTTTGGGGTACTTTGTGCTCTCTTTCTACTATGTGAGACCCAGGGGTCAGACTAAGGTCATCTCACTGACCTCAAACTGGCTTTTACCGTAAATCATATTGTCATGATTTTTTCATAGTAGGATGGTATGGCCTAAGGCTACGGGCATACACAAACACTAATCAGGAAGATCATTTCAAGAGTTCAGAGGTTATCTCTCAGGAGCTGACCAATGGCTCTCGTCTTGAAGACAGGGTTTCTTGGAAATTTGCAAACGTTGGAATAATTCAAGGCTGCTGAGTTAATCATTGCTTGTCCAAGGGAGAGGGAAATTACAGGAGTAAAGCCAAGGTTATAGGGATGCATAAAGCATAATTAGGAACAGGAATGAGAATCAGTGTGTTTGCAGAGAAGGTAAAAGAGGACAATTTGGTGGACGAATGGACAAAAGCCATCACAAAAAGTATTAAATGAATATAAGCATGGGTGACTCTGGTAGCTATTTTAAAGATAAACTGAAGAGGCCTCTGTCCAAGGAATGTGATAAGCCAGGAGACAGGCTGTCTTGAAACAGTATGCTGACCATGAAAATGGAAGACCTATCCATTTGAAGACCTATCCATTGAAGTAAGACTTCAAAAGTTGCTGAAAACAGATGATGGGGAGGAGGAGGTAGAAACCTTCATTGTAAGCCTGTGTTTTGTAATCTAAAGCCTCTGTGGACAGAAATGGACATGCCCAATCCGGTTCCACATACACCCATATATTCAGTAGCTAGTTATTAAGGAGACTGAGTACCAAAACATCTTGAGGGCACGGTCCACGAGCCCCATAAACTCCATCACATGGAAAAACTTGCTAAAAAAGCTTCCCCTGTCACTAAGAGTGCTGGCAGGTAACAGAGGGTTTGGAAATCTTCATTTTATTTTTTATTTTTATTTATTAATTTAATTTTATTTGTAATTCATTTTTACACTCCATATTCCATTCCCTGCCCCCTCCCCACTCACCCTCCGACTGCTACACATCCCATACCTCCTCCCCACCCCACCCCATCTCCATGTGAATGCCCCCCCCCAACCCACGTGACCTCTAAACTCCCTGGGGCCTCCAGTCTCTTGAGGGTTAGGTAGGTGCTTCATCTCTGAATGAACACAGACCCGGAAGAAGTTTACTGTATGTATGTCGGGAGCCTCATATCAGCTGGTGTATGCTGTCTGTTTGGTGGTCCAGTGTTTGAAAGATCTCGGGGGCCCAGATTAATTAAGACTGCTGGTCCTCCTACAGAATTGTCCTTCTCTTTAGCTTCTTTTAGCCTTTCCTAATTCAACAACAGGAGTCAGCTGCTTCTGTCCATTCGTTGGGCACTATAAACGTTTAAGTTTGTGATTTCTGGTCTCTCTGTGTCCCATTAAATCATCCACACCGGGGATTTTAATATATTTCAAGTTATAAAAATATAGGAAGGAAAAATTGACATAAACAAACACCTTTTCTCCTGTAGGCAGTCTTGGGTGGCATTTTCTCTGACATGTGTTTTTTTTTTTTTTTTTTTTTTTTTTTTTGTATGCTCCATGCTGCAGCTACTCGACATTTTCCTAGGGAGGAGCAAAACAGTGGTACTATGCCTGAATGTCTGGGAAGGATGACTCCATTTTGCAGATCCAAATGACAGACCAGCTATAATCATGAAAACCATACCCCCCCCCCATTACCAAGAGTAATGATGTCTTTGTCGGGCCAATTCTATGGATGATGCCAAAAAGTATGGCATACATTTTGGAACAACCACATTAAGGAGGTGCCTTTATATAGGATGTAGATCACCTTGTTTAAATTTGGAGAACCTTTAGTCCATAAAATGTCTGTGATGGAATTTTTTAAAATGAGGTTTTAGAAGAAGCAAACACTGTAGTTGACACACAGACCTCACCATAGATGTTCATAAACTAAATACCCAAGTGAAAATTTCCTCTTTCATCATGGTCTTCAATCAGCTCTCTCCCTCCCCCTTTCTTTCCTTTTCTAAGTGAGTTTCTTCCACTCCTGGTTAACAGTTGGGAAGACTGTTTCAGAATATGCTGCCTTCTTTATTTAATCTAATTTTAATGGTTTCTTTCATTAAGTTTTAGCATTCCTCTGAAAATCTGGCAAATGCTCAGATACATGCTAGCTCCATTAAACATATTAAAAGAACATTCAATCAGGAAATTAGTTAACTGTTCTCTAAATAAATTATGATTCAGATGCTGCATGTAAAATACGATAATTCTATGAGCAAATCAAATTACACATAATATTTTAATGTTCTGTTAGATGGAGTTGAATCAAGTGAAAAAAGGCCCAGGCTTTACAGTTAGATGGAGCTCAGCTTGATTGATGGCTCCAGATTCAGGGAAGTTCTTTAGCCTTTCTGAATCCATTATTAGATTCTCATCCATTATCATTGTTTCTAAATGGGGCATTATTGGCATTTGAGGCAGGGTAATTTCTTGTTGTGTGTGGCAGTTCTCAGAATTGCAAGACAGATTTTACTGCTACATCACTCCTATTTCTCACTACTAAATACTAGTACATTCCCACTTCCAGTATTCCCACAACAAAATGCCCCTATAAATTTTAAATGTCTCACAGAAGGCGGTGACATTGCTAGTTAACAAAAGCCCTGAATGGATTATAACAATACTACTTGCAGCAGGGAAGTTCCAATTAGAACATTTTCCTGGCAGTTTCTAGAAAACAAAGAGGTAGTTGAGAGAAATGAGTTGAGGTCAGGCAGACCTGGGCTCCATCCCAGCTCTGTCAATGGTATCTCTGTGTAGTAAACTGCTCCATCTAAGCCTTTAATATGTCACATATAAAATCTTGATAGGAGTAAGATTGGCTCAGAGATTTACCCTAGGATTCTATGAAGTTATGAGTGCCAAGTACTAAATACCAATCCCGAGGCAGAGCAGCATTCAGTCAAACAGGCACAGTTGCTGCCATCATTATTACTGAAGCCAGATGTCTGGGATTAAGGAAGTAAGATGCCCTATCCAACAATTTTGGGAAAAATAAGGAAACAGAAAAGGCAAAAAAGAAAATAGAGCTGTCAGCTACTGCTACCCTGAAATAGTGCACTACTCTATATGTCCTAAAGGCTGTGGCAGGATAGACAATGGGAGACTGAGATGAATAAGTGAGAACATAAAAAGAGTGGATTTATAATATTTATAAGAAAGGCTTGGACACACAGGAGTGGCAAACTGTCACTGGCCTTCCACTGCAGCTTCTGTAAGCAGGAAGCTGTTTTTGCCCGTGTGCACTGTGTGCCCATTCTCAGTGCTTTCTTTTTTTTTTTTTTAAATCTGCTGTATACTTAATAAGCACCCCACTCTGAAAGAGTGTACAGTTCAGTGTTATCTGCTTGAGGGAAAGCTAACTGGAAGTTAGTGTTTTGGTTAACACAAAGCAGGATTATTCTTAGAAATTAGGCAGTCTTCCTCATAGACCTTATTCCTGGGACTGATTAATCAAGGCTTCAGAGGTATGGCATCCCAGAATACATCTAGGGCCACTTTGATTTTACTGAAGCACCTTTTCAGTGATTTTTTTAAACAATCCGTTCTTCTGTCCCTTCTGCTTTCTACAAGGGACCCTAAAATAGCTCATCAGTTCATACTCACTGTGTTACCTTTGCAGTTGCTCATCCTACCGTTCTCTGCCAAGAACTTCATTCCTCTTAGTCTCAAGATACCCCTCATACAAACTTCAGAAATTTCCTTTTTTATGATAATCAAAGAGTCATAGAAGGGCCATAACCTCTGGCTCCTAAGGTGAGACCTTTCCCTTTACTGTGTATGCCTCGATTGTTCCTGTTATCCCTAAAATATGAGGATGTAATCAAATTCTTTCACTTATCTATTATTGAAAAACTAGATGACCTTTGTTCAAACACCAAAGCTCCCCACCTTTAGTGTCCTCTTCCGCTTCATGGCTCCTTCATTCTCCAACTGTATGTATTGCCTACCTGTGTTTGCAAACCAGCAACTTTTTACTGAGATTAATAGTTTATATGTTCAAAAGTGTTGAAATTTCAGTCACAACCCCCCATGCTCCAAGGAAGAAATGTTATTGGGTCAACTTTATCTCTAACATCATTTGTCCTAAGGAGGGAAACGGCTATCCTAATTTAAGAATGTCTTCATATGAATGGGTAAATTGAGCTTGATATCAGGAATATGAAGATTCAAGGGTTGAATGTATATTCTAGGAATCTCTTTGCTGCTCATAAGCAAATATTAAAAAATCTTATCTTAGCCCAGGTGATTGCATTTATACCTTTCATAGAGTCAATTTATTCATCAATGATGCAGTCTATTCTGCACAAACAGAGTCAGAATTATAAATAGTACTTATGTGTGCTGGTGCCTTTGAGTCACACTGACAACCTACTCAAGTTCCTATTTCCATTTCAACTCACTCATGGGAAGAAATTTACATTTTAATGTGTAATTTTGACCTGCATGAAAGTTCTATTGAAAACTCAGAACTGCATTTTCAAGCCTAAAACCATAAGAAGCAATGGCCTTGTGTTATGCTACTTAGGAGAACCTCCAGAGAGACAGAGAGAGGAGACATTTTTTTGATTTACCAAAGTTTGAGCTTGCATGTTTGATTTTTATGAAAACAATCAATTTTTTCATGAATTTTGTCACAGTAATCTATTTTCTTAATATCAACAATATGAAATACAATTAAAGAACATTAAAAACATCCCTGGGGTACAGAATTAAAGAGTTAGCTTTACTCCTCTTCCAGTTTGCTCTCTCTGCTTTGTGTTTGAGTAACAGAAGACAATTTTTACCTTCTTGATCTAGCCATCTGCTGTTATGCCTTCTCAGCCATTATTGATATGCCTGCTAACAGATATTAAACGATATAGAAAGGGTAAGAATAACTGAGAAGCAGGAAAGTCTTCACATGCTCATGGCCACACATGTGCTGGGCTCTTCATATTCCTAATATGACAACAACTTTCATTCTGTTTTTTTTTTTTTTTTTTTTTTTTTTTTTTTTTTTTGAGAAACCAGTAAGAACAGAGTAGGTGAAATCTTTAACCCAAGTAACCTTTGGTCATGTGTTTGGTCATGGTGTTTTAATTACATCAGAACAGTGAGTGATACACAAACGCAAACAAAAAGCCAGGGAGGGCTTCTTCTGTGACCCTTCTCTGCAACAGCATTCATTTCCTGGCACAGACATCTGTGCTAAGCATGCTCTTTTCTGGCAGTCTCATCTGCTATCATTTAGCACAGTGAGTAGCTTACAGGAGGGCTTAATAATTTCCCATTGAATGAGAAAATTAACAAATACACTGTTCACACAAAACAAGCTGTGCTCATTCCTATACTACCCATTTGTCACAAACTCCATTCAACCCCACTTTAAGGATACCGGTGTTATATATTAAAACTGGGTCAAATTAGCTTCTTTCCCTTTCTGACTTCACCCAGCCTTCACTACACTGCTTTGTGCCATTGCTGTATCTATGTATGTGTGTATATATCTGTCTACCATATAACTACCCATCTTGTCTCTCAAACCCCATGAGAAACCAAATGTGAATTCCAGTTAGATCAAAAACTAGTTTCTGCTTCTTTACTTATCAAATGAAGATGACAGCAGCTATTTCTCAGACTTGTGAGTTTTAAATGAACATATAGCAAGTGCTTAATATTTTATCTACATTTACTATTTGAATATTAAAAGAATTTGATGCTTTTTTCTTTGTATATCCTATGAGTGTATCTAGAACCATGTTATGCATATAACAGATGTTCAACTTCTTTTGTTGGCCTTAACTATACTAGAAAGATAATTCAGTGGTCTTGTTTTGAAGCCAATTTCTACTTATTTGTTTTTTTTTTTTATCATTCTGCAAAGAATTCCTATAATAAAAAACACACACAAAGTAACCTTGGCAGCTCATCTCTGTGATTGTACTACAGAGCATCTTTCTGTTTGGACCTAATGCTCTAAGTAGAACATGTTCTATATGCCTAGGCCAGAAGAGGGTGTCAGATCCCCTGGAGGTGGAGTCACAGATGGTTGTAATCTGACAGGTGGGTGCTGGAAACTGCACATGGGTCTTCTGCAACTATAGCAAGTGTTCTTAACAATGGAGTCATCTCTATATCTTCTGTTTGCCACACTTCTATTCTCTCTTCACTGTTGATGTTGATGGACATCCATTTCTTGCTTTTGTGAACATAACAACAGTAAACGTATGTGGAAGTATCTGTGCTGCAATATACAGGGTCATTCCGGTCCATGTGCAGGAGTAGTAGGGCTGGTTTGCCCCAGTTGCCAGAATGCCTGCAACTACTTATATTTCCAGCAGCAGTGAACGAGAACTCCTCTTTCTTCACATCCTCCCTAGCATTTTTGTTACTTATTTTCTTATTTTAAAATTTATTATTATTTTATGCTTGTTCATGCTATGTATGTGTGTAGGACACATATATCTTAGCATGCATTTGGAGGTCAGAGGACAACTATGTGGAGTCTATTACCTTTATTCTGCCTTTTCATGGGTTCAGGGATGAATTCAAATATCTAGGATTTCCATAACAAGAACATGTAACTGGTGAGCTATCTCTCAGCCCCTGTTATTTATTTTCTTAACGACAGTCATTCTGACCTGGTAGAATTGGAATCTCAAATCAGTTTTAATTTGTAGTTCTCCAATGGCTATGGGTGTTGACCATTTTTATAAAATATTCATTGACTGTATTTCTTCTTTGAGAACTGTCAGTTCATTAGTCCATTTATTAATTCACAGGTATTTTTTTTAATTTTAGAAGACCTTTATCTGAAGTACAGTGGGCAAAGGTCTTCTCCCATTCTGCAGATTGTCAGGTCCTTCTGTTAACAGTGTCCTTTGCTGTGCAGGAGCTTTTTAATTTCATGTAATCTCATTTGTCAATTTTTGGGTTACAATTTTTCATGACAATTTGAGTTTCATTATCATCGTTTTTTCCTGATTGTTCACAATACTTCCTTCTAGAAAATCAGTAACTTTTACCTCATATTAAGGGGAAAACCCTTTACATTTTGTACTGTGTAAGCAACTTTACTCTAAATTAATTTACATCAAAGCCTTTAAATTGATAATAAAATCAGTCTGAGTATTCTTCAGATCACAGAACCTCACATGCCGGTAGTAAAATGTGGATATTTTACAAAGTACTTAATTTTAAAAAGTAATGATTAATTGAATATAACTCAAAAACTGTATTACAATGTACATTTTATTTGGTTATTGAATCCACAGTAACATTTATATAACTTAGGATACTGTGATGAACAATTATGACATGTTTTGTCATGGTTTTGATGTATCTTATATTAAGTTTGTGACTAAATAAGCATATTAAGCAAATTTCTATAAAAAGTAATAAATTAAGGGTGAGGGATGAATAAAAGCGCATAAAGCTTCCAGTAAAGATTTGTGTTAATCTCAGCAGCCAGCACATCAACTTAATAATGAAGCCAATTTCAAAAGTAAATCTTTATTGTTATGATAAATTTTTCTTGGAAAAGATAGCCTTCTCTCTTGAGAAATGTAGTTCAAATGTGTTCTGAATGTTCACTGATAAAGCACATGAATAAATTTAGAAGAATCATTTGATATTTAAATGTGTGTATTTGTACTTTGCAACTATTGCCTATTCTCATCCATCTACAGTAACAAGGGGCACAGAATGGGGACAAGAAAGATAAGTGAAATTGTTACATACAGCATTGAATTGAGTTTTTCATAAAGGCCTTTAATAACAGAGCAATACTGATAGTGTTCTTTGCCTTACAGAAGCTTTGCAATTTTATGAGGTCCTATTTGTCTATTGTTGTTGATATTAGAGCATAAGCCATTGGTTGTTGTTCAAGAAAATTTCCCCTGTGTAGATGTGTTTGAGGCTCTTTCCCACTTTCTTTTCTATTAGATTCAGTGTATCTGGTTTTATGTGAAGGTCTTTGATCCACTTGGACTTGAGCTTTGTAAGAATGGATCGATTTGCATTCTTCTACATGCTGACTGCCAGTTGAACCAGCACCACTTGTTGAATATGTTGTCATCTTTTATCCACTGTATCATCTTGGCTTCTTTGTTAAAGATCAACTGACCATAGGTGTGTGGGTTCATTTCTGGTTCTTCAATTCTATCCCATTGATATACCTGCCTGTCACTTTATCAATCCCATGCAGCTTTTAATCACTATTGCTCTGTAGTACAGCTTGAGGTCAGGGATGGTGATTCTCCTAGATGTTTCTTTATTGTTGAGAATAGTTGGTGCTATCCTGGGTTTTTTGTTTTTCCAAATGAATTTGAGAATTTCTCTTTTTAATTCTATGAAGAATGGAGTTGGAATTTTGATGGGGATTGCATTGAATCTGTAGATTGCTTTTAGCAAGATGGCCATTTTTACTATATTAATCCTGCTAATCCATGAGCATGGGAGATCTTTCCATCTTCTGAGATCTTCTTTGATTTCTTTCTTCAGAGACTTGAAGTTCTTGTCATACAGATCTTTCACTTGCTTGGTTATAGTCACACCAAGATATTTTATATTATTTGTGACTATTGTGAAGGGTGTTGTTTCCCAAATTTCTTTCTCAGTCTGTTTATTCTTTAAGTAGAGGAATGTTACTAACAGGACAAAATGCAACCAACAGATTGGGAAAAGATCTTTACCAACCCTACATTCGAAAGAGGGCTAATATCCATATACAAAGAACTCAAGAAGTTAGACTCCAGAAAATAAAATACCCCTATTAAAAATGTACAGAGCTAAACAAAGAATTTTCAACTGAGAAATATTGAATGGCTGAGAAGCATCTAAAAAAATGTTCAACATACTTAGTCATCAGGGAAATGCAAATCAAAACAACCCTGAGATTCCACCTCACACCAGTCAGAATGGCTAAAATCAAAACCTCAGGTGACAGTAGATGCTGGTGAGAATGTGTAGAAAGAGAAACACTCCTTCATTGCTGGTGGGATTGCAAGCTGGTACAACCACTCTGGAAATCAGTTTGGTGGGTCCTCAAAAATTGGACATAGTACTACTTGTGGATATATACCACTCCTGGGCATATATCCAAAAGATACTCCAACAAAGACACATGTTCCACTGTGCAGCCTTATTTATAATAACCAGAAGCTGGAAAGAACCTAGATGTCCTTAAACAGAGGAATGGATACAGAAAATGTGGCACATTGACACAATGGAGTACTACTCAGCTATTAAAAACAATGACTTCACGAAATTCGCAGGCAAATGGATGGAACTAGAAAATATCATCCTGAATGAGGTAACCCAAGCAAAAAAAAAAAAAAAAAAAAAAAACCCACACATGGTATGCACTCACCTATAAGTGGATACTAGCCCGAAAGCTTGGAATACCGAAGATATAATCCACAAACCACATGAAGCTCAAGAAGAAAGAAGACCAAAGTGTGATTCAGTCCTTCTTAGAAGGGGGAACAATATACTCTAGGGAGAAAATACAGAGACAAAGTGTGGAGCAGAGACTGAAGGAAAGGCCATCCAGAGGCTGCCCCACCTGAGGATCCATCCCATGTGCAGATACAAAACCCAGACACTATTGTGGATGCCAAGAAGTCCTTGCTGACAGGAGCCTGATGAAGCTGTCTCCTGAGAGGCTCTGCCAGATCCTGACCAATACAGATACAGATGCTCACAGCCAACCATCGGAATGAGCACAGGGACCACAATGGAGGAATTAGGGGAAGGATTGAAGGAGCTGAAGGGGCCTTATGTGGCATCAGTGGGAGGGGAGTGAAGGAGCTGAAGGGGCCTTATGTGGCATCAGTGGGAGGGGAGGCCCTTGGTCCTGTGAAGGCTAGATGTCCCAGTGTAGAGGAATGCTAGGGCGGTGAGGGAGGAGTGGGTAGGTGGGTTGGGGAGCAGCAAGGGGAATGGGACAGAGGATTTGCAGAGGGGAAACTGGGAAAGGGGAAACAATTTGAAATATAAGTAACAAAAATTAAAAAAAAATGTTGGAAGAAGAAAGCTGGGCCATAGTTCTGAATGGCAAAGCTGCCACTATTTAAAATAAAATGTACGTTATCAATTTAAAAAACATTATTCATAGTCATTTTTAGACAGCATGACATCTTTTAAACCACAATGTGCTTTTTCAGACATACACGTGTGGATAATTATTTGTGATAATATACACTGTACACAGTGAGTTCTCAGTCCCAGTTCCAATTTCTTTATGGATCTGAAGTCAGCTTGAAACCAAATGATTTGCCTTTTAAAAAATGCCTTCCCATTTAAACAAAGAAAAAGTGAGATCTGTGTTCTGCAAATGGAGAATTCAATTACACTTCTATACTTTAGTTTCAGAGACAGTCTTTGCCCAAGAAAAGTCATTAATTAAACGGCATCTTTACCTTTATCATTGCTGTTTTCCTGAAATAAATGGTAAGTGTCCTCTTATCCCCATTGCTTCTGAGAGAACTGCTTTTGCTCAGAAAAGGAAAGAAAAAAATCAATTCTCCAGCACACTGGCTGATTACCGATGTATTTTAGTAGCACTTTATCACCATGGTATCCAGGAGCTCAGATCCTGGCAATGAACTGGGAACATCAAGCCACAGCTCTGTGAGATGAGGCCAGGAAGAATACCAGAGTATGAAGCCTTTGATGCTGCTCCATTTGTGTAAACACAGGCAAGGACAAAATGGATGCAGAGCCTATTTCCTAATGAAAACTTACTAGGATGACCTTCATCAGTTTGGGATATATATATATATATATATATATATATATATATATATATAGCAGATACTCCTTACAGAAAGGGTTATGGGTATATACTAGTCCTGACACACAGATGCATGTCAGTTATTTCCACCAAATAGCCACATGCTGCATCTTTGATGCCCAATTCAACACGTGAGGTATAAGCAGCTTTCAGCCATCTGGTTTGTATACCAGAGATTGTACTGCATCAGAAGAAACATGCTTAGAAATTTCATAGAATGCTATATTTTTATTAAAATCTTTTATTTGAAATTAAATATTTGGGTAAATGATAATTCAGTATTTCAGAAGAGCTTTGAAGGGGAAGTGGTGTTGATAAGTTATGAGCCTGTTGATTCAGCAGAAAGATATCATTACTGATTGGATACATAATATATAATCCAGTTTATTTTACATTTCTTTTGCCCACAATATTTAGGTACCTGGCATTTTCAACCAAAATTTCTATTATATACTATGATTTTTTTATTTGTTAAAATATATACATTTCAGAGGTTCATAGGGTTTCTAAAGTGAGTATGCACATTTAATATAACTGTTGATAATAAGCAAAGTATTATATCTCACTAGATTTTTCCACATGTATACCATATGTTATACTTTATAGCACTGAAATTATAAAAATAGTGTCAAACATGCACCTGATGTTTTATTCTTCTATTTATAGTAATAAAATATTTGTAGATGAGGGTATTACATTTCCATTATAGAAATCTTTGTAAGTGCTGTTAATATGCTTCAAAAAATGCCAAACTATAGCTAAAAAACTGAGTTTAAAAGATACCAAACATATTTCCTGTATAAAAATAAAAACTAAAATCACTATAAAACTAAATCATATTCAGAGTGCACTTTTTTTAGTAAGTCAAGAAGGGAAACTGAGGAACGAGTAGTCTGTTTTAATGGAAGCACTGTAGTTTTAAGAGTTCTAGCTCTCTATGTGACCAACTAGAGCTGAGTCGATGGGACCACTAGTAAGATCAGTTGTACTGGAAGCTGATCCAGAATTTGAAAATTATTTTAAAATCCAACTTTTTCTATAAATTTTTTTTCATGAGGTTACATAGTGAAAAATATATTACAGAATTCTAATTTCAATCATCTTATCTAACAATTACCTAAATGACATAATTTAAATTGTTCTCAGAGAAAATGTATCAAAAATGTATTCTTTAAGTACTAATGAAGCTAATTTACTATCTTCCTAGGCTAATTTTCTAATACACAATTTGCAATTTTATAAATAACAAAAAGGAAATTATTCAAAGAACACACATAGCATCCAGTTACTTCAATTATAGATGAACCTTCAGCTGCAGGCCTTTCACTGGAAGATTTTATTTCTTTTCATCTCTGAATCTTTTAAGCTTCCACAACCCAAACACAAAAGAACTGTGTGTGTGTGTGAACACACACACACACACACCACACACACACACACACAAAATGAATGCTAGCAACACCTGCCATACAACATAGAACACGGTCACATAATATAGAAAGCTATTTAATTTTCAAAAGAATTTCTCTGTATTGTTAACCAGCATAAAACATTTTTTAATAGAATGTGAGCTTCAATAACCTGGTTTAAGAATATAATTTACAGACATTTCAACCTTCATTCATTCATTCATTCATTCAATCAAATCGATCATATTCAGATTTCTAGACCTTTGAGGTTGAACTATGCAAAGATCAGTCTCTGCTTAGCTAAAATGGGATTTTGAAATGAGATGAATTTTTTCTTATGTTGATGACTAAAGCCATAGCTTTTACCACCTAGGGGTTGTAGCATATTAAATCCTAAAGCAGAACGCCATGATGCAAAACAAATCCTTGCAATGTCCTAGGACATTTCAAACATAGAAATATTTGGTCTGATTCTGTACCGAAGAGAGCATTAAATGGGCTCTAATAGACTATATAGATAAAGCATTCACAAACTGATATCCGTAATTTTATCTAAAACAGCTCTACAACTGTATGTTTATACTCTCAGCATCCTGGGCAGTAAGGCCCATGGCATGTTAAATTTCTTTACCTCTGACAAAGCACCAATTGCCACATGCATGCTAGGCACATAAGAGTTCTTGGGTGTGGCAAGTATGTAGCTGATGAGTTTCATTATCTCCATGTTTCAACAAAACTAGTCTGCTTCCCATACTCCATGTGCGGCTTTCTTCTAGAATCCACTAGCCTTCTACCTGATGGCTTGCAAAACACAAGAGGAAAGTGGCACCAGGGATACATTTTCCATTAAGATACACCAATTTTAGCACAGGATAGGTCTACATGCACCTGCTTTTCACTTAATTCTGTAAGGGTAATGGGCCTGGCACTGGATAGGATTATGGTATTATCCAGACAGGAGGCCCGAAATGCTGACTTTTCAGGAAATTGAAAAACTATAAACACTAGGCCTGAAAATATAGAGAGCTAATTCCAGGGTTGCATTTCTCCTTCAGAATGTAGAACTGAGTTAAAAGTTTCCATCATTGCTTGAATATCTAAAACCAAACCAATGACCTAATTAAACAGGAAGTCTGTTTACCACTCTGGCTTATATTACAGAATGGTTTTAAATGTCTGTTGAACTTCTTACTAGCTTGCTATTGTTAATGTCTGTCATAATTGCATTGCATTAAAAATCCGTTATTATAGTCACATAATGTCTACAGGACTCTGGTATAGCAAAGTTACCTGTGAGGTATGTATGGGATGTTGAATTTATACCTTTTAATAATTCAGACTGGTATGAGCCGGTAAAGGAGGTGGTCATGATGCAAAGAAGCCACAAGAAGAACCCCAAAAGTGAAAACATGAAATGGTTCCAGACCAGTGTTTTCCAACTGAGATTGTCAGTTGAGGAATATTTGGACAAAAAGGCTTTTATAAGCAAATGAAAATAAATCATAGTAAAGGTTAAAATGGTGAGCAGTTGATTTGGGAGCATCTGGGGTAAGTGGAGGTAAACGAGCTGCTGGGAAGCACAGCCTTTCATGCACAATGAACCGTGCATTTCCAAAGGAAAGTTCGAGTTCTAAATTTTTACTGTTAACTTGACCCCAAGCCACATTGTTCTGTGTTCCACAGAGCATCTCCTGGGATTAATTCTGGGAAATGGTGTTTGAAATATTCAGGGTTGTGATTCATCATATGAAAAAACATCAGAAGTCTGAAAGCCTGTACTGTGTTAGCTCTGAGAACCAGAACACAAACTGCGAATATTTTATAAGGGGGAAATATAAACTATTGTCATGCATTTTAATTTCTCATACACTTTTCCTACCTACTTTTGTGCACTTGGAGTCACTAAATTCTTTTTCCTTTTGTATTGTCCTCAAATATTTACTCCAGGAAGATGGTTTGCAGGTGGCTCCTGACAACGGGGAAGTAGAGTAATTCAACTTGAAGGCACAGGTTTTCTTCTCTTTCACTATTTACAGAAGGCCATTTTACACCTTAGATAAAATTACAAGTAGAAGCTTTAAAATGTTCAAAAATAAAGACATGTGGAACAACTTATATCTACTTTACAAGTTAAAGCACTTGTGGGTAAGTGTTCTCTGCATAAGCTAACTTTTGGCTAGCTTGTTGAATACTAGTCAACGTTTCCTTCTCTATGAGCAATTAAATCAAAGTGATAGATTCTTATTGTTAACTGTCCTACCAGCATGCATCATCTCTGGACCTGGCATGTGTTTATTTGCAAACCACTAAATGAACCATTATGAAAAGCTGGTGTAGAGTTAGAATAATTAGATACTTAATAGGGGTTACATGTCTCATAACATTTTTCCATCAGTGATGGATATTGTAAAATGTTGGCAAGGCATATAATAAATGCAGCAAATGGATATTTAGTAAGTCTTAAGCAGGTCATAATCTTGTTCCCTAGCTCATCTGGAGCATCTTCCAGTGTTAACAGGAGTTACACGAATGAACAGCAGGCAGTGTGTAGGTCAAGTATAACCTGTTTGTCGATGAGATCTATAATATGATATTGACTGCTCTATGATCATGCCTAAAACACCCAGTAAATTATCCTTTCCTAGATTAATTTTTCCTAATTTGAAAGTTTTCTCTTTCTGAACTTTTTTAAAAAATACAAATGATCTATCATTTGTCCTATCATCTTCATCAGCTCAAAATGTCATCTTCTCACAAAGATATACATCTGAATTCAGAGTGTTTAGAGTGGGATAATACTATCCCCCTTCCTTTTCTGCCTCTTCTGGCCTTTCTTTCTCCTGAATCTTCCATTTCCACCTTAAGGGCAACACCTTAAGATCACAAATCTCACATATCTCTTCTTAGGTGCAATGGTGGAAGTGAAGCTGCTCAGAGCTTCAGTCATTCTTACCACTACTTAAGACTCGGTAATAAACACTTCTGGATGATTCTGAACATTCACAGAATAAATAATAATGGAGTATTTAAAAGACAGTGTCTTGACTTGGCACTGAGATTAACTGTCCAGATACAAGATGAATGCCAAGAGCCAGACATGATTTGTAGAGCAGACATACTGGGAAAAGCAGGGTGAGAAAAGTTGACGGAACATGGATGATGGTAAGGCACAAGCATAGGCACAGCAGGCTTTGAAAGGAGTGGGAAAAGCAGGGTCAGGACCTGCAGAATTTGCACAGTGCTGCGCTTAACTTTAAAGGCTACAGGCACAAATAATGAAGACTGCCAGTAAAACGGTGAAAATAGAAAAAGGTTAGTGGTGCTTGCTTTGCAGATAATCAATTTACAAGAGGAATATTTGCTCTGAGATCTACTCAGTTGTCTTAGTTAGGGTTTACTGCTGTCAACAGACACCATGACTATGGCTAGTCTTATAAGGACAACATTTAAGTGGGGCTGCTTTACAGGTTTAGAGGTTCAGTCCATTATCATCAAGGCAAGAGTATGGCAGCATCCAGGCAGGCATTGTGCTGGAGGAGCTGAGAGTTCTACATCTTGTCCCAAAGGCAAATTGGAGATGACTGTCTCTTCTGCACTGGGAGGAACTTCAAAAACCATTTCTCTCCACAGTGGCAAGCTTCCTCCAACAAGGCCACACCTACTCCAACAGGGTCATACCTCCTAATAGTGCCACTTTACATGAGCCAAACATATTCAAACCACATCAGTAAAACATTTTTTTAAGTCACTCTGTATACAGGCTCTCTAGGATAAACAAGGAACTTAATTGATTAAATCAAATTAATAAATGTCTATAGCATAATAGAAGATTGTCCTTTTCTTTGCCCTTAATTAAAGTATTTAAAGTTCTACATAGTTTTTTTTAAAATAAAATGATCATTATATTGTTTCTAAACTGACTCAAAATTTATGTTTCTAAATATGAATGGTACATATTCAAAGACTGACTTGCTGGGGAAACTGTTTTCAAATGAGAGCTATAACAGAAGAACATTCAGTCTGGACTGGAGACACTGGCCCAGTGTCAGTCCAATTTCTTTACTGAATCCGAGGCAATTTTGATCAGTTCTTGTCAAACAAAACATGATTTCTCTCTGTAGGAAAAACTTAAGTTCTGATTCCTTTTCATTAAAAATGTAATATAAATTTAAATTTACCATCCAACAGTTTACCTTGCTATCTTTATACCAAGAAAACAATAAATAGCATTCCAATGTCACTACTTCCTATTTCTGAACAAACAGACACCATATGTCCCCAACTTTACAAGTCCAACAGTATGTGAAGATTTGCATTCAATTCATTTACTTTGAAGGGGAAGGAATTCTATTCTTTTTTATAGCTGCTTCTATAACAACCAATTCCTAGTGATTACAGCAATTGTCATTAAAAAAATCATATTCACACCTCCTTCCATCCTCCCATATTCATCTGCTCTTACTTACTTATCTAACTTTGTGTCCTATTTATTATTATTATTATTAACTATAATGATTATGATTGGTCTTTTTCAAGACAGCATTTCTCTGTGTAGAGCTGGCTGTCCTGGAACTTACTCTGTAGACCAGGCTGGTCTTGAACACAGAGATCTGCCTGCCTGTGCCTTTCCAGTTGTGGGATTGAGGGTGTGTACTGCTACTGCCGAGCTTATTATATATTTTATTTTATTATTTAATTTTGGTTTTCCGAGACAGGGTTTCTCTGTGTAGCCATGGCACTTCTGTTATTCTGTAGATCAGGATAGTCGAGAAATCAGAGATCCACTAAGGAACCATCAAGTATAGTTTAGGCTGCCCATATACTCACGGGCATAAGTATTTACTGAAGAATGGTGTACCACTAAGAAATACACTTTTAAAAACATGATCCTTTCTCTCCCACAGATATCAAAAATATAGTTCCTTAGCTAGAGACAGGACTTCATGCCCATATCCCCTCTCTATGATAGTATTTAGTCTGGTTCAAGTCTGTGCAGGTCTTATGAATGCTGTCTCAACTTCTGGGAATTCCTATGTGCTAGAAAAACTGTTTCTTTGTCGTTATCTACTACCTAACACTCTTAAAACTCTTTCTGCTTCCTCTTCTATCATGATCTCTTGGGGGCTGAGCATTCCATAGTCTCTGATGTATTGCACTATCAGCTGTGGTTCTCTATGTTAATTGCCATCCACTACAAACAGGATCTTCTCTGAGGAGGACTGGAAAATGCAATGATCTATGGGCATAGTTATGGGCATAGTGATGAGTCATTAAGAGTTGGTTTAACATTGTGTTAAAATTTAAGAAACACACACACACACACACACACACACACCTACCTCTAAAAGCTAACCTCCAGGGACACACTTTCTTCTATAAGGCCATACAGACTCCAACAATGCCATGCCTCCTAATCTTTTCTTTTCTTTTCTTTTCTTTTCTTTTCTTTTCTTTTCTTTTCTTTTCTTTTCTTTTCTTTTCTTTTCTTTTCTTTTCTCCTTTCCTTTCCTTTCCTTTCCTTTCCTTTCCTTTCCTTTCCTTTCCTTTCCTTTCCTTTCCTTTCCTTTCCTTTCCTTTCCTTTCCTTCCCTTCCTTTCTCTCTCTCTCTCTCTCTCTCTCTCTCTCTCTCTCTCTCTCTCTCTCTCTCTCTCTCTCTCGTTTCTTTTCTTTTTCTTTTTTTTTTTTTTTTTGGTTTTTCAAGACAGGGTTTCTCTGTATAGCCCTGGCTGTCCTGGAACTCAATTTGTAGACCAGGCTGGCCTCGAACCCAGAAATCTGCCTGCCTCTGCCTCCCAAGTGCTGGGATTAAAGGCTTGAGCCATCACGCCGGCCCTCCTAATCTTTCTAAACTGTCTCAAATAGTGCCACTGCTTGGTGATTAAGCATATAAATATATGATGCTTTGGGGGCCATTATTATTTAGACTACCACATATAACATAGATAAAACTTATGATCTGTCTTTCTAGGTCTGGGTTACCTTACTCAGGATGACTGTTTCCAGCTCAATACATTTACTTATGAACTTTATAATTCTATTTTCTTAGTTGCTCTTTAATATTCCATATACCTCATTTTCATTTCCCACTCCACATTTTATGAACATCCAGACTGTTTCCATTGTCTAACTACTATGAACAGAACAGACTGGGGAGCAGAGGAAGCCATAAGTATATTAAGTCCTGAATGAAAGTATGTTGCAGACATGAGTTGACCATGTCAAGGACCAAAGCCTTAGGTTCATGGGAAATTGGCAAAGCTCTTTCTCCTTTAATGTTCAGAAGGATGAGAAAACCTTCCGCTGGTCCAAGTGCAATGTTGATAGCGTGTGCAAAAAATTGTCCATCATAGCTTTCTATCTCTCAGTATTTATGGCCAAGACTGCTTACTGACAGAGAGCATTCCTACCTGACTTTTGGCTAAACCTGTCATCTTAGCTGAGCTGTGTACAGTAAACTCTTCCTCTTTGTTAAGTTATAGGCAATGACCCAGACTCCCTGTTCGCTGCATATAATGAAAACTCTGAGCCTCTGTGGTTTTGAGGCTTCTCTAGGTCACATGACCCCAAACTTTCTGTATATGCCCATGTTTATCTTTCATCATTTTCTAACTGTAACAGTCACTTCAATCCCTGGAACTATAAAGAGTACAGCAGAGCAGCAATGAACGTGGATGAGCACGTCTCTATAGTAGGATATATAGTCCTTGGGTATATGTCCAGGAGAGGTATAGCTGGGTCATGTGGAATATTTATTCTATCTTTTAAAGGGATTTCTAGGGTGAGTGCATCAGTTGGCACTTCTTCCAGCACTGACTAACTTTTCCTCTATCCTTAGATATACACCAGTCATTTGACTATCATTTATTTTTGGATATTAGCTATTCTAAAAGGGGCAACATAAAATCTCAAAGTAGATTTGATTTGAATTCTCTTGATATTGAGGGATGTTGAACACTTTTAAAAATGTTTCTCAGCCATTTGAATTTTGAAACTCTCTGTTTAGTTCCATGACCCATGTATTTTAAGTTGGTTGTTCTAGGAACTTTCATTGGCCTGGTCATAGTTGATTAAGCCAGGCTGGGTGGCTAGAGAATGCCAGAAAAACCTCCCTTCTCTATCCCTCCAACCCCCACACCTACCATGAGTGAATATTATAAGCTTAGTTTATCATGCCTGTCTTTCCATGTTGATTTTGGGGATCAAACTTAGGTCCTCATGCTTATATAGCAAACACTTCACCAACTGAGCAATTTCCATAACTCTAACCCCTGGTGTGTTTTTATGAAGCAGTGTTATATAATAAACTGGTACCAGCTTTTGGACAAAGATTTTATAGAACAACTTCAAGAACTACATGCTTTACTGGTAGAAAAAAGGTAAAATGTATCTTTCTGAGAAAGATGCAGAGATGTTGGATTGAGTTAAGAAAAACAGCCAATGGAGTCATTTTTAAAAATCTCTATCTTTAATCCAAAGGTGAAAGGGGAATCATTAGATAAACAGCATGGCAAGGCATCTCCATGGCTTGTATGGCAAATGACTGTTAGACTTGAAGTTAAACTTTGCATATTTATTCGTTATCTTTGTAAGATAATGTATATATCTGATCTTACAAGACTATAGAGGGTTATCAAAAGAAATAGTCCTCCTTTAAGTGAATGAAACACACTGAACAACAAAACAGAGGAAATCAATGGGGCTATTCATGTTGAGAATGAGGAGGAAGATTTTAGGAGCAAAAAGACAATGTAGAGATGAAAGGAGAAGTGGGAGTACTGTGATGTATGGAGTGGTGGTGGAATGAGAGGAAATGGCTGGGATTTAGCTAGGTCCATATCTAACTAGCTGACATCGCAAGCTTAAGGTCTACAGGAGCAGAGTGAGACCTTAGATATGAACATCTCAGAAGTTTTCTCTTGGCTCAAGAGTTTGATGAGTGTCAAGTGTCAGCTTCAAGTGAGAACTCTGAAAGAAACGACAGAGCACATTTGTAAAACTGGGGCAGGATAGAGGACGCTGGCTTAAAAAAAAAGTTGTGGTGGGGCATGCCAAAGACAGAAAGGGAAGGAGGCAAACATTTTTAACTCATGTGCTTGCCTTCCATATGGGTTGCAGAAGGCAAAGGGGACAGAACAGTGAGCTGGAAAGAACATTTATGCAGTTTCTGGGAGAAAGAAGTGCCCAGAAGGACACGTGTGAGTGAAAAATCAGTTGAAGCAATCTCTGTATAAAAGGAAGAGCGCAATAGCCTAGAGATGAGTGGAAGAGAAAAGACTACCTGAAAGACCTTCAGGTCAAGAAGAGTTCCAGGAGAATGTGTGCAGTAACTGAGCAAAGGCTCCTGCTTCAGGGATGGTGTGCAGAGGGAATACTCCTGCACCTGATGATTTATTTCTTCAGACACTGAAATGCACAGGAAGTAGCCTGGCTGGCTTCTGTATTGGAGAATATAAACTTAAGCCAGAAATTGTTAAAAGGGAGGCAGAATGCTTCAGAGAATTTGAGGAATCAAAATCCACCTCCCAAAACGAAAGCTCCAAACCCTGTCTACAATTTCCACAACTCTGAGGCTTTGAGCAGGGATGGACTTTCTCCACAAACAACACGAAAGAACTCTCATAAAGTAGATGACTTAACATTGGGGTAGGTAAATAACTGTGACCTTGCTCAACAAGCAGTAAGTAAGAAAACCAAGAGAGCATCTCCCTGTGACATGAAGTGGCAACTACACCTTAGTGTTTCATATGAAAGTTTTAGGAACTTTAGGAGAAGAACAAACGTAGCTACGGAGATGGTCACAGGGAGGGAAGAATAAGAATAGACTCACTAAATTTATAGAGCTCTAATGAATGCAATGTTGCCTTAAGTATTATATTAAGATGAAAATGAAATAAGAAACAGAAGCGAACAAGCATGCCAGGGGAGCCAGTAAGAGTTACCAGAGCTCTGACAGCAATGGCAATGCTCAGAGGGAAAGGAGACAGTATCTAAAGACAACAGAAAACAAACCAAGTAGCTCTGAAAAACGGGCTCAAGCTGTTCTGAATAATCTGTAGTTATTGAGGATATCAGAGAAATAAAACAAAAATAAAAACATAAGAAGAATAGGCCCCAGTGAGATCTTGGCCAGCACGGGGTCCAGACAGGAGCAGTGCAGGGTTCACTTGTTAGCTCATGTTTTAATGTCTGAGGGCAGCTGTTGGGAAGCAGACTCCAAACTCCTCGAGCTATTTTGAAAAGGAGTTTAAAAAGCTTGGTGAAGGTGGTTTTCAGATATTAAAGTTGGAGATATAAAAAAGGTGCAATAGGGAAGATGGGAGATTTGGAGAGTAAAAGTCACGTATTTAAAATGACAATAACTGGAGAGAATGGAGCATGCCTTCTTGCCAGCTACTCTGGCAGCCCAGGTGAAAGGATTGGCTCACACTCAGGGCTTTGAGCCATCCAGGACAATGTAGGAAGACCTTCCATTTAGACAAAACAAAAAACTAATCAAGCAAACAACAATCAAAAGAAGTTATTTAAGCATGAAATAAATAAATAAATAAATAAATAAATAAATAAATAAATAAATAAATAAGGGATAGCCACTTGCAAAGAAACATACAAAAGGTCTAAACTTACGAAACAGAAATAGATATATCTGAAGAGGGGGTGGAGGAGGCAAAAACACCGAGAGCCAGAAAGCCAGAGAGAATACACCAGGAATAGGCAGAAGAAAAACTAGGACAAAGAAAAACGTCACACAAGATCTTACATAAGGAGCTGATGGCTTGAGCCAACAGGAGTTCTGGGAAGGGAGAAGCACCTGTCCAAAGGGAAGGTGTGAGGAGGAAGAGACACAACAACACCTGGTCCCAGAATATATTAGAGAAAGGTTCTGTGAGCCAAGCAAAGTTCTGGAAGAAACTTTGAGTAAAGTATATTTATAAAATAGTGGTAGTGAGATCATTTAGGACAGAAAAATCAGAGAATCTTGGTAAAGAACATTAAATGTATTTGGATATGATTTGGAGAAGAATTGATGGATTTTGAAACTCGAGGGTGAAAGTCTGATGAGAACCAGAATGATTACAGTCCAAAGTATTGCCACACTTACCAAGTATGAAAGGAAGCACACAGTACTGAAGAAAAGAGAAAATGCATTATCCAAGATCATCCCCAGTTAGCACCCCGGAACTAACAGCATGATGAGACAAATCAAAATTACAGCCCCCCTCTCTCAAAAACATGACATTTTCATACGTGGCGAACAGTGCAAAACCCAGATACACTGAGGAGAATTCAGACAAATCTAAATTAAAGGACATTTTCCAATTAATGTCCAAATATTTTTTAATGTTATTGAGATCAGGAAAGATAGACATGCAGGAATTATTCCAGATCACGGAAGATTATAGAAACAAGAAAAATAATGGGGTCCCAAATAAAATTCTGTAACAAAAATATAACTGCATTTTATTACTTGATGCAGGCAATTGGTAAAGTGTGAATACGGTTTGGCAAAAATACTTATGCTAATTTCTTAATTTAGACAATTGATCTATTGTCATGTGGTATATTCAATGATAAACATTGTGAAGCACAAGGAAATGAGTCATAACTGCTAAAAATAACTTTCAAAAATTTAATAGAAGCAGTAATGTGCATTTATGTAGAGAGGCTGATAAAATGAATGGCATGGATGTTTGGCATGGATGTTTGGCAAGCCTCATTACATGGCTGCTGGGAATGTAAACTAGTGGGGAACTTGAGAAAGCAGCCTCGAGATTCCTCAACATCTGAAAATAGGTCTACTATAGGACCCAGCCATATTCCTCCTGGGCATATACTTTACCTTAAGGAATGTATAATTTTTCTCCAGAAAGACAATGCCACAGTACTTTCTCATATGAAGATCCTAGCCACAACATTTTCATCTTCTGTGTTTAATTTGGAGTGCTTCCAGAATTCAGACAATAAGAAGGATGGTAGAAAAAGAGTGGCCTGATATAGGTAGGTTAGTACACAAAAAAAAAATGAGGATTGGGAAGGGAAAAATGGGGTAGAAAGGCCAAAACAAATGGGGTATAAAGTCACTAGGAAACCTACTGTCTGGTAACCCAATTAAAAAACATAAAATTGAGTTTAAAGGTTGGCATTGCATAAAACTAGATAATTCAGTCCTAGGAGTCATTAAATGGGCCATTAAACAAAACCCCTTGTGCCAGGTGTATGATACTTCTATAGAAGTTGTTGTTTAGCAAGGCCCTAACACAGCTTCTTACCATTCTTCTTATTTGCCCAACAGAACTAGTTGGTAAGATCCCATTTAAGCATGTAGCTTAAGATACCATATGCTGTAGATGCAGTATATAGAGAAATCCAATTGGAACTGAACTAGAAGCTTTCTCTCCACTGCTAGTTTACATATTGCTCGATGGTGCTACAAAGGCTGCTGGGGAAGTAAAAGTATCAATGATCTTACACAAATGTGAACTCTTATGGCTCACAAGTCCAACTAGACATGTAAGATGAGTCCACTGGCATACAGTGGCACAACTGTTAACAGTATAACCAACCGTTTACTGATTGGATTTGAGAATCAACCCAATTCAAAAGAAAAGTAGTCTTAGGTCCTAGTGGGGGAACCTAATACTGCTACTTTGCTCAACTAATATAAGCACCAAATATCCTTTAAATACCCGTGTTTATACCCACAGGCAAAAGCTACACTGAGTCTCAATCAGAGAAGCTTCTTATAGTGAATTCAGGTGATTCCAGAGACCTGTAGCTTCACAAGTTGCACAGAATAAAGAGTTGAGGACTTAGTTCCAAACAAGGAATTTATAGCACTCCCTTAAGTCTCATAGAACAGTGCTGAGGAAGGAGAATACTTATGTAAGAAACAGAAAAGTTGAAAAATACCATTTCCTAACCGGGACATGGTTGTAGCAATCATGAACTCAAACAGTTGTGTCTACTGGTAATGGCCCTATATATGTTGGGTCCTCTTTGCAGTCATACACTCATATCCACAGAGAGGTATAGCTCCTAACATGTATCAAAGAGGTCTCTTTTTGTAACAGGCAAATCTACAACTGATCAAAATGCAGAGGTATGAGTTCTGAGGCAAGGTCCCAAGAGACTTCATCCAAGGATTGGTTCTTGCTGGTGTTATGCCATTTCCTGTCACTACTATATAGCCTAATGATTCCTGGGCATAAGCCTACTCTATTGGGCAGATTTTCTGCAGATTAACATGAAGATGTACTCCTATGTAGTTATGATATGTAAACAAATTGATGATTTCATAATTCCTACTAAGGATTTTATAAAATTTCTAAATTTATACAAGTAATTTCAAGCCCTATAAAAGCTGCAGATAGGACTCTGAAACCTTCATGTTTCATGGTCTATTTGCACTAGGATAAGAAAGCAGGCTTGGGATAAATTTACAGTCAGGAAAAACGTTCCTTCTAGTTTAGCTGTGAGACCATTATCTGGTAACTAAAAGTCATTAACTGGGAATGGACAATTTAGTGTAGTGCAAGAACAGATAATAAAATATTGACTCACATACACACACACACATATATATATATACACACACATACATATACATGTCTTAGAATATATATTCTGTATATATTATATATATATATATATATATATATATATATATATATATATATGACCTCAAAATAATAAGACATTAGGCAGATGATTTGTCTATTGACAAAACCATGCTGACTTATGACATAAAAATTATTGCCTTAAACTTATAATGAACTTATGGTTCTAGGAGCTAGATAATGAATATTTAGTCAGGTCCTAGTCTTAATGGAAAGATGTAATCATTTTTGCTGTAATTCTTTGCCATTTTATGTCATGAGCTATTGTCTTGAACGCTTAGGAAACCGAGTGATCATTTATCTTGACAACGTACAAGAACTATGAACAATAAAATGTAGGTGCAATTTTCTTCAGCTTCATCCAGAGTGAGTGTTTTCTGCATGTGTGAATTTTCTCTTTTCTTTCATTTTTTTCTTGCTCTTCTTTTCCTTTCTCCCTGGTTCATCAAGAGTTAATGAGTTTTAAGCCTATAGCCTGGCCAGCTAGAGAGGTCCTTGAGCTAGAGAGAAAAGAACCCTAGCAATTAAGCTTTTTTTTTTCTTCCTTCTTAATCCTCTGCCCTTGCCAGCAGGAGTTAGTAAAAGTGTTATAGACAGAAGAATCACCAAAAATAATGCAGCTTTGGCCCTAATAGCTGACTACATACTCCATTGCTGCCTTTCCTGTGAAAAAAACCCCATGATCCTGGGCTGGTCACCAGCATTCCTAAAAGTGTAAATACAATTTGCTCAGTATAATGTTCTGTGCTTATGTACATATATGATTATGTTCAAATATACATAGTAAAAAAAAAAGACCATGAATTTGAAAGAGAGCAAGAAGGGGTAAATGAGAGGATTTCCAGAGAGGAAAAGGAAAGGGGAGGGAGAGAGGGATGATGCAATAATGATCTCAAAAAAAAAAATAACGAAAGTAAAACTCAAGACTTCTGAGAGACGGGAGAATTAGTCTTCCCCAAGAATAAGTGCTGAATGGCTTTCCAATACCAAGTAATCATTCCTGAAGTCATATACACAGTAATACTAAATGAACTCAGCAGGCTGTATTTATATATTTACCCACACAAGGCCATGAATTGAGAGAGAATAGGGGCTGTATGGGAGAGGCTGAAGGGAGGAAAGAGGTGTATGTGATATGATCATATTTAACTAAATTTTAAAGAAAAATGAGAAGTATGAAAAATTGGGTGTGGTGGCTCACACCTTCAATCCCAGCAGTCTGGAGGCTAAATAGAAAGATTTGTCAACGTTTAAGGCCCATGTGAGCTACATAATGAGTTCTAAGCCAGCCTGGACTATAGAGGGACTCTTTTAAAACAGAACAAAATGGAATTGTACTCCTGGTTTTTCCTTACTACACAGCAGATACAGAAAGAGTTAATAGCACCACAAACCACATGCTTTTAAGGCTCTGTATCCTTGATGATGAATCTTGACTTTCATCCTCAGCTGTTAAATTACCACCATGAAAATCACTGCCAGTGGCCAAGTTGCATGAAATAATAATTATGTGTTTACTGTTAACCATCAGTCAAGTTTAAGTACTTCGAGGTGAAATATGAAATATGAATGAATAGTCTGTAGTCCTACTTACTCCAAAGTACACCACACACACACACACACTTACTCACTTATTCATATATTAATCTTTATATTAATT
Organism: Mus caroli; assembly: GCF_978045245.1. NCBI lineage: Eukaryota > Metazoa > Chordata > Mammalia > Rodentia > Muridae > Mus > Mus caroli. The sequence continues at coordinate 27,631,756 of NW_028227275.1, read as the reverse complement.
TTCTCTGAATAATGTTCTTGGCAATTAAAACAATCAACTGGGAAATACAAAACAGACAGTCTCAAATGACATCCCTAAAAGAGTTCAATCAGCAGCCAACCAATCCATAAGACAGTGTTCAGGTAGGTTAATGTTCATAAAAGTCATATACCAATCCTTTTACAATCATCTGTCATTGAAAATTATCCTGGTGTACAAGGCACTCTCTCCATATTCAAAGCTCATGATTCATGGCTGACAATTTCCCACATCTTTATCAGAAAGCAATCCTTAGCTGTCCCATGTTGCTAACATCTGCACCACAAAGAAATTGTAAAGACCAAAATTCACAAAAGATTACTATTATCACATTTCTTAAAAGAGAAGCAATACATTATAATTTGATATACTGATAGTTTTTGAAGCACTTTCCAATGTAAACTTCAAAAGATCATCATGAATATTTAATTTCAATGCAGCACACATCAAGTGTTCAAAATTATCAGCTGCTGGGAAACTAAATCCACTGATAAAAGAATGTAACCACTTATTAAAGCCACAAGCATGATTTTGAGCTGTGATTATATGTAAATCTAATGTCATTACAATTGATAACTGTGGGATTAACTGGGTATTTCTGCAACTTTAAAATATGGTAAACAGTCAATAGTGAGAGAGGTTAATCAGTTAATGGTTTAACTGTTGCAGCTGCAAAATGAGTCATCGTCTTTTGAAACTCGGAATTTTAATCTTGAAAGCTCTCTATCCGATAAGTAAGCACTATTTGGAAGCCTTTTATTATTAGGTCTCTTATCCTGTCTTCAGTTGCCAGCTGTGTGTGTTTCAGATTCTAAGAAAATAACAAATTCCAACTGATGAATAGCTTGAAATATGTTGTGGAATAAGGCAAAAGGTTAGGAGCGAAATTGTAGCTGTAATTATGATCAGGTTTCTATGCAGATATAAAGGCCTGAAAGTGAATAATCCTACCACTCACCCACTCTAACCTAATAAAAATTGCCTAACTTTTTCATGACTTTATTTTTCACTCTGTAAAATGGGAATTTTAATAGCAGTCTCCCACATGGGTGTGCTGTGAATAGTCAATGAGATAATGTTATTAAAACTGTACTTGCCATAGTCATGACACATACTTAAAAGTGTGTGCCAAGTAAGTGAGTCAAGAATTACACTGTAGTTACTATTCAGCACTATTCTTATTCAGATTCTGACTGTATCCTAACAGTCTTCAATAATGTTTGCCCATCAGTGTTTACTGAGTTATTGTTGGTAATGGTGGCAACATTGATGTCAGTAGCTTTAGTTGCTAATAGTCAAGATATGACATATCAGTTCTAACTTAAAAAAAATTTCATAGTTCAGTGGAGATGTAAAAGACCCTGTGTCTTGTTAGCAATTCTATTGTGACAAAACGCTATGAGCAAAGGTAAGTTGGGGAGGAAAAGGTTGATTGCATTTTACAATTTGTAGTCCATCACCCAGGGAAGTCAAGGCAGGAACTGAAGGAAAGTACTTAGAGGCAGAACGTAAAGCAAGGGATATTCACGGAAGAGCGCTGCTTACTGGCTCACTTAGCCTGCTTTGCTATGCCATCTAGGACCACATGCTCTGGAGTGGCAATGGACCCTGTGAGCTAGTCCTTCAATATTCATCACTAATCAAGACAATACACTATAGGCCAATTAATCCTACGCAGGACTTTGCTTAATTGAGTCTCTCTCTACCCAAATTATTTTACTTTGTGTGTCAACTCCTGTCAACCTGTTTTTTTTTTAGTTTTAGTGGAAACCTGTTTTCCCTAAGTCTTATTTTCACAATGACCATGTTGATGTCAACCACTGCCATTCTAAGCTTAATACTAGGGATATGTGACATAATTTTCAAAAGTATCATGCATGTCTCTATATGCAATCTCTTTTTTTTCCTTCTACAATAATTTTTTAAATTGGGTATTTATTTCATTTACATTTCCAATGCTATCCCAAAAGTCCCCCACACGCTCCCCCACCCACTCCCACTTCTTGGCCCTGGCATTCCCCTGTACTGAGGCAGATAAAGTTTGCAGGACCAATGGGCCTCTCTTTCCACTGATGGCCAACTAGGCCATCTTCTGATTCATATGCAGCTAGAGACACGAGCTCCAGGGGGTGAGGGGTACTGGTTAGTTCATATTGTTGTTCCACCTGTAGGGATGCGTTCCCCTTTAGCTCCTTGGGTACTTTCTCTAGCTCCTCCATTGGGGGCCCTGTGATCCATCCAATAGCTGACTGTGAGCATCCACTTCTGTGTTTGCTAGGCCCCAGCATAGTCTCACAAGAGACAGCTCTATCTGGGTCCTTTCAGCAAAATCTTGCTAGTGTATGCAATGGTGTCAGCGTTTGGAAGCTGATTATGGGATGGATCCCCGGATATGGCAGTCTCTAGATGGTCCATCCTTTCGTGTCAGCTCCAAACTTTGTCCCTGTAACTCCTTCCATGGGTGTTTTGTTCCCAATTCTAAGAAGGGGCAAAGTGTCCACACTTTGGTCTTTGTTCTTCTTGAGTTTCATGCGTTTAGCGAATTGTGTCTTATATCTTCGGTATTCTAAGTTTCTGAGCTAATATCCACTTATCAGTGACTACATATTATGTGAGTTCTTTTGTGATTGGGTTACCTCACTCAGGATGATGCCCTCCAGGTCCATTCATTTGCCTAGGAATTTCATAAATTCATTCTTTTTAATAGCTGAGTAGTACTCCATTGTGTAAATGTACCACATTTTCTGTATCCATTCCTCTGTTGAGGGGCATCTGGTTTCTTTCCAGCTTCTGGCTATTATAAATAAGGCTGCTATGAACATAGTGGAGCATGTGTCTTTCTTACCGGTTGGGACATCTTCTGGATATATGCCCAGGAGAGGTACTGCTGGATCCTCCAGTAGTACTATGCCCAATTTTCTGAGTAACCGCCAGACTGATTTCCAGAGTGGTTGTACAAGCTTGCAATCCCACCAACAATGGAGGAGTGTTCCTCTTTCTCCACATCCGACATTTCATTAACAAAAATTCACTCTCATTTAAGTATTATGTGTTTATTTTCAGCTCTTAAACCTTTTAAAATATTGTCCAAGATCTTCCTAGTGCATCCCTGAACAGAATCCCTCAGTGGCCATTGTTTGCCTCCCAGTGACATGATGTGGAATGTAGTGCAGAACTCTGAGGCTCAAGGTTATGATACTAATAAGTTCCTTGACAGACTCATTTTTTTCTTTTGATCTATTTGCATGGTCCCGATTTTGTGGCAAGCTAGTTTTGACAATAGTGCCGACAGGCCATTATTTCGCATTATCCTAAATGAATGACAGAATTGAATGTATCTTAAACTCCATTAGGAAATGGACAGCATAGATCTTGTTCTTCAGTGCACTCCCAACTCCTATCACAGTAGCTGATGTTGACAGGTTTTCAGAAAGCATTCATTGAACAGTAAAGTGAATGCCAAAAACAATGAAAACGAGAGGTAGAGAAGAGAGAAAACGGATAGTTCTAAGCCCAGTTCTAAACTGAGAATGAAACATAAGAATACTTGATTACCATTAAAATTTTAAAAAATGATTAAACTAACTCTTAAGAATAGTTTAATTTGAAATGATAATGGTTTACATGAGAAGTTAGGAAGAAAAAAATTTACTATGCAGTCTAAATGTTGCTTTTACTTCCTCAGATGAAGTAGTAAGATGAGAGCTGTACCCAAACTGTGTGAATACACAACTTGGGCTGAGCCCAGAGTGTTTCTTTCTCTGTTCAAACTATCTCTAGACCTAGACCTGGAAGCTCCTAGCCTCCATATGATCTCATCTTCCCAAATGACTGATTTATTCAGGTTTCTCTAGGCTTCTGACTGACTTGCTTGGCTTCCCTAGCTTCATACTGGCTGCAAAACTGTCTCAGTAAAACTGCCATACACATACATCACACACCACACATCACCAAACCACCACACCTTTTTCTCTCTCTAGCTGCTCTTAATCAACCTCTCTTGCCTGCACCATTCTCCTGAGTTGGGATTTCCTATCTCTGACACTCTCTGTCAAATCTTTTTCTAACTTGTCACTTTGTCCCTCAATTAGATGCTACTTTCAAACATGGCTGGTTTCTTGTACAAACCAACCTTACCTTCATTGTTAGGGATTAAAGCTATGTACTAAGGGACTGTTGTGTTTGTATTCCATCCAGCACATGTCTGCATTCCAGCCTGATCATATCTTTGGATGTGATCCCTTGCCAGAGCAGACATGTTGCTGGATTAAAATTTCTCTACAATATAGTGGCCTTTTTTTTTTTTTACAAAGGATTGAATAAAATATGAGGATTTTTTGAAACATATATGAAATAAGTCCCCCAAATTACAACTATTTATCACTAAAATATCAATTTTTCAAATATTTTTTCTTTCTTATATATCTTTTAAAGCACTAGTAATGATATTCCTGTGGCTAACAGGCACAGGAATAACATTTCTAACATTTAGAAATAACATTTCTAACAATTTCGAAATACTACTGCCAGTAAGGTCCATGTAGCTTCATTCTTACTGTGATAAAAGTTTCATAGTCTCTTTTCTCACTGTTCAAATAACCATTGTTGGCAATGTCTAGGATATTAATATTTAGAATACATGTATCTACTGAGACTTTTAAGAGAAATGAACATTTAGAATACAGTTTAGGATTGGAACCTCAACCATTACACATCTCATGAAAGTATATCAAGTTTATGTTAGACAGTTAGATGGAACACTATGTTTCCTTCAATAAAAAATATGGTGTATATAGAAATTGAATACACATGTGGGATAATATGCAATTGATTTATGTAACAGAAGGAAAAATTCTACATTAAAAGAAAAGCTAAAACATATGGTCAGTGAATTACTCTATTACCAACTGAACTTGCAAAAAGTAGCAAGAAAAATGATTTTTAAAGATTTTTAAAATTTTTCAATTTTATAAACTAGCAAGACATTATTTAGGAATATAAAGTAAAAAACCCACTGGAGCACACCCTAAATGGCTTTAGAATATAGCTTCTGCCAACCTTTTATATTCCTAAATACTTGATTCACTAGTACTTAATGCATTGCAACATGTCTATTATAATTAGTATATATTTTATTGCCTGAAATTAAATTATTGAAGATAAGCAACATGCACTATGTGATTATTACAATGTTAACCTTTTTATTAAAATTTTAAACTTGATCCACTTAAAATGACTATGCAATGTATGGGTAATTATTAGGCATCTTTTACAAATGAAAGCACAGGCTGTGGAATGTAATCTATGAAAAACATAAGGATATGGACTCAGATGGAGACATCTACCTGTTTTAAAACAGGATTCAATGGAGCACTATATAGAGCATTGTCTTCCTCTGTCAGTGATCAAGCAGGTTTGTTGCCATCTGCATCTACACTAAGATACTTGGGCACTCACTTCTCAAGATAATCACCTCTTAATAAAACATAAGCCATACATAATTACAGATCCCTCACTTGTTGACAGCTGAGATGTGGGGTATAAAAGAGTAAAGACAGGAAAATACCAAAGCTTTGGGCCTGAGCAATCAGAGATTGATTTGGCAATTTCTGATTGGGGAATAACACACTTGTGAAGGGAAAGTTCTGATGTTTATCTGGGGGTAATATCATTACAGGTGTTTGTTAAAGAACAGGAGGAGGAGGAGGAGGTTATGAATAAGGTGGAGGTCAGGGGAGAAACCCAAGCTGGAGTGCATTCAGAACCTATCCTGCTACTGGATCAGGATAGAAAGAGCAGGGAAGAGTGGAGGATCCTGACTGTAGTTCTGGGACATTCCAGCATTGAATGGTTTAGAGGACAGATTTCCTGAGAAAACGAGTTAAGAGAAAAAAAGTATTTAAGAGGAATAATGTCACAGAAGTCAAATAACGATAGTGCTTGAGGAAAGACATGACACTGTGTACACAAAAGGCTCTGGTCATCTAAGGATGATCTGTCACAGATGAGGTCACAGATGAGGGCTGGGGATTAGAAACTCTCGGGACTTAGCATCCTAGAGAATATTCTTGACAAGCTGATGAACAGGTTATAGATATGATTCTGGTTACTTCTTCAATTTCCACTAAAACATTTTTGAAGTCTTACTTTGATATGGCTACACAATCTTTCATGATACAAATATACAGTTAATCTACATAGTGCTGGCTCCTTGCTGCCAGGTCCAGATGAGAGGAGAGAGGTCTTGGTCCAGCCAGAGTCTCTCCAGGGCTGAGGGAGATGGTGATTCTCCCAATATCTCTACACAAGACATTTTGCATTTCAGACACTAAGCTGTGCACAGCTGCTCAAAACATGTCATACATTCTTACTTCTGTGTCTTTTGATCATGCTGTTTAAATAAAATTAATTTATTTATTCACTTTAAAACCCCATATCAGCCCTTCCTTTTCTTCCAGTACCCCCTCACTCAAGTCCTCCATCCATTCCACCTTCCCATTTTGTGAAGGAGAAGGCCTACTCTTTCTCTGTCCCCTTACCCCCAACCTCCATTCACATCAAGTCCTGTGGAACTTGATACATCTTCTCCCACTGAGGTGCAATTAGGTACAGGGAATCCACAGGCAAGCAGGCAACAGGATCAGGGATAGCCCCTGCTCCAGTTGTTGGGAGATAGGCTTGAAGACTAATCTGCTCAGCAGCCACACATGTGCAGGCGGCCTAGGAGTGCCCAAGGGTCCAGGTTAGTTGACTGTGTTGGTCTTCCTGTGGGGTCCCTGTCCTCTTCCTGTCCCTCAATCCTTCTCCCACCTCTTCCAAAAGACTTCCTGAGCTCCATCTAGTGTTTGGGTGTGAGTTTCTGCATGTGAAATGAAGCACTTAAAATCTACTCCCTTAACAACAACAACAACAACAAAAAAAAAACCCAGATAAAATATAGTTTTGTTCGTTGGCAGAGTTCTGCCAAATTGACATATTTGACTTGAAACTCATAATTCCCCTGCCTGAGTTTCTTAGGTTCTGGGATTCTAAATGTTCTTTAACATGCCCAGTTCAGATAGAAGTTGATTTTAATCTTCATTGTTTAAATGAATCTTGTCCATTGTAGATGGCCATTACTTTGTATCCTTTAAACCATATTTGTCCATTTCTTTTTGTATCCTACTCATCGTCATTAAAATTCCACTCTCAGTTTCTGTGTGTCTGAAGGCTTTTAAAAATACATTTCACATATAAGTGTGTTGAATCCTTTAAAACATTCCTCACAGGAGTGAGAAAATGAAATATGCTTTCTGTTTCTGGCTTTATGCTTTTCACGTTCATGCACACAGTAAAAAAAGACACCATCTCTACTTTAAAATCTGTATATGAAATATTAAATCTCATTTTGCTTAATACATGACATATTTTCATTATTTATTTCACTGATGGACACTTAAGTGGCTTCCATACCTTGGCTGTAGTGAATAACCTTGCAAAAAACATAAGGGTACAGATATCCCACTGAAATTCTGATCTGAGTAAACACCACACACACACACACACACACACACACACACACACACAGATGCACACAATAAAAGTACTTCTGGGGGCATCGTCATCCCTGACCTCAAGGTGTACTATAAAGCAATAGTGATACTCACCTCCCCCCGCCCCGATATTAGTATGGAGACAGACAGGTCAATCAATGGAATAGAATCAAAGATACAGAAGTAAAGACATACACCTATGGACACTTGATCTTTGATAAAGAAGCCAAAAACATACACTGGAATAAAGAAAGCATCTTCAATAAATGGTGCTAGTCTAACTGGCAGTCAGCATGTAGAAGAATGAAAATAGACCCATATTTATCACCTTACACAAAGTTGTTCAAGTCCAAGTGGATCAAGGACCTCAACATAAAACCAGATACATTGAATAGAAGAAGAAGTGGGAAAGAGCCTCAAACTCATTGGCACAGGGGGAATTTTCCTGAACAGAACACCAATGACTCAGGCTATAAGGTCAACAATTGATAAACAGGACCTCATGAAACTAAAAAGCTTCTGTAAGGCAAAACAAACAAACAAACAAACAAAACCCATCTTTAATAGGACCATTTGGTAACCTACAGGTTGGGGAAAAAAATCTTCACTAACCTAACACTACATCTGACAGAGGGTTAATATGCAAAATATTTTAAAAATCTCAATAAATTAACCTCCAGAAACCCAAATCATCTAATTAAAAATGGGGTCTAGAGCTAAACAGAGAATTTACAACAGAAGAATCTTGAATGGCCGAGAAGCACTTCAAGAAAAATTTAAAGTCCTTAGTCATTAGAAAAATTCAAATCAAAATGACCCTGAGATTCCACCTCATACCAATCAGAATGGGTACAATCAAGAACTCAAATGACAGAACATGTTGGTGAGGATGTGGAGAAAGAGGAACACTCCCCCATTGCTGGTGGGAGTGAAAACTGGTACAACCACTCTGGAAATCCATCTGGAGGTTCCTCAGAAAATTGAAAATAGTTCTACCTGAAGATGCAGCTATACCACTCCTGGGCATATTCTAAAAAGACACCTCACTATACCACAAGGACAAGTGCTCCATCATGTTCATAGCAGCCTTATTTGTAATAGCCAGAACAGCACTCTAAAATGCAATTAATTACTTATTTCCTTTGTCCTCCAGATCTCTGCTAGACAGAGCTACATTTCTGACATTAGTCTTTGATTTTCAGCCTCTATCCCACCATCTTTTATTCTAGTAGTCACCAAATAAATGTTCAGATGGAGAGAAAGACAGTGAAAGTAATGTACAGCTAGTGTTAAAGACTGAACTATGTCCCTCTCAAATGCAGATGCTAAAGTCCTTATTCCCAAGACTTCAGATGTGACACTGTTTAGAGATAAAAATCTTTTTTATTTATTTATTTATTTATTTATTTATTTATTTATTTTTAAATATTTTTTATTACATATTTTCCTCAATTACATTTCCAATGCTATCCCAAAAGTCCCCCATACCCCCCCCTCCTTCCCTACCCACCCATTCCCATTCTTTTGGCCCTGGCATTCCCCTGTATTGGGGCATATAAAGTTTGCAAGTCCAATGGGCCTCTCTTTCCAGTGATGGCTGACTAGGCCATCTTTCGATACATATGCAGCTAGAGACAAGAGCTCCGGGGTACTGGTTAGTTCATCATGTTGTTCCCTTTATAGGGTTGCAGATCCCTTTAACTCCTTGGGTACTTTCTCTAGCTTCTCCATTGGGAGCCCTGTGATCCATCCAATAGCTGACTGTGAGCATCCACTTCTGTGTTTGCTAGGCCCCGGAATAGTCTCACAAGAGACAGCTATATCTGGGTCCTTTCAGCAAAATCTTGCTAGTGTATGCAATGGTGTCAGCGTTTGGAAGCTGATTATGGGATGGATCCCTGGATATGGCAGTCTCTAGATGGTCCATCCTTTCATCACAGCTCCAAACTTTGTCTCTGTAACTCCTTCCATGGGTGTTTTGTTCCCAATTCTAAGAAGGGGCATAGTGTCCACACTTTGGTCTTCATTCTTCTTGAGTTTCATGCGTTTAGCAAATTGTATCTTGTATCTTGGGTATCCTAAGTTTTGGGCTAATATCCACTTAAGATAAAAATCTTTAAAGACGTGAAATGTGGTTATTTTGTGGGTTCTTAGCCAATCCAAATGGGATCCTTCCAAGTAGGGAATGTTGGGATGCTAATGTACACACATTCACAAAAGACCATGTGAGTACACAGAGATAAGGTGAAACCACAAGCTTAAAGAGAAAAGTGCCAGAAAAGGTAAATTTTGCCAACACCTCAATTTTTGATCCAGAAATGTCAGAATAGTTCTTCTGTTTAAATCACCAAGCCTGTAATATATTGTTATGATGGCATTAGTAACTATAGAGGGCTAACAATGGCTGGCTTAGGGTCTTTCTAAATGTGGATTATTATAGGCATATGGGAGTACTCATTTGTACTGGAAAACATGTAATACTAAGAAATAAAAGATTCTTATTTTCCATTCTGGACAAAGAAATGAGACTCACTTTTATCCCAAACCTGTGTTCTCTAGATTGTAATGTGAACATATAATTAAATTTGATTTTGATTAAGGAAGGCTCTCAGTTATAATTCTCATGGATTTAAGTCATAAGCTATAATGGACTTACATGGGGTAAGGATTTAATCTGATTATAATAAGCTACTTAAGCTGATAAAGGCACATGCATTAACAGCAATATTTCATTGTTAGGACTCTTAAGCAATCCCTGTAACTTTTAGTCTGCCTAAAAAGCTGGTGTTTTCTGAGTTAATATCATACTGTTTACTACTATGGTAGTTGGTTTCAAAGAGATGGTACTCTTAGAAAATGAAATTTAACATAATAGAATACTCAATGATATTATGAAAAAAATTCACCATGAAACATAAGATCCTCCCTTAAGAGTGATCTTTTGGTTATGTGCTTCATCTCAGATAGTGGTTATTTTTATAGTAAAAACAAAATGACTTTAACAAATGGCTTATTTCTGGTAAGATTTAAGAGAAGTCAATAGAACTATGACACCACATTAATCAGTCAATGAAATAAAGTAGTTTCTAGTTTTCATTTAAAAGTAATTTAATTTCATTTAAAAGTTTTCCATGAAAATGGTTTTTAAATATATGAAATTACATTGTCTATATTATGATAGTTGTGGTCTGGAAGTGATATGGTTAATTCTCTGATGGACTATAAAATCACCAAACTAGCAATGGCAAAAGCTATTAATCAGGAAGATAACCCTTGAAAGCCTTACTCCGCTTATGAATGGTTGCTAGTTAAATATGAACACCTGGAAAACCACTATAAATTCATTGTGCATATATCCATTGCCCTGTGCACAAAAGTCCTTTTGGTATAGACAGATTTTTACATAATAAGGAATTAATAAATGTATCAATATTTTTTATACTACACAGAGATTTGATGGACTATTTACTAATAAAATTGGCATTGTCCTTGGATTTCAGGCACTGGCTATAAAGTGGGGATAATAATATTTAGTTGAAGACAGATCTAAAAGATTTGTGTTTTAGCAGTGCTTTGAAAATCCAATTGGCTTGAATTTGTTGATTTTATGATGTTGTCTCTGAGCTTCACTTTGGTATTTATTTTTGTGCACTAAATACTATAAACACAAAGAAACTATATCACATTTTATACTTACAAACATGCATAAAAACTGATAAATTTAAGAAGTATTTTCTATAAGCCATTTTAATTTATTTTATTTTATTTTTATTAGTTATTTATTTCGTTTACATTTCCAATGCTATCCCAAAAGTCCCCCACATGCTTCCTCACCCAATCCCCCACCCACCCACTCCAACTTCTTGGCCCTGGCGTTCCCCTGTACTGGGGCATATAAAGTTTGCACGAACAATGGGCCTCTTTTTCCACTGATGGCCGACTAGGCCAACTTCTGATACATATGCAGCTAAAGACATGAGCTCCGGGGTACTGGTTAGTTCACATTGTTGTTCTACCTATAGGGTTGCAGATCCCTTTAGCTCCTTGGTTACTTTCTCTAGCTCCTCCATTGGGGACCCTGTGATCTATCCAATAGCTGACTGTGAGCATCCACTTCTGTGTTTGTTAGGCCCCGGCATAGTCTCACAAGAGACAGCTCTATCTGGGTCCTTTCAGCAAAGTCTTGCTAGTGTATGCAATAGTGTCAGCGTTTGGAAGCTGATTATGGGATGGATCCCCGGATATGGCAGTCTCTAGATGGTCCATCCTTTCGTGTCATCTCCAAACTTTGTCTCTGTAACTCCTTCCATGGGTGTTTTGTTCCCAATTCTAAGAAGGGGCAAAGTGTCCACACTTTGGTCTTCGTTCTTCTTGAGTTTCATGTGTTTAGCAAATTGTATCTTGGGTATTCTAAGTTTCTGGGCTAATATCCATTTATCAGTGAGTACATATTGTGTGAGTTCTTTTGTGATTGGGTTACCTCTCTCAGGATGATGCCCTCAATTGTGATTAAAAACTGCATGGTACTGATATAGTGACAGACAAGTAGACCAATGGAATAGAATTGAAGACCCAGAAATGAACCCACACACCTATGGTCACTTGATCTTTGACAAGGGAGCAAAAACCATCCAGTGGAAAAAAGACAGCATTTTTAACAAATGGTGCTGGCTCAACTGGTTATCATGTAGAAGAATGCTAATTGATCCATTCCTATCTCCTTGTTCTAAGGTCAAATCTAAGTGAATTAAGGAACTCCACATAAAGCCAGAGACACTGAAACTTATAGAGGAGAAAGTAGGAAAAAGCCTCGAAGATATGGGTACAGGGGAAAAATTCCTGAATAGAACAGCAATGGCTTGTGCTGTAAGATAGAGAATCGACAAATGGTACCTCATAAAGTTGCAAAGTTTCTGCAAGGCAAAAGACACCGTCAATAAGACAAAAAAGCCACCAACAGATTGGGAAAGGATCTTTACCTATCCTAAATCAGATAGGGGACTGATATCCAATATATATAAAGAACTCAAGAAGGTGGACTCCAGAAAATCAAATAACCCCATTAAAAATGGGGGCTCAGAGCTAAACAAAGAATTTTCACCTGAGGAATACCAAATGGCAGAGAAGCACCTGAAAAAATGTTCAACATTCTTAATCATCAGGGAAATGCAAATCAAAACAACCCTGAGATTCCACCTCACACCAGTCAGAATGGCTAAGATAAAAAATTCAGGTGACAGCAGATGCTGGCGAGGATGTGGAGAAAGAGGAACACTCCTCCATTGTTGGTGGGATTGCTAGCTTGTACAACCACTCTGGAAATCAGTCTGGTGGTTCCTCAGAAAATTGGACATAGTACTACTGGAGGATCCAGCAATACCTCTCCTGGGCATATATCCAGAAGATGTTCCAACTGGTAAGAAGGACACATGCTCCACTATGTTCATAGCAGCCTTATTAATAATAGCCAGAAGCTGGAAAGAACCCAGATGCCCCTCAACAGATGAATGGATACAGAAAATGTGGTACATTTACACAATGGAGTACTACTCAGCTATTAAAAAGAATGAATTTATGAAATTCCTAGGCAAATGTATAAACCATTTTATTCACCTAATATTTTTAGTGGTGCTCTAAAAATCTGTTAACAAAGGCCCCTGGGCCATTTGGTTAAGAGAATTTTTTCATATTTCCTATTGACATAAATTCCTGAAGGTTACATTACTTATAAAAAGTAAAAGAAAAAATGAACAAACAAAAACAAAAGAGAATTATCTAATCTAAAAGAACAAATCAAGAAAAAGAAAGGAAGGAAGAAAAAAAGAGAGAAGAAAGGCTTTAAGATAGGATGGGAGGTGTTTCACTAAGAGAGTGTACTGCTCTTCAGAGGATCCAGGCTTGATTCTAGGACCCATGCTAGGCAGCTCATGACTGCCTATAACTACAGAACTAATGGATTCAATGATTTCAGTCTCTGCTGGAACCTGCATGCACATTTCACATACCCAGTGTCCTTCTTAGCCCCATGTGCACATAATGAAAAATAAAATTAAAAAGAAAAGGAGCACCGTGTTTATAAAGCAGAGAAAAACAAATAAATTATAGCTCTGCCTAATGGAACTACAAGAATGGATGGGAGCAGGGCAGTTCACTAAGTCTCACCCTAATTGAGAAACCTTGGCAATTGATGGCTTCTGGAGAGGGAAAACCATCTTTCTATAGCTATGTTGCCCTGGAAGGTAGCCCATTCTCTGGTAGTTGCTCCTCCTCCCACACACATAGAGGAAATGCTAAGTGGACTCAGTAAGTTTACAAAAGAGCATGAGGTTGGGAAGAGAAAATGACACGAGAGATAGGGATGGATTGGAGTAAATGGATTTGATCAAAACACCTTATGTGGATGTACAAAATTCTCAACAATAAAAAAGCACAAATCTAATTTTTCTGTAACAAATTAAATTTTATGAATGGGTAACTAGGATAAACCTTAATCCCAAATGAAATTCAATGGAATAACTGTTTTTAGAAAGATGGTAAAGCGATATTTCACTTTTAAGTGTTGCTAAATAGAAAGACTGGATGCTTGCCAAGTTGGATCATAGTGAGAGCAATCCCTTAATCTATTAGATAAATGGTGATGGTGATGGTGATGATGATGGTGATGGTGATGTGGGAGATGGGCAAGATGTATTTGGAGATCAGTGGTTAACCCTTGGGAGTTGTTTGTCTCCTTCTATATTTCCTGGAGTCCTGAGGATTGAACTCAGGATTCAAAGCTTGCCAAGCAAGCAAACATTTTTGAGTTGTCTCACTAGTGAACCCAAGCTTGTATAAAATTTAGTAGCAGGATTCTTTACTGGAGTACATAAAGGACTTTCAAAGATCATGACATTAAGAATACATATTTAGGCAGGAGCCCTCTGCCTCAGGAGAAGGGAGCGCCATCTTGGATCCGGGACTCCGCCGAACTTAGGAACTTAGTCTGCACAGGTGAGAGTGTGCACCACAGAAGCTGACAGCTTCTGTGACCTGCCAAAGCAACACAGCATCTGGGAAAGGTCCTGTTTTGGGCCTTCTTCTTCGGCCACGAGGAGGTCCAAACACCAGATATCTGTGCACCTTCCCTGTAAGAGGAGAGCTTGTCAGCTGAGAGTGCTCTAACCACTGAAACTCAGAGAAGAGAGCCTGTCTCCCAGGTCTGCTGATAGACGGTAATCAGAATCACCAGAAGAACAATCTCTAAACAGAGACAACTATAACAACTAACTCCAGAGATTACCAGATGGCGAAAGGTAAATGTAAGAATCTTACTAACAGAAACCAAGACCACTCACCATCATCAGAACCCAGCACTCCCACTTCACCCAGTCCAGGGCACCCCAACACACCTGAAAAGCTAGACCTGGATTTAAAAGCATATCTCATGATGATGGTAGAGGACATCAAGAAGGACTTTAATAACTCACTTAAAGAATTACAGGAGAACACTGCTAAAGAGTTACAAGTCCTTAAAGAAAAACAGGATAACACAATCAAACAGGTAGAAGTCCTTAAAGAAAAACAGGAAAAGACAACCAAACAGGTAGAAGTCCTTAAAGAAAAACAGGAAAACACATCCAAACAGGTGATGGAAATGAACAAAACCATACTAGACCTAAAAAGGGAAGTAGACACAATAAAGAAAACCCAAAATGAGGCAACACTGGAGATAGAAACCCTAGGAAAGAAATCTGGAAACATAGATGCGAGCATCAGCAACAGAATACAAGAGATGGAAGAGAGAATCTCAGGTGCAGAAGATTCCATAGAGAACATTGGCACAACAATCAAAGAAAATGGAAAATGCAAAAAGATCCTAACTCAAAACATCCAGGAAATACAGGACACAATGAGAAGACCAAACCTATGGATAATAGGAGTGGATGAGAATGAAGATTTTCAACTCAAAGGACCAGCAAACATCTTCAACAAAATCATAGAAGAAAACTTCCCAAATCTAAAGAAAGAGATGCCCATGAACATACAAGAAGCCTACAGAACTCCAAATAGACTGGACCAGAAAAGAAATACCTCCCGACACATAATAATCAGAACAACAAATGCACTAAATAAAGATAGAATACTAAAAGCAGTAAGAGAAAAAGGCCAAGTAACATATAAAGGCAAGCCTATCAGAATTACACCAGATTTTTCACCAGAGACTATGAAAGCCAGAAGATCCTGGACAGATGTTATACAGACACTAAAAGAACACAAATTCCAGCCCAGGCTACTATACCCAGCCAAACTCTCAATTAACATAGATGGAGAAACCAAAGTATTCCACGACAAAACCAAATTCACACATTATCTCTCCACGAATCCAGCCCTTCAAAGGATAATAACAGAAAAAAACCAATACAAGGACGGGAACCACACCTTAGAAAAAACAAGAAGGTAATCCCTCAACAAACCAAAAAGAAGACAGCCACAAGAACAGAATGCCAACTTTAACAACAAAAATAACAGGAAGGAACAATTACTTTTCCTTAATATCTCTTAATATCAATGGACTCAACTCCCCGATAAAAAGACATAGACTAACAAACTGGCTACACAAACAAGACCCAATATTTTGCTGCTTACAGGAAACTCATCTCAGAGAAAAAGATAGACACTACCTCAGAATGAAAGGCTGGAAAACAATTTTCCAAGCAAATGGCATGAAGAAACAAGCTGGAGTAGCCTTTCTAATATCTGATAAGATTGACTTCCAACCCAAAGTCATTAAAAAAGACAGGGAGGGACACTTCATACTCATCAAAGGTAAAATCCTCCAAGAGGAACTATCAATTCTGAATATCTATGCTCCAAATACAAAGGCAGCCACATTCATTAAAGAAACTTTAGTAAATCTCAAAGCACACATTGCACCTCATACAATAATAGTGGGAGACTTCAACACACCACTTTCACCAATGGACAGATCATGGAAACAGAAACTAACCAGGGACACAGTGAAACTAACAGAAGTTATGAATCAAATGGATCTGGCAGATATCTACAGAACATTCTATCCTAAAACAAAAGGATATACCTTCTTCTCAGCACCTCATGGTACCTTCTCCAAAATTGACCACATAATTGATCACAAAACAGGCCTCAACAGATACAAAAATATTGAAATTGTCCCATGCATCCTATCAGATCACCATGGACTAAGGGTGATCTTCAATAATAAAATAAATAATAGAAAGCCAACATTCACGTGGAAACTGAACAACACGCTTCTCAATGATACCTTGGTCAAGGAAGGAATAAAGAAAGAAATTAAGGACTTTTTAGAGTTCAATGAAAATGAAGCCACAACATACCCAAACTTATGGGACGCAATGAAAGCATTTCTAAGGGGAAAACTCATAGCTCTGAGTGCCTCCAAAAAGAAACTAGAGAGAGCACACATTAGCAGCTTGACAACACACCTAAAAGCTCTAGAACAAAAGGAAGCAAATTCACCCAAGAGGAGTAGACGGCAGGAAATAATCAAACTCAGGGGCGAAATCAACCAAGTGGAAACAAGAAGAACTATTCAAAGAATCAACCAATCAAGGAGCTGGTTCTTTGAGAAA
Organism: Mus caroli; assembly: GCF_978045245.1. Lineage (NCBI taxonomy): Eukaryota > Metazoa > Chordata > Mammalia > Rodentia > Muridae > Mus > Mus caroli. The sequence goes on along the minus strand of NW_028227275.1, from coordinate 27,614,598 downwards.
ATCAACAAGATAGATAAACCCTTAGCCAGACTCACTAGAGGGCACAGGGAAAGCATTCTAATTAACAAAATCAGAAATGAAAAAGGAGACATAACAACAGATCCTGAAGACATCCAAAACACCATCAGATCCTTCTACAAAAGGCTATACTCAACAAAACTGGAGAACCTGGGTGAAATGGACAAGTTTCTAGACAGATACCAGGTACCAAAGTTGAATCAAGATCAGGTTAATGATCTAAACAGCCCTATATCCCCCAAAGAAATAGAAGCAGTCATTAATAGTTTCCCAACCAAAAAAAGCCCAGGACCAGATGGGTTTAATGCAGAGTTCTATCAGACCTTCAAAGAAGATCTAATCCCAGTTCTTCACAAACTATTCCACAAAATAGAAACAGAAGGTACTCTACCCAACTCATTCTATGAAGCCACAATTACTCTGATACCTAAACCACAAAAAGACCCAACAAAGATAGAAAACTTCAGACCAATATCCCTTATGAATATTGATGCAAAAATCCTCAATAAAGTTCTTGCTAACTGAATCCAAGAACACATCAAAACAATAATCCAGCCTGACCAAGTAGGTTTCATCCCAGGGATGCAGGGATGGTTCAATATACGGAAATCCATCAACGTAATCCAGTATATAAACAAACTCAAAGACAAAAACCACATGATCATCTCGTTAGATGGGGAAAAAGCATTTGACAAGATCCAACACCCATTCATAATAAAAGTCTTGGAAAGATCTGGAATTCAAGGCCCATACCTAAACATGATAAAAACAATCTACAGCAAACCAGTAGCCAACATCAAAGTAAATGGTGAGAAGCTTGAAGCAATCCCTCTAAAATTAGGGACTACACAAGGCTGTCCACTTTCTCCATACCTATTCAACATCGTACTTGAAGTCCTAGCCAGAGCAATTCCACAACAAAAGGAGATCAAAGGGATACAAATTGGAAAAGATGAAGTCAAAATATCACTTTTTGCAGATGATATGATAGTATATATAAGTGACCCTAAAAATTCCACCAGAGAACTCCTAAACCTGATAAACAGCTTCGGTGAAGTAGCTGGATATAAAATTAACTCAAACAAATCAATGGCCTTTCTCTACACAAAGAATAAACAGGCTGAGAAAGAAATTAGGGAAACAACACCCTTCTCAATAGTCACAAATAATATAAAATATATTGGTGTGACTCTAACTAAGGAAGTGAAAGATCTGTATAATAAAAACTTCAAGTCTCTGAAGAAAGAAATTATAGAAGATCTCAGAAGATGGAAAGATCTCCCATGCTCATGGATTGGTGTGGCCTCCCTTCCCCCCAGCCTGGAACCTGCCTGCTCAAGGGTGGAGCTACCGGCTCATTCGTCCTGCCACGCCTACTGCTGGAACCTGCCCTCTGCTGCCTGGAGTCACACACGTGTTCGTCCTGCTACTGGACCCTGAGTTACTTGGCGGGAAATTGGGTTCCCTCCCCCTTCCTTTATAAACTGAGTGTCTGGAAATATTAAACGGAGTCTTGATCAGAGTCTTGTCTTGACTCCATTGTTTCTTCCGCCCCGTCTAGATTCCTCTCTTTGCAGGGAACTGCCATTCTCAGTGAACCGTTCGTGTTGTGGACCGCGGGCGGGCCGCAACAGTTGGCGCCAGAACTGGGACCTGAAGAATGGCAGAGAGATGTTAAGAGAAACGACTGCTGTGTGGAGCTCCACAAGAAAGAAAAGAATCTTCGTATCGGAGGAGCATCGGAGCAACGGACAGGTACACATGCTAGCGCTAGCCTAAAAAATTTCAGTTTTGTAGAGTGTTGCTGAGGATGCGGCAGGATACGAACAAGTTTGAAGCAGTGCTGACCCAACACTGGTTCTGCTTGGGGTCAGCAGTTCGTAAATCGGAACTAGATATGGAGACAGGCGGTGTGCCGCAGCTTTTTAGAAAACTGCTTAGGTGGAAGAAAGAAGGGTTCAAAATCATGGATCAGGCGATTGTGTTTAGTTTTCAGGAGTTGCTTAAGGAAAAAGGAGTAAGGCTTGAAGTACAATTAGTAAGAAATTTTTTAGATAAGATAGATAGCTGTTGTCCATGGTTCAAAGAAGAAGAAACGATAGATTGTGGAACCTGAGAGAAAGTTGGTGAGGCCTTAAAGCGAGTTAAAGTTTGAGATTAAGCTTCAGAGGCTGAGTCTCTTAAGATATTTCTAGTTTAGATAATGATTAATGTGGTTCCTATCCTAAATAGTAAAATTTAAGATAAGATATAAAGCAATGCCTCTTTATTAAAGCGTTAAAGCTTGCTTTAATAGGTATTCATAGGTATTAATTGATATCCAAACTTCGTAATATGATAGTAATGCTTCTAATATTGATTTTAACAGTGATAAATTGTTTTAAACATAGGTTTTGCTTTCCCAAAGTTGTAGGTATTATCCTAACCTTGCACAAAAACTTAAAAATTATGGTTAAAACTGCCATTGTTCCATTGACTGCAGCTTGCAGTTTGATTGCAAATTTAAGATTAATGCTCAGATTACAAATTATTTTACCTTTGAGTCAATACAGGGCTCTGGGCAGTCCCAGAGCGGCTTGTGGCCTTTTCTTTTGTTTTGCAAACAATGCCTAAAAAAGTTTTTCCCTGTGTTCAAGAAAATTTCTTTTTAACAGTGTTACAGATTTATTCAGATGTTTAAAATAATGCTTAAATTCAAAGATTTTTGCTTCTAGTAAACTGGTAATCACTAGAAAATTTTGCCTCTATGTATGGCTAATATAGCTTTACATTATGTAAGAAAAATGTTTATTGTTTCTGCTTCTTTACAAGAAGCCAAAAGTTCTAATCTTTCAGTATATATTGTTCCCTAAGTGGAAAGTATTTTATTAACTAATGCTTCTCAAGGGAAGTTTACCTTAAATCCTTGCTCTCACCCAAAAGATTCAGAGACAGTATCCTTTTATTATTTGGTGTTTTGATTTGCTGCAAAAGGTTTTACAAAAAATAAAGAAAGCTTTTATAATTGTTGTTAATTGGTAATTGAAAATTAGTTGTGCCGAAGACAATTCTTTGGCCAGAAAAAACATTATTGTAAAGTCATTTTTCTCATCCTCCCAGCCGATCGTTGGCCACGTGGGCCCAACTAGCTGCTGTGGAGTGGAGTCTTAAGACACACAGTTGCCCCTATTCCAGCACAAATAATCTGGTTGTGTGCTGTAGATGGTGTTTTAAAATGCTGAACAATCAAACCTTAATTTATATATTAATAGTCAATGCTATATCTCTGAGCTCATAATTACTTAAAATTGTTCGTCCCTCAGATACTATTAATTCTCAAATTTATAATTGTTTATACATATTTTTAGTTAATAAATAAATAAATTATGCACGTGTGACTCTTAATAACTTTTCTAGCCTTCTAGTTACAACCGTTCCTTAAGAAAAATAATTGAAAGTGCAATTAGTCACTGCCCCTTTACAGCCAAATATTTAAAATGTTTTGTCCAAAAAGTTATTAATTCAAAAGGTTAGATATTGTAAAATTTTAAACTTTAACCTCTTAAAAGACAAAAGAGAGAAATTGTATCCCCATATATACTATTTAGTGCATTTCCATGCACACTATTTAAAACATACCTTTATTTTCAAAATTTGAGATTAAAATGTCAAATTTAATAAATGCTTTTTAGTATCTTAAAAGGATCTACTTATTGGCTTATAAATTGATCCTAAAACAGCTACCTTATTAGGAAAGGGAAAAACAGGTTCTCTCCACAGAACTCTACAGAAGCATATTGGTAATTCGTGTGCTGAGCTGACAGGTAAGTTAACTCAGTGTCCTGATTAAAAGGACTAAAAGATTAAATTCATGTTTTAGATCCATCCTTGCTTGTCATTTTTCCAGTTTGGACTAGCTTCTAGCCTTTTAACTTTATGGCAATAGTACATCAGAGACTGTATATTCAGACTTAGTAAAATTAGTCATTTAATAGAGTCATAATGATTTTTCACTCTTCTTCAGTGTGACCAGCCATTCTAACTCAATCTTAGACTGGTCTAATATTCAGTTCAATTATTAGAGATTCCTATATTCTAAATTACCTAGCAAAGTTAATTCAGAGCATTTCCCCAAAGTCACCAAAGGCTCATCTTGCCTTTACCTTATTTGTCCTAAACTTTTTGCAAACTGACATTAAAGGTCAGTCTGCAGCGGAACGCCACTGGCACCCAGTTACTTCTAATTCTTATGCATTGGTAAAATGGAAGGACGCCCTGACTAATAAATGGAAGGGTCCAGATCCAGTTCTAATTTGGGAAAGAGGCTCGGTTTGTGTTTTTTCACGAGATAAAGATGAAGCACGGTGGCTACCAGAGAGATTAATTCGTCAGGTAAACACAGATTCTGTCTCTCCTCGTAAATATCATTCTAAAGACTAAAATTCCTCTTGAGCTGGGAGTGGAAGCTCTCAAAAAACACTGTTTCCTCTGAGCCAATTCCCCTACAGGAGGCCGGAGATAAATTTTAGCTTTACAATTTGCATCTAAATAAAGTACCTTGACTTCTCCAAACAGAAAATTTACATTACTACACTCTAATTGTTTAGTATTCTTCCTTCTCTCAAGCAGGTCAATCTACATTCTCCGGTTCTCCGCCCCGCCCCTAAGAGCAAACAGGTGGTTCTGCTAATCTCCCTTCCAGGGACATCCCAGCATGTGGCTTTTCAGTCTAAGATAAGATTTAGATTTACCAGGAGAGCTAGGGAAGTAGAAATTTCATATATATTTACAAAGATTAGTTCTTATTTTGATAGATATAGGCTTAGTCCCTTAACTGGCCTCTGGCTTTTCACCCTTGCTGTTACTGCAAGGTGTCCTTAGTTCCTCAGGCTACTGGGAATAACAGAGATGAAGAGGAAAGACTTTCAGCTCCTATTTTAACCAAAATTAACGGTGTTAATACTGACATAATTCTTGTCTAGGCCTTGCTAAATCTGAGGTTGACAAGTCTCATATAGAGACCTCGCAATAACTCAGAATTGCGATACTGATTCATAATCATATGAATACGGTATGGGTACCGCTTGGCGCAGGAGATTACTGCGGAGGGAAGGTCCAGTTTGACCGTTTCTGAGTTCCCTGTGCGACACACCTGATTTGAAAGAGGTTGGTATCTGACTCCAGCTAAAAACTAAAAATACTTACGGCTCTGCCTCCCCTCCCCAAAAGATACCAAGAGCCACAGATGTGAGTTGTTACAATACTCAGGGAGGAATCAGGTCAATGTCCACCCAAGTCAAGGTTAAAGGCCCACTCATCTACGGATGAGAAAATCATTTGATCACCTCTGTTAAGCATTGCCTATTTAAACTTAATTAATAGGGGGGAGAGATTGGAGACCTTGCTGTCGTAAGGGCAAGCCCTTCACTGCCTCCCACCCAAAAAAATAAAAAAGCCAATTGGCCTTGTACTAGGAGCCAGCCAGTCTTAATCTCTTCTCACTGTTCCCCTGCCTGTCACCCAAAATTGTGGATAATTATCAGTTCAGTGTTATTCTAAAATTGTTTAGCTAAACTCAGCCAGGGTTCCAACGCCCTACTTAAAAGGCAAACAGGTAGCTACCTATTCAGCACTAATTAGCATTATAAAGTCAGAGCCTACAGCCCAGTAGGCTGCTAGTCAGTCAGTGCTTTTAAGACAGTCTCAGCCAGATACAGTTTACCATTAGAAAAGTTAGGAAATCCCACGGATACAAGTTTTTTCTTTAGCCCTAAGAACTCAGACAAAACTATTGAACATAGATAATTTTTCTGCCACAGGCCACCCCCTTTTTATTTTTGTTTTGTTATCTAATGGGGGGAAATGTGGCCTCCCTTCCCCCCAGCCTGGAACCTGCCTGCTCAAGGGTGGAGCTACCGGCTCATTCGTCCTGCCACGCCCACTGCTGGAACCTGCCCTCTGCTGCCTGGAGTCACACACGTGTTCGTCCTGCTACTGGACCCTGAGTTACTTGGCGGGAAATTGGGTTCCCTCCCCCTTCCTTTATAAACTGAGTGTCTGGAAATATTAAACGGAGTCTTGATCAGAGTCTTGTCTTGACTCCATTGTTTCTTCCGCCCCGTCTAGATTCCTCTCTTTGCAGGGAACTGCCATTCTCAGTGAACCGTTCGTGTTGTGGACCGCGGGCAGGCCGCAACAGATTGGCAGGATCAACATTGTAAAAATGGCTATCTTGCCAAAAGCAATCTACAGTTTCAATGCAATCCCCATCAAAATTCCAACTCAATTCTTCAACGAATTAGAAAGTGCAATCTGCAAATTCATCTGGAATAACAAAAAACCTAGGATAGCAAAAACTCTTCTCAAGGATAAAAGAACCTCTGGTGGAATCACCATGCCGGACCTAAAGCTTTACTACAGAGCAATTGTGATAAAAACTGCATGATACTGGTATAGTGACAGACAAGTAGACCAATGGAATAGAATTGAAGACCCAGAAATGAAGCCACACACCTATGGTCACTTGATCTTCGACAAGGGAGCTAAAACCATCCAGTGGAAGGAAGACAGCATTTTCAACAAGTGGTGCTGGCACAACTGGTTGTTATCATGTAGAAGAATGCGAATCGATCCATTCCTATCTCCTTGTACTAAAGTCAAGTCTATGTGGATCAAGGAATTTCACATAAAACCAGAGACACTGAAACTTATAGAGGAGAAAGTGGGGAAAAGCCTAGAAGATATGGGCACAGGGGAAATATTCTTGAATAGAAGAGCAATGGCTTGTGCTGTAAGATCAAGAATTGACAAGTGGGACCTCATGAAACTGCAAAACTTCTGCAAGGCAAAAGAGACCATCAATAATACAAAAAAACCACCAACAGATTGGGAAAGGATCTTTACCTATCCTAAATCAGATAAGGGACTAATATCCAATATATATAAAGAACTCAAGAAGGTGGACTCCAGAAAATCGAATAACCCCATTAAAAATGGGGCTCAGAACGGAACAAAGAATTCTCACCTGAGGAATACGGAATGGCAGAGAAGCACCTGAAAAAATGTTCAACATCCTTAATCATCAGGGGAATGCAAATCCAACAACCCTGAGATTCCACCTCACACCAGTCAGAATGGCTAAGATAAAAAATTCAGGTGACAGCAGATGCTGGCGAGGATGTGGAGAAAGAGGAACACTCCTCCATTGTTGGTGGGATTGCAAGCTTGTACAATAACTCTGGAAATCAGTCTGGCCGTCCCTCAGAAAATTGGACATAGTACTACCGGAGGATCCAGCAATACCTCTCCTGGGCATATATCCAGAAGATGTCCCACTGGTAAGAAGGACACATGCTCCACTATGTTCATAGCAGCCTTATTTATAATAGCAAGAAGCTGGAAAAAACCCAGATGCCCCTCAACAGAGGAATGGATACAGAAATTATGATACATTTACACAATGGAGTACTACTCAGCTATTAAAAAGAATGAATTTATGGACCTGGAGGGCATCATCTTGAGTGAGGTAACACAATCACAAAGGAACTCACACAATATGTATTCACTGATAAGTGGATATTAGCCCAAAACTTAGGATACCCAAGATACAAGATACAATTTGCTAAACGCGTGAAATTCAAGAAGAATGAAGACCAAAGTGTGGACACTATGCCCCTTCTTAGAATTGGGAACAAAACACCCATGGAAGGAGTTACAGAGACAAAGTTTGGAGCTGTGATGAAAGGATGGACCATCTAGAGACTGCCATATCCAGGGATCCATCCCATAATCAGCTTTCAAACGCTGACACCATTGCATACACTAGCAAGATTTTGCTGAAAGGACCCAGATATAGCTGTCTCTTGTGAGACTATTCCGGGGCCTAGCAAACACAGAAGTGGATGCTCACAGTCAGCTATTGGATGGATCACAGGGCTACCAATGGAGGAGCTAGAGAAAGTACCCAAGGAGTTAAAGGGATATGCAACCCTATAGGGGGAACAACATGATGAACTAACCAGTACCCCAGAGCTCTTGTCTCTAGCTGCATATGTATGGAAAGATGGCCTAGTCGGCCATCACTGGAAAGAGAGGCCCATTGGACTTGCAAACTTTATATGCCCCAATACAGGGGAATGCCAGGGCCAAAAGAATGGGAATGGGTGGGTAGGGAAGTGGGGGGGGGTATGGGGGACTTTTGGGATAGCATTGGAAATGTAATTGAGGAAAATACGTAATAAAAAATATTAAAAATTTAGAAAAAAAAGAATACATATTTATGCATAATAGTAACAAGGATATGTATAATGTAATTATCATAAGTATCTGTATTGTAGGGATAAAGGATTTTTTATAACCTAGTATAAGCTTCCTACTTTAATGCTGGAGGTAAACTATTCAATACATCAAAATGAAAGCATATAGCTAAAATAAAGTAACTATAATCAAGAAAATTAGGTTAAACAATCCTACTGTTGAGCCTTATGAAACATAACCTACATGTGTGACATCCCTAGATTCTAAGTGAGTCAACAAGACAAACTGTTGTTCATCTCTACCATCAGAACTATGAAAGGCCTGGCATATGGTACAGTGAACTAGGGCACTTGCTGCTATCACCATCCTGATGATTTGAGATGGATACCCAGAACACATGTGGTGGAAGGAGAGAACCATCTCCTATACTTGTCCTCTGACCTTCTGTGACCTCAACCTACATGTACCTGCATGCTGGCTTGTGTGCAGACATGGACATACACACACACACACACATACACACACACACACACACACACACACACACACACAACCCTCTAAATACATGTGAAGAAAATTGAAGCTGAGTACACAGAAATGTGGTTCGCTCATAGCTGATACTCAATAATAAATGTAGGTAGAAAGCTAAATTTCAGCATAAAACTGGTTTGCTAAGCAATTTGTATTAAGGAATCACTGTCTACTGAAAAAGGAAAAGGGGGAACAAGTAACATTTATTACCATCTTCTACTGCTGAACTCGTATGCCACAGAAGCATCGTGATGTTTAATATTAGATTCCACTCCAGTACTCTTTGATTTGACCATGCCATATCCCTAAGAAAGAAGTCACAGTCGTGTGCCTTTGTAAAAGCAGAAAAATCAACACTTTTCTATCACATAACTTGGTGACTCAAAAACTTAGCAGCTCATCAGAATCATCTGAAGTGCATTCTGAAGGTATCTTAGAAGTTGGTGTTGTGGCTAACACCCATAATGCCAGCATTTGGAAGCCTCAGACAGGAGGATTATGAGTTGAAGATTGGCCTGGACCACTAAACCCATATCTAAAATGTATCTTGCCCCCATAGCCATAGATATTGATCCAGAAGATCTGGGTCTTCCCAAGGCATCCTGTATTCAAGTCTCCAGTTGGGTGGGCATGGGTGCATATGCCTGTGATCCTAATACTAAGGGGACTGATGCAGGAGGGTTGTAATATTGAGATTATCCTGGTGTATATAACATGAAGAGTTAGAAACATAGCTCAGAAGCAGAGTACTTGATTAGCATGTACACATATCTAGACACGATCTCCAGTATTTCTATCCCTCCAATAACAAGACTCGACAGGAGAATAAGAAGTCTATTCAGGCTTTACATGTTGCCTAGCAAATGTTCCATCTATATCCTTCCTTTAATTATAAAACATCTTCCAGCATGAAAGAGAAAGATGAGAAGTGTATGCACATTAATATTTAACGAGCACCAGGTATTTGGCAAAATCCCACATGGAAATTAATTTAGAATACATTAGGTCAGTGGTTATATAAGCACAGTTATCATTACGTTAATCTTATGTAAATAACATATAATTGCTAAAACCTAATTTATGTCTCTCTTTACAATGTCAAATATCACCATTAAGCTTGAGTCTTCTTCAACAAATAGAAAAGAAGTTTTTCTTTAAGTAGAAAAGAACTTAGATTGCTGCCTTCTATCCCTATTAAAATATTCTGCAAAGTTCTTCATAATGATTACCGATCTCAGAATGCCATCTCATGTAGGATCTTGAATAGCCTTGCCAGACACAATACATATTTGACATTTCCTTCTGCTTCAGAGGGTTGGCTCCATCCTCATGATGTTGGAACCTTCTGAAACATAGACTCTGAGACCGTATATGACATCTAATTGTGTTTATCTGGGACCTTTGGCTCACAGACCTCTGATTTATTACCATAACTAACAGAATGCTGCTTCCTTTGTGAATCATATTCATTACTTGTGGATTCCAGAGTTCCTGTTGCTTTCTTGCTAATTGACCAGAATGCCTAAATAGATCCAGTGGCTTTTTGTTTTGTAAAATATGCAAAAGTAGCACTGGCGGGGGGGGGGGGGGGGGGTGGTGGGGGGTGGGGGGTGGGGGTGGGGTGGGGGGGCAGAGGCAGGCAGATTTCTGAGTTTGAGGCTAGCCTGGTCTACAAAGTGAGTTCCAGGACAGCCAGAGCTACACAGAGAAACCCTGTCTCGAAAAACCAAAAAAAAAAAAAAAAAAAAAAGAGTTATAGTGGTTTAGCAACTGAGAATGCTTTATCCCTTGATTTGATGCTGCATTATTTCACACAGGTACCAAAGCTGTATTGCTTCAAAAGCTTCTGGGGCTTTAGAAAAAAGGTCATTATCTTTTTCTACAGTTTCTGTCTGCTTAGATCTCTATATGATTCATATGATATGAAAACAAGCAATATTCTCAGAAGTGTTATTTTCCAAATACTTATAAGAGGGTAGTCCAAGTTAACCTAACTTCACTTTCCCTGTGAAGGTGTTCTTTGTCCAGAAATGCTACCTGGTTTCTCCTATGGATTGTCTTCTGGTAGGCCAGATCCAGTAAACCAAAGATGAGCCTAACATATGGAAATTTTGAAGATGTTCACATAAGTGTGAACAGCTTCCTAAAGTATAAGGCAAGGAGAAAAAGAAATGGTTGAAGTAGTGGGGGAAGAGGAGAGCCTATATATGGCCTTCTTTTAACCACTTTCTATCTCCTATACACACAGCAGATGAGTCAGTCACATCTCTGAATAAATGTCTTATACAACAAATACAGAAAAACTTCCCCTGAGAAAAATTCTAAATCCATAATCAGAGTTATGTATGCAGAATGCTAAGCTATTGAAAATAAACTTAAAATAAATTATGAGGGAGACCTTTCTTGGTTACCTTTCTATTGTTGTTTCAAAACATCATGACCAAGGCAACTTAAAAAGAAAGCATTTAATTGGGCTAACCATTTCAGAGGGTTAGATAGAGTCCATGATGGCAGAGCCAGTGCACAGTGCCAGGAAGAGTGGAGAACTCACATTTTGATCCACAAGGAGGAGGTACTGAGTGAACTCAAAATAGTGAGTCCTTAGAAATGTCAAACCCCACACCTGGTGACATACTTCCCCCAGTAAGCCCATACTTCTGAACATCCACCAACTGGAAATCAAGTAGTAAAACGCATGGACTAATGGAAGCCATTTTCACTCAAACCACACTGGGTGGTTGTGGGGGGTTAATTATCAGGTGTTAAGATTCTATGTGCACATTATCCTAATTTGCCAGCTCCCCAGAAGAATCTATCCCTGTTTTTCTCCTTTTTGTTTTTCACTCCCCCACCCCCAACACATTGTTTTGTGTACTTCAGGTGCTTTAGGGAAACATGCCTAAAAATATCTAGTCATTCTACTCCTGAACCAGCTTTTCTAGTTCATTTATTCCAACTTGAAAAAATAGTGCCTTTAAGAGAATTCCTGAAAATCTTGTTGTCATAGAACTATAAGTCCCCATCAAGATGAAATAAATACAGATGTTGTCAGGTCCTGTTATGCTAATGTCTGTATAGCTGTTTCTTCAACTTAGCATAATTACAAGTTTTTTGTTGTTCTGATATCTTGTGGTTTGACAGAAATGAATGAATAACTTTGAAGGAAGTTGGAGCCAGAGGCAAAAGCAGAGCTCTATTGTCTGGAGTAATTGTGTCTAATCTTCTGATGTTTTTGCTCCCAGATTTAAGATGATGATAGATATTTTGCCTGTAGATGAATGGTTCTCAATATGTGACAACAGCCCCTTTGAGAGTATCAATCAACTCTTTCACGGGGGTTGACTATCAGATATCCTGCAAATCAGATGTTTACATTACAGTTCTTAAGATTAGCAAAATTAAAGTTGTGGAGTAGCAAAAAAAATAATTTTATGGGAGGGGGGACGGTCATTACAACATGAGGAACTGTAGTAAAGTTCACAGCATCGGGAAGGCTGAGAATCCCTGCTGTAGAGGATGAGAAACTACTATGAGTTTTAGTGAGACATGACAAAAATTCAGCTTATCCATAATGAGCAATGTGAATGTGAACAATGAGACTTTTGGCTAATAAGATATAATAAAAGAACACCACCAAATAATTTTAAGTGTTTGAAAAAGCTAACAATTGGAACATACAGAGAGAAAGTATATTCAAAAGGACAATAGAAGCTGGAAAGAACCCAGATGTCCCTCAACAGAAGAATGGATACAGAAATTATGGTACATTTACACAATGGAGTACTACTCAGCTATTAGAAAGAATGAATTTATGAAATTCCTAGCCAAATGGATGGACCTGGAGGGCATCATCTTGAGTGAAGTAACACAATCACAAAAGAACTCACACAATATGTATTCACTGATAAGTGGATATTAGCCCAAAACTTAGGATACCCAAGATATAAGATACAATTTGCTAAACGCATGAAACTCAAGAAGAATGAAGACCAAAGTGTGGACACTGTGCCCCTTCTTAGAATTGGGAACAAAACACCCAGGGAAGGAGTTACAGAGACAAAGTTCGTAGCTGTGATGAAAGGATGGACCATTTAGAGACTGCCGTATCCAGGGATCCATCCCATAATCAGCTTCTAAACGCTGACACCATTGCATACACTAGCAAGATTTTGCTGAAAGGACCCAAATATAGCTGTCTCTTGTGAGACGATGCCGGGGCCTAGCAAACACAGGAGTGGATGTTCACAGTCAGCTATTGGATGTATCACAGGGCCACCAATGGAGAAGCTAGAGAAAGTACCCAAGGAGCTAAAGGGATCTGCAACCCTATTGTTGGAACAACATGATGTACTAACCAGAACCCCGGAGCTCTTGTCTCTAGCTGCATATGTATCGAAAGATGGCCTAGTTGGCCATCAATGGAAAGAGAGGCCCATTGGACTTGCAAACTTTATATGCCCCAATATAGGGGAATGCCAGGGCCAAAAGAATGGGAATGGGTGGGTAGGGAAGTGGGGGGCGCTATGGGGGACTTTTGGGATAGCATTGGAAATGTAATTGAGGAAAATATGTAATAAAAATATTAAAAATAAAAAAAGATATCTTTTAAAGAAATTTTGGAGACCAATGTACTGAAAGCTTAAATATTTAAAGTGAATCATTAAAATTTTATAGTTGAAAAAAAAAAAAAAAGGACAAAACGGAGGAGTGGGGGTGGGTGGCTTGAGGCCAGGATCATAACAGCAAAGAAAAAGGCAGTGAGAAGAGAATATTAGGGACTGTGCAAACTCTGGGAGAGCCCACCAGGGAAAATGGAGCCTGGGTTTTAGACAATATTTGGACTTATTTCCATCATAACTCTTCCTAAATGATATTACTTAAGACATAGTAACTCTGGCTTTATTTCTACCTGGAGCAAATGCTTAAACAAGTTCTGGCAAGCTCAACTTTTTGGCTAGTGCTATGCTAGACCATCACATTAACATATTTTGAAGACTCAACTTCTAAGGAGGACTTTTCATCACTCATTAATAACACTTCGCTGAAACGAGACCAAAGTTGGGCCTGAACCAAACTGTACAGTGTGATTTCAAAGTATTTATTGACACATCATCAAATTGTATGGCAGTGCTTGAAACATAGAGGTTCAGTAAATGTATACTGAAAGAACACATGACTGACTAATATGCAAAAATTTAATTCTGCACAAACTTGGAGTACTAACTGGGTGTGGAGGCCCACCCATAATCCCAGCAGAAGCAGGAGATTCATGAGTTCCAATGTTCTGGGTCAGTCTGAACAACATTGTGAAATCCTGACTAAACCCTAAGTAATGGGATGTCAGTGCCAGAATGTCTGCCTGCTGTACTGGAGACCTTACGTTCAATGCAGGGTACCTGAAAGAATAAAACAAACAAACAAACAAACAGAAAAGGGATATTAAGCAAAATGAAAATTTTAATGTCAATGTTATTTTAGGAGCTTTCTCTACGTAAAATCATCCTGAGCCAGTAAGAATTTAACAAGATAAATTCTGAGCATTCCTGACACAAAAACATAATCCTATGAAAACCACATGCTAATTTTAAGGAGATGGTACTATTCTATAAGAGTCAAAGTTGTATACAAAAAAACAAACAAACAAACAAAAAAAACCCTTTAGTGTAGATAGGAACTGCAATCCTCTGATCCAACACATGTCTTGTCTTTATTAAGGTATTTCTTAGTTTCTATGTAGGCACACAAACTGAAAATATCTATAGATTAAGGAGGAATCTCAAGCAAATAAGATTAAAGGAAAAAGATGAGGAAAGGAGAAGAATCAGGGCTGGACACAGAACAAAATATAGGGGAGCAAAGGAAAAAAAGCCCTATGGGATATAAGAAAGCAAAGCTGATAAGCAAATAATCATCTCAAATATTTTTGCCAAGGGAGCTAGCAGGGTTGGTCCTGTCTAAAAGAAATGCAGGGACAAAGATGGAGCAGAGACTGAAGGAATGACTGACCAGTGATCAGCCCATATTGAGACCCATTCCACGGGCAGGCACTAATCCCACAACACTATTACTGATGCAATGTTGTGCTTGTAGGGAAGAGCCTAGCATACCAGCCCTCTGAGAGGCTCTATCACCAGCTAATTGAGACAGATGCAGATATCCACACACCAACACTGGATGGAGGTCTGGGACCCCAAGTGAAGAGTTAGGGGAAGGACTGAAGGCCCTTAAGGAGATGGCCTGTTGGGTAACAGGAAGACCAACAGGGTCAACTAACTTGAACCCCTGGGAGCTCCCAGAGACTGAGGCACCAACCAAAGAGCATACACGGGCTAGTCTGAGGACCCCAGAACATATGTAGCAGAGGGCTGCAATGTCTGGCCTCAGTGGGAGAGGATGAGTCTAATTCTGCAGAGACTTGATGCCCGGGGTGGAAGCATTATGAGGGAATTACCCTCCCAAAGGTGAAAGGAAGAGGGGAGGAACTCTTTCGGGGGAGACTTCAAGGGGATAGCAATTGGGATGTTAATTAATTAATTAATTAATTAATTTTAAAACGCAAGCTTTCAGATTAGAGATGAAGAGCTGGGATGTGGTTCAGGGGCAGATTCTTGTCTAATACACCCATGGCCCAGCTCTGATCTCTCCCTTGGCAGAGCAGATAAAGAAAGATCAAAAGCAGCAGAGGCCTGATGTATGGCTGGCTCACTCTTCTCCAAAGGACTGTCTCCTGCAGGGCCTGGGCTACACTTTCCTATGAGGCAATGGCATCCAGGAGGGAAGGGTAATTATGTAATAAAAATGCAATTTTCTTGTTTTTTTGCAGTTGTCAAAATCATTACATCAGAAAGTAACCTTTTTTTTCAATTTTTTTATTAGATATTTTCTTCATTTACATTTCAAATGCTATCCCGAAAGTCCTCTATACCCTTCCCCCACCCTGGTCCTCTACTCACTCACTCCCACTTCTTGGCCCTGGCATTCCCCTGTATTGGGGCATATAAAGTTTGCAAGACCAAGGGGCCTCTCTTCCTAATGATGGCCCACTAGGCCATCTTGTGCTACATATTCAGCTAGAGACACGAGCTCTGGGGGTACTGGTTAGTTCATATTGTTGTTCCACCTATAGGGTTGCAGATCCCTTCAGCTCCTTGGGTACTTTCTCTAGCTCCTCCATTGGGGGCCCTGTGTACCATCCTATAGATGACAGTGAGCATCCACTTCTGTATTTGCCAGGCACTGGCATAGCCTCACAAGAGACAGCTATATCAGGTTCCTTTCAGCAAAATCTTGCTGGCATATGCAATAGTGTCTGGGTTTGGTGGCTGATTATGGGATGGACCCCTGGGTGGGGCAGTCTTGGATGGTCCATCCTTTCGTCTTAGCTCCAAACTTTGTCTCTGTAACTCCTTCCATGGGTATTTTGTTCCCTCTTCTAGGGAGGAATGAAGTATCCATGCATTGGTTTTCCTTCTTCTTGATTTTCTTGTGTTTTGCCAATTGTATCTTGGGTATTCTAAGTTTCTGGGCTAATATACCCGTATCAGTGAGTGCATATCAAGTGAGTTCTTTTGTGATTGGGTTACCTCACTCAGGATGATGCCCTCCAGATACATACATTTGCCTAAGAATTTCATAAATTCATTGTTTTTAATAGATGAGCAGTACTCCATTATATAAATGTAGCACATTTTCTGTATCCATTTCTCTGTTGAGGAACATCTGGGTTCTTTCCAACTTCTGGCTATTATAAATAGGGCTGCTATGAACATAGTGGAGCATGTGTCCTTCTTACCAGTTGGAACATCTTCTGGGTATATGCCCAGGAGAGGTATTGTTGGATCTTCCGGTAGTACTATGTCCAGTTTTCTGAGGAACTGCCAGACTGATTTCCAGAGTGGTTGTACAAGCTTGTAATCCTACCATTAATGGAGGAATGTTCCTCTTTCTCCACATCCTCGCAAGCGTCTGCTGTCACCTGATTTTTGATCCTAGCCATTCTGACTGGTGTGAGGTGGAATCTAAGGGTTGTTTTGACTTGCATTTCCCTGATGATTAAGTATGTTAAACATTTATTCAATGCTTCTCAGCCCTTCGGTATTCCTCAGTTGAGAATTCTTTGTTTAGCTCTGTACTCCATTTTTTTTTTTTCCAAGATAAATTTTTTTTTTTAATATTTTTATTACATATTTTCCTCAATTACATTTCCAATACTATCCCAAAAGTCCCCCATAGCGCCCCCCACTTCCCTACCCACCCATTCCCATTCTTTTGGCCCTGGCATTCCCCTATATTGGGGCATATAAAGTTTGCAAGTCCAATGGGCCTCTCTTTCCATTGATGGCCGACTAGGCCATCTTTCGATACATATGCAGCTAGAGACAAGAGCTCCAGGGTTCTGGTTAGTGCATCATGTTGTTCCAACAATAGGGTTGCAGATCCCTTTAGCTCCTTGGGTACTTTCTCTAGCTTCTCCATTGGGAGCCCTGTGATACATCCAATAGCTGACTGTGAACATCCACTCCTGTGTTTGCTAGGCCCCGGCATCGTCTCACAAGAGACAGCTATATTTGGGTCCTTTCAGCAAGATCTTACTAGTGTATGCAATGGTGTCAGCGTTTAGAAGCTGATTATGGGACGGATCCCTGGATACAGCAGTCTCTAAATGGTCCATCCTTTCATCACAGCTACGAACTTTGTCTCTGTAACTCCTTCCCTGGGTGTTTTGTTCCCAATTCTAAGAAGGTGCACAATGTCCACACTTTGGTCTTCATTCTTCTTGAGTTTCATGCGTTTATCAAATTGTATCTTATATCTTGGGTATCCTAAGTTTTGGGCTAATATCCACTTATCAATGAATACATATTGTGTGAGATCTTTTGTGATTGTGTTACTTCACTCAAGATGATGCCCTCCAGGTCCATCCATTTGGCTAGGAATTTCATAAATTCATTCTTTTTAATAGCTGAGTAGTACTCCATTGTGTAAATGTACCATAATTTCTGTATCCATTCCTCTGTTGAGGGACATCTGGGTTCTTTCCAGCTTCTGGCTATTATAAATAGGGCTGCTATGAACATAGTGGAGCATGTGTCCTTTTTACCGGTTGGGACATCTTCTGGATATATGCCCAGGAGAGGTATTGCTGGATCCTCCGGTAGTACTATGTCCAATTTTCTGAGGAACCGCCAGACTGATTTCCAGAGTGGTTGTACAAGCTTGCAATCCCACCAACAATGGAGGAGTGTTCCACTTTCTCCACATCCTCGCCAGCATCTGCTGTCACCTGAATTTTTGATCTTAGCCATTCTGACTGGTGTGAGGTGGAATCTCAGGGTTGTTTTGATTTGCATTTCCCTGATGATTAAGGATGTTGAACATTTTTTCAGGTGCTTCTCTGCCATTCGGTATTCCTCAGGTGAGAATTCTTTGTTCAGTTCTGAGCCCCATTTTTTAATGGGGTTATTTGACTTTCTGGAGTCCACCTTCTTGAGTTCTTTATATATATTGGATATTAGTCCCTTATCTGATTTAGGATAGGTGAAGATCCTTTCCCAATCTGTTGGTGGTTTTTTTGTCTTATTGATGGTGTCTTTAGCCTTGCAGAAGCTTTGTAGTTTCATGAGGTCCCACTTGTCGATTCTCGATCTTACAGCACAAGCCATTACTGTTCGATTCAGGAATTTTTCCCCTGTGCCCATATCTTCAAGGCTTTTCCCCACTTTCTCCTCTATAAGTTTCAGTGTCTCTGGTTTTATGTGAAGTTCCTTGATCCACTTAGACTTGACCTTAGTACAAGGAGATAGGAATGGATCGATTCGCATTCTTCTACATGTTAACAACCAGTTGTGCCAGCACCATTTGTTGAAAATGCTGTCTTTCTTCCACTGGATGTTTTTAGCTCCCTTGTCGAAGATCAAGTGACCATAGGTGTGTGGATTCATTTCTGGGTCTTCAATTCTATTCCATTGGTCTATTTGTCTGTCACTATACCAGTACCATGCAGTTTTTATCACAATTGCTCTGTAGTAGAGCTTTAGGTCCGGCATGGTGATTCCACCAGAGGTTCTTTTATCCTTGAGGAGAGTTTTTGCTATCCTAGGTTTTTTGTTATTCCAGATGAATTTGCAGATTGCACTTTCTAATTCGTTGAAGAATTGATTTGGAATTTTGATGGGGATTGCATTGAATCTGTAGATTGCTTTTGGCAAGATAGCCATTTTTACAATGTTGATCCTGCCAATCCATGAGCATGGGAGATCTTTCCATCTTCTGAGATCTTCTATAATTTCTTTCTTCAGAGACTTGAAGTTTTTATTATACAGATCTTTCACTTCCTTAGTTAGAGTCACGCCAAGATATTTTATATTATTTGTGACTATTGAGAAGGGTGTTGTTTCCCTAATTTCTTTCTCAGCCTGTTTATTCTTTGTGTAGAGAAAGGCCATTGATTTGTTTGAGTTAATTTTATATCCAGCTACTTCACCGAAGCTGTTTATCAGGCTTAGGAGTTCTCTGGTGGAATTTTTAGGGTCACTTATATATACTATCATATCATCTGCAAAAAGTGATATTTTGACTTCATCTTTTCCAATTTGTATCCCTTTGATCTCCTTTTGTTGTCGAATTGCTCTGGCTAGGACTTCAAGTACAATGTTGAATAGGTATGGAGAAAGTGGACAGCCTTGTCTAGTCCCTGATTTTAGAGGGATTGCTTCAAGCTTCTCACCATTTACTTTGATGTTGGCTACTGGTTTGCTGTAGATTGCTTTTATCATGTTTAGGTATGGGCCTTGAATTCCTGATCTTTCCAAGACTTTTATCATGAATGGGTGTTGGATCTTGTCAAATGCTTTTTCCGCATCTAAGGAGATGACCATGTGGTTTTTGTCTTTGAGTTTGTTTATATACTGGATTACGTTGATGGATTTCCGTATATTGAACCATCCCTGCATCCCTGGGATGAAACCTACTTGGTCAGGATGGATGATTGTTTTGATGTGTTCTTGGATTCGGTTAGCAAGAACTTTATTGAGGATTTTTGCATCAATATTCATAAGGGATATTGGTCTGAAGTTTTCTATCTTTGTTGGGTCTTTTTGTGGTTTAGGTATCAGAGTAATTGTGGCTTCATAGAATGAGTTGGGTAGAGTACCTTCTGTTTCTATTTTGTGGAATAGTTTGTGAAGAACTGGGATTAGATCTTCTTTGAAGGTCTGATAGAACTCTGCACTAAACCCATCTGGTCCTGGGCTTTTTTTAGTTGGGAGACTATTAATGACTGCTTCTATTTCTTTGGGGGATATAGGGCTGTTTAGATCATTAACCTGGTCTTGATTCAGCTTTGGTACCTGGTATCTGTCTAGGAACTTGTCCATTTCATCCAGGTTCTCCAGTTTTGTTGAGTATAGCCTTTGGTAGAAGGATCTGATGGTGTTTTGGATGTCTTCAGGATCTGTTGTTATGTCTCCTTTTTCATTTCTGATTTTGTTAATTAGGATGCTTTCCCTGTGCCCTCTAGTGAGTCTGGCTAAGGGTTTATCTATCTTGTTGATTTTCTCAAAGAACCAGCTCCTTGATTGGTTGATTCTTTGAATAGTTTTTCTTGTTTCCACTTGGTTGATTTCACCCCTGAGTTTGATTATTTCCTGCCGTTTACTCCTCTTGGGTGAATTTGCTTCCTTTTGTTCTAGTGCTTTTAGGTGTGTTGTCAAGCTGCTAATGTGTGCTCTCTCTAGTTTCCTTTTGGAGGCACTCAGAGCTATGAGTTTTCCTCTTAAAAATGCTTTCATTGCGTCCCATAAGTTTGGGTATGTTGTGGCTTCATTTTCATTGAACTCTAAAAAGTCCTTAATTTCTTTCTTTATTCCTTCCTTGACCAAGGTATCATTGAGAAGAGTGTTGTTCAGTTTCCACGTGAAGGTTGGCTTTCTATTATTTATTTTGTTATTGAAGATCAGCCTTAGTCCATGGTGATCTGATAGGATGCATGGGACAATTTCAATATTTTTATATCTGTTGAGGCCTGTTTTGTGACCAATTATGTGGTCAATTTTGGAGAAGGTACCATGAGGTGCTGAGAAGAAGGTATATCCTTTTGTTTTAGGATAGAATGTTCTGTAGATATCTGCCAGATCCATTTGATTCATAATTTCTGTTAGTTTCACTGTGTCCCTGTTTAGTTTCTGTTTCCATGATCTGTCCATTGGTGAAAGTGGTGTGTTGAAGTCTCCCACTATTATTGTATGAGGTGCAATGTGTGCTTTGAGCTTTACTAAAGTTTCTTTAATGAATGTGGCTGCCTTTGTATTTGGGGCATAGATATTCAGGATTGATAGTTCCTCTTGGAGGATTTTACCTTTGATGAGTATGAAGTGTCCCTCCCTGTCTTTTTTAATGACTTTGGGTTGGAAGTCAATCTTATCAGATATTAGAATGGCTACTCCAGCTTGTTTCTTCATGCCATTTGCTTGGAAAATTGTTTTCCAGCCTTTCATTCTGAGGTAGTGTCTATCCTTTTCTCTGAGGTGAGTTTCCTGTAAGCAGCAAAATGTTGGGTCTTGTTTGTGTAGCCAGTTTGTTAGTCTATGTCTTTTTATCGGGGAGTTGAGTCCATTGATATTAAGAGATATTAAGGAAAAGTAATTGTTGTTTCCTGTTATTTTTGATGTTAAAGTTGGCATTTTGTTCTTGTGGGTGTCTTCTTTTAGGTTTGTTGAGGGATTACCTTCTTGTTGTTTCTAGGGCGTGGTTCCTGTCCTTGTATTGGTTTTTTTCTGTTATTATCCTTTGAAGGGCTGGATTCGTGGAGAGATAATGTGTGAATTTGGTTTTGTCGTGGAATACTTTGGTTTCTCCATCTATGTTAATTGAGAGTTTGGCTGGGTATAGTAGCCTGGGCTGGAATTTGTGTTCTTTTAGTGTCTGTATAACATCCGTCCAGGATCTTCTGGCTTTCATAGTCTCTGGTGAAAAGTCTGGTGTAATTCTGATAGGCTTGCCTTTATATGTTACTTGGCCTTTTTCTCTTACTGCTTTTAGTATTCTATCTTTATTTAGAGCATTTGTTGCTCTGATTATTATGTGTCGGGAGGTATTTCTTTTCTGGTCCAGTCTATTTGGAGTTCTGTAGGCTTCTTGTATGTTCATGGGCATCTCTTTCTTTAGATTTGGGAAGTTTTCTTCTATAATTTTGTTGAAGATGTTTGCTGGTCCTTTGAGTTGAAAATCTTCATTCTCATCCACTCCTATTATCCGTAGGTTTGGTCTTCTCATTATGTCCTGTATTTCTTGGATGTTTTGAGTTAGGATCTTTTTGCATTTTACATTTTCCTTGATTGTTGTGCCGATGTTCTCTATGGAATCTTCTGCACCTGAGATTCTCTCTTCCATCTCTTGTATTCTGTTGCTGATGCTGGTATCTATGGTTCCAGATTTCTTTCCTAGGGTTTCTATCTCCAGTGTTGCCTCATTTTGGGTTTTCTTTATTGTGTCTACTTCCCTTTTTAGGTCTAGTATGGTTTTGTTCATTTCCATCATCTGTTTGGATGTGTTTTCCTGTTTTTCATTAAGGACTTCTACCTGTTTGATTATGTTATCCTGTTTTTCTTTAAGGATTTGTAACTCTTTAGCAGTGTTCTCCTGCAATTCTTTAAGGGATTTTTGTGCTTCCTCTTTATTGTCTTCTGCCTTTTTATCAGTGTTCTCCTGCATTTCTTTAAGTGTGTTATTAAAGTCCTTCTTGAAGTCCTCTATCATCATCAGGAGATATGCTTTTAAATCCGTGTCTAGCTTTTCCGGTGTGTTGGGGTGCCCTGGACTGGGCGAAGTGGGGGTGCTGGGTTCTGATGATGGTGAGTGGTCTTGGTTCCTGTTAGTAAGATTATTACGTTTACCTTTCGCCATCTGGTAATCTCTGGGGTTAGTTGTTTTCGTTGTCACTATTTAAAGATTGGAGCAGAAGCTGTGTTCCACTCACCAGCAGTCTCTAAATCCTGCGGTGGGGGTCGTGGGTAGCTGACGGTACCCCGGTGCTGGTCCAGCCGGAAGAGGCCTGTGGTCCTACTCAGGCCGTTTTTCTGCTTCCCTAACTAATGCAGTCTCTGGTCCCGCGTGCAATTGGATTGGAGCAGAAGCTGTGTTCCACTCTCCAGAAGTCTTAAGATCCTGTGGTGGGTGTTGTGGGTAGCTGGTGAGTGTCAGCTGACCCTGCGCCCCTGCTGCACAGGTGCTTTTCTGACCGGAAGAGGGTTGTGGCCCTATGTAGGCCGGATTTCTCTCTCCCCAACCAGAGCAGTCTCAGGTCCCGCGTGATTGGACTGGAGCAGAAGCTGTGTTCCACTCACCAGCAGTCCCAAAATCCTGCGGCGGGGGTCTTGGGTAGCTGGCGGGTGTCAGGCAACCCTGCGCTCCTGCTACCCTGGCGCTGATCCGGTCGGGTGAGGCCTGTGGCCCTACTCAGGCCAGTTTCTGCTTCCCTAACTAATGCAGTCTCAGGTCCCGCGCAATTGGATTGGAGCAGAAGCTGTGTTCCACTCACCAGCAGTCCCAAAATCCTGCGGCGGGGGTCGTGGGTAGCTGGCGGGTGTCAGGCAACCCTGCGCTCCCGCTACCCTGGCGCTGATCCAGCCGGATGAGGCCTGTGGTCCTACTCAGGCCGGTTTCTGCTTCCCTAACTAATGCAGTCTCAGGTCCCGCGCAATTGGATTGGAGCAGAAGCTGTGCTCCACTCACCAGAAGTCTTAAGATCCTGTGGCGGGTGTTGTGGGTAGCTGGCGAGTGTCAGCAGACCCTGCGCCCCAGCTGCCCAGGTGCTTTTCTGACCGGAAGAGGGTTGTGGCCCTATGTAGGCCGGATTTCTCTCTCCCCAACCAGAGCAGTCTCAGGTCCCGCGTGATTGGACTGGAGCAGAAGCTGTGTTCCACTCACCAGCAGTCCCAAAATCCTGCGGCGGGGGTCGTGGGTAGCTGGCGGGTGTCAGGCAACCCTGCGCTCCCGCTACCCTGGCGCTGATCCGGCCGGGTGAGGCCTGAGGCCCTACTCAGGCCGGTTTCTGCTTCCCTAACTAATGCAGTCTCAGGTCCCGCGCAATTGGATTGGAGCAGAAGCTGTGTTCCACTCACCAGCAGTCCCAAAATCCTGCGGCGGGGGTCGTGGGTAGCTGGCGGGTGTCAGGCAACCCTGCGCTCCCGCTACCCTGGCGCTGATCCGGCCGGGTGAGGCCTGTGGCCCTACTCAGGCCGGTTTCTGCTTCCCTAACTAATGCAGTCTCAGGTCCCGCGCAATTGGATTGGAGCAGAAGCTGTGTTCCACTCACCAGCAGTCCCAAAATCCTGCGGCGGGGGTCGTGGGTAGCTGGCGGGTGTCAGGCAACCCTGCGCTCCCGCTACCCTGGAGCTGATCTGGCCGGGTGAGGCCTGTGGCCCTGCTCAGGCCAGTTTCTGCTTCCCTAACTAATGCAGTCTCAGGTCCCGCGCAATTGGATTGGAGCAGAAGCTGTGTTCCACTCACCAGCAGTCCCAAAATCCTGCGGCGGGGGTCGTGGGTAGCTGGCGGGTGTCAGGCAACCCTGCGCTCCCGCTACCCTGGCGCTGATCCAGCCGGATGAGGCCTGTGGTCCTACTCCTGTACTCCATTTTTAAATGGGGTTATTTGATTTTCTGGAGTCTAGCTTCTTGAGCTCTTTGTAAATATTGGATATTAGTCCCCTATCAGATTTAGGATTGGTAAAAATTCTTTCCCAATCTGTTGTTGGCCTTTTTGTCTTATTGACAGTATCTTTTGCCCTACAGAAGCTTTGGAATTTTATGAGGTCCTATTTGTCGATTCTTGATCTGACAGCACAGGCCATTGCTGTTCTGTTTAGGAATTTAACTGAATTGGTTTCTAAGGTGCAATGAATCAAGTAAGCCTACAGCTTTACTTTGGTTTATGCTCACTTCATCTTCACAGCCTTGGAAAAACCATAGCAACTCAACAAGTGGCAATGAAAATTGAAGCAAGAGTTGGTGGAATAGAGCTTTTGATTATATACTAACCAAACCAACCAACCAACCAACCAAACAAAATAAACAAACAACAACCAACAACACTGTGAGCCATGCAGCAGCTGCCACCCTCAGCAAAATATAGCAAGTCCTTAATGAGCTCATTAGGAATCCCATTTAAAAGTTTATGTACATACTTAAAACCACTGTCCAAAATGAAAAAGAAGATGGGAGCATAGATGAGACAGGAAGAATTGGTGTTTTGTTTATTTGTGTCTCCATAGTATTTCTATGAAGATATGAGAGGAACTTGAAAGTTATGTAGCAGATAGGTAGAATCTGATGGCCCTCTGTTCTCAATAGGTGAAGTCTAAACATGTGAAGAAGACAGCCATCAAGAAGCCAGCAGAGCTATGGAATTACGGAAAGCTCCAGGTATTGGAGCACTAGTGATAAAGGTGGAAAAGGACTTGGATTACAACATTCTGTATCTCAAACCACCCAAGTCAGGAGAAGGAAATTCTGGTTTCCAAAGGCTTGAAATTAGATTGTGTGGTGGTTTAAATGAGAATGGCCCCATGAAATCATATATTTGAATTGGTCCTTAGCTGATAGAATCTGTTTGGAAGGTACTATGCAGTATGGCCATGTTGGAGGACGTGTGTCACTAAGAGTGGGCTTTGAGGTTTCAAAAGCTTATGCCATTCCCAGTTAGCTCTCCCTCTCCTTGCCTTCCCACTGCAAGTATGTAAGCTCTTGGCTACTGCTCAAGCACCATGCCTGCATGCTTGCTGTCATGCTCCCCAATAATATGGCATTAATCCTCTGTAACTGTAATCCCTAGTAAATACTTTAGGTTACATAGGTTGCCTTGGTCATGGTGTCTTGTTATAGAAATAGAAATTACTAAGACAGATAGGATGGCATTGTGGGTGCAACTTATCCTCCTTAGTGAAACAGAGAAGTGAAAGCTCATGTCTCTCTCCTAGCAACCTATCTTGCTGGGGCTTCCCAAACTACAGCAATCTTAGCACTAGCACCTCCCCATATCCAGGTCCTTTACTCCATCCCTAGGTAGGACACTACCAGTCTGTCTCTGAGAAACTGACATGTTTAAATTAAGGCCTAAGGTCATTTGTATTCAGTAGTATTCCTTTACCTATTTCTCCGGGAACATTTTATCTCAGAATGAAAGAATATTTTTTCCTAAATATCATAAAATCTTTAACATTTAAATCCACATGCTAACATTGGTGGACAGTTTTACCTAACTTGCACAATGCTACTACTAGCATAACTGTATCATTATCAAAAGGGCCACTGTAAATCTTTTTAACTTTACCTTATTTATTGTCCTCAGTGAAATGTACCAGCCCACAGAAAGCCATCTCATACACATGGCTGATGGTAATCCAAATACGAATTGACAAAAGTACATAGGTGACAAAGAGATTCTCAAGCATACAAGGGAAACCCAACAAAACCACATATGACAGAACTAAGAGTAAAGACTCTATTTGTAGGAAAAGTCTCCAATTGCATCTGACATAAAGTATTGTACCTTTATCACAGGTTGTTTACAAGAGCGACTGATGATATTTGGCAAAGGGTCTGTTTTTAAGTGGTGACTCTGTCCTGATTACTACCACACTGAACTGATTTCTAACACCTTACTTGGATTGTGAATTTCTTTCATTCCTTTTGATGATTTTTGATTCAACATTTCCAAAATTCTAGGGTTTTTTTGTTTGTTTTTTTCTACTATCACCTCAGAAGATGCAATTTTATTTACGTTTTATTTTTAGAACTCCAAAGTTTGTTACATGTCAAACACATGTATTTAGTTTATTTAGCATTTTAGTTTAAAAACCATGATAAAAGAAATTTGTTCATGACAATTGGTCAAGAATTAAATGTTTCTACAAATCTGACTTCATTTACTATTGCTTTTCTTTTTTTTATTACTATTGTTTTTCATAAGTAAAACATTTGATAAATCTTATAGCAGTTGCATATAGGTGATAGTAATCCTTTATTCTTTGCATAACTAAAAATGCATTATATTCTTATAAGGCATTGTTTTTGCTCTGAGTGATATAATAACTTGTTCAGAAAAACCTTCCCCATAGGAATCAAGTGGGAACTCCAAGATAGGATCATTAAAGAAGGTATGAAATAACACATGGTTCCCAGAAACGTGTGGTGGTTGACTCATTAATATAGAAAAAAAAAAGAGAATTTGCTTTTAAATGCTTAGTGAAAAGAAAAAAAAAAAGAATCATTTAGTAGAAGGCAACTTGAGGAGGTTCCAATAAATGTTCCTAATGCCACTGATTCCAATGCTTGATGAACAATCTGAAAATATTTATGAAAGTAGATAACCTATTGAATTCAACTAGTGAGGACCTGAGAACAATATCTGATTTTGGTTGTCATGATTACATGAGGGACACAAGTACACCAGAGGTCAGCTCCTTTTATCAGTGTTCCTGAAAGTTAATAAGCATTGCTAGGCTACAAAGAGAACCACGAAGTCAGAAGGTCATGCGAGAGTACAGCAAGAGAGGAGAGCATAAAAGGATGCTTTCTAAGCTCATCTTTTGGATAAGTTGTTTGTATTTTATCTTGATGATGAATTGAATCCATCAGAACATTTGAAAAAACTCATGTTGCATTAGGTGTGTTACAATTCCGTTTAGTCCAGATAAAAGCTGCCTGGAGAGAGCAAGGGCATTCTAAGTACAAAAATCAATGCTTTCATTCCTAGGTTGACTTCAGCAATGTAAGTGGTTTCCATACCTGGTGACATCACAGACTTCTGTGCTACTCAATAAAAGCTATGTATTTTGTACCAATGTTGGATTTTTGCCATCTTTATTAAGTAAATTTCATATAACCACACATTAAGTCAGTACACAGATTATGCCAAATCTTTATCCCCTTTACAAGTCTGTTCCAGTGTGGTGATAATACTTTTCATGATTTGCTAGTGGTGTATGTACTATTCTCCCAACTAGATATTAAAGAGAATGGAATAGGTACATTTTGCTTTTGGATAAAATCTATTTCTTCCTTGACCAAGTTGTCATTAAATAGGGCGTTGTTGAGTTTCCATGTGTATGTAGGCTTTCTGTTGTTTTTTGTTGTTATTGAAGACCATCCTTAGGATGTGGTGATCTAATAGGTTGCATGGGATTATTACAATCTTCTTGTATTTGTTGAGGCCTGTTTTGTGACCAATTATATGATCAGTTTTGGAGATGGTATGGTGAGGTGCTGAGAAGAGAGTATAGTCTTTTGTTTTAGGATGAAATATCTTATAGATATCTGTTAAATCTATTTGGTTCATAACTTCTGTTAGTTTCACTGTGTCTCTGTTTAGTTTCAGTTTCCATGATCTGTTCATTGACAAGAGTGGTGTGTTGAAGTCTCCCACTATTATTGTGTGAGGTGCAATGTGTGCTTTTAGCTTTAGTAAAGTTTCTTTTATGAATGTGGGTGCCCTTGAATTAGGAGCATAGATGTTCAGAATTGACAGTTCTTTTTGGTACATTTTTCCATTGATGAGTATGAAGTGTTCTTCCTTATCTTTTTTGATAACTTTAACTTGAAATTCAATTTTATCGAATATAAGAATGGCTACTCTAGCTGCATATGTATCAAAAGATGGCCTAGTCGGCCATCACTGGAAAGAGAGGCCCATTGGAAACGCAAACTTTATATGCCCCAGTACAGGGGAACGCCAGGGCCAAAAAGTGGGAATGGGTGGGTAGGGGAGTGGGGGGGGTATGGGGGACTTTTGGGATAGCATTGGAAATGTAATTGAGGAAAATATGTAATAAATATATATATATCTATCTATATATATATATATATCTATATATATATATATCTATATATCTATATATATATATATATATATATATATATATATATATAGAATGGCTACTCTAGCTTGATTCTTGGGACCATTTGTTTGGAGAATTGTTTTCCAGCCTGTTACTCTGAGGTAGTATCTGTCTTTGTCACTGAGGTGGGTCTTCTGTATGTGGCAAAGTGTTGGGTCTTGTTTACCTATCCAGTTTGTTAGTCTATGTCTTTTTATTAGGGAATTGAGTCCATTGATATTAAGAGATATTAAGGAAAAGTGATTGTTGTTTCCTGTTATTTTTGTTGTTAGAGGTGGAATTATGTTTATGTGGCTATCTTCTTTTTGGTTTGTTAAAAGATTATTTTCTTGCTTTTTCTAGGGTGTAGTTTCCCTCCTTGTGTTGGAGTTTTCCATTTATTATCCTTTGAAGACCTGGATTTGTAGAAAGATATTGTGTAAAATTTTTTTTGTAATGGAATATCTTGGTTTCTTCATCTATGGTAATTGAGAGTTTTGTTGGGTATAGTAGCCTGGGCTAGCATTTGTGTACATCTTAGGGTCTGTATGACGTCTACCCAGGATCTTCTGGCTTTCAGAGTCTCTGGCAAGAAGTCTGGTGTATTTTTGATAGGTCTGCCTTTATATGTTACTTGACCTTTTTCCCTTACTGCTTTTGATATTCTTTCTTTGTTTTGTGTATTTGGTGTTTTAATTATTATGTGATGGGAGGAGTTTCTTTTCTAGTCCAATCTATTTGGAGTTCTGTATGCTTCTTGTATGTTCATGGACATCTCTTTCTTTTAGTATCAGGAAGTTTTCTTCTATAATTTTGTTGAAGATATTTACTGACCATTTAAGTTGGGAATCTTTGGTCTCTTCTATGCCTATTATCCTTAGGCTTGGTCCTATCATTGTATCCTAGATTTCCTGGATGTTTTAGGTTTGGACCTTTTTGGATTGTACATTTTCTTTTACTGTCGTGTCAATGATTTCTATGATATCTTCTCCCCTTGAGATACTCTCTTCTATTTCTTGTATTCTGTTGGTGATGCTTGCATCTATAACTCCTGATCTTTTCCTAAGTTTTCTATCTCCAGAGTTGTCTCTCTTTGTGATTTCTTTATTGTTTCTACTTCTATTTTTTTGATCCTGGATGTTTTTGTTTAATTCCTTCACCTATTTGGTTGTGCTTTTCTGTAATTTGTTAAGGAAATTTTATGTTTCCTGTATAAGGGCTTCTACCTGTTTACTTGTGTTCTCCTGTATTTCTTTAAGGGAGCTATTTATGTCCTTCTTAAAATCCTCTATCAGCTTCATGAGATGTGATTTTAAATCCAAATCTTACTTTTCTGGTGTGTTGGGGTACCCAGAACATGCTGTGGTGGGAGAACTGGTTTTTGATGATGACAAGTAGCCTTGGTTTCTGTTGATAAGTTTCTTGTACTTGCCTTTTGCCATCTGGTTATCTCTGATGTTAATTGGTTTTGCTGGCTGGAGCTTGTCCCTCCTATGGGTCTGTAAGCCTGTTTCAGCACTCCTGAGAGATCAGCTCTCTCCTGGAAGAACCTTTGTAATGAGGGCTATGGAAAAGCTTTAGCTCCTGGTTACAGATGGTGACTATAAGGATCCTGTCCCAGCTGCTCCACTGTTCCTATGTCCTATGTACTCCTGGCTGGTTCCACTTTAGACAGTTATTGGAGAGAAAGTAGAGATCTCACCTCTTGGTCCTGGAGTGAGAGCACTCCTGGGAGACCAGCTCTCTCCTGGCAGGACCTTTGTACAGAGGGCTGTGGAACAGTCTTAGCTCCTGGGTACAGATGGCCTGTATTTCTTTAAGGGAATTATTTATATCATTCTTAAAGTCCTCTATCATCATCATGAGATGTGATTTAAAATCAGTCTTGCTTTTCTGGTGTTTTGAGGTATCCAGGAACTAAAGCAAAACCAACTAACATCAGAGATAACCAGATGGTGAAAGGCAAGCACAAGAAACTTACCAACAGAAACCAAGGCTACTTGGCATCATCAGAAACTCCCACCACAGCATGTTCTGAGTACCCCAACACCCTGGAAAAGCAAGACTTTTTTTTTCCTGTGGTGGGAGAACTGGGTTCTGATGATGCCAAGTAGCCTTGGGTTCTGTTGCGTATGTTCTTGTTCTTGTCTCTTGGCATCTGGTTAACTCTGGTGTTAGCTGGTCTTACTGTCTCTGACTGTGGCTTGTCCCTCCTATAAGCCTGTGTGTCAGCATTCCTGGGAGATCAATTCTCTCTGGGAAGAATTTGGGTATAGAGAGCTGTGGCACAGGGTCAGCTCTGGGGTGCAGTTGCAAACCGGAAGGATCCTATCCCAGGCTGTTCCTTGGTTCCCATGTCCTGATGGCTCTGGGCAGGTCACTCTTGGGCCAGGAATTTGAGCAGAAGTGGTGGTCTTACCTGTGCTTTCAGGTGTGTTAGCACTCCTGAGAGACCTGCTCTTTCCCTGTGGGATCTTAGTATGGAAAGCTGTGGCACAGGGTCAGTTTCAGGTGGAGATCAATGGAGATATTTTAAAAGATCAGTTACAAATATCATTCACCAAAGTCCCTTAAATGTTTGCGGGCAAAGAGAATTTGTTGTCAATTTGAGTTGAAAATAAGTCTTTACATTTCTATTAACTAAATAATCTAATTTACATCTTTACATTTTATCATACCCACACAGACATTGTAAATGATATAATGATAAGCACTTTATCAAGGTACAATATAATTTGATTTAGGTTATCATAGAATATTTTAGTTGCTATATACCTTATTTGATGATATGCCATTAGTTTTAGCTGAAAATGAATCTGTCATTAGGAATAAAGTACTTAATACATTGCTCCTATGGGAATAATAAATCTTTCTTCATAATCTATTTTATGGTATTATTTTTAATAATTTGTTCTTTGGGGATCAAAAGTAGAAATTAGAAATGATTTATTAAGCTTTTATTTCATACAAGTTATTTGCATGAATTCTAAAGAGGATTCAAAAAGAACAAGATGTAATTATAGCCTTAAGAAACTTCAAACATAGTACAAAAAAATAAATGCTACAATAGAGCAAATACCACAGAAAACCCAAGGGAAAATGTACTAGGTGAATTCAGTTAGCTAGCATAAGAATCTTGACAATGAGGGTGGTTCTGAAACACCAGCAGATACTTGAAATCCTCAGTTGGCTTCCTGGATGTTCAAATCTCTGATCCCCATAGTTAGGAATTTCGCTGACATTCACACTGAGAATGCTGGAAACAATACCTATAGTTATTCTACTTAACCCATCCAGAAGAATGCCACAGGGCAGATCTGGAAGTCAGATGGGTTGATTCTCTCCTACTAATGAGATGAGCCATGTAACCTCCCTTTTTATAAAGCACACAACACCCATGCTACACTCTGTAGACCCAAAGAATATAAACACTTAAATGAGGATGCTTGAATCTTACTTAGAAGGGGGAATAAAATAGTTATAGGAGGCAGATGAAGGAGGGGACTGGGTGGAAGAGGGATGGGGAGGGGAATCAGGGGTTTCAGGATCAGATGTAGGGAGAGATGAAAGGGCCAGAGGGACAGGAGAATGAATGGAAATATTCAGCTGGAGGAGGTTGGGGGTTGGGGGATATCTCAAGGATGTGTTAGAGATATGGAATGGAGGAGGCTCCCAGGAATCAATGGGGGTGACCTTAGCTGAAACTCAGCAGTAGGAATATGTAACCTGAAGAGGAGGTAACATATTCTGAAGAGGCAGGAACACCATTGGAGGAATTAGGGACACCAACTCACCTACAAATATTTTGACCCAATATGTATCCTGTCTACAAATAATGCAGGTACAGGGGATGGAGCAGAGATGAAGGGATTGGCCAACCAATAACCAACCCAACTTGAGACCCATGCCATGGGCAAACATTAATCCTGACAATATTAACAATACTCTGTTAGGATTGCAGACAGGCATAACTGCCCTCTGAGAGGCTCAACCCAGCAGCTGACTGAAACAGATGCAGATGCAGCCTAAAATTGGATGGAACTCAGGGAATCTTATGGAAGAGCTGAAGGAAGAATTGTGGGCCCTGCAGGGCAGAGAAACACTACAAGAAGACCAACAGAGTCAACTAACCTGAAACCTTGGGGCTCTCAGACACTGAACCATCAAAGAGCAAACACAGGCTGGAACTAGCTCCCATCTCTAGGACTAGTGCCTTTGACAAGGACCTCCCCCACAGCAATATGTAGCATATATGTAGCTTAGTCTTTATATGGGTCCCACAACAACTGGAGTGGGGGTTATCCCAAAAGCTGTTGCCTGTCAATAGAATATGTTCCCCTAACTGTGCTGCCTTGGTCTGGCCTCAATGGGAGAGGTTTCACCTAGCCTTGCAGAGACTTGATGTGCCAGGGTGGAGGGATATCCTGGGGCAGGCTCCAGACTCTCAGAGGAGAAGGGGAGGGGGACCGAGGAGGGAATGTACAAGGAGAAGACCAGGAGGGAGGGCAGTGATCAGGATGTAAAGTGAATAAATAAAATTAAACAAACCAAGCACATAAACAAAATCCAAAAGACAAACAAACAAACAAAAAATAAGAACATAGTTCATTTCAGCTGGTCTCAGACTAAATCAAAACTTCCAAGTACTGGTATATATCAAGTCTATAAATATGGACACCAACACCATTTAATCTAACTTACTATTAGAGGAGAAGAGAACCTTGCATGCTGAGGGCTGCATGCTATGGCATTTAAATCAAAAGACTGGTTACTTGATCCACAGCTGTCATCTGAGGGAGCACCCAGAATGTCGCCAGTGTTCTGATGGCAAGTCTGAAAAGACTCACCTCACGTGTAATTTGCTATGAGAAACTATTTGTGTGTTTTATTTTTAATTGTGTGAAAACAAAAAAGATAAAAAGAATTCTGTGCAAATAAAATTGATCAAATTCATTCCTTACTTGTACCCAGTTGTGCTGCATTAATGATCCCTGACCACCAATTAAAGTTTTCCACTGCTGAAACTCTTCAGAGCTTTGCAGCGTACAAAGAGTTTCTAAGGCATCATTCTTAGTTTCTCTTCCAAAGACTCCTGGGGACCTTATATTTGAAGGAATGCAGTATAAAATTACCATCAATAACATCTTTTCCCTTGACTTTTAAGCCTTTGGTTGAAATACAGTATTCATATGGAAAACCCCATGCCTAGTTAAATGCACATCTTGATGGATTTGTTTACCAAGATTTCTCCCACTGGGTTACCAACACTCCCAGAATCACTTATAATTGTGTTCCAATCAAACAGCAAGGTGAATGTGCATGGCTGCTAAGAAGATGAGGCCATGTTCTAGACTCCAGGGCATGATGTTGACATATGGGTCCAGTTGGTCTGAATTTAGGTAGTGTCTTTGCAAAGAACTTCAGAAACACATCTGTCACCTAGATCTTCGATGATGGCCACCACATGACTGAGGGTGTTTTCTAGTTCTGCCTCTTCTGAACTGTTACAACTTGGCTTCAACAAGTACTAACAGTATCAAGAAAGCAATCCAGGGGATTCACTGGATAGCTGGGATGTTTTTGTAACAGTATTATTATTTTTAGACAACCAAAGGCGGTACTGCATTTAACCCTATAGCCAGAGGAGACATATTTCTTTTTTTCCTGAATGTCCAGCATTATCTAGATGTTTATTTGGGGTCATTTAAAAACAGTTTCTTTATACTTATCAATTAACATACTATCCTGATTGTGACTATCT
This sequence comes from Mus caroli, assembly GCF_978045245.1. Classification (NCBI taxonomy): domain Eukaryota; kingdom Metazoa; phylum Chordata; class Mammalia; order Rodentia; family Muridae; genus Mus; species Mus caroli. The sequence goes on along the minus strand of NW_028227275.1, from coordinate 27,580,183 downwards.
CCAGTAGTTTTGAGTTCTCCTAGGTCATCCTGGATTCTACACACAATGTTTTACAGGTGGGCCAGATCTTCAGTTTATTAGCAGCTAACACATTCTGAACATTTCCTGGTACACTCTGAGGAGGATCTGCTCACTGTTCCAGGCTGGCTTACCTCATGTGCTTTCTAGAAGGTGAACCTGCTCTCTCTGATGTTCCTCAGACAATGTTCTGCCTTTTCCAGATTATTCAGCAATGGAAATCTGGTGCAGAAATCAGACCTCTCTCTGGTGTAAAATCTTTCTACATCAGCTAACATTTGCAATTCAAAAGATTCTTTATACACTAAAATGTAGGGCCCTTTGCAAACGCATGCTCTGCATTCACTCCAGTTACATGTATGATTATACAACTAATCAGTCTGGATTTGACACTTTCACCATTTCTTGCTTTCAAACAGTTTCTAGGCAGCATGTTTTACCTGTTTACTCAATGGCCCAAAAAGATAGACTTTCTAAGTCATCAGTGCAAATAAATGGATTATACTATTTTTGTCCTTTGTCACCTTCATAATGAACCTAGCACTTTGCTGAAGAAACAGGACTCTTCCTATCACCTAGTATACAAGTTCAGTACACCAGATCAAAATACAGACAAAATATATTCATATATGAAATTCTTGATGCACTAAAATATTATATTTTTAAAGTTAAAAATATATTTTGAGAATTGTGAGTTGGATGTAAATTACCCAAAACCCACACATTTTGATAAACTACTTATGAATAATAAAAAATTCAAGTCTTTATTTTATTGGTATGCCACACAGAGAACTTGATTAAGTGCTGTGTGTGGTAATTTGCTAGGAGGAAGGGTAATTTACTGTGTCAAATCTGAAATTGAATTTTGTATACCCAGGTGTTTTTTGTGTTTGAGTCAGGGCCTTATGTAGCCCAGATGACCTCTTCTAGAGAGTGGCCAGATTATAGGTCTATGTACCTCTACTGCCCCAGCTTAGACCAAACCCCAGGTGAGGATCAAACCTAGGGCTGCAGGTGTGCTAAGCCAGCACACTCTCGGCTTCTATCTCAGCACGATCACATATGATATAATAGAGTGACTGTACATTTCTCCTCCGTATTTCACAAAAAAAGGTACTTTTCTTCAGTAGCTTGAAAGCAGTGGTCTAAAATAAGGCTTGGATTTTAGAAACATCAATCTCACATGATGAAACTATGAAAAATATAGCTTGGGCACTTCTACATACATGGAGACAATAATTGGATATTTGTGTGTTTCAGAGTGGGATATAAAGCAATGCATAAATTGGATTCTCCGGGCATGGTGGCACACGCCTTTAATCCCAGCACTCAGGCAGAGGCAGAGGCAGAGGCAGAGGCAGAGGCAGAGGCAGAGGCAGAGGCAGAGGCAGAGGCAGAGGCAGAGGCAGAGGCAGAGGCAGAGGCAGAGGCAGAGGCAGAGGCAGAGGCAGAGGCAGAGGCAGAGGCAGAGGCAGAGGCAGAGGCAGAGGCAGAGGCAGAGGCAGAGGCAGAGGCAGAGGCAGAGGCAGAGGCAGAGGCAGAGGCAGAGGCAGAGGCAGAGGCAGAGGCAGAGGCAGAGGCAGAGGCAGAGGCAGAGGCAGAGGCAGAGGCAGAGGCAGAGGCAGAGGCAGAGGCAGAGGCAGAGGCAGAGGCAGAGGCAGAGGCAGAGGCAGAGGCAGAGGCAGAGGCAGAGGCAGAGGCAGAGGCAGAGGCAGAGGCAGAGGCAGAGGCAGAGGCAGAGGCAGAGGCAGAGGCAGAGGCAGAGGCAGAGGCAGAGGCAGAGGCAGAGGCAGAGGCAGAGGCAGAGGCAGAGGCAGAGGCAGAGGCAGAGGCAGAGGCAGAGGCAGAGGCAGAGGCAGAGGCAGAGGCAGAGGCAGAGGCAGAGGCAGAGGCAGAGGCAGAGGCAGAGGCAGAGGCAGAGGCAGAGGCAGAGGCAGAGGCAGAGGCAGAGGCAGAGGCAGAGGCAGAGGCAGAGGCAGAGGCAGAGGCAGAGGCAGAGGCAGAGGCAGAGGCAGAGGCAGAGGCAGAGGCAGAGGCAGAGGCAGAGGCAGAGGCAGAGGCAGAGGCAGAGGCAGAGGCAGAGGCAGAGGCAGAGGCAGAGGCAGAGGCAGAGGCAGAGGCAGAGGCAGAGGCAGAGGCAGAGGCAGAGGCAGAGGCAGAGGCAGAGGCAGAGGCAGAGGCAGAGGCAGAGGCAGAGGCAGAGGCAGAGGCAGAGGCAGAGGCAGAGGCAGAGGCAGAGGCAGAGGCAGGTGGATTTCTGAGTTTGAGGCCAGCCTGGTTTACAGAGTGAGTTCCAGCACAGCCAGGGCTGTACATTGAAACCCTGTCTCGAAAAACCAAAACCAAAAAAAAAAGAAAAAAAAAAAAAAAGAAAGAAACAAACTGAATAAAATTAAAAAAGATAAATAAATAAATTGGATTCTCCAAGTCTTTTTAAAGTTCTAACTAAATGTTCAAACTTGAAGAGGACAACGATAACACTAGTTAGTTGGAGGATGAAAAGGGACAATGTCCATACACACGTTTTAACTCCTTTTCATTGCTATGGAATTCACTCCCTTTGTGTTTATTTTCACACATTCTGGCTGTTCTCAGTGACTTGAAATCAAGGACTGAAGCATGATGTGTACCCAGCACCACCGAATTCCTATACACCCTAAAGTATCTGATCTGGTGTTATCCTCTTTAAACACACACAGAAGAATAAGCAGCAGGCGGGCCTTCCTGAATGGCTCCAAGCACTAGGCTTGAGAATATATTGTACTGCATTGTATTAGGAAACCAGGAAGTCGAGGCTAGATGATTAGGGTTTTAAAGAGAAATATTTCTGACCTTTAGATTGAGGACACGACTGGCTTTTAAAAGGCAGTTTCATTAGCTTCTAATGTTAAGCTTCTGGATTCTTGTCAGGTCCAGGTCCAGGTCAAATTGACCCTTTAGGCAAAGAGGAATATTTTTGTTGTGCCGTGAACAAAAATAGGGAACAAACAAGAATTTCCTGCTCATAGCGTTCATTTGAGTGTTTTTAATGAGCCAGAAGTGCCCTCATAGTTTGGGATTCCTGAAGGGTGGGTGATGGACAAGGGAAATGTGAGGAATGGAGGAAACAGTATCTTTACAGATCACTCCAAGGATATGATTAACCATCTCTAGGAAGCAGGAGAAACAGGGAGAGACAGCTTGGTATTTAACCTGGAGGTGCAGTTATGTGCTTGTTGGATTCTCCTTTGGTGAATTTCTGCTTAATGCCATGGCTTGATTGAAAGTAGATCGCTGAGATTTAGAAATCCCCAGTTGCAATGAATGGAGAACCGTCACTCACAGTAGAGGGGGATCCTAAGTGATTGGACCTAACGGCTTGCCATCAGTTCTAATCGAATCAGTATGAGGCTGGGTGGAAGCATGGGTGTTGGACCCACACAGAGTTTCAGTGACAAGGGAAAGAAACTACGGAGCTTAGACCACTCGTAGGGATAAACAGCACAGGATTTGCTTTTGGAGTCTACTATGGATTCTCTAAGTAGACTTGGAAAAAATGTGATTTCTCTCTCTCTCTCTCTCTCTCTCTCTCTCTCTCTCTCTCTCTCTCTCTTAATCTACAAAGACTAAGTGCAATTCTTCTACACATTCACAATTCTAGACCTGACTTTTATGTGACCATGAAGTGACACTTGGTAAGACACTAATGACCCCAGGATAAGGCCTGTGCATGGAGCAGAAAAAGTTAAATGATTAATTTGCCAAATTCAATTGCTAGGAAAAGATGGGACCAGTCTAGTCAGTATAAATCAACAACACATTTAGAAACTATTTTCAGGAGTATCAGACAACAGTGCTGGAGAGTCTGAAAACCACAAGAGATATCGAAGCTAGGGGCTGCAGAGCTTCCAGGGGCCTGTGAGCACTGACAGAAGATGTTAAAATTACTACTGAGGAGGCATATTTAATTATGAAGGGCCCGAGAGCAGTGGAGTCCTTGGAAGGCTTTTTTAGTTTTACAAGAAATATGATAGGCAGCATCTTCAGATACAATCACAAAATACAATTAAAATGCTCAGTCATCCCAAGAAACGTATGCATCTCCCTACAATAATATAAAATAATTTCTTGTTAGCCTGAATGCACAGGCCAATCTCCAATAATAGAGATGTTGAGGCACGAAGTTTACAAGTTCAAGGACAGGCTGGCAACTCAGTGAGACTTTGTAACAAACCAAACCAAACCAAACCAACCAACCAACCAACCAAAGAGGTATTGGTATGGCTCAGAAGTAGAGAACTTGTTTACTATGAGTAAGGACCTAGGTAATATCTAGTAAGGAAAAATATAAGAGCCTTTTTGGAAATAGGTGTTTAAATAGGGGTAGGCTTTGTTCTCAGTTCCCTTTGCTCTTCCTAGGTTGCCTCATGCAGCCTTGATATGAGTGCTGGTGTCTATTTTTGTTGTATATGGTTTGGCTGATATCCTGAGAGGCCAGTTGTATTCTGAGGAAACATAGGAGGGGTGGTTATAGGGATGGGTGTGTGGGAGAGGGGTGGAGGGAGAGAACTGTGGTTGATATGTATTGGAAACAAAAGAAAAAAGTAAAATTGAAGTATGCTAACTTCCTCTCACCACAGCATGTGCATCCCCACTTCCTTATGGAACCCTTTGTTCACACATGTCAATCATATAGCCCTTTGGCTGAGTCTTTCCAGACAAACCCCACCCACTATCTGCTGATGTGATGATACACCAGCCTCTCCCTTCAGCGCTACAATTACTCCAACTTCTCCCCATCCCACTTTCCCCCCTGCCCGCCCCCAGCTCCCAGCATTCCATATTCTCTTTGTTCTCATTTGTGAAGTACATTGTAGAGATTTGGGTAAATCTCAAAAATGAGCACCTACCTGGAAGAAAAAAATGTATCTAACACCTTTTCAAGTTTTAAACCTCTAAGTCCTCATCTTTCTGAAATGCCTTAAATGCTATTTCATACTGTTTTTTCCTTTCTCATTATATAATTTATGATACAAAATGAGCATCTTCTTAACATCTTGGAAACTTTTCACACTCTAAAATGTGTGTGGTCTACCAGAAGATTTTTGTTTATATTTTTCCTTTCTCTTTTTTCTTTTATTAAAATGTTAGTTTATTAAAATTTTGATTCATATTATAGTCAATGAAGGTCAAATATTTACGTAAGGTGTATGAAAACATGAATAACATACAATAGAGAGTACACAGCTTGTGGCACTGTCTTAGTTAGGTTCTTATTGTTTATTGCTGAATTAAAACACAGCAATGTAATTTTAATCTAATTGCAATAATAGAAAGCTGTTTGTTCTCCCTTGGCTATTAAGACAGAGACAGTGATTTTTTTCTTGTTGTTTGATTGTGTTTTTATCTTTAAAATATTTTAAATTAAAAGAGAATTATATTTTCCTCCTATTTCCTCCCATCTGCTCCTACCAGGTACTCTCCCTACAAACTCTCCTGTGTTTCCATCTACTCTTAAATTGAGAGCATCTTTTTCATTGATTATTATTATTATTATTATATACATACATATATACATATGTATGTGTATATGTGCACAAATATATAAATACAGTCTAGTAAATCTTTTTTGTTATTTGTATGTATATGATTTCAGAGCTGACCATTTGTGTAAAGGTAGTTTTCCAACTCCAAGTTAGTATGTCTACTTGTATTGGCATTGCCACAGTCTAAATCTTATACTTCTGAGCACAAATAAGTGTGGCTACTATCATCAAAGAAGCTTCCCTTTAAAGCAAGCAAACAGATGAAGCACAGAAAACCACAAGTGAACACAATGTCGAGGCCAGCAGATCCTGGAAATCCCAGCCCCAGTGGATACACCTATATCATAGCTCCTAGATCTATGGCTCAGGGAGCATTACAGAAGAAGGGGTGGAAAGAGTGTAAGAGCCAGGATACCAGGAAGTCTCACATGAAACAGTCTCACCTATAAACGGTTACATAAAAAACATCTTATACTTTCCTGTTATATATTTTACAATTTAGATGCATAAATGGGATAGCTGGCAACTGAATATATAATAAAAATCTATTAATTTTAAAGTGATTTCTTGTTACAGAAAGTAGACAGGAGAAAAACAAGTTTAAATGGATGTTTCAGGGATAGCAACCTAAAGATTTTTTATTTATATTATTACATATTTCTCCTCTTTTTGCAATCTTTTATGTTGTATTAAAAATTAGGTCTATGAACATAGTGGAGCATGTGTCCTTCTTACCGGTTGGAACCTCTTCTGGATATATGCCCAGGAGAGGTATTGCAGGATACTCCGGTAGTACTATGTCCAATTTTCTGAGGAACCGCCAGACTGATTTCCAGAGTGGTTGTGCAAGCTAGCAATCCCACCAACAATGGAGGAGTGTTCCTCTTTCTCCACATCCTCGCCAGCATCTGCTGTCACCTGAATTTTTGATCTTAGCCATTCTGACTGGTGTAAGGTGGAATCTCAGGGTTGTTTTGATTTGCATTTTCCTGATGATTAAGGATGTTGAACATTTTTTCAGGTGCTTCTCTGCCATTCGGTATTACTCAGGTGAGAATTCTTTGTTCAGCTCTGAGCCCCACTTTTTAATGGGGTTATTTGATTTTCTGGGGTCCACCTTCTTGAGTTCTTTATATATATATTGGATATTAGTTCCCTATCTGATTTAGGATAGGTAAAGATCCTTTCCCAATCTGTTGGTGGTCTTTTTGTCTTCCAACCGGTAAGAAGGACACATGCTCCACTATGTTCATAGCAGCCTTATTTATAATAGTCAGAAGCTGAAAAGAACCCAGATGCCCCTCAACAGAGAAATGGATACAGAAAATGTGGTACATTTACACAATGGAGTACTACTCAGCTATTAAAAAGAATGAATTTATGAAATTCCTAGCCAAATGGATGGACCTGGAGGGCATCATCCTGAGTGAGGTAACACAATCAATCACAAAGGAACTCACACAATATGCACTCACTGATAAGTGGATATTAGCTCAGAAACTTAGGATACCCAAGATATAAGATACAATTTGCTAAACACATGAAACTCAAGAAGAACAAAGACCAAAGTGTGGACACTTTGCCCCTTCTTAGAATTGGGAACAAAACACCCATGGAAGGAGTTACAGAGACAAAGTTTGGAGCTGACACGAAAGGATGGACCATCTAGAGACTGCCATATCTGGGGATCCATCCCATAATCAGCTTCCAAACGCTGACACCATTGCATACACTAGCAAGATTTTGCTGAAAGGACCCAGATATAGCTGTCTCTTGTGAGACTATGCCGGGGCCTAACAAACACATAAGTAGATGCTCACAGTCAGCTATTGGATGGATCACAGGGCCCCCAATGGAGGAGCTAGAGAAAGTACCCAAGGAGCTAAAGGGATCTGCAACCCTATACGTGGAACAACATTATGAACTAACCAGTACCCCGGAGCTCTTGACTCTAGCTGCATATGTATCAAAAGATGGCCTAGTGGGCCATCACTGGAAAGAGAGGCCCATTGGACACACAAACTTTACATGCCCCAGTACAGTCACATGTCTGTATGGATGCTTCCAGATACCAACAGGTGACTATTTGCTATATTGATATGAGCAGGCCAATCTACAATTGTAGAACAAGCATTTGAGATGAAGTATTTGAGGAGTTGGTGCCATTTAGTAAATTTGGCTATTTAAGAAGTTAGCTAAAGCAATTTTAAAACTCACATTCAGTAAACCTCATTATATAACCAGTTGTGTTCACTTTTAAAGAATTACACGTATATGTAGCCCAGGCTACCCTTGAACTAATAGCCCTCTTGTGCAGCTTCCTTGATGCTGAAATAACAGGAATATGACATCATGGCCACTTGCACAGAGTTTTCCATTCTACACATGGAAAGAACAGCAGATTACAGAAGTACATTCATTACATAAGCATGTAGTATCTATCATTTTGCTAGTGACTAGAAATGCAGACTTGAAGGCCAGCTTCTTGCTGTCAAAGTCCTATTATCACCAGCGTTCACGCCACTATCGATCCTTTTCCTGGGCAGAGGCTTCTAGGTCTGATGCAAGCTCACTTGTCTGTGTCTGCTTTTATTGTTTGTGCCTTTGGAATTCTAGCCAAGAAACTCTCCACACTGCCATCACGAGGCTTTAAACATTTCAAGTATTTTAACCATTTTGAATCGGTGTCTATCTATGGATGGAGACAAAGAAGCAAAAGCAACCCTGCTTCCTCCTGTATTTCTCAAGTGGCTTCATTGCATAACTGTATAGAAAATGAAGGCTGTGCTTATAACACTTCAAAAATCACTCTGCCTGCCACTACAAAAGCAAACAGAACAATTTGTGTTTCTTTTTTTTTTTAAAAAGATCTATTTCTTTTTTGTATGTGTATAAGTGTTGTGCCTGCACATATGTATATACATTGTATATGTGCTTGATGCCCCCACAAGCCAAAAGAATATATGGAATTCTTGAAACTGGAGTTCCAGATGGTTATAGGACACCATGTGGGTTCTGGAGACAGAGCATAGATTCTCTCCAAGTGATTATGTGCTCTTAACTGCTGAGCCATCTCTCCAGCCATCACTGAGAGGTAATGAGGGCAGAGTAAGAGGGTTGTTTCCTGGTTCTGGTCCCGTTCCACACAGTGTAAGTGAATGTTGGGTATCGGGTAGTCGAAGATAGAGGAAATACCATTTTCTTTGTTTTTTGACAACATGTAATATTAAAGTTTTTCATATTCAATTATAAATTATCTAAAAAATATTTACTTGGGGTACTACCAGATACTAGAAAATAACTCAAGAAACATTTATTAGATTAACAAAACAGGATAGCGATTATTTTAAAAATTTCAACTGAATTCTGATTTTGTTTCATTCTTCCAATCTTAGTTTTATCAAGAGAGGTATAAACTTATAACCAAGGTGCTTATAAATAACAATAAAATGCCTTCATCTACCTGTACTAATATTTTATGAATATACTCAATTTGTGTTTAAGTAACTCAATTATAATAGTGACCACACACACACACACACACACACACACACTTTTATTATTGCTACTAAGCCATTCCATACATCAGATGTTCATAATTGCTATTGTTATTTACTCAAGTTCTAAATTCCCATCTGTCTGACCATATAACAATGGGTAGTGCCAAGAGAGTGAAATGAAACCAATTTGCTTCTAAGTAATTCAGTTGTGGGTGTTTGTGGTGACAGCAAATATAAAAAACAGAAGAGTAGAAAAAAAGCATTCATTTGTAGAAACATAGAGCCTCAGATGAGAAATTGCTCTCCACAAGGGCTATCTTATAAGAGCTATTGTATTCCTAGAGTTTCCCCCAGTATGCCATTACATGAAAATTTAAAAGCAGACTGATTCTACTTCAATACCTGATGGTCAACGACAAGAATACATACACATGCACACAAACATACAATATTTAGTCACAAACACACACATGCACATGTACACATATATGCATATGTATATACAAATACACTTGTGCATATACAAACAGGCACACACGCACACATAAAATTTGTATGGCTTAAATTTCATTCTGTTGTATTTGTTAGGTAGAGGAAACTAATGATATCTGTAGTTAAAAACCATAGGAAAAACAACCTACAAATTATTGAATTTAATAGATGTAATGCCATGTATACACTAGAACCTTGGCAACTTGGCAGCTTACTTCTTTGGGGAAGGGATTATTAGGAAAACAGAGTCTTGATTTATCAGATTAAAAAAAAACCCAAAAAATACAAACTAACATTTGTCCAGCTAAAGTTCCCCATAGCAACAATCTACATAGACAAACCATTAGCTAATTGTGTTTATGCTTCTTAAGCAATGGAGTTTATTCTGACAATGTGACTGCTAAGAAATGATTAGCAAACTGCTTATTCATTCTCTATATCTTGTTTGGGAAACAAAGCATGACAAATAGCAATCTAAAGGGAAAACAGAATCCTGGGATGCACCTGCAATCTTTGCAGAGAACTAAAGTGTCTGAGGCTTGAGGGATTGGCTTTCAAAAGAACGTACCCGTGGTGCCACCTGCTGGTGAGCATTGGGTCATGCGGTCTAAAAGGACAGTCCTCTTAGGATTGTCAGATTTATGGAGATGCTTATCTCCCCAGAGCATCGATTGATCTTGCAAAAGAGCCAAACAATTATAATAATCTAATTACTTCTAATTATCATACTATAAAGTACACAATTACATCAGTGACATCAGTGACAAAGCAGACTGTATGAGCAAACTGTCTATTAAAGAAACAAATGTTCTATCCAGAAGATTTTCATATATTTTATGCTGAATTTGTCATGTTCTAGCTCTTATTTCAAAATATTCTGTATTTTTCAGTGATAAATTTATGTGATGTTATATAGGAACATAGTTTTCTAAAATACACTGAGTATATCTTCATGTATTCTACGGAAGAGTATATATCTCTTCTAAAATGACTTCCAAAGACTACACTGCATGTATAGATAAGAGCCATCTTGATTCAATTTTGTCCCTCCTGTGGCTGGGGAGAGATGGTAGACTAAGAATAAGCTGAGTAAATGTAACACTTATGAGTGATGAAATATAGCTCAGAACGTTATAAATATATGAAGAATGAATGTCACATTCTCCAAGAAATTAGCATTCATTTCTTGTTTCTTTTACATGAATATTATATATGCGTATATGGAAATGTTCAACACTAGGTTTCTGTTTTACCTCATAATGAACAGTATCCCCAATCCACAAAGGGACTCAGAGCATTGTTGATCTTAATTATTGATCAAAAGAACTACAGGAACAAAAGTAGTGCTTGGTAGAAAGCATTCCAAATAAAAGCACATAAGTGGCAAACAGAAAACATCTCAGCTTCTAGCAGCACAAACAGCAATGATTTGCTTCCTGATTCTTTTCTTTATTCATTCAAATATTTAAATCATCTAAAGGCTAGAGAATAAAAATGGACGATGGTGACTTAATCTGATACTGAGCTTCAGAGACTCTCAAACAGGTTTTATGTTGTTAATTCTCCAATTTTCATTCAGCTCACAGTGTGGAGTATAGAACGCGTCTCTTCTCTCTACAGCCTTCCTATGTGCAGCCCCTCTTCAAGCTCAGGTAATGATTTTGGAAGACAGATTAATTAGCACAGGACTTCCGCAGGTCTCAGGCCTCCTCCACCTGTGCACATGTCCCCTTTGCCTCATGGTACCTAGCTTTCAGCAGAGGCCCATTCCTTGATTTCCCAAGAACAGGTTATCTGTGGCTCTTCAGGCTTTCTTCTATATAATATATTTCCCCCCTTTAATAGATGGTTTCCATAGGCAAACAAGGACAATGCATCCGTCTTAAAAATACTAGACAAAGCAGTGAAACCAGGTCCTACTGAACTTGCTAAGTAGCAGAAAAATTATTTGCCCAACTATTTACAGAAAAAACTGCCCTAAAGAACCATCTATAATGTGCCCTTTTCAGTAGGACTGGATATCTCCCACACAAAGCAAAATCTGGGTCTTGCAGGTAAAGTGGTCTTACTGTTTTATATAAGTTTTATTTATAAGGCATTCATATGTATTCTATGTTTATTGATAACAAAAATATGTCTGTGACAGAATTTTATAACAGAGCAAGTGTGATGGTTTGAATATGTTTGGCTCAGGGAGTGCCACTAATAGAAGGTGTGGCCATGTTGAAGTAGGTGTAGCCTCGTTGTAGTAGGTGTGCCTCTGTGGGTGTGGGCTCTAAGACTCTCATCCTAGCTGCCTGGAAGTCAGTCTTCTGTTAACAGAAGAAGATGAAGATGTAGAACTCTCAGCTCTTCCTGTACCATGTCTGCCTTGATGATAATGGACTAAACCTCTGATGCTGTAAGCTAGCTCCAATTAAATGCTGTCCTTATAAGTGTTGCCTTGGCCATGATGTTTGTTCACAGCAGTAAAACCCTGAGACAGCAAGGATTACAAAAATGTCTAAAAATTTTGGGATCTAGTATTATGATTTTGATCATTCTATAATGTGAACATATGTTAAAGTGCTACACTGGACCCATAATTTTAGTAATTACAGCAATACTTTCTAATTTTAAGTTCAACACATTTTATTTGAATCATCAGAGACTTGTGCCAGAAAGCAAACATCTTAGTTCTTAAATTTGTTCTATCTTTAAAATGTCTTTGCTAATTTAAATAGGAAAAATGTTTAGTTGATTCAATGATTCAGTCGGTGGTAATGATGTAATTCAGTGAATTATAGCTCTCCCTTCTTTCTTCTCACAGTAACTCTAGATTTGATAGTGTTTGAAAATCTTTTGGTTATTTTAGAAAACTCTGAATGAGACATAGAGTCTCATTCAGTCTGAATTCTAAGGAAAGTACACAGCAAGGTGGCACCAAAGGCCTATTCTTCTGTTAAGTGGTAGCAAGGTGGCCTAGTTTAGAACATCCTATAGTATTAATCAAATGGACATTAAGAGTGAAGATATGAACATACCGCATTACAGATGTAGACATCTTAAGCAAGGGTCATTCTCACATATTAGTGCTAGATAAAAAGGCACACAGGTGACTTGATGCACTTACCAAAGCTTGAAGAAAAACTGGACACAAACTGTCCAACAGCTATGTTAACTTAATTTCTCTACATATCTCTTTCCCCTTGTTAAATGGGGACAGTACTTGTTATTGAGGTGGTTGCTAAGAGTGACACAAGGCATAACAATTTTTACTTCATATTTATAAAATGTTTTTGATATTAGAACCATCATAGCCTTCCAGTTAGCCTCAAAGAGAACTTATGAAGGAAATCTTCCTGTGTTCACTGGGACCAGAAATGGAAATGAGTATAAGCAAAGGTGTGCCAGGTCACCTGCAACGCTAAAATGAGGACAGTGTTACTTACTCAGTGGCTGTGCTGTGTCTACATACCTGATGAGAGGTGAGTCTTAGAGAAAGGACTTATTTTGTTTGTGCTTGGAATGTATACACCATCATAGTAGGAAGGTACGGTGGGTGACAGGGTCTCCATGATTGGGGCATAGTGCAGAGCAAACTCAAATTGCTCTATCCCTTATAGGTGCTGCCAGCTCCCCAAAAGCTCTATCAGCTGAGGACCCCCATATCAAACGCATAAGCCTTCAGTAGACATTCTACATTCAATCCATGCTCAACCACAGCAGTGGGCATCTCTTCTGTTCCTGGTAACTCCTGTCTTTGCAGAGGGTGGCAGAGAAAAAGCTAAAATTGGGTTGTTGTTCATTTAGAGATAGAAAAGTAAGTAGAAATGTATCCAAATTTGTTGTTTTGCAAACAGTGTATTTTTAAAAGACAAGTAGACGAGGTGAGTATAAAAGGTAAAAGTCAAATAGGATTAGTGGTTAATGCTTGCTTCTTCTAAAATTGAGATCTCAGTTCAGAAGCTTCTGGGCAGCTAGGCAGGGCCATTCACACCCACTGAGAAACTGAATTACTTTCCTTCCTATGGAGACCTTCAGGCAAAAATAGCAATGAAACATGTTGCTGGGTCAACAAAGTGCATGCTGAGCAGCTCTTTCCACTGAATTGAAGCATTTACTTCTGGTGGGAAGTGTTAAACAGGAGACTCATAAAACAAAGAAAGCTAGGGAAACGTAGAAGGCACAGGAAGCTCTGAAAATGACAAGATTACAATACTCCTCCTCAAGGTTATAAATGCAGTTAACAATGGCAAGGTGAAGACTCTGGTAGAACTGCCTGCAAGGTGGACAGGGGGCTCCAGGAACACAGCTCTGGGGAGGGAGTGCCATGAACACAGCTCAGGGATTTGTCAGCCATCCTGGGATGGGCTTTGGATGGTGCAGCTGACCTTCAGTCACCCATGCTCAAGAAAATCAATCCAGGAAAGTCTGGAGTTCACCAAGGTATGTTTAGGAGAATGTACTCATTTGGCATGTTGTCAGTGGCAATCTTCAGAGAACAGACATTTGTTCATCTCTCTCCAGGAAAAGTCACACAACAGCACCTGGACACCAAGGCCACAGATACTGCAGTATACCTTACTAATAGTTTAACTTAACTACATCCACTGAGCCTAGCAGAGTTTTCTTCCTTCCTTCCTTCCTTCCTTCCTTCCTTCCTTCCTTCCTTCCTTCCTTCCTTCCTTCCTTCCTTCCTTCCTTCCTTCCTTCCTTCCCTCCTTCCTTCCCTCCTTCCTTCCTTCCTTCCTTCCTCTTCTCTCCCCTCTTCCTCCTCCTCCTCCTCTTCTTCTTCTTGTTCTTCTTGTTCTTCTTGTTCTTCTTCTTCTTCTTGTTCTTCTTGTTCTTCTTGTTCTTGTTCTTCTTCTTCTTCTTCTTCTTCTTCTTCTTCTTCTTCTTCTTCTTCTTCTTCTTCTTCTTCTTCTTCTTCTTCTTCTTCTTCTTCCTTCCTCTCTCTCTCTCTCTCTCTCTCTCTCTCTCTCTCTCGGGTTTCTCGGTACAGCCCTGGATGCCCTTGAACTTAGAAACCTGCCTGCCTCTGCCTCCCAAGTGCTGGGATTAAAGGAGTTTTCAGAGATAGATTCAGTATCCCTGATGAACTAAGATTCCTGCTTTTTTTCAACAAATGTTAAGATTCAAAACTCACCACACACTCCTCCAAATTCGTATTTACTTTTATTTCCTAAAATTCCCACTACAAAGCCTTTTCTGCCAAAAAATTTATTTTCAGTCCCTAGGTTTAAAAGGCATCTCTATTTCTAAATTCTTTGGATAAGCACTGGTTCTCTCCAGAGCAGTCATTCTCTTCACCATTGAATGCCCTCCAAGTTTCAATCCTTAACACTTTTCTATGTGTTAAGCCATTAAATAGGGACTTCTGGCCCTGGTGTGTATGATCCAGAGGAGAACCATAGAAATATATGAGTGGGGAACACTCAATAAGCAAACTATTTTTATGTTTTTTTTTTTTTAAATTCTACCTAGGTAGACATTACAGCTAAGGTACACATTGCATAGTGTATTAAGCCATCACTAAATCACAGTAAGTTATGTGTTAAAAGTATCATACAAAGAGAAAGCCAGGATAACACATAATGCAGGAAAATAGACTTGATAGTAGGGAGATTTCCTGGATGAGATAGTTTTTGGACTGAGTTTTGGTGATAAATAAGAACCTAAACTAAGGTAGAAGGGATAAATAAGTCAATTTTCTTCAATGTCTCACAACTGTTACTAAATTATGACATATTAACAGTAATATCATTTGAAATGCAAGTGAATAAAATGATTAATTAAAAAATAATATAGTAGGAAAAAATCTTTTTCTTCCAGACAGTTTAAGTCACCTTAGCTGGGTATGATGTTACATGTCAGGTTTTGTAGCCTCCACTTAGGAGGTTGTAGGAAACGGACTGCTTGAGTTTATGCATCTTGACCAGCCTGGACAACACAGTGACTGTCTCACAAAAGTAAAATAAAATAAAATAACTTAAACAAGATTTAACCCTATTATCCTTAAGGCTATTAATCTTGAGACAAAAAGAAATCAGGAGCTCACATTTGAGGTTTAAGAAGTCACTTAGAATAAGAGGCAAACCAACTCCTCACAATGAGTTCTGGAAATGACCAATCAGAGTTGGTTTTATTGCTCTGAGTATTACTGGCCAGTCAAGACAAGAAGATCCAAAGGGGTGTGAAAGCTCAGGCTTCCAAGGGATACTGTGTTTGTGGAGGGATGCACTATTCTCCAAACCCTACAAGTGGGAAAGGGGACAATGATTTAGAACAACTCCAGATGGAGTCACTAAGCCTTCATTTCTGACTTGGTACTTGTTGAACTTTAAAGCCCCCGGGAGCTTTGTAGTGCTGCCTAGGCTAGAAGATAGAGCTGTCTGCAAAAACTGAAAAGGTCATGTGAATTTGAGCTCTGCCCCTTGAATCAAGTAGACAAATCACACATTGTCTACCAATCGACTATCAATAAGCAAAGCAAGGGATGAACAACAGTGGAGTTAAAGCCATGCCCTTACAACAAACTTAGCAAGGAGTAAAGAGATGTTCATAGAGGTATTGAAGAAGTATTTCCATTAAGAAAATACCACTAAATCATCACAAGCAGGTTTTACTAAAGTTTAAACCTAAACACAACTGAATCCTAAAAAACAGAGTGGCACTTTCCAGTTAAAATAACGAGAAAGTGAAGCAAGTCACCAATATGTGAGCAAGCAGCCCTTGCTAGAAAGATATGTTGTATAAACATGACGAGTTTGGAGGGCAATGTTGGATAAATTTAAGCCATCTCCTACCCATACTCATAGAGTTTAGGCTCTAAAGCTGAGTTACAATCACCAGGTGACTATAAAGAAAACAACAAAGAGAACAGAAAAGGTCAAATAAATGGAACAGAACAGACATTCAGAGGAAACATGTGCAGATGAGACCTAATATATAGCCAGCAAGGAATCTTGACCCAGAGGAATGAATCCTATATTAAATGAATGGTGCTAATGTAGTTGACAGTCATTCTCAGGAGAAACAAAGTCACCTGTTTTATGCCCTACATAAACCCATATTCTAGGTGGGATAAATATTTAAACATAAAGCATAAAAGTTACATTATTGGAACTAAGGATATTTGTTTGAGTTCATAGTGGGGGAGTGACTTGTCATCATAAAGTCAGAAAGTTTACCATATATTAAAGAAAGAACATACCTGAGTAAATAAAAACCTCAAGAAATTATTATGACAATTGGCATAAACAAAAGTGGAAGACAAATGACAGTCTCCTAAACATTTGTAATAACACAGGACAAACATCAGTACCCTTGTGTACAAAATGGTCTCAGAGAACAGAGCCAGAGAAACAAAGTAGAAGAGATGTCCTCGTTATTCACAGAGGAAGAAATCTAGTGACCAAATAACATGTCTATGAAAAAAGGCTGAATTTTACTTTATGTAATGGACAATACAAATTAAAGCCAAAGTTGTCTATGTTTTTATTCCTTTTGCAGAAATTTAAAAAGTGATATGAAATCAAATATATTCAGTGCTGATACACGTACAGAAAAACATGTTACCCAACATTTAGAAGGCTAGCTACAAAGATGGCTAAGCCTATTAAGACAGATACGTTGACCTACAAATTACACTCAGGGCATATTTATCACACAATATAGTATTAAAATGATGAGGACATAAGCATATGTAGACAAGTATGATTATTGATACACAGCTTTTCGTAGGGAAGGGGCTGGTAACCACATGAATGCCTCTCAATAAACAACAGAGGCAAAAAATAGGAGTGGAAATTTCAAACTCTGGAAAAGTTTATGTAGCTGGTAGTGATGTATCTGAAGGAATGTTGAATGATAGTCTACTCTCAGAGTGGTGCTAGAGCTAATGACTAGTGTCATGATCATGAGACATGAGATTTTAGCAAGAGAGCAACACATTCAGTGAGAAGGGAAGGAAAGACACTTCAATCCACTTGAATAATAAAACATTTCAACAGACAGAATATAGAAATTATAAAAAAATGTTTACCCAATGACCACATGTGCAACTCACAATGTAAAGATAAGAACTGTGAAAAAGAGCATAGAACTCTGCCCCAATGAGACATCTCCAGAGTAGCAGCTTGCAGTGAGAGTTAACTGGATACAGAACCAAGGGTTCAAAGAATAAAGTCAAATAGGACGAGAATAAACTCATGAATTTAAAAGATAATAAAAACAGTTAATAAAAGGGAAATTCAGTACAGAATATGATAGAGGAATTAAGAAAGAAACATACCCAAAAAATAAAATGGATATCTTGAAAGTGAAAAATCTCAGTTAAATAAAAATGTTCAGTAAGAAATATAACTGATAGAATAGATCAGGTAGAAAGGTTAGTATTAAGTTTGAAGAACAGACAATAAAGATAAAATTAAAGGAAAGTACCAACAGGACATGCAACATCTGAGACAGCATGGAATGACTGTGGTGATTTGAATGGAACTGCCCCATAGGCTCACAGTTTGAATGCTTGATTCCTAGTTGGTGGGACTATTAGGAAGGACTGGGTGGTATGCCCCTGTTGAAGGAAGTGTGCAATGGGAGCAGGCTTTGGTGTTTCAGAAGACTCACATTATTCTCAGGATGCTTTCCCTCTACTTCCTACTTGCAGATCAAGATGGGTGCTCTCAGTTGTTCCTGGCAGTATGCCTTTGCTCTGTCATCATGAATCCTAACATTCTGAAACTCTAACCCAATTAAGTTGCTTTGGTCATGAAGGTTTGTCATGTCAGCAATTAAAAAAAAAAGTAACTAATGCAAAAGTTGGTATGAGAGTGTGGCCTATTGCTGTGACAGACTTGATGATATGGTTTGCTGGTTTGTTTGTTGGGATGCAGATGTCTGTGATTTTGGATTAGAAAAGCAGTTTAGTTCTATAAGCAGGATGCAATGGGCCATCCTAGTAGTAACTTGGAAGACAGTAGTGCTTAAAGCAATGTGGACTATGGAGGCCCAGCCAAAGAGGTTTCAGAAAGGATCCATATCAGCAACTGGGAGAGAGAACATTTGTGTGGTATCTTGGCCCAAACTGTGGCTGCTTTCTGTCCTTCTCCTACAAATTTGTCTGAAGCTAACCTGAAATGTACTGAACTGATTCTTCGGTGGAAAAATATTTAAAGAGAGCCCAATATTGGCTCTGAGGTGTGCTTAACAGCACTTGTACTCACGTGGGTATAAGAAAGACAAGATGTCCAGTTTGAAGTGAAAAATGAACACCAGGAAATTTAATATTGGAGCCAAGGCTGGAACTAAAAGGGATGAGATTAAGGAGAGGCCTGGCACTCACTGAAATAAAGGGAGAGGTGTTCACAGGACTAGACCTCACCCAGAGAAGCTTCCAATCTGCAAAAGGAAAAGGCCCGTGGGGTTTCTGCTCTTAAAATGCAACAGCAATTCAAATCTACCCCAAATGTGATCCAAGAGAGGACAGGGTTCACACCAAGTTGGTAGCTAAACTTGGCAGTGCCATCCACCTGGTGCTAGCCAAAGGATTCACTAGTTAAGGGGTGGTAGACACTTCCTCTACAGTTCCACAGAGCCACAGAGGTCAAGTGTGTATCAGGGTCGTGTCCACGTGAAGGCCCTGTGAGGCTATTGTGTGAAGTTTTGAAAGAGAGACTTGGATTGCATTGGAGACACTAAGGTGCCAAAGCTATGGGATATCTGCCAAGAAGGGCTACACACAGAGTGTGGACCCAACCGGAGAGAGATGTATATGACAGGCAGCAAAGCTGAACAGCAGAGTCATATAAGCTACTTGACATTATACATGGAGCTAAAGAAATTAGAGTTTGCCCTGTTGTGTTTTTGTTTTCTGGATCATTTCTGTTTATTGTCTTTAAAAAAAATTAATTTATTTACATGTCAAGTGTTAGCCCCTTACGAGTTTTTCCCCCTCCCAGAAACTCCTATCCCATACCCCTCCCCCTGCTTCTATGAGGGTGTTCCTACCTCCCCACCCTTGATTACCCTACACTGGGGCGTCTCTCAAGCCTCATAGGACCAAGGACCTCTCCTCCCATTGATGCCTGACAAGGCCATCCTCTACTACATAAGCAGCTGGAGCTATGTGTTCTCCTTGGTTTGTGGCTTAGTCCCAGGGAGCTCTGGGGGCTGGTTGGTTGATATTGTTGTTCTTCCTATGGATCTGCAAACCCCTTGAGCTCCTTCAGTCCCTTCTCTAACTCCTCCATTGGGGACCCTGCACTCAGTGCAATGGTTGGCTTCAAGCATCCTACTCTGTATTTGTCAGGCTCTGGCAGGGCCTTTCAGGAGACAGCTGTATCAGGCTCCTGTCAGCCAGCATTTCTTAGCATCCACAATAGTGTCAGAGTTTGGCTACTGTAGCTGGGATGGATCCCCAGGTGGGACAGTTTCTGAATGGCCTTTCCTTCACTCTATGCACTGCACTTTGTCTCCATATTTGCTCCCATGAGTGAGTATTTTGCTATTTTGCTCCCCTTCCTTTTTTTTTTTATTAACTTTATTAGATATTTTCTTTATTTACATTTCAAATGTTATCTCCTTTCCTAGTTTTCCCTCTGAAAATGCCCTATCCCCTCCCCACTTCCTGCTTCCCAACCTACCCACTCCCATTCCTGGTCCTGGCATTCCCCTATATTAGGGCATAGAACCTTCACAGGACTGAGGGCCTCCCCTCCCATTGTTGACCTACTAGGCCATCCTCTGCTACATATATAGCTAGAGCCACAAGTTCCACCATGTGTTTTCTTTGATTGGTGGTATAGTTCCAAAGAGCTCTGGGGGTACTGGTTAGTTTATATTGATGTTCCTCCTATGGAGCTTCAGTTCCCTTCAGCTCCCTGGGTATTTCTCTAGCTCCTTCATTGGGGACCTTGTGCTCTGTCCAATGGATGACTGTGAGCATCCACTTCTGTATTTGCTAGGCACTGGCAGAGCCTTGCAGGAGTCAACTATATCAGGCTCCTGTCAGCAGGCTCTTGTTGGCATCTGCCTAATGACTGGGTTTGGTGGTTGTTTATGGGGTGGATCCCCAAGTAGGGCAGTCTCTGGATGGTCGTTCATTCAGGTTCTCCTCCAAACTTTGTCTCTGTAACTTCTCCCTTGGTAATTTTGTTCCCTATTCTAAGAAGGGGTACAGCAATGGACAGGTAGATCAATGGAATGGAATTGAAGACCCAGAAATGAACCCACACACCTATGGTCATTTGATCTTTGACAAGGGAGCTAAAACTATCCAGTGGAAAAAAAGACAGCATTTTCAAAAAATGGTGCTGGCACAACTGGCAGTTATAATGTAGAAGAATGCGAATTGAGAGAGCTAGCCTACCATGAGTGCCTACAAGACTGTCAGCGTAGGCAAGGGCAGCACTGCTGTCGTGTTTTGATCTTACTTTGGTCCAGTATTTCTTCACAATGTCTTGTTTCATCTCTTTTGCAATGCTGATGTATAGTATTTGCCATTATATGATGGAAGTATGTGATATAATTTTTCTTTGTATAGTAGATTACAATAAAGAGATTGTTTTGAGTTTTAGAAGAGACTTTGAACCTGGACTCTAAAATAGTGTTGAGACTGAAAGACTATTGGAGTTTTGAAGTTGGACTAAATGCACTTTGCATTAGGATTTGGTCATAGCTTATGGGGCCAGGGAGTGGACTAAAGTCATTTGAGTGAAAATGATCCCTTCATAAGCTCATGTTTAAATTCTTGATCCCTAGTTAGTGGAACTGTTTGAAAAGGATTAGGAGGCATGCTCTTATTGAAGGAAGTTTGTCATAGGGGAGAGCTTTGATATTTCAAAACATATTTCATGCCATATTAGGTCTTCTTTCCTCCCTTCCATCCCTCCTCTTTTCCCCTCCCTCCCTCTCTCTCCCTCCCTCCCTCCCTTCCCTCCTGGCTCTTATCTGCAGATTAAGATGTGAATTCTCAGCTGTTCCTATCACCATGCTTCTGCTCTGTTATCATGGACCCTAATATTATGAAACTGTAAGCCCAATTAAAGCTTTCTTTTATAAGTTGTCTACATCATGGTGTATTGTCATAGCAATAGAAAAGTAGCTAAGACAAAGACCAAATTTCAAATATTTAAATGGATACAGAAGGAGAAGCTAAATGTCTAGAAAACATAATAAAAATTACTGTAGCAAACTCCCCTTATCTAGAGAATGAAATATCCACTTAGAAATATGCCATTTGGAACATAAGCAACAAAAGTCCAAAAATGAACTCTCTCTCTCTCTCTCTCTCTCTCTCTCTCTCTCTCTCTCTATATATATATATATATATATATATATATATATACACATATATATTATATATATGTATATATATATATAGATATATATATATAATTATATATATGTATATATATACATATATATAATTTTAATTAAAATAAATTATTAATTATTTTCTTTGAGAACCATCAGAACAACAGCAGATCTAAAAGCAGAAGAAGGACACGGAATGATATATTTTTAAAGTCTATAAGACAGTAATTTCCAACCCAGATTACTACATATCACTTAACAATAACTCTGAAAGTTAATGACCTCAAGTTTCCAATTAAAAATTACATATTAGTAGACTGAATTAAAACACAGGACCTACATGCTTATTGCCTGCAAGAAACTATACCTTATGGAAAGAGGATGAAAATTGGCATTCCAATCAAACAGGACTTATTTAAAAAGCGAGTATTGCTATATTGATATTCAGCAAATTATATTCTAAATCAGTTTCACATTGATTATAGAAAGTTCATCATAAGGATATAACAACTCTAAATATATACACACTGGACATTAACACACCTATTGGGACATCCAATTTCATAAACAACGACTCACCCCCAAAACCCATCTGGATTCAATGGGACAAATTAACATCATTACAGCTGGAGTGATGTTTTCCGTACTCCATTGCCATTGGCTTTGTGGCCACACAAGGTTGGGGGTTCACAAATTACATTCCCTAAGAATGGAGTTGATAGTAATGCCTAGGTTTGCATTGGGGATGGAAATAATTTTGGCAAAAGTAGCAAAGCTATAGAGAAGTAAGCTATAAAATCCTAATCATATGGTCCCTGAGGCTTCCTGATTCTCCCAGTGGGGAGAAGGAATAAATATAATTAATAATTTTCAGAAGAAAAAAGTACTTATGTTTTATAAAACACAAAATAGAAAAGAAGATAATTAAATATAATTCACGCTACACTGAAACGATAGCCAACAAATTCAGGTAAAATATGGTATTATGTTGATTCTACAGCCTAGACATGGTTTAGACAGAGACAGAAAATGAGAAGGACAGTCATCCAGCTACTCAGAGTTAATAAATACTCTGTTGGCCTGGCAGCACACCTTAACCTCTGTACAAACTTTCCACATTTGGTTGCTTAGTAAATGCATTCTCATGGGTCTGGGTTAATATCTTGTGGTGAGTGCTTTATAACACAGTCATAGTGTTTTTCCACATTCTATGCATTTTCTAGTCTAATCTGGGGAATTGCAATATATATCTGTGCCAGTAGATGGCAATATATGACTTTGAAAGTAGATATCTCCTACTCTCTTAATATACCCAATAAAAATTAGGTATCCAATTTTCCCATCCGCCAATGAAGACAGATGACAGTTACCAACTAGAAAAGATATCTGCACTTAAACCACATTCCTAAGTTACCTATTTTTATAATAGAGTCTGGAAAAATACAGGAAATCCAATTCTATATACATATTCTAGCCATTGCACATTTTATTTTAAAAACCAAAAAGCAAAGATAGCTAGCTAGTGTCAATAACTCTATACCAATTGCTACACATAAATGCTGTTTCAAAAGAAAAAAATGAGAGACTTGGATATTAATGACTTTTCAATAGTTTGTGAAAAAATCGAATAACACACATATGTACATGCTAAAGTTGGTGGTGGTGATGTGTGTGTGTGTGTGTGTGTGTGTGTGTGTGTGTATAAGCCAGTACCTTACTATGTACCCCACTCAGGCAGGCCTCAGATTTGTAGTGCTCTTGACCTAGCTGAGATGAAAGGGATTCCATGATGTGTGGTTTTAAAGCAGTCCTAAGAAAAACTAAAATAGACACCACTAGTGATTGTCCTTACTCATTATTTTATTCCAACTCCTGCATCTACATACAGTACTTTATGTGAGTTTGGCTCTCATGAAATTGCCAGTATTTGACCATTTTGCCTGATTAGATCACAATTCTGTATATGCCAACTTAAGTAGCCACTTTTTTATTGTTGCTGAGGCAAAATACACCATAAAAACAGCATAATGAAGGAGGGTTTATTGGCTTACACTGAGGTCACAGTCTATCACATAGCTTGAATCAGGAGAGCTCAGAGTCATCCTGAGTTGGCTCCAGGCAAAGCACTCCATGCTGGTTTCCTGACCCTTCTTCTGAATACACCTGTGTGGCCTGGGAAATATTGAATTTGCACAGCCATTTACCATCTTGGTTCTATGAAAATGGAGACTCACAGCTGGAAGAGTAGCACCACAGGGACAGGCTCCAACCTCAGAGAGAACACTTCTGAGGAGACCCACTTGTCTTTTCTCAGGTAGATACAGTAATTAAAAACTGACCACTCAGCTAGATGCATCAACAGTTCCCAGGTTCACAATGAATTTCTACCTTAGTCAATAAAATCTTTATAATGCTTTAATAGTTTCTTTGCATATGAAAAGAGAATATAAAAACAATATTGGATTTGTTTATACAGATAGGACATTCTGTTTATCTATAGCTCACCGTATTCCTCCTTAAAATATGTTAATTTTAGTAAGAAAAAATATTTACCTTTTCTTTATTCGAACAAAGAAATTTCCTTATCATTTTTCTTTTATAAATTTAGCTCTTTTAACATGATTTTTAGCTCTGTGAGGATAATTTATGCTCTATGACACTCACCTACTCATCCATAAGGCTAAGTAACTTCATCCAATAACAGTAAACACTTAGTAGTAACCCAGAGAAGGAGACAGGAAATGAAGCAATCCAGTAGGAAGCCATGAGGAATGAATGACTTTTTTCAGGATGGCCACAAAGACACTGCTCTTTTGGGCCACACTACTGCACATCAGAAACAACACTGACCATTTTAAAAACCAAGAAACTCATTCAATTTTAATTAGTTACAAACCATTCTCTGAGCTTCATGAGACAGACTAACTTCAGAAAGTAGGCCACAACCAGTTTTAAAACATAACATCTGTACAGTTGAGAATAGATCTTCCACTCAAAGAGAAAAGCCAGTCAGTGTCCCTTCATCCTGCCCTGAGTAGGGTAACAGCAAAGCTACTCACAGTTCACAATGTCACCTTGAAGTTTCAGAATCTGAGGAGCTGGCATGGTGAGGATGACAAGGTCAAACTGCTCAGCAGAGCCTGTGTCCGTGGAGACTTCCCACTTGTTATCTTTCAGGTGGATCTGAGTCACACAGTGCTTGAGGAAGACTTCTGCACCTGCTCCAAAGGCAAAAGAAGGCTCCTGTTGTCAGGATTTTCCATGAGAATAAGGAAGAAATGAAATGTCAACCCGAACCCATCCAAGTGAACAAAGGCTCCTCAACCTTAGCTTCTGTACTAGCATCCCCCTCTAATTCTAATCTAATCTAATCTAATCTTCCCAATTCAGTAGTAATTCTTCCATCTACCACTTGTACTCTTGGGCCGTCAATAAATGTTTTTATAAAGGAAACAATTATAAAATACTGCTATAATTACTAATCTCAAGACTATGATTTGTATTATGTCATAGCTTCCTTTCTTAAAAAATTTATTAGTTCTCTCTAAATCAACTGAGCAAAGCTCATATGAACTCATTGAGAATGAGGCAGTATGCACAGGACCTACACAGGTCTGTACCAGGTCATTGATGTGTGTGTGTGTGTGTATGTATATATATACATACACACCCACCTACACACACACACACACACACACATATAAAATCTTTTGGCTTAGTGTAATTTATAAAACTCCCGAGTGTCTGAATCTGAATATATTATATTAGAAAATAATCTATTTTCAATAAAAGGGGAAATATGTATTAGCTCTCTGTTCTGGCTGGTTTTGTGTGTCAACTCGACACAAGCTGAAATTATCACAGAGAAAGGAGCCTTCCTTGAGGAAATGCCTCCATGAGATCCAGCTGTAAAGCATTTTCTCAATTAGTGATCAAGCGTGGGAGAGGATCCACTGTGGGTGGTGCCATCCCTGGGCTTGTAGTCCTGGGTTGTGGGTTCTTTAAGAAGGCGTGTGCCACCACCGCCCGGCTACACTGATTGTTAAGTTGGTAGTATCTTTAGTAACCTAGGACCCAAACCTCTGAGCATGTTTTGAAGAATTACCTACATGACATTAATTGAGGCAGGGTGACTATACTCAATGTAGGTGGCACCATTTCCTAGGCTAGGATTCCAAACTGCATAAAAAGGAAATTCTGCTGAGCATCAGAATTCATTGTCTGCTTCCTGACTGCAGATGCAGCATGACCAGTTACACAGGCTCCTGCTGCCAGGATTCCCCACCATGATGGACTGTACTTCTGAACAGCCAAAATAAGCCCATTCTCTCTTAAGTTGCCTTGCCAGGGCATCCTTACACAGCAATAGGTAAAGTAACAACAACAGAATATAAAATACAAGTTACAGTGCTCGAAACAACTTGATTTTGGCCATTATTTGGTTAAGAGAATAAATCATATACCAGAAACTCGAAGAAATTCCACTTGGATTATTAATTCTTAGTATACTAAAATCTCAAATTTCAGGTTTTGTGAAGACTTTTAGAAACAAATCTGGGGCTGGAAAGATGGCTCAGTATGAGGACAGGAGTTTGAAACCCCTGAATCCATGTAAACGCAGGGAAGGGAATAATGTCCTGTCTAAAATTCCAGTCCTCAGAAGGCACAGACAGGAAATCCTAGGGAAAAGCTGGCCAGGAAACCAGGAAATCAGAAATTAGCTATATCGCAGTCCATGAACTCTCTGGCCCAATCAGTGTGTACTGAGTAGCTGAGGAAGACTTCTGGTGTCAGCTTCAAGACTGCACATGCTAACATGTGCACCCTCTACATATACCCACACACATGCAAACATGCATACGTACAGAGATGTGTACCATACTCTTATACACCAGGAAAAAGGATTTCTGTCCAGTCTTGGACATGTGAAAAGATGACAACACAATGAAAGCACAGGGAAGTCAGTATCCATCCTCACGGAGACATTTCACCTTCCCAGTTGCTAAAACTCCAGCATAAGTCCAGCTTCCCTGTGCAGTTCCAATTCTGCAGAAGCCCAGCTCAATCTGATTCTCCCTGCCTATGATGTCCTTCAGCATCACTATCTTTGACCCTCATTTGACATCAATCCAAAATATCTGGATGCCTTGCTGAGTCTTAGCTACCCACTAGTATTTTCCTATCTCCATGCCAGGCATCGAATTCCACATACCTCATGTCTTTCATTGTCCCTTGAAGAATGCTTCACTACAGTAAGCAACTAAATGTTGTAAGTCAAATGTGAAGTTAGAGGGCACTTGGTACCAACTGGGTCAAGGGTCAATCTCTGCTTGAAGCAGTTAGCATCATTCCTTTCAAACAGGACGACAAGGGGTATATTCCATAGCCCCATAAAATGAAAACTCCAGAGCCTTGTAATTTATCAGCCAGATTTATGATAGTAAATCTTCAACCCCCAAAATGCCCACACAGAGAACTCAAAACTCAACTGATATTGATACAAGCTGCACACCTAGATTGGACAAATGTGCCCTATGTTATTTAATCATCTAACAAATCCCCAGTTACTTATGGCTCCTGGGACCACATGGTTCTGGTTCATCATCCTCTCCTACAGGTTCCATCTCGTCTCTCCAGTCTTTGTCTTGTCTCTCTGTCTCTCTGTACCCTCTCTAAAACTTTCAGCTTTGCCTTCTTTTCCACTGTCCAATCACAGGCTCTAGCCTTATCTGACTAAGATTTTACCTGACCTCACCTGTACACAGGCACCCCTTTTGAGGGGACAGAAAAAACAGACAGCAGTCCACAACACCTCTGCTTTGGGAAGGCACAGATAATGTTCAATTTTATTCTTTACCAACCATTTATTTGACCCCAACAGAACATCACTGCTGAGCTTCTGAGTTATCTGGAATGTTTTGTTCTGCTTACCTTCTGTATTCTATGGTATAATCTAGACCACAATTAAAGCAACTAATTCTACTTTGATTACATTTTTCCTATAAATAATCCTTCGAAATGAGAATTGTTGCTGGTTTCTCTCTGTCACTGTCTCTCCTTCCCTCCTGACACCCCCACTCTGTGTGTGTGTGTGTGTGTGTGTGTGTGTGTGTGTGTGTGTGTGTGTTTGTAAAGGGGATTAAAATCAACTAGCCCATAAATCTCTGCCTGCCTCAGCTAAAGTTCTTGGACATCCGTTCTGATGGTCTCAAGGTTTTCTGTAAGTTGAGCATCAGAAGTTTTGTAGGTGTAGACTGCAGAGTGAACTTTTAATTTCTCAGATGTGCTTAGCTGTGTCTACTTGATGGCTCCAGTTCCTGTTCTCTTGAACTCTAATCACTTGGCTCCTGCTCTAATTCACACTTGTTCACTTTTAAAGTATACGTGAAATGTCATTTTTCTCTGAGGTATTTTCCCTGACAAATCTTTTCAGCTCACCTCTTTGAAATCTGTGCCACATTAGGCATTTTTTGCCAAATATCTGTTCATGACACTCACACCCTTCTTAGCATTTACTGTATGAATTTTTATTAAAGGTAAAGTTTAATGTCTTTCTACCCAACCACTACACTGTACATTAACAGGCAGGAATTATGTCTTTACTTTCTAGTTTCTCAAGGTGATCCTTTTCCTATTCAATTAAGAGAGGATAAGACTACACCACGAAGTAGTTCAATCCAAGTCTAGGTTATCAAACTAATGTGTTTAATTAGGGTAATTATAAGAGGATGGGAAACATACAGGTAGCCACACCAACCACTTAAACATCCTCAGGGATGTTTCATAATGTCTTTACCCTCAGTCCCACGAGGAACTGTTACTGCGAACAGCCTTGTGAGTGTCTTGGGCAAGTAATCTTATCTTGCTAACATTTTGAAAGACGAATCATCCAAGTCATGTCCAGAAGACAGAATTCTGCAACATTCTGTGCATGCTATTTAATGAGAATTTTTAATTTTACACACAGCTATATAGATAGAAGACTAACAGGGATTAGACATTTTATAAAGGTAAATGTGTTTCTATTATATTGTTATTACAGTTCATTCCCAGCTTCCCTCCAGTGTGTGTGTGCGTGTGTGTGTGTATGTGTGTGTGTATGTACAGACATACCTATCTGTGTTTAAGCATGTGGAGGCCAGAAAGAGGAGTTTATCAGATGTTCTTTACCCAATGTTTGGAGGAAAGTTTTCACTAAATGTGAAGCTGGCCATTTCAGCTAGACTGATTGTCAAACTACTGAGATCTCCCTGCCTCTGCCTGGGGTACAGGCACTTGCTGCCACACCCACCCTTTATGTGGGCTCTGGGGATTTAAATGTAGGTCATCTTGCTTTCACAGCAAGCCTCTTACCCACTAAGCCATGTCCCTATCCAGTTTCCTCCATTTTAAGGAGGAAAATGGAAGCAATTTTTTCTTGTATCATTTCCCACAGACTGTATTTCGTAAGCAGCACCTGGAAATGTTTTGATGAGACCTGAAGACATAGGAAAGAAATTTAAATGTACTGATTAAAGTGTGTAGAGATTGAAGGAAAGACCATCCAGAGACTGCCCCACCTGGGGATCCATCCCACGTACAGTCACCAAACCCAGATACTATTGTGGATGCCAACAAGTGCTTGCTGACAGGAGTCTGATATAGCTGTCTCCTGAGAGGCCCTGCCAGAGCCTGACAAATGCAGAGGCAGATGTTTGCAGCCAACCATTGCACTGAGTGCAGGGTCCCCAATGGAGGAGTTAGAGAAGGGACTGAAGGAGTTCAAGGGGTTTGCAGCCCCATAGGAAGAACAATATCAGCCAACCAGACCCCCCCAGAGCTCCCAGGGACTAAGCCACCAACCAAGGAGTACATATGGAGGGACCCATGGCTCCAGATGCATATGTAGCAGAGGGTGGCCTTGTTGGACAACAATGGAAGGAGAGGCCCTTGGTCCTAAGAAGGCTCAATGCCCTAGTGTAGTGGAATGCCAGGACAGGGAAGCAGGAGTGGGTTGGTTGGTGAGCAGGGGGAGGGGGAGTGGGGTAGGGGGTTTTCAGAGGGAAAGGGAATAACATTTGAAATGTAAATAAAGAAAACGTCAAAGAACAAAAGAACAAAAAAAGAAACAAAAAAGGAAAATTCATCTATAGTTTGTATGTTACTTTCCAGCATCCTTTGAAAGAATATTGTACGGGATAAATACGTCATAATTAGTCAGCAGGGAGAAGTGTGAGAGAGAACTACACAGGCTTACTTTCCTCATATCAGTTTTAGAAAAAAGTAAACACATGAACAGGAAAGAGAATGGTAAATGTAAATATTACTGTGCAAAAGCAGTTAGATAGTTGTTTCTGCAGAAGAAACAAACTATTTTTTAAAAAGAAGCCTTATCTCAAGAAAGGAAACAAACAAAGCAAAACAGTTAGTAAATGATAGCTACAGTCCTTTTGTTACTCTGAATTATCTCACACTAGTAAGTAACAATGACAAATGAGAAAACAACACAAAATAAAACAAGACAGAACAGTAGAAAGTCAGAGCTGTGAGGTTTTTTTCAGTGTTTTAACTTGGAAATTTGAGGTGCAGACACAGAAGATTAACTATGTTGACTTTCCCATTGCTTTCACTATGGGTATAAACAAAATATACCTCTGATTATGAAGTAATTAAGTGCTTTAAACAATAAAAATGGTCAAATATAAACAACAGCAACAACAAAAAGCAAAAACAAAATGCCTCCATAAAAACAAGCTATAGGGCATATTCTTAATTATTGATTGATGGGTGGAGAGCCCAGCCCATTGCAGGTGGTATGATATCCATGTGAGGAACATAGTCATTCCCTACCAATGAGTTGATCTTTAAGAGAAGCACAGTCTATTGGATTCGATCCATCCTACTGTTATGCCAAGGTAAGGGATAGAAAAGTGCTTTTGTATACTCAGAAACACAGACATCTTCCCAATCCTCAAAATAGAAATGTACACAAGAAACTTGAATAAATGATTATACACACATACTATACTATTATGGATATCATTAAAGAAAAGAAAGCAAATTAAATTTATTGACATAAAACATGCCAAAGATATGAAACAAAAAGATACTGAATAGTTTCTATAATAATCCCCTTTGCTCATATTTTAAGGAAATGACTATAAACAAATTAATAGTAATTAGTGACAGAGCTTTATTTTCATGCACAGGAAAACCAAAATTTGTAAAAGTGCACACACCCAAAACTGAGATCAGGATTATTTGGAGGAAGGAAAGGCTGACTGAGAGTTTAACTATTTTCATAATCTATACGATACTAGCATTTAACCCACAACTTTTATCCTAAGAGACAGAGAAAATCCATTCCCCACCTGATTTTTTCAAGTAGTACTTGATAACTGAAGAAAATCCTTGAGGTGCCACAAAGTTGCAATCTCCTTCATTCCCCTTCATTCCTTCAATGGGGGATGTCAGAGGCTTCAAAATTCCTTCAGCTAACAGTTCCTCATAAAAACTGAAATAATCATTAAATGTAAATGTATAGTTCGATTAGCTCTGCAACTGTCTTGCTTTATCTAACCATTTGACATTAAAAATCAAATCACACTATAAATCTTCATATGATTAAACCAGTGGATATGATTTTAAACAAAACTTGATGAACAGAAATGCTTCAAGAATATGTAAATCTGCTGATGTTTGCCAACTCCTACTTCTCTGTATAAACAAGAAAAGTACATAGAAAAGTATTATATGCCTCATTTTAAAATGTGCTTAGAAACTGCCCCACCTGGGGATCCATCCCATAAACAACCACCAAACCCAGACACTATTGCAGATGCCAACAAGAGCTTGCTGAAAGGAGCCTGATATAGCTGTCTCCTGAGAGGCTCTGCCAGTGCCTGACTAATACAGAAGTGGAACACAAGGTCCCCAATGAAGGAGCTAGAGAAAGTACCCAAGGAGCTGAAGGGGTTTGCAGTCCTGTAGGAAGAACAACAATGTGAACTAACCAATAACTCCAAAGCTAACTGGGACTAAACCACCAAAGAAAACACACGGAGGGACTCGTGGCTCTAGCTGCATATATAGCAGAGGATGGCCTAGTCGCTCATCAATGGGTGGAAAGGCCCTTGGTCCTGTAAAGGTTCTATGCCCTAGTATAGGGGAATGCCTGGGCCAGGAACCAGGAGTGGGTGATTTGGGGAGCAGGGGAATTGGGGGAGGATAGCAGACTTTTGGAGGGGAAACTAGGAAAGGGGATAACATTTGAAATGTAAATAAAGAAAATACTTAATAAAAAATAAAGAAAATACTGACTTTCATTACTATATGCCATCTTCCACACCAGCAACTAACTACATGTTATTGGGCTCCCTTTTTCTTGTTCCATATACAATCTCATACAACCTTCATAAGGACAATACGAACATGTCATTGTCATAAGAGGCAAAGTTTAAAATGTTTTAGAATGGATGATCTGTATCATTTTACACCATATATGTATCTACTAAAACTTGTGGTGACTAACTTACTTTTGGTGCTCTTTGACATAATGAGGAGAGCAGGTGATGTACTGAGCTCCCAAGTCAGCTGTGCATCGGGGATTATGAGGACTGCTGGCAGTAATCATTCTTCCCCCTTAAAATAATTCATAAGCAACTGTCAGTCATAAATGTACTTCTTGAAATTGTACAACTCACCCTAGCTTGGTTGCTTTATTGTCTTTGTCCAAATACATTAAACTCATTAAGGTAAGCTAAAGACTTTATATCGCCCATTATCTTGGTTATTTGGTCCTGTTTTTTGTTTGTTTGTTTTGTTTTGTTTTTTGGTTTTGTTTTGAATTTGAGGAAATAACTCATGAAACTCATGAATAATACAGCATTGCTTTACAATGTCATTAGTACATATTGTGTTAATCTGAACAAATGAACGAATTAATGGATGACTAAAACTAAATGGATGGAACGCCACAATGAGTAAAAAAAACGTTCTTCAGTCAGGATGTACAAGAAGGCCTCTTATTCTAGACGTCTGGGAAGCCTTGGTCGAGGTGGATTTGGGGATCTGCATCCTGGAGAAAGCTTCAATGGTACAGAGCAGCCTAGCCCACAGGGCTCTGGTGGGCGGATGCTTGTCAGGCACAGCCTCCCAGGGCAGGGCTCTGGGTCCAGTCCTCTCTGCACCAGAAGCGGCCTCCAGGCGGCAGCAGCCTCCAGTCACGTGAGAGCTCTCACACGGAGAGCGCTCAGCAGCGGTCGGCTGGGGAGAAGCCACCACTGACTGGGCTTTTCTCTCAGAGCGACTGGGTGGCCTGCCTACTTCACCGAGGAGAGGCCTCTCACGCTCTGGTTGTCCTAACAACTCACCTATATCCCCAGCCTTGTCCCACAGGGCGAGGTACAGGGGGGCGGTTATTTCCTTCCTCAGCAGCGCGGCACACAGACTTCCGGTTAGCCCGGCGCCCACGACCAGTACCCGGGACATGGCGGCGGGCCTTCAGCTAGGCCGCTGACAGAGGCGCGGAGCCTCGCCGTCCCACTCTACCACTGTGTCCCCGCGTGGGTCAGGCAGGGCGGTGCCCTGCGCGGGACGTCTGCTCCTGAGAGCGCGGAGAACCCCGCGGGGGTGACTGAGGCCCCGGCGACGTTCTGCCCCGGCCTCCACCGGGCAGCTTGGCTACCCAGTGAGCCCCAATCCCATCGTCCCCTGGAGGATAAATCAGGAAGTCACCGCCTGTTGGCCTCTTGAGGATGACTGAAGTGAGGGAGAGGAGACAGCAGCAAAGCCACAGCTGGATTTCTTCTGGGGTTTTATAGGCCACTTTAGGTGACAGGGGGGGTTGAAATCAGAGAGACATTTTTGTCGTTGTTATTACCGCCTAGGAGAGTACAAATTATGTGTCCTTCCTGACATTGGCTCCTCAGTGACTGCAAAATGTGGAAAATAATACCTCCTTTCCAAAGTTGTGAAGAATACAGGTACTTGGTTCACCAGAAAATTTTGTCTCACTTACCATGTCCACAAATACTAACTTCTGTGTCAAAATGGGATCACTGTGAACGAAGGAATAATCTGTGAAGTGGAATCTGCCATGACCATTTACCTGTCATCAACTTTGTCCTAAGAAGTTAAAAAAAAAAAGCAATGAAAAATAGGAACCATTAAAAATAATTATCTGAAAAGTGTTGTGGTCCTTGACAATAGTAACCAATAACATTTAAAAGTCAAATTTTGCTTAATCTGTCCTGGTGACAAAAATTCTGATCATAAAATTTTTGTTTGATCAGTTTTTATTTATCTGATAAAAGAACTTGAAGAAAATATGGGTAAACATAGATACCCTAAGATTAGATGTAAGCGTAGCAGTAAAAGAACAGGAAAAGCATTGAATCCATAATCATTCAAAGCATTTTTTAGACAGTTGTTCAATTTTCATGAGTATGTGGGCTTTCTGTTGCTTTTCTTATTAAAGTCCAGTTATAGTCCCTGGTGATCTGATAGAATGAAGGGGATTAATACAATCTCCTTGTATATTTTTTTTAACTCTTATTTTTTATTAGGTATTTTCTTCATTTACATTTCCAGTGCTATCCCAAAAGTCCCCCATACCGCCCCCCCCCACTCCCACTTCTTGACCCTGGCCATCCCCTGTACTGAGGCATATAAAGATTGCACGACCAATGGGCCTCTCTTTACTCTGATAGCCCACTAGGCCATCTTCTGATACATATGCAGCTAGAGTCAAGAGCTCCAGGGTACTGGTTAGTTCATAATGTTCCACCTACAGGGTTGCAGATCCTTTAAGCTGCTTGGGTACTTTCTCTAGCTTCTCCATTGGAGGTCCTGTGATCAATCAATAGCTGACTGTGAGTATCCACTTATGTGTTTGCTAGGCCCCTGCATAGTCTCACAAGAGACAGCTATATCAGGGTCCTTTCAGCAAAATCTTGCTAGTGTATGCAATGGTGTCAGTGTTTGGAGGCTGATTATGGGATAGATCCCCGGATACAGCAATCTCTAGATGGTCCCTCCTTTTGTCTCAGCTCTAAACTTTGTCTCTGTAACTCCTTCCATGTATGTTTTGTTCCCAATTCTAAGAAGGGGCAAAGTGTCCACACTTTGGTCTTCGTTCTTCTTGAGTTTAATGAGTTTCACAAATTATATCTTATATCTTGGGTATTCTAAGTATCTGGGCTAATGTCCACTTATCAGTGAGTACATGTCATGTGAGTTCTTTTGTGATTGGGTTACCTCACTCAGGATGATGCCCTCCAGGGACGTCCATTTGGCTAGGAATTTCATAAATTCATTCTTTGTAATAGTTGAGTAGTACTCCATTGTGTAAATGTACCACATTTTCTGTATCCATTCCTCTGTTGAGGGGCATCTGGGTTCTTTCCAGTTTCTGGCTATTATAAATAAGGCTGCTATGAACATAGTGGAGCATGTGTCCTTCTTACCGGTTGGAACATCTTCTGGATATATGCCCAGGACAGGTATTGCAGGATCCTCCAGTAGTACTATGTCCAATTTTCTGAGGAATCTCCAGACTGATTTCTAGAGTGGTTGTACAAGCTTGCAACCCCACCAACAATGGAGGAGTGTTCCTCTTTCTCCACATCCTTGCCAGCATCTGCTGTCACCTGAACTTTTGATCTTAACCATTCTGACTGGTGTGAGGTGGAATCTCAGGGTTGTTTAGATTTGCATTTACCTGATGATTAAGGAGGTTGAACATTTTTTCAGGTGCTTCTCAGCCATTCAGTATTCCTAAGGTGAGAATTCTTTGTTAAACTCTGCACCCCATTTTTAATGGGGCTATTTGATTTTTTGGAGTCCACCTTCTTGAGTTCTTTATATATATTGGATATTAGTACCTTATATGAATTAGGATAGGTAAAGCTCCTTTCCCAATCTGTTGGTAGCCTTTTTGTCTTATTAACAGTGTCTTTTTCCTTACAGGAGCTTTGCAGTTTCATGAGGTCCCATTTGTCAATTCTCGATCTTACAGCACAAGCCATTGCTGTTCTATTCAGGAATTTTTCCCCTGTGCCCATATCTTCAAGGCTTTTCCCCACTTTCTCCTCTATAAGTTTCAGTGTATCTGGTTTTATGTGGAGTTCCTTGATCCACTTAGATTTGACCTTAGTACAAGGAGATAGGAATGAATAAATTTGCATTCTTCTACATGTTAACCGCCAGTTGTGCCAGCACCATTTGTTGAAAATGCTGTCTGTTTTCCACCGGATGGTTTTAGCTCCCTTGTCAAAGATCAAGTGACCATAGGTGTGTGGGTTCATTTCTGGGTCTTCTACATGTTAACCACCAGTTGTGCCAGCACCATTTGTTGAAAATGCTATCTGTTTTCCACCGGATGGTTTTAGCACCCTTGTCAAAGACAAGTGACCATAGGTGTGTGGGTTCATTTCTGGGTCTTCAATTCTATTCCATTGTTCTACTTGTCTGTTGGTATACCAGTACCATGCAGTTTTTATCACAATTGCTCTGTAGTACAGCTTTAGGTGAGGCATGGTGATTCCACCAGAGGTTCTTTTATCCTTGAGAAGAGTTTTTGCTATCCTAGGTTTTTTGTTATTCCAGATGAATCTGCCAATTGCCCTTTCTAATTCGTTGAGGAATTGAGTTGGAATTTTGATGGGGATTGCATTGAATCTGTAGATTGCTTTTGGCAAGATAGCCATTTTTACTATATTGTTCCTGCCATTCCATGAGCATGGGAGATCTTTCCATCTTCTGAGATCTTTTTTAATTTCTCTCTTCAGAGATTTGAAGTTCTTATCATACAGATCTTTCACTTTCTTAGTTAGAGTCACACCAAGGTATTTTATATTATTTGTGACTATTGAGAAGGGTGTTGTTTCCCTAATTTTTTTCTCAGCCTGTTTATCCTTTGTGTAGAGAAAGGCCATTGACTTTTTTGAGTTAAATTTATATCCAGATACTTCACTGAAGCTGTTTACCAGGTTTAGGAGTTCTCTGGTGGAATTTTTAGGGTCAAGTATATATACTATCATATCATCTGCTAAAAGTGATAATTTTACTTTTTCCTTTCCAATTTGTATTCCCTTGTTCTCCTTTTGTTGTCTAATTGCTCTGGCTAGGACTTCAAGTACAATGTTGAATAGGTATGGAGAAAATGGGCAGCCTTGTCTAGTCCCTGATGTTAGTGGGATTGCTTCCAGCTTCTTGCCATTTACTTTGATGTTGGCTACTGGTTTGCTGTAGATTGCTTTTATCATGTTTAGGAATGGGCCTTGAATTCCTGATCTTTCCAAGACTTTTATCATGAATGGGTGTTGAATTTTGTCAAATGTTTTCTCTTCCTCTAATGAGATGATCATGTGGTTTTTGTCTTTGAGTTTGTTTATATAGTGTATTATGTTGATGGATTTCCATATATTAAACCATCCCTGCATCCCTGGAATGAAACCTACTTGGTCAGGAGGAATGATTGTTTTGATGTGTTCTTGGATTCAGTTAGCGAGAATTTTATTGAGGATTTTTGCATTGATTTTCATAAGGGAAATTAGTCTGAAGTTCTCTATCTTTGTTGGGTCTTTCTGTGGTTTAGGTATCAGAGTAATGTGGCTTCATACAATGAATTGGGTAGAGTATTTTCTGCTTCTATATTGTGGAATAGTTTGTGAAGAACTGGGATTAGATCTTTGAAGGTCTGATAGAACTCTGCACTAAACCCATCTGGTCCTGGGCTTTTTTTTTGGTTGGGAGACTATTAATGATTGCTTCTATTTCTTTAGAGGATATAGGACTGTTTAGATTATTAACCTGATCCTGATTTAACTTTAGTACCTGGTATCTGTCTAGAAATTTGTCCATTTCATCCAGGTTTTCCAGTTTTGTTGAGTATAGCCTTTTGTAGAAGGATCTGATAGTGTTTTGGATTTCTTCAGGATCTGTTGTTATGTATCCCTTTTTCTTTTTGATTTTGTTAATTAGGATGCTGTCCATTTGCCCTCTAGTGAGTCTGGCTAAGTGTTTATCTATCTTGTTGATTTTCTCAAAGAACCACCTCCTAGTTTGCTTGATTCTTTGAATAGTTCTTCTTTACCCATACTACATTTAATAGAGGGCTAAAATCCAGTATATACAAAGAATTCAAGAAGTTAGATTCCAGAGAACCAAATAACCCAATTTAAAAAGTGGGCTACAGAGCAAAACAGAGAATTCTCAACTGAGCAATCTTGAATGCCTGAGAAGCACCTAAGGAAATGTTCAACATCCGCAGCCATTAGGAAATTGCAAAATGACCCTGAGATTCCACCTTAAATCAGTCAGAATGGCTAAGATCAAAAACTCAGGTGACAGCAGATGCTGGCAAGGATGTGGACTAAGAGGGGAAAAAAAAGAGATTGGTGAGATTGTAATCTGGTACAGACACTCTGGAAATCAGTTTGGTGGTCCCTCAGAATACTGGACATAGTACTACCTGAGGCATATACCCAGATATACCACTCCTGGGCATATACCCAGAAGATGCTCCAACATATAACAATGACACATGCTCCTCTATGTTTGTGGCAGCCTTATTTATAATAGACAGAAGCTGGAAACAACCTATATGTCTTTCAACAGAGGATTGGATTCAGAAAATGAGGTACATTTACACAATGGAGTACTAATCAGCTATTAAAAACAATGACTTTGTGAAATTCTTAGGCAAATGGATGGAACTAGAAAATATCCTGAATAAGGTAACCCAGTCACAAAAAAACAGACATGGTATGTACTCAGTGATAAGTGAATATTAGCAAATAATCTCGGGATACCCATGACACAACTCACAGACCATATGAAACTCAAGAAGAAGAAAGACCAAACTGTGGATGCTTCAGTATTACTTAAAATATGTTACAAAATAATCAGTGGAGGTAGGGGATGAGTAGGATTTTGGTGGAATAGAGGAGGTGGAGGGGAAAAGGCAGGCAAAATCAGTTGTGGGGGATGTGCAAAGGGTCAGGAAGTTGAACAGAGGTGTGTAGCAATGGAGGATGGGGAAACTAGAGGTAGCCACCAGAAAGTCCCAGATACTAGGAAAGCAAGAATTTCCCAGGACCCAACAGGCATGAAATTAGC
This sequence comes from Mus caroli, assembly GCF_978045245.1. Lineage (NCBI taxonomy): Eukaryota > Metazoa > Chordata > Mammalia > Rodentia > Muridae > Mus > Mus caroli. Next base: position 27,541,251 of record NW_028227275.1, on the reverse strand, counting down.
TGAAATACCCAACAATGGGGAGAAAGAAACTGTAGAGACCATATCCAGAGGTTAGGCACAGCCCCTGTTTGAAGGATGGGGCCACCAATTCATCTCAAAATTATTAACCAAGAATTGCTTCTGTCTAAAGGAAATAGGGGGACAAAGTGTGGATCAGAGACTGAAGGAAAGGCCATCCAGAGACTGCCCCACCTGGGCTCCATCCCATACACAGACACTAAACCCAGACAGTATTGCTGATGCCAAGAAGTACTTGCCTACAGGAGCCTGATATGGCAGTCTCCTGAGAGGCTCTGCCAGAGTCTTACCAATATGGATGTTGATGTTTACAGCCAACTATTGGCCTGAGCATGGGGACCCCAATGGAGGAGTTAGGGGAAGGGCTTTGCAACCTCATAGGAAGAACAACAATATCAATCAACCAGACCCCCAGAGCTCCCAGGGACTAAACCACCAACCAAGGGACACTACCAATACATGAAGGGACCCTTGGCTCCAGCTGCATATATAGCAGATGATGGCCTTATATGGGATCAGTGGAAAGGGAGGCCCTTGGTCCTGTGAAGGTCAGATGCCCCAGCACAGGGGAATATTAAGGCAGTGAGGCAGAAGGGTTGGTTGGGTGGGATAGCACCCCCATAGAAACTGGGAAGGGGAATGGGAAAGGGAATGTGTGGAGGGGAAACTGGGAAGGGGGATAACATTTGAAATGTAAATAAATAAAATAACCAATAAAAAAATTAGAAAGAGAAAACAACAAATCTCTTAAGATTGACTTGGTTCTCAAATCACTTCTGAACTTCATTTGTCCTATGATATATCACCTGCCAAAATACTTCCTCCCATATATTTCTTCTCCGAATGTTCCTTATTGTGTTATGAAAAGAAAAAAAAGATTAATGACTCTAAATGTACTTTTAAAAACAATATAAATATGTCTGTCTGGTTTGTATAGAAGCGTTTTGATAGTCAATTTTATCAAAACATGTTGAAGTTTGTTGTACATAGAGTTATAATGTAAGAAGCCTTGACTTTCGAAGGTAAAAAGAAGTTCTAGAGGTAGTTTTTCTGTGAACAAACTAAGTACAAATGTGTAGGATATTTTCAAAGCATTCAAATGAAATGTATTAGGGACCAAAATTCATGAAGAGGTCCAATAATTAATTAGAAAGAAATACTAACAGAAAAATGTAGCAAAAATCTTACAGCAAATGCTAACATGTACTTGTACACTTGATACAACTTTGCATTTTCTCTTAAGAGGGTAGTAAGCATGGCATTTTGTCTTATAAAACTTTGATATAAATTATTTTTCTCTTTTCTTAAGAAGTAGTCTGGTGCATACATTTTACACACATGTACACACACACACAAGAAAATGAGTATAATTACCTCACTCGACAATAAATAAAACATTACACAAGAGAGTTAAAGCAGAATTGTTGGTTATAAGTTCAAAGCAGCAGATTTATTTATGTTTTCTTTCATAAGCTCATTTTTTAAGTTCAAATCAGTAGGTTTTTAAAATAGAATTACCCACTCCCAGATTTTGGCCTTACTTTTTTTATTTTTCATCCTTTTACCTGACCTAGAATGAATATTTGTATTGATCACTAAATGGTCCAAGCCTATTTGTCTTCCTACTGAATTTTACATGGTTGCCACACATAAAAGCTTAATCTATTGCTTTCATGCAGTCTTTACTTACTATTCTATGAGGAGGGAGCACATTCTCCTCTATTTTCAACTTTATTATACCTTTCTGGCAAAAAAAAACCAAAAACCAAAAAACAAAAAAACAAAAAACAAAAAAAAAAAACTATCTCCTTAAGTTGACTAACTTCCTAAATTATTTGAATCATATCAGGAATTCTATAAATTATTTAATCTAAGCAGCATTAGTTCATAAAAGTTCATCTTCATGTTGGTCTACAGGAATTTGTACACAATAGGGTGGGCTAATACATGGGAATCAGACATATCAGAGTATAAGCAGAAAGAGTCTTTCTTTGCCCAATCACACCATGTCAGAAAAATGGGAAATACAGCTTGATTAATATGAGAAGGCAGAACAGCATCAAGAAGCAGTCCTAGGACACAGTTTTCTGGGGCCATGCCTTTCCAGGATTCATGTACTATAGCCATGAAAGCTGGTGTGCCATCTACGGGGAGTTTAGTTGCCCACTACACCTCCTCCTGCATGGCAACCGAATTCATATCCCAGTGCATCAGTGGAAAAGGCTTGGCTGGTTACAGAAGATGGCAGGGTCTGGCTTTGTATCCTCTGCCACATCCACTCCAGTAGTGAACCCAGTGACAGGCCCAAAAGCCTGGACAGAGTCCCAAGGCAAAAAGTTCAAAAAAACTTAGTCTCCTGGAACCGTGGCATCCTGTAAAGAATGCTCCAAATCTGTCCTTGCTTTCCCTCAATATTGCTTTACTATAAGTGCCTCTAAGTATTGATTTTGACATACAGTTAGGTTAGATTCTTCACCAGTCCTAGGCAGTCCTTCAGCCGACCCTGGGCATGGATAGCTGAGTCACTGCCCTACTCAGGAATTTACAATTAATTATCTAGGAAGAAGGAAGGTTGTGGTTTAAGAAGGAACTAGAGTAAATACTTAGAACTATAGATATTTGAGTTACACCCATACACAGGAATTTACAATGGCCTAGGGGGAAGGTGGACTATACAATAGATTAGAATTGGAACTATGGCCAGGGCATGAAGCCCCTGCCCCTGTCTTTTAAGATTAAGCTGACCTTATGTGGGACTGCTTTTGATCCCAATTGTTAACATTGATTTTTATCCCAGTTGGTTCCTGTTAGCGTTTTGTATGCATTCCTTTGTTTTGTGTAAAAGTCACTTATATGACTGGTGCTTGCTTTGAGACAAAATGCATTCAGATATGGCACTCCCTTGTGTCCATGTCTGTCACCCTTCTTGTCGCTAACGCCAAGCCCACCTGTCTGGAACCTGGATTTTCTCCCTCAGATAAAGGGGAGAGGGGACCCAACTGAGGCCAGTCTGTGGCAATCCCCCAGTGCTAGGGACATCCTTGTCGATTCCAGTAGATTCCCACTGCACTAAGTCTCCTCAAATGCCTCCAATTCAACTCATTTCTCCCAGTGATCTATCCTTCCATTCTCTTCCTCTCCTGATCCTTCTTCTCATTTCCACCTGCCCCAAGTCCACCTACCAAATCCATTCTCTTTCTCCTTCTTATGTGCCTAGTCTTACTGTCACTTGTGAAGCCTTGAGAGGCCAGAACGTTTCTGAAGGACAATGGTAGAGAAGTGAAACAGGGAGAAGGTAGATAGGAGCAGGGAACTAGAAGGGGTGGAGGGAGTGGAAATGAAAGACCCACAACGTGAGGACTCCCTCACGTTCTGACTCAGGAGAGGCGACACCCCAAAATCACCCACAAGAAACGGTCTTGCTGCAACTTGCAAGAGGATTTTTATTCGAGAGCGCTCTCGGGCCCATGGTCATACACCACGCAGGGGTAGAGGACCATGGCGCCCCGAGTAGCTGAGTAAGGGGGTATTTAAAGGAAGAAACCACAATTCATGGAGGTGGGGAGGGCGTTGTTGGAAAATACCAGTTAAGAGTCACAAGGAAGTATAAAGTCACAAGTGTCAGGTTATCTCTCAAGACAGTTTCTAAGAGCCCCTAACAATTTAAGAGCCCCTAAAGATAGCACATTTGCATTGCAGGTTCCAGTAATGGTCAGGGTGCCATTCTTTGAATTGAACCCAGGAAGCGGGTAGGTGGAGGAATGTCGCTATCTGTTTTATGACCAGTACCTGGAGCACTAAGCCACAAAGGCTACACTCCCAAGCCTGGGCCCAAAAGCCTCGAATTTTGTTTTTACTTTGCTATACGTTTTTAATACTTCTTCATTCCCCACTTCTTCTAGTTAATAGTTCTAATCTTAGAACTAGACACTATCTTCTCCCTGACATAGTTGATCCTTTAGGGCATGGTACTGTTATCTCAAAACTAAAAGCCACACTGCATTAATTCTTGTTTTAATAAAGGTGACTTGCCTATTTAACACACATGGACCTATAATGAAAAGCAGAAGCAAAATCAAAAGGGGTCCCATAAAGGTAGAAAGTAGGGTGGTCAAGAGTACAAGATAAGGGCCTTTCCACCCGAGTCTCAAGGTTTTCTGCGTGGAGATGTCTAGCAGGTCTTCTGGAGCAGGCCTTCTGGAGCTGCTTTTTTGCTCGCTGTCTCACTCACTGGAGCACCTTGAGCCTAGAGAACAAAGGCTGGGAAAGCAGCATGTCAGCACTATGTACAGAGGCTATTTTTACCAGTGGAGGGGGCCCCCTGTAGAGTAATTCATAAGGGGGTCAGTCTAAACTGTCCAGGGGTGTTTTTAACTCTGAAGAGCAAAGGGTAGGAGAGGAGAGCTATCCAATCATTAGCGCCAGTCTCCGCTGTCAATTTGGTAAGGGTCTCTTAATGGTTCTATTTATTCTCTCTACCTGTCCTGAGCTTTGGGGCCTGCATGCACAATGTAACTTCTAACCGATCTCTAATATCTTGGCCAGTCCCTGATTTTCTTTAGCCACAGTATCTTAGGTCTTTCTGCAGATGTCAACAGCCCTCTTTGTCTGTATATTGCTCCGTACAGTGGCAAAAGCATACCTGCTGTCAGTATAGACTTTTCTTTTGCCATTTATGGACCTTGTCTCAAAGTCACAAGTTCAGCTTTCTGGGCCGACGTCCCTTCAGGGAGGCTGCTGGCCTAGATCACTTGCTTTCTGTCCACCACCATACTGCTGTCCCCGCCTTCTGCTTACCTTTAACCTCGAGGCTACTGTCATCAGTGTACCAGCTCGAACCCTCAGGCCAAGGCTGATCTGATCCTTCAGATCATTTCAAGTACCAGTTTCTCAGCACAGTGATGAGTAGGTGCAGTCTCACGCAGTGGGACAGCAGGTGGAACGAAGCGAAGGTCACTCGTTCAGTCAACAAAAAGTTCTGATGTGTCACAGGAGCATTGGTAGTCATCCATCAGTCAGGGGGCTTTTGGATAATGCTTTCAAGAGCGTGGGATGCCATTACAGCTAGTTGCTGTCCCAGAGTGAGCTTATCAGCATCTTTGACAAGCAGATTATGGCAGTAATAGCTTACAGGCAAGAAAACTACCCGCTGGCAACAGGGTGTAACTTCTTGGATAGGTAAGCCACTGGCCTTTTTCAAAGTCCCAAAGTCTGAGCAAGGACTCCTCTAGAGACCCCTGATCTCTCTTCCACATAAAGAGTGAAAGGCTTGGTTAGGTCAGGCAAAGGCTGGCCATCAAGAGGGCCTTTTTAATTTTTTTAAAGGCTTTCTGGCGATCTGGGATCCACAAAACACCTCCCCTTTCTTGGTTAGGGGGTACAACAGGGCAGCTAAGGTCGCCAACCCAGGTGTCTAGAGTCTGTAGAAGCCAGCAGTACCCAAGAATTTTCTTACTTGCCTTGGCGTAGTTAGCCACTACTTCCCGTCTCGAAGGGTGTCTCTCAAATAAGTAACTTCAGTTTGACACAGCTGAGCCTTTTTAGCTGAGGCTCGGTCTTCAGTTGCCCAGGTTTCCTGTCTAGATCCTGTCTTTTTCTTTCTCTCCTATCAAATTTCTCTCTTGTCTAAGATCCCTCCTGTTTTCTCTTTCTTCTGCCTCCCGCCTCCCTCTCTCTCACACACACTTTCTCTGCCTCTTTCACTAGATCACATAACTGTCTCTCTCTTGTAATACACCTTCTAATCTCTGAAGTTTCTTCCTAGGTAAGATCAAAGGGAGTGAACTGCCTGAAGGCTTCCATAAGCCTTTCAAGGAACATTGAGGGAGGTTCGACCGGCCCCTGCATTACCTCTTACCTTAGCCAAATTAGTGGGCCTGTCTCGAGGCACCTTGGAGACCAGAGCCTGGCGTTAGATTTTCAAGCTCTCCTTACCTTCAGCCATGTCGCAGTCGCAACTGGGGCGAGTCAAAAGGAATCCCATGTCAATCTCATTTTGTAGCTGTGTAGACCGCCCGTTGGCTCCCGGGCTATTTTTCTAGCCTCTAACAGAATTCTCTCTCGCTCTTTGGTTGTTAAGAGCATCTGCAACAGCTGTTGACAATCATCTCAAGTAGGCTGATGAGAAAACATAAGGAACTCTACCAACCCTGTGAGGCATTGGGGATCCTGAGAAAGGGGGTGGTTAGTTCTCCAGTTATAAATACCAGCAGAGGAAAATGACCAGTACTGAAGGGTTAAAGTTTGGGCGGGTCCACCAGAGTCCGCCCGGACTCTGTGCTCTGCAGCTCCATGTACCCGCAGCGGTCAGCCTCTTGACACCCCGAGGGGTTTAGGGTTCCCTCAGCAGCTGGGGTTGAGGCTGTGGATAAGGGGAAGGTTGTGGACTAGGCCACTCAGGAGGCTTCATACAACCACAATTTTGAGAAGCAAAACCAAATTTTAAACAATCTATTTTTTTTTTAAATGAACTCTAAAAACATTACTTGCTACAAAGTTTGGCTGTCTGTTCCTGCACACAAACACAAGAAGGTGTAGCCGCCAATATATCTGTTACAAATCGGGTTTCTAGGATAAGAATTAAAACATATTTATACTTTTGAAACTATTTAGAAACAAAAATGAAATGGCCGCATACATTTGCTCATTTAAACCAAACAAAATTCTTAATTTTTCTAGCTGTAACTTCAAGAGAGGAGCACCTTGTCACCTGATGAATCTAATTATCACAAGCACAGAGATTTTTGTAGAACTTGAGAAGCTGCTGGTCCCTATAAGAGCAGCATTTATAATCAGCTCCTAGCAGGACTTCTCTAGCCACACTAGATTCCTAACTACAGGTGCAGGGCTCCAAAGACCAATTAATACTGTTTATTTTATTTTATTTTTTACCAAATTATCCCCAGATAGTCGGAGAGTACTGCTTTTCTCAAAACCCATTCTCTCACATCTCAGGTGTAAACTATCTCTAGTCAGGGTATAAAGCACCTATGAGAATTACCTTTGCTTTTCTAGATTTTCACATAGCTCTAAACACATACACAAAAACACATAAAACAGAAACCAACAGATCCAGACACATTTGACCCTTTCTTGTCCTCTACAAGCAGGCAAAAGAATTAGACGATTTTGGAGGGGGAAGCTTCCGCTTCAACAGAACTCGGTCCCTCTGACCGATCCGGAGACGGCCAGGCGTCCCTGGCTCTCCTTACCTCCCAGGGCGTCCCCCGGGGCCACAGCCTGTGGTCCTCCTAGCACGTCTGCCGACCACAGTCCTCCGGTCCTCCTTACGGCCCAAAAGGACAGCTGCAAATACCGACCGCGCGCGCATTTCAGACCCCATCACCCCATCATCTACAAACACCAGCATCCGTTTCTACCTAGACGAGCAAAACCAGAGAAGCACACTTGTTCCTCACTCTGCCAGGTGTAAAACCAAGGCACGAGGTGGGACTCGAACCCACGATCTCGCAACCCGAAAACCAAGACACAAATTCAATAAACTCAGATGGATCCGAACTCAGACTTCGCCATGCTTCAGAAACATAGGACAAGACACAAACAACCCAACACAACAAGCACATGTTCCAATGTTCGTTTCAGAAAACAGACACTCAAAACAGAGACACCGGCCGGCACACACACAAGAGGGGATCCCCATACCTCCAAGTCGGTTCTCGGGTGTGAGGGGTGGTCGCGTTTCCCGGCCAACACACCAAATGAAAGACCCACAACGTGAGGACTCCCTCACGTTCTGACTCAGGAGAGGCGACACCCCAAAATCACCCACAAGAAACGATCTTGCTGCAACTGCAAGAGGATTTTTATTCGAGAGCGCTCTCGGGCCCATGGTCATACACCACGCAGGGGTAGAGGACCATGGCGCCCCGAGTAGCTGAGTAAGGGGGTATTTAAAGGAAGAAACCACAATTCATGGAGGTGGGGAGGGCGTTGTTGGAAAATACCAGTTAAGAGTCACAAGGAAGTATAAAGTCACAAGTGTCAGGTTATCTCTCAAGACAGTTTCTAAGAGCCCCTAACAATTTAAGAGCCCCTAAAGATAGCACATTTGCATTGCAGGTTCCAGTAATGGTCAGGGTGCCATTCTTTGAATTGAACCCAGGAAGCGGGTAGGTGGAGGAATGTCGCTATCTGTTTTATGACCAGTACCTGGAGCACTAAGCCACAAAGGCTACACTCCCAAGCCTGGGCCCAAAAGCCTCGAATTTTGTTTTTACTTTGCTATACTTTTTTAATACTTCTTCAGAAACAGCAGTCATTTTGCAATGTATTAAAGAAGAATAAAAATACTTCTAAGAAACAGAAAACCACTTATTAATAATTTGGCTTTATTTCAGAAATACTACAGGGAAAATTTGACATATTCCAAGCCAATAAATGTAATTTCGTCCCATAAATTGACGAAAGACAGTAGTTATGTGAACATCAATAGATGGGAAAAGGCCTTTCACAAAAGTCCAATATATAATTAAGTAAAAGTCCTGCACAAACTTGGAATACAATGAACTTAACATACATGCGCACATGTGCACATGCACAGACACACACACACACACACACACACACACACACACACACATCTTTATAATCATGGAAAATATTGCAAGAATAATACATTTGAGACTGGGCATGGTTACTCTTTATATTGTTTAAACTATGCCCAGAATTATTACTTTAGGATTAAAAAAATAAGAATTAGGTTAAAATTTTAATAATAACATTAAAATTGTGTGTTTGAATTTGTAGTCACTTTGTGTTGCAAAGAGAGTTCAAAATACTCTATTATACAGGGAATGAATGATCAATTCTGTGGATACTTATTCAACAGTGGCTGATCCACACCAGTATTGTGACAGGGGAAGCTTGAATTTAGACTAGTCACTAAGAATTGTGTGATCTAAGCAACAAGATTGACTGTCCTTCTATAGCCTTGGTTCTAATGTATGAAATGTGTTCTGATCTGTTCTTCAGATAGCATCATATCTGATATCACAAATGGGCCAGGCCTCTTTCTTTATCAGTATATTAGGATTTCATTACTGTAAATTAAAAGCAAGTCTTTTATTCAGGAAAAATCACATAAAACTATATGAACTTAGATTAATTGAAAACAGTCACAAGATGAAGTATTCTCTTGATGGTCATAGATTTCACTACTGCCACAAATAAACCAATAGCTTTCAAAAAAAAGATAATTAAGGAGGAAAATGCCAAGCAAGACAATATTTGCACTTATAACAGCAAGAGACTTTCAGAAACGTTTAAAAACATGCAAAAGCTAAAGCTATATATCACCATCATATTTCCTAAGAAGTGTTAAAATTTCCTCAGAAACCTCTTTCCTAGCATTTAATCCCGTTATAAAATCAAGATGACTAAAATCAGAAATAATCTTATGGTATGTGAGGTTGGAGATTTTGGGTACCAAATTTGCAACATCTTCTGGGTCAGACAAAAAATCTTTTAAACCACTAAACATGGCAGTTGGAACCTTCATGTCTTCCACATTGTATACAGGAGGAGTAGTCTGACGGAAAAATGACAAAGAGCAATGTGTTAATAAAAAACTTAACAAATTCAACAAAACATTAACAAAAATAACAAACATTTTATGGCTCATTCTCATCTGTGACAGAATGAGAATGACACACTTATTATATCCATAGTAATCATTGATCTCAGCGTTTCTCAGGTAAAAAGCAATCTTATTTATATATATTTGCTTACTTTAGTTTTGTCACAGCTACTGTCTATGTAGTCTATGCTGCTTTCTTGCCAGAATCCTCCCCTCTCAGTATCCTGAATCCTGAGGTTATTGCTATGATCCATCCCCCTATTATAGTGATCTGTCATCCAAACTTGATATCATACAAGTCCCAAGTTCTCTGAATCTAGATCTATACATGTGAAATGACTCTATCAATAAGTGTCTGATAAATCCCACATAATTTTGTGAGATCCACATGATGTGTTAGGCAGAATATTGTAACAGTATCACTATACACAAAATAATGCTATACATTTTGATTCCTCTCAAAGTTCTGTGTAGTCCCTCTTCCAAAGAAAAATGAAATATTCCAAAGACTTATTTAAAATCAAGGTTTAGATTTCTTAGACCATATACCTTTTGTAAGGGCCATATCATTAAATCTGGGAGAAGAGACTTACCTGATTGTAGTGTTGCATATTCAGAGATGGACTTCCCCAATCATAAGCCTGAAATACACCACTTCTAATTGCCTAAAATACAGAGGAAACATACCATTAATTACAAAAACTTATGATAGAATCAACATTTATTGAGTTCTGTTGTCTCGTTTTACAGTAATGACACATTGGCCCAGATAAATCCAGTACATTTTCTATCTTAATGATAGTAGTGTAATGATTAATCAATGGCTACCAAATTTAAGTCCTAGAGACTTACACATTTTATGAGTAAGTATAAGAAGGACCTTGAAAATATTTTTATTTTTATAACACCTCAAACAAAATATATTTTACAACCATTTTAATAATACTTAAACCGTATCAATTAATATGTATGTGACAGCAAGAAAAGTCGATAAGAAGCTGAAAAATATCATTCATGAATGATAAAAGTTTAGTTAATAATGTAGTGATGTATCATTTTATGCTATATTTAGTTTTAGTAGTATGTAGCCAATCTCATCTTATAATTGTTTAATTATCTAATGTGTTTAACTATAAGAATTTAAATCAATGTGTAGAAGAAGAATAAAATGTATAATCTCACATTAGTACTTGTAAAAGTTACTTTACTACTCTCTAATTCAAATGAATTCAAACTATACTTCAGAGTAATTTAGTTGCTCCTTGGATTAATATTTTATGTAGTAAAATTTGTACCCTTCATATATAGTTTCATTTACATAATTGTTCTTTAATTTTACACAATACAAGAGTTTTCAGAAAATGTTAAGGTAGTGTTATGCTGAATATTATTTATATCTAAAATTAGAAAAACTTAAGCGAATATAATGATCAGGAGTAAATAACAGAAACCATTGTTAAGGGAGTTGCAGTATCCAGAATAGAATTTTGTCAACAAAGTAATTTAAAGCAAAATATCTCAGGATGTAAAGCATTCTAATTTATTGATAATGGGATAATAAAAATTTTCATACCATTAAGACACATAACATGCAATGTATAGAATTATGTGATAGATCTTTGAACAAAATTGAAAAACAAAACAAAACAAAACAAAACAAAACAAAGAAACATAAAACCTTCTAAGATGACTTGCTCCCTGTTTAGGTAGCAGTTTACCTCTTGTCAAATAACATGAGTAGAATCACCTGGTTCTATCCACAATTTTTTGGTTGACACATAGGAGAATATGTAGGTATACAAGTTATCACAATTTACTCATAGACCTCAAGGGTACTTAGATTTTCATCTACAATCAGTTCTGGAAAATTATTTAGTAAAGTTGATGCTACTTGGATATCTAATGCATGTACATAGATTTGCTGATTGGAATAGAAAGTCATTCTCTTTTAGGATAAAATGACCATTCTGCTTTTTTGACATTTTATTTATTTATTTATTTTACAAAGGTTTTATGCACCAGTAAGTCCCTGTAAACTAACACTTGGGAATTGAATACCCTTATCACAAAGACAACTGGAGAAAGATTTTTTGAAACTTACAAAGGAGGAGAGTCTCAAAATTAAAAGGAAGAAAAGAGACATATTTTTACCTGACCATAATGTATAAGAATTTGAACTGATGATTCTGCTAGACTGTGTGTTATGTACACATCAATACGGCTCTAGGAGAAAATAAGATACAACGTACATTTGTCAGCATTTAATTTCCTTCCACAGAAACAATTTCTTTCAAAAGAGTGAGGCTGTATTACTTCCATATAAAAAGAACAGTGGTTTTTGCAAAGGACCCACATTCAATTCTGAGCACTTTTATGGAGGCTCACAGACACCGAAAGCTCCAGTTCATGGGCATTCTACGACCCCTATGTGCATCAGAATGTGAACAAACATGAATACAAGTAAAACACTCACACACACAAAGTAAAAGATAAAAGCTATTTATGCCCAGTTTATAATGAAAGTCTTGATTTTGACTGCAATAAGGAATCTACATATTATTGTTACAATAAGAAAGGTTTTCATTTTTAATTTTTTTGAGATACAAATACAATTACATCATTTTTACTTTCTCTGCTCTCCAATGTTACCACTTATACTCCTTTACATTCTCTAAAATTTTGAACTATAAAGTATTTTTTAAAATTGTTACACATTCCTAATATGTAAATACAACCTTCACAAGCATATAATATTACTTGCATGTTTATGATTTCAGGGCTCACCACTGAGTTTTGTTAAGTAGAAATAGTACTCACACCAAAAGTATAGTGTGAGCTTCTCACAAGAGTTGACTCTAATATTTTTTTAACAGTACATACATATTTTGTATGTTTTGCTGTTATGTTATTCAAAGGATGTGATTTGCTATGAAGGTAGAAGATTTCGAAAAGCTTAGATGTTAGAAAATCTAATCATTTACTTCTCATGTATTAAAGAATTTTTTGTTAATAGAATCCATATTGTATGTGGTAGACTACATGGACCTATCCTTAATTTTAGAGGACAAGTGCTGAGATGGGGGTCAGTTACTTGATGAATGACAGCAGATGCATTCACTGAACCGAGTAGAAGAAAAGATGAAAGTCATCCATCCTGATACTCAGCTCTTTACTCATAACTGGTGGACAACAGATCTGTGCTCTCATGGTGAGAACTTGGAAAGCAAGTGTGCAAAGCAAACCTTGATTTTCGTAAGTACCAGACTAAATGTCTTAAATGAAAAACAAAAACAAACAAACAAAATGAATTAAAATTAATTTACCAGATACAGTTTTTATCTTAGCAACACACACACACACACACACACACATATACACACACACGATGAATTTGAAAGAAAACAACGCCTACCGTATTTAATTGCTCTGGAGAATATCCAGTCAGTGAGCCCAGTACAGTAGCGCATCCAGCATCAACCAATGTAATATCGCACACATGTGGAGACAGCCTACTGAAAACTTCGGTAGGGAAGAATTCTTTTTCACCAAAAAAAATCTGAAATTGATAAACGTGAAGAGTGAGAAAGTATTTTGTCTGATAGAAGCATGATGTTTATAGGAAGTGAGACATAAGACTAAACTACTGTGTGCTGCTGAAAGATGGATTGGCTTGGATCATTATTCACTACATGCTTGGATGAAGTGTGCTAGATTTATTTTTAATCCGTTGAAATTGAATGAAAAATTCTGAGAATCCTGAACATCATGGGGTGGCAACAATTTTTCTGTTTCTTTATTGTGGAGGGCTTACTCAGGGTTAATGCCTGGTGGACCTATTAAAGTAAACTCTGTATAGAAATGACTATATTTTGAAGTATGCTTAGCATAAAATGAAAACTTGTCCACAGAAAAAACTTGCAAATGAGCAAACCAGAACAAACACTGAAAACTCTGTCAGTGGTGGTATACAGATTAACTGAATGTCTTACATTTACACAAGAGGTTACAATTCTTTCACAGAAGAGGCCCCTGTAATGCTACACCATAGATGAACTAACAATATTTACACCAACTGAGATAGCCAAGACAGGGGACCCCAAAGCACATGATTCCATCTAGGTGAAATGACTAAGATCAACAGCCTTAGTAGACACACTGGTGATTCGAGATGCTGGGGGGAAGGAGACATCGGCAGCTTCATGTAGAAATGATGTCAGATATTGAAACACACACACAAAATACATACAAAACAGGAGTTCTCAAAGAGCACATATTAGGCTGTGAGAGAGTGTAACATGAAAAAATATGACTCTAACTAGCTGAGTGTTAATGTTGCACAGCTGTTACCCAAAGATAATTCCCAGCTTTTTAATTTTTTAAACAAAGGAGATTTCGAAAAGTCCAAGGCAGCTGAAGTTTCCATCCCAGGAGAAGGAAGTAAAATTCAAAGATCTTTATAGAGTCTTCTCTATGTTTCAGCTCTCTGTGAACTGCACATGTAGTTGAGAAGACAAACTCAAGGCGAGGGAATGGAACTAGAAAGATTCATGAGTACTGAAGGTTTGAGATAAGACTGTGTCTAAGCAGCACAGTAATCAAATATTTATCAATGATTAGACTGTAAGTAGCCTAGAGTGCAAAATTAGATTTCTGGAACCTTATATTCTGGCACTCTATATTTACTAGTAGAATAATATGGGAATACTTTGTGGTAATAAAGCCAGTGACACAAATACAATAGGGCTATGGATTTTTGACAAATTATATCTTTACCAATTTAAAAATGAATAAGTAGTTTGCCTCTGTTTGAAGACAGTTATAGAAAACTCGAAAACTAGGTTTAAAAAAAAAACTACATTAGGAAATATTCCAAAACATTATCTGGTACAAAATGATCATCCCTAAAATTATGTACATACATAGAAGCAACACTGAATGAACTTAGTATGTCCATGTATGTGTAATGGTGATACTCAAAGAGACAGTCATGAATTTCCAAGGGAAGGGGCACAGAGGAAGAGAATAGGAAGGAATGGGAATGATGTCGATATAGTTCTAATGTATAAAATTGTCAAAAATAAAATATAAATTAATATGAAGAAGAATAAATATTAAAAATATATAGATAAAAGAAAAATACATCCATCCTAAGGAAAGTGCATTGAACAAAGTGCAGGCTGCCAAACTTTGAGGTGAGACTTTCTGCGGCCATCAAAGGAGGAGGTGTGGGTGAATGAGCCGCAGACTGTACTGGTAGATCTCTTCCTTAGCAAACTTGTTTGGAAAAGTGTAAGTTTACCACCACTTTGACTTCATCACAAACCTTGAAAGCCGTTGGAGTGAAATAAGCTGGAAGACGCCCAGAACCTTTGACATATTTAACAGTATGTACTGGAGCTATTAAAATGCTGAGTTTAATCTTTTCAGCCAGTTCTTGATTTGTTGCAAATGCCCCCAGAGCTGAAAGAAGTAATACATATGAATATAAACATGTATTATGTAGTTGCTCTTCCCCCTCCTTAATATTTTCTGCATAGATATGTTTTTTTCCACAGGGATTATGTTTGCTTTTCGCAGACATTTACACTGGTTTCCTGAAGATTTCTCTTAATTTACTCATCTCTTCAATTTGCATCTCCCTCTACCCCTTACTGTGAATGATGCTGTTTATGACTTACCATTAGGGGAAGAAAAACAGTCTGGAAGAGGGAAAATACTCAGCTCTTTGAGAGATCTCTCTAGTAATTTCTGGGATTCTGTTACTTTGGCCTTTTCCTTTCTGGGCTGTTATACTTAGTTTAGTTTGTGTTGTATTCTCACCAATGGAAGCTCATTTACATTTATTAAAGACTTACAGATGGACTTAGAGTTTTTTGACTGCTGGCTCACCTATTTGGGACTGACCGTAATTAAGGATCCACTCAGCACTCTTAAATAATAAAATATTCTCTGATTATTGGAAGCGAAACCTATGCAAAGCATCACACATTGATTTTAACTATCTCTAGATTTTTAATGATCTACCTTCACATGTCCTCCCTGTAGCATCTCCAGCCCACTCGTGAAGGTGAACACCTATATACCAATCTACTTATCTATCTACAATCATTCTGTCTGTCACATTATAAACTGGACAAATGGATACATTAGTTAGAAATATCTTCCTTGACGATATGTCCTTAGTCACATTTGTCCTTTGAAAATATATTCTTTGTACAAACCCATACAATATCAATCTGTGTGAGAGCTGAATGAGACAGTGGAGACAGATTCATAGAGCATTTTCTAAGAAAATGGACACTCCAGTTTTCAATATGTATAATGCCATTTGAGAAAGAACACTCATGCGAGTGCACACACACACACACACACACACACACACACACCACACCACACAATTATTAGTCTCATAACTTCTAGGTATAGAGAACCCTAGGAATACTTCACATTATTACTTAATTTAAATATTTTATGCAATAGATACTGTGATTTCAACATTTTACATTTTAAAGCAGGCTACAGTTGTTATCATCTGTCAGAGCTTCTCTGTGTTTTACAAAGTGGTGTAAATTATATGTATATATTTGTTCTTCAGCATACAACTTCAACATTGTTCTTTCTTGCATACCGATTAGGGTTCCTTGAGAATGGCCAGTATAGTAAATCTGCTTTTGTCCTGTTTTCTCCAGAATGAACTTAATGATGGATGGAACGTCATATTTTATCATCTCATCATAACTGCAAGAAAACAGAATGGAGAAAAAGTGATTAATTACTAACCAATATGTAAATAATTTCTGTTTTAAGTGATGTCTCTATGTGATCTATGTGAAAGGTAACATGGTTCACAAAGTGTTGGCAATTATCAATTACTATCCATTTGTTCACTATGTTGCCACCTTATGATCACCATTTCTTTGTGATTACAAATTTCCCATGACATTTGTCCACAGTTATTTACATTGCACAGAATTGAGATAGCTTTGCTATGTGCCTAGTGAATGAACTGTTACTTAATTCAAAGCACTTTTGCTTTAGAGCCAATTTTCTAAAAATTCTAGGTTCTTCATATGAGCATTATATGATTTAGGATTGGGAAGTAGGTTGCAAAATCTATGCCAAGGTCCCATGGGAGAGAGAGAGAGAGAGAGAGAGAGAGAGAGAGAGAGAGAGAGAGAGAGAGAGAGAGAGAGAGAGAGAGAGAGAGAGAGAGAGAGAAAGGGGGAGGGGGAGGGGGAGGGGGAGGGGGAGGGAGAGGGAGAGGGAGAGGGAGAGGGAGAGGGAGAGGGAGAGGGAGAGGGAGAGGGAGAGGGAGAGGGAGAGGGAGAGGGAGAGGGAGAGGGAGAGGGAGTGAGAGAGATTGCTAGAGGTATAAAGATGAATACGTAAAGGAGTCGATTAAACAAATTAATGAGATAATATTCTACTACTCTGTGATATAAAGTAGTCATATGTACAATTAACTTTCTCTCTTCTCACATACTTGTCAGTTTTTCCTCTAGCAAATTACCAACAGTATCAGCTGAGGAGGCAGTTCATTGGAAAGCAATTGAGTAGTGAGTCTGATCCACAGGACCCACCTTAAAAATAAAAAAAGTCAGGTATGATGTTGACTACCTGAAATACCAGCACAGGAGAAGAAATAAATAATTTGGATGAGCACTCAGCCTACCCTACTTAGAGATTCCAAAATCAGACAGACAAATTGTGTTTAAAGGATGACACTTGAAATTGTGCTGATTCTCACATGAATACCTATTCATGAACATACATGATTCATACACAAAATCATGTACACACACAAAAATCGGAATACACGCTTAAAGAAAAAGTAATTGAGAATGGTTGTAGGCAAATGTCTGTTTTCCAAATCATTTAAAAAAATATATCAACTTTACTTCAATAAAACAATTTTATACAGACATCGGTGAGCCTTTTGATAAGACTCAGTGAGTAAAGGCATTTGTTACCAAGCTAGTTGTACTGACTTTATCCCCAGGACCAACGTGGATAAAGTATATAGCAAATTTTTTTAAGTTGTTTCTTGGTCTCTCTAAGCAAACTGAAGCATTTACACACACACACACACACACACACACACACACACACACACACACACTGCATAGTTTTAAAATTAACTGGATTGACTAGTAGACTAATATTTCAAGAAGACTATAATGACAATTTTATTATAATTATTAGGTATAGTAATCATAATACAAAGGTCCAAACTATATTACCCAAATCATTCTTCTAAAATCATTCTAAGTGAAATGCCTTCAATTCAGACCCACAAAATTATTTAACCATTAAACTATTTGACATTCTTTTAACACAAAAGTAGATATCACAGGGAATTGTTCCCTACCTAAAAGCCCAGAATTCTTTAGAATCTGGGTTGAGCGTCACATGTTTCTTTGCCCAGGTACTTCCTCTGTTGTTTCCCAACCACACATCATACCCAGCATCTGCTAGGATGAAGGCCAGGCTGTTGTCAGGAGGATTGGAAACCCATACACCAGCAGTTGAAAACAAGCCGGGGAGACAAAGTACTACCATCTTTGGGGCTGCAAAACCAATCATGAACATGCTTTACTCCCTGACATTGTAAGCAAGAAAATCAAATACTCATAATGGAACCAAAAGATTGTAAAACTAGCAGACTTCATTTCATTTATGTAGGTTAGTCAATCAATATGGAACTGCACACACAAAAAAGAGTTGTTTCTATAGGATTTTGATCTCCTTCCTACCACACCCTCATCAACCATAAATTTTCTTATATCAGTTAATCTTTTAGATTTTATAGTTTGTAGTTATTTAAAAGGAATGGTTCATACCTTCGAAAATCCAAGAGGCAAATGTACAAAAATACTAATTGTTAAACATCTAAAGATTAATATGCAGTTTCTTTTAAAAAAATCACTGGACTCTAAGAACATCAAGGGCTTCTAGGTGGATATGAGGAATGAACCAAGTCATATGTATTACCATCTGGAATATAAACTATGAATACTCACAACAGGTAACAAAGGGATCTCCCAGATGCAGTGTGCTTGAAAATTATTTAGGGGCTCAGCTATTTCTGTAGAAGCACCTCCTTGTCCTCACAGTGACCAATGAAAGCTAGGTTCCTTTAAGCCCCTGTGGTAGTCATGGGTGCCAGAGATCTCTGCTCTTTTGAAGTCACTCATTTTGAAAGTACCTTTTTAGTAATTCATTGCCTCAAGGTGCTGATGGCTTCAGTACGTATCTCACTCAGATCTTACCTGAACTATTAGCATTGTTCTTCCCATGAGGAATTCGGTTAAGTGGAAGAATGTAACCATCATCAGTCACAACCTCATATTCTTCGCTTGGATATTCCCAGTGTTTAATAATCTGACTCTACAAGAGAAAACACACAATAATGATTTTCATGAATCCTTTTTTATACTTACTCATTTCTCATGAACCTCAAAATATAATTATTTCTTCTTGGTATTATGTCATCATTCTGGTCACTGTTCAGATTGTAAGAAAGGCAGCCATTTAGCAAGGTTCAAGTAAACTCACAGAGATAAAGCAGATGTGTTTAATTTTATTACTGATAAGAATAGCTTAGAACTTGTAGATAGATCTACCTGAACACCCAGCTACACCACTCTTGGGCATATACCCTAAAGATGCCCGAGCATGCCAGAAGGGCACGTGTTACACTATGTTCATAGCAGCCTTAATTAAGATAGCCAACAGTTGGAAACAACCCAGATGTCTCACAAATGGAAGAATGGATACAGAGAATTTATACAATGGAATACTACTCAGCTATAAACAGGACATCATGAGTTTTTCAAGCAAATTAGGGAATTTCATCTTGAGTAGGTAACTCAGATCCAAAAAGACATGCGTGGTATACACTCACTAATATGTGGATATTAGCCAAAAAGTATAGAATACCCAGGACATAACACAGAGGACTCAAGAAGGTTAACAAGCTGAAGGACACAAATGGGGAGGAAAGCAGTTTTGGGGGCAGATGGAGGGAGGGGGCTGGGAGGGAGAGGAGACAGAAAAGTGAGGAGCGGAACATGATCAAGTATGGGGGGGGGTGAACAGGACTAAAGCCCTGAGGACCAACAGAAAGAGTGGAAACAGGCAACCTTGGGAGGTGGGGCAGACCTTCCAGAATGTAGCAAAGACCTGGGAGGTGAGAGACTCTCAGAACTCAAAAGGAGGGACCTTATATGAAGTCCTACAGTGGGGAGTGGGAACTTGTAGAATCCACCTCTAATGGCAGGACAAGTGGAGGAATGGGGTTGCCACCGCACAGTCAAAAGCTCTGACTCAAAATTGTTCCTGCCTGAAGGAACTGCAGGGACAAAAATAGAGAAAAACATGAGAGAAATGAGATTCAGTGACTGGCCCAGATTGGGATCCAGCTCAAGCTGAGGCCAGGGAATCTGACACTGTTACTGATGCTGCGGTGTGCTTGCAGACAAGAACCTAGAATGGCTGCTTTCTGAGAAGCCCAACAAGCAGCTGAAAGAGTCAGGTGCAGGTACCAGAACCCAACTAATATACTGGACAGAAGCCGGGGACCTCTGTGGTTGAATTAGGAAAAAGTTGAGAGAAGCTGAGGAGGAGGGTGGGCCCCATGTAAAGAGCAGAAGCCTCAACTGATCTTACCGCTGAGATCTCTCCAACACTGAGACACCAACCGGGCAGCATATGCCAGCTGTATGAGGCCTCCAACACAGATACAGCCGAGGTTTTCCTGGTCTGGCCTCAATGAGAGAGGATGTACCTAACTCTCCGGAGACTTGAGGCTCTAGGAGGTTGGGAGTTCTGGTGGGATGGGGTAGGACTGAGGGCATCCTTTTGGAGATGAGGCTGGGGGAGGAGGTATGGAATGGGGAGCGGTTGGGTGGGGCAAACGAGGATGAGGATGAAGCCAGGGCTATAAAAAATAATTAAAGAATTTAAAAATAAATTAAAAATGAATAGCTTACAACATTCATGTTAGATTCAGGATTCTTGTTTTGTCCAATTAAACAAAATATTTTTCCAAGCACATGGATAAGGCACATTGTTCTCAGCAGCCACAGCATTTTAAACCTGCAGAGAAGTAGTTATTTTCATGAAGGAGCAAAAGGCATGGTACTATGTGTCTCAGTTTATTGCATATATTTTATGTCCATATGCAGCCTTCCTTCACTGAAAATTTTCATATTATATAATAAGAATCTTAGATGAAATAAAAAAATTTAAAATAAATACAGCAGAAAACTATGGGACAAAGAACAGCTTAGATATAATTAAAAGTCAGTTTAGATATAATTAAAATCGACAATATGTTTTATAAAATCTGCTTGTTTCTTAGCTGTTCCTAAAAACAAAATAATCTTAATTAATTTGCTGATAAAACCTCACTGATGCCTATTTGAGGTTTACCCTAAAAGACTAAGATTAGTATACAATTTATTGGTTAATGATTTAAAGAAATTACTTAATTTTACATTTGATTTGACAAGCATCCAAGCCTTCAGTTTTTTTGCATCAGAATGAGGATAGGAAGAAAGGTTAAAAAAATGATAGCAGAGACGAATGAAAAACCAGGTGAATGGATTCCCATATGTTGAAGATATGTATTACAAGGAATCCTTTCTATACACCATAACTTTCCTGCCTTCTTTCATAACTATGTATAGCACATGTATTCCACTACTGTTCTTTGAATTTCTAAAATATGTGCTTAAAAAAATCGTGAGACAAACATCTCTTTCCCATCCCCTCTCTAAGCCTAATTTTAAAGTGCCAATTGAGAACAAAGTTTTAATAATCATAAATTTGTCAGTTTAGGTGAACCCACTAGATAGCCTCCCTTTTCCTGTTCCAAGCACAGGATATGGCTTCTTGTTTTTCTTTTATTTCACTTTATTTTATTATTCAATTCCCTAATATCAAGATACCGAGCAAGGTAAAAAAAAGAGATATGTATTAAACAAATAGTCTTAGTAATAAAATCAGCATTGTAAATGTCAACCTTCATGGTGTGCTCTCTCTCTAAATACCATCTAAATAATGTCTAAATAACATCTAGCTGTTTTACTACTGAGCCTAAACTAATACAATTAATAGAGTATCATACTTACTGTTCCCAAATATAATTAATTTGATATCTTGTAGTCCAAATAAAATTCTAATTCTCTCTTTTTTCCCCATCCTGCTCACTATAAATATAGCATGAATGTATTTTTTGGATGACCTTTTACAGAAATGGACAGTGCCTACTTTAACCATGAACTTGGATGCTTGTCAAATCAAATGTCAAATGTTGCAAAGCTCTCACAACTGGCATGGTTTCTTAGCTCTGGGCTCATCACCTGTCAATACCCTCCTCCACAACTGCAACCTTAGTATGAATACTGAAGATTTCTTTAGATTTTAAGCTGGACAACCACTCACCAGGCTGTATTTTCCTCAAAATAGTAATTATAACCATATTTCCTTACTGAATAATTTGAAATCTGAGTACAGAATGAATCAAGTAATAGATGGCGATTGTAAACAATGCCACTTTAAAGACATTTTCCCCTGTAACTCACTTAAGAGCAACATGTGTATAAACTTGGGAGATGATATCTTCAGAACATAAAAATGACAAAGCATGAGTAGCAAGGATGTTTTAAAACATTCAGAAATTTCTAACCCCATATTCCCAGGGGGGAAAAACCCTCACATATTGATAATAGGGAATGCATATGGTACTACTTGAATGTGACTTGTGTCCCAGGGTCTATTGCTGGGAGGTTGCTGTTCAGAGTTACAGTGCAAACACTGTGGAACCTTTTGGAAATGGGGCCTTGTTGGAATTATTATGTCAGGAGGACCTCATCATTAAATGGATCCATGCTGTATCTCAGAAGTAGGTTAGGTATGGGTGGAAGTGATGATTCCAAAGGACATTTTGTTATAAAAAAAAAAAAAAAAAAAGCAAAAAGGACATCTGGCTTGTCTCTATCACTTGATTCCGAGATGTCTCTGGGACCCCTTCTCCACACACTTCTTACTGTACTATGTTGCCTGGCATTTTGCAGCCTCCAGAACTGAGCACCCACCATTTTTCTAAAATCTACAGAAGACTGAACCACATGGATTCATTTTACAATGCATCCACTGTCTGGTGTTTTCTTTCAGACTCAGAAATTGGGCAAGATCATTGTTCAAATCTATTCTAAATATATATTCTTTCTTACAGTAAATATCTTAAGTACAACTACAGCCACTTGTAAACTACATGTGGCAACCAATGGTTTATGAAAGTATTATATAAAAATTTAAATAAAATATATTGTCTCACAAGATAGTTCTACTATTATTAACATTTCTGTGTTACCTTAAAGCTCTTTCAATAGGAGCATCTCTGTAAGTTCGTTTCACAGGTTATCACTTGGTGCATTCTCTCTGAGTTTTTAATCTCTGCAATTAGAACCTTTAATCTCTTGCTCATAGCCATTGACTTTGAAATTTCTGGTTTGTACAAACTACTTCTTCCTGGAATATCATTCTTCATAAGATTCTCTTCCTTCTTTGTTTGTGCTTTCTATTTTGAAGCTACCTTTTCATTGGTATATTCACCAACTGTTAACCAGAGTATAGATTTACAGTTGGTCTAATCCAATGTTGTTGTTTAATTTAATTAAAAGTTTTTACAATGTAAAGCATTCTACCTTATTTGTGAAGTGGTATATATATATATATATATATATATATATATATATATATATTCTATGATATGTAGCTTTATATGGCTCTATTTTCTCTTTCATTTTCTTTAGTACTTCCCTACTATATAGGAAAAGTACCGGATGAAAAGGGACCCCAATGCTTGCAAAACAGAAACCCAAAAGTAGAGTAGTGAAAACTAGTATGAATGGATATTTGATCACAGTGGAAATATACTATTTCTTTTATTAATTCCTTCAGGGGACTACGGTGAAAATAATGGCCCAACCTCTTAATTACCTGGAGGGATTAATTGTGAGAGCTGGGAAATGTATTTCTCTGGTAAACATGGTATCAATAAATTCTCGGGTTATAAATGGAATTATTATCACAATTGATCCCACTTCTGCTTAGGTAACTGTCATCTCTGCCTTTGGTCTATCCTCTTTATACATATATTGTTAGTAATCTGGCCAGGTGATGAGTTAATCATGGGCAAAATTTATCTCACTTCTAAGATTGCTTTTCTGCTTTTTTCAGAAGTAAATATTGAATCCATCCCATGTCACAGAGAAACTGATAGTAATGGATTATTCTACTCTCAATATTTCATGTTTAATTTAAAGTGTTTCAGCAAACAGTAAAGTCCAATGAAACATAAAATGCAGTTGGCTGAACTAAATATATCTTAACAGTAGTATGGAGAAATATTTGAGGACAAAAAGTAGTGGTGATAATGGTAGCTCATGGCATACCCAGGAGGTAAAGAAAGGAGGATCACTCTGGTTCATTGGGGGCTTCACCACTCAGTGAGTTCATGGGTAACTATGGACATGTCCACTCATTACTGCATATAGGCTGTAGAAGATCTAAGACCCACACTTTACGGGGATAGAGGGCTCATAGGATATATTGTTAAACTCATCCTTTCTCAAGAGTGTTTTCTAATAGATTTTTTTTCCAATAGAATTTGACCACATCTATATCACTTTGTGTACACACACACACACACACACACACACACACACACACACACTACCCTAATGAGGAACAAAAGATCTTCTGTGGGACTATACATCATCAGAAGTGATGCCACAGTTTGGTATGACTGAGATATGATTGGGAGAAAGAGGGAAACACAGAGTAAAGATATCAAGCTCCCAATGTACTTTCAGCCAGGGTCAGGCATGGTCAATGCCATGCTCTTGGCTAACTTAGTTAAGTGTGACTAAAGGCAATGAGTGTCACAGGACAATGGTGCTACACTTATCACAACTGAGAAATATGGATTGATACATTTAAGACTTAAACTTATCCAACTGCAAAGTTTAGTGTCTTCAGAGCCTTATGTAGGGTCCAGAACTCATAATTCTTCTGCCTTAACTTCCTGAATACTGAGATGACAAGTTGCATCACTAGCTCGATTGCTTTAATTTTTAATGCCACTCTTAAATGGAATTAATTTATTTAGTGTTGAAGTGTATTTAATATATCCAGGTATGCCTAGGTGATCAAAATGAGCTTAATGGGTGCATGAAAGAGAGACTTCTATGTTTTCCTCTAAAGTTGGAGAGGTCACTGTGTAGCATGGATGACACTGGAGCTGAGAATGTCCAACCTCACTTTGCTAGTTTATTTTATTGATATGAAACTATAGTATGGCACATGAAGAGAGTTATGTGACAAGACAGCCTTGTATGGCCTTAGTGAGAGCATTTCTTGTAAAACTTGTTGCCTCAGAGAAGATGGATACTGGTAGAGGTAAGTGCGGGAATACCCTCTCAAGGTGGAACAGAGGAGGGGATTGGATGAAGAACTCAGAGAGTGGGGACCAAGAGGAAGAGAAATTTCTGGAATATAAATAAATGAAATAATTTAGTAAAAAAGAGGGAAACAATACAATGAGATTCTGTTAAGAATTTAAGTAGCACAATATCACTCATTCTAATAGGCAGGATATCTTAGTTCTATTTTTTAAAATAACTAAATAGAATTTCAATGTTAAGTAAGTTTGTTGTCAGGAAACTATTTTTCATGTAAGCAGAAAAAAATAAAAACAACAAGAATGTGCTTTCCTTTTTCCTGCAAAAAAAAAATCCCACAGAACTCCTCTTTTGAGAAGACTTAATGTCTCCTGCCTCCTTAATGCTCCGAGTATTACTGCAGAGAGTTGCGCTTCTCCTCCTGGTTATTCTAAGAGGCAGGCAGAGCAGCGCTGCTGCAGGGGCAGGTTCTCTGCATTCCTGATAAATGTTCTCATTTTCACTACTTCTTACTTTTCATATTTGGCTTTTTCTTTTTCTTTTTTTTTTTTTTCGAGACAGGGTCTCTCTGTGTGGCCAAACTCAGAAATTCACCTGCCTCTGCCTCTGAAGTTCTGGGATTAAAGGAGTGTGCCAACATTTTGAACAATTATTATTATT
Source organism: Mus caroli (assembly GCF_978045245.1). Lineage (NCBI taxonomy): Eukaryota > Metazoa > Chordata > Mammalia > Rodentia > Muridae > Mus > Mus caroli. The sequence continues at coordinate 27,515,508 of NW_028227275.1, read as the reverse complement.
AAAAAACTTTATTCAAGATGTTAAGATTTTCAAGAGTTAACATCTGCCTATGAATTTTTCTTTTTATATGATGTAGTAGATGGGTGATTTTCAACTAAAGGAACAAATTTCTTCAATGAAATGTTAATATCTGGGTCTGGAGAGATGGCTATGCAGTTAAGAATTCTTCAAAAGGACATGAGTTTGGTTCCCATTATTCTCACTGTGGATCCCAAACACTCATGTTTCAGATCCAGAGTATCAAAAACCTTCTTCTGGAATTAGTGAGCACCATGAATCCATAAAACACACATACAAATATGTAGGCAAAATATTAAGGCACGTATGATAAAAACAAGTATTTAATATATTAATAAAGTATGTGGTTCTCATATAGTATGTGTAGCTATTCATTAAGGCTTATGTGGACAAGTTTATTAGTATTCCAGCATATTTTAAAACAATTTTAATGGAATAAAAATAGTAACATTTATTTTAAGCCAGTGAAATATAGAAAATAATAATTCATGTGTACAAAAACTAAAGATATTCTTATTATCGACATACAATAAGAAGGACTGAAGGAAATGAGAAAAAAGAGAGAGAGCAAATTTCATACTTTATTAATTGATAAAAGAAAATCGATGAAAAGTACATAAAAGAAATTTAAGCTTCTTGTCACATCTCTATCCCTGCTTATTTATTTACACTAGAAAAAAATATTTTATGTATTTCTTTAATCCACTTTACCCAATATGTCACTTAAACATTGATTGCTATATATCTTATATCATTTTCTATAAAATGATTTTCAACACAAGTGTGATTTTCCTATAGCACATCTCAGCTTGGCCTTGTCACATTTTGATGAGTCAGTATCCACAAAAGATTATTTTCTATCAAAATCAACAAATTTTCAAAAGGGAGGGGAGGATGTGGTATTTGAGATTTTCTGATTCTATTTTTTTTTTTTTTTGCTAGCTCTGAATAACAGGACATGCAGTGAGACACGTGTATTTATGTCATATGTATCTATGGAGGAAGACACATGATATTAAATAACCATGGTACATTTCCAACTCCCAAAGTAAATATTGATTTTGGGGTGACATGGTACACAAGTAAGTTCGAAGTTGATGCAATTGGTGTTCTTTAACGTCAATTGTATTGTTTTTCCACCAGCTAGAGCTCACATTTCTCCAGTTGAATAACTTGCTCATTTCACACTCCTTCTGCCAACTTGAAAGAGACTAATGCGTATAATTTTCTTAAATATGCATCCTAAAAATTTAAATCCATATATCAACATCAAAAATTTAGTATTATCAAAATTGCTAACCAATTCAAAACATGCTGGTCAGTTCCTCAGTAAGACTGCCTAGTAGGCTTTCACTGAATGTCATGTTGAAAGCAAAGGCAATAACCTCCTTACACTGTAATAACCTTGCTTTATCCCGTATTCAACTAAGTCCAACATAAAGAACTAGATTGTTCTTAAGGATAAGTTCATGGCTATTATGAACAAAATATTATGTCAATGAAACAGTTGCCAATACCATTTCTGAAAAGTATTGTTACTTATTTGGTTTTTTAATGAAATAAAATATTTCAAATCATAAAAACATAGTTCTATTTCTGTCCACTACTAATTTAATATGTTCAAAATACTGAATATTGAAATGTGCATATTCTTTTATGTATGTACAATGTGAGATGACTTTGAAATAGGTAAAAACCTTAAGTGTTTTCCATAGAGAGAAAATATTTTCTCCATCACTACTGAAAGGATCACTATAAACTTTGTAAGTTCTTATCTACGCAAAGTTTTTTAACGTCATTTCTACATATTTTAAATACACACATTTTAATGATATAAACAACAAGATATTATTTCAATATAATACAAGTAACTATATCACCTAAAATTATGTCTTTGTTATACAAATTGTCATTTAAGGGAGATAGTAAGGTTTACATGTTGAAATAGAAGTGTTCAATTCAATAGAGTGGTAAACAGATAACTGGAATATTCCTCAACTGTATGCAATTGTCTTTAGTCTCAGCAATCTTTCACATGTCCATAAAGAAGACACAGGGGTAAAGTGTCATCCTCAGACATTGCTCTGTTCACTAATTTCGATGATGGTGAATAAGTCAGGTGAGGAGCATTCACAGAAAGCTAATAAAAGTTTATATCTGAAGGGATCATTGAGAAATTGCTTCGGATAATGTTTTCCTGTTTGTGTTATACATGTTCAGCGAGCTCTGTAAAATACATGGGGATCTCAGTTCTAATGAATTTGGAGTGAAATTCGTCCCTTCCATTGTTCCACAACCACCTCCACCACTACCAATCAAATAAAATGCCTTTCTTTTTTTTTTAAATATGGAATTATTCCACTGCAACTCCTCTTTTTTGAGAGTCTTTTTAACATCTCTCTACTCAAATATACCATATGTATTAACCTACCATAATTTTTTTCCTGATGCTCATCATTATTGTTGTTGTTGTTTAATCTATTTTAAAGTCTAGTAATTATCCCCCTCTTAGTCTGCCCACCTAGATTACCTCATCTCATTCCCTTCACCTTCCCCTACTGTCTCCAAGATGGTTTTCCCCCAAACTCCACCAGACCTCCCCACTCCTCGCGGCCTCAAGTCTGTCCAGGGTTAGGTGCATCTTCTCTTACTGAGGCCAGACCAGGCAGTCCTCTGCTGTCTTTGTGTCCAGAGCCTCATATCAGTAGTGTGTGCTGCCTGGTTGGTGGTTATGAAATACAGATCCTTAGTCTCCTGATGTTCTTTATAGGCAGTGAAAAATGAACTGGGAAGAGATTCTGTTTTTTTCCATGATGAGAGCTAGTTGTCTCTAACATCATTGCTGTTTAGCTTTTTACTTTCCTTCAGTTACATGAAAATATAAATACAAAAGTAAATAGTTTGCAGTGCTCAGAATACATATAAAATGACTTAATAACTCGGATCATAAAAATGAATTTCGGTGACTAGATCTAAAAAGGTATTAATCACAGTATCAACTGTGCAAGAAAGGGTTCTCATATTGTGTATTTTGTAATTGAGAAATGTTTACCCAAATAAGTTTATTTGATACTGTCATGGAATAGTTAAATGAGCTAAAATTTGAGAACAATGAAAAATTAATATTGTTAAAAATTGAGGATCTTCCTTCTGGGCCCAGCGGAGGCTGCTAAGGGCTCCAGAGTGCTCTCCATTCTGCAAGACCTCAGGATCACGGGTGAGTGGAATGCAACATCAGCTTCAAGAATCTCGGAGGGTCTTGTGCCAGCAGGAACAGGGACAAAGGAATCCTGCCCAAGCAGAGGCTGGGATGTTCCCGTTGGGCCACCCCTGCCATCTTCCTTCTGAGTGCAGCAGAGGCCACTCACTAAGGGCTCCAGAGTGCTCTACACACCTCAGAACTTCGGGATGACCTCAGGATCATGGGTGAGTGGAACACAACATCAGCTCCAAAGAATCTCGGAGGGTCTTGTGCCTGCAGGAACAAAGACAAAGGAACCCCGCCCAACAGAGGCTGTGATCCATTCAGCTGGGGCCAGCCCCACCATCTTCTGCATGAACCTGGCCCAGGGCATCTAGGGCACCAAAGGACTCTCCACTCCACAGGACCCCTAGCACATCCAGGACCTCCTGATCATCTGAGAGCACTTGGGCGATAGAAACAACAGAGTTTCTTGGTCAGGGTCCCCTCAGGCCTTCATCCTCAGCCAGGAGGCAGAGCTGAGGCCCAGACCCCTGGGCACATTCCTTGTAAGAGGAGAGTTGGCCTACAGGGAGGGTTCTGACCCCAGAACTCAAGAGGTGGATCAGAGCTCCAGACTGCTAGACACCTGCCCTGCAAGAGGAGAGCCTACCTGCAGAGAGTTCTCTGACCACTGGGACTCAGGTGAGAGTTGGGATTCCAGGAGTGCTGACAGAGACAAACAGAATCCCAGGAGGATCAAGCTCTAACCAGAGACAGCTTGATCATTAACACCAGAGACTTCCAGATGGCTAAAGGCAAACATAAGAATCTTACTAAAAGAAGCCAAGAACACTGGGCATCACGAGAACCCAGTATGCCAATCACAAGGAGTCCTGGATACCCCAACACACCCTAAAAGCAAGACGCAGATTTAAAATCAAATCTCATGATGGTGGTAGAAGATTTAAAGAAGGGCATTAATAACTCACTTAAAGAAATACAGGAGAACAGTGCTAAAGAGGTAGAAGCCCTTAAAGAGGAAGCACAAAAATCCCTCAAGGAATTACAGGAGAATACTGCTAAACAGGTAGAAGAAAGACAAAAATCCCTTAAAGAATTACAGGAAAACACAACCAAACAGGCGATGGAATTGAACAAAACTATCCAAGATCTAAAAATGGAAGTAGAAACTATGAAGAAAACCCAAAGGGAGACAACTCTGGAGATAGAAACCCTAGGAAAGAAATCAGGAACCATAGATGTGAGCATCAACGACAGAATACAAGAGATGGAGAGAGAATCTCAGGTGCAGAAGATTCCATAGGGAACATGGACACAACAATCAAAGAAAATGCAAAATGCAAAAAGATCCTAACTCAAAACATCCAGGAAATCCAGGACAAAATGAGAAGACCAAACCTACAAATAATAGGAGTAGATGAGAGTGAAGATTTTCAACTTGAAGGGCCAGCAAATATCTTCAACAAAATTATAGAACTTCCCATACCTAAACAAAGAGATGCCCATGAACATACCAGTAGCATACAGAACTCCAAATAGACTGGACCAGAAAAGAAATTCCTCCCGACACATAAAAATCAGAACAACAAATGCACTAAATAAAGAGAGAATATTAAAAGCAGTAAGGGAAAAGGGTCAAGTAATATATAAAGGCAGGCCTGTTAGAATTACTCCAGACTTCTCACCAGAGACAATGAAAGCCAGATAATTCTGGACAGATGTTATACAGACAATAAGAGAACAGAAATGCCAGCCCAGGTTACTATACCCAGAAAAACTGGCAATTACCATAGATGGAGAAACCAAAGTACTCCATGACAAAACCAAATTCACAAAATATCTTTCCACGAATCCAGCCCTTCAAAGGATAATAATGGGAAAACACCAACACAAAGATGGAAATTACACCTTAGAAAAAGCAAGAAAGTAATCCTTTAACAAACAGAATACAGCCACAAGAACAGATTCCCAACTTTAAGAAGAAAAATGACAGGAAGCAACAATTACTTTTCTTTGATTTCTCTTAACGTCAATGGACTCAATTTCCCAATAAAAAGACATAGACTAAAAGACTGGCTACACAATCAGGACCCAAATTTTTGCTGTTCACAAGAAAACCACCTCAGGGATAAAGACAGACACTACCTCAGAGTGAAAGGCTGGAAAACAATTTTTCCAAGCAAATGGTCTAAAGAAACAAGCTGGAGTAGCCATTCTAATATCAAATAAAATCGACTTCCAACCCAAAGTTATCAAAAAAGACAAGGAGGGGCACTTCATACTCATCAAAGGTAAAATCTTCCAAGAGGAACTCTCAATTCTGAATATCTATGCTCCAAATGCAAGGGCAGCCACATTCATTAAAGAAACTTTAGTAAAGCTCAAAGCACACATTTTACCTCACACAATAAATAGTGGGAGACTTCAACACCCCACTCTCACCAATAGACAGATCCTGGAAACAGAAACTAAACAGAGACACAGGGACACTAACAGAAGTTATGAAACAAATGGATTTAACAGATATCTACAGAACATTTTATCCTAAAACAAAAATAATACCTTCTTCTCAGCACCTCATGGTACCTCCTCCAAAATTGACCATATAATTGGTCATAAAACAAGCCTCAACAGATACAAAAATATTGAAATTATCCCATGCATCCTATCAGATCACCACTGACTATGGCTGATCTTCAATAACAACATAAATAATGGAAAGCCAACATTCACGTGGAAACTGAACAACACTCTTTTCAATGATACCTTGGTCAAGAAAGAAATACACAAAGAAATTTAAGACTTTTTAGAGTTTACTGAAAATGAAGCCACAACATACCCAAACTTATGGGACACAATGAAGGCAGCCCTAAGAGGAAAACTCATAGCTCTGAATGCCTCCAAAAGAAACTAGAGAAAGCATACACTAAAAGTCTGACAGCACACCAAGAAGCTATAGAAGAAAAGGAAGAAAATTCACCCAAGAGGAGTAGATGGCAGGAAGTAATCAAACTTAGGGGTGAAATCTACCAAGTGGAAAGAAGAAGAACTATACAAAGAATCAACCAAACCAGGAGCTGGCTCTTTGAGAAAAATCAACATGATAGATAAACACTTAGCCAGACAAACAAGAGGGCACAGGAAGAGTATCCTAATTAACAAAATCAGAAATGAAAAAGTGAGACATAACAACAGATCCTGAAGACATCCAAAGCATCATCAGGCTACTCAACAAAACTGGAAAACCTGGATGAAATAGACAAATTCCTAGACCGATACCAGGTACCAAAGTTAAATCAGGATCAGATTAACAATCTAAACAGTCCCATTTCCCCCAAAGAAATAGAAACAGTCATTAATTGTCTCCCAATCAAAAAAAGCCCAGGACCAGATGAGTTTAGAGCAGAGTTCTATCAGACCTTCAAAGAAGACCTAAATCCAACTCTTCTCAAACTATTTCACAAAATAGAAACAGGAGGTACTCACACAATTCATTCTATGAAGCCACAATTACTCTGACACCTAAACCACATAAAGATCCAACAAAAAAGAGAACTTCAGACCAATTTCCCTTATGAATATTGATGCAAAAATACTCAATAAAATCCTTGCAAACTGAATCCAAGAACACATCAAAACAATCATCCATCATGACCAAGTAGGCTTCATCCTAGGGATGCAGGGATGGTTTAATATACAGAAATCCATCAACATAATCCACTATATAAACAAACTCAAAGACAAAAATCACATGATCATCTCATTAGATGCTGAGAAAGCATTTGACAAATTCCAGCACTCATTCCTGATAAAAGTCATGATAAGATCAAGAATTCAAGGCCCATACCTAAACATAACAAAAGCAATATACAGCAAACCAGTAACCAACATCAAAGTAAATGGAGAGAAGCTGGAAGCAATTCCACTAAAATCAGGGACTAGACAAGGCTGCCCACATTCTCCCTATCTAGTCAGTATAGTACTTGAAATCCTGGCCAGAGCAATTCGACAACAAAAGGTGATCAAGGGGATACAAATTGGAAAGGAAAAAGTCATATCACTGGATCACTATCCGGAGACTGCCCCACTTGGGGGTCTATCCCATAATCAGCCAGCGAACACAGACACTATTGCATATGCCAGCAAGATTTTGCTGAAAGGACCCTGTATATAGCTGTCTCCTGTGAGGCTTTGCCAGTGCCTGGTGAATATAGAAGCGGGTGCTCAAAGTCTCTATAGAATGGAACACAGGGCCACCAATGGAGGAGCTAGAGAAAGTACCCAAGGAGTTGAAGGGGTCTGTAACCCTATAGGTGGAACAACAATATGAACTAATCAGTACCCCCAGAACTCATGTCTCTAGCTGCATATGTAGCTGAAGATAGCCTAGTTGGCCATCATTGGGAAGAGAGGTCCCTTGGTCTAGCAAACTTTATATGCCCCAGTACAGGGGTATGCAGGGCCAAGAAGCAGGAGTGAGTGGGTAGGTGAGCAGGGTGGGGGGAGGGTATAGGGGACTGTTGGGATAGCATTTGAAATGCAATTGCAGAAAATATCTAATAAAAATTAAGGAAGGACAAAAATCAGAAACATGGTCAACAAAACTAGAAATGCATAATCACACACATGGTAAATACTGTGGAGTTCTAGGAAGGTAATCACAAGGAACAGGCAGGAGCAGATGAATTTTGAAAAACAAATCTAGAACAGAAATAAAGAAAAGGTCAGTTAAGGGACCTAATAAGTTTCAATTCATGTTATAATTATGTTATATTACATAGAAATTATATATGTATGTTTTAGTACAAGTATATTAGTTTGAAATCTATTCATGGTTAGTTTAAGCTAGTGTTTCTTTTTTGTAGTCCTTAAGTAGTATTGTTTGTAATATTGTCAGCATGGTATACAAACTTTTCTAGGTATTTTATGATGTTTTCTTAGATTCAAGTTTTTGTGGTTATTTTTAAAGGTCTACACCCAAATTCATGGTGAATTTTATATGCATTGTAATATATTAAAATTTAGGATATACACAGGTCAATTAGATCATGAGAGTTCTGCCACCTTGAATTGAATTTTCCTATTATGAATTAATGAATGGATTGGTCACATTTGGACAATAAACTCCTGCTGGCTTGTGTCTCCAACATGTACGTCTTTTACCAAGAAATCTGTCTTTCCTTAGAACCTGAAAAGAACTATTACCATCTGGGGACCTGCAGGTGTCTAGCAGCATAAAAATGATTCTACTCCCAGAACATCAAAACAGTAGCCAAACAACAACAACAACAGCAACAGCAACAGCAGCAGCAGCAGCAACAACAACAACACTATAAATATCTCTGCTCATTTGTCTGTCTTTCTCTCTCATTCTTGCTGTATATTTCTCTCTCTCTCTCTCTCTCTCTCTCTCTCTCTCTCTCTCTCTCTCTCTTTCTGTAACAATCATTAATAAATTAGAGGTTATGTATTTGAAAAATACAAAACAGTGTTATGTGGGTGGGTTTGGAGGTTGAAAGGGAAAGTAGGGAGTGATATATTTTATTATAAAAATATAGAAAGTAAACAGAAAATAAAACTATATAATAACCTGAATTCCCTATATATTTTAGTGCCTTGTACAGACACAGGAAATTATGGTCCTTTCACTATCTGTAAAGAGAGCACTTGAAATGTAACTCACTGGAGTTTTTCAGCCGAAGAGACAATTGCTTTCCAGATGTTCTCCCTAGGCTTTTCTCTGAAGATAGAATTAAAGAGCAGATTCAGGTTTGTAGAGTAATCCTTCTCAAACATCAGTGAACCTACAACCCACCAGTATCGATTCACACATGCCAACAGCACTTTCTGAGTGAGGTCAAGAGCTGAAAGCTTCTATCAGCTTGATGAGCAGTCTTTTCTTTCTCCCCTATTCTCACCCAAGCCAAAAACAGCTTTCTAGAGCTCAGCAGTGAACTCAAATAATGTGTTTTCAACACTACAGAGCTCTTACTTGTGGTTTTATTCCTGTATTAGCCTTGAACACAGAAACGTTGGAGATGAAAAATTTTGTAATAATAAACATCAAGATTTTCTGATAAGCTCAGAGGATATTTGCCAGGCCACCCATAAACAAGACATAGTGAAGGATACATTCAGTATTAGTCACCTGTAGATTCAGGTAGATATGTCCATGAGACCTCTCTCCAAATGTGGGGATGATTTTTTAAGCTTGTTGAATGATTCTATGTTTGACTTAAGAAGATTTTCACATTGGTAGGTTTGATTTTATTCCTCTATTTTGTTTGTTTCATGCTTAAACTGGTAATGGCTCTGGCTATTATTTCTTCAATACCGTCATTAGACAGCTCATCTTTGTTGCCCTAAGGAACCAGTGGTTCTATTCTATGATGATATAAATCCAGGGCAACCAAAATCAAATGACTATAGAGTAAGGTCTCAACATCTATAAAATAATTCTATTACTCAAACACTGTAACAAAGTCATTAGTGGAGAATTCTGGAGGTTGCCTAGTGTCTTCCTGTATAATATATTTCCATTCCCTCTACATGCTCTTGCTAACTAAATTTCCTGAGTACAAATCCATATCAACTGTCTTAGAAACACAAGGGATTTAAAAATATTCCAGTTAATAAACTATGGTGATGTTTGTATAATGAAAATGAAAAAAATGTTTAAATGGTATCCACATGAAGAACAATCCATCTCCCTGCAAGTCATGTATCTAGAAAACCATTTTGCAGTTTGTCTAATTTTAAGTTTGTATCATTCCTATGTGTTCTCAAAAAAAATCATTTAAAGCTATAAAGTAGATTACATATAACTATTTTAAGTATATATATATATATATATATACATATATATATATATATATCAAAATGAAATAAGACAAGAGATAAGATGATATGAAAGACATTTTTTTTTCAAGACATGGTTTCTCTGTGTAGCCCTGGCTATCCTGGAACTCACTTTGTAGACCAGGTTGGTCTCGAACTCAGAAATCCGTCTGTCTCAGCCTCCCAAGTGCTGGGATTAAAGTCGCATGCCACCACTGCCTGGCGAAATACAGATTCTTAGTCTCTACACCCCCACCCCCACCCCCACCCTACCCCAGAGAGAGAGAGAGAGAGAGAGAGAGAGAGAGAGAGAGAGAGAGAGAGACTGAGAGATTATACTAGTGAACTAAAGAAGGGTTAAATTGGACTGAACATGACTTTCAGTGGTCAGTGATACTGCATGTGAGAAATGTTACACTAGATACCAGAAAGCTGCAAGATCTCAAGAGCCCAGGGAACGAGTATGCCCTGAATTTAGGAAGCCAGAAAGATATTATCAGAATCTAGAAAAATTCCTTCAGTGTTCCTTTTTAACCTTGGTGGTCTGTAAGAAGAGTGGATGACATATCGTTGACAACGTCACTCCTTGGCCCTGTGTAGCCACTGGAAACAAGGCTAATAATAGGCCCATCTGAGCATAGGCCCATCTGGAAACAAGGCTAATAATAGGCCCATCTGAGCATAGGCCCATAATAACTATGGGCCTATGCTCAGATCCTAAGAACTGCAAGATGCCCGAAACCCTGGCGGAGCGCAGCGCGAATGGAGGCCTGAGGGCGGCGGGGGCGGGGCGTGCCGCGAGCGGGGGCCTCGGCCGTGGCCAGCGCCATCTAGAGGAGGCCCGCCCGCCCGCCCGCCCGCCGCAGTCTCGGGGCCCGCCTCGTGGCTGGTTCGCGGAGCCCCGCGGTCACCTGCGCGCGGGCTGTCCCGTGGGGCAGCCTCCCACCTCACCCGGAGCCGCCGGAGCGAGTGTGCACTTTTTGTAGAGAACTGAATGGTGCTGCCAAGTGGCTCTGACCGGATGGTGGAGGTCTAGTAGAAGAGATCCCGGAGTTGCAAAATGTGCATCTTGCACCAGTATGCACGAACGAGTGAACAGAACAGAAAGACAGTTTCGATCCCTTCCAGATAACCAGCAAAAACTGCTTCCTCAGTTTCCTCTTCACTTGGACAAGATCCGGAAATGCATTGACCATAATCAGGAAATACTACTGACCATTGTGAATGATTGCATACATATGTTCGAAAATAAGGAATATGGAGAAGATGCCAATGGAAAGATTATGCCAGCATCTACATTTGACATGGATAAGTTAAAATCTACACTGAAACAGTTTGTAAGAGACTGGAGTGAGACCGGGAAAGCAGAAAGGGACGCCTGCTATAAGCCAATCATTAAAGAGATTATCAAAAATTTTCCAAAAGAGAGATGGGATCCTTCTAAAGTAAATATTCTGGTACCTGGTGCTGGACTAGGAAGATTGGCCTGGGAAGTAGCTATGCTAGGTTATGCTTGTCAAGGAAATGAATGGAGTTTTTTTTATGCTCTTTTCTTCCAACTTTGCACTCAACAGATGTTCTGAAATTAACAAATATAAACTTTATCCCTGGATCCATCAGTTTATCAATAATCGGAGATCAGCTGATCAGATTCGACCCATTCTTTTCCCTGATGTTGACCCCCACAGTCTTCCTCCTGGTTCTAACTTTTCCATGACAGCAGGAGACTTTCAGGAGATTTACTCCGAATGCAATACCTGGAACTGTATTGCCACCTGTTTCTTCATAGACACAGCTCACAATGTAATTGATTATATTGATACGATATGGAGAATACTCAAGCCAGGTGGAATCTGGATAAATCTTGGTCCTCTACTATACCATTTTGAAAATCTGGCAAATGAACTGTCTATAGAATTGAGCTATGAGGATATTAAAAATGTTGTTCTGCAGTATGGATTTCAGCTAGAGGTGGAGAAAGAATCTGTATTGTCAACATATACTGTGAATGATCTCTCTATGATGAAATACTACTATGAGTGTGTTTTGTTTGTGGTCCGGAAGCCACAATAAAGGTCTTAAGTGCTATTACCCAGAAAAACATTTAATAAGAGTAAATGATGAAATAAATAACTCACAGTCAACTACCAGTGACAACAGGACACAACCTCAAATCAGTGGTGCCTTCTTATTCCTAACAAAATCTAGAAATAGTGTCTATTTTCTTAATGATGTCTATTGCTTTTTTCAGAAATATACTATGCCGTGCAAATTTATACCACACAAGTTTAAAAAAAAAAAAGAAGAAGAAGACATTATCTCCCATGCAGATATCTAATGGAGGAACTATCTTCAAGTACTGTTTTCTTTGAAGCCCCGAATTGTCCTTAAGAAAATAAACATAAACTCCAGGTTTCATGAAGCTCGCTCTTGCTGCGAGTCTGCCATCCTAGTGACTGATCTTACTAAAGTCCGTAACGATCTCCTTTTTGTGTTAAGCATTACCTATGTTACTTTTCAAAGGGTCTTCTGTCAGATTTAGAATCTGGAACTGGAATTGTTCTCACTGGACCTAAGTAAAGTGTACTTAGAGAATTTGAAACTATTCTTTCATCATTCAAAAGAGTTTTATTTTATCTTTTAGCTCAGCTGCATTTAGAGAACATCAAACGTCATGTATGAAATGCTAAATCAGTTGTATCACAGGTTAAAATTCATGAACTACAGTAACAGAGAAAGTCTTTGTCCATGTTAAACTGAATCTTATATTAATCACTGGATCCCTTTGAAATGTATGTAAATATAAATATTTGGAGGTCCAAAAGCTTCTTTTATAAAGCAGTGTTAAGAAACTGGAAAAGTAAGAATAAAATCTGCCCATCTGAAATACATAATTTCGAATTAGAAATTAATTACAAAGCTTGTCAGTGTGATGTTTACAATGATGTGTTTTATAAAGTATGGGGCTTATGGAAGCAAGCACTTTTTTAGTTAACATGTATTCTAGTGAAAATTATAATAGAATTAAGGTGAGAAGTTCTGAGTATGAAATTCAGGGATAAATTAATGCCTGTGGTCTGTGTCTTCCTAGGCAGCAGCCATTCATGGAATTTCAGATTAATACTAACTTTGTCCCTAGATAGAGTTGGATTTGAAACAGTATATGCTGCTTTAATTTTCTACCTCTAGAGAGGCCTGTTCAGAGGGAGTTTTCCCTCTTAGTTTTAATGCTTGTTATTCCGTTTCCATTAGCTAGGAAAGAAGAGGTGGAAGGTGTTTTAACTTCTGCAGGAAAAGGAAGTTCTTGCTGAGTGTTGCACAAGTGTGTGACCTCTGTGGCATCTGGATTAGATGGATTTAATATGTACTGGTGACATAACTGCCTTGTTGCCATGCTTTACTAGGAAGCCTTACTTTAAGTCCTTGAGCCTTTGTGTTACTTAGGTTTGAGTCTGTAGGATCTGGTATCATTCTAGTTGGGAGAATTCTACACAGTATGGGAATTTTTGTCATCTGTCCTTCCATCATGCAGTACATGACTCCACAGAGCAAGTTTTACTTCTTAGGCTGTGTAAATCCATAGTCTAGTTTTCTTCTAAAATCATTTCTTGTTCTTCTATTGCTCACTACTTTACAAATGTTCATTTGGTGGAAATTCTTATCACTATATACAAGGGGAGAATATCTCTCAGAATTATTTTTTAAGGGGAAAAAATAACCTAAAAAAATGTATTTTAAAAGACATCCAGTGAACAGCAAGGAATGCATGCTTTTTAAGTTGTTATTTAGGAATGCTTTTATTCATCGAGTGGCTTTTGTCTTTTTACAAAGGTAAAAACAGTCTGACACCAGAGGGTTGGTTTTGTTACCTAAAGATTTTTTTCTGTTATGTTTTACTCTTTACTATTACTACTTACATTTCTAAATTATGTATTTTATTTAACCCTGAAATCAGTTATTTCACTTATTTTTTCTTCGTATCATGAATGTTCTAAAAAATATTCCTTATAAATTTGCATCACTTTTTCTCTTGTGGCTTTTGAAGTTAATATTCTAAACTTGAAAATATGGTATAAATCAATAATAGAAGTGTAACTGGAGGATTTTAATTTTGTATTTTTTATATCTAGGTACAGTTATTAAAGTGTATAAGCCTGGAAAACTTAATTTTTTTCTTAAATTAGTGCTATACACAAATGTTGTCAGTTTTATAAGGTGATCATGCGCTTTCTGTTTTTAAATTTACATTTTCTGAGGTGGTGAAGATGTAGGTTCTGATCACTGAGCATGTTAGGGCATATAGAATATCCGGGAAGGCTACTGAGCTCACAGTATGAACTGGTCACGTCGGGGAACTGTAGACTGTATGGGGTCTGTGTGTAATTCACATTCTGACATCGCCAAAAAGACTGACCTGGAAGCTTCATGTCTGCATGAAACTTCCTATATTTTTAATGTGTATATAGACTTACTTTTTCTTTAAATATTAAAGTCTACCAATTGCCACAACAACAACAACAACAAAAAAGAACTGCAAGATGTCTCCATCACTCTTCTTATCTTCAAAGACAAATGAATAACAGATGAAGGTTTTTTTCTGCCAATCCTTAAAAAATAACTTATAAGAATAGTATATTTAACTGTATTAGCAAAAGTTGTAGTTTTGGTGAACAATTTTGCAGTTATAATTTTATATATATATTGAACTAATACTGTGAAAAGAGTAAAATATCTTAAAAGAGAGCCAGTGTTTTTTGAAGTAATGTTAATGCAAGAGAGTGGATACCTATGCAGCTATGAGGCCAGCCATTTTAAAGGTTTGTTTGTTATGATGTCTGAATCTACCCACGTGCAGAAGTCAAGGTCTCATTCTTCCTGACATCTATGAATCTGTTTTCTTTTCTAAAGATTGTTACAGTCTTTTTATTCCCCAGTCCAAATTGATGCCATTTATTTATTTATTTATTTATTTATTTAGGCATTTTCTTCATTTACATTTCAAATGCTATCCCAACAGTCCTCCACACCCTCCCCACCAACTCCCCTCCCCACCCACTCCCAATTCTTGGCCCTGGCATTCCCCTGTACTGAGGCATATAAAGTTTGCATGTCCAATGGGCCTCTCTTTCCATTGATGGCTGACTAGGCCATCTTCTGATACATATGCAGCTAAAGACACGAGCTCCAGGGGTACTGATTATTTCATATTGTTCTTCCACCTATAGGGTTGCAGACACCTTTAGCTCCTTGGGTTCTTTCTCTAGCTCCTCCATTGGTGGCCCTGTGTTCCATCCAATCGCTGGCTGTGAGCATCCACTTCTGTGTTTGCCAGGCCCCTGCATAGCCTCACAAGAGACAGCTATATCAGGGTCCTTTCAGCAAAATCTTTCTGGTGTATGCAATGGTGTCAGCATTTGGAGGCTGATTATGGGATGGATCCCCGGGTATGGTTGTCTCTAGATGGTCCATCCTTTTGTCTCAGCTCCAAACTTTGTCTCTGTAACTCCTTCTGTGGGTGTTTTGTTCCCAATTCTAAGAAGGGGGAAAGTGTCCACACTTTGGCTTCGTTCTTCTTCAGTTTCATGTGTTTTGCAAATTGTATCTTGTATCATGGGAATTCTAAGTTTCTGGGCTAATATCCACTTATCAGTGAGTACATATCATGTGAGTTCTTTTGTGATTGGGATACCTCACTCAGGATGATGTCCTCCAGGTCCATCCATTTGCCTAGGAATTCCATAAATTCATTCTTCTTAATAGCTGAGTAGTACTCCATTGTGTAAATGTACCACATTTTCTGTATCCATTCCTCTGTTGAGGGGCATCTGGGTTCTTTCCAGCTCTGGCTATTATAAATAAGGCTGCTATGAACATATTGGAGCATGTGTCCTTCTTACCAGTTGGAACATCTTCTGGATATACGCCCAGGAGAGGTATTGAGGGATCCTCCTGTAGTACTATGTCCAATTTTCTGAGGAACCACCAGACTGACTTCCAGAGTGGTTGTACAAGCTTGCAATCCCACCAACAATGAAGGAGTGTTCCTCTTTCTCCACATCATTGCCAGCATCTGCTGTCACCTGAATTTTTGATCTTAGCCATTTTGACTGGTGTGAGGTGGAATCTCAGGGTTGTTTGAATTTGCATTTCGCTGGTGACTAAGGATGATGAACATTATTTCAGGTGCTTCTCAGCCATTCGGTATTCCTCAGGTGAGAATTCTTTGTTTAGCTCTGAGCCCCATTTTTTTTTAAAGATTTATTTATTACATGTAAGTACACTGTAGCTGTCTTCAGACACTCCAGAAGAGGGCGCCAGATCTCGTTACGGATGGTTGTGAGCCACCATCTGGTTGCTGGGATTAGAACTCTGGACCTTCGGAAGAGCAGTCAGGTGCTCTTACCCACTGAGCCATCTCACCAGCCCGAGCCCTATTTTTTAATGGGCTTATTTGCTTTTCTGGAGCCCAACTTCTTGAGTTCTTTATATATAATGGATAGTAGTCCCCTATCTGATTTAGGATTGGTAAAGATCCTTTGCCAATCTGTTGGTGGACTTTTTGTCTTATTGATGGAGTCTTTTGCCTTACAGAAGTTTTTTGTAATTTTTTGAGGTCCCATTTGTTGATTCTCGATTTTACAGCACAAACCATTGCTGTTCTATTCAGGAAATTTCCCCCTGTACCCATATCTTCGAGGCTTTTCCCCACGTTCTCCTCTATAAGTTTGACTGTCTCTGGTTTTAGGTGGAGTTCCTTGATCCACTTAGATTTGACCTTAGTACAAGTAGATAGGAATGGATCAATTCGAATTCTTCTACCTGATAACCACCAGTTGTATCAGCACCATTTGTTGAAAACGCCGTCTTTTTTCCACTGGATGGTTTTAGATCCTTTGTCAAAAATCAAGTAACCATAGGTGTGTGGGTTCATTTCTGGGTCTTCAATTCTATTCCATTGGTCTACTTGTCTGTTGCTATACCAGTACCATGCAGTTTTTATCACAATTACTCTGTAGTACAGGTTGAGGTCAGGCACGGTGATTCCACCAGAGGTTCTTTTATCATTGAGATGAGTTTTTGGTATCCTAGGGTTTTTGTCATTCCAGATGAATTTGCAAATTGCCCTTTCTAATTCGTTGAAGAATTGAGTTGGAATTTTGATGGGGATTGCATTGAATCTGTAGATTGCTTTTGGCAAGATAGCCATTTTTACTATATTGATCCTGCCAATCCATGAGCATGGGAGATCTTTCCATCTTCTGAGATCTTCTTTAATTTCTTTCTTCAGAGACTTGAAGTTCTTATCATTCAGATCTTTCACTTCCTTAGAGTCACACTAAGGTATTTTATATTACTTGTGACTATTGTTAAGGGTGTTGTTTCCCTAATTTCTTTCTCAGACTGTTTTTCCTTTGTGTAGAGGAAGGACATTGATTTCTTTGAGTTAATTTTATATCCACCTACTGTACTGAAGATGTTTTTCAGGTTTAGGAGTTTTCTGGTGGAATTTTTGGGTCACTTATACATACTATCATATCATCTGCAAATAGTTATATTTTAACTTCTTCCTTTCCAATTAGTATCTCCTTGATCTCCTTTTTGTTGTCTAATTGCTCTGGCTAGGACTTCAAGTACTATGTTGAATAGGTAGGGAGAAGGTGGGCAGCTTTGTCTAGTCCCTGGTTTTAGGGATTGCTTCCATCTTCTCACCATTTACTTTGATGTTGGCTACTGGTTTGCTGTAGATTGCTTTTATAATGTTTAGGTATGGGCCTCGAATTCCTGATCTTTCCTATTGGGATCCAAAACTAAATTCTTTATAATAATCCAAGTGAAAAAGATGACTACTAAGTCTTAAGACATAAAGCTGGACCTCCTCCCCAAGCTGAATAAGTCCAGATGAAGGTCACCAATGGACTGTTTCGAGAATTACCACAAGATGATTCCAGACCTGACTGACACAAACAGCAGATGTAATAACCACAAGATGTACTTTTAGATAGCATACCTACCCTTCTAATCACCAAGGAAAATTACCACTGCTCCCCCCCTTCCCTTCTGCATAAGGGTTATTTCCCCTTTGATCTTTTTGTATAAAAACTACAAGTTTTGCTGAATACAATGAGACCTTGACAAGATTCAGAATGACTCTGTGTCTTTTCTGTGCTTGGCCTCCATTTCTCTCTCACCCTCCCCCCATTTGGTTTCAGGAGCAGTCCCCTCAAGACCCACGAAGAACTGGACCTGCTGGACGGGTCACTTTCCAAGACTTTTATCATGAATGGGTGTTTGATTTTGTCAAATGCTTTCTCCGCATCTAAGGAGATGATCATGTGATTTTTTTATCTTTCAGTTTGTTTATATAGTGGATTGCATTGATGGATTTCCGTATATTAAACTATCCCTGCATCCCTGGAATGAAACCTACTTGGTCAGGATGGATGATTGTTTTGATGTGTTCTTGGATTTGGTTAGCAAGAATTTTATTGAGTATTTTTGCATCGATATTCATAAGGGAAATTGCTCTGAAATTCTCTATCTTTGTTGGGTCTTTCTGTGGTTTATGTATCAGAGTAATTGTGGCTTCATAGAATGAATTGGGTAGAGTACCTTCTGCTTCTATTTTGTGGAATAGTTTGTGAAAAACTGGAATTAGATCTTCTTTGAATGTCTGATAGAACTCTGCACTAAACCCATCTGGTCCTGGGCTTCTTTTGGTTGGGAGACTATTAATGACTGCTTCCATTTCTTTAGGGGATATAGGACTGTTTTGATCATTAATCTGATCCTGATTTAACATTGGTACATGGTATCTGTCTAAAAATTTCAGCTCACCTGGGTGACTAGCTCTCTCCTGAGTTTCAGTGGTCAGAGTTCTCTCTGCAGGCAAGCTCTGCTTTTGCAGGGAAGGTGCACAGATATTTGGCATTTGGACCTGCCTCCTGGCAGAAGTTAAAGACTAGAAACACAGCCTGTCCCAGAAGCTGTTAGCTTCTGTAGTCCATAGTCTCACCTGCACAGACTAGTCTCTGGGGGATCCGAGAACCAAGATGCCCCCCTAGGTGCTCCAGCAAAGCCCTCCCAGGTGGGGAGGACACCTCTCCTCTGTCAGGGAAGGTGCCCGGATGGCTGGAGCTTGTAACCATGTCTGCCCCAGAAGCTCAGATTTTTACAATCTTTAAGGAAATGCTACTTACAGTTTTCTTGAGATACATACAGTATAACTCAATAATATGTTTTCATATTATTTCATTTGATATTTTTCTTAGTTAATTCTTAACATTCAAACAATAAGTTCTGGTGAAACATTGCATTTTCTCCTTGGTGACATCCTTTCTGAACGGTGCAGGATGGAATATTGGGTTATTTAGATTTACATATTTTTGGGCCAATGATGGTTAATGCTTTTTCATGCAAGTTTTGGATTTTGTACTTCTTTTAAAAGTCTGCTCATTTAGTTTGCACACCCACTGATTGGATCACTTGTGCTGTAGAGTTTCTTTTTTCATGTTTTTCTTCCTTTTATATTCTGAAGTGTACCTTTCTAGGTGCAGAACTGGCAGCAACATCCTCCATCCTTAGGATGAAACTTGCTTCCTTGTTTCTTTGCTGTGCTAGAATCTTACAGTTACATGCAATCTCCTATGTCTGTTACTCTAGCAATTTCCTGAGATATCCTCCTCCTCTTAAGGAAGCCTGCCACTACCTACGGCTGTACTGTAAAGATCCCCCCTTTTTTTCTCCTATTCATTTTAGACTTACAGTGCTTACATTAAGGTCTTTGAATTACAGGCATGAATGAAGGAGCAGAACTGCAGGCCAATGCATAGACCAGATTTCCCCTAACTAAGGAAAGACACCAATGCAGATAAAGGAAGCACATGAAAGACAAATACACAAAGTTAAAGAAGAAACTTCCTGTGGCATACTAGAGCTAAAAATGTTAAAATATAAAAAGAGAAAAAAGGAGGTGTGTGGTAAATGGAAATCACAATTCATCTATGAAGGAAAACCTGCTGCCTTAGCATTTATACCCTTGAGCTCGATTCCATTTCCCCTACAAAGATGACCCTACAACCCTCACAATATCCATGGCCTAGTGGATCTCGTGGTCTGTTCTTTTGGTGACCTAATAGCCTTATTTGGTTGTGGGTTTAGAAAAAATCAAATTTCTTTTGAGTATATGAACACTGTTACTAACAGTCAGTAATGATTTTATTGGATATTAATAACACTGAATTACCTTTAAAGTCTCCCTGAAAGGGATGCCTCAGGGATGTGATGACATCACTCAATTATGTAATGCATATTCTCCAACATATCACCTTCTCACACGCTCTGTTTCATTCACTGCGCACAAATATCTTTTTACTTTCTGATATTTCTTTATTTTTATTTTATATTTTTATTAGATATTTTCTTTATTTACATTTCAAATGCTATCCCAAAAGTTCCCTATACCCTCCCCCTCCCTGCTCCCCTACCCACCCACTCCCACTTCTTGGCCCTGGCATTCCCCAGTACAGGGGCATATAAAGTGCGCACAACCAAGGGGCCTCTCTTCCCAGTGATGGCTGACTAGGCCATCTTCTGCTACATATGCAGCTAGAGACATGAGCTCTGGGGGGTACTGGTTAGTTCATATTGTTGTTCCACCTATAGGGTTGCAGACCCCTCCAGCTCCTTGGGTACTTTCTCTGCCTCCTCTATTGGCAGTCCTGTGTTCCATCCTATAGATGACTGTGAGCATCCACTTCTGTATTTGCCAGGTCTTGCCTAGCCTCACTAGAGACAGCTATATCAGGGTCCTTTCAGCAAAATCTTGCTGGCATATAGAATAGTGTTTGGGTTTCATGGCTGATTATGGGATGGATCCCCATGTGGGGTAGTCTCCGAATGGTCCATCCTTTCATCTCTCCCTACCTATTCCATATAGTACTTGAAGTCCTAGCCAGAGCAATTTGACAACAAAAAGAAATCAAGGGGATACAAATTGGAAAGGAAGAAGTCAAAATATCTCTATTTGCAGATGATATGATAGTATATATAAGTGACCCTAAAAATTCCACCAGAGAACTCCTAAACCTGATAAACATCTTCAGTGCTGTAGCTGGATATAAAATTAACTCAAACAAATCAGTGGCCTTTCTCTACACAAAAGATAGACAGGCTGAGAAAGAAATTAGGGAAACTACACCCTTAACAATGGTCACAAATAATATAAAATACCTTAGTTAGAGTCATCTAACTAAGGAAGTGAAAGATCTGTAGGGATAAGAACTTCAAGTCTCTGAAGAAATAAATTAAAGAAAATCTCAGAAGATGGAAAGATCTCCCATGCTCATGGATTGGCAGGATTAATATAGTAAAAATGGCTATCCTGCTGAAGTGCATATCATTTGACTTCTTTTGTGATTGGGTTACCTCAGTCAGGATGATATCCTCCAGATACATCCATTTGCCTAAGAATTTCAAAAATTCATTGTTTTTAATAGCTGAGTAGTACTCCATTGTGTAAATGTACCACATTTTCTGTATCCATTCCTCTGTTGAGGAACATCTGGGGTCTTTCCAGCTTCTATCTATTATAAATAAGGCTGCTATGAACATATTGGAGCATGTGCCCTTATTATCAGTTAAAATATCTTCTGGGTATATCCCTAGGAGAGATATTGCTGGATGTTCTGGAAAGATAGTGTCAACAAGAGAAAAAGGCCACCAACAGATTGGAAAAGGATTTCTACCAATCTTAAATCTGATAGGGAACTAATATCCAATATATACAAAGAACTCAAGAGGCTGAACTCCAGAAATTCAAATAACCCCATTAAAAATGGGGTACAGAGCTAAACAAAGAATTTCCTTCTCACAATTCAAATGTGTTTGTGATATTTCTGAATAAGACACTAGATGGGGCTGTCATACAGCTCACTGGAGCACTACTTGCCCAACAATTGCATAAGTACCAGCTTTCTGGAAAGAGATAAAAGCAGTTTTGTAAGGCTTGTTAACAGAGTTTTGCAATGAGGCTATAACAAGAACAATTCCCAAACAGAGTACATAAAGAAATGATAGCAAACCAAAGACTGGGAGTTAAAAAGGCATGGTGGGGCATCTTTTGGGTATAGGCTCAGGAGTGGCAAAACTGAGTCTTCAGGTAAAACTATTTCCATTTTCTAAGGAACCTCCAGATTGATTTCCAGAGTGGTTGTACCAGTTTGCAATTCCACCAGCAATGGGGGAGTGTTCTGCTTTCTCCACATCCTTGTCAACATATGCTGTCACGTGAGTTTTTGATCTTAGCCATTCTGATTGATGTAAGGTGGAATTTAAGAGTTGTTTTGATTTGCATTTCCCTGATGAGTAAGGACTTTGAACATTTCTTTAAGTACTTTTCAGCCATTCAAGATTCCTCTGTAGCGAGTTCTCTGTTTAGTTCTGAACTCTATTTTTTAATTGTGTTATTTGGGTTTTTGAGGGTTAGATTCTTGAGTTCTTTATGTATTTGGATATTATCCCTCTTTCAAATGTAGGGTGAGTAAAGAATTTTTTCCCAAACTGTATATTGTCATTTTGTCCAGTTGACAATCTATCAACTTTGGCTTACAGAAGCTTTCCAGTTTCATGAGGTCCCATTTATCAGTTATTGATCTTAGACCCTGAGCCATTGTGCTCTGTCCAGCAAATCTGAGCTCCCCGTACTAATGCATTCCTGGCTATTTCTGACTTTCTCTTCTATTAGGTTCAGTGTATCTGGTTTAATGTTAAGATTCTTGATTATTTGAACTTGAGCTTTGTGGAAGGTGATAAATATGGATATATTTTCATTCTTCTACATGCAGACTGCCAGTTAGAACAGCAACATTTATTGAAGATGCTCTCTTTTCTTCACAATATGCTTCTGACTTCTTTTTTAAAGATTAAGTATCCATAGGTATATGGTTTTATTTTTAGGTCTTTGGTTCTATTCCATTGATCAACCTGTCAATTTACGTACCAATACCATGGGTCTTTATAGTATAGCTTTGTAGTACAGCTTTATGGTACAGCTCTGTATTATTGCTTTGTAGTACAGCTTGAGGTCAGAATTGGTGACTCCCCCATAAGTTCTTTTATTGTTCATAATTGTTTTGGCTATTCTGATGTTCATATCAGCCTTACTTACAATAACCAGAAGTGTTATTTGTACTTTCATGTATTGTATTTGTACTTTCTCATTCATTCATCAGTATTCTGTCTCAATGTTCTAACTCACGTATCTTCTCTTCAACCCTAATAATATATCATAGCTCTATGAATTCTAATGTTCAAACTTTTAATTGAAATGTTGTCTGACCTTTTATATATTTCCTTTTTCTTATTTCTTTTTGTCTTGATTTGACAACTTTTTCCCTTTTGGTGAGCATATGGTTGTTGCTGTTGCTGTTGTTGTTGTTGCCCCTTTGGTGTACACTGATTGAAAACTTGCAGTTTGGAGTAAATTACCACATGAAATTTTATTATATATATTATTTCAGTGGTGGTATTCACCATACTCAAGTATGGCTGGGCCTCAGTAAATTTGAGGTATTATCTCTCTCTACCAGAATAGGATAGATTATCAATAGTTAGCACTAACCTGAGTACATATATTACTTGCACTGCCCTTACCTTTTGTACCCCGTGAAGGATAAAACACTACAGAAGTAGCTGTAAACAATGGCTAGCCTACCCATAAAAGTACTGAAATAGTAAATTAAAAAACCTTCTTTTGAATATCAGTAAATGTTTGAAAGTAAAGGTGCATGGGTAGTGTGTGTATACTGATTTTAGTGACTGATGGCCTGAACAGAAAGGGAATAAGCAGAGTAACTTTAGATGTTTGTGATTGATTAATATCGCAATACTGAGAAAAATTCAAAGAAAAATAATTAAAGGAGGTGAAAAATAAAGACAAAGAAAGATATCCTGAAATTCTAACTCTTACTGAAGGAAGAATGAATAGAAATAAAGTAATGCCATCAGGCAACCTATAAAACCTCTAGGGTCAGCAGCCTAAGCCTGGGAAACTCTGAAGCATCTAAATCCCAGCTTGTATTCTCTGAAAAAGACACAAAAAGGAACAGGATGTGCACACATACCTGATACTAGGTGTATGCGTGTGTATGTGTGTGTGTGTATGTGTGTGTAGGTGGGTAGGTGTTGTGTGTATGCGAGTGTGTGTAATCTTTTTATGTAGGTTTGTATACATTTATATATAAATATATATATATATATATATCCAATTCATCAATCTAGATCTTTTTCATCTCCACATTAAAATAAAAATTATTGTTTATTTATTCTCTCTGTCTCTCTGTCTCCGTCTGTCTGTGTGTGTGTGTGTTTGTGTGTAGGTGTTGTGTGTATGTGAGTGTGTGTAATATTTTTATGTAGGTCTGTATTCATTTATATATATATATATATATATATATATATATATCCAATTCATCAATCTAGATCTTTTTCATCTCCACATTAAAATAAAATTTATTGTTTATTTATTCTCTCTCTGTCTCTCTCTGTCTCTGTTGCTGTGTGTGTGTGTGTGTGTATGTGTGTATGTGTGTGTGTGTGTGTGTGTGTGTGTGTGTATGTGTGTGTGTATGTTTGTGTGTACGTGTGTATGTATTCTGATTTGAGCGTAGAGGTTTGAGGACAGTTTTGTAGAGTCAGTTCTCTCCTCCCACATTTACATGGATTTTAGGATTTTTCACTGCAGATGTCAAGCTTGGCTGGCAAGTGTCTTTACCAGCTAAGTCAGCTCATGTCCTTTCTTTCTTCATTTTTATACTTCTCTTATTTATTATCTTCTGTCACTTTAATGGAGCAGCTTCACCCTGTTCCTTTGTCTTCTCTTTGCCACTCTTACACATTCTTTTTCTTCCCGTTTCCCTCTTCCCCCTTTCAAATGCCTGCTATTAAAACCATAACACATATTTTTCTCATTCGTTGTCTCTGTCATCAGGTATGGTTACAATTTGCTACAGCTGCCTCTACTGGAAGGAGAACACTCCTCAAAAAGAAAACCAAATAACACAATTTAAAACTGAGGTACAGAGCCAAACAGAGCATTCTCAACTGAGGAATCTCCAATGACTGAGAATATTTGGGAAGTGGGTGTTACTAGAAAATATCACCGTGAGTGAGGTAACCCAATCACAAAAGAACACACCTGGTATACACTCACTGATAAGTAGATATTAGTCCAAAAGCTCAGAATACCAAAGATATAATTCACAGGAAAGGCCATCCAGAGACTGTCCCACATGGGGGATCCCTTCCATGTACAGTCACCAAACTCGGACAAAAGAGAAAGAAGAGATAAGACATGGTGACCAAAGAAACAAGAGTTGAGGAGAACATGAGTAGCCTTTTTAAAACAAACAAACAAACAAACAAACAAACAAACAAACAAACAAACAAACTTTCTGGTTTTTTAAAAAAAATCCCTCCAATTCCAGGCCTTAGCAACATCAATGATATAACTATTAATCCACACAATATAATAGTCTGCATATTGGTGCAATCACAAAAATCTAATGACCTCGATGAAGGTCCACTTCTTAAGGATTCACCACCCTAGCCGTTCTAACTCTGGACACATTGCTTTCCACTGCACATGGACCTTTGAGACACATATGTTGTATATATGATAGATTAGTGTGTAGGGTGTGTAGGAGTAGCAGTACCCAAAGCAGGAAATTTATTATTTTAATTTTATTAGGTCATGTTATTTAATTCCTAGAGATTATTTCAATGTATTCTTCTCTAAGTAGTGTGACACTACTAACATTTGTGGAAGTATTTGTTGCTGTTGTTTATTTTGTCTTATTGAAAGTATTTTTTTTTCAATTCTAATGATATTCATGGATTTCCAGATCATTTTGTCTGTGAATGCTTTGTTATTTCTGCATTCTGAAGTTATTATATCCCATATTTTACAGATTTTTTTGCACTTGTTCAGTTGCAGAAAACTACTTTTATAACCTCACTGTGGAGGCTGGAGAGAAGGCTCAGTGGTTTAGTGGACTTGCTTCTCTGTATAGAGCCTGGGGTTGGTCACCTGCATTCATATGGTGATTCCTTCACACTTAATTCCATTTTCATGGGATCTTATGCACCCTTCCAACCTCTTAAAGTGCTGCAAACAGGTCATGTACTTACATACATGCAGGTAAAATATTCATACAGCACATAACACAATAGAGAAATCTGTAAAACCTAATTCTTTTCACATTTGCAAGGTTTGAAAAGATTAATTTGATATTTTTAACTTATTGTGTTTGCTTCCATATGTGAGTGTGAGAATTTGCGTTGTGTGTGCATGTTTCTGTGTGTATTTTTGTGTGTTCCCCATCTATCTGTATGTGTCCATCTGTTTGTCTGCCAGTCTGTACATGCACATGCCATAGCATGTCTGCAGAGGCCTGGTGATACCTTATAGATTTGAATTTTTCTTTCTACCATGTGGGCTCTGCAGATCAAAGCCAGGTCGTCAGGGTTGACTACAAACACCCCCTTTATTGACTGAGGTATCTCACAACATCCTGCAATGTTAACTTCTTACTTGACAAATATCAGAACTCACTATGAAGTTAGCCACTGTTCACTTTTAGGAAAGGTCATCTAAAAGAAAAAAAGAAAACCATGCATAGAAATATTTATGTGAAAGGAAAGGCAAAAAGAATTAACTCAATTTATCCACTAGAATACATATAATGACAGTGCCATATTCTACTAGCATAAAGCTTTTAATTTCAAATCATAATTAACATTTATAAGTGAAGTTTAATTGTTTCATTGATGAAGCCCTACTCCCTGTTGAAACCCACAGACTTTATCTATTTATTTATTTTTTTGTACAGAAAGAGATTACTCTGAAGTGTGTCCTTTGCTTTATGCTTTTGGCTTCTTATAGTAGGAAAAGATATGGAGTAGAACAGAACAATCCATAATCTACATTGTGATAGAATTTGTACTTACTGTTTCTGATGATGTCAGCAGATATAGGGTTTGCTTTTAGTGTCTAGACTGTGAGCTTACTGTTGGTTTTTTTTTAAATTTTTTTTATTACGTATTTTCCTCAATTGCATTTCCAATGCTATCCCAAAAGTCCCCCATACCCTCCCCCCCCTTCCCTACCCACCCATTCCCATTTTTTTGGCCCTGGCGTTCCCCTGTACTGGGGCATATAAAGTTTGTGTGTCCAATGGGCTTCTCTTTCCAGTGATGGCTGACTAGGCCATCTTTTGATACATATAAAGCTAGAGTCAAGAGCTCTGGGGTACTGGTTAGTGCATAATGTTGTTCCACCTATAGGGTTGCAGATCCCTTAAGCTCCTTGGGTACTTTCTCTAGCTCCTCCATTGGGAGCCCTGTGATCCATCCACTAGCTGACTGTGAGCATTCACTTCTGTGTTTGCTAGGCCCCAGCATAGTCTCACAAGAGACAGCTATATCTGGGTCCTTTCAGCAAAATCTTGCTAGTGAATGCAATGGTGTCGGTGTTTGGAAGCTGATTATGGGGTGGATCCCTGGATATGGCAGTCTCTAGATGGTCCATCCTTTCGTCACAGCTCCAAACTTTGTCTCTGTAACTCCTTCCATGGGTGTTTTGTTCCCAATTCTAAGGAGGCACACAGTGTCCACACTTTGGTCTTCATTCTTTCATGCATTTAGCAAATTGTATCTTATATCTTGAGTATCCTAAGTTTTGGGCTAATATCCACTTATCAGTGAGTACATATTGTGTGAGTTCCTTTGTGATTGTGTTACCTCACTCAGGATGATGCCCTTCAGGTCCATCCATTTGGCTAGGAATTTCATAAATTCATTCTTTTTAATAGCTGAGTAGTACTCCATTGTGTAAATGTACCACATTTTCTGTATCCATTCTTCTGTTGAGGGGCATCTGGGTTCTTTCCAGCTTCTGGCTATTATAAATAAGGCTACTATGAACATAGTGGAGCATGTGTCCTTCTTACTGGTTGGGACATCTTCTGGATATATGCCCAGGAGAGGTATTGCAGGATCCTCCGGTAGTATTATGTCCAATTTTCTAAGGAACCGCTGATTTCCAGAGTGGTTGTACAAGCTTGCAATCCCAACAACAATGGAGGAGCGTTCCTCTTTCTCCACATCCTTGCCAGCATCTGCTGTCACCTGAATTTTTGAACTTAGCCATTCTGACTGGTGTGAGGTGGAATCTCAGGGTTGTTTTGATTTGCATTTCCCTGATGATTAAGGATGTTGAACATTTTTTCAGGTGCTTCTCTGCCATTCAGTATTCCTCAGGTGAGAATTCTTTGTTTAGCTCTGAGCCCCATTTTTTAATGGGGTTATTTGATTTTTTGGAGTCCACCTTCTTGAGTTCTTTATATATATTGGATATTAGTCCCCTATCTGATTTACTGTTGGTTTTTATTGTTTGATAGTTGACAGATTAAATTTCCATCATAAAATAACCTTCTATCTGTACATTAGTCTTTTCTTTTTCTTTATGCACACATTTTTTATTTAAAAGAATATAACTTATAAATGTGGTATATCCAGTAAGGAGGGTTTATAGAGGTGGCTGGTGTTTAACAGCACTTTCTACTTTTTTGGAGGAAGTAGGTTCCTTTCCCAGTGTACATGTCAGGCAGCTCTCAACAGGCCATCACTTCATAGCTCCAGTTCACCCTCTGCTGCTCCTTAGTGGCAACTGAACTTCCATACAATACCTTACCTACCTACATATAATTAAAACAAAACAAAACAGAAGCTCTTTTTAAAATCAAGTAGGGATTTGAATGTTTATTCAGAGAGGAACAGGAAGTAAAATGATAATCTATTTACCCTAAAGAATATGAAATAACATTTGCATATATACCCCAAGAGCAACGGGTTACCTTATCTCTTGGAATTATAAGTCAATTTAGAGCTTTAGATATAAAATGGTGATTTTAAAAAGTACATTATTGAATATTTTCCATGGTATGAAGAGTGGTGAAAATAAGGATAATGGATGATATAAATTATGATGAAATTATGATTTATATGTGTTAATATAAAAATGTAATAAGGAAACATTATTTTGTTTGCTTAAAATAACAACAGTGATAATGATAATTTTCTATGTGTTCCTTGAAATTGAAAAGCTTCTGATTCCTGATCTCTGTGTTGCCAATCCACTTAAAACCGCCCTGGGCTCGCCCTGGTAGACACTGGTATTTAGGTGAGGATTATAAAGCACAGGGGACACTGTACCCTGAAAAGAGCTGTTCAGATTTACAGATTTTCTGAGATAGCTGGAATATTGAGTAGGAAGAATAGCCGTCACTTTTTCTAAAAATGGGTTAGTCCTGTTTATGTCATCACAAATTTACTGATTGAGACTAGTAGCTATTTACTAACATTTCTAAATATTGAATAACATTTTAAAAGTTGTACATCGAAAAGTTGTTTTGATTAATGTTAATTACATTGCTTGGAAACAATGAAAACAAACTAAAATATTATTTCTGTTGTATCCTTCTGCTTCCCAACTATGAATATTTGGCTATTATTTAGCATTTGGTATATACAATTTTGTTAGTGTAGACATACACATCTATAACTCACGATTTTATTTTCATTTCTGGTGTGAGTCTTATTGTTTTGGGGGAAATGGCAAACAAACAAAAACCCTGCAAAATCGAAGAAACATTTAGTAAAAACTCCCTGTCAGTTGGCAGGAATACCTTCCCATTGTCATCTTTGTCTTCCCAATAAGCTTCCTCGATGCTTTAGTATTTCCTAAAATAACATTAATAAAAATGCTCATGTTTCTCATAGGTGAAGCTATGTAAATTGTCCATGATTGTTAGCTGTGGATGTTACATGACTTGCCCTCTCTGTAATATGGCTATAGGTCAAGTGTGCTTTGAACCTTAGTCAGTCAATTGGCTATGATCCTGGGCATGTTTCCTTAGTCCTGTAAAACATGCACCATCATACGATCATAATAAGGATGCAGCGTGGCCAATGAGCAAAATAATGTCTTACCCCAGGCGGTGGTGGCACATGCCTTTAATCTCACCACTTGGGAGTCAGAGGCAGGAGGATTTCTGAGTTTAAGGCCAGCCTGGTCTACAAAGTGAGTTCCAGGACAGACAGGACTACACAGAGAAACCCTGTCTCAAAAGCCAAAATAAATAAATAAATTAATAAATAAATTAATTAAAAATTATGTCTTACAGATGTGTTATAGGTTGGTAACATATGTATATTAGAGTTTGATTAATGCTATTTCTTATTATCTGGAACTCTCATCAGAGTTATTAAGTAAAAATTTTTAAATGCAAAAATTTAATTATTAGCAATTAATTTCATGTTTATCTATTTTTGTGTCATACAGGTATGATGAACTAAGAAGTATGGTCTTCCAGACATCCCTGGTCTTATTGAGAAGAGAGCATGACAAATACAATAGTATTCTAAGGAAAAATTTCCAGGGCATTCTTTTGTTTTGCAAAGAGAGACTAAATTTTGATCACGTAATTTTTATTATAAAAACACAAAAACTCTTTTTATGCTGTTGTTGCTTTTTTATATATTTCTTTATTTTCTTTAATCTTTTATTTTATATTATTTATTCTTTTTTTTTTACAGTCCAGACTTTATTTTCCACCCCTGGTCCACCCTCTGACTGTTCCATGTGCCATACCCTGATATCCTCACACCGCAACTCCTACCCCATCAGAACTCTCCAGACTCTGGGGCCTCAAGGGTTTCTCTGTATAGCCCTAGTTGTCTTACAACACATGCTGTAGACTAGGCTAGTCCTGAATTCAGAGATCCCCCTGCCTCTGACTCCTGAGTGCTGGGATTAAAGTCATGCACAACCCCATGCATAGTACAAAATAAAACCTCTTAAAATGATTTTATTTTAGAAACGATATTTCATTGTCAGTGCTCAGATCGTTTAGACAAGTTAAAAACTTGAAAATTCATTGATGACAACTATTTCATTTTGGTAACAGACATCCAAGCTCATTGTTGTTTGACCTAGGGTCTGGCTGTCTAGTCCAGGCTGGTTTCAAACTCCTAATTCCCTGAATCAACCTCCTGAGTGGTGAGTGACAGATGTGAGCCACTGTATCTGGTGAATCTTTAAATTAACAGCCACACTAACTGATAGACTTGAAATTTACCTCTCAAGCATCATTTATAGATCCGTGCAGTCTAAACATAGAAGTCTAAACATAGAACAAAGTATTCTCTTAAGTATATCTGAAATTGCCTGTGACTGTAATTTTAAGACAAAGATGGGCATGGGCACCATTCATTTAATTTCTTTTTATTACTTCTTTTGCCTTTGCTCGTTTGTTGTTGTTTGGAGATATGGTTTCTTCACGTAGCCTTGGCTGTCCTGGAATTAGATACATAAAACAGGCTGGCCTCAAACTCATAGATGTCCAAGTGATGGGATCAAAGGCATGCACAATCACACCTGAGTTTTACTACTTTCTTTTAGACAATAAATTTATAGTACTCTTCAAGAAAAGTCTCATTTAATTTGTACTCTGAGCTGCTTGATTCTGCCATTCAGTGAGCTCACACATTGCTTTACTTGACTTTGTTCTAGGCAATGTTAAATTTTACACTAAAAAGGTATGAAAAGAAAGAAAAGATGCTTCCAAACCTCACTGCCCAGGTAACCATTTAGCACACCATGTTTTTAAACAGTTAGTGTGTTTACCAATTTAGAGATACTTTGCTAGCTGCTAACTACAATGTACACTAAACAAAACCAAGATCATAATCTGATAAGGCAGAATGTCTCACTCTGTCAAGATTATAATGGCCAAAGCTTAAAAAATATAGTACAAAAATCTTCACCCACACCAGCCTCCTCTCCCCTGTCTTAATTATCAGAGGTGACTGAGACTGGTATTTTCCTAGGATAGTATCTTGATAACACTTCTAGAATACTCCAAGTGGCAGAAGAAAGCAGAATGTTAGGAAAAGTCATACAAACTCAGGTGACAGCAGATGCTGGCAAGGATGTGGAGAATGAGGAACACTCCTCCATTGTTGGTGGGATTGCAAGCTGGTACAACCACTCTGGAAATCAGTCTGGCGGTTCCTCAGAAAATTGGACATAGTTCTACTGGAGGATCCCGCAATACCTCTCCTGGGCATATATCCAGAAGATGTTCCAACCAATAAGAAGGACACATGCTCCACTATGTTCATAGAAGTCTTATTTATAATAGCCAGAAGCTGGAAAGAACCCAATGTCCCTCAACAGAGGAATGGATACAGAAAATGTGGTACATTTACACAATGGAGTACTACTCAGCTATTAAAAGGAATGAATTTATGAAATTCCTAGGCAAATGGATGGACCTGAAGGGCATCATCCTGAGTGAGGTAACCCAATCACAAAAGAACTCACATGATATGTACTCACTGATAAGTGAATATTAGCCCAGAAACTTAGAATACCCAAGATACAAGATACAATCTTCAAAACACATGAAACTCAAGAAGAACGAAGACCAAAGTGTGGGCACTTTGCCCCTTCTTAGAATTGGGAACAAAACACCCACGGAAGGAGTTACAGAGACAAAGTTTGGAGCTGAGATGAAAGGATGGACCATCTAGAGACTGCTATACCCAGAGATCCATCCCATAATCAGCCTCCAAATGCTGACACCATTGCAACACCATTGCAAGATTTTGCTGAAAGGACCCAGATATAGCTGTCTCTTGTTAGACTATGCCGGGCCCTAGCAAACACAGAAGTGGATGCTCACTGTCAACTATTGGATGGATCAGAGGGCCCCCAATGGAGGAGCTAGAGAAAGTACCCAAGGGCTAAAAGGGTCTGCAACCCTATAGGTGGAACAACAATATGAACTAACCAGTACCACCGAGAGCTCGCGTTTCTAGCTGCATATGTATCAAAAGATGGCCTAATCGGCCATCACTGGAAAGAGAGGCCCATCGGTCTTGCAAACTTTATATGCCTCAGTACAGGGGAACGCCAGGGCCAAGAAGTGGGAGTGGGTGGGTAGGGGAGTGGGGAGTAGTATATGGGGGACTTTTGGGATAGCATTGAAAACGTATATGAAGAAAATACCTAAAAAAAAAAAGAGAGAATTACATTCTCTTCTAGTAGAATTTAAAAGTATAAAAATATAAAAATAAAATACACATATACAAATGCCTTGAGATGTAAAGATTCATGGGTAGATTATTTAACAAATAACTAAAACAATGATAAAATTATGACTGTGAACATGATTCTTGTAATCTGGGGTTCTGTAAGGATACACGAGCTAAGTGTTATTACCAGAAATAGCATGAATTTCTTCAATGGTGACTAAGGCTTTCTACAGAGTCTATGTGCCAGGCCTTTCTCATCTGGTTGTAAACTCGTACCATGTCCAGAAAGCTTAATTCATGAAGTAGTTTTTGTTTAGCCTTGATATCATGGCATTCCATGTAAGCCAGGTGTCATTCAGACCTTCAGCACTGGATTTCTGCATCCTAGAGCCACAAGGGTCCTTATAATACGTGATTGACAAGAAAGTTTCCGCATAGAGTCTATTTAACTGAAGAGATAAACTGTTGCAATGTTTCATTCCTCACCCTGATATTATCAAAATTGCTGAACTCATTCTTCCGCCATGGAATTCTCAAAACTGGGAGTATGTAGCCGTCTTGAGTCACCACCTCATCTTCCTCATAGATATAACCCCAGAAAGAAATTATCTCACTCTAAATGGAGAAGAGAAAGTAAGCACATAGCTCACCTAGGCACAGAGTATACGTTCTTTATAGAGCAAGGTAGTAAGTTCTATGTAAAGATAACCTTCAGATTATAAGAAGCATGGCAATTTGGAAACTAAGAGAAAATTACTAGTGACAAAAAGGTTGAAGCTATGTTCATTAATGCTGAGATTAATTTACAGCATTCATATTGGCTTCAGGATTCCTGGGCTTTGGTTTGAATAAAAAAATGTACTTCCTAAATATGGATAAGATGCATTGTTCTCAGTAGCTACCTCATAAAAACCTGCTGAGAAGTAATTGTTAACCAGATGAAGTGTATGTCTGAGTGTGGACTCGGATTATTGGATATACATTATGCTCACCAAACACAGTCCTTAAAGATGGTTATATCTTCTAAAAAGCTCTGAGAAATCACTTTCAACATCTCAAAGGACAGATTAGATGGAATTAAACATGAAAGCCTCCCATTTTTCCTCTTGACCTTCATCAAAATTTAAATATAGGCCATTTTGCTCATTGCAAAAATTAGCATAATTGATTAAGATTTGTCCTCATCTTCCTCATCTAGAACATAGATAACATAGCTAAAGCCTATTACAATTTAACAACTGACTAAGAGTAAGTGTAACAATAAAAAATAAAACAAAAGCAGTGCAGGGATTAGGGAGAAAGGCAGAGTGACCAGTCTCATGAAGCTGGTACTCATGGGAACTGGGCACCTGGATTGTCATCACTGCCTTGCTGGTGGTCTGTTTATTCTGACAGAACCACAATGACCAAACTGATGATTTTAGAATGTAGAAAATGCACATAATTTCAGAAGGCCAAATAACGATAACAAAAAAAAAAGTGCATTGTTTTCAACCGCTCCTGAGTATTTTCTACAGAGAATCTTATTTAAGTATCACTCTGTGAACCATGATGTGAAGTAACACATTCAAAAATTTAAACGACTAGCTCTACCATAGAAAAAGATAGATCCCTGACACAGCATACTCCTTATACCCTGCTCTTCTGCTCTGAATCAAATACAATTTAAGATATTCTCTTTCTTTTCTTTGTAATGCCTTAATATTAAAGCCATCAAGGAGAAAAGAGGAAGAAAGACCCTTGTTTGTAAAATAAAATATATTTCTATATTCTGAATCCATAGAATCAAAGTAGTAAATGTCAATGAAGTGTCTTGAAGGTAGACTCTCCATTCGTGAAAACATTCATTGTGAATTGAAATTGGTCAGATTTAAAATCCCTGAGCACTTACTCACTGTCACCAAATGTGAAGACTTCATGTTTTCTAGAGTGTAAAAGGAATCATAATTCTTTTTCCTTAGTGGTCCAATGAATATTTTCCTTGAATGTGGTTTTTGGATGACATTTCCTTAAGATGTGTTATCTATTTTTGCAGTTATCTCTGGTAATTGTCAAATATAAAATAATTTTTACATAAGCTCCAAAGATGGTCATGGTTCTGAAACATCTTCAAAGCCTCAGGATTTCCGTGATGGGCCACTTGATAAAACCCTTCTTCCTCATACCCTGCTTCTGTGAATGATCCTTATTGTAACTCCTATGAATGTTCTCTTTATTCTGTATGTGGGAGAATCATAACTGATAAAGATGGATCTTTGTTTCAACCATAGATATGATCCTCTGCTGTATTTAGAAGGACTTAGGGGGAACAATTTTATCCAAAGCTTTTAAAGTTAGAATTAAAATTATAAAATGACTCATAAAAGCTTTGTAAACTTGAACAAAGTCAAATGTTAAGGAATTTTTTTCTATGACTGAACTAAATGTTCTTTTTTTATTGGATATTTTCTTTATTTACATTTCAAATATCCCCTCATCTGGTTTCCCCTCCTCCTGGAAACAACCTATCACATCCACCCTTCCCTGTTTCTATGAGAATGTTCCTCCATGCACCCACCCACTCCCACATCCCCACCCTCAATTCCTCCTTCACTGAGGCATCTATCGAGTCTTCATAGGACCAGGGACCTCTCTTCCATCGATGCATGGCAAGTCCATCCAGTGCTAAATATGCAGCTGGAGCCATGCATACTCCTTTGATGATGGCTTAATCCCTGGGGGTTCTGTGGTGACTGGTTGGTTGATATTGTTGTTCTTATGGGGTTGCAAACCCCTTCAACTCCTTCAGTTTTTTCTGTAACTCCTCTATTAGGGACCACGTGCTCAGTGCAATGGTTTGCTGCTAACATCTACCTCTGTATTTGTAAGGTTCTGATAGGGCCTCTCAGGAGACAGCCATATCAGGCTCCTTTCAGCATATGCTTCTTGGCATTCGTTCAGTTTGATGTTGGCTACTGATTTACTGTATATTGCTTTTATTATGTTTAGGTATGGGCCTTGAATTACTGATATTACCAAGACTTTTAATATGAAGGGATGCTGGATATTGTCAAATGTTTATCAGCCTCTAATGAAATGGTGATGTAGTATTTTTCTTTGAGTTTGTTTATGTAGTGGATTACATTGTTGGATTTCCATATATTGAACCATCCCTGGATATCTACAATGAGACCTACTTACTCATGGTGAATGACAATATTGATGTGTTCTTGAATTTGGTTGGCAAGAATTTTATTGAGCAAAATTTTTGTATCAATGTTCATAAGATTGGTCTGAAGTGCTCTTTCTTCATTTGGCCTTTGTGTGGTTTAGTTATAAGCATAATTGTGGCTTCATAGAATGAATTGGGTAGTGTACTTTCTTTTTCTATTTTGTGGAATAGTTACAAGAATATTGGTATTGAGTCTTCTATGAAGGTGATAGAATTCTCCAATAAACCCTTCTGCTCCTGGGCCTTTCTGGTTGACAGACTGTTGGTGACTACTTCTATTTCTTTAGAGGTTATGGGGCTGTTTAAATGGTTTATCTGATCCTGTTTTACTTTAGCACTTTGTATGTGTCTAGAAATTTGCCATTTCATTCAGATTTTCCAATTTAGTAGAATATAATTTTTTTCTAGTAGGATCTTATATTTTTTGAATTCCCACAGTTTCCATTGTTATGTCTCCCTTTTCCTTTCTGATTTTACTAATTTGGACAGTGTCTCCATGCCCTCTGGTTAGTCTGATTAAGGGTTTATCTATCTTGTTGATTTTCTCAAAGAACCAGCTCCTTGCTTTGTTGATTCTTTTTATAGCTCTTTTTGTTTCTATTTAGGTGACTTAAGCCCCGAGTTTGATTATTTTCTGCTATCTACTCCTCTTGGGTGTATTGGCTTCTTTTTGTTCTAGAGCATTCAGGCATGCTATCAAGCTGCTTAGTGTAAGCTCTCTCCAGTTTCCTTTTGGAGGCTCTTAGAGGTATGAGTTTTCTTCTTACTACTGCTTTTATAGTGTAC
Organism: Mus caroli; assembly: GCF_978045245.1. Lineage (NCBI taxonomy): Eukaryota > Metazoa > Chordata > Mammalia > Rodentia > Muridae > Mus > Mus caroli. The sequence continues at coordinate 27,478,297 of NW_028227275.1, read as the reverse complement.
CATAAGTTTTGCTATGATGTATCTTCATTTTCATTAAATCTAAAATTCTTTAAGTTCTTTCTTTATTTCTTGCTTGACCAAGTCATCATTGAGTAGAGCATTGTTAAGTTTCCATGTGTATGCATGTTTTCTGCTGTTTTTGTTCAAATTTAAGATCACCCTTAGTCTGTGGTGATCTGATAGAGTGCATGGGATAATTTTAATCTTCTTGTATCTGTTGAGGCCTGTTTTATGGCCAAATATATGGTTAATTTGGAGAAGGTCCCATGAGGTGTCGAGTAGAAAGTATATCTATTGCTTTAGGATGAAATGTTCTATAAATACCTGTTACATCCATTTGTTTCATAACTTTGTGAGTTTTACTGTGTCTCTGTTTAGTTTCTGTTTCCATGATCTGTCCATTGCTGAGAGTGGAGTGTTAAAGTCTTCTACTATTATTGTGTGGGGTGCAATATATGCTTTGAGCTTTGGTATAATTTCTTTGATGAATGTGGGTGCCCTTATATTTGAAGCATAGCAGTTAAGAATTGAGAGAGTTCTTCTTTGTAGATTTTTCCTTTGACCAGTATGAAGTGTCCTTCCTTATCCTTTTTGATATCTTTTGGTTGAAAGTCAATGTTATTTAATATTATAATGGATACTACAGCTTGTTTCTTGGGACTATTTGCTTGGAAAATTATATTCCAACCTTTTACTCTGAGGTTGTGTCTGTCATTGTCAATGAGGTGTGTTTCGTTTATGCAGCAAAATATGAGGTCCTATTAATATATCCAGTCTGTTAGTCTATATCTTTTTATCAGAGAATTGAATCCATAGATGTTAAGAGATATTAAGGAAAAGTGACTGTTACTCTCTGTTAATTTTGTTGTTAGAGGTGGCATTATGTTTGTGTGACTATCTTCTTTTTGATTTGTTGAAAGATAACTTTATACCTTTTTCTAGGGTGTACCTTGTGTTTGTGTTTTCTATTATCCTTTGTACGACTGGATGGTGGAAACATATTGTGTAAATTTGGTTTTGTCGAGGAATATATTGTTTTCTCTGCCTATAGTAATTGAGAGTTTTGCTGGGTATAGTAGTCTGGCATGGCATATATGTTCTCTTAGGGCCTGTATTACATTTCCTTAAGATCTTCTAACTTTCATAGTCTCTGCTAATAAATCTGGTGTAATTTGGATAATTCTGCCTTTATATGTTACTTGACCTTATTCCCTTAATGCTTTTAATATTTGTTCTTTATTTAATGTGTTTGGTGTTTTTATTATTATGTGACAGGAGGAATTTCATTTCTTGTCCAGTCTATTTGGTGTTCTGTAGGTTTTTTTTTGTATGGTCATGGGCATCTCCTTCTTTAGGTTAGGGACATTTTCTTTTATAATTTTCTTGACAATATTCACTAGTCCTTTAAGTTGGAAATCTTCACTCTCTTCTATACATATTATCCTTAAGTTTGGTCTTCTCATTGTGTCCTGGATTTCCTGGATGTTTTTGGTTTAGGAGCTTTTTGTATTTTGCATTTTCTTTGACTGTTATGTCAATATTTTCTAAGGTATCTTCTGCCCCTAAAATTCTCTCTTCCATCTCTTGTATTCTGCTGGAAATGATTGCATTTATGACTCCTGATCTCTTTCCTAGGTTTCCTAACTCAAGGGCTGTCTCCCTTTGTGATTTCTTTATTGTTTCTATTTCCATTTTTAGATCTTGGATGGATTTTGCTGATTTCCTTCACCTGCTTGATTGTGTTTTCTTGTAATTCTTTAAGGAGATTTTCTGTTTCCTTTTTAAGGGTTTTTACCTGTTTTTCTATGTTTTCCTGTATTTCTTTAATGAAGGTATGTATGCCCTCTTAAAGTTCTCCATCATCATCATGAGAAGTTTATATCTGAGTCTTGCTTTTTCAGTGTGATGGTGTATTCAGGACTTGCTATGGTGGGAGAATTATTGGTTTCTGATGATGAAAAGTAACCTTGGTTTCTATTGCTACTTTTCTTCTTCCATCTGATTATATCTAGTACTCCCTACTCTCACTATATCTGACTGGAGCCTGTCCTTCCTGTAATCCTGGTTGAGTCAGAACTCAGAGTTCAGCTGTCTCTGTGATCCTGAGATTCTGAGTATGTCAAAGTTCCTGGGAGTCAAACTGCCTCTGAGACACTGAGATCCTTGTGTGACCAAGCTCCTGTGATCCTCAGATCCTGGTCAAGCTAGAGGACCTGGAAGTAGAGACTCCTCTGGGAGGCTGTGGGACTTGCCGCTAAGTTTGTGCCCAAGGTAGACCTGCATAGACAAGAAGGAACATGAGATGATGGTTGGGCAGGGTTCCAGCATTTCTGGATCCTGCTGGTCCCAGTTATTCCCAGTGGTGGTGGAACAGATGTTGGATTCTGCTCACCACAGATCCTAAGATACTGGGCATGGTAGAGTGCCTGGGAGTGGAGACTCTTCTGGGGGCTGTGGGACTGACTGTCACTGTGTTCATGCTCAAGGTTGACCTGTGCAGACCAGAAGCACAGAATGTTCTTAAAATCTGGAAACCATCTTCAAAATATGTGAATGGCTTAGAGTTAGCCAACATGCATGAAAATGCCCATTATGTATTAGTAATAAACAGAACTTAAGGGATAAAACTAAGAGCCAGGATATCAAAGCCACATGGAAAAATGCAACAGTTGCCTTTTTATTTTACATATAAATTGGCATTACTGCTTAATATGTCATAGTGACATTAGCCACTAAAAATGAGATAGAAAAAGTTTTTCTAAGATAGTTCTACCCCTACATTCCTAGAAAGTAATACACACACACACACACACACACACACACACACACACACACTCCAGGAAGGGTGTTCCTCTTTGGATATAATCTGTGTCCTGGAGGTCCATTGTGCTGGAAATTTGCTCGTTGAATTTCAGTGAAAATTTTGTGGACCTTATGGACTGTACAGGAAAGTCATTGCAAGGAGATGCCAACAGTGCACCAATTAAGTCCGAAAAAGTAGAAAAATCAAGTCTGGTTGGTCTTTCTTTTTCACAGGAAGGCTTGTTATTTAAAATGATAATGTTAAAGACTGGTCCATATTCAAGTTTTGATTCCTGGTTTATCTTGAGATATTCACTTCATATATATCTTCTTTTTGTGACACCTGGCATAGTGCTGTGCCATTTATGCCCATATGCTCGGGATCATTGAAAAAACCACTCCTAGGGTGTGGTTGACAGTAGAAAATACTGGTTTAGTAACAAAGATAATTGAGAAAACTTAGAATAAAGCAGTATGAGAGTACAGAAATTATTCTGTACACTTACAGTTATAGGAAAATGTACTTCGTTACACAGAGGTTGCAACTAAAGATGGTTGGAACCATGGGATCAGACAAGGAAGCAGATTCAGAACATTTGTCCTGGATTTTTGGTACAAGATATTTTAAAGACTTGAAGAAAGATGGAAAGATGGAGACCAAAAACTGTGTAACTGAACTACAGAAAAAGAGGCACAAAAAAGCTCTGTTTCATGGCAACCAAAGAAGGTAAAAGAACACTTTAGGGATATGAAGAAGACTTTGTAACTTGTTTGATTGCTTGACTCCAAGTGTGATGATCTGAGACCCCACTTTTAAAACTTGGACATAGTGGTAAGCAGCTGTAATCTGCTGGGAAGAAGGGAGGTAGAGGCAGAGATCTATGGAAGTTTGCTGGTTAGATATTACAGCCTATTCAATAAATGTTCAGGTAACTAAAAGACAGTTTCTCAAATGAAAAGTGAAAAGGCAGCTCAGAAATAAAACCCAATTTTGTTCTCTGACATTGATACCCAAGTGTACAAATAGTATATGTGTATATACACACACAGGTAAAAACACAGAGAAACATAAATAAACTAAAAAATAAACTAAAAATATAGTCTCTCTCTGTTTCTCTCTGTATCTCTCTTTCTCCCTCTCTGTTTTTCTCTCTCTCTCTCTCTTTCTCTCTCTCTCTCTCTCTCTCTCTCTCTCTGTCTCTCTCTCTCTCTCTCTCTCTCTCAGCATTGTATCTCTCCCAGTCAGAGATTCCCAAGTATCAGAACTGTTTGAAGTGTAGGAAGATGTTTGTCAATTTCTACTTTTAGCCAATGTTGCAGGACATACTCATCCACTGACAATCTTTCGAGCACCTGAAATAACTGTTTTTATACATCTATGTGACTTGGACTTTCAATGTTGTGACATCTACCTGAGAAAAGCAAATTTAAGAAGAAAGGATCTGTTTAGGCTCAAGGTGTCAGAGGGTAGAGTTTGTCATCTTCTGGCCCCTGTCTTTTATACCACAAAGAGGTATACACATACTTTTCTGTAACTTTTTGTGAGATTGTGCATGCTAGGCAAATGTTTCTGCGCTAAGTGGTACCTTATCTATGTATTCTTTAGTATTTTACACATGAGTATATTTTCAGTCCTTGTTCACAAAGAGATATGGATGGTAACAATATCACTGTTTGACTTAATGTTAAAATTGCAATGAATACAGACAATAAATATGCAAAATAATATAGTTGAAAAAATATAAAACATTGTTTCAACTTTTCTCTGTATAAAGAATTTTTTGACACTTGATAGCATAAAATAGCATATTATGTATTTATGAATCCCAACATGAAACCTCTGTCTTCTAAACATTACTAATTTTCTTTCTGCCTTGAATCCTTTCATTGATACATAAAACTTAGTGTCAAAATTAATTTCCCTTAGTATTAATTCACTGTGTCAGGACTCTTTCCCTAGATATATCCTATTTTCATAATTATGCAAATGAATATTTCTACATTAATTTCCTCCAACACACCTTTTCTTTTATTTATTATGCTGTAAAAATAAAGCAACTATAAATAGCTCAAAAATCTCTCAGTGATTCTTCCCATGGAATGGATGTTAACTGAAGTAAATTGAAGGTCATTTTTCTACCTTTTAGTTTGTTCAGGTTGTTTATAAAACATAGAAGTACTTAATGCATTAGTCACAGCTTCAAGCAATTCTGAGAACAAAACATAAATGTGAACTCTGAAGACTGTTTTATAGTCTACTCATGGATGTTTTCAAATTGGATACCATAAAAGAAATCATAGAATGACGATTGCAGACTGATTTGATGACTTTGAGCTCAACATTTTGTGAAGGACCCATGGCAAAGCCATTGCATCCATACAATTAAATCACACTAAACAATAGCATTCCTTAAATAGAGATTCTAGAATACTGCCACATATCAAAATTTCCTGGGAATATCAAGTTTAAGTTTTCTATCCCACTGTATATTTCTTGTGTGATTTATATGTTCCTAGTACTGGACTAAATGGGACACTTAAAAGTAAGTCTGCTATAGACCTAAGCTTGCCCCCACCAGTCAACACTCCCTGAGACATCTTGAGAACTATTTGTCTCTGGAATTGATAAACACTGGTCATGAGTCCACTTTTTTCTCTCTTTTTTTAAAAAAAATTATTAGATATTTTCTTTATTTATATTCCAATATTTTTCCCCTAACCTCATTTCCCCTCTGAAATCTCTCCTATTCCATCCATCCTACCCATTTCACTAACCCACCCACTCCTGCTTCCATGTCCTGGCATTCCCCTACACTGGGGCATTGAGCCTTCACAAGACTAAGGGCCACTCCTCTAATTGATGTCCCACAAGGCTACATATGTGACTGGAGACATCTTTTTCTAACAAAGGTAATAAGATGACATGGCTTTATACAACTTTAAAACTTTGTAATTTTGAAATGATCTACATTGCTGGGGTCCAGCCTCAGCAAAAGGTCAGAGTTCTCAACTGGAAGCAGGGATATCTGGAAGGCACATAATAAGAATACACAGACTAATATTTGGGTACTAGCTGACAGGCAATTTTCAAGGCTTAAGGTTTCTCCTCTCTCTCACTCTCTGCTTTCTTTCTCTCTTGCTTGTTCAGCTACAGCTTGAGGCTGCACAAACTCTGCATTCTCCTGCGCACTCTGCTTTTCTCCTGTGTGCTTTTCTTTTTGTAAATTCTCATGCTTATGCACACCTCTCTGTGTTCTGCTTTCACTCTCATATACACTCTCCTCACATATCTCACACACACTCTCCTTTCACTCACACACACACTCCATACACATCTCACATTCTCTCTTCACTCACTCTTCAATGCTCTTCTCATGCTTGCTCTCTCTCTCTCTCCAATTGATCTCCACTTTCACCTCACATAGTCCTCACTTCCTCTCTACATGCTCTCTAGCCCTTTTCTTATCTCATTCTTTTATTGATACTCCAAAAGCAGGAAGGAAAAAAGACACTGTATAATCATTGTAAAATCAAATTCAAAAGAATAACCACATCCCACAAAAATAAAGAATTACAATTGTTACACAAAATTTCAAGCTTTCCCTATTCCCAGACCTGTAGCCAAGGAAATAATAATTGCAAACTTATCATTATTCAAACTTTAACTTTTGATTTAACTTTAACTTTAACTATTTGCTGTGCTGGGCCCCATTCCTCAATTTTTAATTGTTTAAGAATCATTGAATCAAGGAACATTGAGTTTCACAGAATTCACAAGAGCAAAAGGAGAAAGAAGTAAGAAAGTCAAATATAATAGAATAAATATGCACACCTAGGCCAACTGAAAAGCAGACAAACACAAATAAAATCTATACAGCCATTGTCTGGGGTTAAGGTTAGGAGAAATAGGAAGAACTGTGTTTTACAAAGAGCTGCTGTGGGCTACTGACATGCTACCATCCCTGCCTACTGTAGGCAGTCCCTTATTTCAGGTGGCAGGTCCTATGGAGGGATGTGACTCCTGCTTCTCAGGTTCCCAGGCACCATTCTTTTTCACAAGGAGCTTCCACAGGCTTCTGAGATGTTTCCATCCCAGTCTACTGCAAGTAGACCCTGTCATTGTATGCTGACCCAAGCTCTGCATAGGTTGTACATCTTCAGTTCTGATGAATCCATTGTTTCAAAATGTAACCACATGAAGCTCTAATTACCCAGATAATCTAGGATAGCTTAGTTGAAAATATCTGTAGCATGAGGGCCCCCAGCCTATTTATTTTTTCCTATGGACAATGCAAAAAGAAATCTGTGAGTGTATAATATCCAATTTGTTTGGAACAAGATGAAAAGCAATGTGATTGGAGGAGGAGCAGAAGGGACAGAGGTGAGGAGAATAAGAACAATGAAGAGTGAACTGTGTGTGTAAAGTGTCTTAATAAAACTATTTTTTGTATGTGAAACAAAGATAAATAGAAAATTATAGAGGAGCATATAATAAAGAACATTATTGTCATAATGAGGCAATAAGCAATCACAAATGTCTGCAATAGTATGAGCGGATTCTCATGACTCTGATTCATGGCCTCTATCAGGGCTGCAGCAATACTTCTTCACCAGGCAGCAGCAATATCCCACAAAGCATACACAACCATAGTCACGTCTAACAGTACACTGTAGTGTTGGGGCTCTTGGTTATGTGTCTAAATGGACACCTTACAATATGGTACTGATACCTTTGCAAAGATTTCAATGAAAACCCTGTCTGCTGACCTGGTTCTGATTACAGTAAAGTGACAAATTGCAATCTTACATAATCAAGGTGGTGGAAACTTTATGCATTTCCAAAGACGACTATCGAAAAAACAGCTTCTCAACCAATTGGTGTTCTGTAATTCCTCACTCATCATGCCACATTCAGAAACTGCTTCACTGAACCCCACTTACTGCAGAATAATTTTATATACTCATGCTAAACACATCAAACCATAAACTGTCACCAACTTCCTCTGGAAAGTAGCAAGATAAGGTGAACATTCACTTGCTGACACTTTCTAATTACACTTCAGATTCCAATACTAGGACAAAATAAGAATGATTAACAACTCCAAAAACAGCACCTAAATTGATTCAAAGCATCACATGCTTTTCCTACCATTACCTTTTGAAATATTAAGAGTGAAACACAAACAAGCATTTATTCGCTTGTCACATTTATCTGACAATTTACATCCTGATGTTAGACACAATACTAGTTTTAGAAGAAAAAAAAAAGCTTTTAAGATGGCTGAATAACTTCTAACTTCTCTGCTGTGATCTCACTTTGGATCTTTGAGATTAGGCATCCCTTAATCCAGTGCCCCCTTGAACCCTTGACAGAATGCTGCTGCTCCGAGATTAACACTTGCTCCTATAAATACCTAAACTACTTTACAGAGAGCTCAGGACCCTGGAGAAGCTTTCCTGGATGGGTTAATGAGCTGTAGTAGAGGCAACTCAGAGGAGGCAGATATCACTTCTCAGACTCCATGTACTCTATTCAGGTATATTTTAATAACAGCACAAAGACAATGATTCTACCTGCACATGATGTGTGAACAGTTAATAAAATTTTCTCTAGTAATTATTTACAAGACCTATATATTTGAGAAAATATATCTAAAGATTATTATCTTTTTCTAATAACCCATATCTGTGTTTATGAAAAAGAATCTTAGGAGAAACCTGAAGTATACTGCATACACTGTGAAAACACTAGAATTCTAGACCTTCTGCACTGCCTACTGTAAAGATAAGTATACTACGTATTTCCTGGTGAGATATGGACAAATATCTACTCACCCCAGATAGAAAACAATGAACTAAATTAAGGATACCACCACAGTCAAACTTGGTAAACCAATAAGTTTTATTTGGGTTACTTCCAGAAGCAGATATGACACAAAGGGCACTATAGCACCAAAATACCACAGCATGGGTGACAGCTTACAAACCAGAATGCCACTGCACAGATTTTGCAACAGCTCCAGTTTTGAAAATATTTTTTTTCAAGAATGTTCATTGGTAGGAGTTATTTGCAGGCAGCTCAGTTGATCTCTGACTTTGCCACAGTCTGTCTGAAACTGTGTCTTGGAGATCCTTATGGCTTAAATAGTTGAGAGGTGAAGGACGTAGTGAATCTCTCCAGTTTTTGAGATTCCTTTTTTATGGCTTTTGCATTGTTTACCTCCTGTGCATGCTGCCTCAGTCTCTGTGAGTTTATACGTATATTGATCAAGCAGTATTTAGAAGGCTTTTTTAAAAATATTTTTATTATGTATTTTCCTCAATTACATTTCCAATGCTATCCCAAAAGTCCCCCATACCCTCCCCCCTACTTCCCTACCCACCCATTCCCATTTTTTTGGCCCTGGTATTCATTCCCCTGTACTGGGGCATATAAAGTTTGTGTGTCCAATGGGCCTCTCTTTCCAGTGATGGCCTACTAGGCCATCTTCTGATACATATGCAGCTAGAGTCAAGAGCTCCGGGGTACTGGTTAGTTCATAATATTGTTGCACCTACAGGGTTGCAAATCTCTTTAGCTCCTTGGATGCTTTCTCTAGCTCCTCCACTGGGGGCCCTGTGATCCATCCAATAGCTGACTGTGAGCATCCACTTCTGTGTTTGCTAGGCCCCGGCCTAGTCTCACAAGAGACAGCTATATCAGGGTCCTTTCAGCAAACACTTGCTAGTGTATGCAATGGTGTCATCATTTGGAGGCTGCTTTTTTTAAGATTGATTTTTCTTAGATGTTTCCTTCATTTACATTTCAAATGCTATCCCTTTTCCTAGTTTCCTCTCCTAATATACCCTAGACCCTCCCCCTCCCCCTGGTCCCTACCCCATTCTACTTCCTGGCCCTGGCATTGCCTTATAGTGGGGCCTAGAATCTTCCCAAGACCAAGGGCCTCTCCTTCCACTGATGGCCAACTAGGCCATCCTCTGCTACATATGCAGCTAGAGACAAGAGCTCTGAGGGTACTGGTTAGTTCATATTGTTGTTCCTCCTAAAGAGCTGCAGACACCTTGAGCTCCTTGGGTACATTCTCTAGCTCCTCCATTGGGAACCCTGTGTTCCATTCAGTAGATAATTGTGAACATCCACTTCTATATTTGCCAGGCACTGGCATACCTCACAGGAGACAGCTATATCAGGGTCCTGTCAGCAAAATCTTTTTTTTTTTTTGGAAAATTTTATTTTATTTTATTTTATTTATTATTTTGTTTTTTATTAGGTATTTATTTCATTTACATTTCCAACGCTATCCCAAAAGTCCCTAACCCGCTCCCTTACCCACTCCCCCACCCACCCACTCCCATTTCTTAGCCCTGGCGTTCCCCTGTATTGAGGCAGATAAAGTTTGCACAACCAATGGGCCTCTCTTTCCACTTATGGCCGACTAGGCCATCTTCTGATACATATGCAGATAGAGACATGAGCTCTGGGGGGTACTGGTTAGTTCATATTGTTGTTCCCCTTATAGGGTTGCAGATCCCTTTATCTCCTTGGTTACTTTCTCTAGCTCCTCCATTGGGGACCCTGTGATCCATCCAATAGCTATTTGTGAGCATCCACTTCTGTGTTTGCTAGGCCCCTGCATCTTGTTGGTATATGTAATAGTGTCTGGGTTTGGTGGTTGTTTGTGGGATGGATCCCCAGGTGGGGCAGTCTCTAGATGGTCCTTAATTCTGTCTCAGCTCTGAACTTTGTCTCTGTAATTCCTTCAATTGGTATTTTGTTCCCCATTCTAAGAAGCAATGAAGTATCCACACTTTGGTCTTCCTTCTTCTTGATTTTCATGTGTTTTTGAAATTGTATCTTTGGTATTCTAACTTTCTGAGCTAATATCCACTTATCAGTGAGTGTATATCATGTGTGTTCTTTTGTGTTTGGGTTACCTCACCCAGAACTTCAAGTCTCTGAAGAAAGAAATCGAAGAATATATCAAAGGATGAAAAGATCTCCCATGCTCATGGATTGGCAGGATTAATATAGTAAAAATGGCTATCTTGCCAAAAGCAATCTACAGATTCAATGCAATCCCCATCAAAATTCCACTTCAATTCTTCACAGCGTTAGAAAGGGCAATTTGAAAATTCATCTGGAATAATAAATAAACCTAGGATAGCAAAAACTATTAAAATATTCTCAACAATAAAAGAACCTCTGGTGGAATCACCTTGCCTGACTTCAAGCTGTAATACAGAGCAATTGGGATTAAAAACCAAACCAAACCAAACCAAACAAAACAAAGCAAAACAAAACAAAGCAAAGCAAAACAAAACAAAACAAAACAAAACAAAACAAAACAAAACAAAACAAAACAAAACAAAAACAGCATGGTACTGGTACAGCGACAGACAGATAGACTAATGGAATACAATTGAAGAACAAGAAATGAACCCACATACCTATGGTCACTTAATCTTTGAGAAAGGAGCTAAAGCCATCCGTGGAAAAAAAGACAGCATTTTCAACAAATGGGTCTGGCTCAACTGGCAGTTATCATGTAGAAGGATGGGAACTGATCCATTCTTATCTCCTTGTACAAAGCTCAAGTTTAAGTGGATCAAGGAATGCCACATAAAACCAGAGACACTGAAAGGTATAGAGGAAAAAGTAGGAAAAGTCTCAAAGATATGGGCACAGGAGAAAAATTCCTGAACAGAACAGCCATGGATTGAGCTTTAAGATCAAGAATAGAGACTTGTTTATGCAGGTGAGAGTGTGGACTGCAGAAGCTAACAGCTGCTGGGACAGGCTGAGGCCACACAGCTTCTGAGGCAGACCCCGCTTCAGGCTTCAGACATCTGGGCACCTTCCCCGCAGTAGGAGAGGTGTCTGCCCCACCCAGGAGGGCTTTGCCGGAGCACCTGAGGGAGCCATCTTTGGTCCAGGACCTCTCAGAGACTAGACTGTGTAGGTGAGAGTGCCAACTACAGAAGCTGAACAGCTTCTGGGACAGGCAGAACTGGCATGGCTTCTGGGACAGGCCCTGTTTCAGGCCTTCATCTTCTACCAGGAGGCAGGTCCAAAGGCCAGATATCTGTGCACCTTCCTTGCACGTGGAGAGCTTGCCTGCAGAGAGTACTCTAACCACTGAAACTGAGGAGAGAACTAGTCTCCCAGGTCTGCTGATAGAGGCTAACAGACTCACTGGAGGAACAAGCTCTAACCAGAGACAACTATAACAACTAACTCCAGAGATTACCAAATGGTGAAAGGCAAACATAAGAATCTTACTAACAGAAACCAAGACCACTCACCATCATCAGAACCCAGCAGTCCCACCTCAGTCACTCCTGGATACCCCAACACATCCAAAAAGCTAGACCCAGATTTAAAAGTATATCTCATGATGATGGTAGAGGACATCAAGAAGGACTTTAATAACTCACTTAAGGAAATACAGGAGAACACTGCTAAAAAGGTACAAGTCCTTAAAGAAAAACAGGAAAACACAATCAAACAGGTGATGGAAATGAACAAAACCATACAAGACCTAAAAAGGGAAGTAGAAACAATAAAAAAAAAAAAACAAAAACAAAGTGAGGCAATGCTGGAGATAGAAACCCTAGGAAAGAAATCTGGAACCATAGATGCAAACATCAGAAACAGAATACAAGAGATGGAAGAGAGAATCTCAGGTGCAGAAGATTCCATAGAGAACATCGGCACAACAATCAAATAAAATGCAAAATGCAAAAAGATCCTAACACAAATCATCCAGGAAATCCAGGAAACAATGAGAAGACCAAACCTACCTATAATAGGAGTAGATGAGAATGAAGATTTTCAACTTAAAGGGCCAGCAAATATCTTCAACAAAATTATAGAAGAAAACTTCCCAAACCTAAAGAATTACATGCCCATGAACATACAAGAAGCCTATAGAACTCCAAATAGACTGGACCAGAAAAGAAATTCCTCCCAACACATAATAATCAGAACAATAAATGCACTAAATAAAGATAGAATATTAAAAGCAGTAAGGGAAAGGGCCAACTAACATATAAAGGCAGACCTACTAGAATTACACCAGAATTTTCACCAGAGACTATGAAAGCCAGAAGATCCTGGACAGATGTTATACAGACACTAAGAGAAAACAAATGCCAGCCCAGGGTACTATACCCAGCCAAACTTTCAATTACCATAGATGGAGAAACCAAAGTATTCCATGACCAAACCAAATTCACACAAAATCTTCCCACAAATCCAGTCCTTCAAAGGATAATAACAGAAAAAAAAAACAATACAAGGATGGAAACTATGCCTTAGAAAAAGCAAGAAAGTAATCCTTCAACAAACCTAAAAGAAGATAGCCACAAGAACAGAATGCCAACTCTAACAACAAAAATAATAAGAAGCAACAACTACTTTTCCTTATTATCTCTTAATATCAATGGACTCAATTCCCCAATAAAAAGACACAGACTAAGAGACTGGCTACACAAACAGGACCCAACATATTGCTGCTTACAGGAAAACCCATCTCAGGGAAAAAGACAGACAATACCTCAGAGTGAAAGGCTGGAAAACAATTTTCCAAGCAAATGGTCTGAAGAAACAAGCTGGAGTAGCCATTGTAATATCAAATAAAATTGACTTCCAACCCAAAGTTATCAAAAAAGACAAGGAGGGACACATCATACTCATCAAAGGTAATATCTTCCAAGAGGTACTCTCAATTCTGAATATCTATGCTCCAAATGCAAGGGCAGCCACATTCATTAAAGACACTTTAGTAAAGCTCAAAGCACACATTGCACCTCACACAATAACTGTGGGAAACGTCAACACACCACTTTCATAAATGGACAGATCATGGAAACAGAAACTAAACAGGGACACAGTGAAACTAATAGAAGTTATGAAACAAATGGATTTAACAGATATCTACAGAACATTTTATCCTAAAACAAAGGGTTATACCTTCTCCTCAGCACCTCATGGTACCTTCTCCAAAATTGACCATATAATTGGTCACAAAACGTGCCTCAACAGATAGAAAAATATTGAAATTGTCCCATGCATCCTATCAAATCACCACAGACTAAGGCTGATCTTCAATAACAACATAAATAATAGAAAGTCAACATTCACATGGAAACTGAACAACACGCTTCTCAATGATACCTTGGTCAAGGAAGGAATAAAGAAAGAAATTAAAGACATTTTAGAGCTTAATGAAAATGAAACCATAACATACCCAAACTTATGGGACACAATGAAAGCATTTCTAAGAGGAAAACTCATAGCTCTGAGTGCCTCCAAAAAGAAACTAGAGAGAACACACATTAGCATCTTGACAACACACCTAAAAGCCCAAGTACAAAAGGAAGCAAATTCACCCAAGAGGAGTAGATGGCAGGAAATAATCAAACACGTGGGCAAAATCAACCAAGTGGAAACAAGAAGAACTATTCAAAAAATCAACCGAATGAGGAGCTGGTTCTTTGGGAAAAATCATCAAGATAGATAAACCCTTAGCCAGACTCACTAGATGGCACATGGACAGCATCCAAATTAACAAAATCAGAAATGAAAAGGGGGGCTGGTGAGATGGCTCAGTGGGTAAGAGCACACGACTGCTCTTCCGAAGGTCTGAAGTTCAAATCCCAGCAACCACATGGTGGCTCACAACCATCTGTAATGAGATCTGACTCCCTCTTCTGGAGTGTCTGAAGACAGCTACAGTGTACTTACATATAATCAGTAAATTAAAAAAAAAAAAAGAAAGAAAGAAAGAAATGAAAAGGGAAACATAACGAGAGATCCTGAGAAAAATCCAAAATACCATAAGATCCTTCTACAAAAGGCTATACTCAACAAAACTGGAGAACCTGGATGAAATGGACAAATTTCTAGACATATACCAGGTACCAAAGTTAAATCAGGATCAAATTAATGATCTAAACCGTCCTATATCCCCTAAAGAAATAGAAGCAGTTATTAATAGTCTCCCAACCAAAAAAACCCAGGACCAGATGGGTTTAATGCAGAGTTTTATCAGACCTTCAAAGAAGATCTAATTCCAGTTCTGCACAAACTATTCCACAAAATAGTAGCAGAAGGTACTCTACCCAATACATTCTAAGAAGCCACAATTACTCTGATACCTAAACTACAGAAGGACCCAAGAAAGATGGAGAACTTCCGACCATTTCCCTTATGAATATCGATGCAAAAATACTCAATAAAATTCTCACTAACTGAATCCAAGAACATATCAAAACAATCATTCATCTTGACCAAGTAGGTTTTAATCCAGGGATGCAGGGATGGTTTAATATATGGAAATCCATCAACGTAATCCACCATATAAACGAACTCAAAGACAAACACTAAATGACCATCTCTTTAGATGAGGAGAAAGCATTTGACAAAATCCAACACCCATTCATGTTAAAAGTCTTGGAAATATCAGGAATTTGAGGCCAATACCTAAACATGATAAAACAATCTACAGCAAACCAGTAGCCAACATCAAAGTAAATTGTGAGAAGCTGAAAGCAATCCCACTAAAATCAGGGACTAAACAAGGCTGCCCACTTTCTACCTACCTATTCAACATAGTACTTGAAGTCCTAGCCAGAACAATTCGACAACAAGAGAACATCTAGGGGATAAAAATTGGAAAGGAAGAAGTCAAAATATCAATTTTTGTAGATGATATGATAGTATATATAAGTGACCCTAAAAATTTCACCAGAGAACTCCTAAACCTGATAAACAGCTTTAGTGCAGTAGCTGGATATAAAATTAACTCAAACAAGTCAATGGCCTTTCTCTACACAAAGGATAAAAAGGCTGAATAAGAAATTACAGAAACAACACCCTTCACAATAGTCACAAATAATATAAAATATCTTGGCATGACTCTCACTAAGGAAGTGAAAGATCTGTATGTTAAGAACTTGAAGTCTCTGAAGAAAGAAATTAAAGAAGAACTCAGAAGACGGAAAGATCTCCCATGCTCATGGATTGGCAGGATCAATATAGTAAAAATGGCTATCTTGCCAAAAGCAATCTACAGATTCAATGCAATCCCCATCAAAATTCCAATTCAATTCTTCAATAAATTAGAAAGGGCAATTTGCAAATTCATCTGGAATAACAAAAAAACAAGTATAGCAAAAACTCTTCTCAAGGATAAAAGAACCTCTGATGGAATCACCATGCCCGACCTAAAGCTGTACTACAGAGTAATTGTGATAAAAACTGCATGGTACTGCTATACCGACAGACAAGTAGACCAATGGAACAGAATTGAAGACCCAGAAATGAACCCACACACCTATGGCCACTTGATCTTTGACAAGGGAGCTAAAACCATCCAGTGGAAAGAAGATAGTATTTTCAACAAATGGTGCTGGCACAACTAACAGTTATCATGTAAAAGAATTTGAATTGATCCATTCCTATGTCCTTGTCCTAAGGTCAAATCTTAGTGGATCAAGGAACTCCACATAAATCCAGACACAGTAAAACTTATAGAGGAGAAAGTGGGGAAAAGTCTTGAAGATATGGGCACAGAGGAAAATTTCCTGAATAGAACAGCAATGGCTTGTGCTATAAGATTGAGAATGGATAAATAGGACCTCATAAAATTACAAAGCTTCTATACGGTAAAAGATACTCTCAATTAGACAAAAAGGCCACCAACAGATTGGGAAAGGATCTTCACCAATTTTAAATCAGATAAGTGACTAATATCCAATATATATATAAAGAACTCAAAAAGGTAAACTCCAGAAAATAAAATATCCCCATTTAAAAATTTGGCTCAGAGCTGAACAAAGAATTTTCAACTGTGGAATAACAAATGTCGGAGAAGCACCTGAAAAAATATTCAGCATCCTTAATCATCTGGAAAATGAAAATCAAAACAACCCTGAGATTCCACCTCATACCAGTCAGAATGGCTAAGATCAAAAATTCAGGTGACAGCAGATGCTGGCAAGGATGTGGAGAAAGAGGAACACTCCTCCATTGTTGGTGGGATTGCAAGCTTGTACAACCACTCTGGAATCAGTCTGGCAGTTCCTCAGAAAATTGGACATAGTACTACTGGAGGATCCTGTAATACCTCTCCTGGGTATATATCCAGAAGATGTTCCAACTGTTAAGAAGGACACATGTGCTACTATGTTCATAGCAGCCTTATTTATAATAGCCAGAAGCTGGAAAGTACCCAGATGTCCCTCAAAAGAGGAATGGATACAGAAAATGTGGTACATTTACACAATGGAGTACTACTACTCAGCTATTAAAAAGAATGAATTTATGAAATTCCTAGGCAAATGGATGGACCTGGAGGGCATCATCCTGAGTGAGATAACCCAATCACAAAAGAAGTCACATAATATGTTCTCACTGATAAGTGGATATTTGCTCAGAAACTTAGAATACCCAAGATAGAAGATACAATTTGCAAAACACATGAAACTCAAGAAGAAAGAAGATCAAAAGTGTGGACACTGCCCCTTCTTAGAATTGGGAACAAAACACCCATGGGAAGAGTTATAGAGACAAATTTTGGAGCTGAGATAACCATCTAGAGACTGCCATACCTGGAGATCCATCCCATAATCAGCCTCCAATCACTGACACCATTGCATACAGGAGCAAGATTTTGCTGGAAGGACCCTGATATAGTTGTCTCTCGTGAGGCTATGCCAGGGCCTGGAAAACACAGAAGTGGATGCTCACAGTCAGCTATTAGATGGAACACAGGGCCCCACAATGGAGGAGCTAGAGAAAGTACCCAAGGAGCTAAAGGGGTCTGCAACTCTATAGGTGGAACAACAATATGAACTAACCAGTACCCCCCAGAGCTTGTGTCTCTAGCTGCATATGTATCAGAAGACGGCCTAATTGGCCATCATTGGGAAGACAGGCCCCTTGGTCTTGCAAACTTTTATGCCTCAGGCCGGGGGACGGCCAGGGCCCAGAAATTTGAGTGGGTAAGTAAGGGAGTGGGGGGAGGGTCTGGAGGACTTTTGGATAACATTTGAAATGTAAATGAAGAAAATACCTAATTTAAAAAAAGATGAAGTATCAACAAATAGGACCTAATAAAATTACAAAACTTCTGTAAGGCAAAAGGACTCTGTCTAAGACAAAAAGGCCACCAACAAATTGGGAAAGGATCTTTACCAATCCTAAATCTGATGGGGAATAGTATCAGAAATATAAAAAATCTCAAGAAGTTGGACTCCAAAAAGTCAAATAACTGTATTTAAAAAAATGGTGTACAGAGCTAAACAAAGAATTTTCAACTGAGGAATACCAAAGGGCTTTGAAGTACCTGAAAAAATGTTCTACATCCTTAATAATCAGGGAAATGCAAATCAAAACAAACTTGAGACTCCACCTCACACCAGTCAGAATGAATAAGGTCAAAAATTCAGGTGACAGCAGATTCTTGTAAGGATGTGGAGAAAGAGGAACACTCCTCCATTGCTTTTAGGATTGCAAACTGGTACAACCACTCTGGAAATGATTCTGGTGGTTCCTCAGAAAATTGAACACAGTAGTACCAAAAGATCCATCAATTCTTCTCTTGGGCATATACCCAGAAGAGGTTTCAATTCATAATATGGACACATGCTCCACTTCATAGCAGCCTTATTTATAATATCCAGAAGCTGGAAAGAACCCAGATGTCCCTCAACAAAGGAATGCATACAGAAAATGTGGTACATTTACACAATGGAATACTACTCAGCTATTGAAAACAATGAATTTATTAAATTCTTAAACAAATGGATGGATCTGGAGGATATCCTCCTGAGTGAGGTAAACCAATCACAAGAGCACACATGATTTGCACTCACTGATAAGTGGATATAAGTCCAGAAACTTAGAATACCAAAGATACAATTTGCAAAACACATGAAACTCAAGAAGAAGGAAGACCAAAGTTCTTCCTTCTTAGAACGGGGAACAAAATACCTATGGAATTAGTTACGGAGAAAAGTTCAGAGCTGAGATGGAAGTAAGGACCATTCTGAGACTGCCCCACTCAGGGATTCATCCCATAAACAACCACCAAACCCAGACACTATTGCATATGTCAGCAAGATTTTGCTGACAGGAACCTATATAGCTATCACATCTGAGGCTAAGCCAGTGCCTGGCAAATACAGAAGTGGATGCTCACAGTCATCTATTTGATGGGGCATAGGGCCCCCAATGGAGAAGGTAGAGAAAGTACGCAAGGAGCTAAAGGGGTCTGCAACCCTATAGGAGGAACAACAATATGAACTAACCAGTACCCCCCAGAGCTTGTGTCTCTAGTTGTATATGTAGCAGAGGATGTATATGTACCCAGAGTCAGCCATCAGTTGGAGAAGAGGCCCTTGGTCTTGCGAACTTTATATGCCTCAGTACAGAGGAATGCCAGGGCCAGGAACCAGGAGTTGGTGGGGTGGGGAGAAGGGCAGGGGGAAGATATAGGGGATTTTCGGAGAGGTAACTACTAAAGGGGATAGTATTTGAAACGTAAATGAGGAAAATATCTAATAAAAATTAATATTTAAATAAAAAGGAATTATCCAAAAAAGGAAAGAAAGAAGGAAAGGAAGGGAGAGAGAGAGAGAGAGAGAGAGAGAGAGAGAGAGAGAGAGAGAGAGAGAGAGAGAGAGAGAGAGAGAGAGAAAGAGAGAAAGAGAGAAAGAAAGAAATCTGGAAATAGAAAACCATCTAAAAGGACACTGACACACTGAAAACAGTAGTCCCAATTCTATATTAGTGCAGCCATGGGTAACTGTCCTTGCACTGAGGTTCTAAATCATCTCATGCCTTTGAAGAACACCTGTATTTTCACAGGATATCCTTGTTTACTCTGTATCATTTACTTGTTCATGTTGTTGCAGGTTTTCTTAACATCTTGTGGGCATCAACTGAGCCTTACTCAACCCTAAAACTCACAGGAACTTCACAGTTGCATTTGGCTTTTATATTGTTTGGGGACTGGTTTTTTATCCTTCGTCCCTCACATACATTTATCTGTCACTCAAATGGGTCTCTAAATCTGTAAAACACTTGAGGATTATACTTCCGCATTATACTATTTATACAGAATGAAACTTTTGACAGGGGATGGGTCAGAGTATAACATAAAGTTCTGAACCACCATCATATAATGAATAATGGGGTTTAGGTATAACCTTGATGTTTTTCATCTCAAGGAAATTTCAGGTGATCTCAACTAAGAAAATAGTAAGTGGAGTGTAAACTTATACAAGAATTTGTAATCAATGTGGTGGTTTCTCAACAAACAAACAAACAAACAAACAAACAAACAAACAAAGCAACATTCTACCTCAAGACACAGCTACACCAGCTATAGCATTATAGCACTTTCAGCAAGATTGAGTTCAGCATTAAAAACTTTTTATCTGTCTTTGATTTCTTGCAGTTTCTATTGCACTATGTTTCTACCTTACCCCCCCCCAAAAAAACCCCAACCCAGGAGGTTCTCCCATTATTTTCTTATCCTCCCCGCCAGATCCCTCTGTTCTCAACACCACCTGCCCACACTCTACTGGAGAAATCTCTTCTATTTTTTCTTCCAACAGAGATCCTTGGATACTCTTCTTGTTACTTTGCGTCTCTTGGTCTGTGGATTGCAGCATAATTATCCTTTACTTGATATCTAATAAATATCCATTTATAAGTGAGTACATACCATGTTTGCCTCTCTGTGTCTGGGTTACCTTTCTTGGCATGCCCTTTGCTAGTTCCATCCATTTGACTTCAAAATTCAAGATGTCCTTGCTTTTAATGGAGTAATACTACATTGTGTAAATGAACCACATATTATTTTTCCATTATTCAGTTGAAGGACAGCTAGGTTCTTCCCAGCTTCTGACTATTGTGAATAAAGCCACAATGAACATAGGTGTGCAAGTGTCTTGATGGTAGGATGGAATATCATTTAGGTTTATGCCCAGGAGCAATATAGTGCTATAATGCTATAGCTGGTGTAGCTGTGTCTTGAGGTAGAATGTTGCTTATTTGTTTGTTTGTTTGTTTGTTTGTTTTTGAGAAACCACCATATTGATTACAAATTCTTGTCCAAGTTTACACTCCCACCAGCAATGTAGGAGTGTTCCCTTTGCGAACTTGAGATATTTTATCTTAGCCATTCTAATGGATGTAAGGTGAAATCTCAAAGTACTTTTGATATGCATTTACTTGATGGTTAAGGATGCTGACCATTTCTTTAAGTGGTCACCCATTTTAGATTCTGTTGCCGAGGATTCTGTTTAGAACTCTACTCTATTTTTAATTGCAATATTTGGTTTGTTGATGTGTAGTTTCTTGAGTTCTCTCTATATTTATGATATTAGACCTCTGCCAGATGTGGAGTTGGTGAATGTTTTTCTAATTCTGTTGGCTACCATTTGTCCTATTGACAGTGTCCTTTGCTCTACAGAGGCTTTTGAGTTTCATGAGGTCTCATTCATTGTTTATCTTAGTGTCTGTGCTATTGGATCAGGAAGTTGTCACCTGTGCCAATGTATTCAAGGCATTCTAGTTTCCACTTTCTCTTCTATCACGTTCAACATATCTGGATTAATTTGCATTCTTCTACATGCACCTTTTGTTGTAGATGATACTTTTTTTCACTGTATATTTTTGGCTTCTTTGTAAAAACAAAATAAATATCCATAGGTGTGTGAATTTACTTCTGGGTCTTCAATTCAATTCCATTGGTTAAAATGTCTGTTTTCATTTCAGTAACATGTGGTTTTTATTACTACAGTTCTGCAGTACCACTTGAAAACTTGGATGGTGATAACTGTTGAAGTCATTTTACTATATAGGATCCTTATTATTATTGTTTTAGCTATACTGTGTTTTTTGTTTTACACATGAATTTGAGTATTTTTTCTTCAAGGATTGAGACACCTAGTTACAGAGGACACAGACTTGGAACTGGCCAGCTGTAATCAGGAAATTCTGTAATCAGGCAAAGCCTTGAGTGGAGGGATTAGTTCACAAATCCAGCCACAAAACCTTTGACCTACAGTTTGTCCTGTCTACAGAGTATTCTGGGACGGGAGCATAGAATAATCATGATCAGCGAGACCAGAGAAACTCCAACCAGTAAGTAGTGGGAACAGATGCAGAATACCACAGCCAAATATTAAGCAGAGCTCTGGATTCCTATAAAAGAGCTAGGAGAAGAATCAGAGGAAGAAGAGGGGCAGGGAACATCAAAAAAGCATGACCCATAGAATAAACTAACTGGGACTCATGGGGGCCCATAGAAATCAGAGAGCCTTTAGAGGTCTGGTCTATGTCCTCTGCATATATGATATGGCCAAATAATTTGCTGTTCTTGTGAGATTCATAAGTAGCCATGGAGGTTGTCTCTGACTCTTTTGCTTGCTTATGGGACCCTATTTTGCCTACTGGGTTGCCTCATCCAGCCTTGATGTGATGTTATATGCTTGGTCTTATTGTAGTTTTTAATGCACTATTTAGTTGATGTCCCTGAGATAGGGATGAATCTGTGGAAGAGGGGAGAGGGGAAGTTGAGGTTAATACTGGGAGGAAGGGAGAAACTGTAGTCAGGGCATAATATATGAGAATTAAAAAAAAAATGAAAATGAATCTCTCAAGATGCTTTGGAACCACTTTCTTCTTTAAATTATTTACATATAGATTTGATTTCTCAGTGGAAAAATGTGAATCTTCACTGTTAAATTCAGTAACTGCCTTAGGTTATGGAAGTTTGGCCTCCCCTTTACTCATGTGACCCCCTTAATCCTTATAGTATACGTTGCCTGATGCTCTTAAAAGAACTTACTATTGCATTTACTGGCTCCCTTCTCCCAGGTTCTACCACATATATAGTGGTAAATAAACTATCACTCCAGACCCTCTCCAAACACTGTCAAAGGGCAGGGACAAGATGTTCAAGCAGACTGCAAACACATTCAAATCATAACTATGTTATCATGTGAATATAGAAAATCACCAAGTCCTGCTTAATCTGTACCACCTTGTATTAGGTTATGTGCTGGTTCATCACTGCTCTGTAAATGGGAATTAAAGACTGTGTTAGCTCATCTGTGCTCTCAGGTCTGCTGCAGCCCCTAACTCTGTTGAAAGATCAGAAGATACAAGGTACAGAACTCAGTAGTGCTGTGTCTCTCTGATTAGGATGTTCTAAGCAAAGAGCACTGGAACTTCTGTAACAGGATAAGGGTGAGGAGTCAGTAACATCAGTGATCTAATTCCTTTCATCAAAAAGTAACAGCAAGGTCCCTGAAAGACACTGTCATTTTTTTGTTATGGATGCTCTTATTTCTCTACCCAGGAGACTTTATTTATGCTTTTAAAGGTAAAGATTCAAGCAGCCAGTCATTTGTATTCCAATGAATGTCCTAAGATTTCTACCATTGTGAGGTAGAAAAATATTGTTCAATAGCTGTCTTACTTCAGATACACTGCAGGCCCATAAAGATTGAGGCCCTCTCCTGCCACACTGGACAGTCCCTGTCCACAGTTGAGGCTTAGTACTTAGCTGCCACTAATAATCTAGAACATAGGAAATAGAGCCATGGGGAAATGGTAAGGATAATTGGTTAGGTGATTCAAGAAGTTCATGCTTATTTCCAAAATAAGATAAATTAAAACACTAAAAGTATATTCTTAAAGTCAAACATAGACAGAATATAAAACACACTGGGAATTTCCTATCAATGTTATAACTTTAATGTTTTTCAAATTTCCATAAAATGTGAACTTGAAAGAACAAACATCAAGAGAGAGAAAGTTAGATCTCTTAGGACATTTGTGTTTCAAAAGATGCTCTTCTCATAGAAAAATAGTAAATGAACTCATGGTAACATGAATAGACTCTGAGACCATGGCTCCTTATTAACAGTTTTTTGGGGGGGTCAAGGATTAGTATACATGTCAATGCTGGACAATTAGCAGTTGTTTAAACAGTTCCTGAATGAGCAATAAATATCCTTGCCAATGATCTTTTCTATTGCCTATATATTCAAAGAAATTAATTTTAGTAAAATTCCAAAATAGAACCTGACACAAGGAAAAGAGAAAGTATAGATAATATACAAGATTTCTAAAATTCCCCATGTCTTATGTAGATTCCAGGAAGAAGAAATAAGATTCTCTGGCTTCTTAGATAATATAGGATAATGTTGCCAGTCATATGACACTTGGGTTTGTCTATTATACTTTGTTATAAATTCAGCCTTGGTGGAGGTCTAATTGTACACTGCCATTAGGGAAAACAGTGAGTAAGGAAATGGAGAAATGAATATTAATACAAAGTTATACTTTCTGTATGCATTAAAGTTTACAGAAGACAAAACTATTTTTTGTATCCCATGCAATGGTATACTGGATAATGTAATCTAAGGAGAACAGCTATGAGAAATTCTGAAGTAAAGTTTCCATATGTAATGTGTTAAATCTGTGGTGCAGCTTTATGTGATTGCACAACATGAAATACAGTGGTGTGCCATGGGAAAGGTGGACTTCAAATACAATGTCATTAGACATTCATATTTGGTTTAATTTTTATTCATCAAAGGAATTTCTATAATTCACATCCTCCAGCAAGAGAGAGTGGTTGGGTGGTAGAAGTTACAAAAAAAAATGAAAAAGAAAGGAAAAAGAAAAAGAAAGAAAAGTGAAAGAAAAGAAGCAATGATGCTTGAGGAAAGCACCCATATATCCATGCTCTACATGGCCAATGTATTCAAGTAGAGAAGAAACAAAGAGCATGAATCAAGAAAATAATGCATTTGACCTTGTGCCAAAAATCACAGACAGGAAAGAGCAACCTCTACCTACAGACACCAGCAGCTGGCATGGCTAGCTACCATGAGGGGACTCAAGACTACCCTAGATCTTGGGGAGGTTTTATTCTTAAAGTCAGCTCATAGAATCTTCCAGGTTTGTTTGAGTATTTCTGATGGTGTTATGAATATGGTGATCAGAAAATAGAATTATCCAGACTGAACACTGAGCAGCCCAAGCAGAAGCTACTCCGAATTATTAAATGAATATTATGTGAAGTTTTATAACTGTTCTCTGTTAACATTCTGCAAAAGTGGTTGTTCTTGATAGTTATGCTTTTTGTGAGTACATTTAAATAATAGATGTCTGCTAGTATTCTGTACAAGTATAGCTCTAACAAAGGAAGCTGGACAGCATTTTTGAGATGTTAGAATATTACCCTCAGGAAAGAAGAAGGCACCCATGTATCCTTGATCTGAGAGAAAGGCCATCTATGCCTTTACTTGCTTAGGTGAAAGCAACAGGCTTATTGGTAAATCAAGGATGTGTGGACAGCCCTCACTTGTCGGAGCACAGGCTGTGACCTCATAGTCAAGTAGCAATCATCTGTGACAACAAATACTGATTTTAGTGCTTAGAAATGGCCATGAGTAAATACTCGTCAGTAACATGTCCATGAAGCATGTGACTGAAAGTACAGGTGCCTCACAGTATGTTCTTTATATTGACAGACAGGGGATTTGTCTTTGAGGCAAGAGAAAATAAATCCCAACTTGTTTGGTTGCCTTTAATACGTTTGTAAACTACCAAAAAACCTCCATCTCAGAAACTTTGTAACTCAATGGGAAGAAAAGTATTCCAAGCACAAAGATTTCTATGTTTTGTGCAACAGGAAACCAAGGGATGCCAGAAAATCCATGTGACTTCTTTAAGTGCAGTAAAAGTCATTCCTCCAGTTTCTCTCCATATGGTTTGCAGAAGAGCAACATGCTTCATCTGTGTGATATTAGGAATCCAGAGTTTTCCATCCCACCCAGACATTATACAAATCTGCATTCAGTTAGCTCTCTAGTGGACAGTAGAGGAAAGTAGCCTGTGAGAAGTGCTATTCTACACAGTCATGTGGAATCCACAGGGGGCGATACCTCCTTAAAGAATGCTTTACTTCTCTGATGAATCCATCAATGTCCCCATCTGTGTTTGTGTATTCAACCAGTACTTTAGGACACTGTCTGAGAGGAATGTAATAAAAATAAAAATAGAGAGGGTTTCAGTTAAGAGAAAAGAGGAAAGAAGAAAATTATAATTTATTTAAAAGTTCTATGGTGAAACCTAAAATATTCATTTGGATAAACATTGATTTTCCAACATGACATAAGGAAACTTCTTAGTAGGCGGATCAATACTTTAATTGATTGTATGGTATCCTTTTATGAAATTCATTCTGATGTTATGCACTATAACAAAAACATAGGCAGATGCTGATCATGAAAAATTGAGTTCTTGAGCTATATTTATAATTTATAAGATGATTAAACAGTATGATTCTTCCATTTGATGGAGGAAAAGGACTCTTCATCTGGTTTGGTCATGACAGTTTTCTAAGCGTAAGCAGGAAGTAAAACAGTTGTAAGTTAATATAACATCTTAGAGGATATCAGATATATCATTGTGACTTATCAAAACAGAGTAGACACAAGACCCTTTCTTTATTAGGACATAGCTTTGTTTGGACATAGGTGAGAAACAGGTTTCTTTGCTCAATGGTTGTGTACTGAGAAAAGAAAAAATGTCAATGAAAACAAAATCACAAAACATTAATATCTTATTTTTAAAAAATATACACAGCATTCACATTTGAGCATATATAATTCTCCTAATCCGTTTCTCTTTAATGCATCATTGAATTATTTATCTTTTCTTTCTCTGTCTATTCAGTTTCCTATTGCTGTGAGAGGAGCCCATGACTATAGCAACCCTTATGTAAAGAAAACACACAATTAGGCTTGCTTACAGTTTCAGATATTTAGTCCATTGTGTTCATGGAGGGAGTATGACAGCGAGCAGGCTGATAAGTTATTGGAGAAGTAGCTGGGAGTTCTACATCCTGATCTGGAAGCAGTAGGAACTGAAAGATTCTGGATCTCTTGAAACCTCAGAGACCAGTCCTAGTGGCATACTTCCTCCAACAAGGCAACACCTCCTGATCCTTTCAAATAGTGGTACTCCCTGGTGACCAGACATTCAAATCTATGAGCCCATGGAAGATATTCTTATTCAAATCACCATGTCTCCTGAATTCTCATAGCTCGGACAGGACTTCTTCATAAACTAATGCATTAACAGGGTGATTACCTCCCACATTTTCTAAGAAATCATGAATAACCAAGATGAAGAGGGAAGTACTGTTTTATGTTCCTATGAAATTCAATTGGTTCTCTATGCAGACCTAGAATACACACTCTTAATTTGACATCTTATTTTGACATTAAGGAAATGAATCTTAATTCATCATAATGTTAAAATTGAAAGTAGAAATGGCAAGATGACTCAGCAGATAAAAGCATTTCTTAAGCTTGCTTGACTTTGATCCCTGAGACGCCCAGGATATGCTTTTAGTATTCAGTAGCAAGACTATGTTTATAGTCCTGAAGACATTGAATATGGCCCTGCCAGTCCATGATATACAAACATAAGCCTTAAATATACTGAGCTTTCTTCCAGTACTATATTAGATATTTTTTTTAAACAGAGCTTTCAATCAATGACAACCAGTGACAAGGCATGAAATGCTCCATGAGTGGAAGCATAATACACCCTCATAGTGGCTAAGCTACAGTCATTTGTACTAAAGCAGCTAAGAGTGTTTCATTTCACATCTGACCCTGTGCTTGTACACAGAGATTCTTTTTTGTCTCAGAGGGGAGCTTCTTAGTTACCACCAATATTCTTTATCCATTGTAATAATTGGTGTCACAGAAAGCAGATTAAAATTTCAGGAGTTTCTTTAAAATACAAATGGAAGCCTCTATGGCCCAGGGAATTCTTCTGAAATGTAAACAGTCTTTTAGGCATAAAGAGTAGGAACTCTTATGTCACTGGAGGCAGATCCAGAGGTTTTTATGATTGGAAACCTCTTCCTAGCTGTCTGTTCCTCACTACAAACACGATGGGGCCATATATGCACACCTTAACTTCACTATATAATCCCATTTGTATTGAAAGGCAACATTCTGGTTTACACTGCTGTATGGAATCTGAATGCCTGTGTGCTGACATGGGTCATAAACATTTTTTGCTGAACACTTATTCTTCTTTTAAGCTCAACAACTTTTTAAAATGAATTCTGGCATGTTTTCATTTAGTCTGTTGACTAAAATTTGTCCCCATGGTTTGAAAATGCTGTCACTCCAATTTCCTTTTGTAATTAGTTCAGCTATAGAGCATTTCTTAAAAAACTAAAAATAGATCTTCCATGTGGTCCAGCTATACTAAGGTTCTCAAGTCCACGGATTAAAGACAATTTCACATCGACTCTTACTGTAGCACTATTCTCCAGAGCTAAGTGACAGATGCTGATATCTAACAACAAGGAAGCTGATAAAAAAAAGTTCTGTGTGCATACATAATAGAACAATGGTATCATAAGAACAAAGTTGTGTATATTTGCAGTAAAATAGATGTAACCAGAAATAATCATATTAAATTACTTATTCAGTGTTTGGATCCAAATACCACCTTTGCTTACATCTGAGGTTCCTAGATTTATATAGTTGTGTAAAACTCTGTATGTATTTGTGACATGAAACTGGAAAAGCAACTATCCAAGAGGAAATGGGGAGACTAACAGGAGATTGAGGATGTGGGAAAAGGATTTTGACAGGTGACAAATCTCATGTCAACGGAGCATGATAGAGGTTTTGGAATGATGTCCATCTTGATTTCTGATGCACTGTTTCACCTCTTACTGGCACATAACAGATTTCCCTGTAAGTGCAAACACTGGACTTTCAAAAAGGGCATCCAAAGAACACAATCACATAATTATGTATCCGGAGTAGAAAGGAGGAAAAAAAAAGAGAATTAAAATTTCATCTATACTTCAGGAAGCCTAAAGACATTGTATTTGGTGACAGTGATCATGAGACTCTGAAACTATAAATCTCATCGCTTTCCATTTACAATTTAGATAGTAATAGGTAAGGTTTATATTTATCTTAGGTAAAGCATTACTTAATTTGAAATTTATAACCTTGATTACATCACTAAAATTAGTTTTGCTAAAAATACTTTTCCCTATTTTTCTATTATTTTGGGTGTCTGGATATTTGGGAACCTAAAAAAAACAAAGAAGGAACAAAAGCCAACACACAATGTGCTTTAGTCCACCATGCAGGCCTCTATGTCTTCCACATTATCTTGAATAGAAAAATATGTACTTATTAGAAGAGAGTACCCAGAGACAAGCATTGTAATCAGAATCCATGCAGGAAGTGCTATGGGTATTGGAAGCTATACCTAATGTTTATTGGCAGCATTGGTGCATTTGTAAAGATGATTTAAGAGTATTGACAGTAGCAAAATATATTTTGTCATTATTGGGTGTTTCTAATCCTTTTTAAATTGTTATATTTATTATGGTCTGAATGTTCTCTTTATATTGATTATATTACACAAAGCCCCCCCCCCAAAAAAAAGCCCCTCTGTTTTAAAAATCATAGAAATGAGCAAATGAACATACTCATGAAACAGTATTTTGCATTTTGTGGAGGAAGGTAATTTCCTACTGTGTTATGCAAATGAAGAATATGAAGTTATGTCTGAGGAGGGTTACATCCTCCCAATTTTCTCAATTCTATGTAGGAAAAAGGATTCCAGTAATTCTAGTAAGGTTAGAGTGAGAGGAATATATATTGAATTAAATACAATATAGCTAAGACTTCCAAATGCTACTTGTAATGCTCTAAAAATCCTTGGACATCTCTGATTCCTTTGTGTAAAGAAGAGTTTATGAGCTGTGAGCAATATATAGATTAAGTTCATCAATATGGTGAGAAAGACAAAATACAATCTGCCTCAGTATTTAGCTTTTTGCACTGAAGAGCTCAGAGTCCTGGATTTAAGGAACCAGTGCTTTCAGACACACTGGTTCTGTAGGGTACTGAGTTCTCAGTACTGTAGGGTACTGAGGTGGTTTGAATGAAAATGTCCTCCATAGACTTTTGTATTTGAATTGTTGGTTCTCAGTTACTGGTGCTGCTTGGGGAGGTTTAGGTGGTGTAGCTTTGCTGGAAGAAGTATATAATGTCAGGCATTGAGATGAAATGCGCAGAACTGCCAATATTCTGATTATTAGATCAGAGAGTGAGAAAGAACACAGCCAGCTCCAGAACACTGCGATGCTGCGCTGCTACAGAGGGGGACAGATCAGGGAAATTGGTGTGGAAAGAGAGGCTCAATAGTGAGCCTTAACCTACTTACCTTGGAGTGAGATGGACCCTGAGAAATGCCCCGTGATCTACACAGCTTATCAGACCTGTTACTGGAAGCTGTTTTGACAAGGTTACACATGAGCTTGTGCTGGAAAACATGACCTCCTGCATCTTCCTTTTCCATGAAAATGCACATATACAGTCCTAGGGTTACAGAGAAATTAGCTTGTGAGATGCACATTGAGAAACATATTTGATATCTCTATTATTTCTTCTTTTCCTTCATGTTATAAAATACCATATCCCAAAACACCTTATGAATGAAAGTGTTTATCTTTACTTCTATTGTGGCTGGATAAGGATTTATCGCAATGGGGCAGCATGGCAGCCAGCAGCAGACATAGCATTGAAACAAGAACCTCAGGGATGACATCCTTACCCATATGGGGAACACAGAGGGAGCAACCTGGAAGTGGGAAGAGGCAACCAATTCTCAAAGCTTTCCTCCAGCGAGGTTTCACCA
Organism: Mus caroli; assembly: GCF_978045245.1. NCBI lineage: Eukaryota > Metazoa > Chordata > Mammalia > Rodentia > Muridae > Mus > Mus caroli. The sequence goes on along the minus strand of NW_028227275.1, from coordinate 27,447,708 downwards.
TTAAAGCTGGCAAAAATCCCTGCAAAAGCATCATCCACTGGAAACTAACTATTCAAATATATGATCACTATCAACAGGGGACATTTCACTCACAGCATCACCTTTAGAAACAGAGTGGAGTTGAGATAGTTTCTTTAAATTGACAGCTCCTGGCTCCAAACAGAGGACTTCAAGTCATCTATTACTGTAATCAGGACAGAAGGGCCTCTCTAAATGACCCACAATGAATGAATGATTGAATGAATAAATGAATGTGAGTGTATGTGTGTGTGTGTGTATACTCTTCGACACTTCTTTCCATAATTTTTCCTACTCAGTCTGACTCTGTCAATTCTGCAGTTGCCTGGGGCTGCTTTTGTTCTTTCTCAGGAATGTCTGCATCTCTCTAAGTCTTTCTCTGTCTAAAGTTTAACTACTTTTATTTACTCTAACTTTTTTCCTATATTATTTCAATAATGTTTTTACAAAACTAATTACACTACATTTTTAACTAATTGTAGCTGAGTGCATGAGAACCATCCATTACTTTGAATTTCCTTCTTACAAATTCAAATGTGTTTTTTTATATTTCTGAATAAGACACTAGATGGGGCTGTCATATAGCTCACTACAGCAGTACTTGCCCAACACTTGCATAGGTCCCTGCTTTCTGGAAAGAGGCAAAAGGAGTTTTGTAAGGCTGGTTAATAGAGTTTCGCTATGAGGATATAACAAGAACAATTCCCAACCAGAGTACACAGAGAAATGATAACAAACCAAAGACTGGAATTAAAAGGGCATGGTGGGGCATCTTTTTTTGGGTATATGCTCAGGAGTGGTAAAATTGGGTCTTCAGGTAAAACAATTTTTAATTTTCTGATTTCCAGAGTGGTTGTACCAGTTTGCAATCCCAGCAGCAATGGGGGAGTGTTCTGCTTTCTCCACTTCCTTGCCAGCATGTGCTGTCACTTGAGTTTTTATCTTATCCATTCTTATTGGTGTAAGGTGGAATTCAAGGGTTGTTTTGATTTGCATTTTCCTGATGAGTAAGGACTTTGAACATTTCTTTAAGTACTTCTCACCATTGGAGAATCCTCTATAGAGGGTTCTCTGTTTAGCTCTGTACTGTATCTTTTAATTGGTTTATTTGAGTTTTTGAAGGTTAAATTCTTGAGTTCTTTATATATTTGCATATTATCCCTCCTTCAAATGTAGTGAAAAATTTTTTTTCCCAATCTGTAGATTGCCATTTTGTCCAGTTGACAGTCTCTCAACTTTGCCTTACAGAATCTTTTCAGTTTCATGAGGTCCCATTTATCAGTTGCTGATCTTAGACCCTGAGCCATTGCATTTTGTCCAGGAAATCCCCCCACCCCCATGCTAATGCATTCATGGCTAATTCACACTTTCTCTTCTATTAGGTTCAGTGTATCTGATTTTGTGTTAAGGTTCTTGACTACTTGAACTTGAGCTTTGTATAAGGTCATTATTATGGATCAATTTTCATTCTTCTACATGCAGACTGCCAGTTAGAACAGCACCATTTTTGAAGATGCTTTCTTTTTTCCACTCTATGTTTTTGGCTTCTTTCTTAAAGATCAAGTATCCACAGGTATATGGGTTTATTTCTAGGTCTTTGATTCTATTCCATTGATCAACCTGTTTATCTATGTACCAATACTATGGGTCTTTATCATTATTTCTTTGTAGTACAGCTTAAGATCAGGGTTGGTGATTCCCCCAGTAATTCTTTTATTGTTGAAAATTATGTTGGTTATCATGATGTTCATATCAGCCTTATTTGTAATAATCAGAAGCTAGGAAAAAACCCAGAAGTCCCTCAGTAGAAGAATGAATATAGAAAATGTGATTCATTTACACAAAGGAATACTATTCAGCTATTAAAAATGTTGGTATCCTGAATTTTTCAGAAAAATGGATGGAAATAGAAAATATCATCCTGAATGAGGTAACTACTCTAGATGAGACCTAAAACACACACATAGTATGTACTCACTGATAAATGAATAGCTTCATAGAGTTCTTTAAGATAGAAGAACAATAGAAATTTATGTTGCTCAATAAACTCAATGATGCATACTTTATTTTACAATGTAATTGGTGGTTATCTGATGTGTATTTTCGAGAGCTATGGAAAATTGGCTCTTTCAAGTCCTAGTAAGCCAAGCTGTCTCAAACCAACTTTTTAAAATACAAAACACATAGAAAACAGAAGGCCAGGCTCTTACCAGTGTAATGAAGCACATGACACTGGAAGGTGACACCAGTCCACTTGAAAATTATGTAAAGGCATGAATCTCAGAACCTCTAGACACAATATGATTCATTTTATCATTTGGATTTAGTCCACACAGAAAAGCACCCATGATGCTTCCTTGTGTCTGAAGAAACAACTGTCTCACAAAATTCCTGTTCACAACTGCCAAACATCTTTAAGATGATCAAAGAGGAAATACAATTTTTAATACTTTTTAAAACTTCAAAAAAATTTCTCTCTACAATTTTGCATTCTTATGGCATAGTTCACAATTGCAATGTCACAATTCAGCATTGTACTGTCATAAGGGTACACCATCATGGCAAACTTCAGTCCCATGATGTCAGAATTTAACATTGTGATGTTACAGCTCAGCCTTGTGATATTACAATGGGGGATTTGGATGTCACAATACAAAATTAATTATGATGACATGATGATGCATTGTGATGAGGAAGTTGAAACACTGTAATGTCAAAATTCAGCACTGTGATGCCACAGTGAAGCGTTGTTAGAGCAGAATTGAAAAATCAGAATGTCAAAATGCTACATTGTGATGATGCCAGAAAACAGCATTGTGATGTCAAAAGTGAGCACTATGACAGCATAATTGAGCATTGTTATGTCACAGTTCAGTGGTGAGGGCACAATGCAGCATAGAGATCTTACAATGCAGCATGATGTTGATGACAAAACAGCACACTGTGGCTCTACAGTGCAAATTTATGATGGCTTAATGGGGCACTATGATGTCACATTGCAGCAATGTGATGTCATAATATGGCACTGTGATGTCATACCACAGCATTGTGTTGGCATAATCAAGCCACAATTTATCTTCCTTTTCTGTGTACAGTATACCTGTACACTGCATGAGGCCTCACTATTGGGTTTTTTTGTCATAACTTCTTAGTTCATGCTTATCATGAAAATGTTCTTCCATCTTCAGTTATGGATCATAATCTGATAAGGTAGAATGTCTCACTCTGTCCATATTATCAGATGTAAATCTTATTTGCCCACAGAAAGGACAAAGCTTAAAAAATATAGTACAAAAATCTTCCACACCAGCCCCTTTTGCCTGTCTTGTTTTTCAGAGGTGACTGAGACTAGTATTTTCCTAGGATAGTATCTTGATAACACTTCCAGAATACTCCAAGTGGTAGAAGAAAGCAGAATGTTAGGAAAAGTCATACAAACCTGTAGTTCTTCATTTGTATTAAATATGATAATCAAGGCTCCCATCAATGTACTAGTGGCTACAAAAATAAAACATTCTCAGTAGGTTTACTGCATAGTGTAAGATACATATTTATATAAAAAATAAACTAAAGATACCAAATAAGACTTCGAATGATATGCTGTTTGTAAAGTTAGTGAAAAACTGAAACAGACCAATATAGCTGGAGGAGCAAATATTCTGAAGGTTTATCTTAAAAAAGAAGAAATATTACCATGAACCTTGAATAACCTTATGATGTGTGGCTACTCTATGTGTTTTTGTATATTTGGGGATGTTTCTGGTGCCTGCGTGGGTGTGATTTTGAGACATTGAGTGTCGACTTGGTACATTTTCATTAGGAAGCTCTTGGTTCTCCTTCCCAGAGTACCTGACTTTTGGATTTTTACAGCATCCACCTCCCTTTTCATTCTATCCTCTTTGTAACCATCTTGAAACCTGGTGGAAGATCCATTTGTAGCCGCTTCCTTTGGAGAAGGAAAATGAATGTATCATTTCCAACAACAAACTCCTAAAGCCATACATTTGAAAACTATTTTAGGGATGGAATTTTTTAACCTTTATTTTTGTATATTATGGAAAAAGATAATTTTATCTAATATTTAATACCTTGTCCATAGAAAATTTTATGAAATTTCGTTTTCAAAGTTGTTATTCAGAAGCTGTATTATTAATGATAAGCTTTATTCGCTCTCCCATAGAAATATTCACAAACATTACTCTTGCCTTGCTTTGTCTTTCATGAAATCTAACCACATGCAGGAAGTTCTGTTCCCATGGTAGCTTCAATATCATCTTTCTCAAAATAATAGTGTAATCTCTCCTCATGGATGATTGTATGCCAAAGCATAACATGTATACTAACAGCATAAAACTGGGAACGTTGAACCCTATTACAACATCATAAGCTACCTTTACTTTAAATAAAGTTGACAAGAGCATTTCATTTTTTGATGTTTGAACTTTCAGGGTGGGACATGGATACTTTTTGTTTCCTGTAAATCACAACAACCATTCTTCCTACCTCTGGATCCATCCTGTTGTTTTCTTCTATCCTGTGTATTTACACAAATGACCAGACTGTCAGAGTCTTTCCTTAAACCATTGTAATTGTGTTGTGCCTCAATCATGAGCCCCAAAGAGCATGCGGGAGCCAACTCCGATGCAATAGGACTAGGGTCTCTTTATTCCAAGCTCGAGCTTGGGGCTTACTCACCTTCTACCCTGATGCAGCAGAATGGGTTGATGAAGCACCTTGAGCCCTCAGCAGGACAAGGTTTTATAAGAAATGGTGAGCAAGCAAGGTGGTTTCTAGTCTGGCAAGCATCTCTTTGAATGACTATTGTAAGCCAACAGTTGGGTGCTCTGAGGCAAAACCATGAACAACCACAAACAGTCTGAAAGTACAGCTGAAACAATCAGACCAATCTTTGATTGACTGTTGCTAGGAAGCAGCTAGGGAGTAACTCTGAGGTATCGGCCAAGGACAATCCATGGGGTCCTTCCTGGTACTAGGGTGCAGCTGGAAATCAGCTGTGGGTCAAGTTTTCGGTCTTCTTTTCTTTTAAGATGGAGCCTGGATCCAAGACAGAGTAGGTTTGGCCTCTCAATTTAATGGTTATAAACACCTCCTGCTTATTTCTATGCATTTGTTAGTTCAAAAAACCATATTTTAAGAAAAACAGTGAAGCACAAAAAAACTAATCAACTGTGCAACTGATTTCCAATATTCTATAAAAACACTCTATTTTATAATTGTTTTTCCTATTTTTATGTCTATGATAAAATATTAACTTATCTATACCTAATTCTACTCTTACAACTACTCTCATATTGTACCATCTTCCTCAAACATTTGACTCTTCTTATAATCTGTTATGTCCATACTAAATCCAGTTAGTACTGTCCATATGTGCATGGGTGTGGTACATTGGAATCCTATCTATGGCCACATCCTCAAAAGGAAGAATTCTTTACCCCAGAAACTTTTAACTGCCAATAGTGCCTCAGTGTATTAGTCAGGGTTCTCTAGAGTCATAGAACTTATGGATAGTTTCTATATAGTAAAGGAATTTATTGGTGACTTACAGACTGCAGCCCAATTCCCAACACTGGTTCAGTAGCTGTGAATGGAAGTCCAAGGATCTAGCAGTTACTCAATCTCACACAGCAAGCAGGAGAAGGAGCAAGAGCAAGACTCCCTTCTTCCAATGTCCTTATATTGTCTCCAGCAGAAAGTGTAGCCCGGATTAAAGGTGTGGTGGAACCACACCTTTAATCCCGGATGACCTTGAACTCGGAGATTTAATCTTCTGGAATCCATAGCCATTATGCCTCAAGATCTCCATACCAAGATCCAGATCAGAAACTTCCATCTCCAAGCCATTGACAACCAGGAATAGCCACTACACTCAGTAAGGGGTGGTCCTGGAGATAACTGCCATGTATAAGCTGGAGTTTTTGCTCTTATCTTGTGCATGTGTAATGTAGATAGCCAAGCTTCTGTGAGTTCCTAAGTGGAATAGTCATGTCATGTTCAGAAGACAGACTTTTATAGCAACCCTACCCATCCCCTAGACCCCACAAAAATCACATCACTATCTTGTCTTCAAGGACAGTATTGCAGCATTCAGGGCAAGGTAAGAGCACTGTTAGCTTTTCTCCCCTATCTACTTGCATAGCCCAATCTGATACTTTGAGCACTCTAGTGGGAAAGAAAATTCCTAGGTATGAGATTGCTTTCTTTCTATCCCGCAGTTAAAGTGTTTGGTGTTTTCTACAATAGAGTCTTACTATGTAGTATGGTAACCAAGAACAATGACAAAAGCTTGTGCTGTTTTGGAGATCTCTGCCACCTCCTAGACCACTAGAAAAATTCATTCTTGAGGTGTGTATAAAATTTTAGTGCTTTTTATGTTACTCCTGAAATAATCATGACAGTTTTGGATCAAATTATACTCTGACCACCTGCATGAATGTCACCTCTCCACCTTCCCATTTTTCCATCTTCCAGCCTCAAGATTACACCTTGTTTGTGCAGAAGGATTTGCTATTGTTGCAGGAGAGGAGTAAGTTCATGGTTTTGACTCAGAAAATCACTTGTTGAAGAACAGTTGTTTAGCAGCAACCTGGTATCCTAAGATGGGCAGAGACAGTAGGGCTTTCCTTAGAACATAAATGCCTGGCCTCTTGACCTCCCAGGAGAGAAAGAGGAAATCCCATAACATAAAATGAAAGCATTTGTCTACATGAAATGAGGATTTTAATGATTCGACTGGGTGAAGACCACTAATAATATCCTTTAATTTTTACATCTTGTCCTTTCAAGGTGTGGATTGAAGGCATTTATGATGAACTAACAATCACCAATAATGCACTGGTGTCGCCTCACAATAAGGAACGGATTGAGAGTACTTCTCCCTTGGAGGCATTTAGCCAAAAGTGAGTCCAGATGGAATCTTCTACTTCATGCTCTTTAGGTCTCCTATCCTTTGTCATATGAGTCTGAATCTGTTCCTGTCTCGGGCCTGTCTTGTGAATCTGTTCCTGTACTTCTCTCTCTCTCTCTCTCTCTCTCTCTCTCTCTCTCTCTCTCTCTCTCTCTCTCTCTCTCTCTGTGTGTGTGTGTGTGTGTGTGTGTGTGTGTATTTCTGTCTGCTGCATGACTGTACATTGTTTTTTTCTTTGTGTGTTCCTAACAAAGGCTTCTTTCTCTGTTCATTTAACAACTCAGAAATCACCATCTCGGGGAAAATTGTATACCTCATAGAAATCTTTAACAGGATTTTACAAGGGATTAAGTCACTAACTGTAACTGACACAAACAACAAATCGTACTAAAAATACCATTATATTTAACTTACTTGTAGATCTTGCTATATGATTAATGGACACCATGATCTAGGCTGATTAGCATGAATAAGGTACCATAATTGTAGCCATAACTACAATATTCAGAAATGGATATTAATTTAAGAAGACAACACACAAGAGTATGTAACTTAAGATTACACATATGTACTAGTTTAGGTTATGAATATCGATCACATGGGAATTCCACCCCAAATAAAGTTAATTGTTAATTGCTGTCTTAAAAACAGGTTAAACAAACAGGCTGGGGATTCAATAGTCTTAAGTAACCTCAAGTGTATTATTAACTCTGGCTGTGAGGTCCTGTTAAAATTCTAGTATCTCAGAATGTAAAAGGAATTTTCATAATATTGCATCACTGCACAGGAAATCCTAATTTTCTTTGCCTAGAAAACCCTAGCATCACAGATATGGCTACAATCGTGGTGCCTTGGTTATGCTAATCAACCCAGATCATGGTGTCCATTAACCATATGGCAAGATCTACAAGTAAGTTAAATATAATCTCTTGTCAACTTGGTATTTGAAAAGGAACTCAAACTTTTGCTATATAGAAGTCACAAGCCAGGATATTGAGCCTCCTAGAAGATAGGCTACATGATGTGATGTTCAAATAGATTGTGAGTGAGATAACTTTCATAGGTTCTTGGGTACACTAGAAGACTGTGGATTTGGGGGTTTATGGAGCCTTGCCACCCTAGGCATGCCTGGTTGGGTACTTGGAGGTGCCCCTCCTCTTTCTCCCTCTCTTTCTTCTTACTCCCCTTTACTCTCTCCCTGCTCCCTTTTCTCTGTTTCTTGATATCACAAAAATATTGCTCTGGTTAGCAGAGCAAGTGGCATCTAGAACCAGCTTTTCAAACCTAAACCAAAGTCCAGTGTAAATGCCTGGGGACCTCTTAGGAATATAAGGAGATTAGAAGTTAAACATGCAATTTCCATTTTGGTTTCCAGTATGCCATGTGAGAGACAGATTTATCAAAAATTTTCTAGAATGATAATATAATTGTTGAGATAGTTTACAATTTAAAAGGTGCTTGTTCTATTGGAGAATAAGATATAAGAAGAATTCAATGAAAAAATTCAATGAAATCCAATGTTGCACTTTCTAACCACTAAGCTGGTAATTCCAGTTTTACATCACTAATAAATTCAACATATACATTTAAGATAGTGAATATTTTCTGCAAGTAAGGAATGGCTCCCTTGGTCATTGTTTCTCCATCTTGCTTAGGCAACTCATAAAATATTTCTAAGAAACTAGGTGACCTTTTCGTGGCCAACTGTGAGCTAACAATGTAAAAATGGTTGAGAAAACTGTAACATTTCCTTCACAGACAGAATTTGAAACAATAAAACAAATACCACCAGTAGAGGAGGCCTTAGATATGGATACAGAACCACAATTGACATGAAAAGGATTAATTTTGATCTGAAGAATTGCCTATAAAATGACAACTGCAAAACTTCGAATCTGAGGGTAACAGTGAAGAGTCTCCCAGATTTATTTTTCGAACTTATTACCTATATGTAAAAGCATACTTGCAGGATCAAGAGAGCCTTATGGTATATGACCACAGTGATATATATATCACCCAGGAACAGACATTCTAGATCTAAGTCTGGAAGGATCAAGTTGCTGTGGATGTTATTATAATAAAGCATTCCTACAGAGTAACATGACATCATGAAGAATCTGCAGCCATCAAATAAATCCTGATTGCTAGCGTGGCTAATTGGGTAGGGTAGACAGAATGCAAAGACTGGTTATACTCAAATGACTCAACAACTTAGTTTTAATATAAGGAGTACCTAGTAGGGATGAAGCTCCCACTTCTCAGAGGACAAGGGGAGGGGGAATGGGGAGACAACCTGTGTGAGGGTGTACTGGAAGGAGAGGAGGCCTGATATTGGGGTATAAAGTGAATAAATAAATAAAATTTTAAAATAGTTAAACAAGAGGAGATTTTAGAAGGAAAGTGTATTTGATTCATTTTCCTCATGAAACCATTCACAAGAGAAGTTCTGGGGCCAGGAACATACAACTTTAATACCCAAAGGGAACCCTTGTGTTCAGGTCCAGGTTGGAGATGTAGTGCTTGATTAATTTTCAAAGCGTAAGAGTTGTTAGCAAATAGAATCTCTTGTTATCAGAGCATGAACTCCTTGGTCTCAGCAACAATGAGATATTTCGAAAGAATCTGCTGTGTGCCACACAAAAGCTTACTTTAGAACTCACATAAAGCCACATTGAATCATCTTTCTTTTCTTTGTTTGTTTCTGATAGTATTCATTGGGTTTTTTCTATATACACTTTTTTTTTTAACAGCACAAACCATGAAATAGCTTGTAAGGGTTGTTCCCTACATCCTGTTCTTCAAGGCTTTTGAAAGCACATGTAAGTCAGTCATCCCAAGTAATGTTAGTTTGCACAACAGCAGAGTAATTCCCCTCATGTGCTATGAAGATCTGGCCAGTAACAATCTGTAGCATTTAGCTGAATTCTTTATGTGCCATCATCATCTTATATTTAATAGTCCACTGTGTTTCTTATGATCTAAAGTAGTTTTACAATTTGATCTCGGGGATAAAGAAACATACCTTTTTGGCACTTAAACAATGTGCCAAGGACCTTACAAACTACAAACAACAACAGAATTGAAATGAGTCCCCACGTTAACAGTGGGGTAGAGCATAGAACAGTTTAAGTGGAGTTAGGGATATAGCTCAACTGTAGAGTGCTTGCCACATATGTGCCTGGTGTTTTAGTTTCAATCAGAAGGGAAAGGCAGAGACACAAAGGCAAACACACACACACACACACACACACACACACACACAGAGAGAGAGAGAGAGAGAGAGAGAGAGAGAGAGAGAGAGAGAGAGAGAGAGATTGAGAGAGGGGGAGAGTAAGAGAGGGGGGAATATACTAGAAGCTGATTTTTATGCTCGATGGTCAAATTAATGGGTGCAAAGAATAAATGGGCTCTGGGATGGCATGATGAACAGAAGTAATAACACAATTCAGATACTGATAAATTTCTGTGTTAAATGGCTTTTTATTCTGTGGGCTTTTGTAAGTTTCAAAGACAGCACTATCTTTGGCTAACTTAGATTGCTAGTCTTTACTTTTCTATTAACACATAAGAACATACTTCAGCAAACCACTTTTTACATAGATCCTTCCTTTTCTGATGGCCTAGCACTTACTATTGTTTATGTTCCCCTAGGTCAAATTCCTCAAATAGTGAGTATTTTATCTTTCTAGAATATATTGGGTGCTATAGAACTGACTCAGCTGTTAAGATAATATACCACAATTGCAGAAGAGCTGAGTTCAATTCCCAGCACCACAACCAACTGCAACATCAGCTTCAGGAGATCTTATGACCTCTTCTTGTTTCAGTGGGCATATGCACACACATCCACATACCCACAAACAGACAGAGACAAACAGAGACACAGACATATATACATGTACATGAAAATACACATAATTAAAAATAAAATATAATTCTGATAGTTTGTATATGTTTCCACCTTGATGATAATGGACTGAACCTCTGAACCTATAGGGAAGCCCCAATTAAATGTTGACGTTATATGAGTTGCCTTGGTCATGGTGTTGGTTCTCAGCAGTAAAACTCTAAGACAGAAGTTGGTACTAGGGATTGGGGTATTGCTGTGATAGTTCTAACCATGCTTCTGTTTGAAAGAATGTGGATTTGGGGACTTTGGGTTTAGAAAGCAGTGGAGTGCTTTAAATGGAGCTTAATAGGCTATCCTAGTAGGAATATTAAAGACTTTATAACTGAGAGTGATTTGAATTGTGTGGACCTGGCCAAAGAGGTCTTAGTGGAGAATTTCAATATGTGGTCTAAAGACTGTTTTATGGTTTTTTTGGTGAAGAATGTGGCTACTTTTTGGCCTTGTCTGAAGAGTCTACCTGACACTAAGGCAAAGAGATTCAGATTAATTGCATTGTCAAGAAAAGTCTCAGAAACGTCCATTATAGACTTTGTTCTCTGATTAAGTCTCATGAAGAGCATTTTAGACTAGAATAGCAATATAAAAAAGCAAAAATATAAAATATATGGTTTGAGTATTAAGGAACATCAGGAAGTGAAATGGAACTGAATCCTGTGTTCAAGGATATTCAATTGAATTAAGGGAGTAGTGACACTGGGACAAGAACCCACCCAACTAAATTCAGGCCAAGGCATGATAGTACACGCTTTTTATTCCAGGAGATAAACAGGAGGCAAAGATAAGCAGATCTCTGAGTTCAAAGCCAGCCTAGAACAGAGCAATTTCTAGGTGAAGAAAAACTTAAATACAGGCTTAAAAGACCACAACTTTATCCTCAGTGCTTAGTAGACAAACATGCAGATATCTGAGTTCAAAGTCAGTCTAAGGAGCAAGTTCCAGGACACTCCAAGTGAAGGAGTTTGAAAACTGAAAGCTGGTGATAATGTAATAGAAAAGGGGGGACATGTTCCAGCTGCATCAAAGAACAGAACTTCTCAGCTTTGGCTACATAGGTCTGGCTCAAGAGTCCAGAATAGAAGGGACTACTAGGACAACTGGAACTAAGAAAATAGTGGTGATTAAGAAGAGACCAGCATCACTGAGGTGAAATCTTCTGGAAAGTGTTTTCTGAGAGCACAAAGAAGGTGTGTTCCAGAGAAAGCCATGGTTGTACCTGGTAATGTGTAAGAGTCACCCAGGTGGTACTCATTTTGAAGGCATGAAGGGGTCATGAAGAGCAGTTGAGGCTTGGCATATGCAAGCACACTCACCCTTCATACACATATGCATTCACCAATGAGTGTGTGCATGCACACACACACACAGAGAGAGAGAGAGAGAGAGAGAGAGAGAGAGAGAGAGAGAGAGAGAGAGAGATCGACTTTCCATAGCCAAGCACTGTGAAGGGATACACCTGGCAATCCTAGCACTCCAGAGGCAACAGCAGGTTATTCATGAGCTAAAACCAGCCTTTCTTTTTTTTTTTCTTTTTTTTTTTTGATTTCTGGGAACTTTTTTTTTAAATTTTTAATATTTTTATTACATATTTTCCTCAATTACATTTCCAATGTTATCCCAAAAGTCCCCCATAGCGCCCCCCACTTCCCTACCCACCCATTCCCATTCTTTTGGCCCTGGCATTCCCCTATATTGGGGCATATGAAGTTTGCAAGTCCAATGGGCCTCTCTTTCCATTGATGGCCGACTAGACCATCTTTCGATACATATGCAGCTAGAGACAAGAGCTCCGGGGTTCTGGTTAGTACATCATGTTGTTCCAACAATAGGGTTGCAGATCCCTTTAGCTCCTTGGGTACTTTCTCTAGCTTCTCCATTGGGAGCCCTGTGATACATCCAATAGCTGACTGTGAACATCCACTCCTGTGTTTGCTAGGCCCCGGCATCGTCTCACAAGAGACAGCTATATTTGGGTCCTTTCAGCAAAATCTTGCTAGTGTATGCAATGGTGTCAGCGTTTAGAAGCTGCTTATGGGATGGATCCCTGGATACGGCAGTCTCTAAATGGTCCATCCTTTCATCACAGCTACGAACTTTGTCTCTGTAACTCCTTCCCTGGGTGTTTTGTTCCCAATTCTAAGAAGGGGCACAGTGTCCACACTTTGGTCTTCATTCTTCTTGAGTTTCATGCGTTTAGCAAATTGTATCTCATATCTTGGGTATCCTAAGTTTTGGGCTAATATCCACTTATCAGTGAATACATATTGTGTGAGTTCTTTTGTGATTGTGTTACCTCACTCAAGATGATGCCCTCCAGGTCCATCCATTTGGCTAGGAATTTCATAAATTCATTCTTTTTAATAGCTGAGTAGTACTCCATTGTGTAAATGTACCATAATTTCTGTATCCATTCCTCTGTTGAGGGACATCTGGGTTCTTTCCAGCTTCTGGCTATTATAAATAGGGCTGCTATGAACATAGTGGAGCATGTGTCCTTTTTACCGGTTGGAACATCTTCTGGATATATGCCCAGGAGAGGTATTGCTGGATCCTCCGGTAGTACTATGTCCAATTTTCTGAGGAACCGCCAAACTGATTTCCAGAGTGGTTGTACAAGCTTGCAATCCCACCAACAATGGAGGACTGTTCCTCTTTCTCCACATCCTCGCCAGCATCTGCTGTCACCTGAATTTTTGATCTTAGCCATTCTGACTGGTGTGAGGTGGAATCTCAGGGTTGTTTTGATTTGCATTTCCCTGATGATTAAGGATGTTGAACATTTTTTCAGGTGCTTCTCTGCCATTCGGTATTCCTCAGGTGAGAATTCTTTGTTCAGTTCTGAGCCCCATTTTTTAATGGGGTTATTTGACTTTCTGGAGTCCACCTTCTTGAGTTCTTTATATATATTGGATATTAGTCCCTTATCTGATTTAGGATAGGTGAAGATCCTTTCCCAATCTGTTGGTGGTTTTTTTGTCTTATTGATGGTGTCTTTAGCCTTGCAGAAGCTTTGCAGTTTCATGAGGTCCCACTTGTCAATTCTCGATCTTACAGCACAAGCCATTACTGTTCTATTCAGGAATTTTTCCCCTGTGCCCATATCTTCAAGGCTTTTCCCCACTTTCTCCTCTATAAGTTTCAGTGTCTCTGGTTTTATGTGTAGTTCCTTGATCCACTTAGACTTGACCTTAGTACAAGGAGATAGGAATGGATCGATTCGCATTCTTCTACATGTTAACAACCAGTTGTGCCAGCACCATTTGTTGAAAATGCTGTCTTTCTTCCACTGGATGTTTTTAGCTCCCTTGTCGAAGATCAAGTGACCATAGGTGTGTGGGTTCATTTCTGGGTCTTCAATTCTATTCCATTGGTCTATTTGTCTGTCACTATACCAGTACCATGCAGTTTTTATCACAATTGCTCAAGACCAGCCTTTCATAAACAGGAAAAAAAAAAAAAACCCTTCTCAAACCACCATGGTATGGAGGATATAGCTGAATAACAGAGTCCTAGGCTCCATCCCCAACTCTTCAAAAAACTAAAATGAATTTTCCTGATTGTATATTATATATGTATAATCCTACTTAATGTGGAAAAATTGAATACTGTTTCTCTTAGCATATAGACCAGGGTAGGAAGCTACAGTCTCTAAGCAACTTCAATGTTGTTCTTGTTCCAATGTCTAGGATTGACACATGATCTTCTACGCTCCTCTAAAGGGCTAGTGTCACTTCTCCAAATCTGCCCTCAGTAGGATTCTAAGCTCAGATTGATCCACTCCACTGCTGCTGCTGTTCTTGGTGATCAGCCCATGGTATTGGCATCGCCAATATGCTAGTGTCTTCTGCTACAACTAGACTTCACCAATAACCTCTAATAGTCTCTCTTTATAGTGCCAAACCTCAACACCTCTGCATGACCCCTTCAGTCCTAGACTATCAACTGCAACTGAGGCGGCACCTTTAGAAATGGCCTTCCACGAGGCCAGCCTGGTCTACAAAGTGAGTTACAGGACATCCAGGGCTACACAGAGAAACCCTGTCTCGAAAAGAAAGAAAGAAAGAAAGAAGAAAGAAATGGTTTTCCATGGCCTCTCACAATGCCAAGCCTCAGAACTCCCAGTTCTTACAGGAAAGTAATAATATTATATGTTATTTTATAGCAACTATTGTATCTTACTAGAAAACATTTTTATGTTCTCTTTTAAGATATATTCTTGGGTTTTACTACTTTGAACAAACAACATGACCAAGACAACTCTTATAAGGACAACATTTAATTGAGGCTGGCTTGCAGGTTCAGAGGTTCAGTCCATTATCATCAAGGCAGAAGCATCGCAGCATTCAGGCAGGCATGGTGCAGGAGGAGCTGAGAGTTCTACATCTTTATCTGAAGGTTGCTAGCAGAATACTGTCTTCCAGGCAGCTAGGATTTCACAGTGTCACACCTACTCAAACAGGGCCACACCTTCTAATAATACCACTCCCTGGGCCAAACATATACAAACCATCACATTCCATTTCCCCCATAGGCTTGTTCAAACATATGGGTCTATGGGGGCCATAGCTAAACATAGCATAATTCAAAATACATTTAGTCCAAAAAAAAGTCCTCATAGTCTATAGCAGTCTCAACAATGTTAAAAGTTCAAAGTCTCTTCTGAGATACATCCAATCACTTAATTGTAATGCCCAAAGCAAGACAGGAAACCAGCTGGTCAAACTCCAAACTGCATCTCCTTGTCTGATTTCAAAGCAGTCTTCAGATCTCCAACTCCTTTCTCATCTTTGTTGACTGCAACAAACTTCTTTTCTCCTGGGCTGATTCTATTACCTGCAGCGAGCCCATTAAAGCCAAGGAAATGAGGTGTGTGAGAGCATGGCTGAACTGTAGAGACGTTATGCTGAGTCAGAGAAACCCAACTGGAAGAGAACATATCTTAAAAGTGCATCTGTATGAACTTCTAAAATATAAAACTTCAGTGAGAGAATTCACGCTGATATTCCACAGGTCCAGACAGTGGAAGGAATGGGAAGGATTGAAATGCTATCTCTCTTGATCATTCTGATGGTTCTAGGACAATATACAATCACCAAAAGTCTTGAGACATCAGGATTAAGGTACATTTTATTGCTTATAATTTGGACCTCAATAAAGCTTATTAACAATTGGGGATGGCTTTAGTTCCTTTGTCAAAGATCAAGTGACCCTAGGTGTGTGGGTTCATTTCTGGGTCTTCAGTTCTAGTCCATTGATCTACCTGCCTGTCTCTGTACCAATATCATTCAGTTTTTTATCACTATTGCTCTATAATACAGATTGAGGTCAGGGATGGCAATTTCCCCAGAAGTTCTTTTATTGTTGAGAATAGTCTTCACTATCCTGGGTTTTTTGTTATTCCAAATGAATTTTCAAAGTACTCTTTCTAACTCTATGAAAAATTGAGTTGGAATTCTGATGGAGATTGCATTGAATCTGTAGACTGCTTTTGGTAAGATGGCCATTATTACTATACTAATCTTGCCAAACCATGAGCATGGGAGATCTTTCCATCTTCTGAGATCTTCTTTGATTTCTTTCTTCAGAGACTTGAAGTTCTTGTCATATAGATCTTTCACTTGTTAGATTAGTCACACTAAGGTATTTTATATTGTTTGTGACTATTGTGAAGGGTGTCCTTTCCCTTATTTCTTTCTCAGCCTGTTTATCCTTTGAGTACAGGAAGGCTACTGATTTGTATGAGTAAATTTTATATCCAGACACTTTGCTGAATTTGTCCATCAGGTGGAAAACAGACAGCATTTTCAAAGAAATGGTGCTGGTGCAACTGGCAGTCAGAATGTTGAAGAATGCAAATCAATCCTTTCTTATCTCCTTGTACAAAGCTCAAGTCCAAGTGGATCAAGGACCTCTACTCAAAACCAGATACACTGAAACTACTAGAAGAGAAAGTAGGGAAGTGCCTCAAACACATGGACAAAGAGGAAAAGTTTCTGAGTATAACACCATTGGCTTATGCTCTAAGATCAACAGTAGAAAAATGGGACCTCATAAAATTGCAAAGCTTCTGTATGGCAAAGGACACTGTCAACAGGACAAAATAGCAAACAACAGATTGGGAAAAGATCTTTACCAATTCTACATCCAATAGAGGGCTAATATCTAATATATACAAAGAACTCAAGAAGTTAGACTCCAGAGAACCAAATAACCCTATTAAAAATGGGAAATAGAGTTAAACAGAATTCTCAACTGAGGAAACTCAAATGGCCGAGAAGCACCTAAAGAAATGGTCAACATCCTTAGTCATCAGGGAAATGCAAATCAAAACAACCCTGAGATTCCACTTCACACCAGCAAGAATGGCTAAGATCAAAAACTAAATTGACAGCAGATGCTGGCAAGGATGTGGAGAAAGAGAAACATTCTTCCATTGTTGGTGGGATTGCAAGATGGTACAGCAACTCTGGAAATCAGTCTGGTGGTTCCTCAGAAAATTGGGCATAGTACTACCTGAGAACCCAGATATACCACTCCTGGGCATATATACCCAAAAGATGCCCCAACATATAACAAGGATACATGTTCCACTATGTTCATAGCAGCCTTATTTATAGTAGCCAGAAACTGGAAAGAACCAAGATGTCCTTCAACAGAAGAATGGATACAGAAAATGTGATACATTTACACAATGGATTACTACTCATCTATTAAAAACAATGACTTCATGAAATTCTTAGGCAAATGGATATAACTTGAAAATATCATGTTGAATGAAGTAACCCAGTCACAAAAGAGCACACATGGTATGTGCTCAATGATTAGTGGATATTAGCCCCAAAGCTGGGAATACCCAAGATACAACTCACAGACCACATGAAGTTCGAGAAGAAGGAAGGCCAAAGTTTGGATGCTTCAGTCCTTCTTAGAAGGAGGGAACAAAATACTCACAAGAGGAAATACAGAGACAAAGTATGGAGCAGAGACTGAGGAAAGGCTATCCAGAGACTGCCCCACCTAGGGATCCATATCATATACAGTCACTAAGCCCAGACACTATTGCTGATGCCAAGAAGTGCTTTCTGACAGGAGCCAGATATAGCTGTCTCCTGAGAGGCTCTGCCAGAGCCTGACAAATACAGAGGCAGATGCTTATAGCCAACCCTTAGACTGAGCATAGGGTCCCCAATGGAGGAGTTAGAGAAAGGACTGAAGGAGCTGAAGGGTTTGCAATCCCATAGGAAGAACAACAATATCAACCAAACAGACCCCCCCCCCCGAGCTCTCAGGGACTAAACCACCAACCAAAGAGTACACATGGAGGGACCCATGGCTCTAGCCTCATATGTAGCAGAAGATGACCTTGTTAGGCATCAATGGGAGGACATGCTCTTTTTCCTGTGAAGGCTCGATGCCCCAGTGTAGGGCAATGTGAGGGCAGGGAGGTGGGAGTGTGTGGTTTGGTTGGGGAGCACCCTCATAGAAGCAGGGGCAGAGGGAATAGAATAGGGGTTTTCAGTGGGGAAACTGTGAAAGAGGATAACATTTCAAATGTAAATAAATAAAATATCCAATAAAAGGGGAAAAGTTAAAAATTAAATAAATAAATAAACAAAGCATTTGTGGAAAAAGAGAAAAAGAAAGAAAGAAGAAATGGTAGAAAGAAAAAAGGAAAGAAGGAAGGAAAGAAGGAAAAAAGAAAGAAATCAGATGTGTTAATATACATCTTTAACTCCAGCACTCACGACTTTCTGTGAGTTTCAGTCCAATCTGGTCTACATAGTGAGTTCCAGGACAGCCAGAGTAAAATAAAAGAGAGACCATATTCTTCAAAAAACGAAAAAGAAAAAACAGAGTAACAAATGTATCCTGATATTTGTTATATCTCCACAATTTCTGCTCTAATAAATCTAAAACTTGTTTGTGAACTCAGCATTATTATTTCCTGGAAAAATTTTTCTTTATTAATCTCTAATATTGGATGTAGCTTGCTTTTTGGAGCTCTGGTTATAAAACATGATCATTAGAAAGCAGGAAACAGAATCAGAAGGTAGATTTGGAGATAGAATCATCAATATGGGGAACTTATGTGACAGCCAGATAAGCTTTTGTGCATCAGGAATGAATTTGCTCTGATGAGGTTACCCAAGCTTTAAAAAAGATAAATAAAACCTCCAAAATTTTTAACAAAAATGTAATCATCAAAATGATCACAAACTCTGGAATAATAATTTGATGAAGGCCACTCTTCCTTGTATTAAATCCATTGATATAGAGTAATTGTTTACAATTTGGCTTCAATATTCAATTCTGTTTCTCAAAAAATGCATCATTAAAGTTAGTATTAAAAATAGCATCTTCAGGTTCAACTGGTAGCACTTTGTTTCTAAGATTTAGATGCTAGTAGATGCCATGCAGAAGGAGCTCTGGTGAGCAATTGAGGTTTCTGGAGGTGGTCCACCATTTTGCACTGCTACAAGGGATGAACATTACAAAGGTAAAGCCCTGAGGGTGAGGAAGTACATCTATGGATTCCTTTTTGCTGCTGTTCCTTGTTTGTTGTGATTGGGCTTAGAGAGACCCTAACTGCCTACAGACTGCTATTATTGCTTCTTAAAAGACAGCCCACTCTGTTAGACAATGTTCTTGCAGATCAATATGAAGATAAACTCTCATAAAGTAATATTATCTAAATGAATTTAAAACTTTACAGAATTTCTCTTGATTTAAATAGTTTTAGTAAGTTAGGGTAGTTGATAGAAAGTTTAAGGAGGTTTTTTTTTTTTTTTTGCCAAAAACACATAATAAAGTTAGATATTAGAGTAGACTGTGCCAACTCCCTTGTACTATAGTTACGGCTGCATGGGTTAGAAAAGGAATACAGTGAGCACTTGGAAGAGAAAAAATAGGTTTGGGAAAAGTTGATGATCAACAAAAACCTTCACTAGAGGTTGGGTCTGAGTCCCTGGATCTTGTGATCTAGAATGTGTCCATAGGTTTTGGTGTGCACCATGAAAACACAGGGTTATGAATAAAGAGTAAATAATTCTAATTGTAAAAATTGATTAACCAGTTTTGTTGAACGAGACTTCAAAAATAAGACCTAAGATAGATGATGATCTATTTCTTGGTAAATACAAATGTCATCAGCTAAGCATAAGGAAAAACTTACTACTATAGAATTGTCTTACTTAAACTTTGTCAAAATCAACATCAAAAGAATTATTGCTTTGGGGTTAGAATCAACTTGTGAAGAGAAAGAGGGAAATGTTTCGTTAGGTGTGAGTTTCAAAAAATACATAATAACCCTGTTGTAATTTCTTTTGTGTAATGATTTTGATCTGTTCTTGAAGAATATGTTCTTGTGGTGACTGTTTTTGGAGAATATGTAACCTATGGCTATGAAGTAAGATTTTTTTTTCTTTTGAGAGAATTTTTGTCTTTGGTCTTGTACAAAGGCTAAGAGGCAAAAAAGTTCTAGAGCTTTGCTTCATCAATCAAATGTATGTGTATGTGTAAAATGGTTGGAGATTGTTGGAGATTGCTTCATCCACCGTGTGTGTGTGTGTGTGTGTGTGTGTGTGTGTGTGTGTGTGTGTGTGTGTGCATGTTCCCTCACCCTTTTCACTGGTACCAGAGAATCAAGCTTTGTTCCCTCAAAGAAAGGTCTGCTGAGTGATCAATCATTAGCTCTATCTCCTGCCTCAGTGTACCCTGACTTGTCAAAGCTGGCCTTCAACCAGATGTCATTCCATTATTGTCTCTTGGACCTTTGTCCTAGGATGGTATATGTCACATGTTGCTAGTTCACTAGGAAGATTACCTCTGTTTTCTGCTAATATGATCTTGAAAATTTATTAAAAGGTCAAGTATTTTTGTTGATGTTCTCCAGTGCTCTCCAAGGACACTCAGTTGTTATTAGTATTTCAAGTTTTGTTATGATTGTCTTTCTTTTTTTATTACTATCTTTTAATTAGGTATTTATTTCATTTACATTTCCAATGCTATCCCAAAATTCCCCCACACGCTCCTCCACCCACTCCCCCACCCACCTACTCCCACTTCTTGGCCCTGGCATTCCCCTGTACTGAGGCATATAAAGTTTGCATGACCAATGGGCCTCTCTGTTCACTGATGGCCTACTAGGCCATCTTCTGATACATATGCAGATAGAGACACGAGCTCTGGGGGGTACTGGTTAGTTCATATTGTTGTTCCACCTATAGGGTTGCAGATCCCTTTATCTCCTTGGGTACATTCTCTAGCTCCTCCATTGGGGGCCCTGTGATCCATCCAGTAGCTGACTGTGAGCATCCACTTCTGTGTTTGCTAGGCCCCGGCATAGTCTCACAAGAGACAGCTCTATATGGGTCCTTTCAGCAAAATCTTGCTAGTGTATGCAATGGTGTCAGCGTTTGGAGGCTGATTATGGGATATGGCAGTTTCTAGAAACCTCCAGTGGAATCATCATGCCTGCCCTAAAGTTGTACTACAGAGCAATTGTGATAAAAACTGCATGGCACTGGTATAGCGACAAACAAGTAGACCAATGGAATAGAATTGAAGACCCAGAAATGAACCCACACACCTATGGTCACTTGATCTTTGACAAGGGAGCTAAAACCATCCAGTGGAAAAAAGATAGTATTTTCAACAAATGCTGCTGGCACAACAGTTATCATGTAGAAAAATGCGAATTGATCCATTCCTATCTCCTTGTACTAAGGTCAAATCTAAGTGGATTAAGGAACTCCACATAAAACCAGAGACATTGAAACTTTTAGAGGAGAAAGTAGGGAAAAGCCTCAAAGATATGGGTATAGGGGGGAAATTCCTGAATAGAACAGCAATGGCTTGTGCTGTAAGATCGAGAATCAATAAATGGGACCTCATAAAATTGCAAAGCTTCTGCAAGGCAAAAGACACCGTTAATAAGACAAAAAGGCCACCAACAGATTGGGAAAGGATCTTTACCTATCCTAAATCAGATAGGGGACTAATATCCAATATATATAAAGAACTCAAGAAGGTGGACTCCAGAAAATCAAATAACCCCATTAAAAATGGGGCTCAGAGCTAAACGAAGAATTCTCACCTGAGGAATACCAAATGGCTGAGATGCACCTGAAAGAATGTTCAGCATCCTTAATCATCAGGGAAATGCAAATCAAAACAACCCTGAGATTCCACCTCACACCAGCCAGAATGGCTAAGATCAAAACTTCAGGTGACAGCAGATGCTGGCGAGGATGTGGAGAAAGAGAAACACTCCTCCATTGTTGGTGGGATTGCAAGCTTATACAACCACTCTGGAAATCAGTCTGGTGGTTCCTCAGAAAATTGGACATAGTACTACCGGAAGATCCAGCAATTCCTCTCCTGGGCATATACCCAGAAGATGTTCCAACTGTTAATAAGGACACA
This sequence comes from Mus caroli, assembly GCF_978045245.1. Taxonomy (NCBI): domain Eukaryota; kingdom Metazoa; phylum Chordata; class Mammalia; order Rodentia; family Muridae; genus Mus; species Mus caroli. Next base: position 27,425,431 of record NW_028227275.1, on the reverse strand, counting down.
TGCTCACATGCTATGTTCATAGCAGCCTTATTTATAATAGCCAGAAGCTGGAAAGAACCCAGATGCCCCTCAACAGAGGAATGGATACAGAAACTGTGGTGCATTTACACAATGGAGTATTACTCAGCTATTAAAAAGAATGAATTTATGAAATTCCTAGGCAAATGGATGGACCTGGAGGGCATTATCCTGAGTGAGGTAACCCAATCACAAAAGAACTCACACGCTATGTACTCACTGATAAGTGGATATTATCCCAGAAACTTAGAATACCCAAGATATAAGATACAATATGCAAAACACATGAAACTCAAGAAGAATGAAGCCCAAAGTGTGGACACTTTACCCCTTCGAATTGGGATACAATTGGAAACAAAACACCCATGGAAGGAGTTACAGAGACAAAGATTGGAGCTGAGATGAAAGGATGGACCATCTAGAAACTGCTATGATTGTCTTTCTTAAACTCTCTGTTTCTCTTCTGGGTTGTTTTGAATATTGCAGGAAGCCACACTCTCCTCCCTGTAAGAACCTCATTGTGACACTTCCTGGAGAAAATCATCGAACACCTCCAATGGTTTCTATCAATCAAACCTTCAACTTATTGTTTATTTTAACCCTGGAATTGAAGCTCTGTTAAAGATTGTTCACTTAGAGAAAAGATTTACTGGAGAAAGGGAAGGGAGCCAGGGAAGGGGACATTCCCTTGTCTTTTATTTTCTTCATGCTTTCTTTGCTTAACTCCCAATGGACATGTGAAGAATTAATCTGTATGTATTGGGCAAAATCAATTACTGATGTAAAGAAAATGAGGTCCACTCTTTTCCAAAAGTATTTGCACCATCAAGTAGAGATTTAAATCCAAATGGAGTAGTCCTTAAAGGCATAAATAACCATGAGAATGGGAGATGGAGAAATTATTAGAGGAACAAAGCACTACTTTCCAATATCCAGAGCCATGTAGACACATGCTACTGGTCATTACTAATCTTTGCAAATGACTTTGTATGCATCTGAGATAAATCAAAATATCATCTTTTAGGGAGAATGTAATTTAAAAGACAAGGCCAAAAAGTACCCAAGCTGAATTTCATCTATGTCACTACAAAAGTTTAGCTTATAACAGAAGCCCTTGCAGTTGTAGAGAATGTGGGAGGTTGATGGGGGTCAATAAAAATGATAGGTGGGCAGAACTATTGAAAGCATGGGCCATCACCAATGCATAGCTGAGTGGACCGGATGTTTTTCTTACTTGTAAATTGGAAGTGGTACCTTGAGAGTGGCTCTACAACTTGCACATAATACATAGTAATGTAAGTAAAATTCCATATGATATGCAAATTATACTATTTGTTTAATAGACTCTTAATAACTTCATAACTCTGTGACTTGGATAGTGAGTGAGGCAGCAAAATTGACCAGAAAATTTGAGTCAACACACCTCAGACTTTCCTTTCTTCCGTTCACTTTTTCATAATTCTATCCCTACACCTCTGAGACTTTAGATAAAACCTCTTCAATGTCTTTCTTATCCTTCAGTTCCCTTTACTATATTAAAGAGTCCATCAAAATCTTTCTTACACACATAGAAACCAAGTCTGGGGCAGGAAGCCACCCTCAGCAGGATTAAGGCTAGAATTTGTTGACTCTGGGAGTGAGATCAGTGTCTTTATCTCTCGATACTTATGGAATTCATTCAAGACTAACTGGTCACGTTGTAGCATAGCCAACTTCCTAAGACTAGTCTTTGTCTAAAAACCGTAAAACACATCTATCTTACTCTCTTCACAGAAGTCAACAAAACAGATCCTGCTTGATTTTCAATAGTCTGTTCTACTGTTGCTTTAAGGATTAGGAATGAAAACACTTTCCCTTCCCTATCTCATCCTGGTGTAGAGGAGCATTGTGTTAGTCAGTTTATCTATCTGTCCCCCCCTCCCAAAAAGCCTGAGAAAACCAACTGAAGGAAGGAAAGATTTATGTATGCTTGGCCCTTGTTTCCAAGGTTGCTTGCCTCCACTGCTCTTTGTCACTGTGTGTGGCAAGGCAGAATATCACAGTGAGAGGATGTAGGGCAGTAATGTCTAATGATGGACAGAATATGATCCTTTGAGAGCATGCCTGTCACCTGTTTCCTCCAAGCAGGTGCTACAACCAACCAAATAGTCTGTTCAGCTATGAATTTGTCAATCCAAAGACAGGAGGGAGCTTGGAGCGAATTACTCACTTTGGTAGGTCACAGTAAGATGGTGGTTCCTCCATGTCTAGATCTTAAAACTACTGAAATTATGAAGATATCATGAACCACACACTCCTTCAAGTCTCCTACATTTTCACAGTAATACTTCACTGGAAATCCTCTGAATGAATAAGATTCAGTCATCTATATTCAAACTCTTTCTGGAAAATTCTAATACATAGCCAAAATTAGGTTACTTGTCCTTGGTGATTTCATCTAATCCCAAGGTTAGTTACATATATATATATATATATATATATATATATATATATATATATATATATATATATATGTATATATATGTATGTATGTGTGTGTGTGTGTATAACACAAACATACATTCATTTTTTTCATGTTGGCATTTTTCTTGAATTCCAGACTCCCAGGAAAAACCACCTGCATCATGTTTTTGTTTATGTACCCCCTTTGGCAAGAATAGATTCCTTGGGTTCCAAACATCAATGGTGCCTGTCTCAATGTTTCAGAATCAAGGAACAATTTGTGCAAGTCTAAATAAGGCCCTTTTAAAGTGTGGACACTGTGCTCCTTCTTAGAATTGGGAACAAAACACCCATTGAAGGAGTTACAGAGACAAAGTTTGGAGCTGTGACGAAAGGATGGACCATCTAGAGACTGCCATATCCAGGGATCCACCTCATAATCAGCTTCCAAACGCTGACACCATTGCATACACTAGCAAGATTTTGCTGAAAGGACCCAGATATAGCTGTCTCTTGTGAGACTATGCCGGGGCCTAGCAAACACAGAAGTGGATGCTCACAGTCAGCTATTGGATGGATCACAGGGTCCCCAATGGAGGAGCTAGAGAAAGTACCCAAGGAGCTAAAGGAACCTGCAACCCTATAGGTGGTACAACATTATGAACTAACCAGTACCCCGGAGCTCTTGACTCTAGCTGCATATGTATCAAAAGATGGCCTAGTCGGCCATCACTGGAAAGAGTGGCCCATTGGACACACAAACTTTATATGCCCCAGTACAGGGGAACGCCAGGGCCAAGAAGTGGGAGTGGGTGGGTGGGGGATTGTGGGGGGCAGGGTATGGGGGACTTTTGGGATAGCATTGGAAATGTAATTGAGGAAAATACGTAATAAAAGAAAAAAGAAAAAAAGTTGAGAGCCGCTCAATTATGAGTATAAATAAATACTTAGAAGGCAATCTGAAGAAAAAAAAAAGGGAAAGTTATGAATTATTTTCTAAGGCAAGTTACATTTGCTCTCTTACAGATACGGATATTTTAAAAGATTATCCAGGATTTATAATGGTGATAATAACTCTAAGTTGAGAAGAAGAGTAGGAAGTGATATTATTGTGAGGCAGGACAACTGGAAACCCAAACATAAGTATGTAAAAGTGAACTTACAGTAAACTACAGAACACTGGGGCGACTAGAGAGCATGAGGAAATATTATATATATAATAAGTAAGTAGGAGAGAAAACCTACGGCTCCATACACACAATGAGAAAGATAGAAGGGTAATTGTTCAATTGTAACAGCACATATTGTATATACATTCTGAAATAGCATGAGCTAGAAGTGGTCTCAGTGGATTAGCCCACAGATTAGAAGTGAAAATGATGGATCAGCAGATGAGACACTGTGAATTTGATTCTCACAGTAATAACAAAAGTAGGGATATAATTTGGGGATTGATACAATCAAAGTATATCATGTATGTCTGAAAATACAGTCTTATGTAATGAATACATGCAAATAAGTGTACTATACCTCAAAAGAATGTACAAGTATTATACATTATTAAGTATGTAATATGTTAGGCATATAGCAAAATAATTTCCTGAATTTAATCATTGCACATGATATATATGTATGGAGTTATCAACTTGTTCATGTATGGAACTACCATGTTATATATCATAATTTTACATAACTAAAGTAAATTTTAAAGAAAAGAACTAGTTTCTTATCATTGTTGGCAATTTTTATCATTGATATTAGCAATAATTATATTCTATTTTAACTTTTTCTCATGTATACTTAAGCATCTTCTTTTGTATTATACTTCTATGAAAATAATTACATGAGTCTTTTTAATCATAGTTACTAAATAGTATATATTACATATATTAGTTAAGCATATGCAAAAATATCTACAGAAAATTTGTAATTATTTTTTTCTCTTTAAATATTTTCTAAATAAAAACAATATATGTATATATTGATCATGTATGTATTTTATTACAGACAAATAGAAGGCATTAAGAAATAATAATGAATGAACAAAATGCAGTTCTTGAACTTCATGAGTGGAGGGGTGATGTATGTGTGTGTCTGTGTGTGTCTCTGTGTGAGTATGTATCTGTCTTTGTGTCTATATGTTATTCTATATGTGAATATGTCTGTGTGTCTGTCTGTGTATGTGTCTGTGTCTGTATCTGTGTATGTGCATATTTGTGTGCATGTGTATGTCTGTGTTTGTGAGTGTGTATCTGTTGTGAGTCTGTATGTCTGTTTGTATGTGTTGTCTGTCTGTGTCTGTCTATGTGTGTCTGTCTATATGTGTCTGTGTATGTGTCTGTGTGTCTGTGGATGTGTGTCTGTCTTTCTGCTTGTGTGTGTATGTGTGTGTCCAAGTGAAGAGCCATAATAACCTATCATATAGTAAGTCCACAAATACAGATAAGTACAAAGTCTCACAAGAATGTAGGAATAGATTTCTAGCCCAATATTTAATAAATAACTCTGTATGGATGGTCTTTTTGTAAACTGAATCCCAATGTGAATTCAGAGGGAAAAGATAGAGGAAAGAGAATATAAGGACAGTGAGCTAAGAGAGCATCATATTGTGAACTGGAAACTGAACCTGCCTAAGTAGAGTATGTGACTACATTAATTACTGCCAGAGAATTAGATTTAAGGTATTGAAAAGTGGGAACATGTTTGCTGTTCAGCTGCAGTCTTCATAAAGATAATGGATCTTTTAACAACTAATTGAATTATTACGTTTTTTTTCCCCAAAACTCTTAGACCAAATCCTCTTCAGTGAAAGACCAAAAGAACACACCATATTTTCTTTTTATTGTTATTTCAGAAAATGAGTGAAGAGACATAGTTAATCAGCTTACTATTTGCTGGTGGACTGAATTCAAATCATCTTAGAACAATAAAGCTTTTCATTTCCAACTTGTTCTTTATAATGAAGTATCATCTTTGCCTTTACAAATTTAGTGGCTGTCAATGATAACCAGGGCACAAGGGAAGTGGAACCTTAGCATGTGTTAATATATAAACACACTTAGTATTTGATAATTCCCAATGTTGCCTTTTACTTTTATATTCATTTTACTTCTAGTTACTTGAGTTGTAGAGCTTTGAAAAGCAGTAGATTATGGATTCTTCACTATTTCTGGTATATATTTAAGTATTGTTATAAAAATATGGATGCTAACAATAATATACATTGTTCAAACTCTAACCAGGAAATTTCATAAAGACTACATGGCATGATTCAATTGTTCTTAACAATCAAGGGCTGAGTTTCATATATTAGTTGCAGGGCAAAAGACAATGACCAAAGACTCATAATAAATCTTCAACTTGGCACAGAAAAATTGGCATATCTAACATCCGATCAGAGTAGCCAGTGGTGGGTTTAAAAAACAAAATAACAAAAGATCAAGTCTTTTACTACCACAAGCCATTTAATCTAAGACCAGTTACAAAATCGTTTGCATTGTAAGTCATGCTCAATGGCTTTTATATGCTTAAAATTTCAGTTATCATTTTTATTGTTTCCTAAATTACTTATAATCAACGATCCTTTGGACAATGTTTGCATTTGTTAAAGGTTAAAGTTGAGGAGCCAATGCCAAGTGCAGTCATCTGAAATATTTGATTTTAGGTTTGTGCTTTAATATTGGATGATGTCCAGATATGAAGTTCCTAAGATAGTTTAATAAGAGAGTGAATGATCATTTCTGGGCATTGTTAAGAATTTGTATATAAGGAGCAACTGTCCATTAGCTAAAGTAGGCAACCAGAGAAGCAGAATCCTGTTTCTGAAGGCACTGTAAGTACATTTGATGACAAAATTAATTGAAATATTGCTCCTTTTTTCTTTTTTTTATTTTATTTTTTAATTAATATATTTTTATACTCTATATTTTATCCCCCCTCAATCCACCCTCCAACTGTTCCACATTCCATACCTCCTCCTCACCCCCTGTCTCCACATGGGTGTCCCCATCACCTTACCTGACTTCTAAACACCCTGGGGCCTCCAGTCTCTTGAGGGTTAAGTGCATCATCTCTGAATGAACATAGACCCAGAAGTCCTCTATTGTATGTGTGTTGGGAGCCTCATATCAGCTGTTGTATGCTGCCAGTTTGGTGATCCAGTGTTTGAGAGATCTCAGAGGTCCAGATTAATTGAAACTGCTGGTCCTCTTACAAGATCGTGCTTCTCCTCAGCTTCTTTCAGCCTTCCCTAATTCAACAAAAGGGGTCAGCTGCTTCTGTCCATTGGTTGAGTATAAATATCTGCATATCAGCTGCTTCTTGGGTCTTTTGGGGAGGGGGGGCAGTCATGATAGGTCCCTGTTTGTGAGCATTCCATAGCCTCAGTAATAGTGACAGGCCTTGGGACCTTCCCTTGAGACAGATTCCACTTTGGGCCTATTGCTAGACCTTCTTTTTCACAGGTTCCTCTCCATTTCCATTTTTACTTCAACTATCATGGATAAATGTGTCTATTTAACGTATGTATTATCCTTCTAGAATTTGGCTAATATTTTTCTCTGTTGTGTGTAAATGAAATTCTTATTTACTGATAGGTGAATTTGTCTATTAATGTCATAAATTTCTACTGAGAAGGTTTGTCTTTTCATGTTATTGTTTTGAGAAACAATAGATCATCCCTTTCACATTATAGAAATCAATATTATTGATATTGAGTAGCATAACATCATCCACCAATTGGTTTCGAATTAACAGCTATCAGTAACATTGATAAGCAGGCTACTAATGTAGTTCTTCATATTAAAACTCAAGGAACAGAAGTTTGATTTGCATTATAAGATTCTTTGGAACAGTTGTCCTCAATTCATTTTTTATGTATGCTGCTTAAGGCCATTCCAATAAAGCATTATGATAGAGGGGAAGATAATCCTTAGAAACAACCAGTACAGTTTTGGCTTGGATGTTTTCTATATACGTGTTGGATCTTGTTTTGTTCATCTGCAAAGTAAGGAACATAATGCCAAGGAGTTAATAAGGCTGTTTTAATTAAATATAGCAATACCAATAATACCTACTTATAATAATAGTGATAATACTTATACTTACTTAATTATAATGTTTGTGTCATTTGGAAACATAGTTTCTTTAAATTTAATTTTATTAGATATTTTCTTTATTTACATTTCAAATGCTATCCCGAAAGTTCCCTATACACTCCCCCGCCCTGCTCCCCTATCCACCCACTCCCACTTCTTGGCCCTGGCATTCCCCTGAACTGGGGCATATAAAGTTTGCAAGACCAAGGGGCCTCTCTTCCCAATGTTGGCTGACTAGGCCATCTTCTGCTACATATGCAGCTAGAGACACGAGCTCTGGGGTTACTGGTTAGTTCATATTGTTGTCAATAAGACAAAAAGGCCACCAACAGATAGGGAATACTAATTCTGATAGGGGACTAATATTCAATATATACAAAAAGCTCAAGAAGCTGGACTCCAGAAATTCAAATAACCCCATTAAAAATGGGGTACAGAGCTAAACAAAGAATTCTCAGCTGAGGAATACCAAAGGGCTGAGAAGCACCTGAAAAAAATTTCAACATCCTTAATCATCAGGGAAATGCAAATCAAAACAACCTTTGAGATTCCAGCTCACTCCAGTCAGAATGACTAAAATCAAAAATTCAGGTGACAGCAGATGCTGGTGAGGATGTGGAGAAAGAGGAACACTACTCCATTACTGGTGGGATTGCAAGTTTGTACAACCACTCTCGAAATTAGTCTGGTGGTTCCTCAGAAAATTGGGAAACATACTCTTGTTTGTCCTATTTTACAGAAAAGGAAACAAACTGTGAAAATAACTCACCTGCAAATTACATGTGTAAGCACACTATTGGGCATGAGATAGTTACTGATACTATCCTGGAATTTGTTATTGGATGTTTTATTGAATTTAATCATGCCCCAAGTATTTTAGAACCTTTCTTGTTGACTTTTGTTATTGGGGTATCCAATACTTCAAACCATTGGTTGAATAGCCTCACTTTATAAAGGCAAATTACTTAAGACAAGAAAAGCTTTAGAGAAACTATCATTTTTTTGATAGTCTAACAACTATCTGGTTTGAGCGTTAAAATGGTGGCTAGTCTTTATATATTGGTTTATCCCTTCCTGATTTTCCATTATACAGAGAAGTTTTAGTTAGATCTATTTCCAGTGACAACATTATATCCAATTTCAACACTAAGTGGCTTCATTCTAATATCAGAGGATTGGATTTAGGTCTTGGAATTTCTAGTTCAGCTCATGAACATAAAGAACTTTTCAAAGTATACTATATTAATAAAGAACCATACAGTGTTTATTGAAATAGTGATAGCAACTGAGACTTCATCTTTTCAAAGAATACAATTTAAAACAAATGATTCAAATTTACTCTAACTTTATAGCTTTACTTTAGCTATAGTAAGATAGAATCATCAGTTGGGTTATTTAAATCTAAAATTTTCATTCATTTATCATAAGCCTGCATTGCTTTACAACTACTTAAAGGATAGCCATTTTGAAAACAAGTTATGTGAAAGATGGATCATTTTAAGTAGGGGCATAAATTCAATTGTTTTAAAGGGCATGTTTTCTAAGACATAGATTTTTAGTGTATAAATATGAGAGAATTCAATTAGTAAAGCCTTTATATATTTTAAAATAATAATAGTCAATCCTTTTGCTGTTGTTAAATGCTTCTGGAAAAGGTATGCAGCTATACACTGGAAATATATAATCTGGTTTGTCTAAGTAATTTTGAAGAGATAATACCTTAGAAAAGAAAATTGAAAGAGCAACTCTTTCTTAAAATTATATCCCAGCATTATTCTAGGTGATGTCAGTTTTCTAATTCATACAATGATTTCTTTTTTTTTCAAAAACTTTTTATTGCATGAATAATATAGACTATATTTTAAAGGACTTAAGTTAATAAAAGGTCTGAGCATGAAGCCATGTGACACTGGATAAGTCATTCTAAGTCTCTGGGTCTCCCTTCTCCCATACCTAAATTGAGGGTAAGACTTTCTCTGAACTTAGTGTCAACCATAATAAAAGAAGCAATAATAAATTAGCAGTGGTCAGTCCAAAGATGCAGCTTATTGGGAGAAAGGACTTCAGGGCCATGTTCTGGCTTCAAGGTTGCAGGGGAGGGATGTTAACCAGAAACAATGCAGTATAAGGACATGAAAAGAGGGAGCCTTTAACAGAAATAATCTGCTAAATGGAAACATGATGGAGACATAAAGGGGAGAGATTTCACTTTAAAGACTGAAGTGACACTTCATCAAAAGTAAAAATGAGAGAGCTTGGAAGAGAAACAAAGAGCAACCATGGCAGGAATGGCAGGGAGGCCAGAGCTGCCTCACAGGGAGCAGTCTTTAGGGTACTCCCCAAGCAAAGATCCCTGAGAAATCTCTGAGCCAATCCCCAGAACAAAGGGAAAATCTGGCTTCTATAAGTCTCAGGGTAAGGGGAGTTTTATATCACATGATTTGGTTCAACATGGTTGACAAGACAGAGAACAGCTAATAGTTATAAACTGACTGCTATTATCTTAGCAAAATGATATTTCTATTTATTTCAGGTCATATATGCCACAGAGCACATATGAGTGTCAGAGAACAGCTTTGGAAGTTGGTTCTCAGGATTGAATGCAGGTCATTGGGCTTGCTTTTAACTACTAAGCCACCTCTCCAGTTCCATGATGATAGCTTTAAATGCACATTAAGTTAAAATTGATTGAAAGTCATCAAATGCCCACTTAACCTTCAGTCTAAATCTGTGCTCACAAAGCAAGTTTGATTCAAGTCTTAAACATACAGAACAATAAACTTATGCTTCACCTAATAGACAGAAGATTATTCGCTGGTTAAAATTCCATCTATAATGGATGGTTATAATTCCATCCATTTAACAACAGCAAAAGGATTGACTATTATTATTTTAAAATATATAAAGAATTCTCTCATATTTATACACTAAAAATCTATGTCTTAGAAAACATGCCCTTTAAAACAATTGAATTTATGCCCCTACTTAAAACCTGAGTTGAAAATGCTTTTCAAAAGAAAGAATCAGGACTTAGTATATGGTTCAGTTGGTAAAGTACTTGCCATCCATGGTTAAGGACCTGAATTTCATTCCCAGACCAAGTCAAATAACTTCTACTTGGGTATTGTAATATGTGCTGGTAATCATGGAGATACGGGTCTAAGACAGGTAGATCCCTGGGGCTCTCTGACCAATGTCCCAGCCTATTCAGCAAACCCCAGGAAAAAAAATGCTGACTCCGAAGGAACAACAGCTGAGGTTATCATCTGCCCTGCTACATATACCTATTTGAAAGCCCATTCACACTTATGTGTATGCACACACACATTCGCAAATACATATGCCCACACAAACCTACAAATGATCACATATGTACACCAACAGAGAAAACGAAGAAATAATCACAGTGAAAACATTTTAAACAGTAAAATTAATTTGCCTATATGTTACCCTGGTTTGTTGCTCAGCAGAATGTAATCAAGGTCACTCATCTCTGTACTTCTCTTAGAGGTAAAATCACCCCAAACTCTGAATGTTATGGAACCATAACACAGCTTATCCCTTTGTTTCAGGGCACTACAAGATGTGGCTGCTATTAGTAACCAGTGTGTTATCTGCACTTGGAGGTGCACATGGCCTATTTGGAAAACTGGGTCCCAAAAACCCTGAAGCAAACATGAATATTGTGAGTTACTGACGAGTATTACTGGGATTAGCATCATTATGGGTCTAAACTTCTAGTGAACAACTAAAATTCATTAAAAATATCTGTTAGAAGCATTTTAAAACTAATACTTAAAAGGTTGTTTTTGTTTTTGTTTCTAATTTTCCTCCTCAGAGTCAGATGATAACTTACTGGGGATATCCAAGTGAGGAATATGAAGTTGTTACTGAAGATGGCTACATTCTGGGGGTCTATAGAATTCCTTATGGGAAGAAAAATTCTGAGAATATTGGTATAAACTCCTTCCATCCCCTCATTTGTCTCTCCTCTTTTTTACCTTCTTCCCTTTCCCTCACCCATCTCTCTTTCCTCCCATTTCATTTCTGGAATATAATATAGTAAACACATTCAGAATGTACAACGTGAGATGAGGGTATAGCTCACTAGTATATTTGCCTAGCATATGCAATGCCCTGTGTTAATAAATACAAATGCAATAAATGAAAATATAATGTATATACCAAAGATATCACTTAATAGTTAAAAGTCACTCATATAGGTCTTGGATTCAATCCTCAGTACCCACATGCTGGCTGCTCACAACTGTCTATAATTTCAGTTCAAGAAGATCAGATGTCCTCTTCTGGCTTCTGAGGGCTCTTTCAAATATATGGTTCACATAAACACATACAGGCTTACATAAATACACATACAAAATTATAAATCTTTAAAAAGAAATAAAATGTACAATTTCATAAATTTTGGCACATGAGACATAATTGAGAAAAGGTAATTAAGGTATCAAATACAATGTCAACAAAGTGAACATATTACTTCTGACTACTGTTCTACCTACTATAAAGAATAAATTTATAACATTTGAATAATCTTTTTCCCTAGGCAAGAGACCTGTGGCATATTTGCAGCATGGTTTGATTGCATCAGCCACAAACTGGATTACAAATCTGCCAAACAACAGCCTGGCCTTCATTCTAGCAGATGCTGGCTATGATGTGTGGCTGGGTAACAGTCGAGGGAATACATGGTCCCGGAAAAATATATACTATTCACCAGACTCAGTTGAATTCTGGGCTTTCAGGTAAAGAAAGAATAATTCAAAATGGACACGCATTTGGGATCTACAAGCATGGCCATTCTCTTGCTCATCACATCCAACTACACTCTAGGCAGGAGATGAAGGAAACTGTATCATTTGTTTGAACACTTGAGTCTTCTATACACCTCAATTGAAGGGCAGTGTTTCCTTTATGTTTGCTGTGACCTCCATACCAAAGATCAAGAGATGCCTAAAAATCCTTTTCCAAATAAAAAAACAACATAGCAAAAGTTAGGATTCAAGGCAATTCACTGTTCCGAGAAAGTTGCAAAGTCAATAGACTAGGGAGGTGTCAGAATTGGGGCAAAGGGGAACAAAAGTCTTCATCAACATCAAAAGCCCAAATGTTAGGCACAGAAAATTTATCAAAGGAGACCAACATCTTCTCATGCCCTAGTCTTGGAAATGACTGGGGAAGATTGTTGACGGAGAGGATCTGGCTGATCTTGCTAAGGCACGAGAGAGTTATGATGGCTCTGAAAGCTGGTAGCAAGCCTGTGTGAATCTGGTATCGTGAGAAGGAGGTAGAGAGACCACAGTAGAACACTAGTATGTTGATAGGAACCAGATCTAATGAGGTGTTGCAGTTCATTCTGTGCACAATGAGAAATCACTAAATATTGTTCAACTTGAGTTCTCATTTTTGTATCATTCTGGATTACTTGTGAAGAATGTACTACAGAGATGGGCCTAAAATTAAAAAATTCGAATGTAGAATACAAGTGCTTATTAAATCTGATAATATATTTCAGAAACAAAAATAATATCCACCCATAAGTACTTATCATGTTTATACTTAGATTATAGCCATTATGCATGCTTGAAAAATGATAACCTTTGCTTACAAGCAACTACCCCAAAGACACCTGGCATTTGGGTTTATATATAACTGGCAATAATTAAAACACCTAGTTTTCTATTCCTCAAGTAAAAATAGAGATTTCTTTATAAATATGCTTTTCTTGTCTTAGATTCAGTTTGTTTGTGAATGTGGGCCTAAGAACCAGGTTGAAGGTAAAGAGCTTGAGTTTTAGAAACTATAAAAAGAAAATATATTTTGTATAATTCATTTTTTTCTTACAGCTTTGATGAAATGGCTAAATATGACCTTCCAGCCACCATAGACTTCATTGTACAGAAAACTGGACAAGAGAAGATACACTATGTTGGTCACTCTCAGGGCACCACTATCGGTAAGTAAAGCACTGAGACTGAGCAGTTCCTATGTCTCCATCAAGTACCATTGCCACTGCTGTGCAACTTTACAAAACGCCATGGCCATTACAATCCAGTGATATAAATACAATGGATCCTCCTACCCCAGAGATGGATAAATCAAACAGTAGAATAAATAACTCAACCAAATGCCATCAACTCCATCCAAAGGTCAATAGTGTGGCTCAGATACCAGTCCAGGCCAACCAGCTTTCAAGGGAGCATGTTCTAGTCTTCCAGTTGAATTTGTTCCCTTCACTCCATTATTTCTGATGAAAACCAGATCATTTTCCCAAATAATATACCAAAGAAGATAAATTAAAATATCTTATTGTAATATCATTTATATTGGGGGAGATAGGCAGAAATGAAATGAGTTAAAAGTAACATGGAGTTCACCAAACCATGGTAATGCTATGGAAAATATAACTGATTGGGGATTTTAAGGAGTCTCAGAGGGCTTTAAAGCCATTTTAAACAGACAAAGTCTGTAAACACCCTCTGAGTAAACACGTAGAAGACTAATGTGCATCTTTGCCAGACTGGTGTTCTAGAGAGGGAAAAGAGCAAGTGTAAAGAATTCTAAGATAGAGAACGTGTTCAGGGAACAGCGATGATGCTGTTCACCATGGGGATGAGTCAGAGCAAGAGACAGAGAGAAACAGAGCGAGATGACATTGTGGCTGCTGAAAGTGATGGAGTATTAAGGGTTCTTTGAATATTGTAAGGATATCAGCTTTAATATAAGTAAAAAAGATCATAAAGGGAATTTTAATAGAGGACCTGCATGATCCATTATATGATCCTTCTAACTGTTGAAGGGCAACAATGGGAGGAATGCAGAAGCAGCAGCATGATGCATACAGTAACTCATGCCAGAGATTCTGGTGAGCTGGATTACTGAGGGGGTGGAGGAGAGATGTGAGAATAACGATACCAAATCAAGCGGCATCAGTGTGTAAGCATACATACATACATACATACACAGATACACACACACACATACATGTATATGTATGCAAATGAGATACTGCCAACAAACTTTACTAAAATGTTGGATCTATGGTATATGAAGCAAAAATAGGAGTAAATACAATGATGTTTGTGTCTTGGGCTCTTGGAATAATGAAGATTGCTTTATCCAAAGTGAGGAAGGGGGGGCTATAAGAAGAGCTGCTATGTAAGGACATTAGAAACTCAGTTTGGAAACATTGTAAGTCATCTATTGAAGATGCAGGTAAAGATGTCAAGTAGTCAGTCATAAACAATATGAAGTTCAAGGAAGTGTACTAGACTGAAACTACTCAACAGGATGCATCAGTCAGTGAGACTGCAGTTAATATTCCAAGGCGTCAGCTAAGACAGCCAAGACATGAGGTGTTGAGACAAGCCTACAATATTCCTGTATTTAGAAGATGAGAGTTCTGTGATAGAGCAAAAAAATTAAGAGGTAGTAATAGTGATGTGAAGGGCAGCTAGAATTTTGGAATTCAAAGACAGGAAGTATTTACTAGTGTTTGAAAAGCCAAGTGAAATTCAGTCTCAGAAGTAATTGTTGGAATTGCCTAGAAGACATAGGCCTCTTTGTTGTTGCTGCTGGTGGTGGATTTTTGAAACAAGGCTGGCCTGTGTATCTCAGGCTGACTTCAGACTCCTGATCCTCTGGACTCTTCCTCCAGAGTACTGATATCAGCCAGTAACTGTGCTTGGCTACAAGGGGCTCTCATGACATTAGCTTTCAATGACACATATTTAATATAACTTAGTGTTGTGTCTGTAACCTGAGACTCTAAAATCACTGCATTGAGATGCAGTGCAATGGTTTCCTTGGCACTTACTGAAGTGAGTAAAGTTGCTTGCCTTGACAGTGAGTTTCTCCACTCTGCTTCCCTCTTGAGTTACCTTATGACTGAACATATCAATTCTTTTTCCACTAATGAATATCTTTAAATGCTATCATTGTGCTTTTACATATCTCAAAAAACCATTGTGCCAGCTTTGCAGTGTGCCTAAGGTGGCATCTCTAGCAAGTCCAAGATAATCTCACACTTCTAAAAGCAGAAAAATCACACACATAAACACATCGTTTTACTAATGGTCTGTTCTATTTCAGGTTTTATTGCTTTTTCTACCAATCCTGCTCTGGCTAAAAAAATCAAGAGGTTTTATGCATTAGCTCCAGTTGCTACTGTGAAGTATACAGAAAGTCCTTTAAAAAAGATTTCACTTATTCCTAAGTTTCTTCTCAAGGTATGTGACTAAGACACACAATTGCTATTAAACTTCAGATTGATCAACGTAAACAAATGTACCTTACATATTCATATCCTCAAACTAAATAGTACATGTCTATATTATCTCTCTCAGAACATTAACATGTGTGGATCCCCTCTTGCCTCTGAGATTCCCATTTATTCCTTTGGTTTGGGTTAGCTTGCAATGGGTTGTCAATGTCACAAAATGTTTGGCTTTTTCAAGGATGTTTCACTGGCCAAGCAGTCCATACACTTGTGTCAAGGTAACAGGGAATGGAGTGTTAAAAGCAGAGAAAAATAGTCAAATAAGAATTCCAGGCAGAGCCAGAGGGATATTGATGGCTTCTGTTACAACCTGTCCACCACCCATCACCAGCCAAAAGGAAAAGAAAGAAGGAGAGAGAGAGAGAGAGAGAGAGAGAGAGAGAGAGGAGAAAAAAGAAAAGAAAAGAAAAGAAAAGAAAAGAAAAGAAAAGAAAAGAAAAGAAAAGAAAAGAAAAGAAAAGAAGAAAAGAAAAGGAGAAACAGCCCAGACAGGAAACTATTGAAGAGTCTTTTAAAATTATAAAGGGTCTGAAGTATAAGCTCTTCACAGTTGATGGCAGGGGTGTGGAGTAGTACAAAGGACTCAGTTTACTTCAAGGGGCTGGCCACTGAGAGTTTGATCATGACTTAATTAATATATATGGACAACACAAATTGGAGTTGGTAGGAATTTTTGGTTTTCGTGTTTGGTTATTATTGTTGTTTTTGTTTGTCCTATTTTGTTGTTGGTTTGTTGTTATTGTTGTTGGTTTTGGGTTTGGGGTCTTGGGTTTTTATTTTTGTTGGTGTTTTGTTTGGTTTGGTGGGGGGGGGGGGAGAATGGACCTGGGAGAATGGGAAGTGAGTGAGATCCAGCAGCACTGTGTGAAATTTCTGAATATTTAATGAATATTGTGTTGATGGGGGAAAAAAGGAAACTTGGAAAGAGGGGGGAAAGGAAAAGGAATAAGGAAATGGTAAAAAGTAAAGAAAGCAATGACTGAGCACAGTAAATAATATGACTTCCATTTCAGTGCTCTTGGGCTGCCTTAGAGTTCTTGTCCTAGGAAATGGAAATTTCATAGGACACTAGTGTGAATTTCCATCAGCCATAATATTTAGACCTTATTGAACACACAAGGAAATGAATTGACAACATTAATGTTCAAATGTTTAATGCCCAACTTCTATTGCACTCAAGCCAACCCATGCAGACACGCCTGCACATTTGTGCAATCTCCTTTAGAAGGGCAGTTTAACCCAAGGTTCTAAGTACAGTAATCCTGTCTTTTCCTTTTGTATTGTCTTCTCCATTTACCTGCACTCTAAATTAGCATGCTCGTCTAAAGCCATAGACACTGGCCACAGTCAAACATATTTGTTTGACTTTTATGCAAAACCTAAAGCATTAAGATGACTGTGACCTTTTCTTGCTGCTCTGAGCCTCTCACTTCCCACTTATGGTCAGATTTTCAGATAGCAAGAGCAGAGGTATTAAAAGAAGGAGGCATTTAGACATTGCATCACAGACATGGATCAGAACTGAAGATATAACCTAGTCCTTATTAGCCCAAAACACTGATATTTCCTAGCCATGTTTCCTTGGTTATAAAACTGATAAAGCAAAATGACCCAGTGCTCAACACAATTGAGGCAATTCTCTAAAGATTTTCCTAGCAGTATTCCCCAGAGGCCTAAGGAAAAATTCAAGCATGCTCACATCTGCATGAGTTGCTTCGGCAATGAAGTGGCTTTCTGCAGCTACCCTGTTGCTATGTTCTGATGATACTTTTATTTTTCAGGTGATATTTGGTAACAAAATGTTCATGGCCCACAACTACTTAGATCAATTTCTTGGTACGGAAGTGTGCTCACGGGAGCTGCTAGATGTTCTCTGCAGCAATGCTTTATTCATCTTCTGTGGATTTGACAAGAAAAACTTAAATGTGGTATGTATGCATTGTGGTCTCCATTCATGAGACTTCCCCAAACACCACTGTGTTATCATCAACCCTTAAAAATGATAATTCAGGAGAACAAAGACTCAGCTCACAACTGTGCCCAGAGCGTTGTGATAGATCCCAGAGAAATTACAAGCCACTGTTCATTCCAATTTTATCTCCAGCTCTCATTCAAAAATATGATTGGCCTGTGACCACCTAAATGCCCAGCATGGTATTAACATTCTGTGACAGAAGGGAATGAACTTTATTGGGAAGGCTCTTCTGAGGAACAATGCATCCTCATCAAATAATATTGTAAATTATTTTAATCCTGCCGGTCATCCCCATTAATTTTGTAAAACAAACTTTAGAGAGACAGTATAAGAACTTGTCCATATCTTGATCTGCATTTATACTCTCTGAGTTGGAGTTTTAAGACCTGTATGAGAAAGTTCAATATCAGAACATCCTTAAACATATGGATTCATGTCAGCCTAATTTAACTCCTACCTTTGGAACTGATTTAAGCTATTGTATTTGTGTCCTCACACACAAAATATACTATTGGAAAGTTCAAATCATCTGAGATATTTAGTACAAATAGATCAGAACATTAACCACATGGCATGTGACCATGGTATATGTGTGTGTGTGTATGTGTGTGTATACAATTATATATACATATAATATATAACTAATATATATATACACACATATATATGTGTGTAGATATGTATACATGTATATATATGTATATATGTATGTGTATATACATATGTATATATACACACACACACACATACATACTATTATATATATATATACATACATCTTTTGCTTTGTCTTTTCTTTTTTTTTTCTTTTTGTAGTACTATGGGTGGAACCTAAGAATTTTAGGACCATGCTCTACCACCAAAATATATTGTCAATATTTTTTAAATAACTTTTTATTGTGAGACAGGGTCTTGTTAAATTGCCCAGTTACTTAATCTAAAGCCGATGAAGGGCTTTAACCAGGGATTCTCATGATTCAGTCTCCCAAGTAGCTGGAATTATAGAGCTATATTTCTAATCCTTACTCTCATGTATACATTTACACATTTAAAGTCCTAAACAAATGAATTCTATTGTTAAGATGTATAGTATTCTATTGTTTAAAATTGTACACTAACTCTTGTGCTCATTGGGAACATAGTAGTGAAATCACAGTGCCTCCTCCTATGGTGACCAATCAGGTTCAATTGTCCTTCACTCAGTGCTGATGATCCACTCTATAGCTGGATTAATGCATCAACATTTGTTTATATCTGTCCTTTAGGTTCCACTTATGCTGGTAAGGGCCCTTTCTTCTTTTTAACTTGAGGCTGTTTCTCATTATGCATGAGGACTGCAGCAGAGCGGCTTTTCCTTATTACACCAATAAACAGATTGGTTCTTATTTTGTATCAATGAGAGTTTTCAGAGAAAGAAAAGAGATGCAGAGAATAAACAAGATTAGAGCATGTCTTCTGCATGCTGCTTACATGGAGGGAGAAGTTAGCCCCTTTTATAACAGTCAGTTCATTTGACTTTATCACACTCTAAGACCCACTACTCAGTTTGCATGCACAACCTGGAAAGAGAACTTCAGAATGCTAAAGGTTCTGAGCAGGTAATCTAGGAACCAGATAGAATACTATAGCTAAAGATAAGCAGTGGTTATCATATAGACATACATACCTGTCTCTGTATATAGTTATTCAATATATATTAAAATTATGCAACATGATTAATCTGTGTATAATATTTAATCTCTTGAATGCTAGTATTAAATAGAAAGTTGAGAATTTAGCTTCAAAAGCTAGGTAAAACTAGCTTCAGACTGCTTGTCACTGATTTGTGTGAACCTGATATTTGTCTAAACCTCTTTGAGCTTTAAACTCTACTTTGAAAAATGATAGAGTTAATAAGCCATCCACATTGCTGATCGTGGTTAAAAATACATGGTGTGCTTTGTAGATTCTGAGGTGGCATTTAACTGCACTATTCATCCTTCCATTAAAGGTTACCCTGAAACACGGGATTGATATCAGAAAACATGGCCCCAATTGTTTTTCAGAAACCAAATATGTCTAAGCATGTTATATATGTGTGTGTGTTTGATTTCTAGAGTCGCTTTGATGTGTATCTAGGGCATAATCCAGCAGGAACATCTACTCAAGACCTTTTCCACTGGGCACAGGTATCATTGTTTCAATGTTGTTAGCATTCATCTTGTGCAATGAACTTCTGTGTTTAACCTAAAGCACATTATTAAGATGTTCCTCTAAAGCTATGCTTCTATATATGACAACCTACAAAAATAACCATTAATCCATGTACATAAAAATCTTATGAGAACATGTGATTTGAGTAACAAAGGAATACTTATTTTAATGATTCGCTGTGTAAAACAAAATATTTAAAACAAACACTATATTTTTACTCACATATGTCCTAGATGGCTAGTTATTATTTCAAATGAGAAAATATTTTTCAATAATTAGAAAAATTCAAAATGAGCTAATTGGAGAATATTAAATTGCTTTTGTGTAGTTATGAGTATATTTAGCTAATTAATTTTAATTACTTCTTACTTAATTTTTACCTCTAAATTTTCATTAGCTTGCTAAATCTGGGAAGCTTCAAGCCTTTAACTGGGGAAGCCCATTACAGAACATGTTACACTACAATCAGGTATGTGTCTTGAGATTGACAATTGCTTGCAATTTTTAATTAATTTATTTATTATTTTAAACTCCAGATTTTATTACCCTCCCAGTCCACCCTCTGACTGTTCCACATTCCCTCCCTTACCCCTCTAAACCTCTAAACAAGAGACTGAGTCTCCAGTCTCTTGAGGGTTAGGTGCATCCTCTCTGACTAACCCCAGACCCTGCAGTCCTCTGCTGTATGTTGGAGGCCTCATATCAGTTGGTTGAAATTGTTCACAATTTAAACAACAAAGAAGTTTGGAAAGAAAAGTAACACGGTTGGGTATTCATTTTTCAAACTAATGCTGGTGTCCAGTTTCTCCACTACTATGCTCTGAAAATATACCCGCAGAATAATCCTGGGTCCCACGTGAAGACTTTCTGTAGATTAGCAGTACATCTTCTTTACACAGCCCTACTGTATAACCCAGTCTCCACCCAACACTCTGTTCTCTTCTCTCTGACGTGAAACAAGTCATCACTTATATCCATGCACAAGATTAAGCAGTTTTCTCATAGACCACCCTCTTCGTTTGGATATGTAGATACATGACGTCGTGGGAACACATTTTGATGTGGGTGTGTTCTCAGATCAAAGTTAGAAATATTTCTGAGCATGACGGTGCCTTGTGATCCTCACATTTGGCATGGTACAGATAACCCAGACCCTGGAGTTGATCCAATTGGTGGTCAATACCAATTTACACAATAATTCATGGACTAGAAAATTATAAGAAGATAATATCTGTAACCATATGCTCAAGAAAAACTCTTGGGTTGTCACTGACTAGTTGTGAGTAAGACGGGTACCTTATAGTAGTCTGTGACCCATTTTTTTTCTATTAAACAGCCCCTAATTTTCTTCCAATTAGTAACTGAATAATCCTGATTTTCCTTAGTTCCCCTGACTCAAATCTTAGAAGGATATGTTTTCAGATAAGACAAGATTCTTCATATAGAGAAAAGCCTCACATCAAATTTTACCAATTTGATGTCTTGAAGGGCCTTTTTCAAAATTCTATAAAATCAACTCACAAGTTATAGAATTGCTTTGAATTTACTTTTCTGTTGGGCTTTCATTCTGGTAACGAAAGTCATAAATCATCAATATCCAATAATCAAGTCTACCCTTCTTCCAGCCAAGTGAATAACACTTCTGACTAATTGTCATTGAAATCAGTGATGTGAATTAAACAGACAGAGATAACATCTAGGAAGCTGTTTCCTTAATGTTATGTAAGTAAAATAAAGTGTATTTATTATAGATATTCTTCACACTTTAACTCATGTGTGAGGGAATGTAAGAAAAAGCATAAATTACTGGGACAATAATTGAATAAATGTTTTGTACTGTAAGTTGGCTCTATCATAAAGAATAAAGACACAAACTTTAAGGCTATTAGATTAGTATCCTTGAAGGAATCATCTCTTGAGCAAAAGTACCTAACTAAATTCTGTCTAGATTATGGGAATCAAGCAGATGACTCTCTTGTTCTATTTTCTGCTTTATGAAGCTTTATAAACCCTATGTGTTAATAAAGCTTTATAAACCCTATGTGTTAATAGGGGTTTCCTAAAATTAGAAAACTATGCCAATGCTTTTTCTCTGAATTTGAAGCAATATTTAGGAAAATTACATAAGCGTACAGAGAGCCAGATCCAGCTTCTTACCTGAAGTTCTGACCTGGTCACTAACCGCGCCATGGACAGTTGCTTTGTGCAGTCCAGAGAATGATTTATAAAAGCTGCGCCTTCATGTTTGAGTAAATGAGTTGACTAATGATAGTACAAGAAAATTTAAAAAGAATAAATAGCAAAGTGCAGATAGAGTAAAACAGGAGAAAGAAAGCAAAACATTATCAAATCAGGTACCCAAAACGTGCAGCAGTATGTGTGAGGCAGCTTGATTGGAAGCTAATCATCAGACACTGATTGGAGACAGCCAGCTGGAACTCTGCATCAAGAGTCCTTGTAGAGTTAAGTGGCCCCTCCTTGGGTGAGATGTTGAAGTGAAAGAGTGAGATGTGAGCACCAGACAGATAGCATTATCAAATCAAGCACTTAAAACATCCCATAGGAATGCCTGTGAAAGCTCTACTCAAAGAGCCATGCTCAGGTTCCCAACTGAGAGATATCCAGGCAAAGCAGCTTCTCCATGAGGTGAAACAGCATATAAAATTTTACCAATACAATGCACATTGTGGAAATCAATACAAAGGCAAAACAAATGGCTCAGAACCCAGATTATTGGAGGAGATCAGAGTGGTATAGACAATCTGCCCCAGTCAGGATCTAGTCAAAACCTAGCCAAAGAGATAAATCAGTGGATAATGAGTTTGCTATGTAAGTTCCGTCTACTGTAACATCAGAGTGCTCTATTAGGATATGGGAGGCAGAGACAGAACCACCAAAAGCTTGTTGGCCAACTAACCTAGCATATCCACCATTGAAAGAGAGAGACCCTGTCTGATAGATAGCAAGAACCAACAAGAAGGCTGTGCTCTGCCTGCCACGTACACATTGTAGTTTGCATGTGCCCATCCCATCCACACACAAGAATCTAGTCAAATTTCCTTCCTTCACCTAAACTGAAACCTAGCTTACAACCAACAATATTGGCATCACCTGTGAATGTGTGTTCCCTGACATTCCTCCCAGACCTGCTGAGTCAGACTGCATTTTAATGGAGTGCTAGGTTAGAGATTGGGCACTGGCCTAAACCATGCTGTGTTCACTTTGCTCTATGGGTAAGGGTGACTTTATTTAGAACTAGTGCCTGATCAACACTGGTTCAGAAGTGTGGTTGCCTAAACTCCACTTCTTTCACCTATCATATTTTAGAAAACGCCTCCCGACTATGATGTGTCAGCCATGACCGTGCCAATTGCAGTGTGGAACGGTGGCCATGACATCCTGGCTGATCCCCAAGATGTCGCCATGCTGCTTCCCCAACTCCCCAACCTTCTGTATCATAAGGAGATTCTTCCCTACAATCACCTGGACTTCATCTGGGCGATGGATGCGCCTCAAGAGGTTTACAATGAGATAGTTACCATGATGGCAGAAGACTAAAAGAATTATCTACATTCATTCCAGAACCCTTTTCCTCCTTTCATACACAGTTTTAAAGAAATGTAATACATGTTATTGTAATTTTGGCTTTAGAAATATATTGGCATCAACAAAGTTCTCACGTGTCATTTGAATTTTTTTTAATTTAAAGAAATTCAATATTTTTATTTGGAAGCTTATATTAGAAACATTGAGAGAATACATTTCTTAGGCAAGGTGAAATTTCTTTTCGGATCATCTCAAAAGTGTTTTCTAAATTCAATTTAGATTAAGAGCATGGGTCATTAAGAGTCCAGGAGCTGAATGATGACTTTGCTTATGTGTGTCAGTGATCGAATTGCTTCTGACTACCACTCATGACCACTACCACGTGTACATAATGAAAGTCTCACTTCTTCTTTCTTATGAGCCCCATGAGAAACCTGCCTGTTCTGAGCATGAGTGAGGAAGCAAGAGACAGCCACTGTTTAGTTACCATCTAACAACAACATTTTAAAAGTCACTGCCATTGTTCTGGTAACTACAAGATGTACAAATCCTCCCACTGACAAATAGATCAAACTAATAAGTGCCATAGGTTGATGAAAATGTTATAATAGCCTGAAACTTGAAAATTATCCAAAAACACATCCCAATTTGGGAGTTTTACGAACACATTCTCAATGTTGGTATGACTTCCTATTCTAAGTAGCTAGCATTTTGATTTCTATTTTTATAGTAGGGTTAAATACATGAAATATGAGCTAAGAAAGCCTTATTTGTTGATAGCATAATGAATAAAATACAGAACATAAATGTTAGTTTTCATTGCATTATCCTATCCCACATCTTTTGCTAGGAATCTTGAAACTTTCTTACTTACATACAGTACACTTTTGCCTTCATCTTTATTAAGGAAGACATTTGTCAGAGACAATCACATAGGAACTTTTAATTTTCAGTGAAAATTGTGGGGTCCCACCAGGAAAATGGCATGAGGCTCTTGGTGAATAGCTAGTGACAGATCTTAGGTGGTACAATCAGTTAAGGACGAACTATGTCATGTACACCTACTTGAGAAAGTCACAAGCATCATATCCTTAGAGCCTGTGGTATTTCCCCTCTAACTGCCTTTTAGTCTGTCTGCAGATATGGGCATCTGTTCTTGTTATCTGAACATAGGTAATGTCACTGGAGTTGCTTCCTCAACAGCCCAGTTTCAGTCTCTCGTTTGATACTCTGAATTGTGGACATGTCTGCCAGTGTATTAGGGGTTATTTTCATAGGATTCCTTTACCCATGCCTTGGGTAATATCTTGTCATGTAAAGCTCACCAGTTCCAAGCCAGCATACCTCATTCTCTGAGTCAACAAAAGTCAAACAAATATAGTGTTTCTAGGTACATGGGAACACAACTTTGGAGTCTACTCTGTACCTCTTCCCCCCCCCCCACTAAGTATATAAAAGTTTAAATCTATTCAGATTTAGTATAGTTTCATAGTCTTCTTTATATTCTTTATCATTTGTTCTTTCAGTCAATCCCATCCCACTGTGAATCCAGCCATGCCCTTTCACCCACCCTCAGGATAGATTTTTCAAATGTTAATGTCTCCTTTTTTTACAAAATGATAACATTATGATGTCAAAAACTCCCTTAAAGCTGCAATCCAGTAAAAGCTCAAATGTCCAATCATCTTATAAATGTCGATATGCTTGAAATAAAATCCAAGCAAGACTTACACATATGTTTATGATCTTTAGTTGTCAGGATCCCCTGGGTATTATTAACCATTAACTCTACCTACAATAGCACTCACACACCCCAAGTCATCATAATGAGTATGTGTCGAGACATTCCTAAATATTTAATAAATGCTCTGTGGTTATATCAAAATTACTGAAAGTCTAACAGAATTTTGATTCTAAGAATCAAAATTTAACTATATGGAGTAGAGTTAACTCCATAAGAGGGTAGACATGGAAACATAATGAATAATACTATGACAAAAACAGTTACTTAAAATAGCATTTTCCCTTCCCCAACCTTTTTCTTCTGCAACAGGGACCTACTTTTTTATTTTTTTAATTGAAATGTAATTAGCGGGCATGGTGGTGCACACCTTTAATCCCAGCACTCGGGAGGTAGAGGCAGGTGGATTTCTGAGTTCAAGGCCAGCCTGGTATACAAAGTGAGTTCCAGGATAGTCAGGGCTATACAGAGAAACCCTGTCTTGAAAAACAAACAAACAAAAAAAACCCCAAAAAAAACCAAAAAACAAACAAACAAACAAACAAAAAAAACAAAAACAAAAACAAAACAAACAAAAAAAGAAATGTAATTAGATTATTTTCTGCCTTCCTTTTCCTCCCTTCAATCAATATTTCCTTTGTAGCTCTCCCTTGCTCTCTCTCTCAAATTGATGGGCTTTATTTTTAATTATTGTTTTATACACTATATACATGAATATAGTATACTCGTATACATATATTTATAAATCTCGGTCCATTTAATATTACTTGAATGTGTATGATTTCAAGACTAAGGCAGGAAAAAAAGTCTCAGGAACAACCCTGTATACATTTCACCACTAGAGGGCGAGGTGAATTTAGTAGTTGTGATTTTTTTCTCTGCAGGGGTGCAGTTACTATGATTGTCCTCACATCATTGCCTTCTTATTAAAACTTATAGAATCCACTCAGTAGTTTACTGTTGTGTGGTATTGGAGATATCTGAGCCTAGTAGGGAGAAATATCTGCTCCCTTGGTTCTATGCCTCTAGTGCAGAACTCAGGCTTTTTTGCTTCCCCCACCCTTGTGTACTCAAGCCATACTCTCAGCGTGGACAATGACTGGACGTGGGTGTGAGACTGTAGGAGTAGATGACTTTGGAGTGAGTAGGAATCTGCCTGGACCCACAGGCCACAGAAGTCACTGGGGTCAACTAGGGATTTCATGACACAAAGGAAGCAACTGAGCAAGTGCAGGCCTGGTGTCAACAACAGAGTCCTGGAGAGCCCCAACCTACACAGAGTGGGAAGAGAAAGAAACTATATAATAGAATACAATAGAGTACATATATGACCCAATACCAACAGAACTACTTAATTCCAGTATCAGAGAAACTGATTAACAAACTGTGTTTGTGTGTGTATGTGTATGTAATTTTTTATGTGTCTGCAGTTTTCATTGTGAGGCCTGGCATAGACTAGGTAAGCCCTCTATCACTGAACTTTTTTCTCAACTTCGTATTTTTGGTTTGAAGACAGGATATCACAAATTTGCCCAGGCTAGCCCTTAACTCACTTCTTAGCTAAGGCTAAGAAGTGTTTATGATTATTCTTGCCTTATTCCCACAGATAATTGGGTCTACAAGTCTGTATATAACATAGGTATAAGATATAAGCACAGGGCCAGATTTTCTTTCATTTTTTTAAATTTGTATTTCTTTTAATAAGCAGTTTAGTTACCTATTTTTGTTAAATAACCAAATTTTAGTCACTTTATTTCTCTATTTGCATTATTTTATTTTATCATTGCTGTAATTTACCCTGGTTTCTCTCTCTTCCCTTCTTTTCATCATCCTCCATGCTTTTATGCATGAGTTATTATCATCTTGACATTATAAAAAGGACTATAATTAGGGCCCTCTATAATATGAAAACTGGAAGTAAGAATCTGCCAGTCTTTATCCCAAGTTAGTTGAGCTAAGATAGCAAACAGGCATGATACAGATTTACAACATAGGAATACATTTCTTTAGGTGGTAAACACATTACCTAAAGCTTGTAATAGGAAACGAATGATTTGTTGAATTGTAGAGACAGAAAATAAAATATTAACTTGATTTATCTACAAACCTAAAACTTCAATACTAGTGAGACACTAGGTAGATGATTTGCCTTTTGATATACCATGCTAACTTAGACCTAAGGATTACAGTTTTTGAGCCTTGTTTCATGTTTAGTTAGTTAGATAACTAATGTCCTAATGGAAACTCATGCAAACATCTTGTTACTTCTTGTTCAATTTATGATTTGAATTTATGCTTGAAATTCTAAACTATTTTTTAAAAGGATGCTTAGAATACCATGTGATCGTGTAACCTCTGAAAGTACAAAAACTAGGAACCATGAAAATACGTGGTAGATTCAGAAAAAGAAAGTAAAGAAATGAGGAATTGGGAAGAACATTGGATTGCTAGTTTAGTGCACTGGTTATGGAGGTTTGGTTATTGTTGCTGGTACTATGGTAAAATATTTGTTGAGAAATGCAACTCTGGGAATGAAGTATTTATTTTGGCTCATGGTTTGTGGGTTCAGGCCATCATAGTAGAACAGAGATGGTTGCAGTAGAGTGCTACAGCTGGCCATGATACACCATCAGTCACAAAACAAAGGGAAAAGAATAGTTACCTTCCTTGTTCTGTGGTTTGCACACCTCCACAGAAACACATATGTACTCATATAAAACTCAAAAGTCTCAGATCTACCTGTGATGGAAAACTCATTTGTCTGGTGATTGTGTCTTTGCAGCATTTGTCTTTCTGAGTCTGGCTTGTGTCACTTGACTTTTCAGTTCCACCTATGCTCTTGAAAATGCCAGGAGTTAATTTTTCTCTATGACTAAATACAATTTTATCGTATGCATGTACCACATTATACCTATCCATTCATCAGCTGGTGGATATTAAAGATTTGGTTCATATCTGTCTATTAGCAAACACATTATTTTAAAGCACAATATTTCACCCCTGACCCACAAAGTCTTAAGATCACTGTAGTTACTGTGAAGCACACTTAATCCATTGTCAGAGGTATTCAAAAACCTAGATTTCCAATGTGCCTCAAAAGTCTAAGTACTGAATCTCTACTGAGATTTAGGCTTTTATCTATGAACACTTGAAAAATTAGTTTTTAAAGTTACATACATACAGTATAAAACACCACAAAGTAAGCAACTGCATTCCAAAACTGAAAAGTGGGAGGATGACAAGGAAAGACCAGATGAAAGCAAGATGGA
Organism: Mus caroli; assembly: GCF_978045245.1. Taxonomy (NCBI): domain Eukaryota; kingdom Metazoa; phylum Chordata; class Mammalia; order Rodentia; family Muridae; genus Mus; species Mus caroli. Next base: position 27,396,855 of record NW_028227275.1, on the reverse strand, counting down.
AAAACACCAGAAGAATGACACCCTGAAGCTCCATGCCTAGCATCTGAGAATTATGATGGCATCACCTGGACTTTGACATACTTAAGGAGACACCTGTTCCAGTTTGGAGGACTTCAGCCTATGTAATCCTTTCCCAGACCACATACTTTCTCAGTAGACTGTCAGGAGCCTGCCTGCCTTGGGAAATGGGTGCTGAAATTGGACACAGATGTTATATGAATGTGGGTCAGAAGATTGATGACCTCTGTCTGGCCTTTTAACTCTCTTTGCTGGATGCTAGAACAATAAAAACCCTTTACACAAGCAATTATGCACAGTCACACAATACACATTTATACACTCTTGGTGGGCTTGGCCACCTGTCTCAACACACACACACACACACACACACACACACACACACACACACACACACCCCTATACTTACATATGCATATGGAGCAAAATCCTAAGCACCAGCACAGAAAGAACTTACTCATTCTGGATGAGTACAGAGGAAGAAAAGGCTTCTAACTATTTATTTCTGTTACTAAAACGACACTGTCCTTGTCAGTAATAAGAAATTCCTATAAGAAAGAACCCATCTCCTGTTGAAAGGACCTCTGCCTATTCTTTCTGCTCTCTCTCTCTGCAGCTCTTTCATTGTGTCTTCTCATCTCTCTTTAATGTTCTGTTATAGTCTGTTATGTCCTACTATCTCTATCTCATCAGCTCCTACTTTGTTTCTACTCTGCCTCTCTATTTTCCTTCTACACCTCCACTCTTCCCTTTCTGCATCTACCATTTATTGTCATAATTTTTAGTTCTTGTACTTTTATAGGATACATGATCACATGGTATTCTAAGCAGCCTCTTTATTCAAAGAAAGTTCACAAGTCCAAACAAAATTTCAAATCATAAATTGAACAAGTAGTAACATGCAAACTAAGATGTTTGCATGTGTTTCCACTAAGACTAGTTATCTAACTAAACATTCATTATCTGCCACTAGCTCCACAGGTTCATTGAGAGTTGAAAACTATAATTCTTAGATCTAAATGAACGTGGTATGACAAAAGGGAAATCATCTACCTAGTGTCTCATTAGTGTTGAAATTTTGTGTAGATAAACCTAGCCAATATTTTATCTTCTGTCCTTGCACCTACAATAAATTATTTGTTTCCTTTTACAACCTTTAGTTAATGGATTTATGACTAAATTTCCTAAGTCGTAAATCTGTATCGTGCCTGCTTGCTAGCTTACCTCAATTAACTCATGACACATGAAGAGTGGTAGATTTCCTAATTGCAGTTTTCATATTACAGAGAGCTCTGATTTTTACAAAGGCTTCAAAAATTACTAGTATAAATTTAGGAATTCTTATAGAATCATCATTAGGAATTAAGAAAATGTCTATTTGTCTATATAGCACCACCACAAGAGAGTATATCTTTGTCAGTCTGCAGAAAATCTGCCTAATAGGGTAATGCCCAGGGCTTGTTATATCGGTTTAATAATGACAGAAAAAGCAATAATCAATCCTGAGACAAAGTCCCTTGGATCTTCTCTCCAAGAACTCACCATAAACCATCTCAGGAAAATCAACTGCTTGCCTTTAGCCTCTCCTCAATGGCTTCTGAGAGTAGACAGAAGATCCATGCATCTCTACCATCCTGGAGCTTGTATCTAACTTAGGCTCCATCTTAACACTATGGCCTCATGGGGTTTCCTTGAATAAGCTATAACAGCTATATTCTGTCTGGACTCAGCAGCTTTCTGAAACCTTCGTATAAGCCTCCATGACCCTGTAACTCTTGCATTTTACTTTCCTACAATCTTATTCAGAATTCGGCTGCTGTGATAAAGACCATGGCCAAAAGCAAATTGGGAAGGAAAGGGTTATTATACCTCATAAATTTCAATCACAAAGCATGAAGAGAAGTGAAGAGAAGTCACAGCAGAAACCTGGAGGCAGAAAGTGAATTAGGGCAAAGAGGAATGCTGCTTACTATCTTACTCCCCATGGCTTGCTCAGCTACCATCTTAATACAAACCAGAAAAACCTGTCTATAGATGACACTGCCCACAGTGGACGAGGCTTACACAAATCAATTATTATTGAAGAAAAAGCAACCCATTGTTTTGGCTATAGACAAATATTATGGAGGCATTACACTTCCCAGATGACTCTAGCTTTTGTAAAGTTGACAAAAAACAACCAAAAACACTTACAATATGACTGTCATATAGATAGGATTGACAGTTTCTTCTAACTCAAGATATAGTCTGGTCTGCCTCTAGCACAACTGCAGTAGCCTCTGTGCATTTTGGTCAATGAACTTTGGAAAACATTCCTTAGACAGCTGCTATACTACAGGGATTTTTTTCTATCTCAATCAGACTCTTTCCTTTACAATTAATTTACATTTTCATAAGTTGCGAGCTCCCACACACGAGTAAGATCTTACTCTAGGGCACCTTTTATATTGTTAAGAGTGAAAAAATCCCTCTATAATCGATATAATTTCTTTATCAATTATAGATGCTTTCTTGGTAACTCCCTGTCTGCATCTTTAAACACATTTGTTTCTTTGCTCAATGTTGCAGGAAATATTAACAAAGGAACCCACCAACTCTCAGCGGGGCCAGGCCACTCTCCATCACTCCTGCTGCCACTGCCAGTTCTCTGGCCCCTCGAGGCCAACTCCCTCAGAGGTCCCTCTCTAGGCCGGGGTGGAGGTTGGCCGGGGGGGGGGGGGGGGCGTGTTCCTCTCACTTCCACGAATTGCCCCACACATCCCTGGTTAGCCATCTCAACACCTAATTACCCAGTAGAATTAAGACTCTTCAGCTAATAATTAACCAATTAGATTTATGTATTAATAATATCACATTTTACAAGATGCCAATATAATAATTCCAGAGCCAATTGATAATGATAAAACTTTAACCCAATTATTCTAACCTTAAGATTATACCACGTCTGCCTCCATCCTGGTTCTTCTCCCTCCTTTCCCTTCTCAACCTCTCTTATTTCTCTCCCCAACTCCTTGCTCTGCCTTCCTTTTCCTGTCCAATCATAGGCCTGCCACTGCCCTAATGTGACTGGACAGAGAAAATCCTACAACATTTCACCCTTTCTGTTTAATTTAAAAAAAAATAGGACTTACTCTCAAAATATAAATTGAACACAACTATTACCCTTTTGTAAACTATATGTTATAAGATAGACCTAACATCCAGTCCAACATTTTTGCCAATAAAATTGCCACTGTCCTCTATCCTAACTTTAAAGACTATAGTTCTGCATCTAGCTATGTCTTGGCTTTAGATTGAATGTCAACTGTAAACTATCCTCTTAAATCTGTTCCTGTCAAAGGAAAAAAGTCTGATTTAGCTAGGAGACTAGGTAGTTTTTCAAACCTGTCAGAAATCCAGGAACGACTGATAATAACTGAAAATATATAGGAAGCCTAACACAGCTTCGAAAACTTAGCAAATTGATAGAGACTGCTGAACATCTGGACAGTCCTTTACTTCAAAACACTGGAGCATTGGTCTTCAGCCTTCTGGCCAGGGTCATCTGACAGACCTAGAGAAACAGGAATATTAAGAACTAGCAGAATTACTCTGTTTCACAGAATTACACTGTCTTAAACCTGTAACTGTGTCCTTTCTTTGGACAGTATTATATCTGTATATGAAAAGAGGCAATTCTTGTCTAGTCTCACCACAACTGGAGTAACTCATAGGTACTCAGTTTCTTCTTTGAATCCAAGACAGGGAAAGCTGTCATGAGCAGACTAGTCTTAACAACAAGTGAATATCAGAGAACTCCTAAACCTGATAAACAGCTTCGGTAAAGTAGCTGGATATAAAATTAACTCAAACAAATCAATGGCCTTTCTCTACACAAAGAATAAACAGGCTGAGAAAGAAATTAGGGAAACAACACCCTTCTCAATAGTCACAAATAATATAAAATATCTTGGCGTGACTCTAACTAAGGAAGTGAAAGATCTGTATAATAAAAACTTCAAGTCTCTGAAGAAAGAAATTATAGAAGATCTCAGAAGATGGAAAGATCTCCCATGCTCATGGATTGGCAGGATCAACATTGCAAAAATGACTATCTTGCCAAAAGCAATCTACAGATTCAATGCAATCCCCATCAAAATTCCAACTCAATTCTTCAATGAATTAGAAAGTGCAATCTGCAAATTCATCTGGAATAACAAAAAACCTCGGATAGCAAAAACTCTTCTCAAGGATAAAAGAACCTCTGGTGCAATCACCATGCCAGACCTAAAGCTTTACTACAGAGCAACTGTGATAAAAAAAACTGCGTGGTACTGGTATAGAGACAGACAAGTAGACCAATGGAATAGGATTGAAGACCCAGAAATGAAGCCACACACCTATGGTCACTTGATCTTCGACAAGGGAGCTAAAACCATCCAGTGGAAGAAAGACAGCATTTTCAACAAATGGTGCTGGCACAACTGGTTGTTAACATGTAGAAGAATGCGAATCGATCCATTCCTATCTCCTTGTACTAAGGTCAAGTCTAAGTGGATCAAGGAACTTCACATAAAACCAGAGACACTGAAACTTATAGAGGAGAAAATGGGGAAAAGCCTAGAAGATATGGGCACAGGGGAAAAATTCTTGAATAGAACAGCAATGGCTTGTGCTGTAAGATCGAGAATTGACAAGTGGGACCTCATGAAACTGCAAAGCTTCTGCAAGGCAAAAGACACCATCAATAAGACAAAAAACCACCACCAGATTGGGAAAGGATCTTTACCTATCCTAAATCAGATAAGGGACTAATATCCAATACATATAAGGAACTCAAGAAGGTGGACTCCAGAAAATCAAATAACCCCATGAAAAAATGGGGCTCAGAACTGAACAAAGAATTCTCACCTGAGGAATACTGAATGGCAGAGAAGCACCTGAAAAAATGTTCAACATCCTTAATCATCAGGGAAATACAAATCAAAACAACCCTGAGATTCCACCTCACACCAGTCAGAATGGCTAAGATCAAAAATTCAAGTGACAGCAGATGCTGGCAAGGATGTGGAGAAAGAGGAACACTCCTCCATTGTTGGTGGGATTGCAAGCTTGTACAACCACTCTGGAAATCAGTCTGGCAGTTCCTCAGAAAATTGGGCATAGTACTACTGGAGGATCCAGCAATACCTCTCCTGGGCATATATCCAGAAGATGTTCCAACCAGTAAGAAGGACACATGCTCCACTATGTTCATAGCAGCCTTATTTATAATAGCCAGAAGCTGGAAAGAACCCAGATGCCCCTCAACAGAGGAATGGATACAGAAATTATGGTACATTTACACAATGGAGTACTACTCAGCTATTAAAAAGAATGAATTTATGAAATTCCTAGCCAAATGGATGGACCTGGAGGGCATCATCTTGAGTGAGGTAACACAATCACAAAGGAACTCACACAATATGTATTCACTGATAAGTGGATATTAGCCCAAAACTTAGGATACCCAAGATATAAGATACAATTTGCTAAACGCATGAAACTCAAGAAGAATGAAGACCAAAGTGTGGACACTGTGCCCCTTCTTAGAATTTGGGAACAAAACACCCAGGGAAGGATTTACAGAGACAAAGTTTGGAGCTGTGATGAAAGGATGGACCATCTAGAGACTGCCATATCCAGGGATCCATCCCATAATCAGCTTCCAAACACTGACACCATTGCATACACTAGCAAGATTTTGCTGAAAGGACCCAAATATAGCTGTCTCTTGTGAGACTATGCCGGGGCCTAGCAAACACAGAAGTGGATGCTCACAGTCAGCTATTGAATGTATCACAGGGCTCCCAATGGAGAAACTAGAGAAAGTACCCAAGGAGCTAAAGGGATCTGCAAACCTATAGTTGGACCAACATGATGAACTAACCAGTACCCTGGAGCTCTTGTCTCTAGCTGCATATGTATCGAAAGATGGCCTAGTCGGCCATCACTGGAAAGAGAGGCCCATTGGACTTGCAAACTTTATATGCCCCAATATAGGTGAATGCCAGGGCCAAAAGAATGGGAATGGGTGGGTAGGGAAGTGGGGGGGGGGGTATGGGGGACTTTTGGGATTGCATTGGAAATGTAATTGAGGAAAATATGTAATAAAAATATTAAAAATTAAAAAAAATTTAATAAACAATACACTAGTTAAAAAAAAAACAACAAGTGAATAAAAAACATTAAATGTCACATTCTGTGGATTTATGATGTTTTTGAAAACCAATTATCTATATAAAGTAGTCTGGACTCTTGTCTGTTAACTACTCTCAGCTATTTCTAGTTAAATCTTGAAACCACCCTAACAATAAACTCAGAACCATGACTTTGCTATTTGGCCCTTAACTCACAGGCTTAATCATCTCATATCTGTTTAGAATAACAGCAAAAGAAGGACTGAGTCTAAGTCCTGTATTTTCAAATATTTAGTATCAATAGAAGAAATTTATACTAATGATAACCTTGACTTGGCATAAAAATAAATTCTGTACCAAATAGGAACTTATGATCTCAACTTAGTAATAATTATAAAAATTTCTATCAATGAGATTATGGCTATACAATCAATTCTAGCTATTTCCTCCCTGTTCCAAATATGACCATTTCTACATTCCCTAGAAAGACAACTTATTATTAACCCTCTCCAGCCCCAAAGTCCAGGGAAGTGGGTCGATGACTCTTCATAACTTCTTCAAGATGAATATGGGCATTAAGATATTATGAAGGGGGGACAGAAAGGGTAGGGAAACCAGGATTGATTAGTCTCTGATGTCTGTGTCTTGACTAGATCCAGCTAAAGTTCAGGACATCAGGACTTCAAGCAGGCTAGTTCAGCACGTCTGACAAAGAAATTCACCAAGGCTGTATATTCTGTAATATATAAATCTCAAAACAAAATTTCAGTATCATCAAGATATAAGGGGAAAATTCAGCAGGAGTCTTTGCCAGACCACCACATAGATGAGTTTTAGTTCAGTTCCCAATAGAGTACTTGTTTCTCTCTGAAACATTGTGAACAGCTCTTCTACTCTCTAGATTTTTCTCAGCTTTGTGGTCTTCCAAATTGAGGATTCCACCAGAATGACCTGGAAAGCATTATATACAACATTATAGGGCTTCTCTAGCCCATAGCTCCAAACTTTATCACAACCCTCCTGATAGCAATTCTAAAAGCTTAGAAACCACCTGCTCAGGTTTATCAAAAAAATGACCCCATTCCTGATATGATTTTCTATATCAGGTACTTTCTTTGTTGAAACAAAATAACTAACATAGACAGCTTTAGGAAGGAAGGACTTATTTAGTAAAGTTTGATGTTAGAGCTCATCATAGTAGAGAAGGCATGGATGTGACAGACATATAGGTGCAGAAACATGACCACCTGGCTTCATTAAGCAACATAGACCATAGAGAGATGGATGTTATTGCTCCTCAGACTTTCACACAGTCTGTGCATGCAGCTCACACTGAAGTTGTGTCTTTCTTATTAGTCGATCCCATATAGAATCACCCTCATAGACATATCCAGACCTGAGTCTCCTTGGTGACTCTAAAATCCAACCCAGATGGTAATGGAGCTTGATCATTACATTTAGTAAACCAGCACACCTCTAAAATGGATTTAAATATATAAATTTAAATAATAGTTTTATATAAAATCATCTCTACAAATAAAATGTGAGGCTATCTAGGTGTGTAAAAAGCAAGATCCAACTATGTTTTATCTACAAGAAATGCACAGACAAAAACTTAACAAAAAATTATTTCATAAGCCAGTGGAACCTAAAGGCAAGCAAAAGATTACCTCATCTATCTGGCATAAGTAATCATTTAATGTAATAATTTAAAATAAGTATTAAAGAACCAACAAATTTTATAAAATAAACCCTACTGAAGATAAAGAGATATTTCAATTCAAATATAATAATAGTGGGTGATTTTGATGTCACATTGCCTTCAATAGATGAAAGTATTTCCAATAAAATTCAACAAATTTCTGATTTAAACAACTGCATTTTAAAGATACCTATAGAACACTCCTTATAACAACTGAAGAATACAAATTTTCCTCAAGCAAATTTTAAATTCAAGCAAATTTTACATGAACCAATCACATTTCAGGGTGTAAAATAAGAATTAATAAGTACAAAAACATTCAACACAGTTGCATGTATGTTATTAGGTTATAATGGAAAAATAGTAGACAAAAATAACAAGAGAAACTACAGATATTACATAAACATGGAGATTCAGTGATACAGTTTTAAATGACCCATGGGTCATCAAAAAATAAGATAGAGTAATTAGGAGTGAATATGATTTATATATATACATATATATATATATATATACATACACACACACAAAATATTGTAACAATGTCTTGAAAAGATCGTTCATCAGTTATGAGAACTTGTTGCTCTTGTAGAGGACCCAGGCTCAATCCCCAGCACTCCCATAGCTGCCAACAAACTCTGTAACTTCAGTTCTGGGAGATCAAATGCTATCGTCTGGTTTTCATGGGTATTACACATATGATGCAAGACATAAAGGCAAACACAACACCCAAACATGTAAAATAAAATAAATATATCACAATTAATCTTATTATTTCCTATAACTAATGTATTCTAATAAAGTCAATATGTTACAAAAATATTGTCATCATAAAAATATCTAATGAGTTTTCAAAAACATACACAAAAACAATTAACTCTGAGAAGACCATAGATGGAATTTAATAAAATCTAGGTCTCTTCCAAGGGTTTTGTATATGGGTTAATAGTACCCAAAAATACTACAAAACTGATAATCTTACAGACATTTTACTAAAATTTTGAAAATGAGGGCTCAGGGTCCTTCCCGTCAGCACCAGCTCAGAACCACCTTGAGTGCAAACTCAGCGAACGGTCCCATGATCCCCAGAGATCTCTCCACCCCCTAGATACCCTAGCATGCCCAGGATCTTAGGAACACTGGTGAGTGGAATGAAACATCTGTTTCAAAACAATCTTGAGGGGTTGGGACCAGCAGGAGCAGGGACACAGGAGCCCTGCCTGACCATTGGCTCAAGTTCCTTATGGTTGGCACTGGTCTACCTTAGTTTCGAATTCAGTGGAGAGCCCCACAGTCCCCAGAGGAGGTAACACTTCCAGGTACTCTAACACATCCAGGATCTTAGGATCCCAGGATCCCATGAGCTTGTTCACACAAGGATCTCAGTGCCTCATAGGAAGCTCGACTGCCAAGAACTCTGACATACCCAGAATCTCAGGATCACAGGATCACAGGATCCCAGCATCATAGGACCACAGAGAAAGCTGGATTCTGAGGAGTTCTGACTCAAATGGGAATACAAGAATGACAGGCTCCAATCAGATATATTGAAGGCAAGGAGCACTTGAGATAATCAGATGGTGGGAGGCAAGTATAAAAGCAGAAGCCACAGAAGCCAATGATATTTGACATCATCAGAACCCAACTCTCCCACCATAGCAAGTCCTGAATACACCACCACACCAGAAAAGCAAGACATAGATCTAAAGTCACTTCCCATGATGATGATGGAGGACTATAAGAAGGACGTAAATAACTCCTTTAAAGAAATACAGGAGAACACAGGTAAACAGGTAGAAGCCCTTACAGAGGAAACACAAAAATCTCTTAAAGGAAAACTAATCAAAACAGGTGAAAGAATTGAACAAAACTATCCAGGATCTAAAAATGGAAGTAGAAACAATAAAGAAATCACAAAGTGAGACAAATTTGGAGATAGAAAACCTAGGAAAGAGACCAGAAGTCATAGATACAAAGATCACCAACAGATTCAAGAGATAGATAAGAGAATTTCAGGTGCAGAAGATACCATAGAAAACATTGACACAACAGTGAAAGGAAATGCGAAATGAAAAAAAGATCCTAACCCAAAACATCCAGGAAACAATGAGAAGACAAAACCTAAGGATAATAGGAATAGACTAGAAGGAAGATTTCCAACTTAAAGGGCCAGTAAATATCTTCAACAAAATTATAGAAGAAAACTTCTCCAACCTAAAGAAAGAGATGCCCATGAACATACAAGAAGCCTACAGAACTCTAAATAGTTTGGACCAGAAAAGAAATTCCTCCTGTCACATAATAATTTTTTGTGCAAAATAAAGAAAGAATATTAAAAGCATTAAGGGGAAAAGGCCAAGTAACATACAAATGCAGACCTATCAGAATTACACCAGACTTCTCCCCAGAGATTATGAAAGCCAGAATATCCTGGGCAGATGTCATATAGACCCTAAGAGAACACAAAATGCCAGTCCAGGCTACTATACCCAGCAAAAATCTTAAATACCGTAGATGGAAAAACCAAGGTATTTCATGACAAACCCAAATTTATACAATATTTTCCCAAAAATCCAGCCCTTCAAAGGATAATAAATGGAAAACACTGATACAATGAGGGAAACTATGCTCTAGAAAAAGCAAGAAACTAATATTTCAACAAACCTAAAGAAGATAGCCACATGAACATAATTCCAATCTAACAACAAAAATAACAGGAAGTAATAACGACTTTCCTTGATATCTCTTATTATCAATGGACTCAATTCCCCAATAAAAACTAGAAGACTGGTTACATAAACAGGACCCAATATTTTGCTGCACACAGGAAACCCACTTCAGGGACAAAGACAAACACTACCTTAAAGTAAAAGGCTAGAAAACAAATTTCCAGACAAATGGTCCCAAGAAACAAGCTGGAGTAGCCATTCTAATATCGAATAAAATTGACTTTCAACCTAAATTTATCAAAAAAGATAATGAGGGACACTTCCTAGTCATCAAATGTAAAATTTACCCAGATGAACTCTCAATTTGGAACAACTATGCTCCAAATGCAAGGGTATCCACATTCATTAAAGAAACTTTGCTAAAACTTAAAGCACACATTGCACTTCACACAATAATAGTGGAAGACTTAATCACCCCACTCTCATCAGTGGACAGATCCTGGAAACAGAAACTAAACAGAGACACAGAGAACCTAACAGAAGTTATGAAACAAATGGATTTAACATTTATCTATAGAGCATTTCATCTTAAAACAATAGGATATACTTTCTTCTCTGCACCTCATGCTACATTCTCCAAAACTGACCACATAATTGCTCACAAAACAGGCCTCAACAGATACAAAAATATTTAAATAATCCCATGCATCCTATCAGATCACCACGGAGTAAGGCTGATATTTAATAACAACATAAGTAATAGAAAGCCCACATATATGTGGAAGCTGAAAAATCACTCTACTCAATGATAACTTGGTCAAGGAAGAAGTAATGAAACTTATTAAAGACTTTTTAAACTTTAATGAAAATGAAGCCACAACATACCCAAACTTATGAGAAACAATGAAAGCAGTTCTAAGAGGAAAACTCAGAGCCCCGAGTGCCTCCAAAAAGAAAATGGAGAGAGCATACAATAGCAAATTGACAGCACAAATAAAAGCTCTAGAACAAAAGGAAGCAAATTCACCCAAGAGGAATACACACCAAAAAATAATCAAACTCAGGGCTGAAATCAACCAAGTGGGAAAAAAAGGACTATACAGAGAATCAACCAAACCTGGAGCTGGTTCTTTGTGAAAATCAACAAGATCGATAAACCCTTAGCCAGACTAACTAGAGTGCACAGGGACAGTATCCTAATTAACAAAATCAGAAATGAAAAGAAAAATATAACAACAGAATCTGAGGAAATCAAAAAAAAAAAAGAAAAAAAAAGAAAAAAAGAAAACCATCAGATCCTACTACAAAATCCTATACTCAATAAAACTGGAAAACCTGGATGAAATGGGCAATTTTCTAGACAGATACAAGGAACCAAAATTAAATCAAGATCATATTAATGATCTAAACACTCCCATATACCCTAAAGAAATAGAAACAGTCATTAATAGTCTCCCAGGCAAAAAGCCCAGGACCAGATGGGTTTAGTGCAGAGTTCTATAGGATCTTCAACGAAGACCTAATTCCACTACTCCTCAAACTATTCCACAAAATACAGACAGAAGGTACTCTACCCAATTTGTTCTATGAAGCCACGATTACTCTGATACCTAAGCCACACAAAGACCCAAAAAAGAAAAAGAAATTCAGACCAATTTCTCTTATGAATATCGATGAAAAATACTCAATAAAATTCTCACAAACTGAATCCAAGAATCTATCAAAACAATCATCCATCATGATCAAGTAGGCTTAACCCCAGTGATGCAAGGATGGCTAAATATACGGAAATCTATCAACGTAATCCACTATATAAACAAACTCAAAGACAAAAACCACATGATCATCTCATTAGATGCCTAGTAAGCATTCTACAAAATCCAACACCCATTCATGATGAAATCCTTGGAAAGATCAGGAATTCAAGGCCCATACCCAAACATAATAAAAGCAGTATACAGAAAACCAGTAGCAAACATCAAACTAAATGGAGAGAAACTTGAAGAAATCCCACTAAAATCAGGGACTAGACAAGGCTGCCACTCTCTCCCTACCTATTTAATATAGTACTTGAAGTCCTAGCCAGAGCAATTAGACAACAAAAGGAGATCAAAGGGAAACAAATTGGAAAGGAAGAAGTCAAAATATCACTATTTGCAGATGATATGATAGTGACCCCAAATTTTCTACCAGAGAACTCCTAAACCTGATAAAAAAAAAAAAAACTTCAGTGAAATAGCTAGATTTAAAATTAACTCAAACAAATAAGTGGCCTTTCTCTACACAAAAGATAAACAGGCAGAGAAAGAAATTAGGGGAATAACACCCTTCACAATAGTCACAAATAACATAAAATACCTTGGTTTGACTCTAACTAAGGAAGTGAAAGATCTGTATGATAAGAACTTCAAGTCTCTGAAGAAAGAAATCGAATATCTCAGAAGATGGAAAGATCTCCCATGTTCATCGATTGGAAGGAAGGATTAATATAGTAAAAATGGCTATCTTGCCGAAAGCAATCTACAGACTCCATGCAATCCCCATGAAAATCCTACTCAATTCTTCACAGAGTTAGAAAGTGCAATTTGCAAATTCATCTGGAATAACAAAAAACCTAGGACAGCTAAAATTATTCTCAACAATAAAAGAACCTCTGGTGGAATGACCATCCCTGACCTCAAGCTGTACTACAGAGCAATTGTGATTAAAAAAAAAAAATACATGGTACTGGTACAAGGTCAGACAGGTAGATCAATGGAATAGAGCTGAAGCCCCAGAAATGAACCCACACACCTATGTTTACTTGATCTTTGACAAAGGAGCTAAAACCATCCACTGAAAAGAAGGCAGCATCTTCAACAAATAATGCTGGCTCAACTGGTGGTTAGCATGTAGAAGAATGTGAATTGACACATTCTTATTTCCTTGTACAAAGCTCAGGTCTAAGTGGATTAAGGAACTCCACATAAAACCAGAGACACTGAAACTTATAGAGGATAAATAGGGGAAGATCCTTGAAGATATGGGCACAGGGGAAAAATTCCTGAACATAATAGCAATGGCAATTCAATATATGTAAAGAACTCAAGAAGTTGGACTTCAGAAAATCAAATAAACCTAATAAAAATGGGGTACAGAGCTTGTGTTGTAAGATAAAGAATTGACAAGTGAGACCTCATAAAATTGCAAAGCCTCTGTAAGGCAAAGGACACTGTCAATAAGACAAAATAGCAACCAACAGATTGGGAAAAGATCTTTACCAATCCTAAATCTGATAGGGGGATAATATTCAATATATGTAAAGAACTCAAGAAGTTGGATTTCAGAAAATCAAATAAACCTAATAAAAATGGGGTACAGAGCTAAACAAAGAATTCCCAACTGAGGAATACCGAAGGGCTGAGAAGCACTTGAAAAATGTTCAACATCCTTAATCAGCAGGGAAATGCAAATCAAAACAATCCTTAGATTCTACCTCACCCCAGTCAGAATGGTTAGGATCAAAAACTCAGGTGACAGCAGATGCTGGCTAGGATGTGGAGAAAAAGGGACACTCCTCCTTTGCTGATGGGATTGCAAGCTTGTACAACCACTGTGGAAATCAGTCTGGCAGTTCCTCAGAAAACTGGACATAGTACTACCAGAGGATCCAGCAATACTTCTCCTGGGCATATACCAAAAAGATGTTCCAACTGGTAATAAGGACACATGCTCCACTATGTTCATAGCAGCCTTATTTATAATATCCAGAAGCTGGAAAGAATCCAGATTTCCCAAACCAGATGAATGGATACAGAAAATGTGGTACATTTACCCAATGGAGTACTACTCAGCAATTAAAACAATGAATTTATGAAATTCTTAGACAAAGATATGAATCTGGAGGATATCATCCTAAGTGATGTAACCCGATCACAAAAGAACACACATAATATGCACTCACTGATAAGTGGATATTAGCATAGAAGCTCAGAATCCTTCTTAGAAGGGGGAACAAAATACCCATGGAAGAAATTATAGAGACAAAGTTAGGAGCAGAGACTAGAAGGAAAGGCCATTCAGAGACTGCCCCACTTGGGTATCCATCCCATAAACAACCACCAAACACAGACACTATGGTGGATGCCTACAAGAACTTGCTGACAGGAGCCTGATATAGCTGTCTTCTGAAAGAAAGGCTATGCCAGCTCCTGTCAAATACTGTAGTGGCTGCTCACAGTCATCCATTGGAGCACAGGGTCCCCAGTGAAGGAGCTAGAGAAAGTACCCAAGGAGCTGAAGGCATTTGCAGCCCCATAGGAGGAACATCAATATGAACGAACCAGTACCTCCAGAGCTCCTTGGGACTAAACCACCAATCAAAGAAACACATGGTGGGACTTGTGGCTCTAGCTGCATATATAGCAGAGGATGGCCTAGTTGGTCATCAATGGGATGAGAGGCCCTAGGTTCTGTGAAGGTTATATGCCCCACTATAGGGGAATGCCAAGGCCAGAAATGAGAGTGGGTGGATTGGGTAATAGGGGGAGGAAGGAAGAGATAGGGGATTTTCAGAGGGGAATCTAGGAAAGGGGATAACATTTAAAATGTAAAAAGTGAAAATATGTAATAAAATTTTTTCAATAAAAAATTTTTGAAAATGAATTAGCAATAGAATCTGGATTTGAATTCGATTTACCTGATCACAGAACTCCAGTTTATTTAGATTACTATACTTACAGACTAAATCAATGCTTTAATGCAAATACACATCTCACATTATCACATATATCAGTATATTTACTGTCTTTGCTACCAGTCTCACCCATATAGAATGTTTACATTGCTAACACTGCTTCTTGATGTGTAAAAATCTACATATTCATGGACCCTTGTCTTAGTCAGGGTTTCTATTCCTGCACAAACATCATGACCAAGAACCAAGTTGGGGAGGAAAGGGTTTAATTCAGCTTACACTTCCATGCTACTGTTCATCACCAAAAGAAATCAGGACTGGAACTCAAGCAGGTCAGAAAGCAGGAGCTGATGCAGAGTCCATGGAGGGATGTTCTTTACTGGCTTGCCTCCCCTGGCTTGCTCAGCCTGCTCTCTAATAGAGCCCAAGACTACCAGCCCAGAGATGGTCCCACCCACAAGGGGCCTTTCCGCCTTGATCACAAATTGAGAAAATGCCTTACAGTTGGATCTCATGGAGGCATTTCCTCAACTGAAGGTCCTTTCTCTGTGATAACTCCAGCTGTGTCAAGTTGACACAAAACTAACCAGTACAACCCTCTTTTGCTTTTCTGTAGATATCCTCTTTACTTGATACTAGCACACATGAAAAGTTTTATTCAGGTTGGGACATCTTCTGGATCTATGCCCAGGAGAGGTATTGCTGGATCCTCCGGTAGTACTATGTCCAATTTTCTGAGGAACCGCCAGACTGATTTCCAGAGTGGTTTTACAAGCTGGCAATCCCACCAACAATAGAGGAGTGTTCCTCTTTCTCCACATCCTCGCCAGCATCCGCTGTCACCTGAATTTTTGATCTTAGCCATTCTGACTGGTGTAAGGTGGAATCTCAGGGTTGTTTTGATTTGCATTTCCCTGATGATTAAGGATGGTGAACATTTTTTCAGGTGCTTCTCTGCCATTCGGTATTCCTCAGGTGAGAATTCTTTGTTCAGTTCTGAACCCCATTTTTTAATGGGGTTATTTGATTTTCTGGAGTCCACCTTCTTGAGTTCTTTATATATATTGGATATTAGTCCCCTATCTGATTTAGGATAGGTAAAGATCCTTTCCCAATCTGTTGGTGGTTTTTTTGTCTTATTGATGGTGTCTTTTGCCTTGCAGAAGCTTTGCAGTTTCATGAAGTCCCACTTGTCAATTCTCGATCTTACAGCACAAGCCATTGCTGTTCTATTCAAGAATCTTTCCCCTGTGTCCATATCTTCAAGGCTTTTCCCCACTTTCTCCTCTATAAGTTTCAGTGTCTCTGGTTTTATGTGAAGTTCCTTGATCCACTTAGATTTGACCTTAGTACAAGGAGATAGGAATGGATCAATTTGCATTCTTCTACATGATAACAACCAGTTGTGCCAGCAATACCTCTCCTGGGCATATATCCAGAAGATTTTCCAACTGGTAATAAGGACACATGCTCCACTATGTTCATAGCAGCCTTATTTATAATAGCCAGAAGCTGGAAAGAACCCAGATGCCCCTCAACAGAGGAATGGATACAGAAATTATGGTACATTTACACAATGGAGTACTACTCAGCTATTAAAAAGAATGAATTTATGAAATTCCTAGCCAAATGGATGGACCTGGAGGGCATCATCTTGAGTGAGGTAACACAATCACAAAGGAACTCACACAATATGTATTCACTGATAAGTGGATATTAGCCCAAAACTTAGGATACCCAAGATATAAGATACATTTGGTAAACACATGAAACTCAAGAAGAATGAAGACCAAAGTGTGGACACTATGCCCCTTCTTAGAATTGGGAACAAAACACCCATGGAAGGAGTTACAGAGACAAAATTTGGAGCTGTGATGAAAGGATGGACCATCTAGAGACTGCCATATCCAGGGATCCATCCCATAATCAGCTTCCAAACACTGACACCATTGCATACACTAGCAAGATTTTGCTGAAAGGACCTAGATATAGCTGTCTCTTGTGAGACTATGCCGGGGCCTAGCAAACACAGAAGTGGATGCTCACAGTCAGCTATTGGATGGATCACAGGGCTCCCAATGGAGGAGCTAGAGAAAGTACCCAAGGAGCTAAAGGGATCTGCAACCCTATAGGTGGAACAATATGAACTAACCAGTACCCCGGAGCTCTTGACTCTAGCTGCATATGTATCGAAAGATGGCCTAGTCGGCCATCACTGGAAAGAGAGGCCCATTGGACTTGCAAACTGTATAATATGCCCCAATACAGGGGAATGCCAGGGCCAAAAGAATGGGAATGGGTGGGTAGGGAAGTGGGGGGGGGTATGGGGGACTTTTGGGATAGCAGTGGAAATGCAATTGAGGAAAATACGTAATAAAAAAATTAAAAAAAAGAAATGTTTTATTCAAATTTTGAACTTTACCATTATGTGTCTACAAACCCAGTTTCTTAGTAACTCAGTAAATTACTGTTTTTTGGCCTGTGAACAAATTATTTTTATCAACGCAGTAGATTCTCTTGAAGAATATAGTTAAGTAGCAAATATTTTTAAATTGATTTACACATCACAAAATATGTCCTAAACTTAATACAACATTCACCTCCGTTCCCTGGGTTGGATTTACTTAATAATCATTTTAACAATTATTTGTGTTGTGAATTTCTACTTGGATTTTAAACACATGGGATTTAGAAAGCAGAATGAGCCCTAAATATCTGCCATGTGCCCCAAATATTAAACATGTGATCACCTTCACTTTGTGTACATCTCACCTAAACCAACAACAAGACATTTTTTAAAAATGTCCAGACTCAAATTATTTTATCCAAGAATAATTTATTAAATAGTTAAAACACAGATATTTCTAAAGCAATCAGAGTACTGATATTAACGTTAAAACAAGGTATAAAACAATACTTTAATTTGACCAGCCAACCTCAAATCTCTGTAATGGTCTCCTAAGTATGCTTTTCACATTAGTTTTCTGTTGTTTTTTTGTTGTTGTTTATATTCTTGTTTTGTTTTGGTTTGTTTTTTGGAATCAGGACATAACATCACATTATACTACATTGGTTTATAAGTATTTTAAGACTATTTTTTGTTTGTTTTCTTTTCCTTGCTCTTACTTACTGATTCTCTCCCTCAATTTGGAGAGTGTAATCTGTCCTTGAGATTGCTTTAAAGGGATCTCATTTTCTCCATTAGCAATTCCTCTACTCTAAGAACATCTATTCTATCAAGTTTATACCTACGTTTTCAACTCCTAAAAGATTTTTCTCAAAATGGCTTTGGGTCAATTACTTTTACATTATTGTATCTAAAATACATTTTTAAGGAAGAATTAATTCTGCCAATATTTCAAATGTTTCAGTCCACAGCCACTTGGCCCCATGCAACTGAAAAGAACAGCACTGCAATGGGAGCCTGTGGCAGGGAAGATTGGTGACCTTCATGAGGACAGGAACTGCTGGAAGAGGCCAGAGACGAGGCTTGACTAAGGACCTGTTCCCACCCACCTTCTTCTGCCAGCCAGTTCCCACCTCACAAAGTCTCCATGATCTTCTAAAATCACACCAATACCTGGAGATCAAATACTAATACTTAAGCCTGTCAGGAAGGTAGTTTCTATGTAATCATGAAGAATGCACTCAATGTATCTGTGCAAGTAATAAATGCCCAGTAACATGACACGCCCCATTTCCTCCTCACATCAACCCCATAAGACTCAACTGGACTGTATAGATGAGAGCTGGAATGTGTGCATTGGTTTCTCACTGCATCTGCCCTGGTCAACGTCAACACAATGAGGCTCTTACATGGATTTCAGGGGACTTAATTACTAAAGTAGAACTGAGTTTACTTTTGAGTTTCCTTTAAAAAAATCTTTATATATTGTACTATGGTTGGATTTTACCATTAATATCTTTGAGCTGCAAGGAAGGCATTACCATTTCCTCGATCCCTACCCTCCTATTTTATTGTTGCAGTGAAGCACTATAACCAAAAAGCAAGGTATGCCTTCAAGAATAATTAGTGTACAGTAGAGTGACTTTTCTCCCTAGACTTGTTTGATTACTCTGTTGTCTTTGTCAAGGTTTGTTCTCAATGACACCACTCCTAACAATTAAAAGCTCTTTCTGGAATCTTTTATTGTATTCCATGAATAGACAGCATGATCGAGTCAGAAAGGCATTTCCATCCTTAGTGGCTGTGGTCCTCAAGAACAGGGAGGTCACTGTTAACAGAAGCACAGCTCTCACTGCAGATTCTGCAAGAAATCCCACTGCATGATGTCTCTTATTTGCTTCCACGCTGTTAAAGCAAATCTCCTTACTCAAAAATGCTCTTGTACTTTAGTTTTCAGTAGCCTAATATATTACCTGTCTTAGTCAGGGTTTCTATTCCTGGACAAGGAATAGACCAAGAAGCAAGTTGGGGAGGAAAGGGTTTATTCAGCTTACACTTCCATACTGCTGTTCATCACCAAAGGAAGTCAGGACTGGAACTCAAGCAGGTCAGGAAGCAGGAGCTGATGCAGAGGCCATGGAGGGATGTTATTTACTGGCTTGCTTCCCCTGGCTTGCTCAGCCTGCTCTCTTATAGAACCAAGACTACCAGCCCAGAAGTGGCCCCAACCACAAGGGGCCTTTCCCTTGATCACTAATTGAGAAAATACCCCACAGCTGGATCTCATGGAGGTACTTCCCCAACTGAAGCTCCTTTCTCTGTGATAACCCCAGCCTGTGTCAACTTGATACATAAAACCGGCCAGTACATAACCCATGAGAGTCAAACTTAGTAGAATTAGCAAATCCATTTAGGGGGAACTGCTAGATAACTACACTGCTACACAGAAGGGAAATTGACGATTCAAAACTTTTTAGAACCCTGTAAGCACAGCTAAAACTTTGAGGGCTCAGTGGAGAAGAGCCTTACACTGTTCATCAAGAGGACCCAGTTTGTTCCTAGCACCCACGTCAGGGGTGTACAACTGCCTGTGACTCCAGCTCCAAGAGCTCTGAATCCATCTCCTGAATTTCTCAAGTACCTACACTCCCATTGCTTATACCCCCACACAGATACTCACAAATAAACACATACTTTCAAATAAAATTAATATAAATAAACAATTTGTCTAATAAAATATTTAAAGGTACTCATTGATTTTAAAATCATGCTGTGTTTATATAGTGGTTCTCAGCCTTCCTAATGCTGCTATCCTTTAATATAGTTCCTCAGGTTGTTGTGAACCCCCAACCATAAAGTTATTTTATGCTACTTCATAACTATAATTTTCTACAGTTATTAATCATAATGTAAATATCTGATATATAGAATAGGATATCTGATATGCAACCCTTACGTTGAGACCACTGATTCTATAAACATGGGTTATTATGAGATTTATCCCTCCACTTTTATTTTTCCTTCTTTTCTTCCTTCCCTTCTTTTTTTCTTTCTCTCTTTCTTTCTTCCTCTCTTTTCATTTTTCTTTCTTTCTTCCTAGGACTATAGGAGAACATAGATGTTAATCCAGTGTTAACCTACTAAAGATATTTGGAATAAACTGAGGGCTAGCAGAAAGAATGGAAGCAGACAACTTCAGGAGTCAGGAGGTGGAGGAAACCTCCAGAATGTACCAGAGACATGGGATGTGAGAGACTCTCAGGACTCAAAGGGAGGGACCTTAGATGAAATGCCCTAGAGTGCGGAGAGGGAACTTGTAGAGCCCACCTCCAGTAGAAAGATAGGGCATCAACTGAGGGATAGGGTTGCCATCCCACAGTCAAACTCTGACTCATAATTGTTCCTGTCTGAAAGAACTGAAGGGACAAAACTGGAGATGAGCCAGAGGAAAAGGAGGTCCAGTGGCAGGCCCAAGTTGGAATCTAGCTTGAGAAGGGGGAAGAGGGGCCCAGAGCCTGACTCTATTGCTGATGCTATGGAGTGCTCACAAAAAGAGGCCTATTGTAACTGCCCTCAAGACCCATCAAGCAGCTGAGTCACATGCAGATATTTACACCCAACCAATTGATAGGAGCTGCTGACCCCTGTGGTTGAATTAGGGAAAAGCTGGAAGAGAGAGAGGAGGATGGCAACCCTGTAGAAGGACCAACAGTCTCAACTAACCTGGACTCCCGAGATCTCTCAGACATTGGGCCACCAATCAGCCAGCATACACTAGCTGATATGAGACCCCCAACATACACAGCAGAGGACTTCTGGATCTGGACTCAGTCAGAGAGGATGCACCTAACCCTCAAGAGACTTGGGGCCCCAGGGAGTGGGAAGGTCTGGTGGGGTGGCAGGTGGGGGTAGGGTGGGGACACCCTCGTAGAGACTGGGACAGAGGGGGGAGTGTGACATGTAGAACAGTCAGAGAGTGGACTGGGAGGGGATAAAATCTGGACTGTAAAAAAGATTAAATAAAAAATTAAAAAATAACAATAATTTGAGAATGACTCTTTCTGGCTCCTTTCATTAAGTACAACCCTTTGTTCTAAAATTACAGGCATCCCCAATGAGTTTCTTCATGTTAGCACTTAATACTTAACCTTTTCTCTGCCACTGTAGAATTTAGTCTCTATCACATATTTGCAGTACATTTCCCATTACGGTTTGCTGTTTTATAATTCATTTTGGTCTATCTGTTCTCCTTTATAGACTGTGGTCAATTAATTACATGCCACAGAATTAAACACTTTAGCTTTTAGAATCTACTTTACAATATGGTTACTTGTTACTCTGCTTCAATTCGCTATTCTTAAATATGTTTATATGGTTATTCTTATTTTTAACTCTTAGGGTTTTTATTGTTGCAGTGAAGCACTATAACCAAAAAGCAAGTTGGAAAGAAAAAAGTTCATTTGCCTTATGCTTCCACATCACAGTTCACCATCAAAAGAAATCAGGACAAGAAATCAAGTAGGACAGGAATTTTGAGGCATGAGCTGATGCAGAGGTCATGGAGAGTGCTACTTCCTGCCTTGTTCCCCATGGCTTGCTCAACCTGCTTTCTTACAGAACCGAGGACCACCAGCCCAGGGAAGGCCCCACCCAAAATGGGTCCTCACCCATCAATCACTAATTAAGAAAATACCTTACAGGATCTGCCTACAGCCCAATATTACGGAGGTATTTTCTTTCCTTTTTTTCATTAATTTGTTAATTTATTCTCTTTATATCTGATCACAGCCTCCCTACCTCCTCTCATCCCAGTCCCATCCTCACACACCCCATCCTCCACTCCCCTTCTCTGAGAAGGGAAGGCACTCCATGGGTACCAACCTACCCTGGCACATCAAGTCACAGAAGGACTAGGCAGTTGTGCATCCTCTCACACTGAAGCCAGACAAGGCAGCCCAACTAAGGGAAAGGCTTTCAAACAGAGTGAGAATCACTGCTCCCCTCTGCTTCTTAGGGGACCCAGTGAAGACCAAGCTGCACAACTGTTACATGTGTATAGGGGGCCAAGGCCTGTCCCATGTGTGCTCTTTGGTTGGTGGTTTAGTCTCTGATTAGTTAACACTGTAGGCCTTCTTGTGCTGTCTTTGAGTCTTCCAGCTCCCTTAATCGTTTTTCCCCCACACCTTCACAAGGCTCCTAAAGGTCTGCCTAATGTGTTGCTTTGGGTCTGTGCATCTGTTTCCCTCCACTTCTGGATGAAGCCTCTCAGAAGACAGCTATGTTAGGTTCCTGCCTGCAAGCATAGCAAAATATCATTAATAGGGTTAGGGATTGGCTCTCTAGAGGTTAGTCATTTATTCTTGAAAAAAATGACATTTTTCACTGTTTAAAAAAATCAACAGAATTTTGAATGAAGTCTCATTAAACCTTTCCAGTAATCTTCAAAAATTGAACAATCTTCCAGCTTATTTACACTCAAAATGCTAACTGTCCTAACTTATCCATATTGTCATCTGTACCATTGAATAATGTTGTGCAGTTCTCCATACATAGCTAGCCTTTTAAAATTTTTTCTTGGTGGAACTGTGACTATTCAATGACAAGTTTCAAAACCACCTGTGAGTTTTTCAAACTCCTCTCAAAAGGAGCTCAGACACAGAGTCCAGGAGAGAATCCTTCCCACCTCTTGCTGATGAATCTCTACATTGTTCCTCAAGATGCGGTGAAACAAGGTGAAATAGCACCAAAGTAAAAAGAAAATAATTTGATTTGATGATTTCAAAATTATTACTCATTTTTTCTCTTATATCTTCTAAGAGTCTTCCTTTGACATGGAGCTATTTGCATCCTAAAATTAAACTCAACTATTTCTTTGAACGGAGAAAAGAAAATTACCTCTACTAACAGAGAACCTAATACATGGGAAAAAAACAGAGTGAAAGTCTGAGGAACTGGGATGCAATCCTCTGCACGTGGCCTTTGATCAGTCAGATTTGGATGAGAACAGATACTTATTTGACTAACTAAACTAAGCTAAAACTGAGGAATAATGTGCACTAAAATTCATTCATTTATGTTAAGTATGACTCACCCCTACTGTAATGAAAATGGAGTTGCTGGGGAAGGATGTTGAGTCAGGACTAATCTTACAATCTGATTGTAAGAAAAATTGCAACTTTTATCTTTTTTCACATCTACAGTTTTTTTCTGTCATCCCAACTAAGTGTGTGTAGAAACTTGACACTGGATGTAGATATGCAGATAATTCGTGACACCAGACTGTAGGAGGCAAGGAATGATGATCTGGTGTGCTCTGCTGCTTAGAGACTGTATAAGCAGACTTTGCTGAAGAGAAGGAAGTGTTCTTTCTCATTTTCATAAAGCCAGTGGGGCATGTGGTTAATAAAGGGTTGTCTCTAAGTGTTAACATCTATGTTGTGTATTTAGAACTTACAACATATTTCATATGAAAATGCTGCTCTAGATTAGAACCAACTTCAGCTCATGCTATAACATAGAGATATTGATCAGACAAGCAAACCCAAGTTCAGAGCCTCTGACTTAGTATGTCTGGACTGAAGCACATGAAACTGCACAAGATCTTTGTTGCTCCACAAACTGATCTGAGATACCCTGGTCTATTTAATGATCCCATGGCTACATCAGGAATCCTGCATTTATTTAGGTCATCAGACACTGACCTGTGATGTTTATGGAATCTAACTTGGACTGTTCCAGAGAACTATAGGAAACATATTCAGCTGTAGTCCCAGTTTTTATACCTCCCACAAAACCAAAACCAGTTCAAATTTCCTTATGAACCATGGCACTGTATAGATTCCTGAAGGAAGGAAAAAAGGAAAGGAAGACCCAGACATTGAGGATTTTGGTTTTTTGTTTTGTCTTGTTTTAACTCCAGATTTTATTCTCCTCCTGGTCAACCTTCCAAGTGTTCTACATCCCATATGTCCTCCCCACCCCCTGTCTCCTCGAGGATGTCCCAACCCCCACACTTTACCAGAATTCTAAACTCTCTGGGGCCTCCAGTGTCTTGAGGGTTAGGTGCATCTTCTCTGACTAAACCCAGACCCAGCAATACTCTGCTGTATATGTATTGGGGGGTTCATATCAGCTGATGTTTGTTGCCTGGTTGGTGTTCCAGTATCTGAGAGATCTCAGAGGTCTAGGTTAATTGAGACTGCTGGTCTTCCTACTGGGTCACCCTCCTCCTCAGCTTCTTTCAGCCTTCCCTAATTCAACAACATGGGTCAGCTGTCCATTGGTTGGGTGCAAATATCTGCATCTGACTCATTCAGTTCCTTGTTGAGTCTTTCAAATGGCAGTCACAATAGGTCCCTTTTTGTATGCACTCCATAGCCTCCATAATAGTGTCAGGTCTTCGGACCTCTCCTTGAGCTGGATTCCACTTTGGACCTGTCACTGGACCTTCTTTTCCTCAGGCTTCTCTCCATTTCCATCCCTGTAGTTCTTTCAGAGAGGAACAATTATGGGTCAGAATTTTGACTGTGGGATGGCAACTCCATCCTGCAATTGATGCCCTGTCTTTCTGCTGGATGTGGGCTCTAAAAGTTCCCTCTCCCAACTGTAGGGCATTTCATCTAAGATCTCTCTTTTTGAGTCCTGAGAGTCTCTCACCTTCCTTGTCTCTGGTACATTCTGGAGGGTCCCCGCAACCTCCTACCTCCCAAGGTTGCCTGTTTCCATTCTTTCTGCTGGCCCTCAGGGATTTCAGTCCTTTTCCCACACCCAATACCAGATTAGGTTCCCCTCACCTATCAAATACCCTTTCCCTCCTATGTCCCTCCCTCCCTCCTTGTGGTTGCTTTCTTTTCCCTCCCAAGTGGGACTGAGGGGACTGAGGCATCCTCACTTAAACACTTCATTTTATTTACCTTTATGAGTTCTGTGGGCTGTATCTTGAGTATTAGTGAGTACATACCATGCATGTCCTTTTGGGTCTGAGTTACTGCACTCAGGATTATATTTTCTAGTTCCATCCATTTGCTTGTAAAACTCAAGATGTCCTCATTCTTAATAGCTGAGTAGTATTCCATTGTGAAACTGAACCACATTTTCTGTACCCATTCTTCTGTCGTGGGACATCTGGGTTGTTTCCAGCTTCTGACTATCACAAACAAGGCCACTATGAACATAGTGGAACATGGGCCCCTGTGGCATGGTGGGGCATCTTTTGGGTATATTCCCAAGAGTGGTACTATGTCTTAAGGTAGATCTATTTCCAATTTTCTGAGGAACCTCCAGATTGATTTCCAGAGAGGTTGTACCAGTTTGCAAGGGAGGAGTGTGCTCCTCCTTCGCCACATCCTCACCAACACGTGCTGTCACCTGAGGTTTTGATCTTATCCATTCTGATTGGTGTAAGGTGGAATCTCAGGGTCATTTTTATTTGCCTTTCTCTGATCACTAAGGACCTTAAATATTTCTTTAGGTGTTTTTCAGGCAGTTGAGATTCCTGTGGTGTAAATTCTTGGTTTAGTTCTATACCACATTTTTTGATTGGGTTGTAAGTCATTTTGGTGTTTAGCTTCTTGAGTTCTTTATATATTTTGGATATTCACCCTCTATCGGATGTGGGGTTAGTGAAGGTTTTTTTCCCAAAACTTTAGGTTGCTGATTCGTCTTATTGGCTATGTCTTCTGCCTTACAGAAGTTTTGCAGTTTCATGAGGTCCCATTTATGATTCTTGATCTTAGACATGAACCATTGGAATTCTGTTTAGGAATTTTCCCCCTCTGCCAATGAGTTCAAGGCTCTTTCCCACTTTCTTTTCTATTTGATTCAGTGTATCAGGTTTTATGATGAGTCCTTGTTCTACTTGGATTTGAGCTTTATGCAAGATGACAAATATGGGTCTATTTTCATTTTTCTACATATCGACAGCCAGTTAGACCAGCACCATTTGTTGAAGATTATTTCTTTTTTACATTATATATGTTTGGCTTCTTTGTCAAAGATCAAGTGCCCGTAAGTCTGTGGTTTTATTTCTGAGTTTTCAATTCTATTCCACTGATCAACATGTCTGTCTCTGAACCAATACCATGCAGTGCTTATCACTATTGCTCTGTAGTAAAGCTTGAGGTCAGGGATGGTGATTCCCCAAGCCATTCTTGAGGTTTAAGAAAGTAGAACTAGAGAGATGGCTCAGCAGTTAAGAACATTTGTTATTCTTCCCAGAAACCCAAGTTCTGCTCTAAGCATCGACATGGTTGCTATCAACCATTGTTCCAAGGATACTAACAGCTTCTAATGAACATATGGACATAAACATGCAAGCAAGACAGCTCATATAGAGAGAAAATAAAATTAATGTCTTAAAATTAATTTTTGAACAAGGGATTTAGGTGATGAAGAAAGTTTAAGAGAAGAATGTTGGGTAGTAATGGTGTCAATGGAGAGGAAAAGCTATAGGACTGAGGCTTTCTTTGATGACCAGTCTCACCAGCAAATGGAGCAGAGCCAGAAGAGTGAAGAAATAGAAGCTTAAGGACACAGGCTTCCCAAAGTGCCCTCTTTCCCAATTCTTTTTTTTTTAATTAGGTATTTTCCTCATTTACATTTCCAATGCTATCCCAAAAGTCCCCTATACCCTCCCCCCCACTCCCCTACCCACCCATTCCCACTTTTTGGCCCTGGCATTCCCCTGTACTGGGGCATATAAAGTTTGCAAGTCCAATGGGCCTCTCTTTCCAGTGATGGCCGACTAGGCCATCTTTTGATACATATGCAGCTAGAGTCAAGAGCTCCGGAGTACTGGTTAGTTCATAATGTTGTTCCACCTATAGGGTTGCAGATCCCTTTAGCTCCTTGGGTACTTTCTCTAGCTCCTCCATTGGGGGCCGTGTGATCCATCCAATAGCTGACTGTGAGCATCCACTTCTGTGTTTGCTAGGCCCCGGCATCGTCTCACAAGAGACAGCTATATCTGGGTCCTTTCAGCAAAATCTTGCTAGTGTATGCAATGGTGTCAGCGTTTGGAAGCTGATTATGGGATGAATCCCCGGATATGGCAGTCTCTAGATGGTCCATCCTTTCTTCACAGCTCCAAATTTTGTCTCTGTAACTCCTTCCATGGGTGTTTTGTTCCCAATTCTAAGAAGGGGCACAGTGTCCACACTTTGGTCTACGTTCTTCTTGAGTTTTATGCGTTTAGCAAATTGTATCTTATATCTTGGGTATCCTAAGTTTCTGGGCTAATAGCCACTTATCAGTGAGTACATATTGTGTGAGTTCCTTTGTGATTGGGTTACCTCACTCGGGATGATGCCCTCCAGGTCCATCCATTTGCCTAGGAATTTCATAAATTCATTCTTTTTAATAGCTGAGTAGTACTCCATTGTGTAAATGTACCACATTTTCTGTCCTCTTTTCCAATTCTTGTAAATTTCTGAAGTTATCTTTTCTGACCATAGTTAAATATGTAATATTGACCCCATCTACAGAGAAAGGAGTATTAATTAATATTTATCTATTAGCCATTGAGTGCTGTTTTAGACCCATTTCCTGCATCACCACCTTCACTTTCTGTTGTCATTTTAGAAAAGAAAAGAAGCAAAACACAGTTCTTACCATTCCATAAATTGTTGGCTTCACTTTTCCACTCACAGCATTGTCATTTGAAGGAGAAAACAGTCATTCTATCTTTTTCAGATTGTTGTGAGGAATAATATTAGGAGGTCAAAGACATAACATAGTGCCTGGCCTGTAGCTGACATCCTAAATTCATTGTTGTAATTACACAATTGTATTTTTGGAGAAATATACACAAGAACTTGCAAAACTCAACAATTTAGTTAGGCAATAGGTAGAATTCAAATCTTGGTACTATTTTTCAAATGTCCTTGCCATTCCCTTAGTGTGCCAATAGTGAAAGTGTGGTCCACACACTAGTAGGACTTTTGTATCAATAGGAAGAGTGATAGAGATAGAGAATCAATAGGTCAATAGAGTCTGAATCAACACTCTAAGTAAAGTTTACTGATTCTGGCATGATTTTAATGATTTATTCAGTTACTTTGTTTGGATATTAAAATCGGAGACACAGTTGCTAGCATTGCTACTGGTAGCATTAATGTCCTTTTCAAGTGGTCTGTTACTAATATCCAGCTCCTCCATTGATAGAGGAGTTTGATTTATACATGTGTGTGTGTATTTATGTATATGTCCTTTAGTAAATGGGCTTAAATATTCTAAGTAGTTTTTTTCTTTTGAATCATGACAATCTAAATTTTTCATCATTGCACTTTATTAGTTTTTTATTTAATTTTTATTTTTCAAGTATTTTCTTTTTATTGGATATTTTCTTTATTTATATTTCAAATGCTATCTCCTTTCCCACCCCACACCCCCCCCCCAGAAACCCTCTCTTCCATCCTCCTCTGCTTCCTTCTGTGAGGGTGTTGCCCCACCCACCCACCCACTCCTACCTGCCCACCCTGGCATTCTCCTACACTGTGGCATTGAGCCTTCACAGGACTAAAGACCTCTTTTCCCATTGATGCCCAACAAGGCTATTTTCTGATACATATATGTTGGAGTCCTGGCTCCCTCCATGTATACTCTTTAGTTCCTGGTTTAGTCCCTGGGAGCTCTGGGTGGTCCAGTTTGCTGATATTGTTCTTCTTATGGGGTTGTAATCCCCTTCAGCTCCTTCAGTTCTTTCCCTAGCTCTTCCATTGGGGTCCCCAGGCTTAGCCCAATGATTGGCTGTAAGTATCTGCATCTATATTGGTCGTGTACTGGAAGAACATCTCAGAGAACAGCTGTATCAGGCTCCTGTCAGCAAACGCTTCTTGGCATCAACCATAGTGTTGGCGTTTGGTATCTATGGGCAGATGGAATAGATCCCTAGGTGGGGTGGTCTCTGGATGTCCTTTCCTTCAGTCTCTGCTCCATAATTTTTCTCTGTCTTTCCTTTGGACAGGAAAATTTCTGGGTTAAAATTTTTGAGATATGTGGTGGCCCCATCCATCAACTGAGTGTTGTGCTTATCTACTGGAAGTGGTCTCTACAGTAGTATCTCCCCTTTGTTGAGTATTTCAGCTAAAGTCATCACCATTGGCTCCTGGGAGCCTCCTGCTTCCCTGGAGTCGGGGACTTTTTACTGGCTACCCTCCAGTTCCCCATCCCCCATTGCTACATTTCTATTCAATTTCCTGATGTTCTATACTTCTCACCTATCTCTTCCAATACCTGTTCCTGTCCCACCTTCTTTTTCCTCCCCTTCTCTCTCCCTCCCAGGTACTTCCATCCCTCTACCTCCTGTGATTATTTTTGTTCCCTGTTCTATGTAGGATTGAAGCATCTTGAGAAGTTACTATGTTATAAGCCTTGTAAGCATGTTGAAACTCCCTGTATTCTCAGAGGCAAGACTATGGTGCTGTGTTTAGAAAAACTTAACATTTTAGGGAAGTCCCCTGTTACCATTGGGATGTTTTAAATAATTCTCATTAGGGAACTCCAGAAACAACAAAGCTAGGTCCTGTTTGAAAGCATATTGTAGAGTAAGGAGAGTTGGCCACTTGGTTACATTTTGTCAAATGACATGAAAAGTGTACGTGCTGTATACATTACAAGATGTTCATGATTTAGGATATTAAGTGGAATTTGAGATTAGGAAAAAAAGTGAAAGTTAAGCTAACAGAAAAACCAACCAGAGAGCAAAGGATCCTTCTATTGAAGAATGGCTCCATTGGTATAAAGATGTTGCTGACTACACTTAGAAAGTTTTCAAGGTGTGTGATGCAGAAAACCTTTGATAGCAGAGTTCAAGATTAACTATAGAGTATGTATCCTTACAAATCCGTTTCTTAGTAATGTCTTTATTTCTTCAAAGGATGAATTTGATGCTGGATATTTACAAAAGCTCATTGCAGGTAACCACTCAGGGACCACTCAGTTACCAACATAGGAACTTCTCCCAATTACTTTGTTTGCAGTTTTAAAATACCATGCTAGAAGGACATATGAGTGTGTAAGTAGAACTGTATGCCAAAGATGCAGAATTGTAAGGCTTTTATAAGATGGCTAAATCTAAGAATAAATCTTACAGAATGACTGAAACTATGCAAATACATCAAAAGCTGAATAGGATACAATGTATCTATTAATTATTACAATGCAAAGGAAAATCTAGCTGACTGGCTAAAATGCAAGTTGTATTTTTGGAGAGTTATTTCATTACAATTATAAAAAGGGATGTGCTTGCAGAGGCCATAGTGTGTGTCAGAGCTTCTGGAGCTAGAGATGCATGTGTTTGGCAGCCTCCTGATATAAAAACAAGGGAGAGCTTGGCATGGTGGCACATGTCTCTAATCCCAGCACTCGGGAGGCAGAGGCAGGTAGATTTCTGAGTTTGAGGCCAGCCTGGTCTACAAAGTGAGCTCCAGGACAGCCAGGGCTATACAGAGAAACCCTGTCTCAAAAACAAGCAGAAAGAAAGAAAGAAAGAAAGAAAGAAAGAAAGAAAGAAAGAAAGAAAGAAAGAAAGAAAGAAAGGAAGGAAGGAAGGAAGGAAGGAAGGAAGGAAGGAAGGAAGGAAGGAAGGAAGAAAAAAACCCTGGAAAGAGCAATACACACTCTTAACCTTTGAACCACCTCTCCAGCTCTCCAAGCACATATTGTCTATATGCATCTTGTATGATCTGAGTGTATGTAGACATGTCTGAACTATGATAAAAATTTACAAACTTATTTAGGAAGATTCTTCCTGAATTTTGAATCTCTGGAAATGAAATAACTGGAAAGAGCTCCTATGTTAGCAACTGAGTAGTAAGTACCCTTTCCCACAGTCACCTGCAGTGACAGAGTTTGTAAGTAGCTAGGATCTAATTCACTCCAGGAAATTCAGGCTTTCTTAGGCAACGTAGGTGAAAAGTTAAGGGGAGTGTTCTATAGTTGATCTTGAACTCTGTTACCAATGGCAAATGACTTTTAAGAATGTAAACTAAGTAGGAGTGAGAGAGAGAGAGAGAGAGAGAGACAGAGAGACAGAGAGACAGAGAGACAGAGAGAGACAGAGAGACAGAGAGAGACAGAGAGAAGAGAGAATATATCGATACATAGATATAGAGATATACACACACGTGCACACACACATATTTTCAACCAACCTAGACCCGTATAATTGTAACTTTTCATAATACAAGGCCTCTAATGAATATAGAGATCTACACAGCCCTAAAACACCTAATGGGTTCTATAACACCAAGCCTCCACCCAGTACAGTCACAGACATGGCATACAGGACAAGAAAGAGGCAAATTGGAGCTCACTGGAGATCTTGAATCATGCACTATAACTCCAGGAGAGATTAAAAAAAACTGGACATCATATTTCTGGCATTTCTTGACACTTCTAATAGCCAAGGTAGGAAAAGCAAAATAGTTGGGAAGCTTATCGTATTAAAAGTATTATAAACAGAGGTTCAAGAGGATAAGGCCTATGATAGAGATACATCTGTGGCTAAATGCATAGTAGCTTTCTTGAGTGAGAAGTATTTTCAGAGTGAGGAGTGTGCATTCTACTGAGAAACCACCTTCCCACATCTTCCTTGAGGCCCAGTACGTAAGGTCTGATTTGGCAGGAGCAGGCAAATCACTTAGAACTCACCCAGCAAGATTGTCCTGGCAGTATCCGTCATAGCTGAAGCCATAATTAACCTGCCTCTGCTTGGAAATTTTCTGATTGCAACATCTTCTAAATTGTTCATAGCAGAGCATTTTGCGCTGATAGGAAACTCTGGAAGGAGCTGGAATCAATTTGATGCTCTCTCACGACTTGAAGACTGACTCCCAGAAGAGCTGAGCTCTGGTAATAAGTGTTTGAAGGGCATGGGTGGTGGTATGTCAAGGAGACATGAGAGGTCTTACAGGGATATAAGTTTAAATGTGGGTGAGGTATGATGTATTTAAGTCTGTCAGGTTAAGCAAGATATAGAAGATGACTATGAAAACCTAGCAGTGTAACCCATTTCCATGTGTGGTAATAGGAATCATTAATTCATGCAAGGAAAAACCAGATGTGAAGAGAGAGAACTACTTCAGAGGGAAAGAGGAGACCCAGCAACTCTCTACTCAGTGAAAGGTATTAGTAGATATTTTAGTGGAGTTTTCGTCAGAGTTGTACATGCAAAGATTAGAAAATAGTGTTTACAGGGCCCCCAGTGGAGAAGCTAGAGAAAGTACCCAAGGAGCTGAAGGGGTCTGCAACCCTATAGGTGGAACAACAATATGAACTAACCAGTACCCGCAGAGCTCGTGTCTTTCGCTGCATATGTAGCAGAAGATAGCCTAGTCGGCCATCACTGGGAAGAGAGGCCCCTTGGTATTGCAAACTTTATATGCCCCAGTACAGGGGAATGCCAGGGCCAAGAAGTGGGAGTGGGTGGGTAGGGGAGCAGGTGTGGGGGGCAGTATAGGGAACTTTCAGGATAACATTTGAAAAGTATATAAAGAAAATATCTAACAAAAAGAAAATGGTGTTTAAGTAATATAGCATGTTTTGTTTTTAAAAATTCTGTAATGGCTATTCCAATGACCTTGGGTATGAACATTACCAGAATCATCTACAGGGTAATGTGGGTCCCACTGATGAGTGAGGATCTGCTGTATAATTTTTATAAAAATTGTGAATGTTTTCCTGTCATTTATGAAGGGTACAGTAGACTTTTCAGTTTCTTTGCAAGAGTCTTACTGGCTGAGGAATGTTAAAACAGCTCATGATATTTGACATTGAAGAGTGTTACACTCTACTGAGACTTGCAATTAGAGACCCTTTGGGGATAAGAGTGGACTATAAAATAGACTAATATCCCCTATTCTAATAAGTGGCAGATAAACATCTTCTTGAAAACTCAAACTTTCATACTCATGTCAAAAATTTAAAAATAAACATAAAAATACTGTAAGAAATTACTGAAGTAAAAAGGCAAAGTGCAAGACCTTACAGACTCCAATTTATAGTAAGGAATAGAGGGTTGGGCTGAGGATATGGCTCATATGTTAAAGTGCTTGTCCCTTATGCATGGTACCCTTGGTTAGGGCCAGAAGAACACACACACACACACACACACACACACACACACACACAAATGAACAAGCTCAAGTGCACACACTCAACACACAGGCATGTGCATATACATGCACTTCCGCACAAAAATGCTCAAGTGCACACACTTGCACACACACACACAAACACAGATACACATGCTCACGCACATATTCACTCACACGTGTGCTTACACACACACACACACACGCTGAGTTTCAGAGGTCACTGATTTAAAATAAATTTGTGTTTTTACATTGACATGCAATTATTTTAAACTGCATTTCATTTTTAAAGTAACTCAAACTAATAGTCATTAAGAAATATATAACCTATGGTTAAATTAATGAAAGAAGAAAGAGCATTATATTCAATAACTAAATATAATCATCATCATTTAGACTCCAGTCTTTTTGACAATCTTACCTTTTTATTGGCCTTTGCCATTTAAAATCATAACATTTTATTAATATTTGAAAGAGCTTCTTAAAATTTGTTATTTAATCTGTAGTAAAAATTTCAAAACTATAATGCATGACTAGTTTTAAGATGGCACTTTTATCATAATTTTAAATAGCAACCAAGAATATATGTTATATTACATTGTATATCTTAGTAATTTAAAATTAAATCATTGCAGTAGATTGCAATATGATACCTTATATCTTCTATTGGAAAAATCTTTGTATTTAGTAGGGTGAAATTTTAATAGAAGTTTTAGACCTGCCATCTTTCTCAATAAAATCTCTTCATTAATCTTTTCCATTTTCAGAATATATATTAGTGTTGCAAAACTATGCTCAAATGTAGCCATTTACTTTCTGGAACTCTGTCTGAAGCTGTGTCATTAACTGCATAGCAATGCATCAGTAAAAGTACTTTTATGCTGGGTTTAGTGGTGAGTCTGAGGCCAGTCTGGGCTATACAGAAAGACAAAAAGGAAGGACAGGGAGAGAGGGAAGAAGACAGAAAGATTGTGATCTGCCTGCTAACTAATCAAGTACATCTTCTTTCAGCTTTTTTGTTAAAGAAGTGGAAACTGATTTGCAGAGCAATTATCATTGGGAAATAGTAAGTATTATATTGAAGCCTTTTCTTTTCCCAGGGTCATCTTTATGGATTTTCATTTCTTAGGGTATCTCAGACGATTTTGCATCCCTGAGTAATTGATACCAGCGTAATTAAGAAAAAAGAGTGTCAAATAGACTCCCATCTGGTAAAAGTTTTGAACTTACTAGTGCCTTTAACATCAGTTATATTTCACCAGGTGTATAAGGTCCTACGCCTATAATTTTGCCCCATGGTTCTCCTCACTGGAACAAATATCAGAAAAGAGAGGAAAGGAAAATAACAACTGTTTCTGGTAACCAATTAATCAGACAGCAAAAAAAAAAAAAAAAAAAAAAAAAAAATCTTGGCTGTATACCAAAAATGTCATCAAGATAGTCACAAGCCAGAAACTAGCCCATGCAATAATTTTCTTCTGATCATGATTATCTGGGGAGAAAGAGATGAAGAAAATTACCTGCATTTCTTGATAAAGCATTAAAGGCAGAGGCAAGGCCTTGGTTTGGAAAAGCAAAACAAACAAAGTAAAACTATGTTCCTACTAGGTTTTGACATTTGCCTCACAATCTCGTCTGCAAAATCTGAAGCAATCATGTGCCTCTGCCACTCAAAGTTGAACCCCAATACTTTAGTGACTGGAAAGGTCTAACACTAGCCTTCACCCTTCATAAGGGTGTTGGACCTCATAATAAAAGATAAGTAGGCAAGAGAAAGGCATACGGATTTTTTCATCAAATTTTTGTGTGATAAAAAAGAATACCCCTTAGGCCACTGAGATGGCTCGGCAGGTAGGGGGACTTCCTTCCAAGTCCGTTCACGTCATCTCAATCCCTATACCCTACAGAGTGCCATGAAGGAATGATTCGCATAGGCTATCCTCTGACCTCCAGGCATACACGTTGTCATCTAGAAATGAGTATGAAAATTTGATCTACAAGAGAAATATGAAGGGCTCAGTACCCAGGAAAAAGTCTATTCATAAGCCTGGATTTTATGGTAAATGGACATGTGTAGAAAAAGTTGTTTTTACACAGGGCATGATGTAATTGTAAAAGACCAAGTGGGAGAAACCCCAGCAAAGCCTAGAGGACATTCCTCTTGGTCTCTCAGAGTCATTCTTTCCTATGTGGTAGGGCTTCTCTGGAATTGTCATAAACAAAGGAGGCAGATGGACAAAGCACTCATTCTTTTCTTTATGCCTTGCTACACAGAGGTCTTCTACTTTCTATGACCTGCCGTAGGTAAGAATTTTGGTTTCTGTGCTTCAGTCCAGGGTAGAACAGGGACACTGAGAAGCAGATGCCTTTAATTTTGTCAGACTTCATGTCTTCTGTAAGCCTGTTATTAGATACCTATGTATAGGTTTTCTTTGTCCGGTTGATGAACTCACTATTGTCTTCCATTTATAGGCTAACATTATGGAATATCTCTAACAACAAACTGTGTAGAAGCCTGCTTTGTCTGATGTAAATACACCCTCTTCGTTAGGGTTACTCTTTATGTGGTATATTTCATTCCTTTTACTTTCAACCCACTTCCCTTTGTGTTTAAACTGTGTTGCTTATTTAAAGCATACCAGTGAGCTTTCTTTTAACATAGCTTAAATATTTTTCAGAATCTTTGATTCCTGTTTTTCTTTCTCTAGACTAGTATCTTATTGTGGTTCCTCTAAAATTATGCTAAATTCTTAGTGTATGCCCTCTATTATATGAAGATATGAAAATGATGATGTAGTTGAATCTGATGGAAATTAACTTAATACATTGTATCCATGTGCTTTCTGCTAAAATCTTCTGGGAAATGGATAGACATAAATAATTCGATCCTCTTTTGTGTCTAATGGGAACACCATTTACCAAAAGCTAAACTTGGGAATCATTCAGACATAGACAAGCCAAGAACTGAAAAGCAACCAGCATCCAGGCTACATATACTTCTGTTATTTTAATACAGCCAATCCTTCCTTCCTTCCTTCTTTTCTTCCTTCCTCCTCCATTCTTTTCTTTCCTTTCCATTCCTCCTTCCTTCCTATTTCCCGCCTTCCCTCTTTCCTACTTCCCTACTTCCTATTTCATTTCTTTGTCCTTCCATTCCTCCTCCCTCCCCACTCTCTCTTCAAAGTACTCTCTCATCCTAGGGAGAGGAATTTCTCATCTCTGTTGTTCTTAACTTACAAATCAACAAAATATCGATCAGTCGTAATCACACCTGCTGCAATCCAAATACTTAGCAGACAGAGGCAGTAAAATTCTCAAGTTTGAACCTAGGCTGCCCTAGATAGTGAGTTTCAGGGTGGCCATGGCTGTGTCTCAAAAAGGGGAGAAAGGAAAAGAAAAGTGGAAAAAGGAATGGAGAGAGGGGGGGGGGAAGGAAGGGGGCATGTAACTTATCAATGACTAGGAAGATGTAATTATTATTTCTTTTTATTTTACGTACATAATGGTTTTTTGAACTTTGTTGGGCTATGAAGATGTCATACATACATTTGTCTTGAATTTGTGCATCCTCACAATGACTTTTCATAATGACCAACATGCAAAGAATGTTTTCCTAACTTCAAGCCCTGTCTCTTTCATTTTTGTCCATGACAATTTTATGTTCAACTGTTGTAACAATCTTGCTCTTCTGTTTTCATTACCTAATGTATTGCACTGTATTCAATCTAACATCAGTTAATATCTTGAGGATAATTTTGTGAGTATGACTCAGTGAAAACAAAATTGAGTAATTTTGTCTAAATGCTAAGTTGACATTTATTAGCTCTGGGAAAATAATAATAATTATAATGACTCAGCTCAGTCCTACAAGAAATATGTGTTAAATTGAAAAGATTCTTATATAATCAAAATGAAAATTGTTGTTAGAAGGAATATGAGTATGGAGATTCCTAATTCTCTTCATGTCTTATTTAGAAGAGATCATGTTACAGAATGAGCAGTTGAGTTACAGTTTATAATTCATTTGAAAAACTGCACAATACCCAGTTTGGGGGGGTTCTTTTTAAGATTTGTTTATTTATTGTTTATCTGAATACACTATAGATGTCTTCAGACACAACAGAGGATGGCATCAGACTCTATTATAGGTGGCTGTGAGCCACCATATGGTTGCTGGAAATTGAACTCAGGACCTCTGGAAGAGCAGTCAGTGTTCTTAACCGCTGAGCCATCTCCCCAGCCCCTTGTTTTTGGTTTTTAATGAAGAAGAGTTTATTGGAGCTTTTGGTGTCAGAGCATGATCATCAGTGCTAGGATCATGGAAGCAAGGTGGCACACATGGCACTGGAACAGTAGCTGAGAGCTTGCATTTTGAGATACAACCATGAGGAAGGGAGAGGGTGGAAGGAATGGAGAGAGAGAGAGAGATTGACTGAGAATGACACTGGCTTTTTGAAACTTGGAAGCCCACCCCCAGTGTCACACCTATGCTAAGAGTACAGCCTACATTTTTCTATACCTTCCAAAATCACCTGGCAAGGGGTAACACTCCCCCTGTCCCAGTGATCTGATCCTTCCTATATCAATCACTAATCAGAACTTATATAATTGCCTAAAAAAAAATCTAATGAAGTTACTTTCTCAATTGATATTCCTCCTCCAAAGTGATTTTAATTTGTACTTTGTACAAAAAATTTATGCTTTGACAAAAAACTGACCAAGACAGCATGTGTATAAGGGATTAATTTTATTGTTAATTGATGTAAGAAAACCCAGCCCACTATGGATGGAACTATTCCCTGGCAAGTAGTTCTGAGCTGAAAAGGAGAGAAAGAAAGAAAGAAAGAAAGAAAGAGAGAGAGAGAGAGAGAGAGAGAGAGAGAGAGAGAGAGAGAGAGAGAGGGAGGGAGGGAGGGAGGGAGGGAGGGAGGGAGGGAGGGAGAGAGAGAGAGAAAGAGGAGGGAGAGAGGGAGGGAGGGAGGGAGGAAGGGAGGGAGGGAGGGAGGGAGGGAGGGAGGGAAGAAGGAAGGAAGGAAGGAAGGAAGGAAGGAAGGAAGGAAGGAAGGAAGGAAGGAAGGAAACAAGCTAAGCATAAGACTGAACAAACCAGCAAAAAGCAATCGCCTTTATTTTCTTTCTAATATTCCTGCTTGAGTTCCTGTCCTGAATCCCATCAGTGATGGAATGTGACCAGGAAGTATAAAGCAAGTGAATATTTTCTTCCCTTAATTTGCTTTTAATCCTGTTGTTTGTCACAGCAACAGAAAAGAAATCTATACTGGTGTGAATGGTGATACTTCCTTAAGAAGCCTATGAAGTAGCTGAAGAGCCAAGATACACACATCTGAGTCTCTGAGTAATATAACAATAGTTGCCACCTGTTGAGAGCCAAGCATTGTTCAATGTTTTCTAGATACTGTCTTTCATCTGTGTATTACAACAGGATGCATTATCTTAAGTTAAATCTACATGTAGGTGTTAGTTATGATCCCGATGACACAGACAAGGGAGTTAAATTGACTGTAAGAGTAACATAGGTAATAATAGAGAAAACCAACACATCCTATCTTAGGCATGTAACTGATGTGAGCACAGGGATGGGCTGAGAGCACGGGAACCATGTCTAATGGTCATTGTTGCTCTCCGGAGTTGAAGTCTGAGATCTAGAACTTGTAGGCTGCCATGGCCATTGAAAAAATGAGCCAGACTTTTAAGCCAAAACTTGCGTAGAATTCATCATCAGCTTCCTTTGCCCCTGAAAAAGAAGAGTGATCAGAGCACCATGTGTAGATACCCATCTTAGTGTGCTTTCCAAACTAAGACCGTTCTGCAGGATTCAGTCAGTCCCTGCATATTTTCTGCCAGTTTCACCTCAATTTCTGAACACTTTGAGGGTTCTCTTATCGGGAATTATGGTGTAAATTAATCAAGAACATTATCCAAGTTTCCTCATAAACTCTGCTTAAACATCTGTTTAATATGCCCAACAGTTCTGACCATGGAGCAACAAAACACAGAAATCTGAGTCTTTAATGCTTCTGATCTTTTTTTTTTCTTAAGTGAGTGTCCTCAGTCCCATCATATCTGTGTATTTTGTTATGAGAGCTGCCTACATATAATCTACCAGCATGTATATAAAATATTTAACAGTGTGAAAACCAACAATTCAGGAAGCAGTGATTCTTTTTCAAGTTTCTCAATTCTTTGGCTATAGCAGATAGAGAAAACAAATAGCCTTTATTAGTGAAAGTCTATCTTTGGTCAGTGAGAGAGACAAAGCACTCATTCTTTCCTTTATGCCTTGCTACACAGAGGTCTTCTAATTTCTATGACCTGCTGTAGGCAAGAATTGTGGTTTCTGTGTTTCAATCCAGGGTAGGACAGGGACAAAACATTACAGAATGTTACAGTCTTGACTTCTTTTATCCAGTCAGATTCAAATAGGACAATTGCATCTGCCTCCATAATGATGAGAGTCTCCACTTAAAGCTACCTGTAAAAGATGAAGTTCTGATTTGGGAGTCCATACTTCATTTTATCTTTTTCCTTCACTATACAGGC
This sequence comes from Mus caroli, assembly GCF_978045245.1. Taxonomy (NCBI): domain Eukaryota; kingdom Metazoa; phylum Chordata; class Mammalia; order Rodentia; family Muridae; genus Mus; species Mus caroli. The sequence goes on along the minus strand of NW_028227275.1, from coordinate 27,356,574 downwards.
ATTTTTCAAGAAAATGATAAAGAAAGAAATACCAAACTAGTTTTTCTCTATTTGTATTCTTTATAAAAATTGTTATATTATGAGTAAGTGGCATAATTCAAAAAATAAAATCAAAGTATAATAGATGAAACAAAGTTAGATAGTATATTGATTGTGGGCTTTGCCTAGCTTTAACGCTATACGATATGATTATCAAGTAAATCAAACTGTGGTATGCACATGTCATCAAGTTATATAGTTTTATATATAATATAACTGTATATCAAGTTATATAGTTTTGATCAAATTATATAGTTGCATATAATATGAGTATATATAATATATGCATATATGATATATTTGGATATTTTGTAGAACACTATTATCCAGCATGGCATGGTCATTATTCTTTGCAAATTAGAGCAGCTTTGTTTCCCACAAGAGACCTTCATAAGACTGGGTCTCTAATGTCCCCTTGTGAAAGGAGAAAATAAGCAAAGTTTAGGGGTCAGGGTTTGGGGTTCATGGAGGGCTTAGAAGGTGGCACACAAGGGGTTAAAGAAAGCCCAGGAGGCTCTGCTTAAGTCATAGGGGGCTCTAGAGACCACATACAAGGAACTCATGAGGGGAGATGTATAGGCATGCATGAGAAGCACAAGTAGCTCAGGAGTCAATACACACAATGACGCAGAGAGATTCCAAACGACACAGAGAGATTCCACACGACCCTGAGAACAGGTGGTTAAGATTGCTGAGGAGAGACATGTTTGGTGGTGTAGCTGCTTAAAAATAGCCTTTTCCTGAAGACAAACTCCATATACACTCCTGCAAGAACCACAGGAATGAACTTAGGTTTATAACCTTGGTACTAAGCCATCTCACTGTCTCCCTGTGGGGTTCTAGTTTTAGTTTTTTAAGGACTCTCTGTACCAATATCACAGTGGCTTCATCAATAGACAGTCCCACTGAGTTTCCCTTTACCCTGAATCCTTGCCAGCATTTACTTTCATTTGTTTCCTCAGTGATAGCCATTTTGGCTCAGCTGGCAGGGAGCCCATATGTCATTTTGATTTTTTTTCCTAATAGCTAAGGATATTTAGCATCTTTCTATATATTTATTGGTTTCTTTTAGAGAATTGTCTGAAAATTCACTTCTTTCATTTATTGAATTAATTATTTGTGAGTGGTTGTTTAGTTTTTGAGTTCTTTATGTATTCTGATTGTTGGTTCCTTGTTGGATATACAGCAGACAGATATTTCCTCCCATTCTGTGGGCTTCCCTTCTTCTCTATTTCCTTGACTGTTTAGATGCTTTTAGTCTCATGTAATCTCTCTCATGTCTCCATATTTCCTGGGAGTCGAAGCTTTTTTTTTTTTTCAGAAAGTTCTTGCCAATTCCTGTATCTTGAAGTGTTTGCTTCTAGCAGTTTCAAACTTCAGGACTTACATTGAGGCCTTCAATCAACTTGAAAATGGCGTTTGTTTGTTTGTTTGTTTGTTTGTTTGTTTTACAAGGTAGGGTTTCTCTGTGTAGCAGTGGCTGTCCTGGAACTCACTCTGTAGACCAGGCTGACCTCGAACTCAGAAATCCACCTGCCTCTGCCTCCCATGTGCTGGGATTAAAGGCATGTGCCACCGTGAAATTGACTTTTAAACATATTTTATGGCTAATTAATTTGATTTCTCTTCATTAATAATTGATTTTGCTAACTTTTTAATTTATATATCATAAAAATATTTAATGCATGGTACACATATGCCTTATCCTTTTTTTAGTTCTATATTTTGTAAATAATATTACTGAGTGAAAAATTAAAATGTTTTTAAAAGCATAAAATATGTTGACAACCTTATTTTTTTAAAGATTTTTGTTAAGGCTTACTACTACATTCAGGAATATGGAAAAAATAGTACAATCTAATAGGGACAGAATTATAGCTCAGTGGTAGAGATGCATGTCTCAGGACTCCATAAAAGATAAAACAAAAACAATTTATATGATTCTTAAAAATAGTCAGGCGGATTCTGAGTTCGAGGCCAGCCTGGTCTACAAAGTGAGTTCCAGGACAGCCAGAGCTATACAGAGAAACCCTGTCTCGAAAAAAACCAAAAAAAAAAAAAAAAAAAAATAGTCAATGTTCTGTGAGCAACCACTTAGTCAATACATTTTTTTCTTCAACTGTACATCATTTCTTCTATCTAATTACCAACAGAAGACTCAATTTGTTTTTCTTATCCCTTTTCCTTCCTTCCCACCCTTGTTCCCTACTTTGTCCTTTTCTTATCTAAGGTCACCATTGAATGATTTTCGTGGAATGAATCCTTAATTGTGCACTGTATTGCTTGTGAAAAAAAACAGTCTAGAAGTTTGTGTTTCCACTTGTTTGCTCAGCAATGCTATAAAAATCGCCACGCCAATTTTTCCTTTTGCAAGATTTCTCCTTGACGACATTGCATTAATATTCCTTCCCTAGGCAGACTCCAAATGTGGTGGCTTTTAGCAACAACATGTTGTATGCTTCTTCCTGGACCCATAGATGGCTATAAGCAAGAAAGCATCACAAATCCTGAAGCCAATATGAATATTGTAAGTCATTCGCTGAGAAAAAAATAAGATAAGAAATTGGTCACATTTTCGGTATAATTTGTGTATCAAGAATTTCTCTAATGACTAAATTTGGGCATCCTCTTTTGGTCCTTCTCAAAACTAACTAATCTTAGAATTGAAAGCTTGAACCCACATTGGAGCAACAACCCTGGTGATCTGAGATCATATCTAGCTGTAGCTTTCTGAAGAGGAGGTTCAAGATTTATCTTGATAATTTCCTGCCACATATCCTTGAATTCTTTCTGGAGCTTTGTATAATCCACCTTCATGATTTTGTGAGCTACATCAGTGTACTTAGAGGGTTTAATAAGCCAGGTTTGGCTTATGTTTAAATAATTTCGTATCATCAGTGGATTTTTTGCTATATAGGAAAGGGCAGATGATACATGTCCACTCTGTGCATTTGTGATAGTGGATTAGTAAATAGAACAGTGGATGTACCATGACATACAGTCTGTCTTCAGAATCTAGGCTATTAACACTATTCTGAGTAACAGCATAATTCAAGCATGCACTCTGTGCCTCACATGAGCAAATGTGTAACCTTGTAATAATGGTATAGACTGTACAGCTAACCTTACTGTCTCATCAGTAAATCATTTACCTCTTCTAATGTATTATCTTGGATAAATTACTAATTTTCCTGATCTTCAGTATTCTCAATTCTAAAATATTTACAGTTCCATCATAAAGACTTCTTCACAGGATTGATGAAAGTAGAGCAAGCTTATATTCTACAACATTTGTTCTTGCTTCCATGCATGTCTGTGGACAGGGAAGATTCTGATGGCCTTCCAACTCATCATGTATTCTTTTATGCTTTTCTTTCCATCAAAAAGGCTGGCCTATAAAGACTATATCTAAAACTCCATCAGACGCTTCATATATGTGAAAGAGAAGCGTGAGTTACAGGGGTTTTTGTTTGTTTGCTTTTGTTTTGCAATTGTCCTTGCTCTATTCTTGTGAAGTTAACTTAGTCTTCTGTCTCCCCTGCTGTGGCCTTTTCCTTTCCTGGATTCTAATAATCACCTCCTTTTATATCCATTTGGAGCCAAATTTGTAGGAACTCACTTATTATTAGTAGCCACAATATACTTTCCAATTTCTTGTGGTTTCCCACATTAGTTAAGTATTTCTATTTCTTGTTGCCAAAACATCTTAAGAATAGACGACTGTGGTTGGTAACACTAAGCCCACAGGCATATTTAGACACTAGCCTAAAGATACTAAATTTGGAGTCCTTCCAACCATATGTTACCCCTTTGCATTCAGTCCCTTCCTGATACATTTTCTAATTTGTTATAATTTTCCTGCTATATGCTGTTGCCTAGTGCAGACGTTGGTGAAAGGACTATGTTGTAGCGTACACATAAAAAGCAAACTGAATTATAGGTATGTGTTTTTCAGAGTGAACTTATTTCTTACTGGGGCTATCCTTATGAAAAGCATGATGTTATAACAGAGGATGGTTACATCCTTGGGACTTACCGGATTCCTCATGGGAAAGGATGCTCAAGGAAAACAGGTATGATTTACTTTGCTTTGAAATAAAAAAATGCCTGAAATGGACTCGTCTAGATGTCCTGGCAACAGCAGGATGCCTTCGCTCAAGATAAATCATGGTCCTTTTATCAGAGAAGAAAATGTGTCTCCACCTCTATTTAATTTACACAACTCTTAAAAAGAAACTTTTTCCAGTTTTATATATACTGCCTATTTTGACTTTCCTTTTTTCCATGTCTTTGTCCCCCCTGCAGAAACAAAATACCAAAATGAAAGGAAATAAGTCCTCATCGCAATAGTTCCTCCATAGTTTAGAAACCCAAGAGTCACCCTTGATCTGCTCCTCTCACTGACATCCTAAATGCGGCCAGTCCTCAAAAATTTTCAGTTTGCCTTCCAAATCTACCAATCCTGAACATTTTTCTTAGCTTTAATGATATTCAAATTCAAATAAATTAGATTTTAATTTATTTTTACATGAATATTTTGCCTGTGTATATGCCCATACACCATGTGTGTGTCTGCTGCTTCTAGAGGCCAGAAGATGGTGTCAGATTCCCTGATCCCAGTGTTACACATGTTTGTGATCTGCCTTTGTACATGCTGGGAATCCAATCCTGAGTCCTCTGCAAAAGCAACCAGTTCTCTAAATCTGAAATGTCTCTGCAGCCTCCAATAAGATGCTTCTTAAGAAATAAAATAATATGAATGAAAGTAGTAGTAGAGTTAACATTTATTTTGCTGTAAAGTCTTTTACATTTTATTTTTAATTGAATTCTTAAACCTTCCCTATGAGAGAGCATTTGCTCGTATTTATCACTATATAAATAAACAGGAAGTATGTATATACATACATAGGAAGATAGATTTTTGAACCAGAAAAATCTGGCTCTAATAAACCCCTACATGACCCTACATGACATAATACATTATACATAATCTTCTCCTTATAAATGAAGAAAATAGGGCATAATTGTGTGTCCCAGGTAAAGAGTCTGTAAAAGACCAGATCCCTAAAAGACCAGGCTTACCCGGCACAAAATCTAATCTTTTAACTTTGCTTATGTGAGTATATGTCAGAAAGCAGAGTTTGCAAGAAGGCTGAGGAGATCAGGAAGGAAACCCTTGCTGTCTGTGTTTTCCAGCTCCGAAGGCAGTTGTGTATCTGCAGCATGGCTTAATTGCATCTGCCAATAACTGGATTTGCAACCTGCCCAACAACAGCTTGGCTTTCCTTCTGGCCGATAGTGGTTATGACGTGTGGTTGGGGAACAGCCGAGGAAACACCTGGTCCAGAAAGCACCTGAGACTGTCACCTAAATCACCGCAATATTGGGCCTTCAGGTAAGAGAACCTTGTTCTTGACTCACTTACAAGCATAAATTCTTGCTGGTTTTCCTTCGCTGGCCAAATGCACCTGATAGAAATCTGCAAGAAGCAAACTAGAATTTCCTCCCGCTTCTAGGCTTTCCTCCATCTCATCTAGTTACTGCTTGTTTTTAAAGCCTTGTTTCCTTCCTGGTGTGACTGACTGGGGTGAGGTGGGGTGGAGTCAAAGCTTGTATCTGTCTGTTCGGATTAAAATGTGTCTAAGTAGCAGAGAGTTTTTCCTGAAGCCTGACTCGCTTAGTCACAGGGGTGAGGCTTGCCCTTCCTCGGAGCTAAGAACACGCCACTGGGATCACTAAGGCCACTGGCTTCATTGCCTCGTTTCTGTGTTCTTTCTGGAACTCAAGTAATATTTCCTAAATATCTGGGATAAATGGAACATGACTGAGCCATATAGAAAAATTATCAGTAGGCTTTCCATCAGAGCCTTTTTTTTTTATTCCAGTTCCCCGACAGGGAAGAAAGCAACATGGGAAGCTGTTCAGACACACAATGTTGTCACTCTCCCTTACATAGAGTCAAACCCGAGTATCAATGCCTGCAAGGGCTGTTTGCAAACACTGCAGGTCCAACAACCACAGATCCTCATTTCTAATTTTACCATTCCTTTTTTTCCCCCGGCAGCTGGGACGAGATGGCGAAATATGATCTTCCAGCTACAGTCAATCTGATCTTAGAGAAAAGTGGACAAAAGCAACTCTTCTATGTGGGCCACTCGCAGGGCACCACAATAGGTGTGTAGGGGCTGGATGAAATCGGACAATGTCGAGTGTTGTTTATGGAAAGGATCAGGTGGTTAGTTGGTTGGTTGGTTGGTTGGTTGGTTGGTTGGTTGGTTGATTGATTGGTTTTCTGTATAGTCTTTAGTTTCAAGACTTTGAAAAACTATTTTCTCTAGTTATGTTCTAAAGAGTAAATAAGGCAAGAATGACTATGAGAAAGCCGTCCCCAACACTGAATTTGGAGGTTGATAGAACTTAGTTTTTGTTCTCAGGAAACACTGAGACCCCAGGTTATTTTCTGAGGAAACAAAGATAAACATTTTCCCCTTGAATTTCTCACATCAAGAGAAGGACACTGGGGCTAGAGAAATAGATGGCTCAGAGGTTAGTAGCACTGACTGCTCGTCCAAAAAGTACAATTCCCAGAAACTACATTGGGACTCATAATCATCTATAATAAAGTCTGGTGCCCTCTTCTGGTTTGCAGGCATACATACATGTAGAATAATATAAACTGATAAATAAATCTTAAAAAAAAAAAGAGGACATTGAAGCAAAACCATGGAATTATGAAACTGATTATATGCTACAATCAGTGAGGGTTTTCTTTTTTAAAATTAATTTTACTGTATATTTTCTTTATCTATATTTCAAATGTTATCCCCTTTCCCAGTCCCCCCCACACACACACCAGAAACCTTCTCTTCCATCACCCCTCCCCCTCCTTCTATGAGGGTGTTCCCCCATACACCCGCATATCCCTGCCCTCACAATCCCCTACACTGGGGCATCAAGCCTTTACAGGATTGGATTTGCAATGACAAGATAATTGGAAGTCTGTGTGAACTAACGTCTTTTTTCCCTGCAGCGTTCATAGCATTCTCTACGAATCCAGAGCTGGCTAAAAAAATTAGGCTGTTTTTCGCACTAGCTCCAGTGGTCACAGTAAAATACACTCGAAGCCCAATGAAAAAATTAACCACCCTTTCCAGGAAAGCTGTCAAGGTATGTGAATTCCTCTAAAGCGGGAGAAACTGTAAATCCCCCTGTTTCCATAGATACCAAGAGAATCCTTGGCATCTTTAAAACTGTTAGGGATGTAAATTGATGATCAAGCTTCCATGGAGGTTTGCTGATGATCTTATCAGTGAGCTCAGAGAACTTGACCTGATGCCTGCTGCTCTAGGGTCTTTATCTCTGTCTACAGAACATCTCTCTAGTATCACCTCCCAATCACAGCTAAAGTGAGATCTGACTTGGTATTTCTGAGGAATCCTATTCCAGTTCCAACTTCAGTTCCCTTTTCCCACATATTTAGTACCTGTCATCTGCAGTACTTTGATAAAGGGTTTTCTGAGTGGAGTGAAATAGCTTCCTGTGGTTTTGAGATGTATTTTGCTGCTGATGGCTAAGCATTTTTTACACACACTTGAAGATTGCTTATGTAACTTCTTTTGAGAAACATCTATTTAATTCTATCCCCCATTTAATTGGATTTTTATGTCACTAAACTGAATCCCTGGCATATTTTGAATGTCAACCACATCAGATTTTGCAAATATTCTCTCCCTTTCCGTGTGGCCATTTGTTGCTTCCTCTGCTATTCAGAAGCCTCCAAGTTTTATAAAATCCTATTTGACTACTTTTGATTTTGTTTCTGTATTAGTCAGGGTTTTACTGCTGTGAACAGACACCATGACCAAGGCAACTCTGGCTACAGGTTCAGCGGTTCAGTTCATTATCATCAAGGCAGAAGCATGGCAGCATCCAGACAAATGTGGGGCTGGAGGGGCTGAAAGGTCTACATCTTCATCCAAAAGCAGACAGAAGAAGACTCCAAATAGTGCCACTCCCTGGGCCAAGCATATTCAAACCACCATAGTTTCCAATGATGTGAGGAATCTTATTTTTAAATCCCTTGTTAATTCTAACTTCCCAAAACAAGTTTCCTACACTTTCTTCTGAGAGTTTTGGGGTTTGCATGAAAACTTTATCTTTTTTCAGTTTATTTTTCTGTACAGTAAGAGGAATAGCTTCAGTTCCTGCTCATGCACATCCAGTCTTTGCATCAAGATGTATTGAAGAGACCAGTCTTTCCCAGTAGGTGTTTCTAGGTCACATGGCTATCACATGTGGCATTATTTCTAGTTTCTCCAGATTCTCTTCCATTGGCCTGTGTGTTTGCTATGTCAATGCCATGCCATTGCTATCCATGTAGCTTTCTGATTTTGTATCACAAAATCAGGTAGTATGTCTCCAACTTCTTCTTCTCTCAATATTGTTCTAGATGTTTAACTGTAGATCGTGTCTCTAGCTGCATATGTATCAGAAGATGGCCTAGTGGGCCATCAGTGGAAAAAGAGGCCCATTGGTCTTGCAAACTTTATATGCCTCAGTACGGAGGAACACCAGGGCCAAGAAGTGGGAGTCGGGGGGAGGGGAGTGAGGGGGAGGGTATGGGGGACTTTTGGGATAGCATTGGAAATGTAAATGAAGAAAATACCTAATTAAAGAAAAAAGAATGTTAGGATGTTTTTCTTATTTTATGAAGATAGGATGGTTAGTGTGATAGCAATTACATTTTAATTATTTTTGATAGGGTCTTTTAATACATTCAAAGGGCATGTCTAGTTTTTATGTCCTCTTTGTTTTTATCCACTTTACACTTCTCATTATAGAAAGATTTTCCTGTTAGTTAGTATATTCTAAGGTATTTTTTTTTTATTTTTTGTGGTTATCCTAAATGAGAATGCTTTCTTTATTTCCTTTTTAGAATAATTTTCTATTGGAATGTAGAAAAGGTACTGAAGTACACATATTGATTTTATGTTGGATTCATTTATTAGTACTAATAGTTTTTCTCTTTTTTTTAAAGTCTGGACTTTATCCCCCTTCTGGTCCACCCTCTGACTGTTTCACATCCCACACTTCCCCCCACCACCACCTCCACCCACCCCACCCCACCAGACCGCCCCATTCCCTGGGGCTCCATGTCTCTCAAGGGTTAGGTGCATCTTCTCTGACTGAGTCCAGACCTGGCAGTCCTCTGCTGCATATGCGTGCAGGGCCTTATATCAACTGGTGTATGATGCCTGGTTGTGGCTCAGTGTCTGAGAGATCCCAGGGGTCCAGGTTAGTTGAGACTGCTAGTCTTCCTCTAGGGTGGCCCACCTCCTCAGCTTCTTCCAGCTTTTCCCTATTTCAACCACATGGCTCACCAGGTTCTGTCCATTGATTGGGTGTCAATATCTGCATCTGACATAGTTTTGCGGTAGTCTGTGATATTTTTATATGTATGATCATATCATATGCAAATAATGACAAGTTGAATTTCCTCTTTCAAAACTGTAGAAATGATCAGGTGTGATAGATAGTGCATGTCTATAACCTCAGAAGTCTGGAGTGTGAGGCAGGGGGATGGTAAGTTTAAGGCCAACCTTGACTACAGAATGAATTTGAGTTCAGGTGGATCAATGTATTAAATATACTTTCTCAATAAATAGAGATGGATAGTAAATAGATAAATGATGCTCTTTGTTTCTTTGTCATGCTTTATTGCTCTATTGAGGACTTTCACTCCTGGTTTATATATCGTGATGACAGTGGACAATCATCTTGTTTCTGATCCTAGAGAGCTTGCAGGTTTCCTCATTTGTGATGCTGCTAGCTGTGGGGTCAATATGTCTGGATTTGATTATGTTGGACATATATCTCTCCCACACTAATTTATTTATAGTTTTTATCATCAAAGAATGTTCAAGTGTATTCAAAAAGTACTGGATCTATTGAGGTGATAACATGATTTTGTAATTTATTATTGGAAGGGGATATATGACATAAAGTAGATGTGGGTTGTTTTGTGGACAACTTTGTGGAGTTGGTTATCCTCTTCCAACATGACATGTGTTCCAGGGATCAAATTCAGATCACCAGGCTTAAACAAGTGCCCTTATGTGCTGAGACATCTCACCAGAACAATAATATGTTTGCTTGGTGTTTTATTTTCTGTTGTTGTTATTGCTGCTGCTGCTTCTGCTGTTTTTCATTCTGCTGGTCAGTCATAGCATGCTTTTTCATTTGCACATTGACTCTTGCTAATTTTGACAAATGTTAGTTGATTGGAATAAATTCTGTTTTCCATGTGATATATTTAATTTACTAGGTTTTGTATTAGGCATATTTCCATCCTTTCATTAGAGATTAGGTATCTGTAATTTTCTGAATTTGTTGTTTCCGTGTCTGAATTTGGAAGAACTCCTTCTTTTTCAATTTGAATGCTTTTAGAAAATTTGGTATTAACTCTTCTATAGATGCATGGAAGAATTCAACAATGATACCACTGTCCATAAGCTTTTCTTTGATGAAAGACTATTCTTTATCAGTTCATTATTATTATTTTTTAATCCATTCAGGTGTCTGTTCATTGTCCTCTATTGGCTAGGCATATGCATCAGTAAACTCACTCATTTCTTCTAGGGTGTAAGTGTTGGACATATAGCTATTTGTAGTTGTTGGTGCTGGGAAACAAACATGGAAAGAGCAGTATGTGCTCATAAGCACTGAGCCATCTCTCCAGACCATGAGTTTTAATTTGTAAAGACTCATAGAGGTTTTACTTGTACCTACCATATGATCTGTTCTGGAAAATGTTCTGTGTACTGACTTCTCACTGTCAGCACTTGTTCTTGGAATTGCTCCATTTTTCTTATTAAATTTAATTCAATCCACTTGAGGACAGGTCTAAGGACTAGAGTCGTATAGAATTGGGCTCTTGTTGTGTATCTGTCTTGTGCATTTGTGACTGTCAGTAAGCGATTCAATCTTCCTAAAGTGTGCTTTTCAAATTTATATAGAATTTTCCACACTGTGATATTCACTGAGATAATATGGGTAAGCATCATTCCTGGTCAATAACATGAGCAACACATATTGCATCTGACTTTTAATATATTAATCAAGCTTATTTTAGAGTTCAGTGCAGAACACTTGGCCTTGGTTTACTGTTGTGCCCTTCCACTCTCTACCCTGCCTCTGGGCATTTATTTCTTTGTATTGTTGCCTCTCTATTTTCTTTTGAATCGGCAGTTTACACTGAACCTTTTCTCTTTTAACTTTCTCTGCTTTATTTAATTGTTGTTATTTTTGATTCCTAGAAATAAAAGCTTGGGACTCAGATAAGCAAAGCCGACTTTCTCAAATCATTCTGTAAATGAGTGCTAGAGCTAAACTTCTGTATGATTGTTATTGGGCAACTAAAAGAAAGTGATGGTTTTGATTATATGCAATGGTTTCTTTGCTGTTTGGATGCTAGTGGTGCTTTGTTTGGGCCTGTCTAGCTTGAAAGTTGCTATACAAACCAGGTTCTGATTTGTGGCAATTCTCCTGCCTCTGCCTCCAAGGTGCAGATATCATAGGCATACTTTATCAAATATAGCTTCATAACTTTTTCAATGTTGGTCAGAAAAACCTAGACCTAGATCCTTGTCTATCTGAGTAGACCACTGGAGGAGTAATGCAACCAATGTTTTGTTAGGCAAGTCATATGTTCACATTAATACAGTGTGTAGCGTTTGTCAAGCTGGTGTAGTCATTGAATGACATATAGAAGCATCACATCTGTTTTGCCCACAGCCACAATATTGAGTTGTGGGTTTTTTTTGGGGGGGGTTGTTTGTTTGTTTGTTTGTTTTGGTTTTTTGTTTTTGTTTTTGTTTTTCAACAAAACAAAAATGGCTCAATTCTCTCAAAGGTGCGAAGATTCTTACAGGAACCTGTGTACCTATTGCCACGTCATAAATATGCTCTCTTTAGGATCAAGCTGATTGCTTGTGCACAGTAATGTGTCCTTCTTTAAATGAGTCCTGGGATTCTGCAATTTTATACTAAACTCTCCTTTAAGTCTGGATGAAGGGGTAATTCTTTGTCTTTGTACCCAAGTACATACATGCATAGTGATGGCCATAGGAGTGGAGTAAAGACAAAACTCGCACAGTTTCTCCCTGCATTTGGGAAAGCTGAACAAAGACCAAGGGCCTGTGAGGTAAATATGGCCTCTTTCTTCATGTATTTTTGTAGCTGACTACATAAACATACTGGCTATTTCATGTCATGTGCATTTTCCAATGTATGGACAGAAATAGTATTGATAAACAGAAAATAAAAGCATGAAGTTAATCAGATTAGCTATGCTTTGTAGTTGAATTACTTATTCCTGTGGGAATTCATATTTTCACACATTGAACACTGAATAGGTGTCAGTATTATTTTAAAACATAAATTCACAGTGTAAATATATGCTGCCATGATTATTAAATTACGGTAGGGACAGTTACACAGACTTACAGTTTGGTGAGTAGGACAAAATGAAAAACAGAACAGAATGAATTAGATGACTTTTGCAATGGCCTATTATCGTCTTCTGACCTGTGGAATTGAGAAGTTTGAACTTAATAGAATATCATTCTTCCCCGACATTACTCTCTTCTTCTTCCTACTCCTCTCCCATCTTGTTACACTTTCTCTCTCCTCTCCTCCTCCCTACCACCTATGTCTCTTTCTCCTTTTCTCTGTTTTCTTCATCGTTGATAGAAAAACTATATTAATAAGATCAGGGTGTCTCATATATATTTTTTTTTCATAGACTAGTAAATGTTTTTTAAAAAGCAGGAATTTCTATAATACAAAACATTTTCAAACTCAGAACTGAAGTAAATTATATCACATAGAAATTTACTGGCTCTTACCAAAGAAAGGATAAAAACTTATAGTGCATTATTGTGATAAGAGTAAACATGCATTATTCTTATTCAGTTGCTGTTGTAATAGTCAGTTAATAGAGGGTTGAAAAAAAATCTGTCACAGTTTTTATAGTAACTAGTTGTTTCTAAAATTTTTAAGAAATAAAATTGATCTTTCATTTTCCCTATAACTTGTTACCCTAATAATATGAAATTCACTCTGATGAAATGAAAGCAAGATTTGACTGATATACATGGGCTATGCATGGGAATTCAATATTTTCTTGTGTTGTGATGTGATAGATTTTTAGCTTCAACATATTTGTGTCCTTGCCTGAAATTTCACCAGTAGTGTTGCAGTGCTTAGGGTGAAGCTTTTATTTCTGGGAAAGCATTCAAGACCGTGAGAGGAAACCCTGACTGCCTGTTTCAGTTGCCATTTAGGACACTAGCTGTTGTTCTGAAACTAATTGCTAGCTTCTAAGAACTTAAGTAGCTAGTCTTCAAATATAAGTGATCACCTTCACAATGGTTCTGTTTAGGAGGTGCCCATTCTCCTCTATTTTATAGTTACAAAAATGTAGACAAACAGCAACTAAATTCTTCTCAAGTTATATGGAGAGTCTAAAACCATGTAGAAATGTTTTACCAATCTCTGTGCAGCCTATTCTCTAAGGGAGCATGCCCAAAGCATCCCAATGAATGAGTCTTATGAAAAGTTTCATGGGAGTTAGGAGTATTACAAAGATAAAACTTCACAAGCCTTGTGGTTTCACACAGGATCAGTACTGTTACTGCCCGTGCAATCCTTGCCTGGATGGACAAACGTTCTCTGCTCCCGACATCCATTACCTATGACAGTTAGTGATGTTCTACACCCATCTTTCAGGTATTGTTTGGTGACAAAATGTTCTCCACTCACACGTGGTTTGAACAATTCATTGCTACCAAAGTGTGCAACCGGAAGTTATTCCATCAGATATGCAGCAACTTCCTGTTCTCTCTAAGTGGATTTGATCCCCAAAACTTAAACATGGTAGGTATAAGTAATCACTTCCTGAAAAACAAAGATTTTGTTGCAAGGGGGTTGAGAGTTCACTTTGGATTTTGTGTAAATCACATTAGATGGCTTCTGTTTTGTCTTTTGAAATGTAATTAATGACTTCATAACTTCAGTCAGGGTTGAGAGTTGACTATCATATATAAAAACAACTGGAGAAATGGCTTGTTCACATAGCTTCAATTTTTTTGCTGTGGCTAAAAATATATCAATAAAAAAATCTCATTATTTTCATTAGAATTATGATTATTTTTTATAGTTTTATACTTCACTATCTTTTTTCCATTTTATTAGGTATTTAGCTCATTTACATTTCCAATGCTATACCAAAAGTCCCCCATACCCACCCCCCCACTCCCCTACCCACCCACTCCCCCTTTTTGGCCCTGGCGTTCCCCTGTACTGGGGCATGAATTATGATTATTTTAGACCTACTAAAGTGGAATCTCGGGGAGTGGTTCTAGACTCTGCAATTTGTTTTTATTTTAAATAAATATCCCACATCCATGAGCAATTTGGAAATGCTTATCTTATGAATCACCCCTCCACTAACTGAAAGAGATAGATTTGTCTTTCCAGTAATAGTTACAAACTTAGCATTAAGGGTCCTGAGTTGGGTGGTTACTTTTCTTTTCTTGTAAAATAACCGGTCTCCTTTCCTTTCAAAATATAAGTAGCTAACTTGACAGGCAAAGAAGGGAAACTTCAGAAGTTACTCCTCACATCCCAGCTAGACACGGACTGTTTGAAACCAGAGGTAGCACACAGCAAACAATGGTCTCCATCCATCTCAGAGCTTTGGCCAGGAGCCTGCTCTCCCTCCATTTTGTAGATAAGAGATTCTCTCTAAATTGCCAAGGCTGGCCTTGAACTCACTATGTAACCCAATTTATTATACTTCTGTCTCTGCCTCCTGAGTATTTGGAATTGCAGGGCTGATGGCCAGGCTCCAGGCTTTTTATAAAAGCCTTGTTTTATGCAAAGCATAGCCACTGCCTTTCCATATTCTCAAGTCAGTTCTTTAGTGAAACTGTGCTTGCTAATCAGGGAGATGTAAGAATGTCATGCGGATGAAAACATGCCGCATAGGCTGAGCTAAGCAAGTTGACCCAAGTGTCTGATAAAGACATAATAAAGCAACACCCTTGACTATAGAGGCCCTCTTTGGCCAAATCCCTTTTTTGACTGTCAGCTAAGGACTAAATTATAGAATGTTATAACATCAGGATGATCAGAGCGACACATAACCAGCAATGCAGCTTTTGTGGAACTTCATGTCTGAGTGGCCTCAAGATGAGAAATGATCTCTTTACAGAGTCGCTTGGATGTTTATCTGTCACAGAGTCCTGCAGGAACATCTGTTCAGAACATGCTGCACTGGGCCCAGGTACATGTTCTTGTGTCTTGTGTTTTCTCTCTCTCTCTCTCTCTCTCTCTCTCTCTCTCTCTCTCTCTCTCTCTCTCTCTCTCTCTCTCCATATCCAAATACCTACAAGACCATTGAGGTATAGTTCCAGAGAGCTCCATGTAGGTTGTATATGTACCTACCTAGCCTGGTGATGCTTCTAGAATCCACACCAACTCCTCCTTTTGGTTACCTTTGCTCCCAATCTATTCTCCTTGTCTTCAGTGTCTGGGTTTAGAGCCTGATTTCCACATATTCTGACTGAGTTCCTGTCCTTAGGTTCCTCACTTAGCCTGTTTGGGGAAGGCTTTTATTTCTTCTTCTGGGAAATCATTAGGTTTGATACAACTTTATGTAAGTCAATACAACCTATTCCAGAAAGACCTGTTCATCGTCCAGTTAGCCCATGGGGTGTTTCAGAGTACAGAAAGAATTATTTTTTCTGAATAAAGGAAATTCTATGGAGGTATTAAAATAGATGAATGGCTTGTGGGTTTGCTCTCAGTTACAATTTCATTTGATAAGATTACTCAATAGCAGGTAAGTTCAAGATAAATTGTGTTCAATTATGTTGCATAACTTTCTGAGACAAGATGTGTATGAGTGCATATTAATTCTTTATGTAATACTGTTTTTATCAGTAATTTTTATTCTCTATCAATAATTTCAGTCCCACCCTTTTAAAGAATTGAACAAAATTAGCATAATCCCATCAATCTGTGTATGAGAGGAAATGAGAGAGTAATTTGCATTTTAACATATATACTAATATCTTATGACCCATTTTGAAGGTGAAAATGGGAATCAGTTACAAATAGTGTGAAAAACACTGGGGATTTCTGCAAAGTTTGTGGAGATCGATTTTGTGTTCCTATTAGTGAATGCTGGTTTAAGCATGGAACCAACTACTGTTGAGGACATGGGAACAATCTAGAGTGGTCCTATCTTCCTAGGAAAATCAAATTCAAGTTCACAGCCAAGGTGTAAAGGTAGGCATTCCCACTGTTTCTAAAGCTTAGCTCACAGATCTTACTCACAGCACGACACAAGGCTTGGTCCTGCTCAGAAGTGGCAAGCAGTCAACACTTGCTGAATATTCTCCTAATAGTGACAAACACATTTAATAAAATGGAATGCATGCATAATAGCACAAAGGCACTTGCTGGTAGATAGTAAAGTGGCAGGTTGTGGAATGATAGACATACTCATTTTTAGTGCTGGAAATTGTGGCCAAATTTTCTATAAACGTGCAGATATAAATTCCTGAAATCTAGTGTGTAATGTAGCATTTGTTAGTATTGTTATCTGCAGCTTTTCATTCAAAAGATATACGTGGGACAGGACATAAAAGGTTCTATAGGTTCCATGAAGCAGGATCTACTTTTATTGTTTGATTAATGTTCTCATGAACGGGCATAATATCCACTTTCTCTGTGTTTTTCTTGCTCGCTAAGTTTAAATGTACATTGTTTTCTTATGTCATTTTAATGTGTAGTTTTTTAATCTTAGGCTGTCAATTCTGGCCAACTCCAAGCTTTTGACTGGGGCAATCCTGACCAGAACATGATGCACTTCAACCAGGTAAATTATGCTAATGCTGATCACAGCCAGTGGCATGCTGCAATGAACCCAGGAGAACAGCCTCCACTAGAATATTTACGTGCTAATCCCCGTTGGCTTTGACGGTCATTACTCATTGCTGCTGGCACATGGTGCTTCTTGGGTTTTACCCTGAGCTGAGTCATTGTTTCTAATCCTCACAATGGCCACTTGAGGTAAATTCTATTGCTTTCATTTTACTAGCGGCTTAAGGAAGTACATTGCCAAATAGCTAGACAGTGGCCCACGGATTTCTGGATCTCAAATGTATTTCTCTATTTTTCTTTCACTACTCATTCCTTTACAGGAAAACAAAACAACACAAGTACCCTCAATACTTCACTAACACTGTTTTTTTTTTATATAATCTTTTTTTTTAATATTTTTTTATTACGTATTTTCCTCAATTACATTTCCAATGCTATCCCAAAAGTCCCTCATACCCTCCCCCCCTCCCCTATCCACCCATTCCCATTTTTTTTGGCCCTGGCGTTCCCCTGTACTGGGGAATATAAAGTTTGCAAATCCAATGGGCCTCTCTTTCCAGTGATGGCCGACTAGGCCATCTTTTGATACATATGCAGCTAGAGTCAAGAGCTCTGGGGTACTGGTTAGTTCATATTGTTGTTCCACCTATAGGGTTGCAGATCCCTTTAGCTCCTTGGGTATTTTCTCTAGCTCCTCCATTGGGGGCCCTGTGATCCATCCATTAGCTGACTGCGAGCTTCCACTTATGTTTTTGCTAGGTCCCGGCGTAGTCTCACTAGAGACTGCTATGCATACACTAGCAAGATTGTGCTGATAGGACCCTGATATAGCAGTCACTAACACTGTTTTAAAGACAGGACTTAAAAACATGAAGCCCATTTATCTAATAAAATTACCACTGTTCGTTGATTACTTTTAAAAACTCAATGTATGTGTTTAAGATGAATCAGGCAGAAAATGCCATCTTTTAAGGAGAACTGGCTCTACCAAATGGGTAATGTAATATTAAGATATTTCTTGACAGCCGGGCAGTGGTGGCGCATGCCTTTAATCCCAGCACTTGGGAGGCAGAGGCAGGCAGATTTCTGAGTTAGAGGCCAGCCTGATCTACAGAGTTCCAGGACAGCCAGGACTGCACAGAGAAACCCTGTCTTGAAAAAACAAACAAACAAAAAACAAAAAAAAAGATACTTCTTGACATCATCTATTAAAATGATGAATTTTGTGAATATCTTACACTAAAAACTGTACATGCTCTTGGTTCCTGTTACTTTTTCCTAACTTTGTTGGGCAACATAATCATTATTCTGACTGCCTGATGGCCAACTGAGTTAAAGCATACAACATTGGCATCGTCTATTCAAACCTGCAAAGAATAAAGAGTACAAATAGGGAAATTAATATTTTTGGTGTTTTGAAAAGTCTGGCTGTCCTCTAAAACTGCTATAGTGTAATCTGCACGGGTTTGGTGCAGCAAACACACTTTATGGCACGCTATGATGTTCTTCCCTGTTAATGTCTGCCTTTCTTGTTCCACCAAGTTTAGGGTTTCTTTAGGAAGAGCATTGTAGATGCTGGCCTCATCTTATGAACTAGAAGTCTTGGATAAAAGTGAGGTCAGAACTATGAAGTTCATCTTTGTCTTTACAGATGGAAGGAAAATCACTCACCCATGGTGAGTGAAGTTCAGATATGGTCCCTTGCTTGGAACTGTTGGTGGAAACTCAAACAGAAGATGAGCTCTGCATATTTAGAAGGCCTTAATTACAACTACAATTAATAACACCATAAATTATATCGATTTAATTACTGACATAAATCACTAGGGATTCTACAAGGAAGAAGTGATGATGGAAGAAGCTAAGGAAGGGTGATGTCTAAATAATTGAGGATTTCTCACTGTCAACTTAAAAATAAACTAAGAAGTCCTGGCAAAAGTTGCCAGATACCATTTAAAGCAGAAATTTAATATTTATTTTTGATTTGCCATCTTCTCAATGCCTAAGTTCTTAGCAGAGTTACAGTGTCACTGGAGGAATGGAATCCCAGCTTCAGGGAAGTCAGACTGACTTTGATTCTGAAAGCTTGCCTGTGACTGTTGATGCTTTCATGTTGCTTTGGTTTTCTTCAGTCTTTGTTGAGCTCTATTTTGGCAGATAAGTATTTGTCCTTTGTATGTTGCTACAAAGAAAACCACAATCAGAAAAAAAAAAAAAAAAAAAAAAAACAAGTCCATTCTTTCTCTAGTTACACTTTACATGTGGAATACTGTGCCAGGCTTTCTGGATCACCCCACACTCCCTCCTCACTTCCTGTTGTACTCTAGGCGTGCTAATCTACACTCACTTCCTTCTCTACCTTCTGTGTTGCTCTCTCAGAACTGCTAATTTCCCTTTGCTACTTTCCAAGACCTCCCACTAATAGATGATAGGGATTATATACTTTTATATTTGAAAGCACAGACTCCCACACTCCCTCCCATCAACAAAAGTAACATTCCACAAGGCTCTATCAGTGAGCTCTGCCTCAGTACCACTTTTGAAGAGAACTTAAGACACACATTCTCCTTGTCATGATCATCCCCAAGCAGAATTCCACTGTGCTGAAGGAGCTTCTGTGAGTCCTTGAGGGTCTTTGCTCTTGTCCAGGTTACCTCAGTGCTAGAAGTAGTATGTTCATGGTAAAGGTCACATGAAAACTGGACTGTAGTGACGGTTCTTTTTCTGGCTTGAAGATAGCTGTCTTCTTAATGGGTGCTCATGTGGTCTTTACTCTGTGTGTGTTCCTGGAAATGAAAGAAGAGGAGGGCACAGGGGAGAAGAAGGAAGGTTATGAGGGAGGGAGTGGTGGGGGAGGGAGGAGGATATTTTTTATGACCAACTATTCTGTAGAGTTAGAAGAAGAGAAATGTTTGAAACATTTAACCTTAATTATGCTTACATTGGAGATTAGTTATTCAAATTTTGAATTGAAGGAGAAAAAACTTCATTCTACAGTGTGGATAATCAGAAACTATTTACAGTAGTCAATTATTCATTTGCAAGTAGCAGAAACTAAATCCCTTTGAGGGGAAAAAAAAAACTCTGATTTTCTACCAAATCATCAGATTTTCTCCATTCTCTGTCTTTGAAGCTCACTCTCAGTTTTGCTCAGAGACAATTTCCATTCATTGGCTCCTTCCAAAATAGTGCTCAAATGATGGCTTTATCTCAACACAGCTCTTGACATTTCACAACCAAAGGAAAAGTCATATTTTTTGCATAGCCAGAGCACAGTGTGGCAGAAAATTGTCTGGGTCAGTTTTATAGCTGTGCCCAGATGCTACTGAGTCACTATGGTGGGTCTTCTGGCCCCAGAAGGACCAAATGGGTTACTTGGCCATTTAGAACAAGGTGTGTACTAGATCATTAAAATGAGGAATGTGTAAGGGAAAGCGTGCTGTGTGTTTAGTCCTGTACCACACTATTTCTGTGTTCAGATCGATCCTTTTAAATATACTTCAAGTGTTTGCTTTAATGTGTTGGTGTAAGTGCTCTCTGAAAAGCCTGCTGATGCACAAGTGTCAAAAGAGCCACTGAGCCCAGATTTCTGCATATGAGAGAGATGTTTATCTTGAAATGTGCACACTCTCAGGTCAAGTTCTATCAGAAAGAGAAACCCCTGATTTAGTGAGAAACCCTCTTCCTCAAGTATCTGCCCCAAAGTCCAAGTCAGGAGTATAAAGGTTATTCTTTATTTTCATAATGCATCACTGCATAAACACGCTTCCTTTGATTCCTGGCTATATCATGATGTGGGGGGCTTTCCTCTGCTGGATGCTTTTGTCATGCATTGCCTCAAAACATGCCTAAAAGCAAACAAGACATACAAACAAATATTGCAATCTCTGAAAGAGTAAGAACCTGTCTCTCTTATTTATAGGAGTTATCCTAAGATACTTTTTCACAGCCATGGAGAACAGGCTGTACAATGTTTTTGTGTTTATATGTCATTAACTGAATCTTAGTTCAACAGATTAGAATCTGAAAAATTAGCTCAATATCTAATGTTGTTCTCCCTTTTCCTTGCCTCTCCCATTTGCTTTAGCTTACACCTCCTGTGTACAACATCACTAAGATGCGTGTCCCAACAGCAATGTGGAGTGGAGGACAGGATGTTGTGGCAGATGCTAAGGACACTAAAAATCTGCTGCCTAAAGTTGCCAATCTTATCTACTACAAGGAGATTCCACACTACAATCATATGGATTTTTACCTCGGACAGGACGCACCCCAGGAAGTTTATGGAGACCTAATTAGAATGATAGAAGAATCTTTGCAAAATTAAAGGCACTCTACTTTTGTAAGTAGGTGGATGCCTTGCGGTAATAATGAGGCTGACCCTACAGTGGACGCCTCAGTAATTCTCAACTTGTATTGTCCCTTCTTTTATGTGAGGAAGAGAACTGAATGTTCTTTGTAGTCTACAGCATTTGCAAAGTTGACAGATGCCATACCCCTGGCTAGGTTATTCTATTTGGCAAAGGTGATAGAATAGGATTACTTCCTTACATGATAAGACACAGCATTATGTTTAAGAATTCTAAAGCAAGAGCTACGTCTATTGGCTTGAGACAAACAGATGTGATGAGGAGGTTCACATAGCAAGTGACAGTGTATGGCTTCTCAGAGCTGAGGATGATCTCCGGCCAATAACCAACAAGACTCAGGACCTTCAACCAGTCTACATCCACAAGAAAATCAATTCTTCCACAACTCTGCCTGAGTGTGGAAGCCTCTTCTTCTGTGAAAGCAGCCTGGATCGCAACCTGTGATTTCAGGGGCAGGGGCCTCCAGATATAACATGCCTACATTCCTGAACTCCAAAACAGTAGCATAATAAATATATTCAGTTTTAAACTGTCAACTTTATTCTAATCTGTTGTCAGTAATAATAAGATACCAACCATTAAGATATAGCAAGTATATAATACATGCAATATTTGATTCTATTAATTGCATAGTGATATTGATACCATAACTTAAAGCATTACAATCTTATAATTATGTAATACTGTATTACATGTAACAACACATTTATTACAGTGTATTGTATGTTGTTATGTAATTTCTTGAAAACTTGATATAATCTCATCTTGATTTCACCTGATAACCTTTGGTGTAATTCTCTTAATTCTCTTCCTTGACCATTCAGTTGTATCAGTTGTAGGTTATTAATGACTGAATTTTTCAGCATGTACTTAGTTGGAAAAGTCTTTCTGCTTTTTTTTTCTAGAAGAATTTTTTTCCTGATAATGGAATTAACATCCCCATGTTTGAATTATGTTGCTGTTTTTCAACTTCTGTTTTTTTTTTCAACTTTTATTCTTCTTTCACACATTATATTCCCACCAGTTTCCCCTCCCTCCATTCCTCCTAGGCCCTCCTGCCACCTCTCCTCTTCCCCAGATCAACTCCTCTTCTGGAGAGAGAGAGAGAGAGAGAGAGAGAGAGAGAGAGAGAGAGAGAGAGAGAGAGAGAGAGAGAGAGAGAGAGAGAGAGAGAGAGAGAGAGAGAGAGAGAGAGAGAATGAGAGAGAGAACTGCCCCGGATATCCACCAAGCATGCTCTAACAGAATTCATTAAGACCAGGCACAAACCCTCATAACATGACTGGATATGACAACGCAGTAGGATTAAAAGGTTTCAAAGAGCAAGCAAAAGTCAGAGACAGCCCCAACCCCCATTATTGGGAGTTCTACAAGAACACCTAGCTACACAACCATAAAGTATATGCAAAGGACCTAGGTCAGGTTTTGTGAACACCTATGAGCCTGTTCTGTGGTAGGTCCTGTTCTTATGGTGTCCTCAACTCCTCTGGCTCCTGCCTCCTTCTTCCCTCCATTCTGCAGGGTTCCCATGCATGTGCTCTCCCGTTCTCTGCATCTGCTCCCATCAGTCATTGAATGATGTCCCTCTGATGACAATTGAGCAAGGCATCGATCTGTGAGTATAGCCAAGTATCACTAAGATTCATTTCATTGTCTTTTGGGGGTTTTGCCAGTTGTGTTTGGTCCTAGGTCTCTGGGCTGCCCTGCCTCTGGTTCTTAGCCTTTCAGGCAGTGTCTGGCACGGGCTCCCTCTTGTAATGTGGACCTCATGTTGGACCAGTCATGGGTTGGTCACTCTGCCAAGTTCTGTGTACCATTGTTCCAGAAAGTCTTGCTGACAGGACAGATGGTATATCAAAGGCTTGATGGCTGGGTTAATATCTCAATGCCACTGCTAGGAGACTTGCCTGGTTATAGAAGATGCAGGCTCTGTCTCACCCATTCCTAGGAGACTTTGCTATGGTTGCTCTTGTAGTATCCAAGGAGTTTCTCACTAGGTTTCTACATCATGCCCTAAATGACCCCCAAATTCCCAGTATTCTCTCTTTCCATTTCTCCCAGACCCCTGACTGTTTCCTCCTGTTCTCCTCCCCACCTACCCCCAGTTGCTTGAAAGATCTATTTTATTTTCCTTTCCCAGGGAGATCCATGTGTGCCCCCTTGAGCCTTCCTTGTTACTTAGCCTCTCTAGGTCTGTGGATTATAGCATGATTATTCTTTGACTAACAGCTAATATCCATTTATAAGTGACTATACACCATGCTTGTCTTTGGGTCTGTGTTACCTCACTTGGGTTCATCTTTTCTAGTTCCATCTATTGCTTGCAAATTTCATGATGCCGTGAAATATTTAACAGCTGATTGATACTCTGTGGTGTAAGTGTGCCACATTTTCTTTATCTATTCTTCACTTGAGGAATATCTAGGTAGTTTTCAGTTTCTGGTTATTATGAATAAAGCTGCTATTAACATAGCTGAGCAACTGTATTTTTGGTAGGATGGATCATCCTTTGTACCCAAAGATGTGCATAAGAGTAGCATAGCTGGGTCTTGAGGTAGACCAATTTCCAATTTTCTGTGAAACTGCCATATTGATTTCCACAATGGCTGCACAAGTTTGCACTCCCACTAGCAGTGGAGGAGTGCTCCACTTGCTCTACATCTTCACCAATGTGATCTGTCACTTCTGTTGTTGATCTTAGCCATTCTGACAGATGTAAGATGCAATCTCATAATAGTTTTGATTTGCATTTCCCTGATTGGCTAAGGATGTTGAAGGTTTCTTTAAGATTTCTTTTATGGCTCTTCCGGTCAGACCAGCACCAGGGTAGCTAGGGCGCAGGGTCGGCTGACACTCGCCAGCTACCCACAACACCCAGCACAGGATCTTAAGACTTCTGGTGAGTGGAACACAGCTTCTGCTCCAATCCAATTGCGCGAGGGACCTGAGACTGCATTAGTTAGGGAAGCAGAAAACCGGCCTGAGTAGTGCCACCAGCCTATTCCGGTCTGACCAGCACCAGGGTAGCTAGAGCGCAGGGTCAGCTGACACCCGCCAGCTACCCACGACACCCGCCACAGGATTTTGAGCCTTCTGGTGAGTGGAACACAGCTTCTGCTCCAGTCCAATCACGCGGGACCTGAGACTGCTTTGGTTGGGGAGGCAGAAATCCGGCCTGAGTAGGGCCACAAGCCTCTTCCAGTCAGACCAGCACCGGGGTAGCTAGGGGGCAGGGTTAGCTGACACTCGCCAGCTACCCACAACACCCGCCACAGGATCTTAAGACTTCTGGTGAGTGGAACACAGCTTCTGCTCCAATCTAATTGCGCGCGGGACCTGAGACTGCATTAGTTAGGGAACACAGAGTCTGCTCCAATCTTTAAACAGAGACAACAATAACAACTAACCCCAGAGATTACCAGATGGCGAAAGGTAAACGTAAGAATCTTACTAACAGAAACCAAGACCACTCACCATCATCAGAACCCAGCACTCCCACTTCGCCCAGTCCAGGGCACCCCCAACACACGGGAAAAGCTAGACCCGGTTCTAAAAGCATATCTCATGATGATGGTAGAGGACATCAAGAAGGACTTTAATAACACACTTAAAGAAATACAAAAGAACACTGGTAAACAAGTAGAAGACATTAAAGAGGAAGCACAAAAATCCCTTAAAGAATTGCAGGAGAACACTGCTAAACAGGTAGAAGACATTAAAGAGGAAGCACAAAAATCCCTTAAAGAATTGCAGGAGAACACTGCTAAACAGGTAGAAGACATTAAAGAGGAAGCACAAAAAAACCATTAAAGAATTGCAGGAAAACCAGACCAAACAGGTGATGGAATTGAATAAAACCATCCAAGACCTAAAAAGGGAAGTAGAGACAATGAAGAAAACACAAATTGAGGCAACACTGGAGATAGAAACACTAGGAAAGAAATCTGGAACCATAGATACGAGCATCAGCAACAGAATACAAGAGATGGAAGAGAGAATCTCAGGTGCAGAAGACTCCATAGAGAACATCGGCACGACAATCAAAGAAAATACAAAATCCAAAAAGATCCTAACTCAAAATATCCAGGAAATCCAGGACAAAATGAGAAGACCAAACCTACGGATAATAGGAGTAGATGAGAATAAAGATTTTCAACTCAAAGGACCAGCAAATATATTCAACAAAATTATAGAAGAAAACTTCCCAAACCTAAAGAAAGAGATGCCCATGAACATACAAGAAGCTTACAGAACTCCAAATAGACTGGACCAGAAAAGAAATACCTCCCAACACATAATAATCAGAATAACAAATGCACTAAATAAAGATAGAATACTAAAAGCAGTAAGGGAAAAAGGTCAAGTAACATATAAAGGCAAGCGTATCAGAATTACACTGGATTTTTCACCAGAGACTATGAAAGCCAGAAGGGCCTGGACAGATGTTATACAGAAACTAAGAGAACACAATTTCCAGCCCAGGCTACTATACCCAGCCAAACTCTCAATTACCATAGATGGAGAGACCAAAGTGATCCACGATAAAACCAAATTCACACATTATCTTTCCACGAATCCAGCACTTCAAAGGATAATAACAGAAAAAAACCAATACAAGGACGGAAACCACGTCATAGAAAAAGCAAGAAGGTAATCCCTCAACAAACCTAAAAGAAGACAGCCAAAAAAAAAAGAACACTAACTCTAACAACAAAAATAAAAGGAAGCAACAATTACTTCTCCCTAATATCTCTTAATATCAATGGACTCAACTCCCCAATAAAAAGACATAGACTAACAGGCTGGCTAAAGAAACAGGACCCAACATTTTGCTGCTTACAGGAAACTCATCTCAGAGAAAAAGATAGACACTACCTCAGAATGAAAGGCTGGAAAACAATTTTCCAAGCAAATGGTAGGAAGAAACAAGCTGGAGTAGCCATTATAATATCTGATAAGATTGACTTCCAACACAAAGTCATCAAAAAAGACAAGGAAGGGCACTTCATTCTCATCAAAGGTACAATCCTCCAAGAGGAACAATCAATTCTGAATATCTATGCTCCAAATACAAGGGCAGCCTCATTCATTAAAGATACTTTAGTAAAGCTCAAAGCACACATTGCACCTCACACAATAATAGTGGGAGACTTCAACACACCACTTTCACCAATGGACAGATCATGGAAACAGAAACTAAACAGGGACACAGTGAAACTAACAGAGGTTATGAAACAAATGGATCTGACAGATATCTACAGAACATTTTATCCTAAAATGAAAGGATATACCTTCTTCTCAGCACCTCACGGTACCTTCTCCAAAATTGACCACATAATTGGTCACAAAACAAGCCTCAGTATATACAAAAATATTGAAATTGTCCCATGCACCCTATCAGATCACCATGGACTAAGACTGATCTTCAATAACAAAATAAATAATAGAAAGCCAACACACACGTGGAAACTAAACAACACTCTTCTCAATGATACCTTGGTCAAGGAAGGAATAAAGAAAGAAATTAAGGACTTTCTGGAGTTTAATGAAAATGAAGCCACAACATACCCAAACTTATGGGACACACTGAAAGCATTTCTAAGAGGAAAACTCATAGCTCTGAGTGCCTCCAAAAAGAAACTAGAGAGAGCACACATTAGCAGCTTGACAACACACCTAAAAGCTCTAGAACGAAAGGAAGCAAATTCACCCAAGAGGAGTAGACGGCAAGAAATAATCAAACTCAGGGGTGAAATCAACCAAGTGGAAACAAGAAGAACAATTCAAAGAATCAACCAATCGAGGAGCTGGTTCTTTGAGAAAATCAACAAGATAGATAAACCCTTAGCCAGACTCACTAGAGGGCATAGGGAAAGTACTCTAATTAACAAAATCAGAAATGAAAAGGGAGACATAACAACAGACCCTGAAGAAATCCAAAACACCATCAGATCATTCTACAAAAGGCTATACTCAACAAAACTGGAGAACCTGGATGAAATGGACAAGTTTCTAGACAGATACCAGGTACCAAAGTTAAATCAAGATCAGGTTAATGATCTAAACAGTCCCATATCCCCTAAAGAAATAGAAGCAGTCATTAATAGTCTCCCAACCAAGAAAAGCCCAGGACCAGATGGCTTTAGTGCAGAGTTCTATCAAACCTTCAAAGAAGAACTAATCCCAGTTCTTCACAAACTATTCCACAAAATAGAATCAGAAGGTACTCTACCCAACTCATTCTATGAAGCCACAATTACTCTGATACCTAAACCACATAAAGACCCAACAAAAATAGAGAACTTCAGACCAATTTCCCTTATGAATATTGATGCAAAAATCCTCAATAAAGTTCTCGCTAACCCAATTCAGGAACACATCAAAACAATCATCCATCCTGACCAAGTAGGATTCATCCCAGGGATGCAAGGATGGTTCAATATACGAAAATCCATCAATGTAATCCATTATATAAACAAACTCAAAGACAAAAACCACATGATCATCTCATTAGATGCAGAAAAAGCATTTGACAAAATCCAACACCCATTCATGATAAAAGTCTTGGAAAGATCAGGAATTCAAGGCCCATACCTAACCATGATAAAAGCAATATACAGCAAACCAGTAGCCAACATCAAAGTAAATGGTGAGAAGCTGGAAGCAATCCCACTAAAATCAGGGACTAGACAAGGCTACCCACTCTCTCCCTACCTATTCAACATTGTACTTGAAGTCCTAGCCAGAGCAATTAGACAACAAAAGGAGATCAAGGGGATACAAATCGGAAAAGAAGAAGTCAAAATATCGCTTTTTGCAGATGATATGATAGTATACATAAGTGACCCTAAAAATTCCACCAGAGAACTCCTAAGCCTGATAAATAGCTTCGGTGAAGTAGCTGGATATAAAATTAACTCTAGCAAGTCAATGGCCTTTCTGTACACAAAGGATAAACAAGCAGAGAAGGAAATTAGGGAAACAACACCCTTCTCAATAGTCACAAACAATATAAAATACCTTGGTGTGACTCTAACTAAGGAAGTGAAAGATCTGTATGACAAGAACTTCAAGTCCCTGAAGAAAGAAATTAAAGAAGATCTCAGAAGATGGAAAAACCTCCCATGCTCATGGATTGGCAGGATCAACATTGTAAAAATGGCTATCTTGCCAAAAGCAATCTACAGATTCAATGCAATCCCCATCAAAATTCCAACTCAATTCTTCAACGAATTGGAAAGGGCAATCTCCAAATTCATCTGGAACAACAAAAAAACCTAGGATAGCAAAAACTCTTCTCAAGGATAAAAGAACCTCTGGTGGAATCACCATGCCGGACCTAAAGCTGTACTACAGAGCAATTGTGATAAAATCTGCATAGTACTGGTATAGTGACAGACAAATAGACCAATGGAATAGAATTGAAGACCCAGAAATGAACCCACACACCTACGGTCACTTGATCTTCGACAAGGGAGCTAAAAACATCCAGTGGAAGAAAGATAGCATTTTCAACAAATGGTGCTGGCACAACTGGCAGTTATCATGTAGAAGAATGAGAATTGATCCATTCCTATCTCCTTGTACCAAGGTCAAATCTAAGTGGATTAAGGAACTCCACATAAAACCAGAGACACTGAAACTTATAGAGGAGAAAGTAGGGAAAAGCCTCGAAGATATGGGTACAGGGGAAAAATTCCTGAATAGAACAGCAAAGGCTTGCGCTGTAAGATCGAGAATAAATAAATGGGACCTCATAAAGTTGCAAAGCTTCTGCAAGGCAAAAGACACCGTCAATAAGACGAAAAGACCACCAACAGATTGGGAAAGGATCTTTACCTATCCTAAATCAGATAGGGGACTAATATCCAATATATATAAGGAACTCAAGAAGGTGGACTCCAGAAAATCAAATAACCCCGTTAAAAAATGGGGCTCAGAACTGAACAAAGAATTCTCACCTGAGGAATACCGAATGGCAGAGAAGCACCTGAAAAAATGTTCAACATCCTTAATCATCAGGGAAATGCAACTCAAAACAACCCTGAGATTCCACCTCACACCAGTCAGAATGGCTAAGATCAAAAATTCAGGTGACAGCAGATGCTGGCGAGCCTGTGGAGAAAGAGGAACACTCCTTCATTGTTGGTGGGATTGCAAGCTGGTACAACCACTCTGAAAATCAGTTTGGTGGTTCCTCAGGAAAATGGACATAATACTACCAGAGGATCCAGTAATACCTCTCCTGGGCATATATCCAGAAGATGTTCCAACCGGTAAGAAGGACACATGCTCCACTATGTTCATAGCAGCCTTATTTATAATAGTCAAAAGCTGGAAAGAACCCAGATGCCCCTCAACAGAATGGAGTACTACTCAGCTATTAAAAAGAATGAATTTATGAAATTCCTAAGCAAATGGATGGATCTGGAGAGCATCATTCTGAGTGAGGTAACATATTCACAAAGGAACTCACACAATATGTACTCACTGATAAGTGGATATTAGCCCAAAAACTTAGGATACCCAAGATATAAGATACAATTTGTTAAACGCATGAAACTCAAGAAGAACGAAGACCAAAGTGTGGACACTGTGCCCCTTCTTGGAATTGGGAACAAAACACCCATGGAAAGAGTTACAGAGATAAAGTTTGGAGCTGTGAAGGAAGGATGGACCATCTAAAGACTGCCATATCCAGGGATCCATCCCATAATCAGCTTCCAAACGCTGACACCATTGCATACACTAGCAAGATTTTGCTGAAAGGACCCAGATATAGCTGTCTCTTGTGAGACAATGCCGGGGCCTAGCAAACACAGAAGTGGATGCTCACAGTCAGCTATTGGATGGATCACAGGGCTCCCAATGGAGGAGCTAGAGAAAGTACCCAAGGAGCTAAAGGGAACTGCATCCCCATAGGTGGATCAATATTATGAACTAACCAGTACCCCAGAGCTCTTGACTCTAGCTGCATTTGTATCAAAAGATGGCCTAGTTGGCCATCACTGGAAAGAGAGGCCCATTGGACTTGCCAACTTTATATGCCCCAGTACAGGGGAACGCCAGAGCCAAGGGGTGGGGGTGAATGGGTGGGGAACTGGGTGGGGGGAGTGTATTGGGGACTTTTTGGATAGCATTGGAAATGTAATTAAGGAAAATACCTAATTAAAAAAATGGAAAAAAAAGATTTCTTTTATCTCAGCTGTTTGAGATTCCTCTGTTGAGAATTGTTTTAGAACTGACCAGGAATTTGTCTCTGGTGCCAATGAATTCAAGGCTATTTCCCACTTTGGTACTAGAACAGGAAGGGCAGCTGTCCTTGTCCTGTTCCTTAGAGAAAATCCTTTCAGGTTTTCCCCCATTGCTATGATGTTGACTATAACATTTATTATGTTAGGCTAAGATCCTGCCACTGTCTTCTGAGTACTAGTGTTACAGGTGTACCACTCTGATGTACTTGGGTCATGTAATGGTGGGGATCAAACCCGGGGCTTTGTGTATGCTAGGCAAGTGCCCAACTAACTGAGTTACATCTCCAGCCCCCCCTCCCCACACACACACACATTTTTACCTCTTTTTAATACATTCAGATAGTCTGTGTCTTTTAATTGGAAGACATCATTGGGAGCTATCATGGAGAAATATGGATTCTTCCCTGTTATTTTGTTCAGTTTTTCTAATTGTTTTCAATATTCTTTTCTTTTTCCTTTCATACCCTCACATTCATCTCTGTAGTTTGATGGTTAACTATATTAACAGTATTCATATTCTGTGTTTCATTTGACTACCCATTATTCTAACATTACTTTTTTCTTTCTCTTGTTTTTTTATGAAAGCTGTTACCTTTCTTCTGTTTCTTGATTCTGTTTCTTCTTGCTCCTTAATGGCCAACTAGGAACAAATTACTTTAGTGCTTGCTTTTCTTGGAGTGTCTTTACTTATTAAGTTCATTGGGCATAGTAGTGTCAGCTGATAGTTATTTTCTCAAGGACTTTAACATGCACCATCTTATACCTTCATGCCTTCATGGTTTCTGATGGTAGTCAGACGGGTTTCCTTTTCAATTTTAGTGGACATTTGTCTCTCATAGATTTTAAAATTCTTTCTATATTATGTACTCTCGGCAGTTGACTATATTTCATTCTGAAATCCATACTATTTGAGACACTAAATTCCTTCTACACATAAATAACCATTTTTCTCCATCAAGATCTGAGGAATTTTCTGATTTATTTTTCATTCAGTAGCCATTATGTACTCTTGGCTTTTATATCTGTTGGTAGTACAATGTTTTGATTTTTAAATGGTATCTCAAAGACATGGGGTGATTTCTGCATCCATTCCTGTTTGTTTTCTGTATCTCTGTCTGAATGACATAGTTTAAGAGACCTGTTTTCACATTCTAATATTCATTCTGCTTGATAAGGTCTATTATCCAGGCTTTTGACTGATTTTTGTTGTTGTTGTTGTTGTTGTTGTTGTTTTGTATTAGGATAGGGTCTTACTGTTTATATAGATCAGCTTAGCTTCAAACTTGCAATATTTCTGCTTCTGCAACCCAAGTGCTGGGTGTACAGGCATTAGCCACTATACCCAACTCAACTAATTCTTTTTATTTTTTTAAATTGGGTGTTTTGATTTCCCATATTGCTCATTGGCTCCTTCCTCATCTCTATCCTCTTAGTGAAGTTCTTGTGCATATCATTTGTTGATGTTTTTATCAAATCAACACTTTTAATTCTTTTTTGAGAAGTTCATGTACTGTGACTACTATAGGATCTATCATTACAAATGCATGTATTTTAAGACATATCAAAGTTTTTTTTTCTATATTCTTACACTTCTATGTTGATATTTGCATGTCTGTTATGGTGGATATCTCTATTGTTTTGTGGAAAGTGGCTTTCTCCTGATGCTCTTGCCTTGGATAGTCAATTTGTTGTACCACACTGGGTATTTCCATTACCAAAGTGTTATTACTTCTTGTACTTTATTGGTTGTCATGAATACGGTTCCATTGTTAGAGAGACCCACTGACTCTGCAGTTCTTAGAGAAGTGGGACACTAGCAATATGAGTCAGTGTGGTATACACAGAAAAGCTCAGGAATGCCTTCTGTGCTTACTCATTAAATGAAAGCGTTGGCTGCTACCCAGGAATGAGGGTTTCTACAGGCATGATTGAGATTGGCTCTCTTACTTAAGAAGGTTTCTGTTACTGACTATTCCAGTCATGGTACAGGCCTGAAATATTTGCTATCTGGTTAGACAATAGTTTCAGATGCTCAGATGCTTCATAGAGAGAGGTGGCAGCCAGAATGGCAGACCTATCCTAACCTCTCCCCTCACTTGACTCTCAGGTTTATCAGTGCTGTATGTTAACACACAGGGTGGTGACAGAAAAGGAAATGTGTTATTTACCTCTGCTGCCACTGTGTATGTGTGCGTGCATATGAATGTATGTGTATGTATGTGTACATGCACGTGTGGATATGCGCAGATATGCACACACATGTGTATATATGTATGTGTGCACACATGCATGTGAGTGTAAGTCTGTATATGCATGTGTCTGTGTGTGTATATATGTATGTGTGTGTACATCCATGTGCATACATGTGTCTCTGTGTGTGTAAGTGTGTGTGTGTCTGTGTGCGTGTGTTGTCTTGTCTGTCTTT
This sequence comes from Mus caroli, assembly GCF_978045245.1. Classification (NCBI taxonomy): domain Eukaryota; kingdom Metazoa; phylum Chordata; class Mammalia; order Rodentia; family Muridae; genus Mus; species Mus caroli. The sequence continues at coordinate 27,323,536 of NW_028227275.1, read as the reverse complement.
CTGCTTGTCAATCTATCTGTCCTGAATCCTGCTGTTAACATTCATGTTAGATCAATAGCTGGAGTTTTTCCTTTCTCTAATATTTAAGCTTAAAAATCTGTGTAGACTTTGAGTTGTTTTACTATAGCAGGGGTAGGGGTTTAGCTCAATGAAAAATATCCAGTCAAAGGTGTGCGGCCCTGCACTCTACCCCTAGCATCAATACACCAATAATAAAAATCACTAACAAGAGAAAAAAATAAGAACAACAAAGCAACCAAAATAACAGGAAAACATACACTCTAAGGTGATTGCTTTCAACTGAGGTGCCTATGTTGTCTAAGTCAAGCACAGTTACTCTTTAAAAAAAAACAAAACAAAAAACAAAAACAGGCTGAAGGAACACAGACAGCACCAATGAACCAATTATCTAGAAAATCCTAGTCTGAACATCTCAGATGTGGGGCAAAACTTGTTCAACAGGTTTGTTCAAGGCCTTCACAGAATACTCCAGAAAAATTACTATAGCCACAAAGTTCTACACTTGGAAAAGAACAACAGGAACTCCATGATGCAGGGACCTCAATCACAGTGCCCTTAGCCCTATCAATCAAGCAAGATCAGACATGACTGGCCACACCCTCTATCACAGTAAGCAAGCTCCCTAAGTCCATAGAGATGCTATCTTCTCCCTTCAATATGCAACTGCTACTATAGACCATGTAGCATGTCACCAAGTTTCTGTCAAAGTAAATTCACAAAGACAGGTAAGCAAAGTTGGTCTTATGCAAAGGTGTCTCACTGAAACAGTTCAGTATAGAATTAAAAAAGATGGGGCTATTCAGGGGCGTGTGGCCCTCCAGAATAGTGGTTTTTTTCCTATAAATTAATTTATGTATTCACTTTATATCCAAATCACATCCCCCCTCCAGTCCTTATCTTACAAGGCCCCTTCCCCTCTCTCCGTCCCCTTCATCTCTGAGAAGGGTGAGGTTTCCCCCTGGGTACCAACCCACCCTGACACCTTAAGTCACTGTAGAAGTAGATACATCCTCTTCCATAGAGGCCAGCCAAGACAACCCAGGTAGGGGAACAGGATCCACAGGCAGGCAATAGAGTCAGGGACAGCCCTTGCTCCAGTATTGGCAACACCAACATGAAGGCTAAGCTGAGCATCTACTACATATGTGCAGGGGGCCTGGGTCCAGCCCTTGTATGCTCTTTGGCCAGTAGTTCAGTCTCTGGAAGCACCAAACGGTCCAGGTTAATTGACTCTATTGGTCTTCTTTGGAGTCCTGCTAATTTCTATTGCTCTTACAGACAGTTTTATTTATACTATAGTGAAAAAACACACGTTAGGTGCCTATATAAAATCTAGAATTCACAGGTGAGGAAATTTTTGTAACATTTGCCTTTCTGATTCTATCTTCACTTAATGTTATGAACTCCAATTGCACTGATTTTCTTTCAGACAACAATTTATTTTTTATGGCTGAATAAACCTCTCTTGTGTACATATTTGATTGTCTTTTTGGCTGTCATCTCTTTAAGGACATCCAGGCCAAGTTTATAATCTGGCTACTATAAGTAGTGATATAATCAATACAGATATATGTAAGTATCCGTGAATCATACTAAAGTGCTTCATTTTAACCCAGGAATGGTATAACTGAATCTTTTTTGTTTGTTTGTTTTTGGGGGGTTTTGGGGGAGTAGTCGAGACAGGGTTTCTCTTTACCTGCTACCATTTCTAAAATTCATGCACTTTAAAAATTTTATTTATTTTTTCATTTTATTAGATATTTTCTTTATTTACAACTTAAATGTTATCTCCTTTCCTAGTTTCACCTCTGAAAATCCCCTATTCCCTCCCTCCTCCCCCTGCTCACCAACCCACCCACTCCTGCTTCTTGGCCCTGGCATTCCCCTGTACTGGGGAACAGAACCTTCATAGAACCAAGGGCCTCTCCTCCCATTGATGACTGACTACGCCATCTTCTGCTACATATGCAGCTGGAGTCATGAGTCCCACCATGTGTTTTCTTTGATTGGTGGTTTTGTCCCAGGGAGCTCTGGGGTTACTGGTTAGTTCACGTTGTTGTTCCTCCTAGGGGACTGGAAACCCCTTCAGCTCCTTGGGTCCTTTCTCTAGCTTTTTCACTAGGGACCCTGTGTTTCATCAAATGGATGGCTGTAAGCATCGACTTCTGTATTTGTCAGGCACTGGCAGAGCCTCTCAGAAGAAAGCTATATCAGGCTTTCTACATTTCCTAGACTGATTTTTATTAATACTAAGGAAAAGTGTAAGGATTACATTTTCTCCACATCACACCAGAACTTATTGTTAGTTGTTTTGTTTTATTTTAACTGTTCTGACTCAGGTAACATAGAATCTCAATTTCATTTTAATTTGTGTTTCCTTGATTGTATTCTTGAATGAAATTTGCTTTATATGCCTTTGAGTCAATTCAACTCATCTTTTTGAAAACACTTTGTTCATTTCCTTGGTTCCTTTAATGCTTGGACTGTTTGGTTTTTTGGCATTCAGTATTTTGAGCTCTCCATATATCTAGAAATTAATCCTTTACCCCATGTTTATCTAGCAAAGCTTCTCCCCCCCCCCCAGTTTTTAGTCTATCTATTTCTTTATTAATGATCTCCTCTGTTGTGCAGAAGCTTATTAAATTTCATACAATCCCATTGTCAATTCTTGGCGTCCTTTTCAAAGAGCGTTTGTGTATGTTTACATTTGACATCTCTTCCCTGTGTTTGCCTCTGAATGTTTAGGTTTTATATCTTACGTGAAGGACTTCCACTTTGTATTGATCTAGCTTTATTCTTCTATATATGTATATCCAGTTTTCCCAACATTTCGTCAAGAGGCGTCAAAACCAAGTGGCTGCAACTGGATCCTATATTCCCTTTAACTGTGTGTCTGTTTTGGTACCAGTGCCATGTTGCTTTTGTTAGTATGCCTCCATAGAATAACTGGAAATCAAGTGTGGTGAAACCCCAGCATTACTATTTTCCCCTCACAATTGCATTGGTCATTCTGAGGATTTCGAATTATCCACATGAATTTTACAAACTTTTTCCATTCCTGTAAACAATATCATTGGAATTTTGATGAAAATTGCATTGAATCTGTAGATCGCTTAGGTAACATAGACACTTTTAAAATGCAATTTTTGCTTAACCAAGTGCTTGGGAGGACTTTCCATCTGTCATTGTCTTCTATTTTGTTTTGCAGTATAAAAGCTTCATTGCAGAAATCTTTCTCTTTTTTGGGTTGGGCTTAGTTGTTTTGTTTGGGGGGCTATCATAAACAGGTTCCCCTCCCCCATGTCTTTATCAAAATTTTCATTACTGTTATTTTAGAAAAATATTGATTATTGTACAATGTATTGTACATATTGTATTATATGGTGATACTATTTCATGGCCAATTTATATTCTCTCTATTGCTAAAAGTGTTCATCAATACTAAATTTTCTAGGAGCATCTTTAGAATTGTTTATGAATAGAATCATTTTGACTGAATGTAAGGGTATTCTGATTTCTTCCTGTTCTATCTCAGGTCCTAAAATTTCTTCCCTTTTCTTATTTCCCTAACTGAAACTTCAAGCACTATTGTGAATAAGAGTACAAATATTGAACATTTTTACCTCATTGTTGATTTTAGTGGAAATAATTTCAATTTATCTCACTTAAGTTGATTATAGGTTTGTTGTATTCAGTCTTTAGTATTTTAAGGTATACTCCTTCTACATTTAGTCTATTTGAAGTCATTATCAAGAAAGGTTGTAAGAATATTAAAGTCCCTTTCATTGTCTAATGAATAATAATAAACCTGTTTATATCATGTTTTGATTCACAGAACCATCTCTGCTTCCTAGATCTCAGGCATAAAGCCAGCTAATCACAATGGTTATTTATGTAGCTATTTGTTCAAACTCTGTTTCTTTATTTTATAAGTATTTTCACCTACTGCAAATAGAAGCTTCTCGGTTAAAGATTGAGAGATGCACTGATCCATGGGTACAATCATAAATCATCGGGAGTCAGTTTAATACCATGTCAATTTATCAGGGTAATAATAATAGACTTTCCACTAGGGCCTATGATTTATATAGCTGCATGGTTTTGGCCTAGTAATGGTATGGTATGTGGTATGGGTTTCATCTTGTGAAATAGGATTTAAATCAAATCAGATACTTGTTGATTGTCCCTGTGACGATTGTTTCACCATTGCACAAATTAGCATATTCTGCCAATTTCGTTGTTAGGTAGCTCATTGCTTTACACATGGGTAAGACTCGTGATTGGTTTTCTTCATCTATTATTATATGTAGCATCTTCTGTCACCAGGAAAGCTACACCATAGAGACAAAGCTTCCAGACCGACACTAACTTGATTTCTCCATGTTCCGTATGCAAATGTGTGCTATATTTATAGGGTCTCATCATCAAGTTATAGATAGTAACCAAGAGCAATAGCAATAATCTGTAATGTTTGGAAGTCTTCAAGACTCCACAGACCAACAACTCCAAAATAAGTAACCCACTCCTAGAACTGGGCTTCTTATTTTATGCTCTGTGGCGTCTGGGAAGAGCATTATTCCCCTATTATTGGGTAAGTTCAATTTTATGTATATTATTTATGCACACATATATATTTATGTACACATACATACATTATGCATAAGTATATACTTTAGGGAGATTCTATAGCACTAGTTTTCCATATGACTCTCAAAAGCCTTTATGGTAATTACCCCTTTCCATTTTCCTTCTTGTACCCTGCCAGTCTTCATCCCATCCTCCTCCAGTGATTCCTGTTTTTCCATTCCCTCTTCCTCCTTCATATTACTTGAATATCATCCCCCTCCTTTGAAATTCTCCCACTCATTGCTCCCTGTCAGTTTACTACATGGATGCTCAAATTTTAATCCACAGACCCAACATTTCAGAGCTAGCGTCTACATGTAAGAGAAAGTATGCAACATTTATCGTTCTGTGGCAGGCATGTCTCACTCAGGCTTGATGAGTCCCAGATCCATCCATTACCTGAATTTTTCATAATTTTTTTTTAATGTCTGAGTACCACAGTTGCATTATCAAACTCATCAGTTTGGTAGGCATCTAGGTGGTTTCTATTTCTGTATATTGAGCACAAATGAACATAGATTAGCAAGTGTTTCTGAAGTAAGACACGGATAACTTTGGTAATACATCCAAGAACAGTATAGCTGATCTATTCCTAAACATGTAAAGCATCTCCAAACTTACATCACTCTCACCAACAATGAATTAAGTGTTTCTCTTTCCCAACATCTACACCACTGTTTTGTTTTGAGTTTTTAGTTTTTGTTTGTTTGTTTGTTTGGTTGGTTGGTTGGTTGGATGATTTAGTTGGATTTGTTTGGTTTTGTTTGGTTTGGGGAGGTTGACTTTTTTTAAATCTTAGTCATTCTAACTAGAGAAAAAAGGAAATCTCAAAGTAATTTAATTTGCATTTCCCTAATCATTAAGGATGCTAACTATAGCCATTTGTACTTCTTTTTAAAGAACTCTCTGTTTAGTTCCAATTTTTGAACGCTTTTTAAAAATTTTGTTTTTTCAGTTTTTCTATTTTCTAGGTACCACCCCTTTGTGGTGTTCTTTTTTCCTATTCCTAGGCTGTCACTTCATTTAAATAACAGTATCCTTCGCTATACATAAGTTTTGTTTTGCCTTTTTATTTCATAAATTTCCATTTGTCATTTGTTTGTTTATGTATTTTAATGCCTAGCTAAAAGGCTTCTGTGCAGTCTTTTCCTGTGCTAATAAGTTAAAGCAAACACCTTTTTCCTCCATCAGATTCAGTATTAGTAAGTTTTATGTTGAAATCATTGATTCTTTTGGAGTTGAGTTTTGAGAAGGGTCAAAGATATATAGCTCTAGCTTCATCCTTCTACATGTAGACATTCAATTTGAGCAGCATGATTGGTGCTCTGATGTGTGTTTTTGGCCTTCAGTGAGGTTGGAGAATTTATATCTAGGCTCTCAATTCTATTTAATTGAGATAATACATCTGCTGTTATGTCACTACCATGTTGTTTTTAACACTGGAGATTTGTAATATAACTTGAACCTGGGATGGTGTTGCCTCCAGCTCTGTTTTTATTGATCAGGGTGTTTTCCTGTCCTGAGTCTTTTATGTTTCCATATAAAATTTAAACTACATGTCCCTTCCTGGAGGAGGGCAAACAGGACACAGCATTTTGAGAGGTGACAGATGGGGTAATAGCTGGTATTTACGAGTCCCTATTTAGAAGAGGGGTCCTTCATTCTTTGTTGTGGTTATTTTATGAATATTTTGTCTACATATAGGTCTGTGCATTTTTGTGCTTGGTATGCTCGGAGGTCAGAAGAAAGTGCCAGTTTCCCTGAAAGTGGAGTTACAGATAGCTGTAAAATAACACCGGGGTACTAGAAATTTAACCTGGGTCTGCTACGAAGCATGAAGCACTATTTATTGCTGATTCAACTCTAAAACCCCATTCTAATTTTTTTTCATTTGTTCTATTTTCTTTTTTCTCTTTATTTATTCTTCTCTCACACAACACAGCCAGACCACAGCCTCCCCTCCCTCCATTCCTCCGAGCTCTCTTCCCCACCTCCTCTCTCCCCTTTTGGCCATTCAGAAAAGAGCAGGTCTCCCAGGTGTATCCATGGAACAGAACAGAACAAGATGTAATAAGACTAGGCACAGAAGCTCATATCATGACTGGATAAAGTAATCTAATAGGAGGGAAAGGTTCCCAAGAGCAAGCAGGAATCAGAGACACCTATACACCCACTGTTAGGAGACCTACAAAGCCTTCAAGCTAAACAACCACAGCATGTATGCAAGAAGACTTAGTGCAAACCCATGTAGGCTCCCTGATTACTGCTCCAGTCTCTGTGAGCCCCTATGAGTCCTTCTTAGTTGATTCTGCAGGCCATGTTCTCCTGGTATCCTCAGTCCCTCTGGCTTCTACAATCATCCCTCTTCTTCTTCGGTGGAGTTACTTATACATTTTGTAAGTTTCTCCCTGATCTATACTTATACTATAGAAATTTAGAGTCCTTCCATAGAATCCATGTCAATTGTAGTCACATCCCTGTGCCTTCAGTTTTATACCATGGAGGAAGGGACAAGAGTTGGGTTCCTTTACTCTGCCACCTTGGCCTCTTCTTCAAGGAAGTTTATATTCTTCCACCTAACTTTCTCATCCTATACAAGGATTTGCCCACAATGCACTTTAAGCCAAATGAACTCTAACCAAATAAATTATGATACATTTATCAACCATGTAGGGTTTTTTATTTGTTTTTATTTCTGTGTATATGTGTGTGAGAGAGTGCCCGCCATGTATACATGAGTCAGAGAAGGCACCGGAAGAGGTGTCTGATCTCCTGGAGCTGGAATTTTAAGTCATTATTACCTAGCTTATGCAGGTACTGGGAACTGATCATGGAGCCTCTGGAAGGGCAGCAAACACTTTGAACCACAGAACCATTTCTCTAGTCCTTCATGTATGATTTTATTTTTACTACTATATTGTTATTATTTTTAAATAATTTATTGTCAAGTTTGTGTTGGTACCACGTGCCAGCAGTCTCAACATGTAGGAGACTGAGCCCAGCCTAGGGAATGTGGTGAGTTGACGCCAACTGGGACTCCATAGTAAAATTGTGTCTGTCTTGGCAAACAAAACAACAAGAACAGCAACAAAAATAGTATCAATTGGAGTTCCATAGTCAATTAACATCACTGCCATCAACTATTTTGACCTACATGGTCAGGTATATGCCACCTAGCAGCATGTGAGAGAGAAAGATTTAACCATCTGACCAGTTTTTAATTCTTCCATGACCTTACTTTAGAATCTCAGCCAAGGAACTGACACAGTTCCTGAAGATTATTCATTAACTTTTTAAATTAACATGACACTGTTAGTGTGTCACTGGCTGGAGATACAGAATGAAATAGGTAAATGAGGTTTGCCTTTGTGATTTGCATAGTGCTTCCCAAAGCTGTCTAAGTATTCAAGAGATCATAATAAAACTAATACTGCTTAGCACATGTGGTTCAAACACATGATTATAACACTTAAGATGAATGTGCAAGAACTGGCATCAAGTCTACTCTTGGAGCTGAGACTTACTTAAATCCAAAACCCAGGCTCAATACTTCCTTGCATTATCTTTCCACATGAGGAGGCCAGAAAAATACTGTCCTAAGTAGGGAGGCAGTGAGCAAAGAACAGTGTGGGGCAGATTCAAGATGAATAGAGACACTCTGAACAAATGTCACAGGAAGTACAAAGAAAGGGAGTGGCCAAACTAAAAACTGGCTGGGAACAGAATAGGTACTGCCAAGACAGACATACACAAAAACAAGCCCATACATATGTAAAGCAAGATAGTCAAATTCTGAGTCAAGCCAGGTTGGCTGAGAGCAGGTTCCTGTCTTCCAGCTTGGTCGGTATTCATCAGACAGATCAGGCAGCAGGAAAATCATGGAAGTCCTTCTGTAGCCATAGCACCTAAGATAAAAGCAGTCATCTGCTTGCCTCTACCCAGTGTGTGTCCCCTCAGTGAGGCTGTGCTCTGCATCAGCATGTAGAAAAGAGTCTAAACATCAAGGGACCACACCCTCACTTGTATGCAGAGTAGAAACAGCTATCTTCAGAGATCGTATTGTAGGACCCCAAATATAGGGACCCCACTCTAGTCCAGGGACGGGAAGCACCCACGAACACAAGAATCTCTCTTGTTGCAAGACGCACGAGGCTTTATTAGCAGAGCTCTGGGTCGATACGTACCTCACACAGGAGGCAGGGGAATCGACCCCAAGGCTCAGGAGTTAGGGGTTTTTAAGGAAGCAAAGGGTTAGGAATACAAAGAATTTTGACAAAGGCATGGGGTTGATTCATTAACAGAAAGATTACATATCAGCAAAAGGGGCATCAGAGCTTTGTTCCGGTGGGCTTGGGCTTATCTTTGTTCACATAGCAACCAGTTGATGTATGACTTTTTCCTGGCGCCAAGGGGCAATAGACAGAGGGGAGGTTCCGGCCAGATGGCGTGGACTAGATAAGATGACCCTGCCTGTCTACAGATTGAGGGGAGATTCCGGCCAGATGGTGTTAGCTTAGATAATATAGTCCCATTTGTCCTTGAATACCGTTTCATCTTTACGGCCAAGATGTTCTTAGGAATGCCTTAACAACAGCCCTGCCCTGGCATGCCTGGGGGCTGTCCTGCTTTGTTCTCAGTCCCAGATCAGAGCTGTGGGATCTTAAACAAGTTACAATATTCCATCTTCCTTCAGTATCCTGTATGATAAAGCTGCTGCCTTAGCCTCACACCTAATGCTCCATGTCATCTGTGCCTGGATATTTCGAACCTTTTGAAATCCCGTTTTGTCCAATTCCAACGTTTTAGTTTCTGTTCTTATCATATTATATTGGCTTACATTAAATAATTATAATTATATAATCCCTTAGAAACCTGCTTGGTTTCTAATGAGAGAGAGAAAAGGAGTGTATCTGAATGGAAAGGTAAGAGAGGGGAACTAGGAGGAGAAGAGAGGGAAAAATCTATTTTCAATAAAAGGAAAAACATGAAAAAGTTACACACTGTGAGTACAAATTTTGATGTGATTTAAAAATTTTAAACATTTATGTAGTAACCTTTCCAGACAAGATGAATGTTTTCATCACTATAAAGAAGAATAAAAACAGAAAGAAAGAAAGAAAAAATCCTTTTCCCAGTCGAGCCCTTTCTATGTTTGGTTGCAGCTTTTACAGCCACCACCAATATGACATCAATCAGACAAATTTAGATCAACATACTGAGATAGATCATTACAGTGTCTTCCTCTTGAAGACATGACAGATTCTACAAATAATGGTGAGGACTATACAGTGGAGAAAAATTCCTATTTCCTTGTTTGTTTGTTTGTTTGGATATGTTCTTTATTTACATTTCAAATATTTTCTCCTTTCCAGGACTTCCCTTCAGAAACCCTCTACCCCCTCCCCCTGAATCTATGAGGGTGCTCCCCCACCCACCCACACACTCCCTTCATTCCTCCCTGGTATTCCCCTACACTGGGGCTTTGAACATCCTCAGGCTCAAGGGCTTCTCCAGCCATCCTCTGCCACATAAGCAGCCAGAGCCATGAGTCCCTCCATGTGGATTCTTTTGTTGGTAGTCCAGTCCCCAGGAGCTCCAGGAGGTCTGGCCTTTCTGTCTTCTTACCCTTTCAAAGTTATTTCATATGCATTATTACTTTTTAATTATATTAGCCACAAGTAAGGAAATTATTAGATGTATGTGTTTGTATCTAAACAATGGGAGCCCCAGAATCAGTTCCATGTTTTATTACTGTGACCTGATACTCATGGAAGGAGTTACAGAGACAAAGTTTGGAGCTAAGACAAAAGGATGGACCATCCAGAGACTATCCCACCCAGGGATCCATCCCATAATCAGCCACCAAACCCAGACACTATTTCATATGCCAGCAAGATTTTGCTGGAAGGACCCTGATATAGCTGTCTCTTGTGAGGCTATGCCAGTGCCTGGCCAATACAGAAGTGGATGCTCACAGTCATCTATTGGATGGAACACAGGAACCCTAATGGAGGAACTAGAGAAAGTACCCAAAGAACTGACAGGGTCTGCAACCCTATAGGTGGAACAACAATATAAACTAACCAGTACCCCCAGAGCTTGTGTCTCTAACTGCATATGTAGCAGAAGATGGCCTAGTCAGCCATCATTGGGAAGAGAGGCCCCTTGGCCTTGAAAACTTTATATGCCCCAGTACAGGGGAACACCAGGGCCAAGAAGTGGGAGTGGGTGGGTAATGGAGCAGGGCAGGGTGAGAATATAAGGAACTTTCAGGATAGCATTTGAAATATAAATAAAGAAAATATCTAATAAAAAAAGAAAATGCTTATTACACACACAAAAAAATCAGTTATTTTTGCACAATACAGACATCCACTTCTAACACCCATGAGCTGTTGTAAGGATCAAAATTAATATGAAGAATATGTATATAGCATAATACTTAACCATGAGCTTTATAGTAAAATAAGATTGAGTTCTGGCACCACTATATTTACACCCATAAAAAATTATTTAAACATTCTAATTAACATTTTTCATTCTGCTAACTATTAATGGACTACTATAAGATAATAGAGTAAAAGAATCTACCATAATACTCATTATATAGAAAGAGATCGACAGATGCTATTACTTTAAAATGATATGTAAAAATAATAGCTATGGATAAATGTCAATCCCGTTTGGTCCTGGGATTTTGGTCACATTTCCCTGGTGTCTGAGACCCTCCATTGGCTATCCCCAGTTCCTCCTCCCCCTGCTACCTATTTTTATTCTATTTCCTGCCCCTCTTGACTTCTCTCATGCCTTCTCCAGATTCTGATGCTGCCACCCTATTTCTCCTCCTCTTTTCCCCTCCCTTGCACCCCTCTCTTTCCATCTCCTACCCAACAGAATTGACTTTAGCTGTAATGCACAGAGGAGGGGGAGATAGAACCTATGGAGACCACCTCCAATAGATAGGCATGGTCCCTGGTCGAGGGATGAGGCCACCCACCCATCTCAAAGTTTCTTAACCCAGAAATGTTCCTGTCCAAAGGAAGAACAGAGACAAAATATGAAGTAGAAACTGAAGGAAGGGCCAATCGGGGAATGGCCCCACCTGGAGATACATCGTGTCTGCAGATTAAAAACCCAACACTGTTGCCCTGGTCAAAAGGTGCTTGCGGGCAGGAACCAAGTTTGGCAGTTGTTGGGGAAGTCCAGCCAGCAACTGAGCAATGCAGATGTGAATGTTTGGAGCCAACCATCAGAATGAACTCAGGGAACCTCGTGGGGGAGCTGGCAGAAGGACTGGAGGAGCAGAGGGGGGTTGCAATCCCATTAGAAGAACAACATAGGCTGGCATGACGACCCAGTTCTCCCTGAGACTAGACCTCCAACCAAAGAGTGTACCTAGAGGGATCCATGGACAGCAATGGGAGGGGAGGCCCTTGGCCCCAGGGAGGTTTGATGCCCCAGAATAGAGGGATGCTGGAGTGGTGGGGCAGGAGACTGTGGGTGGGTAGGGGAGCACTCTCATACAGGCAAAAGGGAGGGGGAAGGCAGATATGGGATGAGGGTTGGTGGAGGAGTGCCAGGAAGTGGGATATCATGGGATGGGGGTTGGTGAGGGAGTAACCAGGAAGTGGCACATCATTTGAGATGTAAACAAATGAAATGATTAATAATAATAAAAAAATAAAATCATAAAAATAAAAAATAATAGCTTAGCATACATTTTCCACTCTAATCACAATCCTATATAAAAAAGAATTCTTAGTTTATATTGGAGTTTATATTATAAAACAGACCATAGTATAAACTGGAAAACATAAACCCATTATCATAAAATGTTTTCTCTTAACTTTATGGGACTTAGAGATGTTTTCTTTTCATAATAATAGAAACTATCTCTACTATGGCTAAGCACTAAAAGTGTATCATCGGCAGAAAATTTGACTAGCATAAATGAGACCCTAAATTCAATCCACAGCACCTCAAATTAATTTAAAAAATAGAAGCAGGGCTGGTGAGATGGCTCAGTGGGTAAGAGCACCCGACTGCTCTTCCGAAGGTCTGGAGTTCAAATCCCAGCAACCACATGGTGGCTCACAACCATCCATAACGAGATCTGACGCCCTCTTCTGGAGTGTCTGAAGACAGCTACAGTGTACTTACATATAAATAAATAAATCTTTAAAAAAAATAGAAGCAATAACAAAACATTTAATAGATATCATGGTATGTACATCTATGTATTAGCTTATCTGATTCTTGTTCTCCTGAAGATATGCATAGTACTTTCAATACTTTACATATGGAAGACGTTGAATATACATGAAAATATAAGTCAACCAATTATTCCCTGTCTGGTCAATGGTCTCTAGTATTTTATCCATGGGCTGTTTTATCTGTTGGAGGAAGAGTGAGGGAAGGTGCATGGTGAATGTGAATAGAAATAAGACATTGGTACTTATAAAGTTGCTATTATGTGACAAATTCCAAACAAGACACACATTGTCACATTTGGTCCTTGCCAAAGTCTATGAGTTAGATATACATAGTTTGCACAGGAGGAATCTAACTTCCAAGAAATTTATATAAGGTATTCAAAATCAAAGCACAAATAACAAGTTCATTATTCTAGATACCTAAAGACTTAGTATATGTTCTTATGATTAGCATCTAGGTCTGGAAATAACCATATCCATGTAAAGGTAACAGGACTATAATATACAGTAACAATTAACAGTCTATATGTGAGTGTCTATACAAGTATTGTCAGTGTTGGGTTCAATCAAAGTGAGAAAAGAACATAGAAAACCGAAGGACCCAAGAAGTTATTCCAAAGAAAGTAAAATATGGTCTGGGTTGTATAGGATGCAATGGAGGGTCCACTAACAAAAATAAAATAAAGATAATTTTAAGAAAAAAGTATCAGAGAAGTTAAAGATTTTCTACTCCCTACACTTGATCTTAGCCAAAAGGCGGAGAAGTGATGGTTTTCTACTTCTTAATGAACTTGTATGGAAGCCCTACTTCTTGACTGGCAGTACTAGAAATATCTTATAATTCAAGTGATTGGTTGAGTTCCATGGGAGTTGGGTAATTTATGAAATGTATTTAATACATCTCTGGCAAATACTCATTTATCAAGAATCTCTTGGCATAAATAAGGGAGCTGTAAATGTGTCCTCATCAATAAGATATGATCTTGGCAGGCGAAGGCTGGCTAGTCAGGCACCAAAATCATTACAGGGAGGTTCCTCTTATGGTCTACATCCTTATCAAAGGAACACATTCTGATACCAGTTGTGCTACTGTCCCAGAAATGACATGTGTGCGCACATACTGAGTCATACAGCTGCATTCATAAGTGCTATGGAGCATAAGCTAAAAAACACCTTTATTATTTGGAAAACTAAAACTATGAAAAATAAGTATACCAATCTTTTTCCCATATGAACATAAAAAGTCCATGGACTGTGTCCTGGTAGTCACTAGTTTCAAGGATAATTTGGTGGTAAAAGGCAAAAACGAATGTTATCAAGTTATAGTCTTTCACTGTAGTACTAGTCAATACTGTTTATTAAAATAAGATTTATTTTGTTAAAGAATAGAATATGATTGATTCATTTTTTGACTACAAATTTCCCCTTTCTGGTTAAATACTAGATAATGTTAAGAAAAATTTTCACCGATATGTTTAAAAGCAGAAAGATTTAAAAGCATTCGTGACCAATTTGGTAGAATATCAAAGTAAGATGCCTGAGTCATAGTAAGTTCTCAATATATCATCGTCTATTTTTAGTGACAGTCATTAAGCCTCCTTTTCTGGCTCATCTATTCATTCCCTTACTCAACAGAGTTTTGGTAGTGCTGACAGGTGAGAAGGGATAAAATAAGTAATCTGGCACTAAAAATGCTTATTTCTGGGGACACTGAGGACTGTTTGAGATGGTATCTCAGTAATTTTACAGTATAAAATATGAACTTGAAAAAGATAGGAACATATAACGAAGAAACTAATGTCATCTCTCTGCATATGTCATTGCAATTTTATTCAGCACCAAAAGGGGGTGAGACTATAAACAAAATTCCTGGCTAAGTAGTCTGTGTGCTTGGATTCCAGTTGGGGGACCTTCATTTGAGTACACCACCCACAAGAATTCAAATGCAAATGAGCTATAGAGAATGTCATACATAAATTGTATACATTAAGCAAGGTGGGTGGGTGAACCTGCTTGGAGGTGAAGAATAGTCCTTCCTTTCACAAAGCTTTGACCTTTGCCATTAGCACATCCTGAGCCTATACTAAGTCATGAGTGTTACCAAGGCCTGCCATCAGCACTTTGTGCCCTAACTCCTCTTTAAATGTGAGTTTTTCCCTAGGATAACTTATATGGAGATGGGTATGTGTTCAGCTAGATTATGGTAGAGCTCCTTCAAAAAGCTTTAATATTTTTATTATTTATCGTTAATCTGTTCTTTTGAATTTATTTCTTCTCTCTGTCATAGTTGTACTATTTTTAAAGATACATGTAATTTAGTGGTGGAAAAACAGATTTATTGTCACTAACATTTTTGAAAGTGTCATTTTGTTAGGGAGTCTCAAGATAATCCTTTATATTATAAACAATGAGCATTATCAATTGCTTCATATGAAGGGTGGAAAAATAAAATTCTAATGTAACTTAAAATATTTTTTTCACTTACCTAAGTATGCTAATTAAGCTTCTATGTGCATCACATTCATATTTATGCATATCTATGCTACTATTGAGCTCTATCTGACTTTTAGGATCAAATGAATTAGGTATATTAACCAAATCAAACTCCACAAAACAGAGTATGGTCTTGTGAGTTCTAACTCTAGAGAAAATTTATCTCAAAGGTATTGTATTTCATACTTAATTTTCAAACTTCCCATTACTTTCTATTGTGTTATTGTGAGTGAGACATGAGGTTTTAACTTTGAATTATAATTACAAAGATACCATTATGACCCTTTGACAAAAAGTAACATGTTTTAAAACAAAATGCTTGAGCCAGAGGTAAGGCAGCATAAATTTGAGGCTAACAAGATTCCCCACTCAAAGAGGAGAAAAGAAATAAAGGCTTTGTTATAGAAAAAGCAATCAGCCAAAAAGAAGCAAATTACTCAGGGCAAATGTCCTTTTGGGATATATATATATATATATATATATATATATATATATATATATATAACCAATTTTGATCAATGAATGGTCAGTGCTTCTTATACAATTTTCTGGACTGTGATTGGATTCTTTGATGGAGATATCAGAAATATATTTCTTCCTAAATATTGCCTCTTAGTTTACATTTTACCTACAATCACTTTACAGCTCTACTATCATCTAGTTGTAGAGAAAGCAAAAGAAATAATTGAACTTCTAAAGATCAGAGGCTAGCTATTATTTTATGTTTTATAGCAAAGGAAGATGTTTCAATTCAGTTCATTTTAATCAAGATCAATATGATGATTGAATTATCTAACTATATTTAGTATTTTACAATACTCCTTATTCTATTAATACTTATAGAAAATATAAACACTGCTACATGGTATATACATAATGCAATTGATTATACATTGAATACTTATTAAAATATCAAGCTTATATAAGAAGTGAGATAAGCTACTACCAAAAAGATCATACACATTCATTTGGCATAATATTGTTTCTCTACAAGCAAAATGACAAGAGGAATTCCTCAGATTACTAAAATATAAGCCAAAGTGGAAAACATTTTGGAGACCAGTTCAAACTTTCATGGATTTTTTTTTTCCGCCAAGTTCTAGGAAGGTTAATGTTGTTATTAGTGTTGCTTTGTTGTTCAAAGTCATATCAACAAATCAACAGTAAAACAACAGCATTGTGTTCTAGAACTTTCCAAAGAGCCTATAAAAATTTGTCAGAAGTATTGGTTAAAAAAGCTATGATCCATTTCAAACACGTGCACCTTCCTCCACCATCACACTGTCAATCAGAACAGAACATGTTTGAATCTTTCAACAGAGCCTAAATGAGTGTGGAGTAGTGAGTAAGTCCTTCTTGTTCCAACAAGCTGAGACTCACCTTATATTGCACATTTGTGTCATTGGCATGAAATTTCCTACTCAACTGAAATCAATCCTAGGATTTGGACAAATATAGATAATAGTTCCATTTCTGAAAGGATTTCAGGAGTAAAAATCAGAAATGCCTGTGCAGCTTTGCTTCTGTAGATTTACCAAAAGAACAGAAGGATGCAACACGTATACCTCCCTTGTGTGCCACCCATGTGGAATTTAGAGATAAAGTGTCCTCAGCCTTTTAGGCATGCATCTCTACCTTCTTTAAGGATGAAGTTAAATGGTTTCTAGATCCACAGTCAAACTGATTGCTGCCAGAGTTTACTCTAGGTCAAAGTCCTTAGACAAGTGGGTGAATTTGCTCTACCACACTCCCCCTGCTCCAGTGTCAAGAATTGGATTGCAGCTCAACTGACTCACAGTCACGTGCTTCCCTGCACACTACTTAGCCAATACCAGTATTTTCATACATTGTTTCTGTGGGTTCTCATTGTGATGCCATAGGTTAAGAAAAGGAGGTGCTGTTATCTCTGATTTTTGTCTAATACGATTCTGAACACATTCTGTTTCCCCATTTGAAGCACTCATATGAAAATGTTGCTGATTCCTCCCGACAATGACAGACAGGAGCTGCAAACATCAGTGAGTCAACCAAATTGATTACTTGGCATCAATTCGACCACTATTTCCCAACCTACAAGTGTATCATGCATTTGGTGCGCTAGGGAGCCGCCTTGGGCGTGTCATTTTCCAAGGTTTCCTCATTTCCACCAGCTTCCTGTTTGTCACTTCTCTAGCTTCTAACTGTCACTGTAGTCAAAGCTTCAGCCAAAGCTTCAGCCTGATGTCAAAAGCAAAAGTTCGGAAGTCCTCTGGGCAGGTGACGCTCACCTAACAAGGTAAGAATGGAGATTCATCCCAACCAGGAGACAGATAAGAGTGGACATCAGGTGCAGTGGGACTGTCTACATGCCCTTCCTAGACCTGTCACCTGTTGGCTCTGGGACCTTGGGCAGATCGTAAGTGTCTTGAAGCCATTGCTTTGCTACTTGTCAGTGAGGATGCTATTAATAACAAATGTATGGAGCTCTTCCATATTTAAGTAATGTAACTTAGACATTAGAGGTTTTCAATAGATACTATTGTTAATTCCAGTTTTTAAATTATATATAACATCCACAGATAGGATTTTAGAGTAGATGTAGCATGTATTCAAACCTATATGCATAAACAGAAAAGTGTGCTTTTAAAATTTAGACATTAATTGGATATAGAGTAATGGATTTCTGGTATCAGCATCTTATTCCAACAGTAAGAAAAGTAATAACCTTTGTAGGGAATTTACACTGTAGTGTGTTATGTCTGTTGGGCCCCTTCATCCTCAAGGTCACACTACAAGAAAAGTCAAGATGTTGATATCTTACTGCTACTAACAAAGAACTAACACACCAAGCGATTAGCATTCTTACCCACAGTCAGGAAGCAGCATGTTGGTGGAGAGGTGGAAATGTACAGGCTGGCTGATGTTAGCAGCAGCCAGCAGATGAGTTTGATTGCTCAGATGATGGTGACCTGTGTTTGAAGTTGTAATCTTTGAAACCATGGCAGTGGAGTATGGCTGCATGTGAAAATGGGCAAGGTAGGACTTTGGGAACTGTGCATGGGGAAGTGTCACATCCGTGGACACTGAGGCCAGTGTGATGACTTGGTGGAAACTCCATCTATTCATTGTCTCTTCTTGCTCTCTGAGCTGAAAGGCAGGGATACAGACTGTTGCACTATTTAATTTGTCGAGATGACTAAACTTGTTCTCTACACTAACAGCTGAACAAAGACAAAGTCATCAAAAAAACTTAAACAAAATATACCTTGAAAGAGCCACACTCACTGCGTTGGATGACTAAGACTCCAATTAACTTCCCCTGTATTTGGTTCTTCCATAAAGCAACAAACCTTCCCTGCCATCACTCCCCATTTCTGTTTTAACTCTAGTCATCAACATAGATGGATAAGATTAACCCTCAAACATTGAATGTTTTATGCCAGGCATGCCTATGATGTGGCTATTTTTAACAACAGCTTGTTTGATACCTGGAACTTTAAGCGCTGGTGGATTCTTGGATTTTGAAAATAAAGTAAATCCAGAAGTGTGGATGAATGCTGTAAGTCTCCTACAAACTGCTTTGAAGAAAGTGGATTAGTGGGTGGTAAGATTGTAAAAGGTCCAATAGCAAAACTCTTAGATAAGAGAAACAGTTTGTAACATTTTTTGTAAGTGTCAAGCTGGATCCTTCGACCGAATGATTCTTTACAGCCATAAAAGGCAGAATGTATTATGTGTTATATGTATATGTGTTTATATATATATATATATATATATATATATATATAATGTTGGTATAGATAGATAGATTAGATAGATAGATAGATAGATAGATAGATAGATAGATTCCTTTTAAATTCATGCTTTTAAACCCATTTGGATATTTCATGACAGAATTCTATTGGCATGGAATTTTACCATCTCTAAAGCCTAGAGGAGAGTCAAAAGACAAGTAGCAAGGAAATTTAACTTTGTCAGAAAAATCAACACCAAATATGCACCCCAATATCTTAGTAGGTACCTTTTAGCATTCATTTACTTTATACTGACTTACGTAAGAAATTTAATTTTACAACTACCTACAGCTACAGATTTTTGTATAATCTACCCCCATTAACTTGTTCATCACTTTGTCTAGTTTTTCTTCTGGTGTCTCCTGAAAGGAGGAGTTACAAATAACTCTATGTCCTCTACAGAGTGAAATAATCATGTACAATGGCTACCCCAGTGAAGAGTATGATGTCACCACCGCAGATGGGTACATTCTCGCCATCAACAGAATTCCCCATGGGAGAGCACAGACTGGGCAGACAGGTACAGGAGATGTGTCTTTTGGGGAGAAAGATACATGAATGAAATTTAATGCTAGCTATTCATCGGAAGGGAGGCAGCGTTGTCCAAATTGGTTTAAGTTTCTGCAGTGGTTTTTTAATGGCTAGTGAGGAAGTTCATTCTCCCCACCCCCCTTCTCTAAAGACTCAAAGGACAAGACAGATTCTAGAAGGAGAAATCAAACATGCAAAAGTATAAAAATTATACCCTAAAAGGGAAAGCTAACTGCACCCATTAAAAGATTGTTTAAGGCAGCTAATTAACTAGGCTGAGAGTGAAATAAGTGTAAACAAAAGATTTGCAAAGGATCAGAGGTAGCCCATTCATTGGTCCCTGCTTACCAGGTTGGTTCTGCAGCCCCTTTCCTACCAAGCATGTTCAGGGGCAGCCAAGACCACCAGAATCCCAGTGTGCTACATTCTGCCCCTCTAATAAAGAAATACATGATTCAAGGGCTCCCAAATAAAAACTCAGAGTGGTGTGTGGACAAAATATAGCTTTTCAAGTTAGATTTAAATATCAAGTAACCAACAGGCACATTGTAATGGAATAATGGAATATATATTCTAGGAGATGATTCCACTAAAAATAAAGCACTGTTCCCTTCAGTTTAAATTAGAAGAGCATACTGGATCTTGTTTGTTTTGTTTGATTAATTGATTGATTTTAGTTTTATCTTTATTAAATCAGGCAACAAGCTTGAGGGAGAAAAAAGCTATGGACAGGAGAAGAGAAAAGTTTGTAATGATATGAAGTTCAAAACCACTTGTTAGCTGTGTCACTATGCACATTTTTAATCCCTCATGGCTCTCAGCAACACTAACCGTCTCCATTTAGAGATGATGAGTCCAGACAACTGCTGAAACAGGCACTGAGTCACTTAACTAACAGGTGACGAAAACAGAATTTAAATGTGGGCATCCTGACCAGCCTGGACTGTGCTTTTCATCCTTAAATTACAGTGCTAGTTTTTCTGTTATTGTTGTAGCTTTGTTGTGTTTAAATCAATAGCCTTGCTTCCTCTCATTCCACTGAGTATTCTGTCCCTCAGGAACTTGGGACTGGGCAGAAGTATTGCCAGAGTTTCTTCTGCTTTCATAGTTTGCAAATGACAGCAAGGACCTAATCTGTGCCTACTTACACGTACCTCTTCTTTCTCCTTAAAACTAATAAAGAACTGTATTAACCATCAAAACTTTTGCATTGTTGTAAGCCTCTTCCAAGACATGCATGCAGATGCTAGTCAACAAAGAACTAGATTATGCACTAATAAATCCAATGTAAAGTGAAAATACCAGGAGAAAAAATCGTTTAATGCACCTAATTAACTAAATATAGTTCAAAACCACGGTGCACTGTAGTGCTGTGCACTTGTGATCTCATGGCTGTCTAGGAGGGGAAGCTCAAGTCTGTCTACCCTGTGTGGCTTCTAGAAAAAGTATCATATCGCTCCAGCTAGCCTGAGAAAAAAACTACACTCACAACTGAAGTATGGTTTATATTGAACACATATTGATTTGTATCCACGATACAGCTGAAAACCTGCAAGCCAAGCCATCATGAAGTAATGCCTATAAAATGCATTCCTAAAGAAGAACTGCCACAGGTGTGTGCTTGGGCTTGTGACACAATCAGGCTTAAGTTTCTGCTCTGAAACTTGTTACCAAGGAGACCATTTAGAAAAGTTGCTTCATTATTTAAAGCTTGATTTGCACACAATCTGTAAAATGTTCCTCAAAATTGAAGCTATTTTTAAGTTTTCCTCAGAACTCAAGAAGCTGACATATGAACAAAGAGTTATCTGAACACCATGCTATAGTGCGTCCTCTGGCAGGGGTGATATAAATACAATACTCTCCACTAATATACTAGTGACAAGAGGAAAGGACATGCTGTGCGTGTGTGTGTGGATGTGTGTGTGTGTGTGTGTGTGTGTGTGTGTGTGTGTGTGTGTTTATAATGTCCCTAGATGTAAATTTCTCTTGCTTTCTCTCTTCACACCCAGGTCCCCGGCCAGTTGTATATATGCAACATGCCTTGTTTGCAGACAATGCCTACTGGCTTGAGAATTTTGCCAATGGAAGTCTAGGGTTCATACTAGCAGATGCAGGTTATGATGTGTGGATGGGAAACAGTCGAGGAAACACTTGGTCAAGAAGACACAAAACTCTTTCAGCAAATGAAGAGAAATTCTGGGCTTTTAGGTAAATTGCATAAAATTTCTGGGAAATTGGAGGGGGTTTCTTTAAATACAAACTTGTGGCTAATGCATAATTTTTTAGGTCATAAAATCATTATGGTTTCTAATATTTCCTGAAGTAGAATTCAGAAAGAAAAATAAATTCTACTGGTATCTTTTTCAAACCTTTCCTCTTAGACAGTCAATTTTAGAAATATGTGGATGTTATATTTATTTTACAAATTGTAACTGAGATTATATTTCATATTGACAGGTGTGGTAGCTCACACTTTTAATGTTAGTACTGGGGAGGAAGGAGGATTTTCATGAGTTAGAGGCTAGCCTGGATTATATTGTAAATTTCAGGCCAGCCATAGTTAGGTCCTTATTAAAATGACATAGCAGTACATCAAAAAACAAATAAATAGACAGAAACAAGAATAAAAGTGACCCACAGAAGGGAAAAGAGAAAGATTATATAGCACACTCTTTTAAGAAAAACTCTGATAGAATGTTTAAAAAATATTAACGAACAGTAAATAAGGCTTTGATTTGGTATTATGACTATTTTAGTAAAATTGTATTCTGCTGTCACTAAGAGGACGGGCTGGTCCCTCATTCCCTTCCAAAGGACCTATGTACCAAGTTGACCTGCATCCTGCTCTTAGGACAGAGATCACATCATTTTTGTACCAATTAATAGTCATCATTCTCTAATTAGTCATCACTCCCTGAATAGGACTGGCAGAGAAAAGGAAAGGTTTGCACAAAATCTCTGAGATGACTACTCGTGCATGCGTCAGCTTCTTGACTTCTGAAGGAAATTTAAAAACTAGCTTCTATTTTGAGGAACATTTTACAGATTTTGTGCAAACCAGCTGTGGATAAGGGGCACAATTAGGGAAACATTCTGTATCTCTAATCTTTGGCAAGAAGCTTGGGGCTATTTCCCTGTGAGGTGCCACAACAATTCTCTTCACACTTTGCTGGATCAATTTATTGATCTCCTGCTATGGTGTGAATTTTACAAGTTCATGGGGTACTTGATCCTACTGAATGTAATATGGTCCTTTATTTTATTTCTCCTCTATGGATCCTAGATGAATGTAGGTTTCTGGTATTGGTATTATAGGATATTGAACACACACAGACACACACTAAGAACATCAGGTTAAGGACTAACAATCAAGTCATTTCTTACAATCTAAGACCCATCGAAGTTCATTTCCCAAGTGGACATTTAAACAACTTCTCTGTTACTCAGATATAAATGACAGAGTCATTCTTGACAACAGGGATGGGTAGTGAATAACAGCCATCAATACCATAGGGGATTCAGAAAGAGAGAGAGAGAGAGAGAGAGAGAGAGAGAGAGAGAGAGAGAGAGAGAGAGAGAGAGGGAGAGAGAGAGAGAATGATAAGAAGAAAACTGAACAAAGAAAAGTGTGAGGAGGGAGAAGGCCCACTTGAAAGAATATGCCTAGTCCTGAACCCTTTCCTGCTGTCAGAAAGTAAACAGAACAGATGCATACAAAGTTGCAATCCTCAACATTTAACTGGGTGCATAATGATATACACACCAAATAAGTAAGTGGCCCTGAGTGAAACAAAATCAAGCCAGTGCCTGACTTTTAAAAGTATAGTTGTATGTATTTATGGATTGTTTCATTTTGCAGCTTTGATGAAATGGCCAAATACGACCTCCCAGGGATAATAGATTTCATTGTGAATAAAACAGGTCAGGAGAAGTTGTACTTCATTGGACATTCACTCGGCACTACAATAGGTATGTTTACAAGCGTTAATGTTGTCAGACCTTTAAATTGGATCAAAGCAATTGTTTGCTGTTTTTTTTTATTAGATATTTTCTTCATTTATATTTCAAATGCTATCCCAAAAGTCCCTTATGTCCTTCCCCCGTCCTGCTCCCCTACCCACCCACTCCCACTTCTTGGCCCTAGCTTTCCCCTGTACTGGGGCATATAAAGTTTGCTAGACCAAGGGGCCTCTCTTCCCAATGATGGCCAACTAGGCCATCTTCTGCTACATATGTAGCTAGAGACACGAGTTCTGGGGGTACTGGTTAGTTCATATTGTTGTTCCACCTATAGGGTAGCAGACCCCTTCAGCTCTTAGGTACTTTCTCTAGCTCCTCCATTGTGGGCCCTGTGTTCCATCCTATAGATGACTGTAAGCATCCTCTTCTGTATTTGCCAGGCACTGGCAAAGCCTCACAAGAGACAGCTATATCAGGGTCCTTTCACCAAAATCTTGCTAGCGTATACAATAGTGCCTGTGTTTGATGGCTGATTATGGGATGGGCCCCCGGGTGGTAGCGCACACCAGTAGAATTTGCTGAAGGAGGCAGAGGCAGGAGGATCACGAGTTCGACGACAGCCTGGGCTACACATTGCTTGCTGTTTTTAATGAATGCCCTTGTTTCTCTGTTCTGTGCTGAGAAAAACCTTTCTATTCTGTGTATCTGGGAACCTGTAGTCCAGGGGCTGAGTATGAAGGATTAACCCAACCTTTCCTCCTTTTGGATCACAGTCACACACATGTCATGGTGGCGTAAGTTTCCAGAAATAGATTCTGTCCAAAGTTCAGTGAGATAACTCTAAAGATAAGGTTTCCAGGTGCCCTTTTAAGCTGAGAGGACAAAGTCTAAGGCAAGGAGACAAATCAACAAAAGATTAGAGTCCCCATCAGTCACACCTGCCTCTCGAGCCAGGTGCAAGTTAAATAAATTAAAAGGGAGAGGCTCAAAGGAGCAAATGGAAGCTAATTGGTTACATTTGTGTGGGAGTTGAAACATCAAAACTTGCTCTAATAAACCAGCCAGCCTAATGACTCGATTTAACATTTACAAAGTAGCTTTTAGATAAATAAAAATTAAAGCAGCCATGCCAGTGCCTGGCAAATACAGAAGTGGATGCTCACAGTCATCTATTGGATGGAACACAGGGCCCACAATGGAGGAGCTAGAGAAAGAATACAAGGAGCTGAAGGGGTCTGCAACCCTATAGGTGGAACAACAATATGAACTAACCAGTACCCCCAGAGCTCATGACTCTAGCTGCATATGTAGCAGAAGATGGCCTAGTCAGCCATCATTGGGAAGAGAGGCCCCTTGGCCTTGCCAACTTTATATGCCCCAGTACAGGGGAATGCTAGGGCCAAGAAGTGGGAGTGGGTGGGTAAGGGAGCAGGGCAGGGTGGGAGTGGGGGAGGATATAGGGGACTTTCAGGATAGCATTTGAAATGTAAATGAAGAAAATAATAAAAATTTTGAAAAAAATAAATAAAAAGAAAACCAAAATAATTAAAACAGTTCAGCTTGTTCTCTATTTTCAAGTGTAGATATTATGATTTCCCATATATTTGGTTGTTTTTTCATTTGTAACACTGGGCCTAGATCCCAGGGACTCAAACACTCTAGTAAAGAGCTCAGTGGTAGCTGAGTCGCACATTCACCCCAAACTTTCCACAGACATTTTGAAAAGAAACCAAAGCTCCTGTTCCAAATAAAAGTTTAAAGGAAATGAATTCAGATGAAATAAATACAGAGTCTTGAATATGTTACTCATCTTCCACTGAATGTCTTTAGGAGACTTAGTAATATGACATTTTTAGATTAGATAAAACAGCAAGAAAATTGGATCTTATAACATTTCCATATTGCATAAGTATACATTATCGCCATTCCTATTAATCACCACAAAGAGATGCTGACCTGTTCTTTATGCTTACAGGCATTTTACAAGCCTGGGAGAGGAAGTGAGCAGGAGAGATCACAGATAAAAAGATTATCAACATACCAATAAGAGAACCAAAGGAAGCCAGCCAATTACACCATAATTCTATCATATCCAGTACTTCCTGAGCACTTGCTATGTTTAGGGATCTGTGTTCAGTACTTTTCCTCCCTTGATCTCCCAAACAACCCCACTGATGCAGAACATAGATTCAGAGGAGGTTGGTTAGACCCCACCAATGAGATGGAGAGACCCTGGGGAGGCAATCTAAAGGGAGAAAGATGAAACTTGCATCTGGGAAAGTGGGCAGGACTTACATTCTTACTGCTCTTCAAAGAAAATACAGTAAGTGAGACCATTATACCCTGATAGAACCTGTTACACTTGGGCATGAACATGCTTAGTTAAACACTTCTTGCATTTGGTGCAGATATATATATGTGTGTGTGTGTGTGTGTATATATATAGGTTTTTCAAGACAGGGTTTCTCTGTATAGCTCTGACTGTCCTAGAACTCACTCTGTAGACCAGGCTGGCCTCAAACTCAGAAATCCACCTGCCTCTGCCTCCCATGTGCTGGGATTAAAGGTGTATGCCACCACCACGCGGCTCCATGTGTGTTTGTGAGTGTGTCTCCGGCAGAGACTGAACAATGCATCTTGGGAAAGTAAACTACCCAGATACCCACTGTAGCATCCTCAGATGCACTACTGATCCCTAGCCTTATCCTCAAGGTTATAAATGGGCACAATGCCACTGCTGAGGAGAGCAAATGGAGACACCTTGGCCTTTCTGGTATCATTGAGGATCCAAGGAAAACATCTTCACTTTGGGAAGCTGGTAACGGTGTGAGTCGGGTCTGAATATCCAGGAAGGCACCAGGGATAATAACAATGATATACTACTCTATAGTAGACAGGAAAGAATGGCTTTTGTTTGTGTCCTGTGAGCTGTTCACTTTTAGAAGCTTCGTGACCCCACAAGCATCTTAGAATTGTAGATGGCCGACATGTTTGTGTGCTCAGGAAAGAAGGTTTCTATAGTTCACCAAGCAGTAGCTGCTTTCCTCACCTGTCAGCCACTACCATTTCCCCTAAATGAGTTAAGTTGCCTAGCAATAGCATTAGAGAAAATTACAAACTCGTGACTCGCTAGAACTTAAGTCAGAGTATCTTTGTCAGAACAACTCAGAGAACCTTTACAATTCTTCCCCTCTCTCACTGCAGTACGAAGCCGAAGCACAATGATGCAGAAACCCACTCACTCCCACTGATGAATATTTTGCATATGTATATAGAATTTTTATGAGATTGTCTTCTCTCCTATTCTCCCAGGATTCGTAGCCTTTTCCACCATGCCTGAACTGGCGCAAAGAATCAAAATGAATTTTGCTTTGGGTCCTGTGATCTCATTCAAATATCCTACAAGCATTTTTACCAATGTGTTTCTACTTCCAAAATCCATAATCAAGGTAGGCTCCTCGTTTTGCCAAATTATATCTCTGAATCTCATCTTGTATTATAGAGCCTCATTATTTTTTAATCTGTAAAAAATAGACATAGGAACTTTAGATAAAAATCCATGAAGATTTTTAGAAATCAGAGTCCATGAGGAAGTACTTCAACGTGTACAAGTGTGTATATCTGTGTCATAGCTTCTATAGGTACCATATGAAATTTACTAAATTCAGTCACTTACAGAAAGGCATGTTTAGACTTGAGCTGAGGTGAGTCCTACACCAGTTTATTATTTACTCATGCATTTTAATGGTTTGTTTTGTTGGACCATTAAAGTCATTAATGGTCATTAATTAATTCTGAACCCATTAAGTCAATGGGTTCAGAAGACATTCTTCAAGTTTCACATGATTATGACTGTCTTGGTTATACATTAGAAAACCCTCACTAATTTACATTTTATCCATATGAGACTTTGCTCTATTAAAGCACCTAGGTTTATTCCAACACCTCAATATCAAGTTCAAGGATTTATCTAAATACTTAGTGTAAAATGATTGTTTAATAAACAATTGTGGATTTGGAATTCTATTCACCCAAGAGTTGTTTCAGTTTTATCTTCCATTGGTTTCAGTTTCTTATGGCCACAAATAGCATATCTTGAAGCATAACATTAATAATTTGTTAATATTGTCCTGTGGTTTACGAATGATGGTAAAAAAAAACTAATTTGTGTGAAAATGAAACCAGAAAGCCAATTAGACAGTCACAATAATTCTTATCAAAAGAAGACAAGACCCTGCTTTGTGATAGAGTTGTGGAAATGAAAGAAAATATTAGCACACAATATATATTTTCCTATAGCCAAATGACAGCTCACACTCCAGCCTCATTGCTTTGTTTACTTTGAGGAGAGGTAATGTAACAACTATCTATTTCAAAATATGTTGTCATTGGTTAGCTTTGACTTCTATCTATATCTGGGCAGGATTGGCTAAGTGAATTTGTTTCTTGTCTGTCTGTTCATCTCCCTGCCTTCCTTCCATCCTTCTTTCTTTTGTTCTTTCATTCTATCTTTCTTTCTCTTTCCCTTGTGGTCTTTTGAGACCCCCACTAAATTACCACTACAATCATTGAACTTACAGCAATCATCCTATTTCTATCTCCTCCACCACCACACTCAGCTGAGCAAACTACTTTGCTAAATAAAATTTGGAATAGACACACCCATCTATAAAGGCGTCAGTTTTGTAAAATGGATTGCTCTTCTTTCAAACATCAGATGTGAGCCTGATAATGCTTCTGTTTTATGACTGGGTGCATTCCTTTCTGTCAGAAGTACCCTGCCTCTTTAAGACCTAACTCTCTGATGCACTGGACACTGGTTTTCTATGCAGTCCCTGGACTCCACCAGTGATCTTCCCAAGCTTACACTCACAAGCCCTAGATATTTTAACATGCTGCCTTGTGGCATCACTGTGGATTTGATGTCCAGGGCTAACTTCTCTTTGGTATTTCATTCTCTACTTTTGGTCATGAAGATTGGTTAGTTTACGACAGAAATACACAGCCACTGTGTACATGAGAAATACAGATAAAACTCATGTTTCCTTTCTGTTCAGTGTAGCATTTCATCACAAAGTGAAAACATCTTTCACCTTTCTTACCATAGAGTAAGAACGTGGCAATCTCTGTTTAGTCAGATTGATTCTCCATAGTGGAGCCCCTCTGGAATCTGGAGGAGTGAACTCGGAGTCACAGATTTCTTACTATGAAGTATAACCTTCTGTATTTGGAAACAGATGTCTACTACTCCTCAACTAAGGAAAATGGATGCAAAAATAAATAGATTGCCAAACTGGTTCACTATTATAATTAAGAAAATATAAGGTACTCAAAAAGACACCTTAAAACATTTTTTTCCTTTATTTTCACAGCTTGTGTTTGGCACCAAAGGTGTCCTTTTAGAAGATAAGAATGCAAGGATGTCATTTATCACATTCTGCAACCAAAAGCTACTCCAACCAATGTGTAGTGAATTTATGGCCTTGTGGGGTGGATTCAACAAAAAAAATATGAATATGGTATGTATAATAACTACATATATAATGTTTTATGCTTTCTTTTGATTTATGTTTATCTCTTATACTATATAAATATATAATATATAGTACATTTACTATATAAATATACTATATAAATGCATAGGTGTTACAAGCCCTTAAAGGCAGACATTCGATATGCATGAAAGATTGAGTATCTCAACAGAACTGGAAAAGGAAAAGATCCATCCTATGTCAAAGATAGGAGATAGTGCTACATCAATTCTCACATGTTTACAAGAAGCTACAGCTTATAGCAATCTCAGTTTACTTCAATTTGTGATACTAATTTAAAAATAAAATTCTAGGAAAGGAGATGTTTGAGTAAGCAGTGCATTTACCACATGTGTGCAGTCATTAATGTGTGAATCTGAATTTGAACAAAAATCCATGCCTTCATGTGAAAAGATTAGTACAGAAAGGAAGGGAATGGAAGCCCCTACTTAGGAAGAAGTTAGACTTCTGTTTCATTGGGAACTCGTTCCTGTTGAGAAGGAGAAGGAGAAGAAAACTACAGTTGGGGAATAGAGTGGTTACATAGCTCTCCCTACTATAGTCCTATGAGCATTTAGCAATTACAAACTAGAAAGAATACACAGCAGTTAAAAGGAACCCATTTCCAAAGGAGTTGTTTACCACCCATCTCTTTTCCCTTCCATCCCTCCTGTGTGCTATCAGAGGCCACGCCCCTGAGGAACAACAACTGATTAAGCAGTTACCTTGTTCGGAAGTTAAGATGTTTAATGGGTTTCTTTCATATGGGCCATTAAGATCTAAAGTCTCAAGTATGAGTATTATTCGACCCCCATAATTTTTACTCATATGATCTCCATGAAGATTAAAATAATCTTTCAAAGAAACTGATTTCCTATTTTATTATTACATTCTTACAGTATGTCATCTTTAACAGGTTGAGAGCATAAGTTATAATGCATTTATTTATTTACTTACTTATTTATTTGCTTACTTACTTTCTTATTTTTATGGTTTTCTGAAACATGGTCTCACGCTGAAGCTTAGATTGGCCTTGAACTCATGATTTCCTTGCTTTTGTTCCTACCTCTACTACCCAGTGCTAGGATTAAAGGTGTGCTCTGCCACATCTACTAGTCAAAAATATGTAAAACTCAAATATGTTTTTTAAAAATGAGCAAAGTCCTAAAGATGATAAGTAACAACATGCAGACCTGAAATCTAGGATGTATAGTGTCTCTTTGGCAACCTACACATCTATTTTGCACACACCAACCGTATATCTGAATACACAATCCTTCTGTTTGCATACAGAACGTTGGTTATTTTTCTCTGCACCAAGATTTAGACTTTGTGTAGGCTCCCCCTCCCCCCAGGAGACACTTCCCCAAATTACCCTAAATCTACTCACAGTCATGTGTTTCATACACACACATTCACACAGAAGGTTTTGCTGACTTTTTCAAAGCACCAGTATTTGTTATCCACTCATGCTTGTTCTCTGCTTCTGAGAGATGTAGTTCGTTTCCTTAGATGACTGCTTTTAACTTCCTAGAGTCGACTGGATGTGTACATGTCCCATGCTCCCACGGGATCATCAATTCAGAACATTCTACACATAAAGCAGGTACCATCTTTATCACAGAGAGTCAGCTTGTTTCAATGAATGCAAAAGGTCTTAATCCACCCTCTCAACACGCTCGTCTCTAGAACATGAGAACATCATCTGCACTTTGTTTTTGCTGCCTCTTCAGGCTTTGATTTTCCTAGACTTCAAGAGAAAGAGTTTTGTGGTAGATAACAAGTGTGTGACACAAATCAATGCCATTTTAAGCTAGAGCTGATAAAATATGCCCTCAGCTGAAGTGAAGGGTACACTGAGGCAAGCTGAAGCTTCCTCCAAGGGAGGGGGGTCTGGGATGTGACTTTCTAACAGGGCTTACTTGTCCGTTAAGTTCTTCTTTCAGACTAAGAAAAACCATCTTCATCCTTCTCTTGGACAGCATTCTGGTTTTGTGGTAGATATTTATTTCCTTCCATGTTGATGAGACATTTATTTCCTTCTGGGAACCCAGTGCCCTTTTCCCTCCCCACCTGATAGCTCTCTAAGACTCGCTGTCATTCTCATAATTCCTACGCTAAGTACTCTCTCTCTAAAACATTAATTTCAGCTTTACCGATCTGATGAATTCAGAGCTTATGACTGGGGAAGTGAAGCTGAAAATATGAATCACTACAACCAGGTGAGCCACTCAGAGACCGACCGCAGCCTAGGGTTTTGAGAAATTTTGAGAAACTTCTGACATTTATAATGACAGAGGTTTTTATTATTATTAATCTGTGTTTGATTGTAATATGCAGACTTTTAGAAATGAGGGAACAGACAAAAAGGAGACTAAATCTCTTGCATTCACTCTACCTAGAGGTGATAGATACTAGATATATAAAGATTTTGTTTTGTCTCAATTTTCAGCATGTACATTAGCTTTACATAACTGTTACTCTTGCTTCTTTATTTCAAATTACAGTAAGAAATAACCAGTGGCAAACTATTTTTAAAAGGTTGAATAATGCTGGAAATTGTTTCACAGCACTCTTTATTCACATCCTAGTTAAATAAATACACAGTTCTGATGGAAACGAACATAGAATTGTAGACTCACTTAGCACTGGCTTTTATTATGCCCTTAGTCACTCTTCTCCTCTTCTTCAGGGTGGGACTGGACTTCTAAATGTTGAATAAGCACATTGAAGTTAAATTTTGAATTGGCTTTTTTCTACAGTGTGAGCCACCGAGTTTTTATTTCATTTTTAAATGTGAGAACCTCCTCCCGTTTCCCCAGCACCATTTGTTGCAAAGCTTGCCTTTTCTCCAGTGCATAGTTTTTACACCTTTATGTCTGTGTCATTAATTTCTGGGTCTCCTGTTGTAGTAAGATGGTCTGCATGTCTATGGTTTTTTTCTTAACTCTCTAAAGTATTTTATTGTGACAAAACAAACAAAGAAGATGCAATGAAACAAACATACAGAATCATGCATTCAGTACTTAATAAATGTGTGATAATATTGATGAAATTATCTTAGGTGATTTTAAAGATTTATTTACCTTTGTTTTACATATATAAATATTTTCCCTGCATGATATATATATTTATACACACACATATATATACATATATATACATACATATATATATGTATATATATATATATATATATATATATATATATATATACCATGTATGTAACTCCTAACAGTAGAGGTCAGAATAGGATATTTTGTTCCTTGGAACTGAATTACAGTTGGAAATTGCCATCTGGGTGCTGTGAACCCAGGCCCTTTGTTATGAGTAGCAAGAGCCTTTTTAAAAAATTATTATATTATTTTATCATTTAGTACATTTCAAACATGGCCTCCTCTCCCTTCCCTCTTTCCTTTCCCTCTCCCCCAGATCCACTGCTCCTCCATTTCCTTTGAGAAAAGAGCAGGCCTCCCAGAGAGAGCAACTGAACCCAGCATGACAAGATATAGTAAGATCTGGCATAAAGCCTCATATCAAGGCTGGATGAGGCTACCCAGTAGGGAAAAAGGTCCCACTCTAACTGTAGTACATTTGGAATCAGAAATTGTGATGTCTCAATTATATTTCTCCTTAGAATTGCTTTGCTTATTTGTGTCCTTTTTTATTTCCATACAAATTTTATGGCATTTTCATCTCTCTATAAAGAAAATCATTAGAATTTTGATGGGGTTGCATTGAATCTGTAAATTCCTTTTGGTACCAGCCACTGTTATGACCTTTCAAGAGCCCCCATCCTTTACAAAATATAAACAAACAAACCACCCTTTGATCCATTGATGTTCTGAAATCCTCATTCTGTCACTATTTCTTCCAAAGTTTTTAAAGATAGTAGAAGAGGCACACTTCCCCCTCTGTTCTTTCCTAACTTTGGAAAAGTCTATTTGGGGTCTTTTCCTCTTATCTGGCACTCTACTTAAAGCTATTCGTGGAGAAGAAGAAGAAGAAGAAGAAGAAGAAGAAGAAGAAGAAGAAGAAGAAGAAGAAGAAGAAGAAGAAGAAGAAGAAGAGGGGGAGGAGGAGGAGGAGGAGGAGAGATGGGAGAGAGAGAGAGAAGAGAAGAAAAGAAAACTTGCTTTTCTATTCTCACCTTTTGGAGTCCTTTGTATCAATTGGGAACAATCTCCCTTGTCCTGAATTTCTATGATCTAATGCTCTGTCCCCCCCCCCCCGCCAACCCTCCCTTATATTAACTATTCATCTTCCCAACCCTCCTATATTATTGGCATTCCCCTAAGATTCTTTACCCATTCCTCTTATTATTTGGGGGGAATGTAGTCATCCATGGAGCTTTAATTCAGAGAATCCATATTGTTTGTCCTGAGTTTTGTAGAATCGATCTTTAGCTTACCTCTCTCTAGTCATTCCACAGCTCATATGTTAGCTGCATTAACACAGAGCTCGAAAAAATGGCTCTGCTCTGTTTCAAAGTTTCTAAAAGTTCTGGATTCCTTGGCTTGGTACATTGGTAAGTTTCTAGCTCCTGGTTATGGTCCACACACTGGTCCTTTCCCTGGCAGGCTCTCCAACGCACAGCTTTACCTGTTTTCTTCATTACTTTTCTGTTGGTATGACACAATGCCATGACCACAGTAACTTATAAAAGAAAGAGTTTAATTTGGAACTCATGGTTTCAGAGGGTTAGAGTCTATGACCATTATGGTGGGGAGCAAGGCAGCAGACAAGCAAGCATGGCACTAGAGCAGTAACTGAGAGGTCAAATCTTGAGACAAAAAACAAGAAGCAGGAAAGAAAAAAAAAAAAACTGGGTATGGTGTGGATTTTGAAACCTCAAATCCCACTTCCAATGGCACACCTCCTCCAACAAGGCTACACTTTTGCAATTCTTCCCAAACAACTCCATTAGCTGAAGACCATGTTTTCAAATATATGAGCTTATGGGGGCCATTCTCACTCAAACCACCACACCAGTCAAAACCTACCCCACCCTTAAAAGTCTGCATTCAATACCTTATTAGCTATCTTTCTTTGCTTGTGTGCATCTTTTACAAACTTCCTGGAAGCAAAGATCATATATTGCATTGGAACTACACATCCCTGTTTCCCTTTGTTTGACAGCATGACAGCTATGCTCACAGCAGACATCCATTTGCAGCCTTTCTGTTCATTTGAATTCACACATTGCTAATGAAGGTGTCTTTTCATGGTTGTCCTTTGTCTCTCTCACAGAGTTACCCTCCCTTGTATGACCTGACGGCCATGAAGGTACCCACTGCCATTTGGGCTGGTGGACATGATGTGCTCGTAACTCCTCAAGATGTAGCCAGGATACTTCCCCAAATTACAAATCTACGCTACTTCAAGCATTTTCCAGATTGGAACCATTTTGATTTTGTCTGGGGTCTTGATGCCCCTCAAAGACTGTACAGTAAAATCATAGGTTTGATGAAAGAATACCTCTAAATACAGTCCATCAACTTTTCAGTCAAACTTTGCTTCCATGCCCATGAGAGGCTTTAGGAAAATCCCTGGAGAATGATGAGTTTTCCTCCAGCATTCACTTGCTGCTGCTAAAGTGGTACTGGGACTTGGTGCTCCACCCAGAAGAGATTTGACTTGTACTGCACTTTTCTGAAAGGAAAGTCTAAATCTGACAGGTCAGGGTGTTATCCTCCCAACGAGGATCAGAAGCAGGCCTTCTTGCCAACCCAAGATGACCTAGTGAAGATTTCTCCACCAACTGCAAAATTGAGAAAATTGTTAAGAAAGGACTCTCTCAAAAGCTGAGGATGTAGCTCTGGTAGGTAGCATGCGCAAAGCCATGGATTTGAACTTAATATATACACTCTCTTGTTTTTTAAAGAAGTGACTATAAGCACGGGAATGTAGCCTAAAGAGAAAGGTTCTGGCAAGGCAGTCATTTGGATACACATTGTGTGACTGTGACTACCTGAATTCACAATTTGACCAGAGGTATTAGAAATAGGGCACAAAAGAAATCTTAGCTCCCATCAACAAGCATAAAAGAAAGTAATATGAAATACAATTGAAATTTAAGTTTTCCAGAAACTTATCCTACTACAAACTGGCAAGGGGATGGAAAAAATTTGGAAAAATGAACTGAACATAAATTGTCTATTACTAAAATTGTCTACTATAAGACAAAGACTAGCACAAAGATAACTTAAGAAGCCTAACTGATAGCAGAGTATTAGAGCCAGCTGTGAGAAAACAAGAGTCTTAGGTTATAATGTTTGTATTGATGTGATATATAAAGCTTAGAACTAGAAGGAAGGAAGGAAGAAAGAAAGAAAGAAAGAAAGAAAGAAAGAAAGAAAGGAAGGAAGGAAGGAAGGAAGGAAGGAAGGAAGGAAGGAAGGAAGGAAAGAAAGAAAGAAAGAAAGAAAGAAAGAAAGAAAGAAAGAAAGAAAGAAAGAAAAAAAGAAAAGAAAGAAAAGAAATGAAAGAAGGAAAGAAGGAAGGAAAGAAGGAAGGAAAGAAGGAAGGAAAGAAGGAAGGAAGCTAGCTAGCTGTTTGGGCTGAGACAGTGATGGCTCCATGGATAAAAGCATTTGTTGTACAAGTGTGTCAACTTGAATTCAAATAAAAGTCTGAGTGTGCCTGTATCTATCTGTAACCTTAGAATTGTGTGGGAAACAGACCAGAGGGTGACTGGGCTTGTTGGCCTCCACCCTAACTCCTGGTTCATTGACAGACCCTGCTTCAAGGGAATAAGTTGGAGAGTGCTAAAATAGGACAACTGAGGTCATTCTCTGATGTTTGTACCTGCCCACACACATACCACCATTTACAAACACACACAAAAATACACACACACACACAAAATTATGGGACATACCTATGTACCTTGCACATTTTCTCACACATACATATAAAAGAAAGTGGACAGACAAGCAGATGGAAGGACAGTCAGACAGAAGGCAGAAGATAGATAGATAGATAGATAGATAGATAGATAGATAGATAGATGATAGATAGATAAGTAGGTAGGTAGATAGATAGATAGATAGATAGATAGATAGATAGATAGATAGATAGATAGTAGCTCTATTACCATCTTTAAAAGATGCTGGATCTTGATTCTATAATTAATAGAGTTAAAATAGGAACATGAAGTTTTACCATCAGCTCTTCTATTCCTGGATGGTGTGAACTTGGAAGAGTCCTTTAACTTCTATGATGTCATAAGTAAAAAAAAAAAATTAGTGGTCCTCATGAAATCATAAAAATATGATGCACAGTTTGTTTTAACTTAAAATAGGTAAGTCAGAGCATTAGTATTTGCATGTAATACCACATCTCTCCGATGCTACCTAGCTATCATCTAACCACTCCAATAAATATCCATAATGTATCATTATTGTTGATTGTAGTGTTTATAAAATGTGATGACAATTTTAAAACATTTGAGAATTCAGTTTAAGTACACATCTTTAAGAGTTTAATAATTCCTAATTTTGAAAATAATTAACTTGATGACAATTTTAGGGATTTACTGAACTTTTCAAAGAATACAATATAGTTTTCACACATGGAATGTGTGCCCAATTCATCAAATTACTCCAAATAAATGAAATAATTCAACTGCTCTAGTAAGGATAACCACACACAATGTGCTTGAGAAGGCTTTAAGAGCACATGACTTAACTAGCTGGAGCGATGGAGTATGTTTGTATAAATGAGTGTGCCAACAGCCATTGACAATGATGACCTCGTACAAGGCAAGGACAGGGTCCTCTTCGTGCATTCTT
The DNA here is from genome assembly GCF_978045245.1 of Mus caroli. NCBI lineage: Eukaryota > Metazoa > Chordata > Mammalia > Rodentia > Muridae > Mus > Mus caroli. The sequence continues at coordinate 27,286,592 of NW_028227275.1, read as the reverse complement.
AATCTCATTAATACAAGAGCTTAGGAGTAGACATGGATAGAAGCACCAGGGCGAGTTTACAGAGTTTGAAGAAAAGCTGTAGTGCAGGCCAGCTATAAGACCTTAGCTCCTTCCAGAGGAAAATGGAGGAGAAAGAGAAAAGCATGGAGGTCAGACACATGGCCAATAGGCAACCATTTGGGCAAAAGGGGAGGTTCTAGAGAAAGAGTAAGGAGGCTCAAACTGCTATGCATGGAGGTGAGGGAATCCAGAGTTCTAGGGAAAGCATGCTTTTAAAAGAGAGAGAAGAAAAGATTAAGTTATGCTTGTCTGAACTATTCAGATAAGCAAACAGGCAGAACTATATGAGCCTATATGGCTTCTGGTCCTTAAGTTTCTCCTCTAGGGTTGGAGATTTGGGGAAGAAAAAGCTCTGTATCTTGCTGAAGAACTAATGATTCTGCCCATCTCTTTATCATGGCATAAGGTGAGCAAACATCCCTTGCCACCATGACCCAACACTACTGGAATGTTAGGTCTTCACCAGGACAGAGACCTTATTCTCTTGACCAGGAGGTCCTTCAATCAGCTGACTAACAGAGCCATTGAACATCAGTTAACACGTTTTATAGGAATACGGGGGTGAGGGGCAATGTTAAGACAGAAATCTGATTAAAGAGAGGTAAGTTCGTTGAATTCCTATTAAAGCAGTACAGTGTATCTGGCAACCACAAATAGTAACTCCAGACTTACAGTAACAGAGTTCTTTTTCATGTTTACCTGTCTAACTTATCTGCTTCTGGATGAAATCACGTAGGTTTTTGGCTCAAAGCCATAGGGTAGGTTCAAGCCTATTCCACACGGTCCACCCCCTACCCCCTTGCTTAGAAGGAACAACCCTTAGGATTCTTCTTCTTGTAACAGATCCTAGAAAATCTGCACCAGCATATTTAAACCTTTGCCTCCCTTTGACTAATGCAGGTCATATGACCAAGCCTAATCCCATAATCCTACTCTAGGGAGTCAGAGTCAACCTCATCTAACATGAGAGACTGCAAGTCACAAGGCAAAAAAATAAATTAAGAAGCCAGGAATGCACAATTAAGGAAAATAATTTACTCTGCCGCACACAGGTACAAAAGATAAAATTACAAAATTGAACTACACTGTCCCCTGTTTATACAGTTTTCTTCTAAGCTAGCAACTTTCAGCAATGTGTTTTGCATACATTTCCATGATTGTGTTATAAATACCCCTAAAACCTAAGTTAGTCACTTAATTTTACCACTCAGTTATAGCATTTTATAAAGGATTTTCTTCATCTTACTTCGATCACAAATTTATCTCTACTAGCTCATCATCAGAGGCACCATTGTGACTTCCTCAAATTCATTACTAACAGAGATTTAAATGGGTTAGAATCTTTTATAACCAGACCTTTAAAGATTGTTGTGTATGTGTCCATGAAAATTTCATTTGTATATACAATATAAATAAACTGTGCAAATATTACTTATATCGATAGACTAAGTACAATGATATAGAAATGTTGATTTAAAGAATGTGTGAAATTTATAGGTCAAGTTCATGCTATAATCATAAGGAGATTTTATGATTCAATATGGTATGCCCTTTTTTTATAGAATTTTATATGTTTGATATTTTGTAAAAACTGGCTAATGAGGGGCTGGAGAGGTGATTCGGTGGATAAGAGGACTGACTGCTCTTCCAGAGGTCCTGAGTTCAATTCCCAGCAACCACATAGTGGTTCATGAATATCTGTAATGGAATCTGATGCCATCTTCTGGTGTGTCTGAAGACAGTGACCGTGTACACACATACATAAATTAATAAATAAATCTTTTTTAAAAAACTGACAGATGAGAACATAGTGAGAAATTAAGCTGGAGATGGGAACATGTGTCCAATTAAGTTTAAAGGTGTGTGTGTGTGTGTGTGTGTGTGTGTGTGTGTGTGTGTGTGTAAAGGGTTTTCTGCTTTCACTGGCTATCCTGAAACTCATTCAGTAGACCAAGCTTACCTTGAAATTGGAGATCTGCCCGTCTCTGAGCATTGGTAGTGCCACTCCTACCTGGCTCTTCCTTCCTCTTAAAAGCAAGGAGGAAGGCACTGAAGGGTGCTCTCCAAAGGGGACCTGTTCATTGTACTGCTTTCAAAAGATCATTCTGGTTGCTGCACAGAAAGCGAATAAAATAGACCAGTATCAGATCATGAACAAACCTATAAAACTGAGACAAACCATCTCTTCCTGCCACAGCCTCCAAAAGAAACACGCCTGGAGAAGCCAGAATCAGTTCCATGACCTGTTGGCAAGTCCACAAGTTGTTGGCTGCCGCAGGCACTCTTCCCTCCAAGTCAGTGTTCCAGTTACATGGTTATGATCACTGAAGGGTGACAGGGATTAAAATCTCATGATGCCATGGAATAATGCTTTTTCTATAATGGACACGATGAGACTATTATTTTAATATATAAATATTAAAATATGATTTGATATAATATATACAACAGAAACTGAAGCAATAGAATTCAGTGTCCTATGATAATAAATGATATCTAATATATTTTATATTTTATAGACAAGGTACAGTTATTTCAACAGAAGTTAAATCAAATGCTCATTTTTAAGCATACATGAAACCAAATGTGACAAATGCACTTTTCCTAATTAAATTGTACACACAGGTCACTTGTTTATAACTAAAATGCTCTTTGATATTCAAGCTCCATCATCATGCTTGGTAGCAAGTGTATTTACCTTCCAAGCACTCTGGCTGGCAAAAGAGCAACAAAAACAAAATATAAAAAACAAAACCCAAGTTTTTATATATGTTACTGTGGCAAAAAAATACTGGTATCTGACTGCCTGAAAGGATTGTTTTACAATTAAAAAACAATCCTGTAATCTGATTTAAAAAAAAATACAAGGTAATAGCAACTGGTGATTAAAAGTTGTTAACTTTTGCCAAAACATGCAAATCTTGTCCATTGGATCTGGGATCTGAAAACCTGAAAGATTGGCATAGACTATAGACTCATGCTGTAGACAAACTTATTTCAGTCTTGGTATATTTTTATACACAGATGTAACAAAAATAAAAATAAAAAGCAATAATCCAAAGAAGGTTGTTTGAGTTTAGAAAAGCATGATCAGAAAAACGTGAATAAACATCAGTAAGCACATTCTAAATATTAACAGAGTGGCCCTGTCCCAGATCTTTCTTAGGGCAGACCAATTTAAACACAGTTGCCTGGCACTTGCTGTAGATTCTATGTGGGAAAGCATGAAAGTGAGTCAGGAGGACAGTTAGGGTGAGTTGAGGACAGCAGATTGGATTTTATACCTGTGATCTGACATCCAGCAAGAACAAACATGCCATATACATTGGATGTAGATGTTTATCCCAGGAGGCACAAAGTCATATTCAAGAATAGTCCAGGAAACAAAGCTCACCTGAGGTAAAAAGGCCTTCTGCCTTTTCAGAAGCCTCTCTCACAGTACCCAAGACATAGGCCACCACGCGTCATTCTTCTAACCATTCTTACAAAAGTTAAGTATATACTATGGCTCAAAGGAGAGGTGAGTGTTCTGTCCATAAAATGGTGCTACATACATTAGACATTTCCATTTTTAAAGGTTGCATATGCTCTTTACCTCATGCCATATGCAAAAATTTAAAGTCTAAATTTGAATATTAAATCAGCACTTCAAAATACCACATAAAATTATTTCATAACTTGGTAATAAAAATGTCTTATGATTAAAGATTAATTAATTTAATTACCCTGAATCTGTATGCCACTTGCTGCCTTGCTCTCATGTTTCCCTAGATGTAATCTATGGCAAGTGTCAGGCATTGTGTCAGGCATTTGAATATCTGTATGTCTGCTTTTTGTTTCTGTCCTTGGATCTAATATGATCAAGGAAATTCAGTTTGCCACATAGTTTTCTAAGCCTATCATCTCCTCTGCCATTGTGTTCTCTCTCTGGTTTGGTGCTCCCACTAATTCTGATGATTGCTGGTGTGCAACTATACAGTCATGTGCTTCTAGTGTGTGCTTCCAGCTTTCCTTGTATTTTGGCTTGTTCACCTTCTTTCTCTTCCATGCCATGGCCTTTTTAAAATTACCATTAAATAATTCAAACCTACAAAATTGTATAGAGAACACTATAACAAATACCTTTGCTAATTATCCTGGTAAATGAAAACAGAGTGTTACAACTGGACTTTCTGTCTCATCAATTTTAAAATATTTTTCTACATCATTTCCATTGAATCTCTGTGCCTTTTTGTGAATGTTCAATCACAAATATACCTGTATATCATATATGAAGGTGCATATTGTGTTTACATGTAACAATTTACATGTAAAAAGTACCTTTTGGATAGTTATGGGTCCTGAGGTGGGTTGGGTTGGGTTGGGTTGGGTTGGGTTGGGTTGGGTTGGGTTGGGTTGGATTGGGTTGAGTTGGATTGGATTGGGTTGAGTTGGGTTGGATTGGGTTGGGTTTGAGGTTATATTGGCCCAGTGTAAACACAGAAACCTTAAGAGATGGAGACAAGAACATCAAAGTCAGAAACTGAAAGTTACAGAATTAGGGGTTGGATTTGTGGGCTAGAATTCAGGCAAAGAAAGCTGGTTCCTAGGAAAGGAAACTGGAAAAGAGAAGAAAGTAGTTTCTCCCTTAAAGTTACCACATCCCTCTGACATGTTGATCTTAGAATCACCACCTTCGCCATGTAGATGTATGCACATTGAAGCCATGTCTGTGGTAATTTGTTATAACAGCAAGAAAAACTAAGTGCAGAGAAGAATTGTCATGCCATATGATTTGGTACTGTATAATACCATGCCCATGTTGCAATTTAAATCTTGAATGTCCCATCTTTAACACAGAAGTTCTCTGTGTTAAAGGCTTGGTTACCAGCCTGTGACAGTATTGGGGAAGAACCTTTAAGAGTGGGACCCGAGAGAAGGAAGTTAAGTTACAGGAGCTGTGGCTCTGAAGGAGACACTGGATAGCTAGCACCTTCTTCTCTCTGTTTCCTGGATGTATGAGATAAGAGAATCCTTTACACATTCCTACCATAATATACTTCACAATTCCAGAGCCATGAAGTCAACCAATGCTGAAACTTCCAAAAACTGAGCTTTTACCTTTTTGAAAGTTGATTAACTCGGGCATTTTGTCACAGTAACGGAAAGCTGAGTAATGTATTCAGATATCAGTGCAGCCTCAGTGGAACACCTTATGCACAAAAATTGAACACTGCTGAGCGAACCCTCTTGGCAGTCACAAATAATAGTACCCATAGATCAAAGCCTGTGGGTAGGAATTTTAGCTTGAGGAAGTGAAGCTGGCTGCTACAGTATGGATGATTAAAAGGACGCTCTGCACACCCAATGTCCAGCTTCCTCTTCACCTCTCCTTCCTCTGTACTATAGAAGACTCCATTCCTGAGCCAGGCCTTCAGGAGCAGATGGACTCTGTATCAAGGTAGGTTGTGCCTGTACTTCCTCCAGCTCCTAGACCGTACCATCTCTGTGTAACCATTTTCTTCAATTTGGCTATTTGTGAGGTTTTTCAGTTTCTTGCCATTTTCCTTTGACAGTTTTCTGCTAATCATAATGGCTTCTACAATATGTTTCTTGACTACAAATATGGAAATTTTGTGAACATGTTCCTGAATTAACCATCATAGTTGTAAAATGATATTACAGTGGATATTTTTGCTATGAATGAATTACATATATAAGTGGAGGATGCAGTAAAGAAATGGTGGCCTGTTTTAGAAAACTAGAAAAACTATATTTAATTTTTTTCTATATGAAATAGGTAGGAAAGACTTCCCATCTTCATCTTGAACTGACTGTGCACCAGAGGGAGAAGAGGGAAGGAACTGGGGCTCTTGAGCTGGCAAAAATTCCTTAAGGGGACGTAAGAGTGATGAATCACTTTTCTAGGGACATTTACATGCATTTAAGGAATTCTCCCATCAGAATGTTCTGGTTTGAGAAAGCTGCAGTAGGTAGACATTCCTCAGTAAAGCAAAATATAGCAGATCTCTTCGAAAACCTTTGCCTTTTCAGAAAGCTGTTTCAGAACACAGCCAACACTGGATTGGGTGATTTCATCAACACATACAAGTGATCTAAGAAACCAGCCTTAACCGTCCACACAGATTTTCAACATGGAGAAACCAGATGCTTGATAGACCAGGCAGCTTTAACTACACCTAGCCTAGCAAATACAATTACTCGGAAACATGTTCTGCTGTTGGGGTCACCTGACCAGGCTTCTTATCATAGCTGATCTGAAATGGAAGATAGACTTTCAAGGAAGTAGCTTTGCCTCTTTGTCTTTTTTTACCCCCAAGCCCACAAACTGATATTTCTCCTAATGATAATAACAATGAATGGCAACATGTTAACCAGATTCTGTGAGCTAATAACAATGATATACAACTTATACAAATATTTTACAACCATGCTGTAAAGCTGTTGTTATTACCAGTTTATGGGTAAGCACACTGAAAATCAGTACGTTGTCCAAAGAGCCAGAGCTGGGAGAAGGTGTTTGATCCCAGGTTTATTAAATCCCACTGTCCTCTGCTCTCTCTTCCAGGAAGGTTTCTTTGGGGAATCCTGTAGCTTTTGGCCTCACTGAGTATTAACATTCCAATCCAAACATATACATGCCCCTGTACTTATCCTCATAATGGCCATATGATTTTTTTTAAGAAATCCAGTGATGAGGTTGGAGCAGTAACTCAGTAGGTAAAGTACATGGTGCATAACTACAAAGTCTTGAGTCTGATAACTGGCATCCACATAAAATACCAGTGATTATAATTCTGGGGGATATTGGGATAGGTGAAATCTCTGGGACTTGCTGCTCACTCAAATCCATAAGGTCCAGGCCAAAAAGAGATCCTGTATCCAAGACGAAAAAGGAGAAGGGGGAGGAGGAAGAGGGTGAAGAGTAGAAAGAGAAGGTGGAAGAAGATGAGGAGGAGGAGCACAAGGAGGAGCACATGGTGGTAAGTGACTCTTGAGGAATAATACCAAAGTTGACCTTGTCTGGTCCACATATGAAGAAAGAAAGAAAGAAAGAAAGAAAGAAAGAAAGAAAGAAAGAAAGAAAGAAAGAAAGAAAGAAAGAAAGAAAGAAAGAAAGGGAGGGAGGGAGAGAGAAAGGACGGAGGGAGGGAGGGAGGGAGGGAAGGAGGGAAGGAAGGAAGAAAGAAAGAAAGAAAGAAAGAAAGAAAGAAAGAAAGAAAGAAAGAGAGAGAGAGAGAGGGAGGGAGGGAGGGAGGGAGGGAGGGAGGGAGGGAGGGAGGGAGGGAGGGAGGGAGGGAGGAAGGAAGGAAGGAAGGAAGGAAGGAAGGAAGGAAGGAAGGAAGGAAGGAAGGAAGGAAGGAAGGAGAGAATAGAAGAAAAGGAGAGAGAGAGAGAGAAACATGTAGCATCTATTTTCCTTTCTGGTCCAGTTTCACCATCCCTCATTAGGTCTAACCAGAAGCTTGAAAAAGCAACAAGTGGCAAAGGAGAAGCTAGGTTCCTCCCTCCAATCTTTGCGATCACTGATTCATTGTTATTGAAGTTTGTGGGAACTTGTGTGATTTGCTTCATTTTGCCTAGTGTATGTGCCTGTGATAAAGAATCTGCCGCATTGTTCTTGGTGTGAAAACATGGCAGGCATAAACCCCAGGACAGAACCCTTTGGGAAGAAATTCTGGGAATGCTATTTGAGGTGTTAGTGGCAGGGTAAGGCAGCCAACCTGTTGACACATTCTAGAAGTGGGCATACCAGGGCATCAGCACAAAACTCAGAGCATGCAGGAAGAAAGGGGCGTTCTCTGAAGATACTCACATTGCTTCGAGCTCCCAGTGTGAGAAACTGGACTTCCTTTAGGAGTCTCTGGACCCTACTGAGATGAAAGAGCCTCTGATTACTTCCTACCCATCCTTCTCCTCTTTTTTTCCCTCCTCCCCTTTGCTCACCTCAGTTTTTCTGAAGCTCAAGCTCATCAAAAATATTTGGGCAAATGATTTCCCTTTTCTTTGCCCAAGGCTCCTGGACTGTAAAATAAACAAGCTGCATGCCAGGTCTTTGCCCAGCTCCCAGAATTATTGTCCTATAACTTAATCTCTTGCAAAATCTGGGTATGGTGAAGACGGAGCTGGAGAGCATGCACTTCTGCCAGCTAGGAAGATCACAGTACTTGGCACTTTAGCAATGCCCCCAGCACTTGGCCTTCTTCATAAGAGTTTCTGTGCCCTGGTCCACTCCTAAAGTGCTCCTCCATACTAATTTTGGAAGCCACCTGAGGCTGGCTCTCCACCCTCAACTCCAGGAGTAAAATAATTGCCAAACATTTGATGCCCTACCTCAAAATGTCCGAAAGAGCCAAAGTGCCACAAAGAAACCAATGTTTTCTAATTTATTAAAGCACTTAGATATATCAGAGCAGAGGATTATAGAAGCCACATTTCCCATGTCAAACATATTACAAAGCAAATTTTTCAGATAAAAATATTTCACATCTTCCAGCATGCGCAGGACAAATGAGTTGAAAGCAGCTAGTATAAATAAATGTGCCATATGATATTCAAATGTGTAACAGCTGCACATTAGGAAATGTAGTGATAGAGAAAAGACTATTTTAGTGGTCTCTATAATTGGAGGTGGGGCTACAAATCACAGCATGCTGATGTAAACCTCTAGGCATAGATATCAGGATGACAACATCTGCACATAAGTAGTTGTAGTCACGGTTCTTGTTTTTTCAATATTTTATTTTCAATCTGTGGCATGGGTTGAGCATGGGAGTTCAGTGACAAGTCTTTAATTATAATTTTTAAGTGAGATTATATTATTTTTTGTAGATCTGTATACATATACTGAATGCCATGTCTCTGTGACTTCTTAACTTGTTTGACAAAATTGACATGTGGAAGTGAGGATGGACGTACTTGCTATGTACTTTAAGGTGCTTAGTGGCATCTCTGGCCTCTTCCACTAGATACCAGTAACACTCCCCTAACAATGACAGCCAAAATTGTACAGACCTTGCCAAACGTCCTCCCTCTGGATGGCAAACAGCTACAATTGAAAAACACTGTTCCGGGAATCAATCGAGAGATTTTGGCCAAGCTGCAGATCTCTGTTACAGAAGATGAGGACACCCAGGTGACTTCCATCCCAAAGAAATCAGTTAAGGCTTAGAATATACTCTATTTAAAATTAATGCCTAAGCAGAAAAATAAAATTCAGATTCAACAGCATTCTATATTGAAAAATAAGTGTCAATTGGTCTAGATTCAGATGAAAATAAATCTATCAAAACATTAAAAATTATCAAGAATATAACTCAACCTTCAGATGAAAAAGATAAGTGTGATAAAACAGAGAACCCTAGAAGGGAGAATTTAACTATGAAACATCTATAATAAGACTCTTATAAAAATAACTACGCAGCATAAGTACTCAGCATAAGTACTCAGCATAAGTACTCAGCATAAGCCAAAGGTTTGAACAAGCAATTGTACTAAGTAACTTGTAACAATGTGACGATCAATAACCACGGTAAAGGAAAAGTTCAACCTGATCATTCTTTGAAACATTAAGATGAAACAGGCTAGTCACTCAAAAGGCAATTCACAAAGGCAAACATTAAAATAAATGACAACATCACAGTCTGACTATAATTTCATGAGAATGAACGCAAAATCATCATGAGATATCATCACCTTGATCCCATTTGACTGGCAAAAGTCAAAGAATTTTTCAAAATGTTAAGCTATGGAGGGACAGGTGGGTCATGGTCATGGTTCTACCACAGTCTCTTGGGATTTGACAGGCTCCTACAGGATATAAGCTGTGCATACTTTTTGTCCACTGTTCTGCATCTATAAAGCCGTCCTCTGACGATATCCTTACATACACACACACACACAATATATATATATATATATATATATATATATATATATATATATATATATACTTGAAAATATGCATCAAATTGTTAATGGAAATTAACTTCAGAAGGAAAATGTGAATTTCAATCTGTGCACATCATGGTGGTCAAAGTTTTACACAAATATGTATTGTATAACTTTTACTAAATTACATAAATTCATATTACATATAAGTAGAGAAATAAAAGCAGGATGCTAAACGGAACGACTTCTGAAACCTGTGACTTCAGTTCTAAAATACCATGACTTAAGTCTAGTCTACAAATAAATTTGGAAAGGTGACTCACCGCCTCCATCTCCATACTGCAGGTTCTTTTAAGGAAAAAGTAGGGAGGGCAAGCCATCATTCCAGTGCTGTAGAAACTGAGAAAAGAAAATGGGTAGCTCAAGATTAACCCAGTCCACATGAGACCCTGTATCAAAACAATAACAATGGCAGAAAAGCTAAAACAAAGAGAGGAGATAGAGAAGGCAGCCTGGAAATCCTCCTGCATGTGGACTCCTGGCTTAGCTGGTCACACTGAGCCCATGGCATCTTCTACTGTCAGATGCTCTTTGTTTGGCTACTAAAGGTTGATCACTGGCCTAGGACACAGGTCAGGGTAGGCAGTGGGGGTAGAAATCACAATTTAATCAACATATGGGGAAAAACATAATTGCTATTTCTTCATCAGAGATGTGCTAGTATCCCAGGCTGGTGGAGAAATACCGCTTTATCTTAGAAGCACTGGAACAAACAGCAAGAAAACAACCACTTGGCAACACAACCCTTAAAACCTGCATGAAGCAAAAAATGATCATTCTAAATCAGGCTCTACACTGCTGTGTGATGAAACCATCACTGTAGCCCTAGGTGATGGTACTATTACTGTTGCATCTTGCAAATGAGGACACTGAGGCTCAGGGATCGTGGGAACATGTCCCAAAGCCATCTAGGTAGTAATCAATGACATTTGCTATATGACTTCATAACCTGTCTTAATTACTGTATGCTCAACAGTGTTTAAATAATAGTGTTTTTAAAAAGCTGGCCTATTAGAAGGAAGAGCTAAACTAAGGTGCTAGGCATTGAAATGACTCCTGGATAATGCTAGGAGGTAGAGATTAAGCTGCCTGCTTCCTGTTGTGTGAAATGGGCTCTAATACTTCATCACTAGAACCAAGTCTAGGAAAAATAATGGCATGCTAATTGATACAGCTGACGGGAGAATGGAGTCTCTTTGGGAACTATGCCTGTGCAGGCATGTCTGACAAAACAGGAGGAAGGTAAGCCGTGCCCGTTTGCCTGAATGCCCCAGAGTCTCCTATGAAATGTCCCCGTGTTAACAGATTGTGAGTGTGAATCAACACAAACACCTTAGTCATTTGATCCTGAAGTCATTCTGATTCAGGTGACACAGGAACACTGACCATGTGTCATTCAAATTCCTTCCATGTCAAAGCCCCAACTAGTTTCAAAGTGACTTGTAACAGCTAAATCACATTACTAAAAGTCAATCCAACACTAACACAAAGGCCCTCTAGCATGAACTTAAATAGACAGGATGCTGGTTAGAGGACATTTTGAGGGCTCACTAAGAAAACCAGAGGGTTGAAGTTTTGTTTTGTTCTGTTTTGTTTTTCAAACACGTATTACCACCATTCATCTCTAAAGAATTTTAGAAACATGTTCATCAAACATAGGAATTGGCCTAGCTGAATATATTGAAGTAAATATGTGTAGCTTGTATGTATTAAACACAATAAATACAAAATTCATTGAGTATTATTCTGGATTTTGAATCCAGAACCTGAAGAAATGACTTACGCTGTCTACATGCATGAACCCCAGGTTCAATGCCTTCACAGCAGTGAGAAGCAGATCACACAGCTTGAGTGAGGAAGGAAACGTTAAGAGGGCTTTCCGTGAGACTGTAATATTAAACAGTGGATTAAGATATCTGCTTTGGTGCTGAAGAGATGGCTCAGCGGTTAAGAGCACTGGCTGATCTTCCAGAGAACCCAGATTCTATTCCCAGCAACCACATATCAGCTTAAAACTGTCTGTCTGTAACTTCAGTTCCAGAGGCTCTGACACTCTCAGACCGACCGCAGACAAAACACCAATGCACATGAAATTAAAAGTAAATAAATAAAATTGAAAAAAGATATTTGCTTTTTAAGATTTTTTTTTATGTTTAAAAGTGTGTGTGTGTGTGTGTGTGTGTGTGTGTGTGTGTGTGTGTGTGTGCTCATAGGGTATATACACATGGAGTACAGGTACTAAGGCCAAAAGATGCCAGATCCCCTGGAGCTGGAGTAGGTGATTATAAGCCACTGGACCTGGGTACTGATAACTTAGCTTAGGGCCTCTATAAGAGCAGTATGTGCTCTTAGCCATTGAGGCAACACCCCCCCCCCCCAGTCCCAATAGTTTTATTTCTTGCCTTGCCACAACCTAACTAGGTAATGCTGACAGGATCATGTAATTCTGAAATGAAAATGAAAGCTACCCCCAGCCCTGCTCCCCTCATTTGGGTATTACAGTATTTTAAAATCCTAATCTGTCAGCAGTGGGAGGCTCAGTCTCTTCTGAGAGCTCATTTTTGCATAACATTAGAGTAAACTCAGTCTCCCTGAATTCGAAGAGGGGCTTTGTGTAGGTAGTCCTTCTTTCTGGCTTTTTCTAATTGGGTCAATTCACTCCTCCGTAACTCGTAGGAATCAATAATATCGTGAATGAGTGCTCAGCCAAGCCCAGATAAAGACACAGGCTTGCCTTTTCACACCTACCCAGCCAGCAAGGATGGGGATGGCTGAGTCATTCAGGAAGATACATTCCCAGGGACTCACCTTTCCAGCTTTGATTTGGCTTCTTCACCCACCACATTCTCCAAGTCTGCAAGTGGGTGTAGCTGCTGTTAGTGCTGAAGAATTGACGTAGCAGTAGAAAAATTATCTCGTTTTTATTATTATTAACTTGGAAGCACAGTCTTTACTTAAAATAATGAACTTCCTTCTTGCTGATTAACAGGAGGTCATAGAGCCACTCTCATTGCCTCACTGTCTGCTGAACTGGGACATTTAGTTCATTAAAACAACTAGGCTACCACTCATTACTTGGGTTACTTCTGGTAATTTAATTACTAGGTATCACAGTTAACAATTAACTATTAGCTACAAGCCAAATTTAAAATTTGGTATGTACGGATTGAGCTAGAGAAACAAGATAAACCTAGATTGCTTTCTTACAATTTTTTTTTCTAATCCAGCACTAAACATGGGGAATTTTCTTAAAACTTTTGACACTCCACATAAAAGTAATTAACACTGAATTTGATCTCCAGCCACAGAACAGTGATGATGGAAGCCATCACGTGTAACTATGGAACCGCCTGTGTATTCTGCATGTTCCACCTCTTGCTATTGAATCGAAGAAAGATGAGAACTAAGCATAAGGGGGCTGTGCTTTTTATGGCCCCTACATGGTGATGGGGAACAGGAGTTTGTGGGCTATACTAAACATGCATGAAACTCCCATTGCAACAAAGAAAGTTGGACACACCTAGCAGAGGAAGGATTGGTGTTTACAAGATGAATGAGGGAGGAGCAGGAGGAACTAGGCAGCATTGTGACATTCTAAGCAATGTTTGCAGCCTACACCGTGTTCTTTCATTCCTGTAAGTGAACCTGCTTAATCTGCTTCAGACATATATATTTTTTTTGCCACTGAAAAACCACACTAAAGATGTTTTAAACCGACAGGTCCTTCTTCTGACTCTAGATGTAGTTGTTACATCCTTAGCAACAAAGCAAATGCCGATGTTGGACCATGTCAGAAATCTTGTCAAGAGCGTGGACTGTTTCGCACAGAGTGGAGATATGGCTTCTGATTCTGGTAGCGTATTTACTCCAAAGAAATGTGAACTCGGGACATTTGCCCACGAAAGCTGCGGATCCAGAAGCATTCATGAATGTTGTAAGTTGGGGATTTCCATGTTTCGGGGAAGTGAGGGGAGGTGTTAACCTTTGCATTTGTGAAGTGACTGCATGCTGTGTTTTATATACCGAGATGCTTCATGCTAGAACATGCTAGAACAGTATGATGCCAAAAACACACTGGAGGGAAGCTAAACTGGTTGTCAGTAGATTGGGGGGACTCCCCAATCAAATCCAGTTGTTTTGGGTGAATGACTTAATCTCTTTAGGCTTCAAGAACAATTTAACTCTATTGAAGCTTCAGACAAGGAAGTAATTGAAAACTTTGGGGCCTATCTTACCCTGATGATTTTCATTTTGTCTTTTTTATTTTCTTGCTTTGCTCTCTTTGGTAAAAGCATCACTCCTGTGCTCTTGCCATGAGAGCTTATACTTCCAGTAGCTCCTGCTCTTATCCTGCTTGGGATGCTGTCAAATAGCAAGGAGAGGTCTGTTCGTGCTAGAGAAGCCGTGTGAGAAAGAAGCACTAAGGGTGACACACCTCTTCAGAAGTCTTCAGGGAGAATTTTTGTGTCTACTGTTCACGACCACCATACAGTACCATTTATTCCATAGTAGGCATCGGAATAAAATATAGTAGAGATACAATTTTCTTTTCATTGCTCCATCCTGGAGCTATGACTATCTATACTCTTCAAATCAAGGCATTGAAATTAAAGAAGCATTTAAACTGGTTAAACAAGCCCCACCACTCTGCTCGCTAGACCTACAATTTAAATTCAGACCCGCCTAAGCACATGCCTGTAATTATAGCCGCTGTGCAAGAAACCCCACCAGATGACAGGGTGGAGAATTGACTTCCAAATGAGTGACATGATTGTGTTGGACATTCGGCAGTCTCACCTAATATCTCCATCAGAAGAGAACACATGTTTTGGCAACTGAAGACCTTTTTTTTTTTTTTTAAGATTTATTTATTACATGTAAGTACACTGTAGCTGTCTTCAGACACTCCAGAAGAGGGAGTCAGATTTCATTACAGGTGGTTGCGAGCCACCATGTGGTTGCTAGGATTTGAACTTAGGACCTTTGGAAAAGCAGTCGGGTGCTCTTACCCACTGAGCCATCTTACCAGCCCCAACCCTTTTTATTTTAGCTTTTTCCTCCAGGATTTTATTTTTGCATGGTTTCTAAAACAACAGCTTGTGAAAAATGATTTTTTTTCTGAATCTTCATAGTACTATAAGACTTCCTCTACCATTCTGATGGCTCGCATGGCCTCTAAGACTTACAGACTGTGGAAATGTCCTGAGTCTACAGAATGCAAATATCTACAGTTTATGGAGGTTTCTTTGACCTGTTCAATGTTTAGTTGATGCTTGTCTTCCCGGTACACTATTGCAGATCCTCGGGAGTCCTGAATGTTCCACACAAATTTCTCAAGTTTTAGGGTACATGAAGTTCCTTTGGCCAAGATTGCTTTCCTAGACCAGCCACAGCACCTGTCCAGCACCTCCAGGCTGTCGGAATTTCTGGAAGGAGCTGGACTCCAGCACTGCAGGTGCCTGAAGTCACTCTATTCACCATGACCACAGAGAAATCTCAGAAAATCAAAAGCTGGTAACCCAGCACAAAAGACAAACTCTCAATTTCTGACTACAAGGCTAAGAGCAAAGGCGAGAAAAACATGAAAACAGGAGAAACTAATCCAGAGCGTAGGAAAATATTTTGTAGCCCAAAGTCAGAAGAATAAATAGGAGGTAGGAAGAAGGTGACTGACAAAGAGGTCAGCGTGTTGAGGAAGTGGGACAGCTGAGAGCATACCATGTTCAAGATAAAAATAGGTTATAGTTCAGTTGACCTTTAAAAGTTCATACTTTTATTACAAGAGCAGTATATAGCCCTTGTAGGAAACCTAAGAACTTCAGATGTCAATAATGTTTATTAATACATTAATACACTGAGCTAACCACCAACAGCTTTTTCATGTCCTGCCATTTTCTTCTGAAACTTTCTGTTTTATAAGAGAAGACTAAGGAGCACCATACACAATTTCCTATTTTCTAATACTTTTTACTACTAAAACGATGTATCATAAAGAATGTCCCAACATTTTAAACAGCTTCCAAGAACATTATTCAACTTTCTGTATCACATTCTACTTTTTGGTGTGCATATTTATCCCAGGTTAGACCATCTAGAGAGCAGATATACTTTAAAGCATAATTCATATGCAAGATGTATATTAAGAATCCTTGTGGCTAGGTATGGAGGCATATACCAAATAGTCACCATATGTCACATATGTCATATACATACCAATGTTTCTAAAAATGATCAATAACAAAGGGTAGACTTTTATTTCAAAGCAGGGTCCTTTGGCCATCCTAGAACTACTTCTGTAAGATCAGGCTGGCCTCAAACTCATAGAGATTACCTGCCTCTGCCTCTGAAGAGCTGAAATTAAAGGTGTGTGCCATCACTGTTGGGCTAACCTTTCTTAAAGTATTGTTTTAATATACATAACTGATTTTTTCCTCCAGATTAAAAAAATTAAATAGATAATTAGGTTGAAAGGTAAATATTAAATATGGTTAGAATTTTTAATTTACACTTACGGTAGCAAAACGTTCCAAGCTCAAGTCCAGTTTGGATGTTACAATGAGGCTCTAACTCAAGAAAAGTATGTGTGTGTGTGTGTGTGTGTGTGTGTGTGGTGTGTATTAACATATACATATACATATACACATATACGTATGTATACAGCGATATATTTGATTATGCAGCTGAGCATGGTGACACATGCTTTTAATCCCAGCATTCAATATGCAGAAGCAGACAAATCTCTGTGAATTCAAGACTAGCCTAGTCTATATAGCAAGTTCTGATCCAGGTCTACATAGGAAAAGAGACCTTGTCTCAAACCACAAGAAAAATAAATGGTTATAAAAACATCTTACTCATTAGACTATGTTAGATCTGTATTTTTATGTAGACAAATTTGTGCCTTAATATTATCCTGTGTGAGCTCTCTTGTCAAATATTTTTTAAAAATGAGCACCTGTTGACAATGTTCACCAACATACAATCATTTCCTGAGATACCCATGCCCCTAACCTCTACCTCCTGTGTTCTCTCGGGTAGTTCCTGTTTAGTCTTAGACTCAAATTTGCCACCTCCATAAGATTTTTCCTAACTAATCTCATTCATGGGTCTCTCCCTGCTCAGAGCTCCTCCCCTCCTTCCTTCCCTCACACCCTTAAACCATTACTTACACATAACCCCTTGATGATGAATTGCATAAATCTTCTCAGAAGCCCTTTAACATTTCATGTATATATCTTAGCTATTCAAACTGTCCCTAGCAGTGATTCTTGAAATGATAGTCTCTCTAGAACAACCAGCTTCAACTATATCTGGAAGCTTATTAGAAACATCAGAGTTTTGGATCCACCCCAGATCTGCCAAAACTTTGAGAATGGAATCCAGCAATCTGTGTCTTGATAAATCCTCTAAGTATGTTTGATGCATGATCAAAACGACCTAAATTAACTATGTAATGGTGCTAGGTACATGCATGTGCATGCATGTATACACACACACACACACACACACACACACAATTCCATAATATTTTGTTAACTGAATTTTAATTGTGTACTTATTGAGTTTTAATTGTATATGACGCCTACTGAGTACCCTCTGTTGGTGTTAAACACTGTAATTAATGTTCTATGTGCAGTCCTTGCCTTATCCTACCTAGAGTGATCTAGCAGAAGAATAGAAGAAAGAACAGGAGCGAAGGTTTCGATATTGTAGTGAAAATGTGTGTGTTGGATTAGAGCTCTGAGTGAAACCTTGGCCTTTCTTCTTAGTCACTATGCTTGTTGCTCTGTGTTTAGTGTTGGGCCTTCAGTGCGTGATTTCTCTCGTAGCCATTTCTCAGCAGTCCCTGATTGAGATAGTCCATTTCTCTGATGGCAAGCACTGTGAGACAGCTTAGGAGGAAAAGTTTGCACATGCACTAGTGTCTGAAGTAGAAATGTTTAGCCAGTGATCCAGTGTAGGCAGGAAGGAGTCTGAGACCCTTGAAATTGCATAAAAAATGTTTATGCATAGCATTTTTATAGTTATCCTCAAATCCACAGAGGGTTTTTTTCTTTTCAGCCTAATAGCTAATAGCTTATTGTTCTTTAGGCTTTGAATTTAAAACTAAAGAATCTACAAGACTGTGAGGCTGAAGAAGTCCCAAGTCACCCCAGAATAGGCACTACAGTACAACAGCCTGGCTTCTTGACCTGAATCCAAGAATTTATACATCCGTTGGTCCTGGATATCTCTGAGGCACATCTTGGCTTTGGAGTCTATGTTCTGGCTCAGTGTTTTTCAAGGGTCAGAATTCTGTGAAGACCTGAAACACACATTGCTGAGATCTACCTTCAGAGCTCCTAATCCAGTGACTTATTGCCATGCTCTGCCTTCCTAGAAAGTGCCTAGGTAAGGCTGACAGAATTGCCTCCCAACTTCTGAAAACCAGGATCCAGTTCAGTCTCTGTAAGAATAATATAAAAAAGTGAGAGAAATTGGGTATAATTTAGTGGCAGCGCCTTTGTCTAACTTGTGAGGCCCCAGGTTTGTTCACCAATATTGCAAAATATAAAAACTAATCACACTTAAATCCAAGGAGAATTAGCTGGTTTGACCTAAGTGGTATCAGTTAGGGAAAGATCAGTACTTCTTGCAATACCAAAGAAGCTACTCTTACCCTTGAGTTGTTGGGATTATGGCCATGTAGACCTGAAGTCTAAACAAATATTGAGGCTTTTGTTTGTTTTTTCCATAGAGCGAAATCATCAAACACAAGGGTTATCCCAGTGAGGAGTATGAAGTTGCAACGGAAGATGGGTACATCCTTTCTGTGAACAGAATCCCTCGGGGACAGACACGGTTAAAGAAGGAAGGTATGGTTTACTCAGTGTCACTCCAACGTGATAGTCTTCTTGCAGCCCAGACTTTCTTGATATTTAGAATTAAGTTTTGGTTCTTAGGACAGACTAAGAGCCTTTGGTTAGGGGGAATGATAGAGTCGGTTCCCAAATAATCCCTATCCGCATTGCCAGATCATATTTCATCCATACTCATAGTAAGCAACTATCTCAGAGGTATGTTTCAAAAATACCTTTGATCTGCTGAAGGATCACAGGGCAAGGACACATAACAAGCATTTTTGGGGACCTGGGTTCAATCACTATCACTACAAACAAAACAAAACATCCATTTTCATGCATTCTGGCACTTCATCCCCTGGCATTACCAAACCCCTCTTACATAAATATTCTAGAGCATTCCTGATGATCCCTTGAAAATTCCCCATGGGAGCTTTCGTTTATCATGAGCTCCTATGAACTACCTTTTCGTCAACACTGTACAATGTGTGCCCAATCCAAAGAGCACCCTAAATATTTATGATGTTGCCTCATTTTTCCACTAAAGACTAAGAACCAGGCTCTAGGTGCACAAATGTAAAATTTCAGTGTGTTTATGTGGCATTTGCTTAATTTCACTTTTATATGAGGTTCTGGGCTACCACTGTTTTGTAAACATGCATCCTTGTCAACAAAGCTTGCACATACCTGTTTCCACTGTGCTCTCTGCTTTACATATTTGGCTCTGCATGTATAACAGCAACTATGTTGTCTGTCATGGGTGCCAAAATGTAACTCCTCGTGTCCTTTCTGAATGCCAGCTATAATGTCAAGTGCTTCATACCCTCAGTTTCACGTAATTTTCTTCTTCACTCTGCCATACACAGCTGCGTGACTAGACCAGAAAGTCCACACTAATACCTGTTAACATGGCATTCAAATCAAGATATTTATCAGAATGTAGTCCTTGTTCTTATCTACCACTGGAAAAATGTTACTGGTCTGTGGTATAAAAGTGTCAGAATTCTATTCATCCCAATAGGCACACCTGTAGCCCTTTCAAAATGAATGTGTTTAACTCAGGCTGTGTAGCTGGACCTGCGGTGTGTCTGCTCCATTTCCATGCCAGGGCCTTTTAACTTACACTTTCTTCTTTGAAGTTTTCCCAGACCTTTCTTCTTTCCTGACCACCCTAGGCAGAAGGCAGCCTCGTATTGTCTATTAACACCTGGGGTCACATCTCCTATTTTCCCTTACTATACCTAAAAACATATTTTCATGATGGCTTATTGTCTTTTTCTCCTCCACCAGAGTGAAACCTCAATGAGAGCGAGGGCTTCTCCCTCTTCATTCATGTGTCTGCAACAGCAAACACTTTGTGGGGAATAGTCATGGGGCTAATAGATGTATCTGTGAGATGAAGGAATGAAGTATGCACATCAATGAGTGCCCTGGGAACAGAGGCTTTTCATTAAGTTCCACAAATCCTACAGGCTTGGGCAAGGTGTCCTTCTTCCTGTCAAGTGACTGTGCTGATTACTGGGTATAGAGGACACCAGGGCCAAAAGTTTGTACTCACAGGCTGCTGACTGGTCACATGGCGTGAGTGTTGACGTTTTAAAAGGCCTTTGAGTCCAGTTGGTGTGCAATACAGCCCCCATGTGATGATATTCTTACAGCTCTGCTTACTACCTAGTGGGCTGTAATGTATTGCCATTACTTATTTATTTAATTTTTATGACCTCTTGCTGTGTAGCCAAGGCTGTTCTCAAACTCATGATCCTCTGAACTAGCCTCCTCAGTTCTGGTGTTATAAGTATGTGCCACACCCAGCTTATAACATTTTCCCTCAAGTGTGGGTCTTTGCCATTAGACTATTTTTTATATATGTACATATGTATGTGTGTGTTCTTCATTATGGTACCTTCTTCTGAAACAGTTCTAATATTTTCTGAAGACATAATACTAGCAGTTTAATACTAAAAGTTCCTCAAAAACAATAATGGGAACTGAATTCTAGTGCTTTTTTTTTCTTTAACAGGCAGTGTGCAACTGTTCCTTGTGTTATTTGTTCACAACAAAAATCTTATTTTCTGACGGTGAGGAAATTAAAAGAGTAAAACATTAAATAATTGACTAAGAAAATCAAACTAGCAAGCAATAAAAAGAAAGGTTTGCATGTAGATTTCTCTGGTATGCAAGTCCTTATATTTAGAGAAAGCAAGAAGAGCAGAGAACACTCAACCAGTTGGAATTTTCTCTTGTTTGCAGGATCCAGGCCAGTGGTGTTACTGCAACATGGTCTTCTGGGGGATGCTAGCAACTGGATTTCCAACCTGCCCAACAACAGCCTGGGTTTTATCCTGGCAGATGCAGGTTTTGATGTGTGGATGGGAAACAGCAGAGGAAACACCTGGTCTCGGAAGCACAAGACCCTCTCCATAGATCAAGATGAGTTCTGGGCTTTCAGGTACAAGAACACTTTGAGGGTGGAGGTAGATACAGATATGCCTTGAAGCACTGGGTAAAGAATTGTGACTTGTGGGATTTGGATTGCTTGTGTAGTTCCCAACTCAATAACCCCCAAGTTTCCTTATTATCCTGTGCTGCTATGGGTGAGTGTAGGGAAGACTGGGTCTCCCAAGGTCTAGCTAGTGGGTTGAAAACAGTGTCTGGTGTCAGGTGATTGAGAAAGGAGTGGGAAAGGTATCCAGTCATTTCCGTGTGAGTGAGTATCTAGGATTAACTCCCTTGTATAGGACAACAGGACTGACACCCCCAAGACATGAGACCAAGTGTCATTAAATAGGGATTTAACAATCACTGTGTGGCGTCACCTTAAATCATATTTCCCATAGCTTTACTCAAGTTCCTAATGTCCTTACTAACCACTGATGGTCAACTTGTTCTCTATGCATTTGGTCAGATATGAATTTTGTTACCATTCATCCTGCAAAGAAATCTGCATACCCCTGAGCTGTTTTAGTTGAAGAGTAGGACATGCTTCACATTAGCAGTTGGCTTGTGTGTTTAAAACTTCTCAATAACCATTACTATATTACAGCATCCAGAGAGAATAGACATTTCTCAGGTTTGAAACAAATCCGTCTCAAGGATTTTGAGGAACACGGTGACAAGCTAACAACACTGACACTGGTCGGGAGGACTTGTTAGCAGATCCTGGGGGATTCTGACTGTGTTCTGTTTGTATTATCATTGTCGAATAACTTTGTCTTTTCCCTTTGTAGTTATGATGAGATGGCTAGGTTTGACCTTCCAGCTGTGATAAACTTTATCTTACAGAAAACGGGCCAGAAAAAGGTCTATTATGTCGGCTACTCACAGGGCACCACCATGGGTAGGTTCACAGGAAAGAAGGTTGGTATACACAGAAGTATGAGCCTGTGAGCCTATGACCCAAGCTGTGGCTTGGCACAGTAATTACTCCTCTCACCGGGCCTTCTCCCCTTTAGTGGCTCTAAAAGCTTCCGGGAACAGAGACTGAGGGAAGCCTTGGATGTGGCAGAAAAAAGCATGGATTCAACCATCATCTCTGCTATTCTTTAGATGATACCCTAAAGCAATCCCTTTATCACATTGGTTTCAGTTTCTTCACCTGCAAAATGTAGATAATAATTCTCTCTTATGGCTATTCTAATTGATTGAACTACATAATACAATCATACATGTTAGCTCTGTAAAGGCAGGTGTTTTGTCTAAAGCACAGTTGTAATAGAAGTTTCTAGTCTATGGCATCCCCGCCCCCCAATGAATGTGTTCAGCAAATGAAACCTTGGGTTCACAGTTGGCCTCACGATGAGCAGCAAGAAAGACAGAGAGTATTATTACTGAATGACAAGCAGAAATGGTGGTGCAAAGGCAAGTTTTTCTCTTTACCAGTGTCTGGGATCAGGTGCTTACATCCTGCTTTGAGGGAATCTTTGAGAGACTTCAATGACAGCCCCTCAAGATAACATCACTTATATGAAAGATGGAAATGGGGCTATTCCGACCTCATATCAGACCTAAACCAACAGGAAAGCATTTGCTAGGTTGCATTAAGAGAAAGAAAAATTTGTGTAACAGAATGAGGATTTCTGAGACTAATCAGGGCTCTTTATCTGTGTTTTGAAGCTAAGCCCTGAGTTGAGAGCAGACCAGTTTTCTTAGGAAATATCTGCACTTTTTAGTAAGGGTAACTTGTCTAGCTACTACAACAAGGTTTATACTCATTAGAGAGACGAAGTTAAGCAGATTCAGTATTGTCTTCGTATTATTTTTTTTTTGCTTTCATAATAACTGCCTTTTATGCAGACTTACTAACTACATCATTTTGCTTTATGACTGAAGAAGGATATTTGGAATAAATCTTTATCTCCATTTTACAGATGAATAAAGTGTGACATAATGACTTAAGAAGCCAGTAACTGCACTTGCACATGTCTAATAACCAGTGTAGCATGAGGGAAACTCATTGCATAGAAATTCTCCAAATACATTCCTCAGTTCCTAAGAGTCTTACTTCCATCTCCACAACCACTGGGGATGAAGAAGCCAAATCTTTCCAAGAACAACAGACATGGATGCTTTTGACCCTGCTACCATACTGAAGCATTATGACTTCAGGCCAAAACCTTCCATAGGCACTGGGTTAACTCATAGGGTGCTTGCCATTGCCTTAACTCAATAGTACACCACAGTGCCAGCAGACCATGCACTCGCTCTGATCACAGAGACTCACTCCCCAGGTGGTTTGCTTCTGCAAAAGCTCTCTTTGGTCATTAAACAGTGTCACCAAACTTACCTTTTACTAGCTTTTGTTTCCCATGGCCATTTACCTCTGTTTAAAATCCCTCCGGTTTAGGCTCTGTCTCAGTCTATTAAAGAAATAAAGGACTTAATATATTTACTTCGAGAAATTCAAAGGAGGAGGTAGAACGATGAGAAAATCTATTGTATGTGCAAGTGCAACTTTTTATAGGAAAGTTCATGTGTATCAAATCGCCAGCGTTTCCCCTCAAATTTACTCAACCCCAGGGGACACGTCATACAGAGTTGCAAAGACTAAACTAGATACAGCCAAGCTCTAGACCGCAACTTTTCTCAAGCAGATAGCATAATTTGTACAAAAAAAAAAAAAATAACCTGATTCTAAAGAACAGTAAGCACAGCAAAGTGACTATTTTTGTTTGTCTATCTTTCTCCCTTGCTTTGTATCACTCACAACACAGTCGGTATCTGTGGTTCACTAGGGCTTCTTGGGTTTTACTCATGAAACCAGATAATTTCCTATTAAAAAAAAATTCCAACAATCTCTGAGGATCATTGCTTACATTGTGTGACATCCAGTAAAAATAATGTTGTACTGGGAATCAAAAATTCTAATGGCTGCCAGAACTGAGAGCCCAAATTCCATGCACTCCCTTTTAAGTGATCCTCTAATGAAGGAGAGAAGTCTGGGTCTCACACTTCCTTATCTGAATTTTGGATAACAGCAGTGGGCTGCAGTGTTGCTGGCTCTCATCAAACCACAGATAGAGGAGCTACCGTGTTTCATATCTCTGCAGTCCAGAGGGTTTTTTTAAATGGTTTTCCTATACTCAATTGGTTCAGCTGAACATCAAGGTAAAGCTGCTGATAGCAGGGCTTGATGCTGTTTTCAGAGGAATGTATGAGTAAGAAATCAAAGATTAGTCTACTGGTAAACCATGGAGCTATTAAAACAAAAACCTTGAACTTGCTTCGCATGAAGAGCAGTCTTCCTGAAAAGGTTACTTATGGTTCTCCAAAATGTGAGTAGAGTTCTAATCTGGTCAGAATTAATCTGGTGAGGACAGGCATGCGGATTCCCATCGTTTCATACTCACAGTATGGCTGAGAGAGCAAGAGATAACAAGTCTCTTGTGTGTTTGCCTTTGCATACAGCTAGCAAACCCAGTCAGATGCAGAGAACTGTATAGAGGGATTTTGTCTTTTCTTATACCCATTCACCTTCTGAGAATAGAACAAAAGTCATGAGTTAAGGTTTTTTCATCCTTAAACTAGAGATATCATCCTAAACAGAGGATGTGCAAATATGCCTGATTTCAAATGTAAGATCTGTCCTGGCTTCATGGGACAGCTTTTCTCTTCCATAGTTTCAGCAGATATCTTCTTCACTAAACAAGAGTATATTGGGAAAAAATGTTCTCTCTAATCCAGGTGTAAGAGCTGAGCAATTTAACTCAATTTGAACTTCCTACTTGAAAACAAGTGTAAGAGGCAACATATGAAACACACACATTTTTGCATTGAGTCCCCCACAACACACACACACACACACACACATACTATATCCCTGAAGCCTACAACTGCATTTGAGGAAGGTCAAGACATAATCACACATAATTATTAAGGAATTTTGACAGAAGTAAAACATGCATTTTATAAGTTCTGAACTATTTAGTACCCATGGTGATAAATTTTTCTCTCTTACAGGCTTTATTGCATTTTCCACAATGCCAGAGCTAGCTCATAAAATCAAAATGTATTTTGCCTTAGCTCCTATAGCCACTGTTAAATATGCAAGAAGTCCTGGTACCAAATTTCTACTGCTGCCAGATATGATGATCAAGGTATGTGATACCCAGGTGCCTCTATTTGCAGAAAAGTCTTCCAGACCAGTTTCCTATAATAATGCTTTAAATGGAAACCATTTTCTCCCTGAGTATCTTGTCATGGACATTATTTTACCTCTTCTCTTTACAGGTATTATTTGGCAGACAAGAGTTTTTATACCAGACTAGATTTTTCAGACAGCTTTTTATTTACCTCTGTGGCCAGATGATTCTCGACCAAATCTGCAGCAACATCATCTTACTCCTGGGAGGTTTTAACACAAACAATATGAACATGGTGAGTGGGCACATCATCTCCTAAGCAAAGCTGGGAGCTTTGCATCTCCATACTTGAAAATGAGCTGACACCAGCCAATGGTCAGAGAAAACGGTGTGCAACCTGTAATTGGCAATTTCCAAATTGTAAGAAAATGTTGGGCAAGCTGCAGGAGGAGATAATGCAAGGATAATGTGAAAGCATTGCCAGACCCTTACTTGACAGATTATAGGTGCAGTTGGAAACCTACAGGGAAAAAATAACCAGAAAAATGAACGTCAATCAACCATCACCCATCTCTGTCCTCCACGAGGGGACTTTTGATTTGTACTTGATGTTCCTTGATGGAAATGGGTATGTTAGCTTGTTTGGGGTATCGCTACTGATAGGATCCCTGGGTGAGTTCCCTAGTATGTATGGGCTGAAGATTAGTGTACAAAATGATGTGGCTGGAGATAATTCCTAGAGAAGGAACGAAATTGGATTTGGTGGCTAAAAGGTGGGACTGGGAAACAAACTTCAAAACAAGCTGAATTTGATCCTCTGCCTGGTGGTTCTCAACCTGTGGGTCGTGACCCAACAGGGGGTA
This sequence comes from Mus caroli, assembly GCF_978045245.1. NCBI lineage: Eukaryota > Metazoa > Chordata > Mammalia > Rodentia > Muridae > Mus > Mus caroli. The sequence continues at coordinate 27,260,300 of NW_028227275.1, read as the reverse complement.
ACATGTATTCAGCATATCAGATATTGGGGTCACCACAGCATGTGAGGAACTGCATGAAAGGGTCACAGCATGAGGAAGGTTGAGAATCGCTGCTCTAGAATTTGTGAAGGTAGACTAACCCAGCAGAAATATTAATGAGGGAGACTTTGGCCAGGGCATGGATTTTCAGACAGGGGTCCAATGAGGGCTGACAATGGAGGGCTGCCTGCCTGGACCATTCTCACTGACCAGAGAAATGTCTTTCATTCCCAAGAATTTTTCTTTTTAAAGGAAAAAAATTAATTTATAGCCACCATTTAACAGACATCTGTACTGTACCAGGATAAACTGCTCCTGACAACAAACCCATTAAACAAGTATTATTAATATCTCCACCGCACATGTTAGCATACTGAATTTAAGGGTTAATTAACTTGCCCAGATTCACCCTAAGATTAAATAATAGAGCTAGGACCAGGACTGGAGTATTTGTTCTAAATATCTCTGGTAAAGTTACTTATTTATTATTACTTTATCTTTTTTTTTTTTTTGCAGTGTTAGGGTTGAAACTAGCAATTTCTTTTTAATGAGAACCTATTCTCAGATGAGCAATGTTGTTTCAGAGGAAGGCAGTGGTAGTTGATTGGCATGCCCATACCCTTTACCATGTAAGATTATGGCTGCTGATTTAATGATGTTCCCATTTTTTAATCTGGCAACATAGAAGTCTGGTTTTGACAAGTCTGGTGTCTGGTCTCATAAGTCATTATGCTTTGTTACAGAGCAGAGCAAATGTGTATGTCGCCCATACACCTGCTGGAACGTCTGTGCAGAACATTCTCCACTGGAGCCAGGTCAGAATGCCCAGCTTGCAGCCCCAGATAAGGATCCTTGCACATTTTGACTGTAACAGCCATGAAGCCTGATGGTTTCTGTTTATCCTGGGTTAAAATCTGGCCACTGATATTTGGATATGAGCTTAGTTGAACTATCCAGAGTGAGGAGGCAAGACACAAAGGGCCTTAAGTCTGTCTTTGTTGCATCTTGAAAGTAGGATGATTCAGAAGATGGTTCTCTGTCTGGAGTCACTGATGAAGAAAAGAAATTATGCTTCAAATTATCCTTTATCACTTGTTGAGCATTATGATCAAACCAGAATGAAAATGCAAAGCTGGCCCAAAGTACAGAAAGGAATTTTCACAGGAGTTCTTGGTGCAAGCTTTGCAGTCTCAGTAGAGAGGTGTGTGTGTGTGTGTGTGTGTGTGTGTGTGTGTGTGTGCGTGCGTGCGTGCGTGTGTGTGTATGTGTGTGTGTGTAAAAGAGGGGGTAGGGTCACGGAGAGAGACAGAGGGATCCAATAGAACAGTTCTTGGCACTGTCTCAGGAATTGTACCAAACACCCACCCACAATGATACACCAGAGATGCACTTCCTGCAATAAATGGGCATGGTAGAGCTCTACTGTGCTCCATGTTTTTTTTGGGTTTTTTTTTTTTTTTTTTTTTTTTTTTTTTTTTGCCAAAAGAACCAGATTCATGCTTTGCAGATCTCTAAAGGGACTCCCAGTGTGGAGTGGAAGAATAGCCCAGTGTGATTTGCTCTCTGCTGCTTTCACAACTGAAGATGAGTTGAGCATTTAGATACCCCATGTCTCTCTTTCAGTATCTTGTTTTCTTTTTCTAGGCCGTGAATTCTGGGGAACTTCGTGCCTTTGACTGGGGAAGTGAGACCAAAAATCAAGAGAAATGTAATCAGGTAAAAGTGTCAACTTACTTTCCCACCCACTAAAAACACACCAAACCTTTGGAAATGGGTGGCAACTTATTCCAGAGATAGGAATAAATTACAGAAATCCAAGCAGGAAAGATGATACTTCAACTTTAACTGCGTCTAAAAATGGGAAAGTATACAGCTTAGCAGGCAGACCCTTCATTTCAGCAGGGCATGGGAGGCCTGTTTTACTGCGCTTGTCCCAGGAGCAAGACACCAGGGATTCTTGCAAGCAAAGAACAAAACAAGCATACACATAGAAATGCTGTGGTGCTATGACACAGGAAAAAGAGCCAGAAGCGGTCAATGGGGATTACTGCTTGCCATGACTGTGCACCTCAAGCCTGTGGGATTGTAGATTGGCTGCCATGATTCAGGATGTACTGTCTCTAAAATATGAATCGTTATATCATATAACCCTTAAAATGCCTTTGAGGCTGGGGAGATGTCCCATGGGTAAGAGCACTTGCTGTGCAAACATGAGGACCTGAGTTCCTCCAGCACTTATGTAACAAGCCAGGCATGACCAAGCATGTCTATGAAGTCAGTGCTGGGGATTGGGTGTGGGAGAGAGAAAGATTGCTGGGGCTTAGTGACCAGCCAGTTTAGCCAGAAAAACCATGGACTCTAGATTCTATGAGAACCCTGTCTCAAGGGAACAGGGCAAACAATGAGAGATAAGTTGTTCCATTTTCTCCTTTGACCTCCTTTGACCTCCATCCATCCACAGACTGCCTCATAGTATATGTACCTGTACACACATATGCACACATAAACCACACCCTACACACACACACACAGAGAGAGAGAGAGAGAGAGAGAGAGAGAGAGAGAGAGAGAGGAGTTCTCTCTCTGGTCATACTCTTAACGAATATAATTTTCAAGCTAATATCCAAAACGAACCCATGCAAACATTATTACATCATCGGGAGTGTGAAATAGAAATGTGGAGAAACAAAACTGAAAAACTGAGTGTGTACGCTCTTTTGAGAAAAAAACTCTCACTGAAGATTTTCAGTTGCCATGAAAGTAGATATAGAGATTACTCATAAAATGCAAAGTAGAGGGGGGCAGAATATATACCTCCACCTAATCTTTCTTTGAGGTCTCACATTATACTTAACCGTCAGTGCAGGAATCCACCTCGATACAACGTGTTGGAACTGTGTGGCTCCCTTACATCTCAAACTCAGTCACCTTTTCTAACTGACTCCTTTGAGATCACCCTTGACTGTCTTCAAAACCATGCCTTTAGAGAAAACATTTTTTATCTTAAAGGGATTTTGTGGACTAAGTTCTCGAGAAAATGACAGATGCAGACTAGGTGTGAGAAAATGGTAACGAAGAGAAGAGCAAACAAATGTGTGGGAAGATGCCATTCAATAGTGTCAGCTGGAGCTGGGTGGAGTTTAGCTCAGGCTTTTCACCCAGACTATGAGAAAGGGCAAGTGTTACTCACACCACAGAGTGTTCTGGCTCTGCATCTAAATTAGGCAAACACTTTAGTGCTTAGGGAGCCAGGAAGTCAGAGAAGCTATCTGGGTTTGAATCTGTGACTTGTGGTTGATTTTTTTGCTAAGAAACTGGCCTCCCTGGGTCTATGGAAATTTCTGAGTGTTGAATAATATCAAAGACTCAGACTGCCAGGAAAATCTAGCAGCATTGCCTGGACAAGCAAAGTCCCCTGGATAAAGAAGACTTCTTTGGATGATGTGGGGGCTGCTAAGTCTGGCTTTGGGACAAGTATCTAACTTTATCTCCCTTAGTTTAGAGTAGCTCAGTGCCTGAGGCTGACTTGTGGTTCCTCCCAGTTTGGGAAGTGCAGTGAAGCTCAACCTGCATTGTGTATGTGGGGGATACACAGGCTTTCGTAATAGCTTCCCTGTCTTTTCTGTGGAGTGTCCCATAAACTGTAACTAGCAAGAACATTATTTTAAAAGGATATTTATTTATAAAATGGTTAATAAGAAAAATTATAAGTTAATTCAATGTCTAAAATACAAGGTAGGGACTCAGTAGAGCATAAAGAACATATGTTCAGCATGCATAAGTTAAATCCCTATCAACACATACAAGCACATATACAAACACACACATGCACACACACATACACCCTAATTTATATGCCTTCTTGAACAACATAGTAAAGATTTAGAGATATTATCTCTATTTCCCAGTAAAGAAACTAAAGTTGAACCCTGTTAAGTTTTCCTTAAATCATGACCTGGACAATAAACTCTTAACAGAGTTCTACATGACTAAAGCCTACAAACCTTTCAATGCATGTACATTATGTTTACTTGAAAGAGAAGTTGGAAATTTGTATATAAAAATATTATGTGAAGTTCAAACTATTCTTTTTACCTAGCCAACTCCTATAAGGTACAAAGTTCGAGATATGATGGTCCCAACAGCAATGTGGACTGGAGGTCAAGACTGGCTTTCAAATCCAGATGATGTGAAAACATTACTTTCTGAAGTAACCAACCTCATCTACCACAAGAACATTCCTGAGTGGGCTCATGTGGATTTCATCTGGGGGCTGGATGCCCCTCAGCGTGTGTACAATGAAATCATACATCTGATGAAGCAGGAGCCCAACCTTCCCCAGGGAACCTGCAGGGTCAAATTGTGAAGCTCCTGCAAGTCTTAGAACAACCCCATGCACAATGGGCAGGGCCATGGGAGGATGGATGTTCAAAGAAATGTACAGACTTGGAAACCTGCTATATCAGTTAGTCAGAAGGACAGAGGAGATACCCAGATGCCAGAAGACCTCCTGGTCCAAATTAAAGCTTCATATTTCTTCATTTGACACGAAAGCTGATATTTACACTTTTTCCAGTTGGTTAAACTCAGTTGGTGAACACAGGTTTTCTGTGCTTTCTATCTTTGTCATGGTGCAATGTAGTTTTTACTTACCCACAAGATGTATCTAGACAGTCATCATTACATCAATCAACCTTTCCAACATAATTTTTGTTTTTGAAAGTCAAATTTTTAGATCATTAAAAGCAATAATTGGTGCAGAGATCAAAATTGAAATCTTTGGATTGTTGACTTGGATAAAATGAAGTGGACCTTGCCATCATATTGCCATAAAGACAAGATACTTCTTTAAGAAGCAAGGCTATTTGGACATCAACTGAAAAATGAAATCATTGTGGGTAGGTAGAGTCTAACTAAACAATCTTAAAACAGAATCTAGTTTTAGAGTTGGATCTCAAAGATTATTTTGTAGGATATTTATCAGTTTTTCAATAAATTAATTATGTAGCTCACATGTCATGTCTGTGTATCAGTACTAAGATTTTCATCTGCTATTAGACCAGCTGCTCCAAATGAATAAAATGAAATAAATTGTTGTGTATTTTATCCTTTAATCAATGCCGAATCACTCTGAGATAATCTCCCAACTCTTGCATAGATCTAGATTTATGCCCTTGGAAAACTCTTTAATTTTCACACAATTTCAAATATGACGGTTGTAAATTATGAATATTATTTGGCATTCTACTCTGAAGACAAATAAAAGCTCTCCTGTGCCTGTTGGAGTTCCAGTTGAGAATATACAGTTGTTTGTTAAACATACATTAGACTGTGAAGTTCTTTTTCCCGCCCCGAGTTGCCTGGTAAGCTAGTCCAATGTTACCAAATCTTAGGTAAATTACTTAGTAATATTTAGGGACTTCAGGACCCCATGTGTACCCTTAGGGTCTATATATAGCTTAGTATACATGTCCAGATTTGATTTTTGTTCAACCTCTTGTAAAAAATGACTATTATAATAAATGTATCAGTAAATTAATACATCAGTTGTTTTTATTTATCCTACCTTGTTCTCCAATAATGTCACAGACAGACCAAGATTAGATTACCAGAGGATAATGCCTAGCTATTGTACGTTAAGTTGAAAATAAATCACAAGAGAAGTCTTTATTTTTGGTGTTGGGGGTGACCCCGGGGATTTATGTATAGCAAGCATGTGTTCTACCCATGAACTACAGTTCCAGTCTTATAAGGATTTAGAACAGACATTTTTAATGTTTATATAACTTACAAACTAACAAGACACTTAGTTATAAACTGCTGGTAAAACACATGCTGGTACACATATCTAGCCCCTCCCCTCCCCACCCCACCCCCAGGGCAACAATGACAAAAAACAGTTCTGCAGTGGGGCATGTGCCAGTTTCTATGGTTTCAGCAAACTCACCACTGACAACCGATACTCACTACTGACAACCGACATATGTTTTTATTGAAGATTTTCCATCAAAGGAATATTTACTCTGGGATCTCTAACTCCCCACACATGCAAGCCATGTTGTACGAGTGCACACACTTTGATTTTTGGGCTTAGTATGTAAAGGGGCCTGACATGAACCATTTATCTCCCAAGACAGGTTGTAGGGCCAAGTCTTCAGAGGGATGACATCACTAGAACGAGAGAATGTGACCTCAGGTAACTGACTTGTTTTTAGAAGACACTGGATTGTACATTCTTTAAAAATCAGTTTTGACAACTGAGATTCCAACGCGAGCAATGGGTCCTTTGGAGAGATGAAGGCCTTGGTGACCTCCACTGTAAAAACCATCCTAAGTCCAGTGTTTGTCACAAAGTGGACACATCCAGCTTGAGTGCCCATAGGGCAATACTCCATGATTTGGACAACATCCAGTCCTTCAGCTGTGTCTTTGTCACCACATGAGAAGTCACAGGTCTATGAGGCTCTCTTTAGCATTAGTGCAATCTGGGAAAATTTTAGTCTCTGTGCGATATCCAGTGAACTCTCACCATGCTGCAGAGAAAAGGAAATCATTTACTTCAAGGAAAGGCGAGTGTCAGTGAGGAGTAGGCAACACTTTAGACAGACTGCTGACTCTCAGATGTCATGGAGGCTTTAAAAAGCCTTTGTCCTAAATAAAATTAAATTATATACATATATATATATATATATATATATATATATATATATATATATATATATATATAAACAATGCTTAAAAAAAGACTGGAAAGCGATCATGAGGCCTACTTGGGCAAGTGAGTGAGAGAGACCTTGTCTCAAAATGTAAAAAGCAAAACGGGATTGAGACATAGCCTGACTCTAGAGTACTTGCCCGGCATATTGAACATGCTGTATTTAACCACAAATCTGAAAATAAAATATACTTTTAAAATTCAAAAATGAAAATAGTGAGATCCTTCCTTAATAAGAACAATTAAATTCATCATGACTCACATGAGAGGCAATGAACTTACTTAAAAAGAAAAAGAAAATCTTGCTAGTGGGAAAACCAGAGTTGCCGGGCTCGTACCTTGTTCTTTATCATGGGGTCTGCATGGGCTTCCAGAAGCAGAGGGACGAGAGTCTGGTTTTTCATCTGGCAAGCATAGTGCAGGGCAGTGTAGCCGTCCTGAAACACAGAGGACCAACCATGTAGTTCATCAGCCGGATCAGTCAGCTGTGCACACCCACTGTGTTCATCACCTAGCACAAGAATCGCTCATGTTTCATAGGAGACAACTAACCAAAGCCAATCTGCAAGCCATTTATGGGCAGTTGTATTTCTTATACTGTGAATGTTTTCTTTTCTTCCTTACTATATACATGAAAAATCCAGTAACTCATTGATATCTTCCCCTTTCATATTCTCCATTCTAAACTAAGATGTATAACTTATAAAAAGATATTAAACTCATCATCAAATATAACATTAAATAATGCAATCAATGGAAACAAGAAGGAGGTAGTCATTCATCACCGAACAATGGGAATACCCGGATAATAAATTAGGCATCAAAAATAGAAGTGAAATTCTTTTGAAATCAAATTTCAACATGCTCTCTTTGGTAAGATATTGGAAACCTAAAGTTTTACAAAAAAAAAAAAAAAAAGAGAAAATAAAAAAAACAGAATAATAAAAGGTCAGCCTACCCAAAGAGTACTAGCAAAGAACTAAATCTGGAGTGTAGGGTAAAAGGTAAAAATTAACTTTCTTATGGGGAGGAGAGAGGCAGGGACAATTCAATTACTATGGCTGCTACCACCACTGGGGTATTTCTCTGAACTTTGACCTTATCTACCTCTCTTCTAGTTGCAGCAGTTCTTCACATACAATATTAATTACATTCTAATCACTCCTCTGAGGACTTTGCAGGAACCCATCCGATAAGGTCAGTACTAATTTCCAATTTACAACCAGGCACTTTGGGCAGGTTTGTAATCCCAGATACTCAGAGGTCTGAAGCTGAAGGATCACAGACCACGGCCAGGCTGAGTAACTCGAGGTTGCTTTATTAAATTTAAAAAAAAAGGAGTGCAGGCATAGCTCAGTAGTAGAATATTTACTTAGCATGTATAATGCTTTGAGTTCAGTCTTTAGCACAATTTTTTTTAATTTCCATTTGATGGGTGAGAAAATTGAGTCAGATAGGTTTATAATGTTTCCAGCTCACTTAACTAGAAATAAACAAGATTAAATGTATGCACAGGCATTCTAATTCCAGCTGCCAAACTAAGGATAGTATTTTGATATCATTGTTCTTAATTTAACACTACAGACAAACACAAATTCCTTCAAATTTTTTATATATTCAACAAATACTTTATTCTCATGAGTTTAGTAAAAGAGTATCTATAACTCCAAAGATAACTGATGACAAGAGAAAAGAGAGGAAAACTATACTCAAGACATCTAGAGAAACAAAGCATTCATCTTTGTTACCAAGTATATACTGCCCAGGTATATCATGTGAATATTATTTCAGAATGCAAACTTACGCAGTCGGTAGCATTAACTTCTACGCCAGCATTAAGGAGCATCCGTACAAGAGTCTCATTCTGCTTTGTCTTTGATACCTGTTACCAACAGCACATACAAGAAATTGCTTCGTAAACATTTTGTACACCTTGTTTGGGACTGTGCCCATCAGCTGGTGGAATTCCTACTGGAGCTTGTGTTAATGGGAGTAACTACTGTCCATCATCTGGTAGCTACGTAAAAGAGGTAACACTGCACACTTCCTTTTTTGTAAGCTTTGACTTCTACACATTACATATGCATAATGTATATGTAGCATAGATGTTAACCCAGATACTGCAGTCAGCATGGAGACAGATGAACACTAGTCCCATCTTCAAACTTTAGAAGATGACTTTTCTTTCTAGCAAAACCTGAAAAGATTCTAAATATTACAAGGCACTGCGAACATCTGCAGGCAAACAAGAACAGATGTGTAACAAAACACAGGGCATACTATGTAGAGCAGCCATTAATAAATGGAATCGTACATGCCATCCGTGAAGTTTGTTTTCACCGTGGGGCACTGTTAAAAAGGATTGCAACTAGAGGAGATCCAGTATCAAAAACCTGTAGTATTTCACCTTATAGATTATTTAGCCCAATATAATTACACAAAACCAACTGATAATGAAACAAACCATTTTTAAAAACTATGGGGTTTAGGAGCATTGTAGAAAACACTACAATGCAAGCAACAGCACTACATGAATAGTCTAAAAATCACTTCAAATGCAAAGCAATACCGTGGAAGGAATTTGAGGAATTCGTGCATATGATCTGGTCTCATCCAAAACATGCCAGCTTAGGAAAAGAAACTGTGATTCTTACCAATAGCAATCCACAGAATACCCCCAGAAACAGTGACAAAAAGTGTGATGAGAGGTGTGGTCTTTAGGTAAACAACTTTTTAAAAGGGTACTGAATGTCACAAAGTATGAAACTGTTATGAAAAAAAAAAGCACACCCATTAAGTTTTCTTACTTCCTGGCAAGCCCATGGAGGTAGGGTTTAGAGGAATATGGAGGAAAATTGGTTAGCAGAAAAAAAGACCACAATCTGGAATGGCTACCCAGAGAATTCCTAAATAGGAAAACATGGATTTGAAAGGAATTTCAAAGTTTCAATGAATGGTAAGTCATTTGAACATGTATACAGAAGAGTTTATATAAACCAAATAAAAACTCTATTTGGGTTTCAAAGACTGGAAATTAGGTAACCCTGTGACTAGTGCTTAAGATTACTAAAGTTAACCTTCTTAAAAACCAACGGTGTACATTTTGACACTGCCTCCCTTCCTCCAAAAACTGGATAAAACCCAGGAGAGTGCAACTAGACAGTAAAGTCTCTCAAATTCTCAAGAGGCTGACAAACTCATCTAAGATCTAAAATGTTCTAACTCTATAGACAGTAGTAAAAAAATGATAACTACTCAAACATTGTCATCAAAAAAGGTTAAAGGCAACATAAATAGTATCATCTTAGGGTATACTATTTCACTGCAGGACAGTATGTAACCTACACCTCTTAGAACCCTGTAAAGTCAGTGGTTTATGCAGAAGTCTCAAAAGCTACAAACCCTAGTGTGTCAAGTACATTTCACTTTAGAAGAATGGATTCAAACATCAATCGGGGACCTTGATAACTATCATGTGAATGGGCCCACAGCAGTAACCAGGTCAAAGTGATTTTCCACTGAGATGGTTGAAAGAATACACAAATCAACAGCTCTGATTCTGGGAGGTTCTCTGTGAAGTAAAACACCGCAGACTGTTAAAAAGCTGACTGTTAAAAAGCTGAAGGTCCGTTTTTAGGGATCCGCAACCCTATGGGTGGAACAACATTATGAACTAACCAGTACCCCGGAGCTTTTGACTCTAGCTGCATATGTATCAAAAGATGGCCTACTCGGCCATCACTGGAAAGAGAGGCCCATTGGACATGCAAACTTTATATGCCCCAGTACAGGGGAACGCCAGGGCCAAAAATATGGGAACGGGTGGGTAGGGAAGTGGCAGGGAGGGTATGGGGGACTTTTGGGATAGCATTGGAAATGTAATTGAGGAAAAGATGTAATAAAAAAATATTAAAAAAATTAAAAAAAAAAAAGCTGAAGGTCAGGTGAGAAGTTGAGGGGAAGACTGTGCTCTGAAGGGGAGATGCATGGGAATACACACACGGCACCCTTCTGGCTTTTTAAAATTGTGTCTCTTTTCACCATAACTTAAGATTTAAGGTTGAGATTTGTAGTCTAGACCCTTCAGCAGGTAGAGTGGACACAGTGACTGGTTAGAAAGTGCAGTTGCAGGTCTGTCATGCTCAATCACTTAACACTGTAATGTGTTTCCTGCGAATATCAAGCATGTAGACTAAGTGCAGCACTGGAGCCACTCAGGAAGTTTATGCAATTAAACATGTATATATAATTTACCATGAAATATGTAGATTTCAGCCAATTCTCAATACTTAACATTCAGTTATATATGTGAACTCTCCTTTCTTGACTCGGGAATGTAGCATTATATAGAATGCTGTTAAACCTAATTTTAACCCTTTTAACTTTTTTTTTTTTTTTTTTGGTAAGCCAAGTGATCTTACCTTTCAGCAGTTGTCTGGTTTTGATTCATGGAAATTGTGATGTTATTTTAATTACTAACCAAGTGTTGTTAAATAATTTGTTTCCTGGAATTTTTTTTGGGGGGGGGGAAATAAAAATAAAGGCTATGTTAAATGAGTATGTCACCTTACTAAAATTCTCTCATATTTACTGCAAAATAAATAAATAAATAAATAAAAGGCATAACAGCCAGTTAACATGGGGAAGGGACACACTGTTTCAGTCATCTGTCAAAGGAATAACTGGTCACAGTGGGACCCGGAGGAGGAAAAGGTGGGGAAAAAAAAATCAGTGTAGAATAGTCATTTTATTTGAAGAAAACAAAAAGCATACAAAATAACCACATTCAACCTTCAACCAAATAGGATTCCTGCACTAACTAATTCCTTATTTATTCAAGAAAATTATCCTGCCAAAGCCCCATCAATCATGATTCAATTTCTTAGGTCAGAACCTCCCAGAAATGAGTTTCTGTGTTTGTCAGCCTCTAGGGGCAGGGGAGTTAGCGTTTTCACTCCATCTCACTTGTGGTGTGAATCTTTAAAATTCAGAGATGCAGAGAGTTATGGTATGAGATAAAGACCTCAGCCAGTGATTCTGAGACACCTATGCTGCTTCATTTCCCAGTGTGATCAGCAGCTGGTCAATAATCTGTGGCAGTTGATAGACTGGGTAAAGTAAATGCATTTCTGTCTAAAACCTTCTCATTTGTGCAAGGGTTGTGGAAATAGGACTCCGCTGTAAGTCAAGAAACAGCTGCACTAAACAAGGCCTATTTTCGTACCATTTCTTTACATCACACAGTCGGGAGGACTTGAGTCATTCCACGGCTCTGCTACACATCTGGCCTTCGCCCTAACAACAGTACTCACCATGAGGAAATATCCAATTAGCAAGACAGGCATTAAAAGGATAATGAGTAGATAATCAAAGAATGTAAATCTCTTCTTCACAGCATAGTGCAAGCAGGTTCTCTCCTTCTGCAATTAAGGAAAGGATTCGTGAGTTCAAATTCCATAGTTTTTAGAACTTCACAACTAAAGGTTTAGTTCATGCAAGTTTTTTTCATTTCTAAGGTACTCACTATCACACAGTACAGAGTTGATTATGCCATTATGCCATATTCTCTTAGGCCTCTTCCATAAGCATATATAGAATTTTTAAATGTAGTGCTATACTACCTATTCAAAACCATATACTCCATATACATATTCAGCCTAGGTACCTTCTTTATGATACACATCTGTTTAATTAACTCAGGGTTTTGTTTACCAGAATATTGAATTTGCAGTCTGTGAAGGAAACACTGGGAAAAGGCCCAAAAATTAGCAACAGAGATGGATACACATACAAACCATTACAGGGTGGCTGCTTATGCTTTAGTTTTTGAGATAAAAATATAATATAATGAGATATTAATGTAGGAATAAAGTTAGCATGAGAAGGCAAATAGACAGAGACTGTCTTGATTCCCGGTGATGGAAATTTATTTATCTTGTGTTTTGTTGTGGAAAATTTTACTGACTTGGCAATTCTCCCACATTAACTAGCACACAGACAAACAACTTAACTTCTTAAAAATGTCAGTATTCATTGGTGGTAGAGTGTGCACCTTCCCAATGCTGGGAGGAAGCCAGAAGCATGCACAAACAACTATGAGGCCTACAGGCTGCTATGCTAACTTGAATACCAACCAGTTAGTAGAAAACAAGAGCAAGAGAGTGAGCCCTGGATGAACGCTCTGTTCTCTGGGTACCTATCTTCTCTGTAAAAACGTTGGAAAACAGTCAAGAGTATAATGGTAGACTTTAAAATTACATTGCTGAGCAGCACAGACTTCATTAATAATATCATACGCTATTGGCTTTGTCTTATTAAATAAACATATGTAGAATTTGAGTATTTAGACTTTTCAATATTGCAATGTTGTATTCAAAACTATGTGTGGCTTTTGTCAGTTTACACATGCATATTTAGAATATATACATCTCCCATTGCATGGGAATGATTATGAATGGGTTTTTAATAGCTGAGTTTTTTTTTCATTGAATGAAACTCTTCTAACTTCTTTAGACACATCTACCAAGTGGACTTTTCAAGCTGTTAAACCTTAACTTCTACAAATATTATTTAAATACTCTTAGTCACAAAGCCTTGTCAAGAATTCTAAATTTGTACTTTGCATAAGTTTCTATAAATTGACTACCTGACGTAAAAGATACATAGTTTCACAGGATGCTACCAAGTTATGCTACAGCGAGGTGATAATTTAAACTTCCTTCCCAGTCAACATTTGACTTTTCTTGTTAATCCTAGCCAAGTTATAAGGCAAAAACAATATGGTAGGCTGTGTTTTAATTTTATCTCAACTTGCTTCCCATTGAGTCAATGTTTTGATACATATTTCTGAGTTAATAGTAGAGCTTGGCATCCAATACTTATCAAGTAATTCTTTCTTTTTACTTTTTTATTAATCATTTCATTCATTTACATTTCAAATGATATCCCCCTTCCCAGTTACCCCTCCACGATTCTCCCATCCTATCCCCCTTCTGCTCCCTCCATTTTGCCTCTATGAGCATGTTCCAGCACCTACTCATCCACTCCTGCCTCACTGCTGTAGCATCCCCTACACTGGGGTATTAAGCCTCCACAGAACCAAGGGCCTCCCCTCCCATTCATGTCAGATAAGGAAGGCCTCTGCAGCTGGAGCCACCATAGGTCCTTCCATGTGTACTCTTTGGTTGGTGGTTTAGTCCCTGGGAACACTGGGGGTGTGAGGGTCCAATTGGTTGATATTGTTGTTCTTCCTTTGGTGTTGCAATCCACTTCAGCTTCTTCAGACCTTCCCCTAACTCCTCCATTGGGGACTCAGGGGCTCAGTTCAATGGTTGACTGTAAGTATCTGCATCTGTATTGGTCAGGTGCTGGCAGAGCCTCTCAGGGAACAGCCATACCAGGCTCCTGTCAGCAAGCACTTCTTGGTGTCAACAATAGTGTGGGGGTTTGGTACCTACAGATGGGATGGATCCTTAGGTGGAGCAGTCTCTGGATGGCCTTTCCTTCAATCTCTCTTCCATTTTTTTTTTTTGTCCCTGTCTTTCCTTTGGACAGGAACAATTCTGGGTTTAAATTTTTGAGATTTGTGGGTGGCCCCATCCTTCAACTGGGGGCAATACCTATCAAGTAATTCTTAAATATATTTTAAAATACAAAAAAAACCTGTTTCCCATTATAATATACAACTAATATCTACAAAAAGTACAAATTAAGCATCAAACCACCATTAAAAATATATGGAAAGCCAAAATGCAACCCCACAGTGCCACTGCTAAGCCCACTGCTAGTCTACAGTGCATAAATAAGGCCCTTTCCATGATTTTAATCCCATTTAAACCATCCTACTAGGATGGTAGAGGTTCACTTCTGCAAAGTGAAACACAGGAGCAGTGAAATATCTCCATTCCTCAGCCACCCAAAGCATGCCTCCAGAACCCACAGGCCTCTGATTTCTTTCTTTTCTTTTTTTTTTAAAGATTTATTTATTTATTACATGTAAGTACACTGTAGCTGTCTTCAGACACTCCAGAAGAGGGCGCCAGATCTCGTTACAGATGGTTGTGAGCCACCATGTAGTTGCTGGGATTAGAACTCTGGACCTTCAGAAGAGCAGTCGGGTGCTCTTACCCACTAAGCCATCTCACCAGCCCAGGCCTCTGATTTCTGACAGAGACACTCACCATACCTACTTCTTCAAATGTGACCCAGGAAGGTCCTGTCACTCTGTTGTGCTGTTTCTGTTAGATACAACTCAAATATGACTTGTGTGTGAACTCAACCAGGCTGTAAGCTTGGCTCAGTGGCAGAACATTTAGCTAGCTTGTGCAAAGCTCTGGTTTTCATACTGAAGTACTGGGGTCTTTGGAAGACACCCAAACAAACACTAAGTACAACCAATAAAATCTAGAACTGATTTTTTAAAAAATAAGATTTTTTTAAAAATTGTATGTGTATGAGTATTTTGTCTGCATGTACACAAGTACACTGCATGCATGTTCGATGCCCATGGAAGCCAGAAGAGGGTGCCAGATCCCCACTGAGTTAAGGATGTCTGAGTCATGCAGAGCTGAACCTTGGACTGCTGGCAGATCTCTCCAGCCCTCATTAACCTTTTGATAATACATTGTTGCTCAGAGTTTTCTGGTCTTTGACTAAAAAGGCAGGAGTCCCCACTCAGTTTTTCTCATTGAAAGCACTTGAGTGGATACACAACATTTGTAACAATTTCAAAAGTTGTTTTGGGTATTTACTTGGTACAGTTTAAATGTTGCTTCTACTAAGGTCAGAAAGGTCACCACAGAAATGTTTAGAAAGACACATTCATGCTATTCTCTCATAGTTCTGGAGCCTCCAAGACAAATGCTAGTGCCTCCTTAAAGGCATCCTTTATGTGTCTGTGTACCTCTGGCTCATCAACTTCTTTGTCTCCAGCGGGTTTTTTAATTACATCCTTAGACTCACCAAGCATGCTATTGGATCTTCTGGAGACCGAGAGATTACAATAGGAAGTATCAGTATCTGAACACTGGAGAATGCACCAGGAAACTCCGGACAGCTATCAAAATAGGTAAGTAAGTAGGAGCTACAAAAATCTCTCCTTTCAATAGAAAAGTAAAATAGAAATATTATAAGCAGAATGGGAGTCCAGAGTCCACTGCATAGAGAGCGACTGAAACAATTTTTTTTTTTCTTATCAACAAGAAGCAATAAAACAGAGCACTGCTGGACCAGAGCTGTAGCATAAGACAGAGACATGTGGAAAATCTATACTGTGCTTTCAGTTATAGACATTTCAATCAGGAAGAGAGAGAGAAAGAGAGAGAGAGAGAGAGAGAGAGAGAGAGAGAGAGAGAGAGAGAGAGAGAGAGAGAGAGAGAGGAAAGAGACAAAAGTTGGATGCACCAGCAAAAGTGGAGGATTAGGCACTAGGAGAACCATCACTGCTAAGCATTCAGCAACAGCAAGAGGCCATTTTAGAAAGACTGTTGTGCACGTGTCAGGTTGACAGCTACAGACTCTTCATGAACTGCACTCTAAGGAAATGCAAGTGTCACACCTACTCACTGATACCTTGCCAACAGAACATGAACCTCTAGCCTGCTAGGAAGAAAGAACATCGAAATGCTGCAGCATTCAGCAAGGTAGGATTAGAACCAAAGTCTGAGGTGAACAGAGACAGGGCTTCTTCTTCATTTTTTTTTTATTTTCTTTATATACATTTCAAATTTCAAATGCTATCCCGAAAGTTCCCTATACGCTCCCCCTGCCCTGCTCCCCTACCCACCCACTTCTGCTTCTTGGCGCTGGCATTCCCCTGTACTGGGGCATATAAAGTTTGCAATACCAAGGGGCCTCTCTTCCCAGTGATGGCTGACTAGGCCATCTTCTGCTACATATGCAGCTAAAGACATGAGTACTGGGGATACTGGTTAGTTCATATTGTTGTTCCACCTAGAGGGTTGCAGACCCCTTCAGCTCCTTGGGTGCTTTCTCTAGCTTCTCAATTGGGGGCCCTGTGGTCCATCTTATAGATGACTGTGAGCATCCACTTCTGTATTTGCCAGGCACTAGCATAGCCTCATATGAGACAGCTATACCAGGGTCCCTTCATCAAAATCTTGCTAGCATATGCAATAGTGTCTGGGTTTGGTGGCTGATTATGGGATGGATCCCCTGGTTGGGTAGTCTCTGGATGGTCAATCCTTTCAAATTAGCTCCAAACTTTGTCTCTGTAACTCCTTTCATGGACATTTTGTTCCCTATTCTAAGGAGGAACGAAGTATCCACCCATTGGTCTTCTCTCTTCTTGATTTTTTTTTTGTTTTGCAAATTGTATCTTCGATGTTCTATGTTTCAGGGCTAATATCCACTTATCAGTAAGTGCATATCTAAGGACTTCTTTTGTGATTGGGTTACCTCACTAAGGAAGATATCCTCCAGATACATCTATTTGTCCAAGAATTTCATAAATTCATTGTTTTTAATAGCTGAGGAGTACTCCATTGTGTAAATGTATCACATTTTCTGTATCCATTCTTCTGTTAAGGGACATCTGGGTTCTTTCCAGCTTCTGGCTATTATAAGGCTGCTATGAACATAGTGGAGCATGTGTTCTTATTACCAATTGGAACTTCTTCTGGGTATATGCCCAGGAGAGGTATTGCTGGATCTTCCGGTAGTATTATGTACAATTTTCTGAGGAACCTTCAGACTGACTTCCAGAGTGATTGTAACAGCTTGCAATCCCATAAGCAATGGAGAAATGTTCCTCTTTCTCCAAATCCTTGCCAGCATCTGCTGTCACCTGAATTTTTGATCTTAGTCATTCTGACTGGTGTGATGTGGTATCTCAAGGTTGTTTTGATTTGCATTTCCCTGCTGATTAAGGATGTTGAACATTTTTTCAGGTGCTTCTCAACCATTCGGTATTCCTCAGTTGAGAGTTCTTTGTTTAGCTCTGTACCCCATTTTAATGGGGTTATTTGAATTTCTGGAGTCCAGATTCTTGAGCTCTTTGTATATATTGCATGTTAGTCCCCTATCAGATTTAGGATTGGTAAAAATCCTTTCCCAATCTGTTGGTGGCCTTTTTGTCTTATTGACAGTGTCTTTTGCCTTACAGAAGCTTTGCAATTTTATGAGGTCCCATTTGTCAATTCTTGATTTTACAGCACAAGCTATTGCTGTTCTGTTTAGGAATTTTTCCCCTGTGCCCATATCTTCGAGGCTTTTTCCCACTTTCTCCTCTATAAATTTCAGTGTCTCTGGTTTTATGTAGAGTTCTTTGATTCACTTAGACTTGAGGTTTGTACAAGGAGATAAGAATTGATCAATTCCCATTCTACATGATAATCGCCAATTATGCCAGCACCATTTGTTGAAAATGCTGTCTTTTTTCCACTGGATGATTTTAGCTCCCTTGTCAAAGATTAAGTGACCATAGGTATGTGGATTCATTTCTGGGTCTTCAATTCTATTCCACTGATCTATCTGTCTGTCACCGTACCAGTACCATGCAGTTTTTATCACAATTGCTCTGTAGTACAGCTTGAGGTCAGGCATGGTGATTCCAACAGAGGTTCTTTTATTGTTGAGAATACTTTTTGCTATCCTTGGTCTTTTTATTATTCCAGATGAATTTGCAAATTGCCCTTTCTATCTCAGGGAAGAATTGAGTTGGAATTTTGATGGGGATTGCATTGAATCTGTACATTGCTTTCTGCAGGATAGCCATTTTTACTATATTAATCCTGCCAATCCATGAGCATGGGAGATCTCTCCATCTTCTGAGATCTTCTTCAATTTCTTTCTTCAGAGACTTGAAGTTCTTATCATACAGATCTTTCGCTTCCTTAGAGTCACACCAAGGTATTTCATATTATTTGTGAGTATTGTGAAGGGTGTGTCTGGCTAAGGGTTTATCTATCTTGTTGATTTTCTCAAAGATCCAGCTCTTGGTTTGTTTGATTCTTTGAATAGTTCTTTTTGTTTCCACTTGGTTGATTTCAGCCCTGAGTTTGATTATTTTCTGCCGTCTACTCCTCTTGGGTGAATTGGCTTCCTTTAGTTCTTGAGCTTCTAGGTGTGCTGTCAGGCTGCTAGTGTTCTCTCTCTCTCTCTCTCTCTCTCTCTCTCTCTCTCTCTCTCTCTCTCTCTCTCTTCTCTCTCGTTTCATTTTGGAGGCACTCAGCACTATGAATTTTCCTCTTAGGACTGCCTTCATTGTGCCCCATAAGTTTGGGTATGTTATGGCTTCATTTTCATTAAACTCTAAAAAGTCTTTAATTTCTTCCTTTATTTCATCCTTGACTAAGGAATCATTGAGTAGAGTGTTGTTCAGGTTCCACGTGAATGTTGGCTTTCTATTATTTATGTTGTTATTGAAGATCAGCCTTTAGTGCGTGGTGATCAGATAGGATGCCTGGGATAATTTCAATATTTTTGTATCTGTGGAGATCTGTTTTGTGACCAATTATATGGTCAATTTTGGAGGAGGTACCATGTAGCACTAAGAAGAAGGTATATCCTTTTATTTTAGGGTAAAATGTTCTGTAGATATCTATTAAATCCATTAGTTTCATAACTTTGGTTAATGTCCATGTGTCTCTGTTTAGTTTCTGTTTCCAGGATCTTTCCATTGGTGAGAGTGGGGTGTTGAAGTCTCCCACTATGATTGTGTGAGGTGTAATGTGTGCTTTCAGCTTTCCTAAAGTTTCTTTAATGAATGTGGCTGCCCTTGTATTTGGAGCATAGATATTCAGAATTGAGAGTTCATCTTGGTAGATTTTACCTTTGATGAGTATGAAGTGCCCCTCCTTGTCTTTTTTGATAACTTTGGGTTGGGAGTCAATTTTATTAGATATTGGAATGGCTGCTCCAGCTTGTTTCTTCAGACTATTTGCCTGGAAAATTGTTTTCCAGCCTTTCACTCTGAGGTAGTGTCTGTCCTTTTCCCTGAGGTGGGTTTCCTGTAAGCAACAAAATGTTGGGTCCTGTTTGTGTAGCCAGTCTATTAGTCTATGTCTTTTTATTGGGGAATTGAGTCCATTGATGTTAAGAGAAATTAAAGAAAAGTAATTGTTGCTTCCTGTTATTTTTGTTGTTAAAGTTGGGATTCTGTTCTTGTGGCTGTCTTCTTTTAGGTTTGTTGAAGGATTAGTTTCTTGCTTTTTCTAGGGTGTAGTTTCCGTCCGTGTATTGGTGTTTTCCCTTTATTATCCTTTGAAGGGCTGGATTAGTGTAAAGATATTGCTTGAATTTGGTTTTGTCATGGAATACTTTGGTTTCTCCATCTATGGTAATTGAGAGTTTTGCTGGGTATAGTAGCCTGGGCTGGCATTTGTGTTCTCTTAGGGTCTGTATAACATCTGTCCAGGATCTTCTGGATTTCATAGTCTCTGGTGAGAAGTCTGGTGTAATTCTAATAGGCCTGACCTTTTTCCCTTACTGCTTTTAATATTCTATCTTTATTTGTTGTTCTGATTACTATGTGCCAGGAGGAATTTCTTTTCTTGTCCAGTCTATTTGGAGTTCTGTAGGCTTCTTGTAAGTTCATGGGCATCTCTTTCTTTAGGTTTGGGAAGTTTTCTTCTATAATTTTGTTGAAGATATTTGCTGGCCCTTTAAGTTGAAAATCTTCATTCTCATCTACTCCTATTATTTGTAGGTTTGGTCTTCTCATTTTGTGCTGGATTTCCTGGATGTTTTGAGTTAGGATCCTTTTGCATTTTGCATTTTCTTTGATTGTTGTGCCCATGTTCTCTATGAAATCTTCTGCACCTGAGATTCTCTCTTCCATCTCTTGTATTCTTGAATCTATAGTTCCAGATTTCTTTCCTAGGGTTTTTATCCCCAGCCATGTCTCATTTTGGGTTTTCTTTATTGTTTCTACTTCCCTTTTTAGGTCTTGTATGGTTTTGTTCAATTCCATCACCTGTTTGGTTGTGTTTTCCTGTATCTCTTTAAGGACTTCTACCTCTTTAGCAGTGTTCTCTTGTATTTCTTTAAGTGAGTTATTAAAGCCCTTCTTGATGTCTTTTACCAGCATCATGAGATATGATTTTAAATCCGAGTCTTGCTTTTCGGGTGTGTCAGGGTATCCAGGACTGTATGAGGTGGGAGTGCTGGGTTCTGATGATGGTGAGTGGTCTTGGTTTCTGTTAGTAAGATTCTTATGTTTGCCTTTTGCCATTTCTGGATGGTAATCTCTGGAGTTAGTTGTTATAGTTGTCTCTGGTTGGAGCTTGTTCCTCCTGTGATTCTGTTAGCCTCTGTCAGCAGACCTGGGAGTCTAGCTCTCTCCTGAGTTTCAGTGGTCAGAGTATTCTCTGCAGGCAAGTTCTCCTCTTGCAGGGAAGGTGCACAGATATCTGGCATTTGGACCTGCCTCCTGGCTGAAGATGAAGGCCCTGTTTTGGGCCTGTCCCAGAAGATGTGTTGCCTCTGCAGTCTGCACACTTACCTGTACAGACTGGTCTCTGAGGGACATGGGAAACAAGATGGCTCTTTCACCTGCTCTGGTGGTCAGAGCCCTCCCAGGCAGACACCTCTCCTCTGGCTGGAAAAGTGCCCAGATGTCTGGAGCATGAAACAGGCTCCATCCCAGAAGCTGTATCACTTCTGCCTGTCCCAGTAGCTGTGTCACTTCTGCAGTCTGCTCGCTCACTCTTCACAGTCTGTGAGCTGACCTGCACAGACTGGTCTCTGAGGGACCCGGGACAATATTGTTGGTGTTCCTTTACTCCCTAAAATTACTAGAGCTCAATAAGTAAACATTTTTTAACAATTACTGTATTTTAATAATGGGCCTATTGTAGATTCTCAGTGTTTTGGCTAAGACCAAGCATAACACTGGGCCTAATGCAGTGGCTCTTTGTAGGCAATATCCTGCTCACAGAGCAGTACCAAGGACTGACTCTGGTGCCTGAAACATAAGGCCTACCTACTGAGTTAGAGGCATAGTCTAGTATAGAAAAATAATAACTCAGCCTATGACAATGTACTTCTTTCTTGAACATTGCAAACACTTCCAGTAAAAAGATTAAGGATGATTAAAAAAAAAAAAAAAAAAACCACCCAGCAACCTAACTCAGCATGCAAAAGTCTCAATTCAAAAACATAAGAAACATGGAGAACCAAAGCAAGATGTCATTCAAAAGCTTCTAATCCCACAGTAATAGTCTCTATGATAATGAAATAGATGAAATCTCAGCCAAAGGGAGAAGTGACTCAATGGATTTGTCCTCTAATCTCCACACCTGATCCCTGACACATAGGTCCCTACACACACACACACACACATTATATTATTATTATTATTTTAATTAATGAAATAAAAAAGAACAATAGAAAGAACTGATAAAACAAGAATTAATGGTTTGAAAAAATAAACAATATTGACAAACCCTAAGCTTCTCTCAGTGATGGTCTATAATGTAGACCAAAAAAATTCTTTCCTCCCCAAGCTCTTTTTGTCAGTGTTTATCACAGCAACAGAAAACCAAACTAAAATAATAAATACTACAATAGATGCCAGTGAAATTTGGAAAATCATCAGGATATAAGCAAATTGTATTCTACTTAAGTGGAAAAATCTAAAAGAAACATGAATTTCTGTATGCATATCAATATAAACCAAGATGAAATAAACAATTGATTTATAATAAGCAATGAGCTTGAAGCAGTAATAAAAAAAATCTCTAGACTAAAAAAAGACTTGGTCAAAATGGATACACTTCTGAATTCTATCAAACTTTAAGAAGAACAAAAGCCAATGCTTTTCAGATTAGTCTCTAAAATACAAAGGAAACACCAAGATATTTTTAAAGAAACAAGCATTAGAATGGTAATTAGACCAGATAATGACACAAGAAAAAGATAATTATAGATCAATCTTGCCAATGAACATAGATACAGAAGTCCTCAATAAAATATTTGGAATGCCCACACAAGAACACAAGAAGATATCCACCATAATAAACTTGCATTCATTTCAGAGATGGCTCAATATCAAAATTAATAAATAAGCTTAAACTCAGGAATCACATGGCTACCTCAATGGATCAAGAAAAGACTTTTGACAAAATCCAGGATATCTGCATAGTCAAAAACTCGAACAGAACTATAAACAGAAACACTACATGTCAACATAATAAAGTCTTCAAGCCATAAAACTATGTCCAACATTATCCTAAACTGAAATCAGATATAGAACAAGGGTGTGTCCACTCTCTCCACTCTTATCCTGTAATGCTTGACATCTTGGGTAGAGTAATAAAACAGAAGAGGCCATAAAAGGAATCTAGACAGAAAAAGAACAAGTCAAGGAATCTTATTTGCGAGTGATATGATTCCATTTTGTAAGAGATTCTAAAGACTTAAAACTCTCAGCTCTGAGAAAGACATTCGTTTCAGCAACATAGCAGAGTACAAAATTAACTTACAAAAGTCAGTAGTCTTCCTACGAATCAATGACAAATGTGAGAAAAATGTCAAGAAAACTTAATTGCCTAAAATATATATTTGGATAACCCTCACAAAGACCACCCTGGACATATAGTGAAAAATCAAACATATATTCTGTACCACTTGGATAGTCATTAGTCTGTCCTTGTTCTGTGAAACTTATGTAAATAAAGAAACACCTGGTTGCTAGTCAGTCAGTCAGAGCAGCAGATAAGGCTGGCCTGACTGCCAGCAAGTCAGCTGCAAGATTCCCCCTGACCATCACCTCCCTTCCTCCCCAGGACAACTCTGACTCCCTATCCCCTCTGTGAGCCACCCAGTCAACAAAGACTCTCTAGCTCTCCTCTCTGCCAGGAAAGAGCCTGAAACACAATCATGTTTACTGCAGCACACTGCACCATGCCTAGGTCTTACAACCAAATGCAATGCTCATCACCAGAGGAATAGATGAACTAAGTGTGGTATACATGTGTGATGGACTGTTTTAGGCACAAAGGAAAATAAAGTCACATCATTCATAGGAAAATGGGTACAACTGGAGATAGTCAGTGGAAGTAAACTGCCAGTCACAGAGAAATATCTCATTTTCTCTCCTTTGTGGGTCATTTTTTAGAAAGATACATACAATCATGTATAAATATTTGAGTTGGAATTAGAAGTAAAACTGTCTTGGGAAACACAGGAGACTAACAGGAGAGGAGAGATCGGAGGTGAGGAGGTTTATGGGATATATAAGGAGAAGGTAAGGATGTATATGGGGTATACAAGGAGAATGTAAGGAGGTATAAGGTATACAGGCTGTAGGTAAGAAGGTATTTGGGATATATAAGGAGAAGGTAAGGAAGTAAGGGAAAATATGTTAGAAGTATACAACAGACTTGGGTGAAAATGCTCTCATATAACCCAGCACACAGTACATGAACACACACCAGTGAAAAACATTATTAAAAAAATGCAATCCTATATCAAAACAACAGGTAAAAAATGTAAATAATGGCAAGCAATATGTTTTCTTTCCCCCATTATTTCTGTAATGAAATAATGAAGAGAGAAAGAAGACAGGTTAGAGAAAGCAGAACAGAAAAAGGAGAAGCTGACTACAGCCAACAGAGTGGACTGCCTTCTTCCTCACAGGCACAACGATGTCATCACCAAACATCCCTGCTCGTTGAAATGCTATTTTTATGCTTTTAGTCTAGTAAAATGCCCTTGGGTTATATAAGGCAAAGAAGGCAAAAAAAAATTGTCTATATTAGAAGCTATAAGAAAGAAACGCGTTATCAGTTGAGCAGTTTAAGGAGACCCTTCACAGTTACACTCGCTCCCTCTGTTCAGGGCATATTTGGTATATATTCCCCCATACCTCCTTACATTCTGCTGTTTCTTATCTCCAAGTAGTCATGCCACAGCCTCCCTTTGTTCTGTTTGTTTGGTTACTTTGGTTTATGTATTCATTCATTCATTTGTCTGTTTGTTTAACTTATTTTATTTGTTCTTCTTTTGGCAAACATCAGATTATAAGAGAAACTACATAGCTCATTATAGTTGCACGTTCTTTTGTTAAACATCACACAAGTTTTGAATGTATCTATGTGGATAAAATTTTTGGCTAAAGACATATTCCAAGTTAGGCCTGTAGAAATGTCACACTTGAAACAATGCCATTTGCATTAAACCATCATCTCACAGAAAACTCACCAAGTTTTTGAGGTTGACATCAGCATTTCTCCTTAAAAGGAAGGAGACAATTCTCAGGTGGCCCCGCCTGCAGGCACAGATGAGGGGAGTATCGCCATTGAAGCTATCTTGAATATCCACATAATGGTTGCTTTCTTTTGCCCACCGCCACACTTGCCCCAAGTCGTTCTGGTAGGCTGCCTGGCAGATGGGCTGAGTCAAGAGAAGAAGAACAGTTCTTGAAGTACAGGCACGAGCCACCAAGAAGAAAACATTACCCTAAGTCTACATTTTCCAAAATTGCTTGCAATGTGAAATAGGCAAAAGGTCATGTGGACGAATGAGTAATCAAATGGATGAAGTACTATGAACTACATCCACTATGGAAATTTTACATCATGGCAGGGAATTAAGAAGAGATTACCAGAAAGAGTATAATCTCAGTAGAGTAGAAGTGTGCATTAGGGAAGGAAAGACTTTAGGGCAGCCGTGGGTAATCAAAAACCCATGTGACTTCCTCTGACGTAGGTTAAGGCACTTGCCACCAAACTTGATCACCTGAGTTCTAACCTAGGAACCCACAAGGAAGAAGTAGAGGATCAACTTCTGTAAGTTGTCCACTGACCTCCACACCTGCACTATTGCACAGGCACACACAAGCATGAGTGCGGGCACATGCACACACACACACACATACACATACACGCACACACACACTGTGATGGTTTATATATTTTTGGACCAGAAAGTGGCACCATTTGGAGGTGTGGCCTTGTTGGAATAGGTGTGACCTGGTTGGAATGGGTGTGTCACTGTGGGTGTGGGTATAAGATCCTCACCCTAGTTGCCTGGAAGTCAGTCTTCCACTAGCAGCCTTTGGATGAAGACGTAGAGCTCTCAGCTCTGCCTGCACCATGCCTGCCTGGATGCTGCCATGCTCCCACCTTGATGATAATGGACTGAACCTCTGAACCTGTAAGCCAGCCCCAATTAAATGTTGTTTTTTATAAGACTTGCCTTAGTCATGGTGTCTGTTCACAGCAGTAAAACCCTGACTAATACACACACACACACACACACACACACACACACACACACACACACACGCACATATGCACAAGCAAATATAAAAACGCAGATTACCACAGGGTCCCTCCTGGGGACTTCTAGGCCCTGGTTTCATCTTGGGCTGTATCATTGACTCCTCGGTTTTGCTTTTGTTTGCTGGTGTCCAATTCCTTGAACTTAGCTGCCCTTGGTCCTCCAGGCTCTGTAGCCTACATGTTGCCTTGCGGGATTTTCAGCCTCTAACTGTGTAAACTAATCTAAAAAAAAAAATTCCTCTTTAAAGTTATGGATGCATTCTCTTTGTTCTGTGCTTCCAGAGAACTAGGTTTGCTGTGACGAGCCGGGAGTAGGTCATCTTAAAGCTGAATTGAAGGGACTCTGGGAAGCTGTAGCATGATCATGGCTCTGGCAGGCCTGGTCCTTCTCCCCAATTCCCTCTGCCTTGTTAAACCCATTAGATTACAGTCTTAAAGCTAACCATCAAGGTTTATTCCCTTGTTTGGCTACTTCCTCCTCCTGAGGTCCAGCTATCAAAGAATTGAAGTCCAGCAATCAAAAGCCCCCGTTGGCTCACCTAATTAACAAGCCCAATTAAAATTAAACACTTCATCCTAACATGGGGTTTCCCCCTTTACCTTTATAAACTGCTCTTTGCCTATGGGCCACATCTGGCTCCTCTCTATCCTGAGGCAGACCTTTGACCTCCCGGGACAAATACTTCTTGTTCCCTTCTCCCTCATCCTTTATCTCCTGGCTCTGTCTCTTATCCCCTGCCCTTTTTCGCTCTGGGTTTAATAGATCTGCTTTGTGTTAAGAACGTGGCCTTGGCATGTCCGGCGCTGATACTTTTCCTTTCATATATTCTCTTGTTAAATTTTTAAACCATTTTAATTCGCCTTCTTGCTTCTCTTTGAATTATTATAGATTTCATGATGCTGGACCACCTTCCCTACAGAACACCAGATAACTGGCGATTAGTGGCAGTTCTTTCCAGTTCTCCAGAGCTGTTTGAAAGGATTAGGATGTGCAGCCCTTTTGTAGTAGGCATTATGGGAATTTGACAACCAGCTCTAACTTGATGGCACTAGGCTTATTCCCTGCTCCATCTCAGTCTATTAGTGATATTCCCTCCAGAGTACCAAGACATATAATTTACTCACAACATTGCTCCCCTGTGAGAGCTAAAGAAACTTAATATGATACTAGGCATCCCTTAAAGGCTGTTGACCTTGGCCCAGGAGTGCACTTCCCTCCAATCCCAGCTCTTGGGAGGCAGGGGCAGGCGGATCTCTGAGTTCCTGGCCAACCTGGTCTACATAGTGAGTTCCAAGACAGCCAGGGATAAGCAGAGAAACCCTGTCTTGAAAAACAAAGAAGAGGAGAAGGATGAAGAAGAAAAGAAAAGATAAAATAAAATAATGAGACAGCAGTGTTCCTGCAGTGAGGTATTTAGCGGTTTGCTTTTTGGCTTGTATAAACTTGCTATTTAGCCACTTGCTTATCAGTGTGAGACTGGGATAAAGTAGTCTTTAAGTCCTTCAGTTAGCATCCTCTGGCACAGCATGCTTTTTGGTTCTAAGGGTGCTGTCCTGCTAGCAATAAGAATAAATTCATTTACTCTAAATTTCAATTGAGTCTAAGTCTTTGGTCTTTCCCAGTGGATTTGAACACCACAGCGGTGTGGCCTTATTGGAAGAGGTATATCACTGGCAGTGGGCTTTTAGAGTCTTTCTCTTTGCTTCTTGCCTACATGACATGATGTCGCCAGCTCTCAGCTACTGTCCTAGAGCCATGCCCACTGCCAGGCTTTCACCACGATGATAATGGACTGACCCTCTGAAACTGTAAGTAAACCACCAATTTAATGCTCTCTTTTATAAGAATTATAAATAACAATAACCAGTAACTATAAACAGTGACTAAGAACTCACTGCTCTGTATGTTCCAGAGAAAATATCTATAGTAGCCGTTGTTTTGTTCCAAATGAGCCAGTTTATTAAGCACATATTAAGCAAAAGAACAAACACACAAGTAGCAGATAGAAGCATCATTGAAACAGAAAAAGATCAAGTCCGCTATGCACAACTGAGACAGCTGAAGTGAACTGATTGAAAGAGCAAACCTAGGTCACATCATCAAGGCTTGTAAATATCTAGCACAAGTGGGGGTGGGGGGACGACTGCCGGCGGAGGGGGGCGGGGAACACGTCCCAACTGAGCTCTCTCCATAAATGAGCCTTCCACGGCTGAACTTCCGGTTTCAGCTTGTTTCCCACCAACCCATAGGCGTTTTACACCACGAGATAAACAGCAGGATCCTCTGCTGGTCACAAAGTTTCAACCTTGAGCTTTTTTTTGGCGTTCTTCTTTCTTTCATTAACAGAGCCAGCTGGGCCAAACTGTACCTGGACAAGGGGTCTTGGAAGAACACTTAAGAGACAAACAGGATTGTGACTCAAATATGGGAGGGGAAAATTCCACTTCCAGAGCCAACTCCTCAATGAACTTAAATAGCACAGGATAATTTACCAGGATAATGTATGCCACACTCAAGTGGAACCCAAAAGATTCCCTGCTGTTTTGCACTGTTTCCAGTAGGGGGCAGATCAGCGTCAGAAAAGCAAACAGGAAGCAGAATTCTACCAGCATGTGAGGGTGGTTACAGCTTTAAGCAACTTGTTATGTATTTTATAAATAAGTAGACAATAGGGATTCCGAGGTTCCCAACATAATGAAATGATACGTATTTAATAGAAACCTTATTTGGTCACCATACGTTGCACACAAATCAAATTACCCCACTGTACTTCTTAAGTGTACAGTTTGCTATGATAGATAAAAAAAATTAAAATTACGAGAAGTGCTGACAAAGTAGAAAGTAACAAGAAGACAGAAGTATCCATTTGGGCAGAAAGAAAAGCTGTTCAATGTTATTAAAGTTCCTGCAACCTCAAAGCATTTTAGCTTAGAGTAACCCCACCTGAAAAAATGACTTCTAAAACTCTAAAATCCCTCTGTATGCCCAGCACCAACTCTCTGTTGTCCTCAGGACTCACACCCCAGTTCATTACTCTCTACCCGTGACTGTGTTATCTCCGTCTCGCCTGTCCAGCCTCCAGATCATACACACACACACACACACACACACACACATACACACACAGAGACACCTAAGCTGCACGTGGAACAATGGAGCCCTCGGCAGATACTGACTCTCTGTCTCAGACCTTTTCCTTTCCAAACAGTGAGCAAATACATTATAAATTATTGATCTGTGATTGTCATGGCACCTAAAAACACAACACCAATTATTGTTGTCTATGCTTTCTTGTCGTATTGCAGCATCTAGCATTGTGTGGGACCCAATAGGCATTCAACATGTTCTTTGTGAGTAAATGAATCAATGGATGAATTCTAAAAAGAACAAACACATATTGGATATCTCAACTATTCCTGAGGTCCTCAAAACAGCCCTATAAGGTAAGGTTTTTCTACTCACTCAGCACAGGTGAAAGGAGGAGAGATTGTCTCCTTATCCAAAGCTGCATAGCTTAGAAGTGATAGGGACATGAGCTAAGCTATGAAGCACAGCTGACACACTTCCCCCCCCCCCCTTCTCTCTCTCTCATTACTCCAGTCCTAAGTATTTCTCTGGCTTCAGGACTTTCTGCCAACAGTAAACTGTGGTGAGTCTTCTCCCACCACCAACCTGCTAGTTCTTAGTTATATATTCAAATGTTTTCCCCAAACTGACCTAAAATTAGCAGTATCTACAGAACAAACAAACAAACAAACAAAAAATGCTGAATATGGTTGCAGCTGCCTATAATCCCAGCACTCAGGAGGCAGAAGCAGGAGAAACAAGAGTCTAAAGCCAGACTAGATTATATAATAAATAAATTTAATAAATCTGAGGTCAGCCTGACTATACAAAGTCAACACCCACCCCCACAAAACAAACAAACAAACAAAAACCAGTAGTAGAAACCAGAGATAACCTAACAGAAAAATAGGAAAGTTTTCAAGACAAAAGGAAGATATAGATGTGTTAATCACCATGAAGTTATCAGTTCTCCCAGGACAGGACAAGAGGCTGCACAAGCACAGAAGGGCCTCAAGGGCCTCAATCAATCTCTCTCTCTCTCTCTCTCTCTCTCTCTCTCTCTCTCTCTCTCTCTCTCTCTCTCTTCCTTCTCCTCCTCTTCCCCTCCCCCTCCTCCTCACCTCTTCCCCTCTCCTCTTCTCCTCCCCTTCCTTCTCCCCTCCCTTCTCTCTTCTCCCCTTCTCTCTTCTCCTCTTCTCTCTCCCTCCCCTCTCCCTTCCCCTCTCCCCTTCTCCTCTCCTGTCCCACCCTTCCCCTGTCTCTTTACCCTCATAACTGCTTCCCATCTTGGCTTTCTGCCTCTACCCTTTCCCCAGGTCCTCACTCCTCTCCTCCCCCCCCCCCCCCACCAATAATCAGTTACACCAGGTTTGTTACATGGTGTAATTTCTGAGGGGTCCATCTTGGTTTAGACCCGCTAAAGATACCCCCAGAGCTGGATCGTATTTCATAACACTCATTAAACTGTCTTTGAACAACTATCAGGGAGAGGAAGCTTAGCGGGGCAAACATCCAGGAAAAGCTAGAGAGTGTGTAACGTATAGGGTCCAGCCAGGATTCTGCACATTTGGGTGGGAAATGGTGCTCTCGAGTGACTAGGAATGCAGGCTTCGGATATGAGCTCACCATGCTCTAGGCTTCCCTCCCCCTCCTTGCCGAAGTGTTACTTGGACAATTTATCTAAAGGCTTTAAACACTTCTGCGGAGTTTCATCCTCCATCCACTAACTGTTCCTTCTCATCGTGCTGTAGAAAGAACTAAACCCGACCGTGTGGATGAAGCAGTTTGTTTGGGGCTGAGTCATCCAAAATCTTCAATTAGTGTCAGCCACTTTTCTAATTATTGAAGCATAAGGGTCCAATTAGCATGCACATGAATGGCTATGAAATAGAAGATGGTTGCTGAAAGAGAGTGCAAAAATAACAGGACAGGGCAAAAATGAGTTAGTCTGATGACCCAGAAGGAAAATTTTGGCTAAAGGATTTTTTGACCAGAAAAAAAAAAATCCTTTGGTCACCACACTTCATTTTAATAGATGTTTGTCACAAAGTATATGGGTTGGTAGACATGGGTTGGTCGAGGAATAGCATTGATGTTTACCTACATGAACGGGTTAATCACACAGGAGGTAGGGTGGAGGACAATATAGAAGAGACTCCCAAAGCATGGGTGGAGAGAATGGTGAATTCCTAATGACTAGTGTCTGGGCTCGATAAAAACACCAAATGGTTTTAATCACCAAGCATGGAGGCAGTCATCACTGACAGCTGCCTGAGCTGGTGCAGGAGTTTCTTCAGCAAGTCTATGGCTGGAGAAGGGTTATGTGAAGGGGCCCAGAGTAAAAGTTGGGAAACCTGTCTGTCAGCTAGGTGGCTTACTATGGCTCACTGTTAAATTAGCAGGATGGAGAAGGGTGGACCAGAGCAAAGTTAGACATGTGGTCTAGTAGGAAGAGTGGCCTGAGCAAGGTACTCAAAGCTAGGAAACCATGAAGCCAAATGTAAACTATGGAAAAAAATCTGCTCTGTGAGACTCTTTGAGGCATAGTAAAATTAACACTGCTGGAAGTAGTAAGAGACTAGGAGTTAGATTCCCTGGTGGGCAGACAGATGAGGAAAGCCCCACCCCCATCCACTCCACCCCACCCCGTTGTTGCCTAAGTAATAAAGTAAGCAAACTTCCAAGAAGGCTGATTTCATCCTCAGCTTCCTGATCTGAGCTAAAAGCCTGATAGCTTTAGGCAAAGCCTTGAGGGCTTTTGTCCTCCCCCTGCGACGTGGTCTGGATCAACAAGTTCAAGGCCAGGATCAGGACTTGTTATGCAACAGTTGTGGGCCAATTAATCTTCAAACTAACCAATCCTTAGGAGAGGAAAACTCTTCAGAAACTTTAAAACGACAACAACAACAACAACAAAACCAAAAACAGACATTGAGAAAAGGCTGGAGTTTTGGCTTCCCCTTCTGGGTCAGCTTTGTCTATGGTCTTTTTCTCTGTGCATCTGCTACGTGTAACTATATCCTCACCCTGCAGTAAAAGCCTTTCTTCACCTTCTGACTCTGGCTGCTGCCGTTTGTGATGAGTGAGACTTCTCAGGGGCCTACCTGTTGCACCAGAGATTTTTCCATGTCTTTTAATTCGTTAACAGGCAAAGAAAGGGAACCCTCTCGAGAACCTGAGACTGTGCCAGTTTTGCACCTTGCCTTTCTTGAAGCAAACTGCAAAATTCTACCCAGAATAATTCTCATTGAGTGCTTCAAGGATTGTTTAAATTCGATCAGTTTTCGTAATGGGGTAAACTATTTACAAAGGGCATGAATACCCTCTGACAATAATTGGGCTATTCCAAGACAATGACATTTTTAAATGTTTTTCTGTTGGAAAGTTTAAAGTTGAAACCCATTAGGGTTTCCCTGGGGCACAGATTAGTTTATATTTAATTTAAAGAACAGTTAAGGGAAGAGAAATGAAAAGTCTCAAAGAACCACGGGGCTTAGGCTATTCTGGTCTTTAGGGGAAGCTCTGGGACTTATTTTTATATATTCTCATTTGAGGGATGAACAAATCACTGAAGGATTGTTGAATTACAGTGATGTGGCCCTGGGACCCTGTGCAAGCTTGGTCCCATTTCTCACCCTGTGACAGCCTGACCCTTCAGTTTAAAGTCATGCAAAGTTTCCTGGGTGTCACGTTTTTACAAAGAACGAAAAACCTTCCTGTGACAGCGGTTGCTCTTCCTGACATGCGTGCTTAACTGACATTACCTAAACCTGTAATCTGTCCTATGTGTGCTGCTTTAAATGTTCACAGTATTTTATTTATCATAGTATTTTATTTAAAAGGTTTATGCACTTTTCAATTTGATAGGTGTGATTTTTTTGTTTCTATTAAAAATGGTTTCTGATAGAAGATGGCCTAGTCGGCCATCAGTGGAAAGAGAGGCCCATTGGTCGTGCAAACTTTATATACCTCAGTACAGGGGAATGCCAGGGCCAAGAAGTGGGAGTGGGAGGGTGGGGGAGTGGCTGGGGGAGCATGTGGGGGACTTTTGAGATAGCATTGGAAAGGTAAATGAAATAAATACCCAATTAAAAAGAAATGGTTTCTGATGATGGGGCTGGAGAGATGAGCTCAAATGCCTTGAAAGCATGAAGAATGGGATGTCACTTTCAGAACTCACATCAAAAACAAAAACAAACCTAGCTAGGGGAGGGGAGGTAGCCAGATCTATGGGTCTGTGGATGGCACCACCTACAGCCATGCTAAGTACAGCTGAAAAACTAAACTACAGAATTAACAGAACCTGAGCTAGCTTTTCTCTTAAACTCACCCACTACTCCTTTCTCTGTTTACAACATTCGAGCCAGCTGTTCTTGAATATTCTATACTCTTACCTGTTCTCGGGTCTTCGAAGATCTTGGGATCTAGAAGACTATGTGGTAGTTTCAGCGACACGGGTCAGCCACAAGACAGATTCCTGGCTACTGCACCTAGAGGACCACTTCCCAGCCCACTTCCTGTCTGTCATATCGCCATGCTTCACTGTTTTGAATTACACTTATGATAGAAAGCAGGTGATTCCTCCAGTTTCCAGGAGAGGAAGTATCCAAGATTGGTTTTCCCCAGAGTTTTCATGAGCTGGTGTCTCTGGTCAGGCCACCTGTCCCTTCTACTTTCAGGTTACCTCCTCCTCGTTATCCTGCCTTTTGGATGGTACATCCCGTTCCTCGGGATTTTTTCTCAGAAATCTCTTTAGTGTTTCCTACAGCACAAGTGCCCAGAACCACAAGTGGCTCCCAGGCCCTTTTCCCAGGGAGATGATTGAGTCTCCCTAACTAGAGCGCTGCTTCCCTAACACTAGTCTTCTGTAAGGGGTGAACACCTAGAACAAGGGTGAAGACCCCATGGTGACTGACACACAGTGAGGGTTAGGAAAAGGAGCTAAGGTTTAGAAATGAAGTGTGAGAATCAGGTCAGTGTTTGTTTTGTTTGTTTTTGTTTGTTTGTTTCTTTGTTTGTTTTTGAGACAGGGTTTCTCTGTATAGCCCTGGCTGTCCTCAGATCCAGGACAGGGACTGAGGTGCATATTTTACATATCAAAGCAGATTTGACCTCCAGGTTTTCTCAGCATTCCTCAGTCCCTACCTGGCATACCCTGCCTCCAACCCTGAACTTTCCAGTCCAGTGACTGGGCTGCCCTTCCCCCATGCACTCCCCCACCCAGGTTCTTCCTTATATAATCCAGACATTTTGCTCTCTCTCTCTCTCTCTCTCTCTCTCTCTCTCTCTCTCTCTCTCTCTCTCTCTCTCTCTCTCTTCCTCCTCCTCCTCTTCCTCCTCCTCCTCCTTCTCCTCCTCTTCTCTATCTATGCAGACATCCTTTCTCTTTCTCTTCCCCCTCAGCCCCCCCTTTTCTATGGCGACTCCCTGGCCTCAATCCTTGGGGCCAGTGAATCTGCCCAAAGCAGTTTCCTAATAGTATATTTTAGTCTGACTTGAATTGGCTCATTTCACCAGTGGAGAAATAACCTATCACACACTGTGATCAATACTAACCTTGAGCTTTGAGGAATTACCTATGGGATCCTTTAGTGGGGTGTGTATAGGGGTGTACTTTTAAGATTTCATAGAAACGTTCATGTTACTATATGTTGTGCCCCAGTCCTAGGTCCTTTGTAGTGAACTAAATGAATCTTTGGTTTGAAAAACAATGCAACAGAAATTTTTTTTTAAAAAAAACCTCCAAATTATTTTGTCATTGACATAGCTGAAAAGTTAAATATTTATGTCACTTTGGGAGCAATTATCAGCTCTACTTGGAAGTAGTTAAACATGCCTGACCTGGCCTAAACTTGCCTTGCGTGACAAATCAACACCAAACTGACATGTAATTGCACTGCTCGGTTCTCTGATAGTCACAAAAAAACTGCAACCGTTCCCACAACCTAGGCTGATCATAGTACTGTTTAAGGGACCATCCACATATACAAAGAATTAGGGGGCCACAATGCATGATCTTAATCTACACTTAAACAAGATTGGGCTCATCTCCATGCACATAAAAGTCTAAAGAGAAAGCCACCCTGAGCAGGAGTTCTAACTTTCAGGATGGTGGTGAACAGGTTACGGCTGGAATTCTTGTCAAAACTAGTTTTGTGGACCCTACATGAGGTGAGTCAGAACTCTGGAGTGAGTGTCCTAGAGAATTCACTACGAATGAGTTTCTCTCCCTGACACTTAGAAAATTTACCAGAGTAGAATGTTAATTCACATTATATCTTTTGCCATCCTCGTATGTACGTGACTTCTTGGTGAGATCAAAATCACAGAGCAAGATATTCCCAGGACAGTGAAATAAGCAGACAATGCCTTTAGTAAAGGCAGTCACACACTTATGTGCACACAGTCGCAAATTCATGCTTGCACATGTTCATTGGAAGTAGGCAGCAAACAACCACCTATCATGCTAGCAGATCCAAATCAATGAGGCTCCCTTGAGCTTAGAGAATGGAATGCTGATTAGCAAGTTAATTATGTCAGACAAGGAGTAAGTCATGAATAATAATAATGATAATAATAATAATGAGAGAAGAAGAAGAAGAAGAAGAAGAAGAAGAAGAAGAAGAAGAAGAAGAAGAACCACTACCACAACAACATTACTGTACCTCTGATACTCTTATTCAAACATCACCCTTTGAAACATTGAAAATGTATTTGATTGTAGTAAGCTATGTTCAATGTAGAAAAATGTCCTGTCAGCTATTAAAAGGAAATAGTCCAAATATCAAAGTGGTACTTCCTGTCATTGTGTCTATACGGTGATAACCTATATTAATAATTGCCAGAGGTGAACTTCCTTCCACATAATAAGCTTCAAGGTGTTATTGTAGACATGGGTTCCATGAAAAGCTTGCCAATCATTTGGCTTTTCAGAAAATCCAATTAGGTATGAGGTTCTCTTGCTCTCATGTATTTCACTGAGACACAATATAGCTACAGCCCCGTTTTTCGGTATCACCTCTGCAATTAGGATGTCGGAAAATATGTATCCCATCACGCTCAACTTGAGTCTAGCTAAAACGTATTATTTGAGTCTAACTTGTGTTAAGATACCAAAACAAACAAAGCAAAACAAAAAAATAAACCCTAAATATCCTAGAATCACAAGGGATCTTTCCTGACTTAATACTTACAAGGAACACTAAATAGAATTGAAAATAAGTCATGATAACAGGGATAGACAATTAGTTGTGGAAAAACAAAAGCAATTTTTAGCCCCTTCGGACTCCTATGTTCAGAAATATGACTTACCTCAGAATATAGGATTCCCATCCCGGTCCTTCCTTGATTCGCACCCTCTCTACAATGCAGTAGTGAATCTTCTAGAGGCGTTTCTAATTAATATTAAATTTCTTCCCGGCAAACAAGGTCCCTGGAAGGCCAAGCTGGTGGCGAGCCCTCTCTTTCCACACCTGGGAATGCTTTTTCAGCAGTATGTGACAGCAACACACCTTGTAGAGAGACAGGCTATGAAGCGAAGGCATTGGCTTACAGGTAATGGTCCCAGCTGTATCACTGTTACAGCCAGGGGAACCGGTTTCTGAGTCATGTACCTCTGCCAGTGGAGGCGGCAGTAAAAAGGGAAGCACAGGTGGGGTGCTGGGAGGAGGAACTTCTTAGGCCAGCAGGAAGAATTCAAAACAGGACTCTGTATTTACGCAATTTCTGAATTGAAATCCAGCATTCAGTGGCCATTATGGTCAGCCAACTCATTAGTGAGAGTCACGGGATCTAGTTAGGTAAATAATCCTCTAAACCTTCCAAAGTCATGGCTAGCAAGTTACACCTTTCCCCAGACACTTAAAGGGCCCTGTACGTTAATAAATTAAGCTTAACTTAATAGTTTTTTATTATTTTAATTGATGTGTGGTAATTATACACATGTATTCGGTACTATATGATAATTCAAAAAGAGTATTATATATAATGGTCAAGTGAGAGTAATTAGCATTTCTATATGTTTTAATGTCATTCTTCTGAGAACCTTCAAAGTCCTCTCTCATACTTTTTTTATAAGAAAAAAAAGATGCAAAGTGCCACTAACACCTTCTGTGCCTGCAGTCATCACTACATCGTGGTGCTGTAGGGAAGAGCTGAAACCCTGCTCAAAGTTCTTTTGTGTTGTGTGACACTTGTTTTATTCAGACCGTGCCTTGCCCTGACAGATTTCAGTTTACAAGCAACATTTGACTCCATTGTGAGAATGGCGGATGACTGTTCATCTTGCTGGACATAGGAGCAACAACAGCTGTCTGACATGACCCGAGAGTCACTGACTGAAAAGTAGTTTACTCCTTACGCATTGGTCGCTGTGAACTGGGATGGCAGAAGCACATGGGCATATTATGATCACGATAGGAGGAGAAGGTTGGGGACTTAGCAGACACTCCCAACTGAGGAATGGATGCTACACTCTCACCTGGATGGATGGTGATGCCTCAAAGAGCATCCATCTGACCTCCTGCCCTGTTTATGAAGAGACCAATGGAAAGAGAACTCTTGATTGTCCCGAGGACATCACCTTAGCTCACTCCTTATTATTGATGCAGACAACATCAGATTGCTATCCACTCCTCTCCCTATCATTAGTGTGGACCTGCTCCTACCTTTTGCTCTCCTGACTCTGTGGCCTAGGTCCCAAGTCTCATCTCTGAAGCTCTACTCTGACCCGATAGTCTATATCTACCACCACCACAGGGTCTCCCTGTATAAACTATCTGATGGCAGTTTTCCAGCTTCTAACTCATTGAACAGCCTTTTAAACTATCCACAGCCATTCTGTAAACTACATATACACATATCATATTTGCGACATATCATGTGTGATCTGAGAGTATTAATAATTAAGATTACTCCAATTTGTGCTTGTCACATGGAAAAAAGGACTTTTCACAGATTGCTTCCAGTAAAGCTGTTATACCTTGTGGATTTGTTATATTAGTATTAAAGGATGATATGGAAAGACACAAGCATGTTCACCTATATTTATGACATAATATGCTTATGACACTTGAAAACTGCTAAATTGTTTTAATTACCTCAATAGTGGTTCTAAAATCAATTAATGTAGTATACCTCTAAAATGGAATTGTCAGTTTCTCTGATCAAGCATGTTAATACTTGATCCCTTAAGTGTGAACAATCGGTCTGTGCTTTGAGTACTACCATGTTATTCACATTTTCTCTTAGAAGTACTGCTTCAGATAGCTTCACAATCTCAAGCTGGTAGATATGGTTTTCAATCATCTGAGAATGTTTAATGGGTTGGGAGTCAGTAGTCAGGAAACCTCTTTGACCCCAGTGATGGCCATTCTGAAGTCTGAAAAAGAGGGCTTTTGCTTTGTTGTGGCTTCCTGCAGGGTCAGTGGATCCAAATCAGTGCCTCCCAGCTTTCGAGGCAAACACTCTAACACTAAGCTCTATTTGTAGCCTTCTGGAGTTATTCTTATGGTTGACATAAGAAGAATTACACACCTCTGCTACAAAGTTGCTACGGAAGCCTGACTCCCAGGAGTTTAAGAATTCTCATAAAGGGAACAGATGCCTGCCTTCAATGTTGGCTGAGGTTGCAGTCACTTCTTGCTTCCTCTTCAGTTGTGGTTTGATTTTGTATTTCTTTTGTTTCTTAATACTCTTAAGCAGCCTTGTTCACCCCTTCCCCACTGGGAAGTCTTTCTCTGAAACAAGTCTTTTGTAGCCCTGTAATAGCTCCTTTGTAGCTTTCCTTTATTTCCTAATACATTTAAACATCTTACAATCAGCTTGGAGGTAAAAAAAATTCACCCTTTCTCTACTGGGAAATTCATTCTCTGAAGCAAATCTTTTGTAATCCTGTAACAACTCCTTGTAGATTCCGTCAGCTAACTTGTGAAGAAAGAGCTCTTCCTTTCCCCCCCGCCCCACTGCCAAGGCTGGTGCTGGCTCCTTGGCCAAGTCTTCCACCCTGAACAGTAAAGCTTTATTTAAGTGGTTTTCTCTGCAGACCACAATTCATCCCGTTGGAGTCTCCTGCCTTTGTTGATGCCATCTAGTTTTAAAGGAACCATATACAGTTTATAACTGTGAAAAAAAATCAACTGTTTCCATGCAGAATTAGCTTTGACACCAAATCAAAAGGCGATTGACCCACTGCAACTTGTAAAACGCAGTTAACTCTAGGTCATTAGATCTCAACCACTGAACTACCAGATATGTTGAGTTGAATTTACATTTTGACTGTTTCTGAAACTAAGCAGAACACTTTATGCTAAAAGATGCAATGTATGTCACTAAAAACTAAAGACTTTTGGCAATGCCTAAAGATACTTTGATGTTACACCTAGCACCTGGGAGGTTGTTGTATGGCAGGTGGAGACCGCTGGTGAGCAAACCGCAGCACATGGGATAACTCCTCATATCAAGACCAGTCCACAATGGTGGTAAGAAAATAATTCTAAAGTAATAGGTCAGTTAGAGGTGAGAGAAAAGGATTCGGGTGGTGTTGGTGTTAGAATGTGATGTAGAAAAATGCTCTCAGAAGAAAGCCTGATTGCCAAGCTGAACCCACCAATGCAAAGTCCCATGAGGAAAAAGAAGCTCCAGAATTATTTTCTGTCAAGAAATAATGTCTGAATCAGACACCAAAGTCTCATAGTTAGAAGCTTCCATCTTGTCCTGTCTATAGATGAGGACAGCCTTGGCTGCCCAGCAACCAGGTCCCTTCGAGGGAAGAAAGGCTCATGTAAGCTGAATGGCATACAATTCCCCCAGGAGAGGTTTAGTAGAGTGGACACTCAGGAGGTTCATGAGTTCTCTAGCACCATCTGATGGCTCCCATTAGAGGGGGCTAAGTAAAGGAATATGATGAGAACAGAAATCTGTTTGTATCAGTAAAGCTTATTCTCTATTTTTTTTTTTTTTTTTTGAGACAAGGTTTCTCTGTATAGCCCTGGCTGTCCTGGAACTCACTCTGTAGACCAGGCTGTCCTGGAACTCAGAAATCTGCCTGCCTCTGCCTCCCAAGTGCTGGGATTAAAGGCGTTCGCTACCACACCCGGCTTTTTTTTTTTTTTTCTTTCTTTCTTTTTTTTCTTTTTCTTTTTGGTGCCTATTCTCTTTCCTTCCTTATTTCTCTTTCCTTCCTTATTTCTCTTTCCTTCCTTCCTTCCTCCCTTCTTCTCTCCCTCCCTTCTTCCCTGCCCACCCTCTTTCTTTCTTATGAATAATCTGTATTTTGTCTTTTAACTGAAAATTAAGTACAGGATCCAGAGGCCAAACATCATCAATAAACATCGATTCGTCTCCTTTTAAAAAGCAAACACACTTAAAGACTTTATTTAAACACTGGAACTGGTGGTATATGCATGTAAGTCCAGGGAGACTGAGACAGAAGAGCAAGTTCAAAGCAGCCTCAGCTACAGAGCTCAGACTAACCTCTGCAAAGTACTGAGAACTTGTCTCAAAAACATAGGAAAAAAAAAAAAAAAAAAAAAAAAAGCTAGGGATGTCCCCAGTGCTGTCTGCTACTGCTTAGCACAGGTTATGGCTTAGGTTTAAATTTCAGTGTATAGAAGGGGAAACAGGTGGCAGTATTTATGGAAAAAGTGCTTCCTAACCTGGGCAGTCACAAATCAGAAACAGTTCAAAGAGCCCTTGGAGGGCATGCCAGGGAAAGGTTTACTTGTGGCACACAGAGACAAAATGGTAGCAGTCATTGGTTGCAATCATACAGCTGCCATATTATCTGTCCTGTGAGAAAGTCTTCGTTATATAAAAGGGATCTGGCAGTTTCCAACAAGATTGGCTTTCAGTTTTACTTTTTCTTCAAACTTTCCTTACTATAAGAATTTATGGGGTTGGTGAGATGGCTCAGTGGGTAAGAGCACCCGACTGCTCTTCCGAAGGTCCGGAGTTCAAATCCCAGCAACCCCATGGTGGCTCACAACCATCCGTTGGCACCCTCTTCTGGAGTGTCTGAAGACAGCTACAGTGTACTTACATATAATAAATAAATAAATCTTTTTAAAAAAAGAATTTATAATAAATATCCCAATTTAAATGCTTGTGTTTACAAATCAAATAAGCTTATCTCATTACTTACAAGGCCTGCTCGCTGTTTCTGCTAAAATATTCATTAGAGTGACCGGAACATCTTTTTTTTTTTTTTTTTTGGTTTTTCGAGACAGGGTTTCTCTGTATAGCCCTGGCTGTCCTGGAACTCACTTTGTAGACCATTCTGGCCTCGAACTCAGAAATCTGCCTGCCTCTGCCTCCCAAGTGCTGGGATTAAAGGCGTGCGCCACCATGCCCAGCTGACCGTAACATCTTAATGTAACAGTTTTAGCATTCCCAGTTTAAAACAATCTTGCCAAATTTTAATTAATTGAAAAATTTCCAGTAAAATAAGAAATTTAGGATACTGAACAGTTAGCTAGTGTCAACAAGCTCCTAAATCAAGAAATATCAAAACTAAAACATTTTAATGTAAAATAGGTCACATCATAGTTTAGCACTTAGGCAACATCTACTGAATCCTGTGGTGTGTTTTATTCTGGGTCACTGTCTTCTGTGGAGTCACATCAACTATGATCATGTGCTCTAAGGGAAAAACAAAGAGAACCTATTATATTCAAAGGTTCCTGGTCATTTGCAGTTTATGTCCTATATTTCTTATCTTATGATATGTCAACATAATCTCAGGAAAAAAAAACCAATTTATGTTTCCTGGTTTAGAAAGACAAAGGAGACAGGCAACCTGGCTCACACCAAGAATCCCAGCATTTGGGAGACTAAGGCAGGAAAATCATGAACTCAAGGACAGCCATAAGTACCTTGCAAACTTAAATCCAGCCTGGGCCACCTAAGGCCCTGCCTCAAAAAAACTGAAAATAAGTAAGTAAGTAAGTAAATTTAAAACTAGGAAGTAACTGTATTGTTGATCAGTTCTTTACTGGTGAGTCTGGTCACACTGAATGGAGGTTTCTGCAGACAGCTACCTACTCTATAAACTCCATTCCTCCTCCAGGGGCTCAGGAATTCCTAGATGACTTAACTGTAAGCCTGTCAGGAAGATGACTCAAGCCTGCTTCGTAGGAAAGCCAGTTTCACAGAGTGAGACAAGTTGTAGCACTCAGTGTGGAATTACCAGCTCTGACACAGGGAAGAGAGAGCTGCCCCCTGCACTTGTTAGAAATCAAGTGTCACATAGAATTCCTATCTGCCACAGTTTCATTAGCCTCTTTAAATATTTCATCACACACTTGGCTCTAGTCATAATTGTAGGGATGAGAAATGGAAACTACAGGCAAGAAAGAGAGATTAAGGACATCAAAGAAGTCTTCTAGTTAGGGGTAGTATTTCATACTTGCAATCCCAGCACTCAGAAAGGCTAGATTTATGAACTCAAGGCTAGCCTGAGCTAGAGGAATCAATCAATCAATCAATCAATCAATAGATAAAAATGAAGGAAAATTTCTGTAAGTCAGTAGGCTAAGCACCTTATACATGGAGGCTATGGACCAAGTATTGGTTTCTGTCCTTCAAATATGCTGGATGCTGCGATGCTCAACATTGTGAAAGCAGTTTTAAGTTGAACATGATAAAAAGTTTTCTGTGAGTCAGTGAATAGTTGGTTGGTTGAATTGTTTGGTTGAATTAATTAATGATAAAGGAAAATAGATTTGATGGAATCATTCAGGATACCACCTCTT
Source organism: Mus caroli (assembly GCF_978045245.1). Taxonomy (NCBI): domain Eukaryota; kingdom Metazoa; phylum Chordata; class Mammalia; order Rodentia; family Muridae; genus Mus; species Mus caroli. The sequence continues at coordinate 27,217,508 of NW_028227275.1, read as the reverse complement.
ACTGTGTGGTAAGGGGTGGGTTGAAATATCTGGGATTTGCCAAGGGTTGAAAGTAGATCAGCTTCTAGAGAGCAAGGATAGGAATCTAGGCAATTTAGGACCATCAGCTCTGTCTGACCTTGGCAAGGCACATTTTAAAAAGCAGTCCTCTTTCTCCCCAAACACCTAAAGTAAAGAATTCTTTCACGGAAAGAATGGACCCAGTGAACACTGAGCCCCTCCAAGGCCATTGAGTGACATCATCCCCTTTCCAATGTAAAAGACATCAGAAGTCATCATTATCAGCAGTTTCCTCATCATTATCCAATGTCCCTAAGAGTAATCCTAGAGCTTGTAAAATGAAAATCTCTCCACCCACACATCAGAGGGGCTGCATCACTTTCTCGGAGCTACCACATGGAGAACTGAGACTAAGTTTATTCAACTTTGGGGTGGGATAATCTTTCTTTTGCTCCTTCTCAAAGCAAGGCCCAGATGAAGGTAGTCAATTGGTAATCACTCCTAACAGTTTATCTGGCTTTACAAGTAGTTTTGGACTTGTATTTAAATATGCCAGAGTTTAGGATTCTGAAAATTCTCCAAATAAAACAGACAGAACTGTACAATGAGTAATATCTGTTAACTTCTTGCCCAATTCTGAGTAGCTAGCTTTGGTGGGGCATTTTTGAGCCAGAGCTGCCATCTCCTCTGGACCCAGGCATGAAGTCACACAATCCTTTATGATACATAATCTGTGAACTCAGAACAGGTTATGCAACATGGATTTTGACCTATTAAATTTCCTAGACACTACTGTCTTCTTCTTTAGGTTATGCTCTTACTTTGATTCATGCCTTCTCTTTGTGAGTGATTTTGCTCACCCAGGAGGAAAATGGGTAGGAAGAAAAAGAAGACGGTTCATTGACTATGGCACAGAATGCATATGAGATCTCAGAGACAAGTAACCTGAGGATGGCTGGAACTGGAGACTTTGGAGCATTTAGGTAGTAGGAGAGAAAGGCGCTAATGGATATGAATGTCTTTTTGGAAAGATAAGTGGCTATCAACACACTAGATGGAACGTTCGTGAAATGTGTTCTCTCTCTTTCATGCCCATAATGCTGGCCTGGAGCAGGGATTTGGGGTGGATGCCTTTTACTGTCTGCAAGCAAATGGATCCTGAAGAACACTCAGAGCTGTTTCCCCCCCCTCCCCCCCAAAGCTGGCTCCTTTAGACAGAAGAAGGGAAGATTACAAAGTTCTGCATAGCCACGCCTTCTGAAGCTGTGGATTCTTGAAGATTTTAGCTTCAAATAATCTTCATGCAAATATGGCATGTTCGGAGTGACGTGTTCTGATCTTTTTCATTTATCTAAATTGAAATAGAATATATCTGTACTTCTAAAAGGATTAGGGGTAAAGACAGTTAGGAACAAGCTTCCTGTGTGGCTGCAGAGATAGCTCAGTTGGTAAAGCATTTGCCTGGCAGGCACAAGGACCTGAGTTGGAGTGTCTGACTCCACATTAAAACCAAACCAAACAAAGCACAGAGGCATGTGCTACACAATTGTAATCCTAGCACTAGGGAGGCAGAGTTGGGTAGATAAATGGGATTAGTGGTCAACTAGCCTACCCTACTTGGTGAACTTCAAAACAATAAGAGATCCTGTGTCAAAAATAAAAGAAGGAAGAAAGGTAGGTAGCATATTAGCAACAACTTCTAAGAATATCCTTTGGGTCACTTACACACACACACACAAACATGTGTGCTCATGAACACACACATACACACACACACACATGCATAGCAGGATACCAGGCAGCTCACGAAGTCCCACTGAGCAGGGCACTAGTTAAGCTTTATTTGTATCAGCACCACTCACATTGGCAACAATCCTATATATGAAGTCCTTAACTATCTTTTTAAAAGATGAGGACTTTAAGATACAGAGACTTGACCCAGCTTGCCTAGGGCTACACAGGAAAAACAAAACAAAGGCTAGGAATTTCAGCAACAGGATCTGTAATTTCAACCATCCCAGGATGTGGTCTTCTTTCCTCTGTCCATTAACATAGACATAACTAAACTATAGGCAACATCCAATAGCTGGACTTTTCCATGAACAAATTAGAGTTCTTCAGTGTCGTTTTGAACTACGTAGCACTTCCTTGCTGTAAGTAACAACTTTCATTTATTTAGCATACCAGACCCTTCCACAAGAAACACAGAACGCACAGATGGTTATAGTTTAGGTGGGGCAATTCCTTGAGGTGCTAATGAAAACCGATACTATTCATGCTGTAGCTTACAAACTTAATCCGCATGGCCCCATTTAATTCTTTTTTTTTTTACAATAGCCCGGGGAGAGTGTTGCTATTATTATCCCTATCTCAACTAGAAGGGAAGGAAACTGAGCCTCTGAGAGGTAAAGTTATCTTCTCAAGATAAGAGTCAGCATGAGGCAAAGCCCAGACCCAAACTCCACTCCACCTTTGTACTTCTGTACATTCCAGTTATCTAGAAGAGAATGCCAATCATTGCATCTCAGTGGGTTTTATTTACTCCTTGGTGGCAAATAGACTGCAAACTGCTGGTATAGCTTCATAATTTCTTTTTTCTAAAGATTTATTTATTTATTATATGTAAGTACACTGTAGCTGTCTTCAGACACTTTTTCTTCTTGCTCCAACCCTGCTCGTTCACTGTAGCTCTCTTCAGCCACCCCAGAAGAAGTCATCCGATCTCATTGCAGATGGTTGTGAGCCATCATGCGGTTGCTGGGATTTGAACTCATGACCTTCAGAAGAGCAGTCGGTACTCTTAACCACTGAGCCATCTCTCCAGCGCATTTCATAATTTCTTAATCTTGTCTCACTTTTTTCCCTTAAGCACAGCTAGCCCACTGATGTTCCATATTTGTATCCCTTACAGCTTGATTGTTTTAAATATAAGTCAATTGGACCAGCTATGGTCCTGTTATAACACAATGCTGGCATTACTAACTTTGGCCATCCAAATGATAGAGCTGATAAATAATCCTTAAAATGCTTCTGTTTGGTGACATTATGCTTGGTGAGAAGAGGAAAGCTGTCTCCTCACTGCAGATAGGAAAAAGATGACACAGTGGATACCTCTGCCATCCAACCTCAGTGAAACAATGTGCTTATTGGGAGTTATTCTAGTGTGTTTTCCATTGCTGTGGTAATTACCAAGTCCAAAAGCAAATTGGTAGAGGAAAGGGTTCATTTCTTCTTAGAACCCCCAGGTCACACTTCCCTGAGGGAAGCGAGGGCAGGAATTCAAGGCAGGAACTGAAGCAGATACCATGGAGAGATATTACTAACTGCCCTGTTCTTTATGGCTTGTTTAGTTTGCGTTCTTAAATAGCTCAAGGCCATTTGCTGTGAAGCGATATTGCCCATAGTAAGCTAGGCTGTCCCACAGTAACCGTCTATCTCGGAAATATTGCACAGACGTACCCACAGGCCAATCAAATGGAGGCAATTCCTCAATTGAGGTTCCTTCTTCCCAGGAGACTCCAATTTGTGTCAAACTGACAAAAAACAAAAACAATCTAAACAACCCCCCCCCCAAAAAAAACCCAAAGCCTCCCAAAACCATAGGGTTTCTTATAAGAATATGGGGAGGGGTTACTTACAGGAATTGAAGTGTCTCAAGACCAAGCGTGAATTCATGAAATCTGGAAACTTGGAGTCTGCCCCACACCCGCATGCAGCTCAACAGGTGTCTTTCCTGGGCATCTTGTCTGGTCTGGCAGGCGGCTCAGTGGTCCGTCTCTGTGGCTTAACTATACTGCCAAAGGGAAGAGGCTTGTGAATCTATTTCAGTTTCTGAAAATTCCTGAGGCTATTGAGCTGTTTTCTGAGCTTAAGATGCTCCCCTGCAGGATATAAAGTGTCACCCCGTCTAAGAACAGCTGTTTTCAACCCGTGGGTCCTAACCACACTTTGGGCAGTTGCTTATCAGATATCCTGCATATTAGATATTTACATTATAATTCATAGCAGTAGCAACATTGCAGTTATTAAGTAGCAACAAAATAACTTATGATGCTAGGGTTTCTCAACAGAAGGAAGGATACCTCGGTAGACTAGAGCCAAGGGGCACCACAAGGGCACAGCATACAACCATTGAAGGGAGAAAAAAAAAAGAGAGCGGGTTGTGAAGACGATGCCTTTTTGTAAAAGTGTACAGTGCATGTATGTGCACAGGAAGAATATGCCAACTCGTGGCTACTGTAGAAATATGTCTCAATTTGTTAGCTAGTGATGGTGTGGTTGCTTGTCGATGGGTTACTGAAGGTGGGCTTGGGAGGTGGGGTTTTCCAACAGTTGAGGGTCACAGCATTAGGAAGACTGAGAATCACAGTCTGAGAACTGTCTGCTCTTTCACCTCCCCCTTAACATCCGGTATCTTAACAATCGTCCTGCCACAGCTTTACTCTCAGAGGAAATAGCTGCACAGCGGCCTCTTAGCTGCAAAACTTCCTTGATATTCACAGACGCAAACAGTGGGGGGCAACACTTTGGCCAGTCGTCTAAGAAGGCCAGATAAAATAGAATCTGATGTCAGATCTTCTCTGAGTTGTCCTGACCCTTCCAGGAGGACTTTGTTTCCCCCCTACAGCTCCTGATTGAATAGAACAGACAGAAACTCCACAGTTGCCCCCCTTGTCTACCAGCCAGTGACAGAGCATGTGTTCACGGACCAGCACCTGGCCAGTTATTATGCTCAGTTGAGTGAGTGGCAAGTCTTGCAGACACAGCTGTGGATGATGAGCAGTGGTCAGGTGAACAATGGACCAAAGTGATTATGTAAGGTTTGACAGCGCCGTGTTCCATATGAGACCTTAGCTTAGTGTTTTAAGGAAAGGTTAGGTCACTGATTTCAACACCCTGATCTGTCTCCTGTGTGAATTTCCATCTACATCAGCTTTCCTTTCGTCAATTTTGAACTGAGAGGCCCGTGATCTCACACCTGTTTAAACTGACATCACAATCATGTCCAGACCAGACATTACAAACAAAGCCAAAAATATGTTACAACGTAACTGAAAATAAGGGTCTTCGCTGACTGAGTGGTAATCTTGGCTTTGTCCTTACAAACCTGCTCTTCTTAGGCAAGATCTCTGAGCAGGCTTCCCCTTTTTCTCGTTATTGTCTTTTGTTGCTTTGTTTTCTGCATTTTGAGATAGGATTTCCTGATATATCTCAGGCTGGCTTTGAAACATATTTATTAATATTAGTATGCGCCAAATATAGCAAAACTACCCTCTTGTGCTTTAAAAGCTTAAACCCACCTGCATTAAGTACAGCTGAGTCCTCCAGCTGTTGGAATCCTGCTGTGTTCATCAATGGCCAGCTTCCCATGGCATCCTGAGCACGGGATCATGAGTGAGCACCACCACGCACTCTGTCTGGCTTGAGCATCAGTGTTGTCATCTGAAAAGTAGACTGGGACATAAAATTAAATGAGCTGCTGAGCCTGGTGGTTTATGCCTGCCCTTCCAGCATCTAGATGGCTAAAACAAGAGGCTTGCAAGTTCAAGGCCAACCTGGACCATATAGTAAAAGTCTTTGTGTCACAACAACTAAAACAAAACAATACAGCAAATGAGTTAACAACTTAACATATCTAATCATAAACCACACAGAAACTATCTACAAAAACAGATACCCACAATGACTCTGATCTCTATCATCCTATACCAGATTAAGATCCCAGTCAATTTGAGATTTACCTGTCAAGTAAAGACCATTAAGTGTTGTGGGGCGGGGGTTGGGTGGGGTGGGAGGTGGGGGGGGGTGACACTAATTTCCTGATAGAGAACTTTCTTCTGAATGCTCAGACTTCCAGTGCATAAGGATATAACTGCCCCAATTTTCATTGTCTTGCCAGATATAAGGACTCCTGGAAGCAGAGCGAAACCAGTAAGATCAAAGGAATTCTCTGGACTCAGGAACAGGCTAAGCTTGCCTTCATGAAGCAGGGGGTGTCTTAAAAGGGATAATTCTCTGACTCTGGATGTTTCTTGCAAGTCCTAACTCTCTAATACCTTGGGTTTATAGCTGTATCAGATGTATGACATATCAGGATATTAATGCTAGGCCACATATGCTTGTTAGCATTATTGTCAATTTTCACGGACTAGCATAGGCAGAGTCATACCTACCTTTGTCATAAATTCACAGACTCATCAGAGATCCAGAGAGTCTGGGAAACAGTTGGATTTCCCTTTGACTGGATCTTAGCTCCTTTCAGTCTCCATTCACCCATGTCCCAAGAGCACTTTAGGGATTTTCCTTTTGGTATAATCTCATTATTTTGTGTAGGGGATAAATAGAGTATTCTTTTTTACTCTACCATGTGCTCCAGGCTCTTGCTATAGAACCTTGGATACATTACTTTAAATTATAAAATAAATATAAAATATATAATGAATAAATATAAAATCAAATATATACATATATATATTCTACATTCCTAATATTTATCTGGGCTATTTTATTAAAATTTCAAAAATAAGTATTTCAATATAAAATGTAGTATGTATACAATGAAATTTTTGTATTTTTCAAGATATTAAATAGAAAAACTGGTAACAAATATTTCCTTATTCATCTATAGATAGTCTCATTCTATACCTGAGAAGATAACAAAACATTGTTTTCTACTATCCTATGTCCTATGTAAATTTTGAGTAGCATTACCCTTGAGCTTTTGAGCATGGCTTGAATCTAATCTAATGTTGACCCCTGGTTCATAATTCTGACTGTTAAAAGGACAACAGTTGAGTTTCAGCAATAAAAGAGCCATAAGTTAGTTGTCGGGAAATTCCATACATTTTCAGAAGCTTGATCCCCCTCGGAGTTCTTCTCAGTGCAAACGGGAGTATAGACATGTAATCACACTGGAAAACTACTTAGAAACATACTCTTCAAATCTTAGGTAAACCCCAAACTCAAATGTTTGCATTATCGTGTCCAGAAATATTCAGGCAGTGCTATTTGCTATAGACAAATATTATAACCAATTGCAGAATGAACATAGTACTTGAGATCCTAATAAAACTGTATACTGCAGAGCAGTGAGACTGAAAGGTCCATTTCAGCTACAGAAAAACAATATAGACAAGGTGCGCAAACAAGTTATAGAGCAAAGAATCTGGACACAAAATAATATATGCATATAATTCCACACAACGTAGCATATGAATATAATCCTCCTTGTATAAATTAACTTCTCAGTGCGAGCCATCAAACCCAGGGCCTCAGGCAATGTGGGCAAGCTCTCAATCACTGAGCTATACCCTTTCTTTCCCATTTTAAAAAATGTTACTCAATTTTTAAAGTGATTAACTAATGATGTTGGACTTTGAGTAGTAAATCTGCAGGTCACCTTTGACGACTAAAAGAAAAATACTTTCTTTTTAAAGGGGTGACTTTAAAGGGAATTTCTTTGGTGTTGGAAATAACCTCTTTCCTGACTGGATTATGTTTTCCATCATTTTCATTCACTTTATGATAATTAACTGAACATATGATCTGCATACATCTGTGTTCTTTATATTACAAATGCCCTCTTTCCTCCCTTCTTGCCCTGTCTTCCTTTTTAGAACAAGGGGATTTAAACAATCAGGGATTTAAACAATCAGTTCACCAGTGTTTTCTAGAAGCCACTTCCCTGGGTACTATTTCCCCCTTCCCACGACCACCCCCTCACCCTCCTCACACAGACTCCCAACCCTCAGTCTTGTCTTCCTCTTGCTTCTCCAGGTAGAGATGACTGTTTCCACCTAAGGTTACGCAAGGCCTTGGCCACATCAGAGCACGCTTCTTCTCAACCCTGAGTCATAGTGCCATTGTGGCATCCATATTACTTGAGAAATAAAACAGGAAAAACTGGGGTCTCTCTCTCTCTCTCTCTCTCTCTCAATCAATCAAGTAGGAAAACCCCACAATAACAATAATTAAGAGTGACTTCTAAGTGGCATGAACAGCTCTGCTAAGAGCCTGGAACTGAAGGTCTGTCCTTGAGAGATATTGTAGATCTCTTTGACAGTGCCCTTAAAATTCATCGTATCCATTTTAGAAACATTAAATGATTACTAATGCAGTAGACATTTTACCTGTCGTTTTGGCTGCAATGCTGGAAAAATATGAATTTGGAGACTTCCCCCACTCCCAAACTGTCAAAAAATAAAAATTAAGAATCAGAGCAAAAAAACAAAAAGGAGAAAAGTTTCCTCAAATTCCTTTCTGCCTCTGAAGTAGGCACTGGGGCGGAGTCTGTGCCCGGTTCATTCCAGTGTCTACTTACAGTTTCTAAAAGCAGTAGGCATTTTGTTTTTGTTTTTGTTTTTGTTTGTTTTACTGGTTCTAGGCTACTAAGTAGCTAGCTTTAGCAATGTTGGCAGGTAATATTATAACGCTTGTGGGTCAAAAGACTATGCCACTCATGAATCTGAGCTTGCATACCTTTTCCCATCTTGGCCATAGCTCTCATGGGAGGAGTGTAGATGGACTTGTAGACCTGTTTGTAACACAGACAGCTTTGTTACAGAGAAGTCACAGGCATACACACCCTTGCTCTATAGAGAAATACCATCTTTGTCTTCTATTTCTACATAAGCATATTTGAAAGAAATAATCTTAGAATGAAGGCAACAGTGCTCCCAATCAAAAGAAAGACAGAAATGAAAAGTACGAAGAGAAAATTGTTTTCAAAGGCAGGGTTCAATGTTGGAGATACTAATTGTAGTGACTCAACTTGACAATGGTGCACGTCACTTGGTGTAGTATCTTCCCCAAACCAGTTCTGTAGCACAGTACCAGCCAGGGAGTTTAGGAGCTCTATCCATCATTTCTATCTCTCGCAACTATTGATCTTGACTAATCCTCTAAAGAAGTGGTGACTCTTTACTTAAAAATGCCTATCCCAAACCACTTCCTGTCTTCTGTTTTACTTGGCTCATTTAGCCTCTTAAGCATCAGCTGCCTTCCAACCCATTAAAGCCAGGTGTCAGATACCTGCTGCCTTCAGTCTTAAGAAAGAGGAAGTCAGTGTATACATCATTCACGGTCTGGACCTGGAGGAAAATCTCTTCATGGACAATTTCTGAAGGTGATAGATCCCAGGACTTTGGGTTTCTAGAACCCTGAGGAGAGTCTGTCATAATCTACATGAAGAAACTCAGCTTCCAAAGGACATAGAGGACATAAATCTGACCATTTGTTGATTGATTATTCAGCAGCAGGGATGACTCCTATAAAGCCATTTCTCTGTACCTGAAAGATAATTTTTTTTCATGGACTTGCACAAGAATTACATTAATTGAACAGTTACCTATGCATCAATAGGCTCTCTATACACTTCAGGACTGAAACTCATAAAAATTTTTATTTGAAAGATTCTCTCTCAAGTTAATATTGGTTTAATAGTTAATATTAGTTTTCCCCTCCAAAAATATTTCATAACATCCTTACCATAGGTTTTTTTTTTCCTCATAATTTTCCAAGGTGACTTTCATATACTGTCTCCTGGTAACTCTAAGATGAGCTAATTTATCTTTCTATCTCAGTATTGCACATTAGTTTAATGTTACACTGTGGTCTCCCTCAACTATTAGAATAAAGAGTCCTACCACCACCTTCTGGTTTGCTACCCAATTTAAAAAGAGAGAATGGGACAGGAGACAGATGGCTCAGTGGCTTAGAGCACTTGCTGATTTTGCAGAGGTTCTGGTTTGATCCTCAGAACCCACACTGCAACTCACAATCTCCTGTAACTCCAGTTCCAGTGGCTCTCATGCCCTCTTTGGTTTCAGCAGGTACCAAGTACACATGTGGTGCACATACAGACAATGCAGCGAAACTACAACATAAAACAAAGGAATCTTTTTATAAGATGAATGAAAGCAGGATCTGCGTGCAGGCACTTACACTACTATTCTTACTGTTTCTCCATAAAACATGCTGTCTCTAAGATTTTAGTTTAAGCAAATGAATAATGCTGGTTTGTTTATTGAAGACACATTTTATGTGTTTGTGTCTGTAAGGAAATGTGCAAGTGAGTGCAGTGTCTCCAAAGGACAAAAAAAGGTGTTGGATCCCCTGGTGCTGGAGCTACAGATGGCTGTGACCCACTTAAGGTGAGTACAAGGAACTAAACTCAGGTCCTCTGCAAGAGAAGCAAGAGCTCTTAACCATGGAGACATTTCTCTGGCTTCATTATTTACTGTTGTGTCCGGCCAGCGGCTCACATGTCTGGGTTCTGTTCTGGAAAGGCATCTTGGAATCTGGGAGAGAAGAGGGAGCTAGGCGGACGAGAGAAAGACGAGAAAGACGTAACCAAGACAGTCATTCTGATCAAGGTTCAATTTTACTATTTCCGACACTCAGTTATGAAGCAGGGGGAGGGACCCGATTCCCGCCAAATCATCTTGGAGTAAAGTTCCAGGTGAACACGTGATAGGTCCGGAACAGCTTGTTGGCAGGCAGCGGCAGTGAGAGTGGTAGGACAATAGGGCGGCAAGCTCCGCCCTGATGCTCTCTAACACTGAAACCTGAGCAAACAGGTTTCAGGCTGGGGAGGGGAGGTTACAATTTACCATTTTAACCTGACAATAAAGCAACACTTTTTATCATAGAGAATTTATTGTTTATAGCCATGTGTCATTTCTTGTTTACTTGATTTCTTGTTTTATATTTTTAAAAGTGTATTTTGTTTACATATGTTTTGGAGAATGGGGGAGGCAGATTCTAGATATAAGGTTCGGGCAGCTGGCCTTGAACTCAACCTTCCTGCTTCAGCCTCAGAGTGCTGGGATTACAGAATCATGCTGACATATCTAGCTCTTCATTTATACATTGTCTATTTTCTCACTATGTAGCATGTAGCTAATTGTAAGCATGAGAATACCTGTGCCTGGTTGGGAACATAGCCCAACTGAAAGAATGCTTGTTTAGTATACACAAAATCTTAAGTTTCATCTGAAGTAACAGGCTTGGTGGTTTCTGCTAAAAATCTTAATTAGCATTTTGGAAAAAAAATCAAAAGTTCAAAATCATCCTAGCCTGCAATCTAAGTACAAAGCCAGTCTAGGATGCAGGAGACCCTGTCTTGTGTGTATGTGTGTGTGTGTCTTTTGCCTGTATATGTATATCTGTGTATCTGTGACTCTCAATTCCTATTTCCTGCTGAAGAGAAGCATCCTGACATCAATGCTAGACAGCAATATGCACAGACTGTGTTGCCCTGGGGAGGTGGGGTTCAGAAATGGTCCTCACTTATTTTCAAGCTCACAGAAAGGGACTTCAGAGAACTACCTAGAGACTGGGGCTGTTTTTCAGTGTGTGGATGATCTGCTTATATCTACAGTCCTACACTGGAGAGTTCCTACAAAATTACCGTAAAGCCCTTAAACCTTCTAACTTCAGTGAGATGCAGTGTCAAAGGAAAAGGCCCAAATCATCCCCCCAAACAGTGTATACTCAGTCATATACACACTTTCTGGTACTTTGTCTCCTCAAATGCTAAACAACATCTTAAAGGGTCATTTGGCTGAATTGCAGGATTATGTCAGGTTAGTTCCCACACTTTGACACAATGGCCAAACCCCTTTATAACGTTTCTAGGGAACTGAGGCTAGATTTTTAGAGTGGACCCTGATAGGTAAGGAGACTTTCAGTCTCCAAATTTAGCCCTAAATCAGACCCCAGCTCTGGTCATACCAAACTTAACAAAACCATTCACTCTCTTAAGTTGTCGAATAACAGAGAATCGATACAGGTGTATTGACTAAATGGCTGGCCTCTAAGTTTCAGTTTCTTGATGAGGAAATACAATGTAACTGTTATGAAGAACAATTGAGCTTATTTCTCTAAAACATGTTGCACTCTGTCAGAGGATGCTAAGGAGAACTTGAGTCTTTGCTGCAAAAGGAGTAGTGTTATCAATGCTGGGCATGGAAAGAATGGAAGAAAACTAACAAAGTGAAATGATGTGTTTCAGATGAGCACAGGCATAACACCAGCAGTCCTGAGAAATTAACATCATGGTATAGATTTAGGAGGATATCTTCCCTACTGTGTTAGCAGGTAGAACCCAGAAAATGGATGAGATCCTAAAGGAACATGAGTCGGATAGACTGAGGCATGAAGGATTGAACCTTAACAAATCCCTGTTTGTATCTGGCCATTCAAGGACAAGGACAGGCTAGAGGAATCTTAGAAAAGAGGTAGGGCCTGTGGATATAGTCCATTTGGTAGAATGCTTCCCCAGCTTGTACATTTGTTCTGCGTTTGATTCCTAGTATAAAACTGGGTGTAATGGCACAGACTCCTAATTCTAGCACTAAGGGAGTACAAGTAGGAAGATCCAGAGTCCAAAGTCACCCTCAGCTACTTAACAAGTAATGTTATATACATGTATGTATGTATATACACAACATATATACTAAATATATAACATACATATTTGTAGTAATGTCCAATTAAAAACTTAAATATTTAAACGTGGCAGTAGCAGTAGGCAGTGTTCCTCTTTACCTGCCTCAATTGTCTAGGTTCCTGGATGAAAGACACACACACACATACACACACACAGCCTTTATATTTTGATATGCCTAAAACAGCTCAATGGCTGGGCCATTTCCTAACCTTCACGTGGTTAACTCATCTCCTTCCGATATCTCCGAATTATTACTTACTTTCTTAATCAGGCTTTCTGTTCCTGCACAAACATCATGACCAAGAAGCAGTTGGGGAGGAAAGGGTTTATTCAGCTTACACTTTCCACATTGCTGTTGATCACCAAAGGATGTCAGGCCTGGAACTCAAGCAGGCCAGGAAGCAGGAGCTGATGCAGAGGCCATGGAGGGATGTTCTTTACTGGCTTGCTCTGTAGATTGACCTTGATCAGCATGCCCATCTCCTGAGATTAAAGGTGTGTACTACCATGCCTGGATCTAAATTTCAGTCCATTACCATCAAGATGGGAGCATGGCAGCATCCAGACAAGCATAGTGCAGGAGGAGCTGAGAGTTCTATGTCTTTATCCAAAGGCTGCTGCTAGTGGAAGACTGAATTCCAGGCAACTAGGGTGAGGGTCTTATGCCCACACCCACAGTGACACACCTACTCCAACCAGATCACACCTATTCCAACAAGGCCACACCTCCAAATGGTGCCACTCCCTGGTCCAAGAATATACAAACCACCACACTTACTAAATCCTATAGTCCATCTTTGTTGCCCTGGACCCAGTCGGGCAGTCCTCTTGGGCTGCTCTTCCCCAGCTCCTATATGGTGGCCAAGCTTTTTGTCCTGCACCTTCTCAGGCATGGTGTCTTTCTTTTCCTTCTGGCACTGCAGATCCCCTTCTCCTTCTCCTTCTCCCTCACTCTCTTGCCCAGGAATCCTAAAAGTCCTGCTTCTGTCTGCCCTGCACAGCCATTGGCTGTTGAGATCTTTATTTACCAATCAGAACCAACTGAGGACGGGGTTCTTCAGTGTCTTACATGTGGATGTGCAGACTCTCATGCCAACAGTTTTGAGGACCCAAATGAACATAATATAAGCAGCCACATATATTAAAATGAGAGCCAGGAGCTGGGGAGATGCATGGCTCAGTAGGTAAGGGGAGACTGCTCAGGCATTGAGGATGTGAGTTTGGATCCCTGACGCTCACCTACAATCCAGGCTTGTAACTCCTAGAAGTGCTAGAAGGCAGAGACCGTTGACTCCTCAGAGCTTCTTGACCAGCCATTTCTAGCCAATTGGTAAACTCTGGGATCAGTGAGAGATCCTGCCTCAAATTATAAAGTGGAGATCCATAGTAGAGCATGCCAAACATCAACAAAAGCAAATGAGCATACAAACAGGCATGCACAAAAATGTGTACACATATGCATAACAGACACACAAATATATACTCTATACACACACACACATGCCAAACACAAGTCAGTATAATATTTACTATTATTTATTATAGCTGTTAATCTCCAGTCGCCATTACCTTTACCAGTGCTGAATGACTGGCTGTCTTAGGTCTCCCTCTCTTAGGTCCCACCACCTTCTGAGGTAGATCATATTAGCATGCTAGTGGCCTTTACTGTCTGGTGTTTTATTCCAGTGCAGGGTCTCTTACTGAACTTGGGGTTCACTGTTTTCATTATTTTCATTAATATTATGGCCTGTAACCCCAGCAATTCTGATTTCAGCACACACACACACACACACACACACACACACACACACACACCAGTTCTGAGATACAGGTGACGGCAACTATACCTGGCCTTTTACATAGGTGCTGGAGACTCAGACTCAAGTCTCCGTGCTCACACAGCAAGCCTTTTTATCCACTGAGCCTTTGCCACAGCACATAGTTTGTATTCTGTGATTGCACTCTTCACTCCAGTCACTACTGCTAACAAATTTTACATTTAACCAACATGTTCCCACCTGTTATGTCTAACATGTTTTCTTTCAATAGTTCAGTTTTTCAAGTCTATTGAATAGCTGAAATCCATTTGTTGCAGGATATTTGATCACACTGTGATCAAATTGTGTTATTTACTGAAAAGCCCTGTTACTAGTTGTGGCATAGCTCATCCCTTAGCACACAATCAATTTTAATTCCTCTGGCTGGAATATAGACTCACTCTTTAGTATACACCTTTAATCATAAACAATGAAGGTAAAATTAGTTTGTAGAAGTTTGAAGTGTAGTTAGTTTGTAGAATATTTGAACATTATTTCTAATTGAGTGGCAGACAAAGTGACAAATCAGAGAAAGATTTGACAGAGTAGGATATGCCCAACTCTCACAAGAAAAGAGAGGAAAGGAACGCTACTTATGAAAAAGAAGAAGAGGTAGGAGACAGATAGTTTTCCTGGGACAGTTACACAGAGACAAGTTGCAGAGAGAGAGCAAACTCAACAGAAGTGAAGATAGAATGCACCAGAGAATGAGAAGGACCCAGAAGATTAGAACAGATTGCTAGAGGTAAATTGAGACCAAGCAGAGTAATTCAGGAGAAGCTGAGAGAAGCCAGATTGAATCAGTCATTTTGGAGAGGCGTTTGAGCCAGAACAGCTGAATTGAATCAGCCAGCCAGAACTCAGAAAGAACTAGAAAGGGTGAGCTTATTCAACAGCAAGCACAGAGGATGAAAACATTCTAGGCCTAGATTAGATTGTACAGAGGCTAGAAGCTTCTAGGACTAGGCCTAGCTTAGCAGACAGAAGCAGTAAGCCTCCAAGATTACAATTACTACAAGAGAATAAAAGTTATTTCCTTATGTATTGATTTGATTATGCTGTTAAATTGCTTTATGTTGTTGGCAATGCTATATAACAATAAAGCTCTGATTTCATTGGAGCAGCCTCAGCTTAGAGAGCAGCAGGGAAAGGACACTTGCTGGTGATGAGGAAATGCCTCTTATCTCTTTTGATGAGTTTTATCATCTTTCTCACACATTCCTGTATATGTAAATCAGCCTACCTGAAGAGTTCATATTTAAAAAACAACTCGGGTACTATTAATATGTTAATATCACATGTACCTAGATCTAAGATGTCAAGTAAATATTAGCTAAAGAAGAAATGTCCATTTCCACCAAGGGCCTGCTGCCCTTGAAATATTGAAATGTTTCCTAGAGCAAGCTTTCTTCTTCCTAGACTAAGTTTCAATAGTGAATAGCCTCAAATTTAATTTCCAAGCTCTCTTGAGCTATAGTTCATGATTTGCAATAGAAAAACCAGACCTCATGGGAATGTGGTCCAGGATAGTTTGTAAATGACAGTGGGGAAGAAGGCTCTAGACATTTGCAAGTCTCATCTGGTGCATAGGACACAGAATGTCACAGTTATAAAATTGTCTGAGTTTAAAGACGCAGGAAAAGGACACCCAACTAAAGCTCACATGTGGAGAAATGTCAAATGTGCCCACAGTTTCCGCTCTGAAAGCTTCTTCCTGTGTTCAATGGCTCAGGCTAAACTCTCATAGCTATAACTGAAAATGGAAAATTATTATTTTAGCATAGATCAGGGGCCCTCAAAGTTGTTAATCTCGGAATTTCTTTTGACTTTTATTTTTCTTTACAATGTCAGGGTAGGAACTAGCCCAAGTCCTTACAGGAACTAGGTCAATAAACTACCAACAGTCTCTACTCCTAGCCCTGTTTTCTATCTCTTCCCTGGACAGCTTGAGAAATGGTTGGATATTTCTATCTATATCTGCATTCAAGTTGGGTCTACACCACACACACACACACACACACACACACACAGAGAGAGAGAGAGAGAGAGAGAGAGAGAGAGAGAGATCAAGAACTCTCTACTGCAAACTCATGAGAGAACAGGAGCAAAACTGTCAATCACTGCCTTTGTGTTTTCATGAAAACTCTTTTAACCTTGTTGACTAAAAGAATTTCATGAGCCCCCCCCCCCAGACCCAGCTGAAACTACTGCAAAAACACAACTGTAAGAACACGTGCTTCCTAGAGGATTCTCATTACTTCCCAGCACCGCTGGGTGTTTTGGTGCTTGTCTTTCTCCTGAGATTTGACATCAGACATAAAACCAGAGCCAGGACATTCTAAATCTACAACCAAGTTCAAGAACTCCAGCCTGTCTGGAGCAAGAAGTAGGGCTGAGCCAAGAGACAACTGCTCTTTCTGTACATCCCTCACACTACTGGAGTAGTACATAGACAGCTATCTTAGCATCCTGGGTAATGCAAATTCAGCCCTGTATGCTATGTACTGCCAGTTTCAAGAAATAAGATCTCAGAAACAAGGAGATTAGAGACCAATCCAAGTTCTTGGCGTGCAGGTTCTCCATCTAGAGTGCAGATCTCTGTGTTATAACCAGAGGCAAGAAGCAACCTTTTGGGTTTGAGTACCAGCAGTCCCAGGCTGTTCACATCTCAGGACAGAGCATCTCTGATGTTGTGGGACAAGAAAAATCTGCATCTGGCTGTATTGCATGTCCAGTCAGACTCATTTGTCATAAGTTGAGAAATACTGAAACACAGTGTTGCTCAACGGAGCAATTCAGGGTGCAATGCCTTCTTTCTGTAAGTGCCAGCAACTGAGAGCTGACAAGGGAGTCGCATCCCTTAATTCATGGCTCTTTGTGATATCATGTGTTTGTTTTCCTTCTTCCTTCCTTTATGCCTTCCCTCATTTCTTTACTTTCTTCCTAAATTATTGTGATCCGTTTCGAATGAACCATGCATGGTGACAAGCATAATTTCCCCAGGCTTTGGAGGCTAATTTCATTTACTCTTTACCTATTAAATTCTCCTTCTTCTTTTTTCCCCCCCAAAAACAATCTTTTTGCTAGATATTTTCTTCATTTACATTTCAAATGCTATCCCGAAATTCTCTTTCCTAAATACAAGAAAGTCACGATCTTTATAGGAAAACTGAAAGGATAATTCAGTATAAAAAATGCAATGGCTGTCCTAATGAATATCTAGGAGATAATTTTGATCAATTCTCCTTGGATTTTTCTGTTTTTGCACACTTGATATTACATGGATAGCAATTATGTGTCCTTGTTTGATTAATATTGTATCTTCAGCAATATCAGTGTCCTTAAAAATCGCCATAAACATTGTGATTCCCACAGTTGGTTATAAATAGCTCACTGGAAAAGTCCTACTTCTCATTTCAGAATCCCTCTGGATACATCCCTTCTTAGAAGTGGAATTACAGGGGAGAAGAACATGTGCATTTTATAGCTTTTTTAACATACAGAAAAATTCCTTTCCCATCAACAGTATCCAAAATTACAACATGAGACAGGGAAGCCCATCGAATGGCTGACTACAAATAAGCAGTATTGGTTGGGTTTTTTGTTTGTTAGTTTGTTTGGGTTTTTTGTTTGGGTCTTTTAAATTTTGATTGTTTTAATGTACATAGTAGTAGAGGCTGGATTTCCTCATACATATTAAACAACTTCTTTAACACTGAGCTACACCCCCAGTTAGTCCTCTTTTTATCATTTATTTGAAGAAAGGATCTCTTGAAGTTTCTCAGACTGGGTTTGAACCTACTGTTCTCCAGCCTAGCCTTCAGACTGAGGCCCTCTACTCCCAGATTCCTGAGTAGCTGGAGTTATAGGTCTATAGATTCCATCTCCCCTCCCCCATCTCTTTCTCTTCCCTTTTTCCTCTGTTTCTCCCCAGATTTGTGGATTTTGGTTGATCCTGAGAGTAAATCTTTTGAAATGAAAGGAAACTATACCATAGATTAGAATTTGAAATTGAAGAATTCAGAACTCTCAACTCTTGTAGTGCCTGTTCATTAAGTCCTTAAGTCACCCCCAGATTGTGGCAGACACTGACTGTTTCCACAGAGCTTTATCGGTAAGGTACTGGAAAGGCCATCACAGTATGCATCAAACAGATGTGGAAAGCTGGCCAGTTGGTATCAGAATCATTTTATTACCACAACAGCCTATTTAGACATCCCTGGCACTGCCTATGTAGGAGAGTATCATTGTTGCCTCTGAAGTTACCGTTCCTAACACAAAAGCCCCTCAACAGGGAGTAGAAATATTTCTGTGCTTCCTTAATAATAAAATCTAGTCTCAAAGCTAGATAGGAGCCTCTGAGTGGCTGAATTTATCACATGTAGTGTGGACAGTACATACTGAGTCACTTTGACATTTATGAAAAAAAATTTAATTCAACAATTATTTATTTATTCATTTATTCATGAGTGTGTGCTTCTGCTCGAGCATGTAGACATGAGAGGACAGCGTCTAGAAGTCAGTTCTTTCCCTCTAGCATGCGGGAGGGATAAAACTCAGGTTGTGAGGCAGAGCCGCAAGCATCTTTACCTTCTGAGCCATCTTGCCCCAAACACTATTTTTGTTTTGAGATGGGTTTTTCTGTGCTGGCTGCACTGACTAAGAACTCTCAAGTCTAGTCAGCTCAGCCTCCAGTTAGTTGGAACTACAAGAATGCGCAACCCTATTCTCCTTGGAAGAGAGACTCTGGATGCTAGATAGTACAATCTGCAGTTAGTCGCTCTTATAAACACACATATGGAATTAAGAATGCTATTATTTTTCACTAGTATCATCAGACTGTCGATTGTCTGGTGCACAAGGAGACTATCCCATCTAGAACATCAAGCCCAAATGTCCACCAAATCTTCATATGCACACAGGAATGATGGACCCGGGACTGAGGGAAAATGAAGAATCTGAAGGACTCACCTTATACTATAGTAGGTGGACCATCCTAAAACTTTTTCTGATAAACATTTAAAAATCTGAATTTTGAAGTGCTGGGGATGTTGCTCAAGGTTAAAAACTCACCCTTCACACACTTGAACTTTGGGTTTGACCCCTCTGACAGCAGATGAATATAATTTAAAGACTTGAACATTTGTGGAATTTCCTGGTTTTGCAATTTGGAACTAAAAAAAAAATAGTTAAAACAAAACAACACCACTGCCTCTTGAAAAATCAAGGCTGCAGACTGCCTTAGGCAATGGAAGCTTATTTTCATACCACAGTAGGGTGGTGTCACTTTTAGAAGGGGCCAAGGGTCAGCAGTTAAGAGCACTACCGACTGCTCTTCCAGAGGTCCTGAGTTCAATTCTCAGCAACGACATGGTGGCGCACAACCATCTATAATGAGATCTGATGCCCTGTTCTGGTGCATCTGAAGAGAGCAATGGTGTACTTATATACATAAAATAAATCTTAAAAAGAAGGGTGGGGGGGCAAGGGTGAACTAAACCGCTCAGAAAGTGGCAGAGTCTAGGTTGCAAGTTTGGTTTCCAAAGGAAAAGCCAACCAAGACAGCCAGTGTGTCTCACCCCACTGTAGTGTTTTTTTCCACTTGGAGCTGGGTTCCCACTGAAAGAAGCAGAAAACCCCCAGCTCATCAGCAGTGGCAGTGTTCTTAAAATGTTGGCGAGTTAGTACTGCTTCCTCGAAGAAGCAGCTTTTGAGGTTGTCTTACTTAAGAGTTTCAATCACTGTGACAAAGCAGCAAGACAAAAATCAACTTAGGGAGGAAAGGGTTTATTTCACTACCACAGTGCAGTCCATTCTTGAAGGATGTCAAGGCAGGAACTCAAGCAGGATTAGAATTGGGAGGCAGGACCTGATGTAGAAGCCATTGCGGGGAGTTGGGGGGAGGAAGAGGACCCCCCAGCCCCCCAGAGTGCTGCTTACTGACTTGTTCTTGCTCAGTCAGCTTTCTTACAGCACCTAGGATCACCTATCCAGGGGTGGCACCACCCACAATGGGCTGGTACCCTCCCACACTAATTACTAATTAAGAAGACGCCCTACAGGCTTGCCTAAGGCCCCCCATATTGTGAAGGAATTTTCTCAAATCAGGTTCTCTCTTCTCAGATGGCTCTAACTTGTGTCAAGTTTCTATAAAACTTGCTAGCACAGATGTCAAATCAGAATGGAATCTTCCAGCTCCCTTCATCTTTTCTTCCCTTCCTCCCCACTCTCCATGCTAACAGCATGCCTTCCACTACTTTGCAGCTGAGTAAAACTCACAGATAAATAATTTTACTTGTCTCTGTCTTACTCATGGAAAACATGTAAGATGCAGCTATTATATACGGGACTGTAGTGGATATGGATCGTTGTGTGTACGTGTCTGGCTCAGGTCTATGGCCATATTAAAGACACTGCATTATAATGGTGACACTATAGTAATGGTAAGGAGCTAACCGTTTGTATTTTCCTAGTTCAAGAAGGTGGGGAGAGGGAGAGTGTTTCACGGCGGCAGCGCTTAGTCATGGTTAAATCTCAAAATGGGATTCCTACATAAGCTGTAATCCTATAGCTAAACCATTACATTGGCAAATTCAGCTTCATGACAGATTGCCTGCTATGCAGTTTTTGGAGTCGCCCAGCCATTTCTCCAGCTTCTAGGCCAAGTTGATGATTCACTGGGCTGTCCAGGTGGTCCAACCTAGGTAGCCCGGGGGTTAAATCACAGGCAGCCATTTCCATCTGGCCATAGGCCCTCCGCAGGGACCCGCCACCCCAGAGGTTTTTCTGCAGCACGTGGGAGGCTGTGGCTACAGAGGGGGCGGAGGCAGAGGCGGAGGCCGCACCCAGGGGCCGGGGAAGGGGGAGGGGGGCGGACCATCGCTGTGACAGTTTCATTCCCTACGTTGCTGCGGCAGAGAGCACCGCCACAGATTCAGAGGCCATTGGCCTGTGCATTGGTTTGCGAGGGAGCTGGGGCTGTCCCGCCAGACAGAAGAGAGAGTCCAAGCCACGGAAGGCATCAGAGCTCGACCGACCAAGAGCAAAGAGAACCCAGAGGCCCGGACTAGACCAGCCTGGGAGCGACTCACAGCCTGGTGCCACCGTCACCAAGCGCCGGTGCCTTGCGGAGCAGCCGCCGCCGCCCGGGCTGCAGAGGCCACACGGATGCCCGAGCCACGCGGCCCGCGCAGGGACAGCCGTCGCAGTCGTCATCCCACACAAGCTCCGGACGCGCACGACTGCTGGTGAGTGGCCGCACACGTGTGCCCGCTGGCCCCGGGGTGCGTGGTGATGACGAGTGGCTTCCTGTCGCCCTGCGGTCCCCGCCCCCACGCGCCCCTATCCCGCTCTAGGCTTAGCTTCTTTTCGCCCAGGAAGGCGGAGGCTGTGGTTCCTGGTCTCTTGGCCCTGGGGCGGTGACCTGGACCCGGCTGCGCGTGCTTTTCTGGTTCATACTTGGAATGCATCCTTGCAGATGATGTCAGGATCCCGAGAGCCCACCTCACTGGTTTTGCGTGGGGCTCCACGTCGGCTGCGCGGGATGTCAAGGAGGGAGGGGCGAGAAACTGGTAAAAGCACCTTCATACTAGAGGGTAAGGGGAGGAAAGGACTTTCTAGATGTTGCATTGATGCCCTTTAGCCTCGTGAGACATATGCTCTTACTGGAATAACTTGATTGCTCTCTGGAAGCCTCAAGGGAAATGCACAAAAAAGATGCAATGCTATTAAAACATAATTTTCCAGAACTCGTCGAAACAACTGCTGACAGTCTAGAGTCCGAAGTGCTGTGGTTAATTGAAATGTAAAAGAAAAAGAAAAAAAAATGAAGGAGTAATTCAAGAAACAAAATCTAATTTAGAGGATTGGGGAAAAAAAAATCTCTAGGTTGTGTGAGGGGGAGGGGCCTGTCTGCCTTCCCGAAATGAGTGTTTGGTCACTAGTAAACCCTGGTGAGCACGCTGCTTTCCAGACATCCTGCTAGCCATGAAAATTAAACGAAGTCTTGAGTTTCAAGAGTGTTTCCAGAAATAAGGTTAATCTGAGCTTCTGTCAAGGTCAATACTGACTCCTGAGAGCAGACAAAAATTAACACTTAAATGTTTGACTTCCGGTTTCAATTTGTAAGCAGTACTTGTTTCCAGGCCTGTTTCAATGGGCAGTTTTTTGTATTTCTGACAGACGCTAATTTGAATTTTATAAATGTACTCTGTAACTAGACTCTGCTGGGCATTGTTTAAATCCACTGTAAATATGTGTTCATTTTAAACATTTTAATGTCTGAGCAGTAGACTGTGGTTCTCAACCTTCCTAATTCTGAGACACTTTAATGCGGTTCCTCGTGTTATTGTGACCCTCCCCCAACCATAAAATTATTTTTGTTGCTACTTCAAAGTTGTAATTTTGCTACTGTTGTAAATTGTAGTGCAAATATCAGTGTTTTCTGATGGTCTTAGGGGACGCCTGTGGAAAGGTCAAAAGGTCATTAGACCTGCAAACCGGTAGCGACCCACAGGTTGAGAACCTCTGGGTCAGAGCCGTTTTATTCCAAGGTGAGGGATGGTATTGGGATCATCCAGGAAAATTAACTGGATGTAAGTCGTCTGTTCCATTCACCAGTAGCTCATGGAAACCCACTGCTGAGTACATCTCAACCGCAGTGCGTGCATCAGCTGTTTCTTATGAATTTTAAGAAGAATTTTATTTTGTTTCCTTAAGTAAAATATGCATCTATAAAGGCAGATTCTAAGTCCTTTATCCATTTCTAAGACGTAGCGTGGCTTGGAGAGAGTAGTGAGGGGCCTGGTGCTCTGTGGGTGTGCTCAGCCACAGCACGTATGCTGAATGGTGTCTTTAGGGTTGGTTGCTGAAATGGTTGGTAAAAAGTTAAAGAATTGTGAGTAATTGTCAATAATATCGAACACTTTCTCCTTTCAGTTGGTTGAGACCCTTACTTTCAGGATTCTTCTCAGGTCTGCTTTGAAGAACAGAACAATCTAGGGAAGAAAATAAGAAAAGACTGATCATGCGCAAACTAACATTTTAACGCACAACGAAAATCAGCATTTTTGGTACATGTAGATCACTATACTGTTCTTATTAGCTCCCCACACCCCCTATCCCCTCACTCCTGTTCCCTTCCATCCCCATACTTCCCTTTCTGCCTCCAACCATGTAGATTACCACCCCTCCCCAGTCCCTCTTCCTCCTTCCTGTTAAATAGACAAATAGACTTTTTCTCCCTCTTGGGTCTGCTTTTTACTTTCATATCCCCCATCCCCCCTCTCTCTACACACACACACACACACACACACACACACACACACAAACTGGACTCTGGAATCTGCACACAAGAGAAAATGTGCTGTTTGTCTTTCTGAGTCTAGCTCATTTCATTTAATACAGCCACCCATTTATTTTATTGTTATAATTTCATATCTATAGCTGAATAAAAATAACACTGTAGGTTCACTTATATACTTATGCATGGATGGACATCTAGGCTGATAATTATTACTCAAAATTATGAGAGGAAATCATGTAGATGGCCCCGAGTCTATGTCAAGTACTCTCTTAGACATTGTTTTAGACAAGGTAGGGATATTTTTCATGTATTTATTTAGTGTGTGTGTGCCCATTAAGAGGACAGCTTTGGGGGCTGGTTTCCTTCTTCCACCACCTGGATCCTGTGTATTCGACTCAGGACCTCAAGCTTGCTTCAAGTACTTCTACACACTGGTACATCTCAAGCCATGCCAGCTGACTTTTCCATCAACCTACGGGGTGTCTGTGTGTTTCTGTTTAATGCAGTAATTTTTTCTTGACCTCCTTAAGGACTTATAAGTTATTTCTGTTGAAACTATAAGAAATGACTCATAATTACTGTTGAAAATACCAGAGCCAGGTTTCCATCCCTTAGGGCTGATAGGTTTCAGCTGTTCAATAAATACTTGGCAAATGAGTAACAGATTCTAAAATGTCTTTGTCTTACCAACCTAACTTACGTCGACTCTTCTGGTATTGATTTTTCTTTTGGACGTAACTTTATATAAACCACTAAACACTGCACCAAAGCAAAGCAGGGTTGAAAAAGATCAGCTTCCACAATGGAAGGACCAATAAGTATTGTTCTCAATATTCCTAATGACGCAACCCCTTAATACAGTTCCTCATGTTGTGATAACCCCCAACCATAAAGTTATTTCATTGCTACTTTATAACTGTAATTTTGCTACTATTGTGAATTGTAATATAAACATTTGATATGTAGAATATCTGATATGTGACCCTGGTAAGGATTGTTCAGTCCCAAAGGAGTCAAGACCCACATGTTTAAAACAACCTAAAACACCATATTGGTACCTGTTGATCTCCCAGCTCCCTGAATGTGTAAACTCTCCTATTGGACTGTGTCCTGTTGAACTATGCCCTATTGGGGGCATATTCAGAAATCCTGAGCTGACCTCACAGAGTTCCATTCTTGAATAATCTGGATGGAACTACATCTGGATGTGGCTTTTGTCAGAGATTATTTGCATTTCTAAGCAAATCCACTGAATGGCTAGAACAGTCCTTCCTCTCTTTAGACCAAGTAGAGTGGCCAGTTTATTTGGCAAGCGGATCAGTTTCCAAAGCACACATCTTTTTATTCTCTTTCTAATTTTTAAATTAAGTCCGTGTTATCTTTGACTATTGAAGCGCTTGACTTAGAGACATTAATTCAGATGGGTGGCTCTTTCATAACCCTTATTTATGAAAAACGGTCCTTTCATCCAAACACCAGAAGTCCTATGGTTCCCTTTGGTACTCTTTTGGAATGTTAGAAGTTTCTTTTCCTGTTGCTGCAGTTCTGACTTTCCATTAGTAATCACTAACAATTCTCTCTGTGATTCCGGATCTAATTTCAGGATGGAAGTTAGAAAGCTACCAGAATTGGCCTAGATAATAGTACTGTGTCGTTTAACAATAATGCAAAAATTACTTCCTGTGTTTTCCCTTTATGTATTTCTCTGAAGAGGCTTCTCTCATTCTGGATAAAAATGAACCCCATCCTAAAATCAATATGCAAAAATAAAATTGCTTTTCATAGTTTTGAAGTAACACAGCACTGCTATTCTCTGCATAATGAAATACGGTTTGTTTGTTTGTTTGTTTGTTTGTTTTTATCAGTAGCTCTTTGTTATAAATGGGCTTCTGCAAACTTCCATGATTTCTCATGCCCCTTGTAAACCAGGTGCTGGGACTTAAACTTATGGGTTAGACAATAGCAGGTTCCTTGACAGAAATAAGTGGTGGAGGCATGTTTCTATAAGTGCATGCGTTCTGGCAATGGCAGGAGTGGGTTAGAAAAGGAAAGAGGATGTAGTGATCTGGTGTTTGGCAACGACAACCTGGCCCAAGATCCTTGGGACACCAAGATAAAGACAACTTCAGATGTCAGGATTCCTTATGTGAAGTGGCATAAAAAATAATCAGGCATCACCAGTCGATCTCAGCATCCTTTTCTGCTGAGCTTTCTAGTACTTCAGAACCTTGCAAAGCTTGGGAAGTATTTAACAATAGCTTTTGGTTGCTGGCCATGATATCTCAAGGATGGTGGGTTGGTTAGAAACATGAGTTCATTTTTCTATTTATTAGTTGTGTCGTTGGTAAGTTACTGACTTCTTTGAGGCTTAGTTTCCTCATCTTTCAATGGGGTGTCTAATTTCTATCTCCTAAGAGTTGAATTGGAATACATGAATAAGTAGGTGTGTAAATACGCGGGGTCTGTTACAAATGAGGAGCCATGTGTGCTTGTTACTTTTAATATTCATAAAGCACCTGTTTGTAGTAGAGACCTTTTTTGAATATTTAAAAAGTAAAGTACAAAGGAGCCAAGGTATAGTGTTAAGTGCCATAAACTAGTTGGTGACAGAGCTGGAGTCAATCTGAGACTCTGCTTCCAACACCTGCTTTCTTTCTGTGTGTGTGTGTTCCCTGTCCCCCATACTGCATATTGACTATAGAGATACTGACAAATGCAGTGTGTGTGGTTCTGTCCCAGTTCAAACATAGACTCTGAATCTCCCACTTAGAATTGGTACCCAGGTTATTGTACCTTTTGGAGGACAATTTTTCCTTGATGTTTAGTATTTGCTAAATGTTGTCTTCATAAAACCATTGATGGAAACTCTATGGAATCTATAAGAATAACCATAGTAATGGGGGACATGGGGTCTGAACTAGCCAACTTCTGTGACTAAGCAAGGCCTCAAGTGGAGGGGTTGGAACACTACTCCAGCCACAAAACCTTTGACCTACAGACCATCGGCCTTCAAAGTGTGGTGGGACAAGAGGCCAAGTCATCATCAGAGACCAGAGAAACTTTATCCAGCAACTAATGGGAGCATATGTAAAGTCCCACAGTCAAACATTAGGCAGAGCTGAAGGAGTTCTATGGAGAAGAAAGGAAGGATTGGAGGAAGCAGAGGGGTCATGGACACACCAGGGCCCACAGAATCAACTGATCAGGACTCATGGGATCTTGCAGAGATAAGGAAGCCTGTAGGGGGTCTGACCTAGGTCCTCTGCATATATGTTATGGTTGAGTAGCTTTGTGTTCTTGTGGAAATCCTAGTGGGGGTGGGGTCTTTGCCTGACTCTCTTGCTTACTCATGGGATTCCTTTCCGACTACTGGGTTCCCTTTTCCAGCCTTAATGTGATGCTATGTGCCTGGTCTTACTTTAGTTAGTCAGTTGTGCTGTGTTTGGTTGATGTCCCTGGGAGGCCTGCTTTTCCCTGGGGGTTGGGGGAGTGGATCTGGGAAAGAGAGGAGGTGATGCGTGGCAGGAAAGACTGTGGTGAGTGGAGAGGAAACTGGAGTTGGGATATAAAATTTTTAAAGAGAATTATTCTAATACACACACACACACATACACACACACACACACATGTATGTGCACATGCTGGCCTTGAGTCCATATGTGGAAATCAGAAAATAACTTTTAGAAGTTGGTTCTTTTTTTCCACCCTCTGGATTTTGGGGATCAAATGTAAGTTAGTAGATGTAGTAGCAAATACTTTTATCAACTGGGCCCTCTCACTGGTTCTCATTTGTGTTTTTATGTTTGCTTTAAAATGAGTTCCTTTTTACTTTTCTGCTCGGTGCAGTTGGCATACACAACACATGCCTTCATACTCAGTGGCTATGCCTGAGATAGGAAGGTCACTCTTGAAAAGTGCAGCTGGTCCTGAGTCCAGTATTTTTGGCTGTCAGTATTCTGAGGACCTCTGTGACATCTACCTCTCTCCGTGGTCCAGAGTCTCAGACGCTTCCAATTCTCCAAGCACAGTGCAGTGATGAATGTATTTCCATTTTTTTATTTAGCTCATTCAGAAAGTTCTGGAGAATGCGGGCAAAGTAAATTCTAGCTGTTCTTTGGCTTCCTTAAGTAGCTGCATCTAGTTCTCAGAGTCCAGACTTTAATTGTTGGTGGGGAGCTCCTTGGGGTGGTGAGATGTGCGAGCTGTCAGCTCCTTCAGATCTTGTCTAGGTGGGTCTCATCTGCCATCACTGACTTAAGCACTTTCACAACATTGCATCAGACCTTGTAAGTTTTGTTCTTGTAAGTAACTTTGAGAAGTCTTAGCTAATATGCAGTCTTCAGTTTGTTTTTGTTTTAGTTCTGGGATTGAACTCAGGGACTCGTGTATTAAGCACAGACTTGATTGCCTGAGTTCTAAACGTCCAGTCTTGATATTGTGTCTCACTAAAGCAGGTGTAAGTTTTTCCTGGTTTTGGATAAAGCTTCTTAATAAACGACAAATTATATTATTGAAGATATTTTAAACATCACCCCATCCTTTGATTTAGATATTTCTCCCTGTAAGCAGACTTTCATTCCTTCTTAAAGAAACCCTTCAATGTCTTCAGGTTTAGCGTGACTACAGATGACAGAACTCGAAAGTTGGTGAATCTTGGTGTTTTGGTTTTTAAACATTTGCCATAACTAATGCTTTAATGACATCTCAGTTGAGCCAGAGATTTGGCAAAGGTTTCCTATGAGAGGCACCTTTAAGTGAGCCACCACCAATCAGTCACGTTGGTGCTTTGTCTTGGTGATTCATTGGGTTAATTTGGAAACAGAATGTCAGGATGACTTGTTTTGACCCTTTCTGGCTCCATGTGTGCTGACTTCCTGTTTTTGCATTTGCCTATGTTCAAAAAGAAGCCCTGGTACCCGTCCCTTTTAGAACACTGAATCTCAAGCTCAAAATGGCTGAACAGTAATCAGCCAGACACCTCTAATTAAAACCAGAAGGAAAACTACATTTAGTAATAGGACTATGGTTGAATTGCTCTAATCTACTGAACCCATGATTTCATGGGCAGGATATTACTCTGTGTCCTACCAGTCCTATCCCTTAACACTATTACTGTTCATTTCTGTGAAATCTAAAGAACTCCTCCTTGTTTAGGGGTTCCTGCTTTGGTATAATTGTGGATTGATTCTAGTTCTTTTTTTTTTTTTCCTGTCTGTTTTGTCCTCATAGGATTGTTTTTAAATTGTCCCATAAAATGTTTCTGTAGCTATAAAAGTTTGAAGGCAGGAGATGGAATGGGATAGGACAGGCCTGGAAAGCACACTGCTTGTATGGGCATTCTGTATAGGAAATCCTGCTCACTGCATTGATACAAAACTCAAGTGTGTAAAGAAAATGAAAGTTAACATGGAATCAGGTTGATACAGAACTTTGCTTTTCCAATTAGCAAAAAATTTAAGATGTAGTTAATTGTCAAAAGGGATATAAGTGACTGTCATGTTTTCTAATGACAGATGTAGTCAAGTTTCTTTCATCAGGTATTGAATGACTTAGAAAGGTGAACATCAAGTTAGTCCAAACAATGTCTTCCATCCTACCTACACAGTTTTCTCGGTCAGAGGGTTGGGGTGGACTCTGGCAGCCTCTGTCTAAGTCTTTGCAGGAGGTGTGGATGCAGGTGGTTAGTCAAACATGCTTAGAGAAATACAACAAGCAACTTAGTCTAATTCCATATCCAGATATCTAGTTCTGTTTTGATTTTTGAGCATGTATTCCTTCTGACCTACAAACACATTTTCATGTCATCACAAACCGGAATACTACCCTGAGGGCTGCCTTGGCATTCTTAGAATGGAATGGATGATGCCTTTCATGTTCTTGGTGTAATGCCTGATTTGGGGGATTTTATTGCTGTTCTGTTGTATTGTGCTCAGAACCGTCAGTGTTAGCAGGAGTTTGTAGAGATAATGTCAAATGTCCTTCTGAATGCCCAGCGTTTGGAGATAGGTTTGATCAAAGAAAGGCTGCAGAAAATGTAGTAAGCAGTCTAATAAATAATGCACATGATAGAAGAGGGTCAGACCAAGAGGGCCCTCAAGAGCTGGCCAAGATGCTTGAATCTTCTCTGGTTGACACAACTGCACAGTTTTGAACAGGGGATGAGCATAACATGATGCAAATAAGTATATTCCTCAGCTTGAGCCATGTAGTATTTCATTTAGAAACAGAGAAATCAGTTGAGCAAAATATAGGCTTGCCACCATAAAGACAAATGGGTAAGGACTTAGGGATCTGAATTTAGTAGCACCATCTGTAAAGATCTTGCAATAGGGTTCTCGCTCCATCTCTGTGTTCACAAATGTCCACAGCAAGGAAATGGCTCTGTCAGGCAATTGGATGTCATGATACGTGATGTGTAACGCTAACATCTCTCTGCTTGCTCATCTTGCACATAGAGAGACTGACTAGCCAAGAAGTCAAGTCTTAAGCAACCCACTCCTAAAGGCTTAGAAAATATATAATTTTTCAGTCATAAACTGATGCATACTTATAGTAATTGATACAGAAAATGAACTGAGAAGTCTCCTGTGAACCAATTCTTGAGAAAAAAAAATTTAGAAAAATTCAGCTGTGTACCAGATACTTTAATTCTCAATGCCAATACAAAGTAAATACATATGCATCCATACTATGAGCGTGATGTCTTCCCGTGAGTGCTTTCCAATAATTGCTATTTTTGCTAGATGCTCTAACTTGGACAGTTCCATGATTCAGGATGCAAGTATTTAAGTCTTTTTAAGGGATCCATCTGTCAAATTCTCTTAAATAATTCTCTTCTGATGATGATTATTTCAAAATTTTAATATGTTTAAAATATGCTGCTGCTGTTTGTGTGTGGGTATGGTATATATACATATACATATATATATATGTATGTATATGTATGTGTGTATACATATATGTGTGTGTATATATATATTATATATTTGTGTGTGTGGTATGGTATATGTATATGTGTGTATGATATATATCATTTATATATCATATATATCATATATACATCATATATATCAATGTGTGTGTGGGTGTGTGTGTTTATGTAGGCAAGGAATCTAAAAAACCCACAATTTCAAATTAGAAGTGCTTGTTCAACAGGAAAATATGTTCTTCAGAATCTTCCCTCCTGAGTCTGATCAGTTATGTAAATTTTATCAGTCAGGTAAGTGAAATTACTGAGTTTAAATTTGCGATTTTGTTTTGGTTCATTTTTCTGGTGCCAGAGCACACATTCCTTTTGACCTGCATATCCATTTTCACATAATCACAAACTGGAATGCAACCCTCAGGGCTGCCTTGGAGTTCTTAGAATGGAATAGTGTGATACCCTTCACTGTCTTATTAAAAACTGATTTGGGGGAGTTTTATTGTTGTTGCATTGTGTTCAGAAACAAACCCTCAGTGTTAGCAGGAGTTTGTAGAAACAATGTTAAGTATCTTTCTGGCTAAACACTTAACTACCGACTCTAGCCCTGTGTTGAAATTCAGTTGTTTGTTTGTTTGTTTGTTTGTTTTTGTTTTAGTTTTTTTAGTTACTATGGAGCTTAAGCACTTTTTTCACATCACACACAGCTGTAAATATTTATCTAAAACTTGTTCCTGTCACTTGCTCATCTTCATCCAAGTTTGTCTCTTTTACTACTGATTTGCAAATGTTTCATCTGATGTCGTGGTAATGGATATCTTATAGGGGTTGCAACTAATGCAGATATTACTTTACTTTGTTAATATTGCTGACATTCAAGGATGCTATTTAAACACTTGAAAAATACTTCACTTTAGTACAAACTGAAGCCAGATGAGAAATGGCAGCGTGATGGGCGTGGCATCCTAGAACTAACTGAAGAGCCACCGGCCTTTGACAGCTGCTGGGAGAGGGAGAGGCAGCTTTCTTAAATGAAGGGACTCCACCTGCTAGGTCAACCACACTCAGGGCGGCCCCACCCCTAAGAGTAGTAAGTAAGGCAACACAAACCTGGCTCCATGGGGGTTGGGGGTGGGGGTGGGGCTTGTCACTTAAGAAGTTGTGTGGGGAAAGTGACTAAGTGGTTATGGTAGGAATTTAAGTGGTGAATAAGATCAAAACATATTAGATGAAATTCTCAAAGGATTAATACAAATATTATATAGTTGCAAATTTATGTACAAATAGAACATTTCTTTTAAAACTAATGGCAGGTTGCCAAATGATTGTAGAAGCAGCATACAAGATTTCTCCTCTTCATTTACAGTGATTCTCTAAATATTAACAGTGATAGAAGTCATGGTGCTGCTGTCTAATCTTTGACTTGTTTCAGATGTTACCCAAGCCCTTCTCCTGGTAGAGGAACCAGTCCAAGACCGCACATTACACTTAGTCGTCTTATCTCCTCGTGGTCTTCAAATCTTGAATCATTCCTCAGTCCTTCCAGCTTTCAGGATTTTTTGGCTTTTAAGAGCATTTGTGAGGGCTTTTGGTTTTTTGGTTTGCTTTTGGTTGGGTTTTTAGTTTGGTTTGGTTTGGTTTGGTTTGGTTTGTTGTTCTTGTTTGATTGATTGATTGATTGATTGATTGTTTTGGAAACAATCCCTTGA
The DNA here is from genome assembly GCF_978045245.1 of Mus caroli. Lineage (NCBI taxonomy): Eukaryota > Metazoa > Chordata > Mammalia > Rodentia > Muridae > Mus > Mus caroli. Next base: position 27,185,305 of record NW_028227275.1, on the reverse strand, counting down.
TTCTGGCTTATTTAGTGTTTATTCAGTTCTATGTAATCAACAGTGTAAACTGGTGGTGATGAAAGCATCCGGCCTGAAGCAGAGATGCTGACACCATCACTGGGAGGGTAGGGGGGAAGGAGAAGTGTAGACTGGTGTCGGGTGGTACATACGCATTGACTTTGCATGATGAATGTCAGTAACTGAAGATGCTGGTATGTGGAGTGAGGGAGTGAATAAAGACTAGTAAAGAGGCTCCTGGCTCAGAATGACCTTTGCATCGCTAGCTACACTTTGTCCCTTTTCATTCATGACATCGAGTCCTTGTGTTTCAGATACCGGTGACTGAGAAGAGAGAACATGAGTATAATACAATATTTTGAGAGAGCAATTCCATACTCATGAATCTCTTTTCAATTTATTTTACAGTTCATTATTTGAGAATTTCATACAATGTATGTTGGTTGTATTCACCCCTCCCCAACTCCTCCCAAAGGCACCCTACCCTACTCTATCCTACCGAGTTTGTGTCCTCATTAAATCTGTTATATATTGTTATAATTGTTCTATTTTGTCATTAGGTATTATAAATCTTTTATGTGTCTAACTTATAAGTGATACTGTCTTATATACATTCCTAGGGAGGGAAACTGTTTGTAAAATTTTGTGGTATCTGTGGTTTTAGGTATCCACTGAGGGGGTCTTAAAACATAGACTTTATAAGTAAGATATTATATTTATAACTATGATATTAATAATAACAATCCATTAAAGAGCTTTAAGCAAAGAAATGGCAATGTCCAAGTCAGTGTTAACAGACCACAACGTATGTCACATAAGAGTTAATCAGAAGCCAGGCAGTGGTGGCGCACGCCTTTAATCCCAGTACTTGAGAGGCAGAGGCAGGCGGATTTCTGTGTTCAAGGCCAGCCTGGTTACAGAGTGAGTTCCAGGACAGCCAGGACTACAGAGAAACACTGTCTCGAAAAACCAAACCAAACCAAACCAAACCAAACCAAACCAAACCAAACCAAACCAAACCAAACCAAACCAACCAAACAAACAAAACATTTGAAATGTAAATAAAGAAAATATCTAATAAAAAATGTGAGAAAAAAAGAGTTAATCAGAGTGAAATGAGGTAGGAATATATAGATCTAGTACAAAATCTCTTCTAGCAATATGGACAGATAAAGTGGCAGGTATTAAGGGGCCTCTTGACAAGATAGAAGATGCAGGCTTGAGAGACATTTTGGAGAGCAAACTAAATCTACAGATGTAGTTGTTAGGTGGGCTGAGAGTTGGGGCTGGGTGCTGTGTGATTGGTTGGATATTGGTAAGGAACACTTCCAATTACCATCTCTGCTGCCACTTACAACATCTTTATTTATGTTTTTGCATCTCATTATATTTGGGTTAATTGTAAATTCTATGAGTATCCTTCAGAATGTCCCCCAAAACTATATTTCATTTATTGTCTTTAGTCCAGAACTGGGCTACTTCCTTCCACAGTAATACACTTGTCTCCTGTCTGAGACACCAGATCTTATCTTCTTCAAACTTTATCCATCACAGCCAGATAAGTTCAAGCTTGTAAATATGTACTAAATGCCTTATTTGGACAGATCACCTTATTACCAGGATTGAGAATTAAACAAAAAGTTAAATATACCTCAGAACACTCATTGTTCATTTCCCAATTATAATTTGAGGCAAGGAGAAGGATATTTTTGCTTAGGAAAACAAAATACAACCTGTACTTTGTGCCTTATGTTCTACTAATCTAGACATGGCCAAGACCTATTTATCCAAAAGTGTCTAACAATAAAGGTTTCTGAGTCTTAAACAAGGGGTAGACATAGTTTTAGGTTATCTTATAATTGATGAATTTGAAGATCTACCTTTGTCAGCTTTGTTTCCCTGACTGAAGTACCCAAGATAGACATAAGGAGTTGGCTCCATTACCCTGGAGTCTGTGAAAAGATGGAGGCTTGAGATAGGAAGCTAATGGTGGAGAATAACTGCTCAATTCTTAGATGGCAGGAAAAAGAAAAAGGGCACATGGAAAGGAGGAGAAAGAGAGAAAGAGAGAGAGAGAGAAAGAAAGAGAAACTGACTCCTTATAGGCATCCATTATCACCATCAAGGGATGGACATACAGACTTCACTTCTTTTCACCAGGCTGCTCCTCTTAGAGATTCCACAAGTTCTCAGAAGGGCTATCATCTATCTGGGAAGCAGTCCTTAACAAGGGACCCTTTGGCTACCATTGGATACCTGGTATATGCCAGCTATCTAATGCTGGCAGCTGAGGGAAAGACTTGGTGCTAGGATGCTTGCCTAGCAGATGAGAGGTCCTGGTCTCATCCTCTGCCTACAATTAATTAATCATGGTTAAGACCTGGCCCTCTCTCTCGGAGCTTCAGTCAACTCGGCAAGCAGAAAAATTATGTCATTTAAAAATGAGTCTGTTGAACTAAGAACCTTTGAATATTATTTTTTAAAGCCATTTGGGATAAATGAAAGCATATTACAGGATATGGTAAAAACGATTGACATATTTGAAGTGAAAATTTCTGGATTTTTTTTTAAAGGTTCACCAGCAGGACAGCAAAAATTATCCTGAAATTATGATTAGAAAAACACATTTGAGATCTAAGTAGCTTCTTGACCCCTTAAATTTATTTACTAAACAGCTTTATATTGCATATTAATTGACTTATATTTAAAAAGCTCAACATCTGACCTATTCAAGATAACAATGTTGCTTTTCTGCTAGTAAATCGGTTTATAAGTTTATGGAATGTCTGTTGGATACCACAACATTTAGAATTTTATCTTTAAAGGTAGTGGATACTTTGAATTGAGCTGTGTCCTGCAGAATAATTGTTCATTTAGGTGGCCAGGCACAGACACTGAATCAGTCTGTCTAAGGGAGAAAAATGTGAATAAATGTCCATTTTATGTCTCAGGCACAGAGACTGTGAATTGTATATTTGTGATTCTAGATGTCCCATTTCTACAGTCAGTTCCATTCTTCTCGCCTGAGGTTCATGGATTTGACCCTCCCCTGGATTTCACTGGTAACTTTCTCTCTCTCTCTCTCTCTCTCTCTCTCTCTCTCTCTCTCTCTCTCTCTCTCTCTCTCTTTCTTTTCTTTCTTTTTTTTTAATAATTCCAAAATTTTTTGGTTTTTTTTATTTCATTTTTTTATTAGATATTTTCTTCATCTACATTTCAAATACTATCCCAAAAGTCCCCTATACCCTCCCACGGCCCTGCTCACCAACCCACCCACTCCTGCTTCCTGGCCCCAACATTCTCCTGTACTCCTGGCATATGATCTTCTCAAGACCAAGGGCCTCTCCTACTATTGATGGCCGACTAGGCCATCCTCTGCTACATATGCAACTAGAGACACACAGTTCTGGGGGGTACTGGTTAGTTCATATTGTTGATCCTCCTATAAGGTTGCTGACTCCTTTAGATCCTTGAGTATTTTCTCTAGCTCCTTCTTTAGGGGCCCTGTGTTCCATCCAATAGATGACTGTGAGCATCCACTTCTGTATTTGCCAGGCACTGGCATACCCTCACAAGAGAGAGCTATATCCGGATCCTGTCAGCAAAATCTTGCTGGCATATGCAATAGTGTCTGGGTTTGGTGGTTGTATAGGGGATGGACCCCGGATGGGGCAGTCTCTGGATGGTCCATTAATGAATGACTGGTGTCACTGCAGAACCATGCCTGAACTATAGGCTCCTCCCTTTGCGTCCTTTTTCCATCAAGGTTCAATTTATTGCCTCTTCTAGGAGCTTTTGTTTTCTCATGCATGGAATGGAGGGAAGGGTAGGGAAAGCTGTGCTGTATGTTTGTTAAGCATTACTTCACTCTAAGACAACTTGGAATTTGAACTCCAGTGTTCTGACTGTGGGTTACAAGTCTAGGGTGTGTCTGTTATCTGAGAGGCTGTCTTCACCACAGTCTGAGGTCAAGTGTGTTGATGTGTCCATTAGAGAAGAAAAGTCTGTATTAACAATACCTGTTACCACCGTGGCAGCCATTGTGCAGACAAATAATACTTTATTAGCATTTCCCATGTAAACTCAGCTTGGCTCTTACCCAGGAGACAAGAGAGCAGCGGCTCTCAACCTATGGATCACAGTCCCCACAGGGGTTACATATCAGATATCTGCATAGTATATACTTACATTGCAATTCCTAACAGTTGCAAAATTACAGTTATGAAGTATCAGCAAGAGTAATTCTATTGTTAGAGTCACCCCAACATGAGGAACTATATTAAAGGGTTGCAGCATTAGGAAGGCTGAGAACCACTGTATTAGAGGGAAAGAAGAGAGCACACCGTGTGTTTAAAGTAAAAATGGAATTCAGAATAGTCTTGATATAGTCATAGATGAATACTTGCTACAAATTCATATCCAGGCTGTAGTTTGTACTTATTACACAATTCATTAAGTAGTATGAAACAGGTTAAAAGAGAGAAAGGATTGAAATTAGTACTTTCAGTGAGATATTGGAAGTTTTTTTTTTTAAACCCACAACAGGTTAAAAGTCGTAAAGAAGGAAGCCTTGCTACTATCAATCAGATACTTAGAAGTGAAAATGAAATATCAAAAAATGGTTGATGTTTTTTCTCAGAAATACTAGATCTTACAAACACCACCACCACCATCATCTTCTTCTCCTTCTCCTCCTGCTCCTTCTCCTCCTCCTCCTCCTCCTCCTTCTTCTTCTTCTTCTTCTTCTTCTTCTTCTTCTTCTTCTTCTTCTTCTCCTCCTCCTCCTCCTCCTCCTCCTCCTCCTCCTCCTTCTTCTTCTTCTGTATCGTGTCAACTCCGTAGTTAAGGACGCTTGCTGCTCTTGCAAAGGACCTGGGTCTGGTTTGTGTTTCCAACTGTCTGTAACTCCAGTTCCAGGTGACCTGACATGCTCTACTGACCCCCCTCATCAGGCACTGGGCATGCATGTGGTACACATACACACACATTCAGGCAAACACTCATACACATCAAAATACATAGATCAATAAAACTCTCCCCAAGAGGTGTGTATTTAATTCTTCCCTCTGTGGTGTCTCCAGTCTCGATGGCTGCTCACCTTCAGACCCTTCTGCTCTAGACTGTTCATGCAGGACAGACCTGCAGGGAGGAGGCCGAAACCTGACACCCAGTAGGTGTTCACACCCACAAAGTGGTTAACAGGTAGAGGGAAAAAACCCTCAACAGAAGGGGCTTCTTCATGTTCCTGTCTTTTCCTTTCCATTCACATCCTTTTATTTCCCCCAGAGATTCCTCTTAACTTTGGGGAATGTGTTCTTCAGTAATACTTTCGGGATTTCCTAAGTCTTAGAAACTTTAAAGGGTTTTAAGATTCAATTACTAACTGGCAAGTTTGAGATGTTCATGTCTTTATATGGCTATAATCTGGCATAGATAAGATGCCATCTGGGCCACGGCACTTTTCCCCTAAGCACTATAGATATGGATTTTAAGTAATCAGAGTATTCTGTTTTCAGAGCCTTTCAAAATGAAGGGAGGTGCTACCCCTAGCTGGTATCCCTCCTTAAACAGGCCTGCAGCTTTAAGAGTATGGCTTAGAGGTCCTCCTCTGTGAATCTGTCCTTGAAGGCTTGGGAATGGCCCTCTCCCTTTATCTGAAGCAGATAAGATTAAGATCTTTGCAGCTCAAGGCCTAGGATACAATACTTTCCTTTCGGCACCTCTAATTAAAGTAAGCTGCGCCCTGGTCTTCCTGGAAAATGAACTCTAACCCAGTGGGGACGAGAAAGGCTGTTGCTTTGGCCAATAAGAATTAAGCTTGTACCGATGGCATGAGCTGATCTGTTCTCTCACCTGACAGCACCTCACCTGCTTCTCCAGGTCACTGTGGCACTCGGGAGAAAAGGACACCACTGAGTAGAGATGTCCCCAGCTCTTTTGTGAGTGTGGAGCCTGTCAGGAGAGTTCTCACTGTCTGGTAGATCCTTTTCTGTATTCTAGAAAACACTGCTGTTGTGGATGAAAGTGGGTTAGGATTCTAAGCTTAAGTACCTCTTCCTGAAAAAAAAAAAGGTGGGTTTTGTTGTTTGGTTAGTTGGTTTTGGTTGGTTGATTTCTTCCTTCCTTCCTTCCTTCCTTCCTTCCTTCCTTCCTTCCTTCCTTCCTTCCTTCCTTCCTCTCTCTCTCTCTCCCTTCCTTCCTTCCTTCCTTCCTTCCTTCCTTCCTTCCTTCCTTCCTTCCTTCCTCCCTCCCTCCCTTCTTCCTTCCTCCCCCCCTCTCTCTCTTTCTTTCTTTCTTTCTTTCTTTCTTTCTTTCTTTCTTTCTTTCTTTCTTTCTTTCTTTCTGTTGTTGTATTTTCAAGACAGGGTTTCTTGAGACAGGGCAGTCTTGGGTGTCCTGGAATTCGCTTTATAGACTAGGTTGACTTTGAATCTACAGAGATCCACCTGCCTTTGCCTCCCAAGTGCTGGGATTAAAGGCCTGAGCCAAAACTGTGCAGCTAAAATATCTATATTTTTAAGAAAAAAAAAAAGTTAAGTAAATTGATACTGAAAGGGGAAAAAAAGACCTACAAAATTGGTCTGAGTATGTACCTTAGTTTGGAGTTCTTGTCCAGCATGTGAAGCCCTAGATTCTGAACATCCCCTGCCCTTCAGAAAGCAGTGAGGAGATCAGGGGAGAGGGGGATAGAGGAAGAGGGGGAGGGGGGAAAAACCTAAGACACAAAGAAGTCACCAAATACTAGCCAGATATTGTCTTCTGTTCATTCTCTCCATTATTTGCTCCATATTTTAAAAGAGAATCACACTGTCCTCTAGTCTGTGGGGCTAATTGAGAGTTGGCAACAATGAGTTGGGGATCAAACAGAAAGAAGCTGCTGCTATCAAGGATGAGACCCCTCTTGTCATAGAGCCTCTGAGTAGCTGGCTGCTCACTTCCTTCCCTGGGCTGCTTTCAACTGAGCCTCTGAGACAGGGTTAGCTTCTTTGTGTTCATTGTGAACATGAGTACTTTGGGCATCCACGTTCCCAAGCCCTGTATGTCAGGATCAGTAGGAAGCTCTCTAAACCTCTGTAAAAGGTCAGTTTAAGAGGAAAACAGCTACCTTTTCTAGAGGCTATGTTAGGGGAAGTGTTTAGGGATAAACCCAAAAAGGCAGAACCACCTGAAGGTCTCTCTTAGGTTAAGTGGCTGTAATTTAGATCTTATCAAATCTGAAGAATGTAGAGTGTACTGGGAATGAGGTTAAGGAGCAGGCTAAGACTCAAACATTACTGATGGATGTTCTCAAACAGCTGTACGTGTGAGAACAACACAGCTAGGCCACTTGTGAATGAGGCTGCCAACCTTGAGGGGCACACTAAGGACCATTAACAAGATGTTAGAACTAAGTTTACCTCCGCCGTGTGTGAGTACAGGGCTATTTGCACTGTGTGCTTGCTGGCACACTGGACCTTCACTTCGAACAGTTAATTATATTTTCTTCTTGCATGGCATGCAGTACTCCTGTGTGGCCTCTGACCTGCTTCAGTATATTTCTGATTCTCCAAATTGCACTGTTTTATCTTTAGCACTTGAAGCCATCTTCAACCACTCTTCCCTGTTAGCTGCAGAAGTGTAGAGTTAGAACAGACAGCCTCAAGCCGACTCTCTTACCGAGTTAATGTTACAGGGATTGCTTCCTGCCTTCAAATACCACTTGCTTATTCTCTTAGCACTAAAGTTGTGTGCCTTCTCTCCTGTTGGGCAATAAGTAAATAAAAATGGCTTTGATTTCCTCATCAGAACCTTGCTTCCATTTCTCTCATTCCAATCCACAGATAAAACAACTAAATATTGTAAGTGCCTAAGTAGAGGGCCTTAAGCTCCATGGTGCCCAAGTCTCTGATAGCTGGCAGTCTGGAACTGGGGAGACAGCTTGGTTGGTAAAGAGTTTGTCACTAAATGTAAAGACATGTATCAGTGTCCTCAACACACAGGACAAGGACAAGTATGGTGGTGCATGCTTGCTTGCAATTCTAGCAGTAGAGAGCAGAGACAGACACATCCCTGAGGCTGGCTGGCTGGCCAGCTGGTCTTACTGAGTTCATGAGCTTCAGGTTCAGTGCAGGACCTTGTCAAAAATCAACTGGAGAGCAAAAGAAGAGGACAACCCTCCACTGACCTCTGCTTTCTACACGCATGTGCAGGTATAGGGGCGTATACTACACACACACACACACACATACACACGAAACTGAAAGGAAAGTTAAAAATTAAAGTTTACTGAAAACAACCAAATTACCTACTTATGACAACCAAAAGAAGCTTTCGAGCTGCAGCTCACTGTAGATCTGAGAGACTGTATGAGATTGATTCTGGAGAAGCCAGTTTCAGGGGATGTGGTGCTAAGGGGACATAGAGGAAGGGTAGAGACCAAGCAGACAGGTTCAGAGACTAGGGAAAGAAGAGTAATGGCAGGTTGTGTTCTCATATTAGCATGGCCATGGTCCCCAGGCTTTGCTTTGGCAATGGATGCTCGTCCAGCTCCCTAAACAGTCAGTCAAAGCACTCAGCAGGAGAGAAGTCTGCATCTGTCTAAGTTGTCTGAGTGCAAGCAAACTAAGATGCTCTTTTTTTTTTCCTGTTTTGCCATGGCTCATCCTGATGACACATCTCAGCTTCATGTGACTTCAGCTGGCCAGAGGGGGTGGGGGGTGGGTGCAGCAAGTCATATGTATCCCTCTGAGATGGAAGCTCTCTCACCCTAGGTAGTAAGGAAAAGGACTCATGGTAAAGCTGCATGTTATCACAGATGTGAGGATGAGAACAGATGTGCTGAGGGTAAAATAGTTAAGGTGGGGACATTAAAGAGGAGAAACAAGAGCTTGTAGCTGGGCATCAGGTAACCAGCTGGGACAGAAAAGAGGAAGGGAGGCCTCTGAGGCAGCATTAGCAGGCCAGCTGCCTCCTTTACAGCACCCTTCCTTGAGGAACATGTGAAGGACACTGCTGCATGACACTAATGCTGGCCACATAAACGTGAGAACAAAGAGCACAGACTATCAACAGCCTAGAACACCTGCAAGGTCAATGGTAATAATACCAGCCAGATCCAACAGCTCCAGACGATGAAGGTCAACAGCTGACAAAGCAGAAGTCAGAGATAGACTAGACGTGGGGGGAGGGAAGAGTGTGTTTGTGGGAGTATGTGTGTGAGTGTGTGTGAGTGTGAGTATGTGTGTGTATTGTGAATGTGTGTGTGAAGTGTGTGTGTGTGTATATTTGTGTGAGTGTGCATGTGTGTGTATGTGTGTATATTTGTGTGAGTGTGCATGTGTGTGTGTGTGTGTATTTGTGTGAGTGTGTGTGTGTGTGATGGGTAGCACATGAGCAGAGTGTGACTATCTCCCAACTGGATTAGAACACGGATAGATGTTACCTCTTAATCAGCTAAACCTGTGATAGGTCCCAAGTGCTAACTGATCTCAGTAGAAATTACCGCAGTCTTTGTCCAGTTTCTACAATGAATCTACAGAGCAGTCTGAACAAAACAATTTAACTATTTTTTCACTCCTGGAACTCTTTCTCTCTGCCTCAGTTCCTCACTTTTTATTAATTTCTCTTAATTAAGAGAATTGATCTGCTTTGCTTTCTCCTACAAGTTCCATGTCTTAGTCTTCACCAGAGTGAGACCATCAACATGAACTCCATTGTCTCGGGTTGACTTTTGGTGACCACTGACTTCTGCTGCCTGAAGTCCCTGGGTCATGCAAACCCAGGCCCAAGAAGATTTCCCATGATGCTCAGCCATTACTGTCATTCTTCAGGTTCTAGACCTTGACTGCCTCACTTCTGTCTACATCCTGTAGACTGTGACTTGGTAACATGGCCCCAGAGGTGGAAAATGTGGGTCTGAGCAGTGTGCTCTGTATCTACTGACAATGACATCTTCATATCAGAAAGAGAATGGCATTGTGGGATACTTACCAGCCTGCTGTATATGTACTTGTGGGCCTCAGCTCTGTAAAGGCCAGTATCTCTTACTGTTTAAGTTCTCTTCTTATTTCGTGGAGATTCCAGTAGCATGAATGAAAGGTGACCTTGGCATTGACGTTCCCTGTGTTAGATTCATATGGCTTGCTTTATTTTGGGTGGCACTGGCATAGTATGATCCATTTTTATGTTGCTTGTTTGCTTGCTTATCTTATAAAACCAGTGCTTAAACTTTTTGCCCTCTAAAATGTTGCTAAAGATAGTTATGCAATTTTAAGTATGTTGCTTACAGTATTAGATGTTTAAAACAGACATTAAGAGTATTGAAGTGAAGGTCCTATAAATTACTTTACTCCCTAGGAACTCTTAAAACATAACTATGAGAGGTTGATACTACTACGACTACTACGACTACTACTAGAGCTTAGAGATGATTTGAATGATAAAGAGCTTGACTTGAAAGCTTGAGGATTGGGGTTAGATTCTCTGCACCCACATAAATGCTGGCCCAGAAAGAGCTTGCCTATAATTCCAGCCCTGGGAAGGCGATGGCAGGAGTATCCTTGGGGCTTGCCAACAAGTGAACTTCACATTCAGTGAAGATCCTGTCTCAAAACCATATGGTGGAGAAGTGATTGTGGAAGACAGCTAACCTTGACCTGTGACCTCCACACTTGTTGGCACCTGTGCACATTCATTCAGACACCCACATACATGTTTGACGGGACTCCAGCAAGCCTGAGCATGGCAAACATGGCTCTGGCAGGCCATGCCCTTCTCCTTAGTTCCCTCTGCCTTGCTACAAACCATTAGATAACATTCCTAATACTAGCCACAAAGGTTTATCTCCCTATTTGGCCACTTCCTCACCACTGAGGCTAACTACCAGGGTCCAGCTACCAAAGTATTGAAGTTCAACGACAAAAGGCTCCATTTTAGCCACCTTGATTGATATGCCCAATTAAAATTAATCAACTCATCCTAACCCAGGAGTTCCCCTTTTACCTTTATAATCTGCTGTTTTTCTACACGCCATGTCTCTATCTAGCCACAGTTCTTTGTCCTCCTAGGACACATGCTGCCTTCCCCTCTCCCTGTTCCTTTCCCTCTTCTCTCTTGTTCTCTGTCTTCTGTCTTTGTCTCCTATTCCCTACCCTCTGTCCTTCTGAGGCAAATAAATCTCTTTCGTGCTGAGAATTTGGTCTTGGGGTCCTGAGTAAACATCGGTCCCTTCAGTACTCTCCCACATATATGCAAGAAATCAAACAGTGTAGTAATATGGAAATAATACAGACCTTTAGCATTCTGTGAACGCATCTCGGGATAGCTGGTCTATACTTTGAGAGGCACTGGCCTAGAACTGGGAACTTAAAAAATACAGAAATTCATATAGGAACAGAGCCATCGAGCAGTAAACAGTTCAAAAAAAAAATAGGTCAACCAATCTGTGAACTTCTTTTGTCTTATATTTGGAAGGGATTCGTTTCTACCACTGAATTATAAACTCATGTGTGAAAGCTCAAAGTGACTATTTTAGCTGCATCAAGCTAATTAATTCTGGTATTTAAGATATTTGAAGTAAACAATTTATACCAATGGAAATTCATTACAAAGAAGATTTTGTTCACTTGGTTCTGTGTGTTCACTGCTGTGTTCTACCACCCACCCTAAACACATACGTTTCTAAATTGGCATGTCCATTGCCTTCTATAGAAGTGTGACACACTAAAGGTACATACTCAGCCCTCTTTACAGCCAGGCTGCAGGCATGTGACCTGGGCATAACTGATGGGCATTTTTATTTCATGATATGGAAACTACAGACATGTAGAAAACCCCCAGGCAACTGCACATAGTTTCCACGGCAACAATTCGTGGCAGGAGTAGAGGAAGCTGTAGACTCCCTTGTTTGCACTATTACAGAGACAGCTGAATAGTCTCTAGAAACTTCTATGAGATTTGAGGTGGTGTTCCTGGAAATGCAGCCTCTGAGCCCAATGTTGCTGGCCTTCCTGGAAATAAATGATCTCTCCATTGTTCTTCGAACTCAAGAGTTGGGGTCTTTTCCCTGAAACTAAGAATCCTGCATGATACATTGCCAGGTACAGTAAGTGCTGTTTTGTTTTGTTTTCTTCAAAATATATCTCTGGAATCTGCTGTATTGAAAACTCCCTGGGCTGTGTTCTAAGATGCCAGTTCCTGGGCTTAGAATCTTTGTGTATGAGTTCTAGAACTCTGCATTTTTATTAACTAATAAAAAGAGTCCACCATGAGGCTGATCTGAACTTGACATGTAGCTTGGAATGGCCTTGTACAGAAATTCTGACCCTACTGATTCCACCTCTCTCTGTATGGTAGGATTCTTTTACAAGACCAGATGACTGATCAATATTTCTTTGTGCCCATGCATCCTCCCTCACCCATCCATACTGTTCTGGCTCTTTCTTTACCTCTTCCTTTCCCCTCTTCTTTCTGATGCTTGAGACAGGGTCAGGGTCTCACATAGCCTAGGATGCCCTTCAACTTTCTCTAGAGCTAAACTCAAGTGTCTTTGTAGCTAAAGCTAACTTTGAACTCCTGAACACTACAGACTCTACCCTATTAATGCTGAGGTTACAAAGAAGTGCAGCTACATCAGGCAGCGAGTCTCTTAAACCCTTAACTTCTTTTTTCCTGTTTGGTCTGAGAACTGAGAAGGGGCTGTTCCCCTGAGTGTGGTCTGAGTTCCTCATCATCCACAGTATCAGAGCCATCAGCTCACACTGTGACTGTAGCTCTCCAAAGCCGTTTTGGTTTGGTTTTTTTTTTGTTTTTTGTTTGTTTGTTTGTTTTTTTTGTTTTTTTTTTTTTCCTGAGCATCTTTGTAACTCAGGTGTACAGCTCAGCAAGTTACTCCAAGGTTCGATGGGGTCAAGAGGGAAAAGCCAGAAGTTAAAGAGGCAAAGTCATTTTCTTTGAAAGATTTCTGTGGGTGGGGATGAAAAATAACATGGAGAAGAACTGATCGATTAGATTGGATCAATCGCAGTGTTACAACTTACCTTCTCCTGTTTCCAAAGTGAGGAGATGAGCGTCCAAAGTTACCAAAGTGGCTGGGAGGGTGCAAAGAAGGTGACCTGGTTAAAGGTAGAAAAGTAAGAATGTTGCTGTTCTTGGTCATGTGGGATGATCAAAGCAAAAGGATCACTCAAGAATGAGCTATGGCCTTGCTGGTAACGAGGAGATCTGGCCTCTGTGGATGAACATCAAAGCGCTGTGCAAAAGCATATTTATTGATTGTTCACAAAGGTTTTTTCTTTCCTTTTCTTTCCGTCGGGGTGGGGGTGTAAAACAAGCTCTTTATACCAATGCCCCTAATCTAATCTCTATGTCTCATGAAGGAAAACACCACACCCCTGTAGCTTCAGACCTTACTGTGTACAGTTTCCACTACTCAATAACGCAAGACACTCCAGGTATGCCGGGACTGTCTTGTGACCAAAGTCATGCAAAGGCTGTAAAGTTCCCCCAGAAAACAACTCTCTAGATCACAGAAATCCCTGTTTTCTACAATGGTTTCTTCAAGATCAGAGGACTTCTGGAAGACAACTCTCTCATTTAATGTTTACTCTACATATAGTAATTCTATTGGATTTTCTGCTTGGTAAGGATGGAGAGAAAGGTTGACATCCGCTGTTGTCCAAAGGAAGGGGTAGCAATTGTAAAGATTTGAACTTGGGCATGTTTACTTAACACTGTTGAAACTGAGTTTCTTCAGCTGCAAAATAAAGATTCTAATAATTTTAATGGTTTTAGAATATTGGCTATTGGGTGGGAATTCTTTAGTTTACCTGCTAACCCATTTAATCCTTGTTACAGCAATATCATTGGTACCTTTACTTCTCCCTGTATCGGATGCCCCAACATTATAACTTACCTGGAGTCACACAGGTGGCTGGTTTTCTATTCCTACCATATTGATTTCCTTGAACTTAATGGTTAAAGACAATCTATCTTCATCTCAGGTTTTTGGGAGACACGTATGTGAGCTTAGCTTACATAAGTTCTCTCTGGTATCTTAAGGTTGAAATTGAGCTGTTGACCTTGTAAGGACAGACTAGGGATCTCTAATTTGGGTGTTGGTGGGTAGGGGCTCAGCTGTGGCTGTGGTGGTGGCTCCTCTTTGAAGTTCTTGTGGTTTGGGATAGAATTAGCTTTCTTGCAGCTGCAGAACTCCTGGCATCTGACTCTCAAAACAAGCTGTTCAAAGTCTCACTTCCTCTGGTGAAGACCTCATGGCCTTTTAATTAAGACCAATTGCTTAAGTGGCTTTAATATATCTGTAACACATCTTCATCTGTGATAGATAATGAAACCTAATTGTGGGAGCAATATTCATTTATCATGTTCCAGAGGTAGAAGACCCACTAGAACAGGTCAGTCTTGTCCATTCTCAAGGGGAGGTGACTCCACAAGCCATGGTTCACAATGACTGGACAAACACAACTGTCTGATACGTCTGCCAGATGCAGCTTTAAGGGTGGTTAAACCCAGCCTGGCACCAGGTGAAGAGTCAGTTGCCACAGCATTCTTGCTAGTGACAACTATGTTCTTCTTTTTCTGTTTTTGAAGGAAGTAAGCCTGCTTTATATATAGCCTTGCATAGGATTCTAAATAAACCAGCACACGGCAGTGCCATACACTCTTCTCATCAAGCCTTTATTCCCTGCATCCCTCCACCTTTTAAGATCAATTTCAAGCATACATAAGCACCCACTGTTTTATATTTTCTGGAGAAGACCTCCACAGTCCCTTGAGGCATTCTGGTTGTGTACCTTTCTCAACGGATTCACCTTCCTTTGATCTTGGACCTTGGGAATCGAGACTTGTGTTCTCCTAGAGTGATCTCGGCTTTGCTCTGTGTCTTTCAAACAGATGAAGTGACTGAGAAGAAGGAGTGAGCACCTTGCCTTTGCAGACAGGACAGCATGGAGCAGCCATTTACTGTGAATTCACTGGTAAGTCATGCAAAGCCACACTTTGTATATGGTTGAAAAGCTCCTAAAGAAGAGTGGGGCAGGCTGTAGAAAGACTCACTACTACTTTAAGACACAGAGCACTTGGAAGTTTGTAGCCTTCTGTGTGACCCTGTCCTTCGAGGAGGTGACTACTAGAGCCATCTTTACAAGATTTAAAAATAGAGTTTTGCACACAAATGTGGGGAATGCTAATCTGTGAGGCTAGATTCTAGGAGCGTAGATCCTCTGGAAAAATACCAGAGGCGATTTCAGAGGGGTCATCGAGTTTGAGCACTCCAGTCTCTTCACATCTCAGCTCCTTTACAAATAAAAGTTGGACCCTTGCCATGTGTGGTAACAACTGAGAAAAGTCCTACATGTTCAGCACTGAGCTGTTGCTTGGGCACTGTCCTTGTGTGTCTGTGTTCTTAAACTGCTTGTGTTTCTTACTTTCCCTCTACAGCCTGTCAGAATTGACAGCTTTCCTACCCGTATCCCAGAAGAACAGTGTGTTGGAGAGCTTGAATCAGGACTTTTTTTTTCCCCAATTAATATGTTTATTTATTCACTTTACTTCCTGGCCACAGTCCTCCCCTCCCTCCTCTCCTCCCAGTCACACCCTCACAAATCCCTCCCTCCATTATCCCCTCCCCTTCTTGGCAGAGAAGGGGAAGCCTCCCTTGTGTTCTACCCAACCCAGGGATATCAAGGCCCAACCAGGCAGTTCAGCTAGGGGAAGGGAATCTGATGGCAGGCAACAGAATCCAAAACAGTCCCTGCTTCTGTTGTTGGGGAATCCATATGAAGACCAAGCTGCATATCTGCTACAAATGTGTAGGGGAGTCTAGGTTCCTGCATGCTCTTTGACTGGTGGTTCAGTGACTCTGACCCTCCTCCAAACCTCCACCCATGGGCCCACGTTAGTGGACTCTGTAGGTCTACCTGTGGTGACTTTGGTTCCTCCTGGCTCACTCAGTCCTATATCCACCCCCTCTTCCACATGAGTCTCCAAGCTCCACCTGATGTATGGGTCTCTGGATCTGTTTCCATCCACTGCTGAATGAAACCTCTCAGGAGAAAGTTATGGTTGGCCCCTGTAACAGGACTTTGGGATCATGTCTACTTGCTTGGTAGCCCAGATAAGTCCCTAAATGTGAATATAGGCACACTACATAATCTCTTTGGCCCTCATTTATGTATGTCCTCAGCCTATCATGGGGACCTGATAAATGAAAGCTGTCAATTTTTTCATATTGTACAGCTCTCATGAAGTCAGCCAGACTTGCTGCGAGTTCATGAGTGCATCTGTCATGATCAAAATACCCTCTTTTGCATTTCTTTGATCTCTGACTCTTATCTCTTCCTGCCTCCTCTTCCATTATGGTCCCTGAACCATGGAGGACACACCATAGACACTTACCCTCTGCACTTTGCCCAGTTGGGAGTTTTCTTCATTAACTGTCATCCACTGCACAAATAAACATCTTTGATATGGTCTAAGAGTTGCCCAAGTCTATAGGTATTTAAGGGGCAGATTGATGCTCTGTTTAGCAAAATAATAGTCGTAAGTCCTATGAACTCCCAACCATTGGTTCTTGACTACTACCAGGTTTGCATTTCCTTGTGGAGCAGACCTTAAATTCAATGAGAAAAGTAGTTGGTTACGTCCGTAACATTGATGACACTCTTGTACCCACAGGCATGTCTTGCCATTTTGATCATTACTGTAGCTCACAGGGTTCATAACTGGTGACTCTGTTGATGACCTTTCTCCGTCAGCCGCCTGAATAGTACCTTACACAGAAAAAAGGAACTTTTATTCCTCCATGTATTATGAACAGAATATATAGTGTCTCCAGCAATAGGGTCTCACGATCAAGTTCCAGTGGGAAATCAAGAGCAACGGCAATAGACTGGGTGGGTTGTATAGGAGGTCTCCAGGACATCCCAAACAATGGCAGTAGCCTGTAGTATATAGGAAGTCTCTGGAGTACCCTGGCAGTAGCCTGTATTATGTAGGAGGTCTCCAGGACAACACCAATAAACAACTTGAGAGAATGTATGATACACTTGGCACTGGGCTATTTATCTGACAACTTCTGCCTTCTGGGAAAAGCATTATTCATTGGATAAGATAACTTTCAAACTTCTTACTAGTTTTCTCTCCTTACCCTGTTCAATGCTCCTGCTTCCCCACCCTCCCTCCTTAAACCATTTTTCCCCATTATTCTCCTCCCTTTATACCCCCTGAGCCATACTATCCTCTGCTGCCTTAAGATCTCTTTTTACCCTTTCCATCTATGGCTCCTTTCTTGTTTACTGGCTTCTACATGCACCTCAAGTTAAATACAAAAATCTAAAGATTTGATGCTAGGATCCATGTATGACTGAGGACATGCCACATTTGTCTTTCTGGGCCTTGGTTATGTCACTCGTTATGTTTCCCAGTCTCGTTCATTTACCTGAAATTTTCATAATTTATTTTTTCCAGATGGATAAAATTCTAATCGTCCACTCGTTGACTGACGGCACCTAGGCTCTTTCTATGTCCTCGCTATTGTGAATAGAACAATGAACAAGGATGAGCAGTGTCCCTGGAGTAGGAAAGAGAGTAGCTTGGGTATATGCCCAAAGTGATGTGCCTAGGTCATAGAGTTGATCTGTACCAGTTTGTACTGTGACCTACAGTGCGGGAGGCTTCCCTTTTCCCTGCATCGTTGCCAGCATTTGATTTCTTTCATGTCTTAAATCTCATCCATTCTGACCGGAGTACAGTATAGCTTGAAATCAGGAATGATGACTCCCCCGGAAGTGTTCTCTTGTTTAGGATTGTTTAGGCTATCCAGAGTCCTTGGAGCTTTCATATGAAGTTTTAAAATTGCTTCTTTCAATTTCTGAGAAGAAGTGCATCAGATTTTTGATGAAGATATCATTGAATCTGATGATGTCTTTTGGCTTGCATGACTCTTTTCACAATATGAATCCTACTGATCCATGTGCATGAGAGTTCTCACTATCTTCTGATCTTCTGTGTCTTCCTTGATTTCTTTTTTTTTTTTCAGTGTTTTCGAGTTTACATCCTGTACATTGATTCCAGGTATTTTTAAACCTATGGCTGTGGATGGGATTGTTTTCCAGGTTTCTGTCCTGTTTCTGTGTGTTGTTGGTATATAGGAAGGCTATTAATTTTAAGGTTAATTTTGTAGCCTGCCACTTATCTGAAAATTGTTGCCCTCTCTACACATTTCCTGTGTAGTCCTTGTAGTTTCTCATGTATAAAATCATTTGCAAACAGAGAGACCTGGACTTCTTTTAGTCCTATTTGTATCTCTTATTTCATCCTCTCATCTTGCTGTTCTAGCTAGAACGTCAAGCACCGTGTTTTAGAGAAGTGGTAACCTCTGATCTTAGTGGGATTGCTTCAAGTTTCTCTGTTTATAGTGATGGCTGTTGGTTTCTCATATACGCTTTTCTTAAGCTCAGCTAATTTCTCTCCAGCTCTGCTCTCTGAAAGACTTTTGTCATGAAAAGATGTTGGATGTTTCAAAAAAATGCCTGACAAATTCCAACAGAACCTTTTAAAAATATATTTATAAGGCAAATGATGTTAATTCAATATATATACACAACTTTGCAGTGATTGAAGCAGGGCGGTTGCCATTTTCATTTCTCTCCATTAGAAACTTTAACATTCTTTTATACATCTTAGACTAGTGTGCTTTTAGAATGAACTGTATTTTGGTTCCGATTATCTGATGAAGGAAATGTGTTTTGCTTTGGCCTGAGCTCACTTAGGTAGTGTCTTAGTTAGGGTTTTACTGCTGTGAACAGACACCATGACCAAGGCAAGTCTTATAAAAAACAACATTTAATTGGGGCTGGCTTACAGGTTCAGAGGTTCAGTCCATTATCATCAAGGTGGTAGCATGGCAGTATCCAGGCAGGCATGGCGCAGGAGGAGCTGAGAGTTCTATGTCTTCATCCAAAGGCTGCTAGTGGAAGACTGACTTCCAGGCAACTAGGGTGAGGATCTTATACCCACACCCACAGTGACACACCCACTCCAACCAGGTCACACCTATTCCAACAAGGCCACACCTTCAGATGGTGCCACTCCCTGATCCAAGGATATACAAACCATCACAGGTAGGAAGTGCATGTTTTGCATGGCTGCTCATCCTACCTCTCTAGTCTTGGAATTCTTGACCAAGAGAAAACAGATCAAGAACTATAAGGTGATCAGAATGTTGCATAGGCATTTATTGTGGTCACTTGGACCAGAAACGTCTTTCCTCTGGGAATTCAGGAGACTAAATCTTACTATTTCCTGAACTGTAATTGGACCTGGTGTGCCTAGAAGGTCACAGGAAAGGTACCTGAAGACCATGCAGAGAGGAAGGCAGTCCTTGGCACTTCCTTGGGGAGGAAATAACAGGAAGGAACTTTCATGTTCATTGCTACAAGTCCAATCAAAAGTAACAGCCGAGGAAGCATCACTGTCTTCAGCTTAATGGAAACTTTAAAAAAAGGTTTATGGCTTGTGCTATATATTAAACCTTTAGATACAAGAGTCATTTCAGATTAGTAGTGTTCTAGTTGCCATAAAATTGGAAGTAATCAGATGACAGAAGAAAACTATGAATCTGATCTCCCGCACTCTACCTTTGAGAGTTTTTGTTTCAGTTATCCACAGCCAGAATATAGCTATGTCTGATTTAATTTATTTTCAGAGCTTTCTACAGACTTTGTTCAAATGTCTCACCTTGACTGTAGTTGCACTAAGTTTTCTCTGGTGTAGCCCACTCTTGGTGTGTGAGGCCATGGTCAAGTGATCTAAGGCTGAAGAATGCAGAACACTCAGGGAACCATCCATTTCCCAGATGCCAACAGAGATCCTGGGTTTGTAGATCTGCAGTGGAGCCAGTTAGGAATTTGCCTTTTTAAAGAAAGGCCTGGTTGCTGCTGATGCTGCAGGTGCCTGAGACAGGCAAGTCTGAACTAGGGGAAAAACAAGCTGTGGTCTGAGTGTGCTATTCATCATGTTGGCAAGCAGCCAGACTTGTTTCCACATTATTCAATAGATGCTTCTACATATGGATGCTTTTACACATGTCACAATTCAAGTTGTAACAAAGAACATAAAATATTTATTGCCGGGCCCATAATCAATGGGAAAAAATTTCTTCTGAGTCTTGGATTTCTGAGGCACACTGCCTTCTTCTAGAATTGTTAGCCGGAATATGTATGCCCCATGCACTTCCAAGGCTATACATTGTGGCTTCATTAGAAAAACTCAAAGATAGCCTGAGAAGTAACTTTTCTCCATAATTCATTAGGGTTTTCTCAGTCAAAAAGAAATTAATAGAGCAATTACTATTAGATGAAAGCTTAAGAGACTTATTTATTTTTAAAAAATGAACCTAGAAGGTATTCTTTTTCTTGAAAGAGTTTCTCTGGAATTTACCAGGGTTTGTTTGTTTGTTTTGGGGGGGTGTTGTTTGTTTGATTTGGTTTGGTTTGGTTTTGGTTTTGGTTGTTTCGGAGGGTTGGCATTTCTTTTTGTTCTGTGACAATGGAGAGAGACCCTAGAAACTGTTAATTAAATTAGATATATTATGGGATAGAATCAAATCCTAACAATAACTTTAATGTAACAACTTTCTGGAGAATTTCAGAATCAATACCATGAGCCCTACTAAGACACAAATGACCTAGGTTGGGTAAGGCCCACAGCTTACATGAGGGTTAATGATGCTTTACCCGATATATTTGCATATCTAGGAAATCCCACATAATTCTACTTTGAAACTTATGAAAAGTGTTTATACCAACAAGGGTGTATATTTTCCTGGATGTGTGTCTTTTTTTTGGCGTGTGCTTATGTTGGTCATATCATTAAATCTTATTGGAAGGATTTCCTGAAATGTTAGTATTGGATCTTAGGAAACGAGAATACATGAATTAAATAGTTTATATATATTCACACACACATATATACATACATATATATATATATACACACACACATATATATATGTATATTCAAAAGATTATAATCAGAAATTTAAATTCTCTATTGCAGAAAAAGTTAGCTGCTATGCCTGACCATACAGATGTTTCTCTAAGTCCAGAGGAGCGGGTCCGCGCCCTAAGCAAACTTGGTTGTAATATCTCCATTAATGAAGATATCACCCCACGCCGTTACTTCAGGTCCGGAGTGGAAATGGAAAGGATGGCATCTGTGTATTTGGAAGAAGGAAACCTTGAAAATGCCTTTGTTCTTTATAACAAATTTATAACGTAAGTCTCCTAACTGAAAGTTTGTTTCCTCTAATGTTATAAAAAGTGTATTATGTAGGATGGCTATATTTTGCATACATTTGTTTGCATAAATGCATGCATACCACAGCATACATGTTGAGTTTAGCAAACAACCTCAGGTGTTGGTTCTTGCCTTCTACCTTATTTGAAACAAGGTCTCAGTTTTTTGGTGTTGCTGTTTATTGTGTGGCATTGTTCCTGAGGAGACAGGAATATTTAATCACCCCAGACAAGGAACTGACAACAAACTAAAGAAAGAAAACCACTAAAATCCAACTTGGCAAACCAATGAATTTTATTGGGGTCATTTACAGGAGTACAGGTGAACGGTTACATACAGGAGCAAAAATGATCCAAAGACAGCTACAGTACTAAAAACCCATCCCGGCATTCCAGCTTATGAAACTGGAAATCTGAAGCACACAGCACAACTTGCTGGCAGCTCAATAGGTTGGAATCTGTCTCTTTCAGGTGGTCTAGGCCTCTTCTCGGTAGCTCAGCTTGTCTGAGAGTGTCTCTCAGCAGTTCTGGCTGCTTAAATAATGCCTGAGAAAGGAGAGGCCTAATGAATCTGGTCAGTTTTAGGGACTTCCGGACTTCCTGAACTCTTCAAGTTGTTTATTTCCTGAGTTTAAGGAGATTCCAGGAAGGATGATAGATTTTACCTCCCCTTAGAATAATAACCTGTGTCTTAGCAAACATCCCTCCAAAACAGAGAGGTTTCACTCAGGCGTAGTTGCTGTACAACATTACTGATTACTGAAATATGCTTGTTTCCAGATTTTACAAGAGTTCAGGAGATTTAAACATAGCTCTTCAATGCTTTACTGTTGGAGCCATCTTTCTAGTATTCATGCTGCGCCACCCCCCCCCCCACCCACGCCCACCCCCCGCTTTCCTTGTTTGGACAAAGGGTTTCATGTAGCCTATACTGGAAAACACTGTGTACCTGGGGAAGGATGAAGTTAAATTCCTGGTCCTCCTGCCTCTCCAGAATCTTCAGCACTACAAGTGCATGCCAGTGTGTGTGGCAAAGCCTTTGACTTTTAAAAATTCCAAATACATGACATACGTGTTTTTCTGTAATTTTTTATTTTATTTATGATTACAGTAGTTCAGGTGTAGGTGGTTATTCTGAAAACATTCAAATGAAATGAATAAAATATTTTTAAAAACCACTTTTAGTGATTCCATCAAGAACCAAGAGGAAGAATTTAAGTATTATTTAATTTCTAAGGTAATAGCTTGAAAGATTAACTTGGAAATCTAGAGAATGGGTGACTGCCTTCATCTTACCTGGGATAAATCAACTGTTAGCAGGAAGTTGAAAAATAAATAAGGAACTAAGGATGGCCTACCACAGTCTATGACCAAAATTCTCTAAAGGCTTTATAGTTTCCGAATTGTATTTTCGATGGGTCATATATTTTCCACCTTCTGGTCCAGTTTTGTGTAAGGTTCTGGACACCCTCCACATGAACGCTAAGGGCCACTTCCTCCTTTGGGTCAGTGAAATCTTCAGAGGGTTTGAATTCTCTTGTCCTATTAGCTGAGTGAGATTTCTTACTTCACTTACTTTCCCAGGGCCTGAAACAACAAATGAGGCCTTATGGGAGAAAATCTCTGAGAACACTTCAGTTCTGAGGGTCTGTGATTTTCCTGTTAAGTCTTTGGCAGCTAACTGCTTTCTTTTAGCTTCGGTAAGCCTTGGCTGCCACATGTCAGAAATGGAAGTTGTGCTTGTGTTTAAGTGTGACCTATAACCCTATCATCAGGTAAAATAAAATGAATATGTCTGTGTGGTTGAAAGCATCAGAATCAGTAGTTGTAAGCTACTCGTATGAAATGATCTACACCCCACCATGATCTATTAAGAAAATGCTAGTAATTCACTTTGTGAATCTATATTGATCACTTATTCTGGGTTGATATCATTCTTCATACCAGGGATACATTATAGAATAAGGAAGAGAAACGTGTGCCCCTGCAGAATTGCTATCTTCACTTTCCCTGGGAGCACTGCATCTGTTTTGCATGTTAAATGGAAGTCATTTTTCCACCACATCCTGGAGCAAAAAGACTCAGCAGAGGGGAAGAGTGCCATGGAAAATGACTTCCACTTAACACGTCCACTAGTGATTCCATTGCTATGACTCTTAGCTGTGAATCTTCAGTTACAAGTTTTTATAAACACTGGATAGTGATGCTGACTCATGGGTGGTTGTTTGAGTCTTTTTAGGGATCAAAGGGATTTATACTCATTGTTCCAAAATTTTGCACATAACTAAGACAATGCCCTGGGGAGGGAGGGTTCGAGTACCCAGGACCCAAGAAAGACTAGAGTATGAAGGGAGTATGTAGTATGTAGAAATGCTGACCTTAACCCTTCTCTTAGTTTGCTTTCTGTTTCTGTGATAAAGGCCATAACCAAAAATAACTTAAGGAGGAAAGGGTTATTATTTCAGTAGTTCAATAACAGACAATCATGAAGGGAAGTCGAGACAAGAACTCAGGGTAGAATCCTAGATGCAGAAACTGAAGCAGAAGCCATGGAGGAACCTGGCTTACTATGCGTATTCCTCATGGCTTGCTCAGCTTGCTTTCTTATACAATTTAGGACCACCTGCCTAGGAATAGCACCACCCATAGTGGACTAGACCTTCCCACAGGGATCATTAATCAAGTAAAAGTCCCACAGAGTTGCCTACAGGCCAATCCAAAGGAGGCATTTTCTCAATTGAGCTTGTGTCAAATGGACAAAACACTAGCCAGCACAACTAAATGAAGAACATTTTGTTTAGTGAAAGTATTTATTTACCCTGAATAATAATCATACCCACCTTTAGAGAAAGGGTGGATGTAAAGACCATATTTAAATAAAAAGTTTTGAGTGAATTTTTTTTTTAAAAGAATGCTTGTTAGAAAGTCACTAAATTTTTGCTCTCACAGAATGCTAAAGGTCCATTTTCTTGCTCTAGGTTATTTGTAGAAAAACTTCCCAGCCACCGAGATTACCAGCAGTGTGCAGTTCCAGAGAAGCAGGATATCATGAAGGTACACTGGACTGATTTACCACCGTGAGATCAAATGATTTGCCCTGACCTCTGGAAAGTATAAGCACAAGAACCCCATTCCAACAAACAGTACACTTCGATCTCTCCCTAAGATGTTTAATGATTATAACTGTGCATTCAAGGTTTCTAATTGATATTAGAAAAATAAAAAGATGAGAGAGAGAGAGAGAGAGAGAGAGAGAGAGAGAGAGAGAGAGAGAGAGAGAGAGAGATTGTGTTCCATCAACCTATGATGCGCAGAAGGAATTACCTTACAATTCCTCCCAGAGATTGAGAGACTGGTTGTTTTCCTGAGCTTGCTGAAACCAACCATGTTAGCTGCTTTTGATTACTCTCCACTGGATGGAATAACTATCTTAAAATCAGTGGGGATTTTTGAGGGACCCCCAAGTTTTAGCTACAGTCACATAGTATGCTCAATGATGCTTCAACTCCTGAACCCTATAGATGACAGTGGCCCCATTAACGGCTATTGTTTACTGACATTGTAACCATCTTCATTTGTGCAAGTTTATACTGTGACTTTTCACATGGTAACAAAGTCACTGAAATGTATGTTTGCTAGGACCTATCCCTGTTGTTAAGACCTATGTAACCATTTACTTCCAAGAAAGAAATTTTGGTGGGAGAGGGTGTGATTGGTCTCTATCCAGTTTCTTAGGTTTTCCTGACATTAAGAACCAATGAAGAAGTTGTCTGAGATCCCCGCTCCCTCAGCACTTGCTGGAGAAGTGAATTCAGCAGATCTGGGATTAGGACTTAGACTATGAGTTGTTTTAAAAGGTTCCTCAGCTGTTTTTTACATCCAACATCCCTACCCACCATATACACCTTAATACCCCTCATAACACCAATGTTAAGTGACTTACACATGCAATGTGAAATCCTATTGGTTTTACCTAAAACGCTTATCTAACTAGTGGAATAAATAGTGGTCATTTTTTTTTTATATGAACACACTTTTTTATATTTTTCTTCATTCCCAAAAGCTGTATTTTGGAATTCTAGATTTATTTTTCTGAGCGTTCCAGCTGTGTGTCTTTTTCAGCTGATGCTCTGAAGGGCTATCTACTGAGAAATCTCTCTAACTGGTATCTTTATATGTTTTTGAAAGAAACTGAAGGAGATTGCTTTCCCAAGGACAGATGAATTGAAAACGGACCTGCTAAGGAAATATAACATAGAATACCAAGAGTATTTGCAAAGTAAAGTAAGTTCAGTCGGCCCATTTATTTCTTCACTGTTTCCTGTAAGAATGTTTTTTTTTTAAAAAGATCGTTTGTATATGAGTTTTTGAAGCGTACATTTAAATTAAAAATTCAAGATGCGATGATGTAAAACTGATAAAAAATTTATGTGGGTGTTCGGGTGAAGCACATGCTTGAAGGATGCGGTGGTTTCGTTTCCTAAAACATCTAATAAAACAGCACATTAGGAAGGAGACTAAAGTGATTTAAATAGAGCTTCCGACCGACTCTTGCCAGTGTAACCTTGAGCCAGATGGCGGATACTTTTTTTTTTTCCAGATGAACGGAAGCTGCAGAAAGTAGGCAGAACAGAGTGTGATTTTCAATGTATATAATCATGTGGGACTTGGAAATGTGAATCTAGTTCCTAAATAGTACAGTCAACATTTCGTCAAGATAGAAGAGCTAACCATGTGCCTGAGGCATAATCAGAGTTCCAATGGATTTTTATTTCTGAGTTTTTATTACTTAGAGAAGAGAGACTCGAGGGCATTGAAAGGAGAGTTTTAGTAAATCTCTGGCAGTCTCAAACTCAGAATTCAAATCCTTATGTTATATGAGATTATTAGACATGTGTTGCTTTAAATGACATTTAATAACTCTATTAGTTCTTAATATAACCCAGCCAGGCCCCTAATTATTTGAGGGAAAATCCTATGGATATTTTTTATCAGCTTTAGCACAGTTACTGGGGGTGAGGGTTGGGGAATTAGACCTAATCAATTCTTCTATATGCTAGGCTGTTAATTCTCCAGGTGCATTCCCTATGAACTTGCTGTTTGGGTCTCACCCCGGTTATTTCTGCTCTATCAGTTTGTCCGCAGGGAGCATTTAACTCAGCCAAGTGCTCCTGGTCCATCACATCTGATGGTGACCTCCTGTTTTCTCCTCTCTGTCTCTCTCTCTCCTCCTGGTAACCTCTGACCCCCAGCCCAGTAACTGAAGCCCCGCCTACCTCTATTCTCCCCAGTAATTGGCTGTAGCCACTTTTATTTAACCAATAGCTTTCAACTGAGGAGCAAGGATTACACAACAAAGGCCCCTGTACGTGAGAATTCTCGCATCTGGGGGCAACCACGCCTTGGGCTACAGAATTTAACATTTGAATACACAGCCAGCACCAAACCAGGTCCCAACGGATTTGCTGCTTTGTCTCTTTGCTTTGGAGGTTGCTGGCTCTACCACCTCTTACTTCACATCGATCTCTCTACCTCCACAAACAGTCTCTGAGCGGGAAGCCTGGCTAGCATGAGGTGTTTTTAACTAATAATGTAGAGGAAATACAGGCGGTACTCCTTCGCAGGGTCTCTCTGGGGAGAGCAGATCAGACAGCTGTGCCATGTTCTACTTGGGGTAACACCAGTGGCCTCACTTATCCCGTGTAGAAATTTCTGGAGTGGAGTAACAGCAGCCAGTCCTAGGGGAGAGTTACAAACGTACCTGTAAGCTCTGACTGTGGGCAGCACCAGCATTCTATGATGCTTGCTAGAAATGTAGACTACATGTCAAATCAGGATTCTTAGTGCTGTTAACAAGGCCCAGAGTGATGCGTGCCTGTAAAGCACTGCTGTAAGCTGAGTCCCCTGAACTCCCCGCACCTTACAGTACCTTGCCACTAAGTTTTCTTTTTCAGCATCAGTTGGGGGAACTTACTACATTTTTATCTCTCTACTCTGATAATAGCCAGGTATTTTGTTAGCACTCGGGATGTTAATTCTTAATTTTTAACCCAACTTTTGGTTAATTCTCATAGAAGATATGTGAAACACTTTTGGGATTCTCTCTGATTCTCTGATTCCCCTCCACCATCATGTACCCCTAGAAGAGGCATGCTGTAGACAAATACAGAAAGGCTCTAGGGAGCCCCAAGCAAAAGAACGTCTTAGTATACAGCAGCCGCAGCCCGGGAAACTGCTGGGCAGCTCAGAATGTGACTACCGTGCCGTGCCTGAGAACCACATTGCTAAACTCATTTAGGCTCAGCTAGTCTGAGTTTCAAATGCAGTATCTGGCAAGCAGCTACCTGACTGTGCAGTGCCATTTAAGGGATGAAATGCCTTGCTCCAAGTGGTCTGAGGGGTCAGAAAAACAGGACACTGGTATTCTAGTATGTAGAAGCACTGGGGAATATAGACAGCATATCTGCTATGTAGTTCCTGGTGAAATGTGATTAATTGAGAAGCTGTGTTCTTCATCAAATTAGTGAATTTTTTTGCTGTAATGTTTTTCTGTTTAACTAAGAATATCTCTGTGTCTGTCTTTCTGTGCCTCTTTCTCTGTCTCTCTCTGTCTCTCTGTCTCTGTCTCTGTCTCTGTCTCTCTCTCTCTGTCTGTCTGTCAAAGGACTGAAACTATCTTTCAGTTTGATGTTTTTGGCTCAGAAAACTAACATTTTTTTTTCCTCCTGTCAACCGTCTTAGAACAAATATAAAGCCGAAATTCTCAAAAAGTTGGAACATCAGAGACTGATAGAGGCAGAGCGCCAGCGGATAGCTCAGATGCGCCAGCAGCAACTAGAGTCTGAACAGTTCCTGTTTTTTGAAGATCAACTCAAGAAGCAGGAGTTGGCTCGAGGCCAGATGCGAGGTCAGGACTCTCCAGTGCTGTCAGAGCAGACTGACGGAAGTGCGCTGTCCTGCTTTTCCACCCACCAGAACAACTCTCTGAGGAATGCATTTGCAGATCATCCTCATAAAAGTGATGGAAGCAATTTCGCTAACTACTCTCCTCCCGTGAACAGGGCCCTAAAGCCAGCGGCCACCCTGAGTGCTGTTCAGAGTAAGTGATGCCGGATGCAGGCACATCTGACCTTCACCTTTATATCTTTATATCTTTATATCTTTATATCTACCTTTAAAATCCAACCCACGTAACTTGCCTGATCGTAGAGCAGTCGTATTTTGATACTGAGTAGAGATTCTGAGTGAGGAGTCAGAGCATTTTTTTCCTTCGTCGTGTTTTACTCAAGGCATGCATCCAGCTTGAAGGGAAACACGGGAAAGGGAAAAAACTACTGAAACTTGGTTGCTAAGATACTTCAGTGTTTAGCATCAGCCTGAGAGGGTAGGGTCTCAGTCCCAGCGACAGCTAAGCTGTGAACAGTGGGGCTTTCCACAAGCACTTAGTGATGTCAAACACTGCCATATCGGCTCTATGAAGTTTCTCAAATCGAACAGGCAATTCTTTTTCATAGAGGCACCTATTGAAGAAATTCAGTAGGCAGCAGCCATTGCACATGTTACTTTACTCGTAATTGTTTAAAAAAAAAATAGTGCTTTGGTCTACTGCTGGATCAAAGAATGATAGAAGGTAACACATAGCAGACATGATAAGGGGTTTTCATCCTGTATCTTACGATGATGTGTCGATTGTGGCCTGTAGGCTCTTTGACATATTTGCAATGTGCACTGAGAAAACACATATATGTAAGAGTTGTTCCAGAGGTCAATTGTGTCATAGTGCTGACTTTCTATAAACTTTCTTATAAAATAATTTGTATATGATATGGACATGTCAGTTTGCCCTCCTTTTAATAGATGTTTACTTTCAAGAGGTTTGATTTAAAAAAAAATGGAAAGTGAAATGCCTAGTAGTTTCAGTGTTGAAATCTGTACTTTCGTTGCTCACTGAAATTCGAAAGGACAAGATCCGAGACTTGGTTTTAGTGTGTGTCTCTTTTCTGTTTTAGATTTGGTGGTTGAAGGACTGAGGTGTGTAGTTTTATCAAGAGATCTTTGCCATAAATTTCTGCTGCTGGCTGACTCTAACACAGTGAGAGGAATAGAGACCTGTGGGATCCTCTGTGGAAAACTGGTACGATCTTATTTCATCTCTCAATAGGTCCATTGAGTAGTACTGGCTTCCCTGTGATAGGAAGAGCAGTGTAGATGGGGGCTGGGCAGGGGTAAATATTATGAAGTTACTATTAACAACCTTAAACTACTGACATTATTCATGGATTTGGTATTCTAAAAAAAAAATGAGCTCTAAAATTTCAGAAACATTGTAAAACTCCTTAAACAAACTATTTAGAAAATGGTAAAATAGGAGGTAGGAGGCAAGATGTAAAGAATAGTACTCAACACATTAGAGGGCCCTGAGGCTGGAGAGAGGATGGTATTTTAGAAGGGTGGGAGGTCCCCAGGCCTGAAAGAGGACAGCAACTCACAACCCAGTGACCTAAATCTCTTTACTTCAGGACCCCTTCTTTTCCATACTTACCTTTTCCTCAAGGAGAACAATATGTTTCTTCTTACTAGATTCTAAAAGCTGTATCATTTTCATTTTGGAAGACACTGGAGACTCTTAGAGGAAAAGTCCTAATTCTTTCATAATTACATACAATTAATAAAAACAAGACATCAGCCCTGACAGCTCAGAGGCATACCTTCTAGTAGCATCAAGCGTTTGGGAAATTAGTCTGTCTCTCTAAAGAATGCTGGTCTTGCTGTGTGAAGACGTTTCCCATTGTAGGTCAAGTACGCAAAGAACTCATTTGTTAACTATGTATCAATTACCCATTGTTCACCCTGATACTAATTCCTTTCTACTTTCTATAGCAGCAATGGGATTCAAGACCCAAATAACAGATGGCCAAAACCTTTAGTAGAGTCAGTTTTTCTGCTTGGTTTTGGATTGTGAGAGAGTGTAGTGAGGTGGTAGTCCAAGGGGTGAGGTCTGCTGGCTGATGACATCCTGTCCAGATGTCTCTTCTCTCAGAGGCTTGTTACTTTTTGTTTTGTTTTGTTTTCTAGACACACAATGAATTCACCATTACTCATGTGGTTGTGCCAAAGCAGTCTGCTGGCCCAGACTATTGCGATGTGGAGAACGTAGAAGAATTATTCAATGTTCAGGATCAACATGGTCTCCTCACACTGGGATGGATCCATGTATGTTTGGCCCTTTGGGTTTTGGTTTTATTTTGTATGGTGTGTTGTTTTCTTCATACAGAAATTTGGGTGAATTTAAATAATTTCTTGTTTTTATATTTTCCCAGAGGTAGTAAGTATCATGATATCAAAGCAATTTATTCAATGCCAAGCTGTGTATAAATCTGTCACATTTGGGTTTGAAAGGGGTATTCTATACTTAATGTTTTTCACTCAGAATTAAGTAGGTCTTCCCCCTGATGGGCTTAGATCATCCAATGGATTAGATTTATTGTTAGCCAAATTCTTTTTTTATAGGTTTTTTTTTAAGATTTATATATTTATTATATGTAAGTACACTGTAGCTGTCTTCAGACACTCCAGAAGAGGGTGCCAGATCTCATTACGGATGGTTGTGAGCCACCATGTGGTTGCTGGGATTTGAACTCAGGACCTTCGGAAGAGCAGTCAGTGCTCTTAACCGCTGAGCCATCTCTCCAAGTCCCCTTAGACGAATTCTTAACTGTGAAATACTCTCCTTTTCTTTGCTGTGAGTCTAAATTAGATTATAAACCTCTTTCTGATGGCATTTCTTTTAAACAATGTTTGTGTGTATCAAAGGGGGTCCAACACCTGACAGTGCCACGCCCTGCAGAGCAGAAGTCTGTTCATAAAATGGCTGGGGACTTTCACAAATGGCTAAGGCTAAAATATTGGGTTCTGACATCTTCCAGGTCACTGTAGATGTGAAACTGGGCTTATACATCAAAGAGACATAAGTTTTCTAAGTGTCAGTTCTGCTAAGAGTTCATGATTGGAACATTGGCAAGCTAGGTTAACTGTGATGGCAGCTTCGCCCTCCACAAAGCGGGAACCATAATTGTGGGGACCCATAACTTCATGTGATGCTCAGGGTTAAACATCTTGGCTTGACTGACTCTTGAGACTTCTAGAAGTCACTGTGCTGTTTGTCTCTGTCATCTCCTTGTCTGTAGAAAGGGGGTAGAGATAATGACAGCACAGACCTTAGTGAGAACTCTGTCATAATTCATGGGAGGTCATTCGTTTCCTGCCTAGTACTTTATTCCTTTGTAATAGATGGCATTTACTGCTGCTGTCACCACCAGCATCACCATCAGCACCACCACCACCACCACCACCACTACCATCACTACCATCACCACCACCACCACCAGCAGCAACAGTAGCACCTCGCCACCAGTACCATCACCACCACCGTTACCACCATCACCACCACCACCACCATTTTCCTTGGCAATGGGTATGCCATGCTCCATGGGAGAGATGTTCTCACGAGCATAGAAACAGTTCTTAGATGCAGAAATGAAGGGTTCCGATGCTTGCATGGGCACATTCAGTCTGAAATAAAGTGATGGGCAGAGTAACTTTCCTATTGACAACCTACTTGCTGCCTCCACAGCACCGTGGCTCCTTAGAGCATACCTTTCATTCTGCCATGACATAGAAAGCTCTGTTTTACTCAGAGAAGGCATCTGTGGCAGAGGAGAGGCTGCCAAGTCCTCTTGTTCATTCCTCTATGAAATCTTTGCATCTTGACAATGAGCCTACTGGGCATATGGCTCTATGGCAAGGCGCATGTTTAGTCTAGACAGGATTTTGTTTAGATTCTCCTCTTTCTCTTTGTGCATTTTCAGTGGCTGAGCCTAACAGGTCTCAAACACCTTTAACAACTTGGAGACCCCCTCCTCCTGTTTATAAGGATGAAGAGCCATAGACAGTCTCAGGAGTGTGCTGTGTTTAGTTCTAAAAGAATACAAGAGAGTCCAAGATCCCGGCTTTCTGATCTCAGCAGCCAAGTTACTTCATTTCCCAAGTCTGAAGATCCTTGAATGTGGTCTGAGATAGTCAGATTTTTAGCTCCTTAGATTAATTGGGGATCTATTTAAAGCTTCTCACTAGTGACGATAACTCACTCTTTCCCACAAGGAAAACACATACACTCCTTGGAACTTTGTCTCTAAGTCAGAGTTATTCCAAACCAACAAGAGTATGGTAGAAAAAGAATTCTGTCGGCTCCCCCAACTCATTTTTATTTGTGTGTTGTTATTATTATTAATTGATTATTATGATCATCATCATCATCATTGGTGGTGTAATGTGTGCAGGTGCCAAGGCACGCATGTGCAAGTCAGAGGACACATTCCAGGGAATCAGTTCCCTCCCCCCACCATAGGCTTCAGGGATCTAAGCCAGGCCATTAGATTTCATGGCAAGCGCTTTTGCCCACTGAGCCATCCTGCCAGCCCTCACTGAAACATGTTTTTTTATGTGTGTTTGCTTAGTGAGAGTTGCAGGAGAAGTTTTGAGCAAAGTCCAGCCTTCCCTAACAAGACCGTCGTCTTTTCCATTTGCAGACACACCCCACGCAAACGGCATTCCTGTCCAGTGTGGATCTCCACACTCACTGCTCCTACCAGCTTATGTTGCCGGAGGCCATTGCCATTGTGTGTTCCCCAAAGCATAAAGAGTAAGTGGGAAGAGAAAACTCCCCTCAGTCCACCGGGCCATGGTACTTGGATCTGAGGCACTTGTCTGCAACATTCTAACTCTCCCCAATCAAGAAGTTCAGCCATTTGCTCTTGTGTTACACATCTTTTAAGACAGCACTGGCTTTTCATTGTCTGGAAGACCTCGGTTTACAAAGTAATTATAATCGTAAGAATCAGATGAACGTTTCCTGAGGCTGAGTCTACCTGAGCATTAACCACTGTGATCCCAGCCTCTTCCTCCTTCCCCCTTACCTGTCTTGGATTGATGCGAAGAAGACAGTAGATGATAGTTTCTGTGATGTGTTGATTGTAGTGTCTGACACTGCCACACACCTGGTGGTTGACATAAAGAACACTGACATTATTACAGGAATTAAAACTGTCGGCTCGGGTGGAGGACACAGGTGTGGCCTCCCGTATGAGGTCCCAGCAGTTCAGCTGCCTGTACCTTCCAGGTCCTCTAGGCACTTGGAGATTAATGTTTCTAACATTCCTTGTGAGAGCCGTGGGGCAGTTCCTAGTGTGTGTCTTCTTTCTCTTTCCTGTTGGAGGGAGGTCCGTGTTTGTGTCTTCCCGGATGGTCCTTAACTTTGTGCTTCTTTTCTACCTCTTATTTAGCACCGGCATTTTCAGGCTCACCAACGCTGGCATGCTTGAGGTTTCTACTTGTAAAAAGAAGGGCTTCCATCCTCACACCAAGGACCCCAAGCTGTTTAGTGTGAGTAGACATCATGGATGATCATTGTTGTATATAATTATTATCATCATCATCGATGATCATTATTATTGAGACAGGGACTTTCTATGTAGCCTTGGAACTCACTGTACAGACCACACTGCCCTCAAATTCAGAGAGACCCACCTGCCTCTGCCTCCTCAGAGCTATGATTAAAGGTAGGCTGTACCTTGCCTGGATCACCAGCAGCGATTATCTCCATGATGTGGAATAGGAATCTTCCGTGTGAATAGGCAGCACAAATTATTCTCATAGATGTTTATGTTATGTCGATCCTAACCAAATTCAGCAATAGTGATAAAATTTAGGGAAAAAAGTGAAGCGATGTATATACGTTCCCGAGAGAAAACCACACAGTAAACATTATTATGTAACACTGTTGTTGTTTTTTGTTTCCTTTTCTAGATATGCAGCCATGTGTTAGTAAAGGACATAAAAACAACTGTGTTGGATCTGAGGTGACATGCTCTAACTGCAAGCTCATCTGTACCAGATACTGGCCATGGACGTGTGCGACTGCCGAATTTCTTATGATGTTTTCAGAAGTGACTGATATTTTATATTTATATATTTTAGACCAAAACTTTGATATTTATTGTTCTTGCACATTTTGAAGTTTCCTTTTTTTTTTTTGGGTTGCTGTGTCTCAAACGAGGCCACGTGGTGTTCAGTCTATACCTATTAATATACCCAAGTGATGCCATCAGAAATAAATTGTGCTGCAAATAACAAGATGTCCGGTTGTCACATTTTATTCATTTAATTAACTTATTTGATTATTTTTACATGTTTGACTGTTTTACCTGCATGTCTATGTGTGTACCACATGCATGCCTGGTGCCAGCAAAGGTCAGAAGAGGGATCTGGATCCCCTGGGACCTGAGTCACAGCCAACACCAGGTGTAAGCTACCATGTGGGTACTAGGAGTGGAGGCCAGGTCTTCTGCAAGAACAACAAGTATTCTTAATCACAGATCCAATTCTCCAGCCCTAATATGTCTGGTATTAAAAAATACACAAAAACCCAACCAACCAACCAAACAAACAAACAAACAAAAAACAAATAAACCTTTGTAGTTCCCATTCTGATAGGCAAAGGAACTGTTCAAGTCTTTAGCTGTCCATGGAAGTAACTACATTTTTGGGACACCCTTGGCTTCCTCATCTGATGACTGATGATAACGCCATCTGCACATAGTAGTGATGACGTGTGAGAGTCTTGTGTATGATGCATGGTATGACTAGTCCTTGGAAGTACTGCCATTATCCCCCTTCCTCTTACTGTAAATATATCTACTGCCCTTTTTTCCCTGGATATTGGACAAAGGAGGAGGAAGCAATGGTCCAGGTGCATAGTGAAACTTTTAAAATAGCTTCTTGGGTTCCAAAAGGTGTGTGCTTTTTAAAAAAACTAACTAAAAAATTATTTCCTTAAATATGCCCAGTTTGATGAACGTTAAAGTTAAATAATACGCAAGGCTTGATGCAAGTTAAAAGTCACACATTGCACATCCATGCACGTGTTTATGCTTTAATACAAAAGATGTGATTTTAATAAAACCATATTACTTGCCAAATTTTAAATACATGTAAAATTGTTTTTACCTATCTGGTCATCTATATGTATAAAGTAAAATAGTCACTCAAGCTGTGAAGTCAGTGTCGATTTTTCCTATTGGCATTAATATATATTATTACATGTAATCTGTACAAGTCCTATACACTCTCAAATGCACCAGTTTACATCATTTAAGTGGACCATCCTCTGTTGAAGTGATTGCCATGCCTTGCCTGGGAATTTACTTTTCTAGTTGTGTCACATCTATTCCTGACCACTAGAGGAGGCCACCCTGTCATAAATGATTCTCCCCTAACAGAAACACAATTGAATCAGTGTTGCTAAGCCAGGGCTACAAGTTAAGGGTAGCACATGTCTGATTTATTTAAAAAACACGAGTAACAAATCAAAGCCTTGGGCAGGAATGATTTGGGAAGGAACTGGAGGCGCTGATCCACAGAACGTTCACAGTTGTGTGCTAGAGACAGAGCAGGGGGCACTTAGAAGCATTTGCGGTGGACAATGGAGGGCCCAGCTTCGTCATATTCCTGTTTGCTGATCCACATCTGCTGGAAGGTGGACAGCGAAGCCAGGATGGAGCCACCGATCCAGACAGAGTACTTCCGTTCTGGAGGGGCAATGATCTGTCAGGGTAAGAAGGGAAGAACATTAGTGCCTAGCAGAAGCGCCTTGGGCTGTCCCTTCCTGGAAAACGAGGACATTATTCTCTATGAGGGAATGGGTTTGAAGAAGCTGGAGTGTTTCCCCAGTGAGCCCATTGATTTTTCTGGTTTTTCCCCCCTGTGTAATCTATGCCAAACCATCCCTAATTCCTTTATCCCTTTATTGGGCAAACCCAAACTGGCCCTAGAGCCCGCGTGGGGCCCCTTTGTAAAAACCCTGACAAAAATCTCTTGATTCCAGAGCTGACCTCAGCAGGAGCTGCACTTTCTACAGAAGTCCTAGTGTGTGCAAAGACGATTGTTCCTGAACTTTCAGTGCAAGTAATCTTCCACCTGATTAAACTGGCCACTGCTTTCTGATGTCCTGACGATAAGCACTGCCCGACACAGAGGGCTCAGAGTTCCCATTCCGGAGTATCTCCTGTCATGCTGGCCTTATTCAGAGTACAGATCTTGCACACCAGATCATGCCCACTTTTTGTTTTGTTTTGATTGTGTTTTGTACGAGTGAATGGCGGAGGCGGTGTGCAGAGTATCAGGCAAGGGATTTTTCTGTTGCAGCAACTCAAACATAGAGCCAAGCAACACCAAATTCCACTCTAGTCTTAGTTTCTTGAGTAGCAGAGGATGCTCTAGTAAATAAAGTGTTTGCACATTGCTAGCCAGGGGCTTACTTTCTCTCTGTCTGCAAGCTCTGGTTCAACATGTAATCTTTCCTCCTTCACCAAGCTCTCACTGTGCCCTGTGCCAAGGGTTTGACAGGTTCTAGCTTACTTAATTTCTATAATAATTCTGAAGGGTAGGTATCCAGTGATGCTCAAGTTGCAGATGAAGATACTGGCTCGGGGGACTGTCAGTGATGCTCGCTAGTGGCTGTATCAATAGCAGGTTTAATTTCAAAACTGGCCCTCAGAGGAGTTTTGCTTTGAAGCTACACATTTTTGTTTTTCCATGGTGAGGGGGTTTGGTGATAATGTTAGATTTCCAGAACGTTGTACCCAGGCTCATTTTATGAATGTGCCATCTTGGTGACCCGAGCTTTTACTGAGTGTCTGTGTTCTCTGACCATACTGGACCCCTGGGTTTCACATTCATTTCCATCTCAGAAGTAAGGTTTGGAGAATTGAGGCTTGCCTAACTCCTACTAGATGCAGCCTGTCTGTTCTCAAACCCCAAGTACATAGGGTTGGCAGCATGCTCAGCTAGGGATGGAAGGAGGGGGACTTGAGCTGCTCTGACATGCAGAGGAAGGAGCACAGGCTCTTCAGGAAGCAGTGGCTCACTCCCTATAGACCTCTGGACAGGACTCCTCATGGCCTATTTTAAGTGGTAGTGTTAAAATCTAACTCACTGTCACCATGGCCTCCTTCTCTTTGGAAAGAACAGAGAGCCTGTTAAACTGCCTCATAGCTTGTGGCTGTTCTAGAAATGCCCCTCCTGCTGTTTCCTGAGTCAGAGGGTCTTAGTGTGGTACCTTGATCTTCATGGTGCTGGGTGCGAGGGCTGTGATCTCCTTCTGCATCCTGTCAGCAATGCCTGGGTACATGGTGGTACCCCCTGACAGGACGTTGTTAGCATAGAGATCCTTCCTGATGTCAATATCACACTTCATGATGCTGTTATAGGTGGTTTCGTGGATGCCCGCTGACTCCATCCCTGGAAAAGAGACACAGGCAGTAATCCTTGGATGCTGGGTAAAACTTAGGCTAAACATGGAAAATCAAGTTGGCCTACCTAAGTGCTCATCTCCTGAGTGAGGCTGGCAGGCATCGTGAACTAGAAACTATCACTCAAGAGACTAAAGGCCCTTCTTGTACTCCATACCATCCTCCTGGCTCTTGTCTAAAGGAGGAGGTTCAGCTGCAGCGATTCCGGGGTGAGATTGCAACATGGTAACACCAGTGGCTGGATAGACATTCTGCTATAATTGGCTTGAGTAAGGAGCCGGGCCTTGGAATGCCTGGTAAGACGTAAGGCCAGGGCCATGGGTCTGAGCAGGCTCATCTCTCTGCCGTTGTTACTTTATATTCCCAACACCCAAGTTTGAATGTGCAACTGTCAGTAAAGCGTCTCTCCTACTTGGATAAAGTGTTTTGTTTGTTTTCAGTTTTGTTTTTGTTTTAAACACAGGTCCCCCTATGTATCCTTGGCTGGTCTGGAACTTGCTATATAGAACAAACTGGCCTCAAACTCATAGAGATGTGCTTGCTTTGCTTCCCTAGTACTGGAATTAAAGGCATGTACTACGATGCCCAGCTGCCAAAGATGCTTTTTATGCAATCTTTGTACAGCTTTTTTTAAAAGGGGTCAAACTTGGCGAGGGGCCAAGTTTCTTGTTGACTTCTGACACAGACTTTTAAAAATATACCACTAGATGGCGCCCTCAGCCTTCTTAGCATTGTGATCTAGGTATACTAGCAATGCCACCAGCTAGTTTTAAATTGCTGGCAGTAATCAATTGTTGAAAGCTTATTTTGGATGGGCACTGTGCTGAGGGCACTGCACAACTCTGCTATAAAACTTCCAACTGCCCTGGTATGAAGAAACTGACTCATAGAAAGGTTTAGTGACAGTCTCGAGATCATGAAAATAGAACCAAGTCTCAAGCCCAGACCCCCAGCCTCCAAAGAGGATGCCTCTGCAGACTCAACGTGACCCTGCCATGCCAGTGTGGAATAGATGCTCTCTACTTGTTCTGTTTTCCTTCTCTCTCAGCAACCCCAAACTCTCAGCACTCAGATCGTCTTCCCCAACCACCCCTGTGTTCCACTGTATCGTAAACGTAGATAACTTTTAACCTTTGCATTATGTGCAGAAGATGTGTCTGTTTTGACTCTGATATAGAAGAGTTTTCCACGGGAGACAACCCCTGTTTTGGCTCCCTGTGTCTTCTCATTTTGGAAATGTGACACCATCCCTACTTTAGAACTGCTTCTGTTTCTGAAGTCCTGGTTCATTTTTACCTGCTAATGGGACCTGATAGCAGAGACTTGGCTTGTTCTTGGTACAGAACAGGGAGACCCCACTCTCCATTGCCTACCAATGAAAGATGGCTGGAAGAGGGTCTCTGGGCAGCGGAAGCGTTCATTCCCAATGGTGATCACCTGCCCGTCAGGCAGTTCGTAGCTCTTCTCCAGGGAAGAAGAGGAGGCAGCCGTGGCCATCTCATTTTCAAAGTCCAGAGCTACATAGCACAGCTTCTCCTTGATGTCACGGACAATCTCACGCTCGGCTGTTAAACACATCACAAACGTGGTACACATTAGGGTTGATACAGGCGCTAAAATCTACCTGTCCCATGTCACTCTTCTACTGAACCAGCTCCTCAGAAGTCTCAGAGTTTTCAAAATGCCTAAAAGATCTTTGCTGCCCTACCCAGATAGGTAGTAGCTTGATCTTTGACACATTTTTCACTTTTCAAAATGAAGCAGATGCTCTCTGGGAACAGCCCCAGTTCCATTGGTATACATGGAGAGATGGGAAAGGTCCCAGCTACACCTCTCTCTATTTTACATGTTCTCTTCTATTTGTAAATGAAGAAATTAAAAAATTATCCATGTAGTTCTTGGGTGTAGCTGGGTGGTAGAGGGCTTGGCTAGCCAATACAAGACCCTGGATTCGATCTCCAGCAGTAGAGACAAAAACGATTTTCCACTTGGACTTGCCGCCTACACTGATGTCTATAGCTACTCTCAAAGAAACTGTAATAGCTTTACAATCACAAAGCAAGGAAAGCTAAGCTTTCTCTGTGCATTGGAGCTGGGCTTTACTGTTGGCTAAGTCTCTAACACACCAACTCTTTTTTATCAGTTCATTTTTATTTTTTTAATTTTAGCATATTAATATTATTATTATTTGTATGTGTATGCATGGGTGTGCATATGAGTGTGTGTGTGTGTGTGTGTGTGTGTGTGTGTGTGCATTTCAGGTGTGCATGTATGGACATCAGAAAGCAAATCTCAGCCGTCAATTGTTTCCTTTCGCTGTGAGCTCAGGAATTGACCGTCGGTTGTAAGGTTTTGCACAGCAAATGGTTTTATCAGCAAAGCCTCCTCTCTGACTCTATGTCCCATTTTCATGGGGATAGCACTCCTTCTGATAAGTTACAGTGAGCAACATAGTGTCTTCCATCCTCTTCCCTCCACCTCCCCC
Organism: Mus caroli; assembly: GCF_978045245.1. Classification (NCBI taxonomy): domain Eukaryota; kingdom Metazoa; phylum Chordata; class Mammalia; order Rodentia; family Muridae; genus Mus; species Mus caroli. The sequence continues at coordinate 27,145,160 of NW_028227275.1, read as the reverse complement.
CGAGCCTCACCAGTAGTCACGAAGGAATAGCCACGCTCAGTCAGGATCTTCATGAGGTAGTCGGTGAGATCTCGGCCAGCCAAGTCCAGACGCATGATGGCATGAGGCAGGGCATAGCCCTCATAGATAGGCACATTGTGAGTCACACCATCTCCAGAGTCCAGCACAATACCTGGGGAACAATTAAGCATGCTGTAAGTCACCAGGGCAGCTGGTGCTCAGTTACTTTCTGTTCTTTCACATGGAAGCTGAGAGGAGTGGTGATTCCTAAGAGCCTTACATCAAAGGAAGAAAGAATGTGTTCTATGGGATAGGTCAGAGCTAGGGCTTGGGAGAGACAGAAAGAAGAGGGAGAAGCCATTAAAAATGTATTGCTGGAGAAGTAAAGAAGTGTGGTGAGGTCCAGGACTGGTTTTGAAAAAGTGAGGGCTTTTTCTTTCCTTTTTGGGGGCTCTGGGGGAGGACCACATCTCTGTGTGCTCCAATTCACTTGTCAAACATCACAACTCACAGGTTGTACCCATCAAATATCACACTTTACGATGGATTCATTTGATCAAAGTTCCCATCCTCCTGGCCACCTACCAGTTGTACGTCCAGAGGCATAGAGGGACAGCACAGCCTGAATAGCCACATACATGGCTGGGACATTGAAGGTCTCAAACATAATCTGCAAAGGAATCCAAAGGGTTAGGTAAATGGTGCTATCAGCCTTACATAGAACATTTAAGAGCACCCCCCATCCCACCCCTGATTCAGACCCTCCAGGGGGGGAAAAAAGCCAAGGCAGCTCTGGTCACATGACAAAGAAAGATGAAGGCAGTGACAATAGTCAGCCATCACACTGGTGACCTGATGGGAGGGTGAGGAGCCAGCGGTATGTGCACAGGACCTCATAAGGTGAGAAGCAGCTAAGTCCTAGTCTTGGTCGTGAACTGGATACAACAGTATTCACTATGGTGTTCATTTCTTCTTTATTTCTCAAATGTAAAGGGAGAAGGGTTTTGGCCTAAGCTCTCAGAGAGAGTCTAAGAGTTATTAACTATATCAAAGACAAAAAGAGAAGACCAGATAAAATCCAATACTGAGATTTTTCCAGGAATAACCCTGATTGAGTGATCTGTCTGCAGTTCAGTTTGATCTCCATGGTTTTATGCAATTTGGAGTCAGTGCTATCCATGGAACCAGACTCCACCCTGCAGCTGTAGTGGGTGATGCTATGATCCTGGCAGATAAGACCTATACTATGGAATAGAGGACTACATTAAGTGTCGACCCATTAGCCCATGCAATTCAGGGAGCTCCCTAGATCCCTCCTACATGAGAACATGTCCGCAGTCTGCATTTTAATAATTCTCTAGTTTACAAACTGGAAGGAATGTCTGATATTTGCTAAAACTCCCTAGTTCTCAGTCACTTTTCCACCTTCACGAAATTTACAGGATGCTAATCACCACCCAGAACAGCTGATGTGCTGGCTGGTGAGCACAGCAAATGCTCTTCCCAGGAGGGGGCCCTGGGCTGTGTGCATTTGCTATTCTTCAAGGGGAAGGAAAATGCATGGGCCAACTCTAGGCATTGCCACGCCTAACTATGTGACTTTAGGAAAATCACTTTGTGCATCTGAGCCTTAGTTTCATCACTGAGGTACTTGGGATGACAGTTCCTGCCGTAAATCATTAGGAGTTAGAGGGCACTTGCAACACCCACCCCGTGCTTGACCAGGGCCTGTGAGGAACTGACAGTAGATGCTATCATTTACCGGCTCATGCACATCAGAACTCTCTAGCTGGTTCACTGGACGCTCCCTTGGTGTATGATCTTGTGATTCACACAGACAATAGTGGCAGTCTTTGGTACTCCTTGTTAGATATTTATTATACCATGCCCCATGATACTTGCATATAATTTTGGCATCACTAGCCTACATATCTAACCCTTGAAAAATAATAGTATTGATATTCCCAACCAAAAAAAAAAGAAGAATCAGGGGTCCTAAGAAAAGAAATGAGTTTTGGTAACTGATAAGTAACAGATTCAAAACCTACTATATCATCCTGCATTTTCAATGATTGATGAGAAGTTTTTAGCCCTAATCTTAAACCTTTAAACTTTTTTTCTTGCCCTTTGAGGCAAAATGATGTTGTTTTGTGGAGTAAGGGTGTGAACACTAAGATCCCTGGGCTTTGGGGTTCTGGGGTCAGTCTGTTGGTGAACTGTCAGTTTGGACCTTATGTCTGCCTGTCGTGCTGCAAGTTATCCTGGTTGCCCATGCTCCAAATCCACCAGAGTTAGATCCTGGAGCAAATATTTACCTGGGTCATTTTCTCCCGGTTGGCCTTAGGGTTCAGTGGTGCCTCTGTCAGCAGTGTCGGATGCTCTTCAGGAGCCACGCGAAGCTCATTATAGAAAGAGTGGTGCCAGATCTAGAGAGATGGGTAAAGAGGAACATGGTGATATGCTCTTGTGGGATGCAAAAGGTCCTGGAAAGGGACAGGGATGTTCAGGACAAAACTAGAACCAGATAAAATGCACAAGACCTCATCTGTACAGATGCAGAAGCCCAGAGAGTGAACACCATATACAAGACTGTATGTACATCTATTGAGTGACTCAGCAACAACTGTGTAGCAGAATGGCATAGTGGTCAAGGACATAGGCTCTGTAGTCAACTTCCTGTTCCTCAGCAGGAACTTTCAAGTTTCTGTCACAACTTCCTGTTGTGAGCTAGCAAATTCATAGTTCTTTTCATCTCTCGTCTCCCCGTTGGTAACAGAAGGAGAGAATAACCAGTATAGATGTCATTTGCTCTTTGTGTGAATTACAAAAAATGATACTAGCCTGAGCCCAGTGTCTGGGCTAGAATACATGCTTTCATTCATTAGTTTCGCCTTCTTCATACATGCCTTCACCTGAGTTTTTTCATGGGAAGTTGATTTAGTGTAATACATAAAAGGACAAATGACCATACATATAAATGAATGAGGCTTGCCTGAAAAACCTACTTGCCATCTTTAATGCTTCTAGAGAGTGTTCTTGGCTGTTTGTATTGGTGTGTGTGTGTGTGTGTGTGTGTGTGTGTGTGTGTGTGTGTGTGTATGTGTGGTAGATGGGTGTATACAGGTGGGGAGAAGGTTCCCCAAAGCCCACGCCCACCTGTGTGTACTGTATGAATGCGTTTTGGACAAATGTGTGTTGGCTTTATAGTTATGCAACCTCTTTAATCCCTTAGTGTCAAAAAGAACCCATTGTTATGGAAGGGGCTGAAATAATTCACCTGCTATGGAAGGGCCAGAAGGGCCATTGTTCACCAGCATCAGGAATATGAGATTGGCCAGAAGTAAACAAGCATAGCTAATGACAGGTTATTAACCAATAAAAGTAAAACCAACTGCAAAGGCTTTGTCAGGTTTCTAGTTTCTTGGTTTTGGTTTTGTGGTTTCCAGCAAACTAAGGGGACACCTGCAAATCCTGTCACTTGCGGGGGGGGGGGGTGGATAAGATGAAGGAAGGGCAGGGTTGGCAGTTGGAAAACCATCTTCATAATTTCTCAGTACAGTAAAGAAGAATGGGGAACTCATCCTTTATCTCCTCATCTTGTTCCACCAAAAGAGATAAATCAGTGGGGTAAACACCCTACTCAAGTGTCTGTGATTGGTGGCTGATTATGGGATGGACCCCCGGGTGGGGCAGTCTCTGGATGGTCCATTCTTTCATCTTAGCTCCAAACTTTGTCTCTGTAACTCCTTCCATGGGTATTTTATTCCCTATTCTAAGGAGGAATGAAGTATCCACCCGTTGGTCTTCTTGATTTTCTTGTGTTTTGCAAATTGTATCTTGGGTATTCTAAGTTTCTGGGCTAATACCCACTTATCAGTGAGAGTATATCAAGAGAGTTCTTTTGTGATTGGGTTACCTCACTCAGGATGATATCCTCACTAGTGCATATGCCAGCAAGATTTTGCTGAAAGGACCTTGACATAGCTCTCTCTTGTGGGGCTATGCCAGTGCCTGGCAAATACAGAAGTGGATGCTCACAGTCATCTATTGGATGGAACACAGGGCCCCCAATGGAGGAGCTACAGAAAGTACCCAAGGAGCTGAAGGGGTCTGCAACCCTATAAGTGGAACAACAATATGAATTAATCAGTACCCCCCAGAACTCGTGTCTCCAGCTGGACCCCCGGGTGGGGTAGCAGAAGATGGCCTAGTCGGCTTTCATTGGGAAGAGAGGCCCCTTGGTCTTGCAAATTTTATATGCCCCAGTTCAGAGGAATGCCAGGGCCAAAAGGTGGGAGTGAGTGGGTAGGGGAGCAGGGCGGCAGGAGGGTATAGATGACTTTTGGGATAGTATTTGAAATGTAAATGAAGAAAATATCTAATAAAAAATTTTAAAAACCCACCCTACTCTATAAAACAAGGAAAAAATAGAGTGCTCACTAGCCCTAGTCAGTCATCTCCTCTACACTCTGGCTACCTCAAACAACCTTTAAAAACCCCACTCCAGAGACCCTCCCCCCACAATCCCTCCACCCTATGTTGCTGCCATCTCCAGAATGCGAACCACAGCTGCACCAAGCCTACAGTCAGACTAACTAAAGGCCAGGATGGGCAGCCCTTGTAGAGGGAGAAAGGTTTAAACTTAATTACCAATACATTATAGTAGTGATGTGTGTTGGTTTTATTTTTAAATGATACGTGGGAGCTTGTGTGGATGAGTGTATGTTTTGGGGAGGATACAAAAACCTAATAAACAGATAAACAAAAACCAGATGTTGCAGTTATGTTCCATTGCATTAAAAAAATCATGTCAGTTTCTAATTGGTTCTTTGCTTTCTTTTCCTATCACTAATGTTTCTAAAATGCCTAAAAACAAGCTTCATAATCAATCCTTGGATTTGACTCCCCCCCCCCCCCACACACACACTGACTCTTTCACAATGTTCTGGGAAGAAGGGTCTTATTGTGGAAGAGAAAGAGAATTTAAGAGTATTCGTTTAAAAACTTAGTCACAATTGCACTTGAATATGTTCTACAGGTATTTGGGAATGTATCAAATACATAGCGATCTCTTTTCAGTTGTGAACATTAAGAAAACTGCTCATGGGAAATTAATAATAATAATAATAATAAACAACTCTCAAGAATGGGCTGGCTAGGTCTTCCCAGATTCCTACCTCTGGACAGCTTGTGCTGACAGAGGTCAGTCCAGTGGGCTTGAAGAGAGACTCTATCCTTCAGTAACAAAGGGCTTCTCTCAACTATAGAACTGTCTCCCAACAAGCAGTTTATAAATACCAATTTTACCGTAGCCATCCAAGTTAAATATTAACAAATAGCAATAGCAAGGCGCTTGAGCAAGGATAGCTAGCTGTGTTCTGCAGCCTTGCCAGGCTGCAGTGTGCTGCTGTGATTCCCTGGGGTGGTACCTTTTCCATGTCGTCCCAGTTGGTGATGATGCCGTGTTCTATCGGATACTTCAGGGTCAGGATCCCTCTCTTGCTCTGGGCTTCATCCCCCACATAGCTGTCTTTTTGGCCCATTCCAACCATTACTCCCTAGAATGATTCAACATACCACAAGTCAGTGCTTTCCCGAAACGTGTGAATTGATGACTTCTGTAACAGCTGACACGATATAAAGTTACATTTAATACCAGTGATTCCTTTCATCTAAGATCAAACTCTATGAGGGTGAGTAGCCAGACAGGGCTTTCTTTTGTCTTAGTTTCTTCACCCAAAGTGGTAATGGTGTACAGAGGGACAGCTTATAACAACCACAGCTGCTGCTGCCACTCTAGTGAGAAAAATGACCACAGTGGCTGTGATCATGTAATCTTTCTGCCTGATACTTGAAATTGGCATTTATTCCTCAGTATTAATTAACACCAGTGTAATGTGTGTGATGTGTGTGTGTGTGTGCGTGTGTGTGCACCTTGAACCACTAGGTTATATCCCAGACTATCACAGATATGTTTTTCATGAGGTTTTGTAAACTCTGGGTAGAAAGCAGTACACAATTGTGGGATACATGTAGACACAGAGCGATCTAGCCTAAAGTCTTTTCTTCTCTGTGTTCAACGTGAATTATGGCTCACCTGATGTCTGGGACGTCCCACGATGGATGGGAAAACAGCCCTGGGAGCATCATCACCAGCGAAGCCGGCCTTACAGAGCCCAGAGCCATTGTCGCACACCAGGGCTGTGCTGTCTTCCTCTTCACACATAGCTGGAGCAGCGTCTCAGGGTTCTGCAGAGACAGAGAGGGAGAAGCTACTGTAGTGCAGAGCATTTGGCTAGAGCCTAGTCACTCCCACCCACAGACAGGGTTCTTGGTCCTGTTGTGTTATTTTAGCTGGAGGCTCACCACAGTTCTCAACGAACACCCTTTATCTTGAAATGCTTTCACTAGGCTGTAAAGCCTTTGATGATCTGAAGCCCTGACTTCCAGGTTAACACCACAAGTCCTCAGCACAAAGAGCGGGAGTGTCACAGGCTCTTATAACACTCTCAAGCTGGTCAGAGCATTAGTGTGTGAATAGATCGTAGAGCACAGATGAGAGATACAGCGAAGAGAACAGAGTTCTATAGGGACATGTGGATTAGCACATGTTAAATAACTATGGAGGGTTTTCCCCCTGTCTATATTAAATGAAACTCACATTTAATATATATATAGTCCCCTCCCCCTGGAAAGGTAGATTTTTGAGGAATGGGCAGCATATGAGAATTTGAAAATGTTAAAATATTCGCTCGTATTAAATGTTTAAAAGAGAAAAGTTTTGGCTCTAAAGACTGTGAGCCGGTGAGGTATTAAATATGAATCAAGGCTGGGTGTGATGATGTACACCTATGATCCTAGCACTTGGGAGGCTGAGGCAGGAGGATCACAAGTTAAGGAGCCGATCTTATATGGAAACTTGGATAGAAATTTTCAAATACGGTGTTTGAAATTTTAGGAGTTATAACATTTCTTCATTAATTAAAGTCACTGTTAAGCTGAAAATCCAACAGGCTGCTGACAGCTATTCTTGTTTAAGACTGATAAGTTACAGAAAGAAACAGAATACGACCTTAATAAAGCATGAGCTGTTCCTCTACCCTCAAAGCTTACTAATTCTGTGCCAAATGTTTGCTAGGATTCTTTTGAAGTGGCAAGCATCAGCTTTTGTAGATTTTTTTTTTCTTCCCTGCGCTCTGGTATATCTTCTTCTAAACTTGATTAACTGAGTATATACCCCTTAGGGTTGTTTTAACAACATTTTAAGTAATTGACATTTAAGCTTGGATTTTTGACAGCTTCAAAGGGCCATCCAGAGTGTTGTACAAGCATTGCGCGTGGATATCATCATGTGACTTTTATCCTTACCCAGAGATTCTGTTTGTGATCTTGGTTTCCTTTCAACCCTGCCCCTAAGATCAGAGTGAAATCTTCAATGTGTGGGTTCCCCTCGCAAGAATGGGAAAATGGGTTTCTTCAGCGGTTTACTCTTTCTTCTCTCCGCTATGCCTTTCCTTTCAGACTCTGAATTGTATTTAGCTTCCTTTCCAGTGGATGATAAGGACTCAGAAGAAAGTTTCAAACCACAAGGAGGTACAGAAGCCAGGTGACTGGCAGAGGCAGAAACCACCAAAGGACCAGCAGAGAGTCTGTGTGTCCACTAAGCCTGTTTTCCACACTTAGCACCAGGGCTGCAAATGGGATAAGCCACTTGGAATTAGGATACCCTCTGAAAATGGGGAAGGATAACCCACACAAACTTTTTGTTGGGCAGGATGGCTTAAGGTTGTGCCTTCGTATATTCAGAAAAATAAGCTACCTGGTTAAAAAAAATGCAGGAAAAAAATACTGTCAAATTCAGTAAAGAAGTATTTCTATTTCATCAAAAATATCCAGGAAAAAATTGTCTTGATAAGCTCTGAAAGGAGCGTTGTCCCTGGAGAAGAAGTCTGTGTGTTTCCAGAGGAAGCAGCCGCTGTGGTTTGCAACTCTTATCTAACCTGAATGAGCAGCTCAGTTTGAAGCGGGGAGCATTTCCTAATTAGGTAAAACACACTGGGCTCCAGTGTCTGCTTTTGGAACTGCACCCGGGCGGGGAGTTTGGTGCAGCCCAGTGGAGCTCATCTTGTGCCAAAAATGAATTGTTGGGCGGGGGGGGGGGGGGGGGGGGAAGGAAAGGACAGTACCCTTCCCAGCTTATGAGTCTCAAACGCAAACCATATTTAGTCATGAATCACAAAACAGGAGGAAAATCTTATCGAGAAAACTCCATTCCCTGATGAAGCTACAGAGCCCTGAGTTACAACGTAGGGTGGCAAGGCTGGTTCCACAGATACTTAAGGGGCTGAGGGACACGTGAGGCAGAGAAACGCAAATCAGATCTCCCCTGGATGAGACATTTCCTCCTTTCTTTGCAGAAAGTAGAAAAGCTATGCTATGCTGCAAATGACCAATGGCATAGGTTTGACTTGTAAGGGCACCAATACACTCACAAGATGCACATTTCCAACATAGGACACCAGCTCTTAGAGCCCCGGAAACCCAGAAGCAATGCATCCACTCAGCCAACATCAGAGAGCTCAGAGAGCAGGCAATTACCTCAGTTCACTCCTGATATTCACTTCCAATTACCTCAGCTGCACTAAATACCTCATGCTAAATCTGAGCCATAGATACATCCAAAAGTTTCTAACTTTTGCCTAAGTAGAAACAAACGTATAATTTACCTCATACAGCTAGACTCCACCCCTACAGTACGCTGCGGGATCAGAGCAGTTGGTTTAGCATAAACAGGTTTTACAGATGACACACATGAACAAACTTTAATTTCCTATCCATCTCCTTTTCCAGTAAATCAAGCTTTGTTTCCAGTAAATCAGCCTTATTCCGATGTAAAATCATGCAAGCTAAAAAGCTACAATCATTTTAACAGTATAAATCTTTATTCAAAAATTCAAAACACGTGAGTCATTCAGATTCCCACAGACAATGTCTGGTTACATTGGATGATAAAAGAGCCTGGGGAAACTCCTAAATCCCATCCCTGGGCTGGGGCTACTTACCCTGACAGCGACTGGCTGGGCTTCTCCACTCTGGGTGGGTGGTGTCCGGGGAGGCTGAATGCTGAAGGGTTATATAGCCCCTTGCTCTGATTCCCTCCCACTCGCTTCCCAAACAAGGAGCAAAGACAGGCTGAAGCTGGCCGTTCACTCTAACACAACCATATAGGGACCTCAGCACAAAACTCTCTAATCTGGGTGGCCAGAGGCCTGGGTCTCTTCCACTGCATTCCTCTGTTCTGCTCCCGAAACAGGAGGCAGCTCAGCTGCTTATGGGGATAAACATCGTAAGCCCTCAGAACAACTGCTCAAATGCCCAGACACTGGGCTAGTGTCATGGAACAGACGCAGGCACGGTTTGCACATTCCTCAGAAGATGCCAGCCCCTATCAGGCTAGTCTTTTGGGCCATTAGCTGAGGACTTGGATAAGGAAGGGCCTGTCTCTGACTAGCTGAGATTTTTAAGCAACACTGTTGCAAAGGTAGCCTAGAACAAAAGATGCCTCAGTCACCCATGAATATGCAGAGGAGTCATGTTTTATGGAAGCTACATTGTACTTATACATTGTGTCTTTGTGTTGTATTAATGAAACCAGGAACTGAAGTATGTAGTGAGGATTAACCAGCCTGTGTGGCCCAAAGAGTAGCTTAGAAGTCAGAATCACTGTAACTGCTTTAACCCTTAACATTCCACGTGTTGCTGGCTTATTATTGACCCTTGACAGCATGATTAAGGACCATCCTTTGCCCACAGAGGTGACCTGTCACCCTGTCATAAAAAAAAAAAAAAAAACTTTGTAAAAGAAATTTGAAATGTTGAAATGAAGCCTGCTCACTCTTCTCCATGACTATGAGCCCATCGGACAGAAACAGAGATCAAGTGACCCTATCATTCTTCAAGGGCATCAGCTTGTTGGCTTCGATGGACAGTCAGTGACTTTACATTTCTGTACTCTCTTCCTGCAAGCCAAGGTTCTGATTCCATTCACAATAGAGATATTTTGGATGGATTCTGTGAGTGCTTCTGAACTGTGCACATGTTAGGAAAACCCCAGGGTGAATGGCAGCAGCTGTCCACTCACGTGACCATGCCTCATGCACTTGATTGATGGTGTCCACCTGAGCGCATGGGTAGTTTTCTTTGAGAAATTACACTGGTGACTCTTAGGAGAATCTAATTGTTGCTAAACAATGATGTGGTTTCTTTGTGTTGCTCAAGAGTTTTCTACTCTGTATCTGGTTTCTATCAACTAAGAAATACATTGTCTGCTCAAACACAGAGATTGCATAGTATAAGACAGAGGAGGACATTTATGATTAATCCAGTGGGTCTTATCATAGGCATCATGTAAAACAAATTTCCATGTTTTACTTTGGTTTTGGTTTTGGTTTTTACTTTAGTCCCTGGCACGGATCTCTGTGTTGATGTCTTGCTTCAGGAGTGTTGGAGTGTTGTCTTGGTCACTTCATGAGCTGGCAATTCCTTTAAAAAACAAGAAAAGAACTTTGATGATATTATAACTTTTTTGTTTATAGTGGTTGTCTTTTTCAGTAATCAGAATATTAATACATGAATAAGATTTAGGTTTTTTGTTTTGTTTTTTAAGAATTAGAAAAAGCAATTTGAAGTGACCAAGGAGGATTTGCTCATTTTTTTTCTAAGCAAGTAATTAATGGTCTTGCTGTATGAGTTTGAGATTTTATATCCAACTCATGTCTCTTCCGTGAGAGGAAGCCCCATTGGATAAGTGTGTACAAGTATACAAGCAAAGTTCCATCCATTGCTTATATAACTCCCAGAGTTGGCAGCCACGAATGCAAGGAGTTACAGACTGATTAGAGGGAGTACATCTGGTCATTTGGTTGCAGTTCAGGGAAACTATAAAATAAATCCAAGCTATAAGCACTCATTCAAGAGTCATCTCCAGTTGCATTGCTCCACAGACATCACAGAATGTCTTGGTAATGTGATTTAGTGAGATTTACAGTACAGCCCTTGAGAATTGGAGACCATTTTAGTCCTCATTGGGACCCAGTCCAGAGCTGACTTAGCATGGTATTGCTGAGTTAGCACTGGTACTTACTGGAATGCCCAGCATCAACAATGCGTGATGCAGTAGCCACTAGACACATGCAACTACTGACCACTCAAATGTGTAGAGTTGACATTTCTATTTCATTTCATCTTTACTTTGGTATGTATATGGGGTGTGCAGGCCTTTGTATGTATATTCACATGTGCAGGGGCACATGCTTGTGCAAATGTAGGTCTGTGAAAGCCAGGGGTTGATAGGGTTTATACTGCCTGATTGTCTCCATGTGATCTATTAGACAGGATCTCTCACTTGAACCCAGTGCTTACTGATTTGGCTCACCTAGCTATCCAGTCAGCTCCAGGTAACACATATCTGCCAGGTTTTTATGTGGATTTGGGGGATCAGAATTCCAGCCCTGATGTTTGTACAGTATGCATTGTTCCCATTGGGACATCTCCCCTCAACCTCATTTCATTTCATAGATATTAAATGTCAGTTCAGATAGACTACCATATTAGAAATCACAGGTATTGTAAGTTTTAAACATGATTACAACTAAATTACCCAAAAGGACTTAACAAATTCCAAAGTTCAGACTGCTACTAGGTCAACTAGACTAGGTCAAGAGACTATTGACCCCAGACCCCATATTATAATTCATTGCCCAAGATGAAAATTTTTACAGTACCCTAAATACCTCTGAGCAAAACTTATAGCCTGTCTGCATCAGAATCCATAGGACACTGTGTTAGTGATTTATAAAGCTAGAACCATTTACTTCAATAACCACCTGAATTATAACTTAAACCTTTTAGTTGAGGATACATTTTTGATTTACAAGAAAAATGAAAAAGAAAGCGTTCCTCTCTGTGCTATACCTAGTCTGCTATGATTGATATCTTCCAGCACTGTTGCACGTTTATCACAATTGATGAACTAACATTGATGTATTATTATTAACTGAAGACCATCCTTTATTAGCATTTCCTTGATTCATGCCTGTGATGGTTAATTGTTTTGTTTGTTTGGTTTTGGGGATTTGGTTTGTTGTTGTTTTCTGTCAAGTTGACAGAAACAAGGGTCATCTGAGAAGAGGGAACCTCAACTGAGAAAATGCCTACATCAGATTGACCTGAAGGCAAGCTTGTGGGTCACCTTCTTAATTAATGACTAATGTGGGAGGAACCAGCCAACTGTGGGCAGTACCATCCCTGGGCATGTAGATCTGGGTTGTATAAAAAGGCAGACTGCTCAATTCTTGAGTGCTGTGATTAAAATCATGCCCCACCACGACCCGGCTCATCAAGCTGTTCATAACAGTACTTCTTGCATGGACTCCATTATAAACAACTATATTTAAAGAATGAAGAGCTATACTTCACCTCCTTAGGACAGAGTATCTGTATAGTTATCCAGCTAGGAATCTGTTTTTAAAAGCCTCTTTAACCTTGAGAATAAGTTGTTCATGCAAATGGCTAAATGGTCAAAATTCACATGAATGCTGGAGCTTGATCCAGTTGATTAGAATTCTCTTCGTGTGGCTGAAACAGTGGATGGGTGTGTTTTCTGGCTTCTGATGAGACTAGATAATAGTCAGTCACTTAGTCCAGAAATCAAATTATGGATCCTTTAGACACCAAACAATAAAAGCAGAATAAATAAAAATAAAATAAAAGCAGAATTGTTGATGCTTTCACCAATGTGTGCTTTGAAATTGAAATCCTAGTTTATCCAAGGAGAAAGAAAGCATACCAAGAAGAGAGAGACCGAGAGAGAGAGAGAAAGAGAGAGAGAGAGAGAGAGAGAGAGAGAGAGATACAGAGAGAAACAGAGACAGAGATAAGTTTGGACCTTGGAAGAAATGCCAAAGAAGAGCAAGTATCATCTGAATAAAAGGGTGTGTGGTCAAGGAAGGATCCAAGAACATCTGTGAATAAAAGGCTGTGTACAGAGCAGCCCCATGTTCATGAGTCGTTCACAGTACATTAGAGCCACTGTTATAATTCACAACAGGCACTCTACACTTAGCATTAAGTACAATTTCAGTAGATCCAGCTTTAGACATGTGTCTGTACGATTTAGGGGAATCATGGTTAACGAAAAGAGAAAGACTGGCTGAATTCACAGAAGAATGGTCCATCACCAGTGATATCCAAAGGATGCGTATTGAATGCTGCAGAAAAGAAGCAACCTACTCATGCTGTGTAATGTAGACACCACTCCTAAGTCATCAACTTCAGAGAACAAGTGTAGGCAAGGCAAGCTAAAAGAGAAGAAAACTATCACCATGAGTCCTGCTTGACCAACTGTTGAAAGTTTATGGCTCAAAAGTTACTCGTGTGTCACAGTGAGTGACATCCACTGTTTCTGAAGCTATCTTTCCAAAAGGAAAATGTTTTTATTTTTATTATTTTAGTCTGTGTTTGTGTGTGGTATGCATGTGCATGCTTCAAAAAACACAAGAAGGCATCCACTCCCCTGGTGCTAGGATTCCAGATGGGGTGCTGGAAACCAAACTCAGGTCCTCAGAAGAACAGCCTTCATCTCTATTCAGCAACGTCTCTGGTCCTTGAACCAGCGTTGACTGTCATTAAAATGCCAGATCAGAGGTTAAAGAAAATGAAATTTGGAGCAAAGGCTCGATAATGCCCTCAATGCTATGTTTCTCATAATTCACAAACGAGAAAAACTTGTGTTTTTTTTTTTTGTTTGTTTGTTTTGTTTTTGTTTTTGTTTTGCTTGTTTGGTTTTTTGCTTGTTTTGTTGTTGTTGTTGTTTGATGCCTGGCACATCCCCAGGAAAAGTGCTAACTGTGTGATTTATGTGATGAGTGAGTTTCTTTCCCTTTGCGAGTAAGGATTTAAACACCCTCTTGGATTGACTGGGAAAGTTATGATTAGTACCTCAGAGTTTTTATGTTTTGTAGCAACTGGTTTCAGATGACCAAGTTACTTTTGCCCATCCCTAGAAGTCCTGGGAAGTGAAACTATTCAATGATCTTTGACATGTTGTCTTCTGGTCCCATGGACTAAAACAATAACATTTCTTTTCCTTTATTTTTTAATAGATATTTTCTTTATTTACATTTTAAATGTTATCCCCTTTCCTAGTTTCCCCTCTGAAAATTCCCTATCCGCTTCCCCTTCCCCTGCTCTCCAACTCACCCACTCCCATTCCTGGCCCTGGCATTCCCCTACACTGGAACATAGAACCTTCACAGGACCTAGGGCCTCTCCTCCTATTGATGACCAACTAGACCATCCTCTGCTACATATGGAGCTGGATCCACAAGTCCCACCATGTGTTTTCTTTGATTGGTGGTTTAGTCCCAAGGAGCTCTGGGGGTACTGGTTAGTTCATATTGATGTTCCTTCTATGGAGCTGCAAACCCATTCAGCTCCTTGGATACTTTCTCTACCTCCTTCATTGGGGACCATGTGCTCAGACCAATGGATGACTGTGAGCATCCACTTCTGTATTTGCCAGGCACTGGCAAAGCCTCTTAGGAGACAGCTATATCAAGCTCTTGTCAGCAAGCTCTTGTTGGGATCTCCCATCATGTCTGGGTTTGGTGGTTGTTTATGAAATGGATCCCCAAGTAGGGCAGTCTATGGATGGTTGTTCCTTCAGTCTCTGCTCCAAACTTTGTCTCTGTAACTCCTTCCATGGATATTTTGTTCCCCCTTCTAAGAAGGATTCTGAGCTTCTGGGACAATAGCATTTTTAAAAAATTATTTCTTCAGTGTTGACAAATCACCATCTTTAGCTAAACACCATTTTCATCAAAGGCCAGTAAAGAAGGTGACAGGGCACACTTGAATATTTTACTGGCTGGTTTTGTGTGTCAACTTGACACAAGCTGAAGTTATCACAGAGAAAGGAGCTTCAGTTGGGGAAATGCCTCCATGAGATCCAGCTGTAAAGCATTTTCTCAATTAGTGATCAAGGCCCATTGTGGGTGGTGCCATCCCTGGGCTGGTAATCTTTGGTTCTATAAGAGAGCAAGATGAGCAAGACAGAGCTAGCAAGCCAGTAAGTAATATCCCTTCATGGCCTCAGCATCAGCTCCTGCTTCCTGACCTGCTTAAGTTCCAGTCCTGACTTCCTTTGGCAATGAAAAGCAGTATGGAAGTGTAAACTGAATAAACCCTTTCCTCCCCAGCTTGCCTCTAGGTCATGATATTTGTTCAGGAATAGAAACCCTGACTAAGACAGATATTGGCATATTGGGTCAAAAAGGAAGCTAGTTCTAGAGTAATCAGCCTGATACCCCATGCAGTCTGTAAAGAACCAGGATGTACATCAGAGTCTTAGCATTTGTGCAAGCTTGTTTTTGTTTTCTTTTAGCTGGCTTTTTTTTCCTTCACTCTCCTTTCCCTCCCATCTTCCTCTGCCCATACCTCTCTCTTTTTCTTTCTGAGACCAGCCTGGTGTTTTTTGAGGTATGGATTGGCCTTAAATTCACAGTGAGTCTCTGGTCTTAGCCTCCAACTGAAGGATTATAAATGTCAGTCCTCCCCTGATATAGCTGTCTCTTGTGAGGCTATGCCTGGTGCCTGGCAAACACAGAAGTGGATGCTCACAGTCAGCTATTGGATGGAACACAGGGCCCCCAATGGAGGAGCTAGAGAAAGTACCCAAGGAGCTAAATGGGTCTGCCACCCTATAGGTGGAACAACAATATGAACTAACCAGTACCCGCCCCCCCCGCCCCCCAGAGATCATGTCTCTAGCTGCATATGTAGCAGAAGATGGCCTAGTCAGCCATCATTGGGAAGAAAGGCCCCTTGGTCTTGCAAACTTTATATGCCCCAGTACAGGGGAAACACCAGGGCCAAGAGGTGGGAGTGGGTGAGTAGGGGAGTGGTGGGAGGAGGGTATGGGGGACTTTTGGGATAACATTTGAAATGTAAATGAAGAAAATACCTAATTAAAAAATCACTTTCAAAAAAAAATGAAATCTACCAATGGAAATAAAATAAAATAAATGTCAGTCCTCACTCCCAGCTTTTTACAGATTTCCCCCAATTTCTTCCTTCTCTGCCTATCCGTGTTTTATTACAATTATCATAATTTATAATTGCTGTCTAGCTCACCCTAAAAGACCCATTTTTAACCTTTTAACTTAACTCTTTATTTCGGATTCTCATTATACTGAACACAGCCTGTCTTGTGGGTTGTATATGATATACACATATAGTTTTGCACTGTACAACAGAAAAAGAATCATCTCTCTATTTTTCTGAGAGATGGTCTCAGACCTTTTCCACATAAGAAAGTTGAATAACAGAAATGTTAGTGGAAGTTTATTAAGATACACTTCATATCCAGATTAAAGACACCAAAGGATGAGTACTCTAAATCAAGAAGTGATTTAGATCCTATCTATAGAACAGTGTTTGAGGATATGAAAACAGAGGAAATGTCCTTGAGTCCCTATGGGTGTCAAATTTTAGAAAAGTAAAAATCCGTAAGAACTTAAAGGCAGATGAATGAACGTAGTAAATTGTTTCATAAGTACCTCTGCATCCGTCTTCAGGCAGGTGCGAGTCTGAGATTCTCTCTAGAAATCAACCTTTGCCCTTCCTGGTACTGAAATATGGCACTTACTGTCCTCACCGTCATGACAAAATAGGAAACAGACAACTTTTTTTTCCATATAATTTTATTTTATTTTATTTTTAATTAGGTACTTTCTTCATTCACATCTTCAGTGCTATCCCAAAAGTCCCTCACACCGTTCCCCCCCGCCCCGCCCACTTCCCCACCCACCCACTCCCACTTCCCGGCCCTGGCAGGGAAACAGACAACTTAAAGGGGCACAGATTTTATTTCCTCTGGCAATTTCAGAGGTGTCGGTTCACCATGGCAACATGGGAAGGGTGGGGCTGAGTAGTTACATTACAGAATTCAGGAAGCAGAGAAGTTCAAAGAGTTGGGCAAGATACAGCCCAGAGGACATGCCTCCAATGGCCTGCTTCCTTTAACTGGACCCCATGTCCACCTTCACAACTTCAAATAATGTTCCCATCATTGTAGAGACACATTCAACACAAATTACCATCCATCAACGTTTATCTTTTCTATATGTTTTCCCTACTCTTAATCATTGGGTGGCAAACATTTGGAGAGAGCCACTGTGTTGGTTAATCCCATGGGCCAGCCTGCTCAGGAATGCAGTTAAACAACTTTCTGTTTTCCACAGCTTTCAAAGAGCCACAGTGAGTGTCTCAGGCACTTAATTTCAGAAACCTTCTAGTTTTAAGAAAAGAGCAGATAAGATGTGTAAGATAAGAGGAGTTCTCTGATTCTGGTCTTTCTTTAGCAATGCCATGTTGATTACAGCCTGAAAATATGGCCCTGTTTCCCATAGATAAGGTGTGACAAGTGTTTGCCCAGGATCTTAGCTCGGGGACTGAAGCACATTGGATTCATTAGTCTTGTCCAACAACCAAAAGCTCACTCACAAAACAGAGACTGGTTTACATATGTTTGAGAATATCAGACAAGGCTGGCTGTCAGGCCTCTTCTGCACCTTTACAAAGTAAAGCCTTCCCAGTACTGCTCAGCTTCAGAGAAACTCTTTCCTTAAGGATCAGAAGACTCATTGGAAGAGCCTCAATTTGGCAATACATTGATAGTTGCCTCTGATTTGCCACTAATCAACTATGATAATTCATTTAGGGAATAGGCCTAACAAAAAGTAAATTGCTTATTAAATATAATTCCCTATTTTTCCCATGCCAGTCCTTAGAAATAGTGTGATCAAAGTTTCTTTAAAATGTGGACTAAATTTCCAGAACCTTAGTCAACAAATCGCTGGGCTGTGAATTAAGACATATAGTCCTAGGCCTCCCCTAAGCCACACTCTGATGTGGAGTGCATGGGTCTGCATTAAAACAAGAGCCACCCAATAGCCCAGAGACATAGGGCAGGAAGAGAGCATGACATCAAGTCATCAAAAGCATACAAATATAGTGATAACATCAGTATGATAACTGTGGAGTATTTTGTCTGCTGTCACCTAGCTTTGGATCCATTCAAGCTTAGGACCAGATGTTGGGTTGATGAATAATATAAAAAGAGGCAGACACTGAGGTTTCCACCAGAGGACCTTGATGCTTCATTGAAGGGATTCCAGAAGACCAAAGTGGTCTGAACAATGCAGAGATGCCCTTGAGTCAAGAGCATTCTGGGAGTTTATGCCACTCGGAGCATCAGACATACTTTATGGCCCCAGAAAAGAGAGTGAACAGAAAAGACCCTGGGAGATATCTTTGGATACTTCAAGAATGTTAGAAGCTGCAACTTGGAATGTGAGACATTCTCTTCCTTTGCCTACAATTTTGAGACCCTATAGGGTAATTTCATACTGCAAAGTTCCCACCGCTTGGGAAAAAATCTGATTGGAATTTGAGATAACTAGAGTCAGACAATATTTTTATTATCTATGCAAAAAGATATTATGGAATGGTGCCTGAAGTGGGGAGCATGGAATTAGGTTAGAATCAAGCATCATTGTTCCATCAAGTTCTTTCAAACCTCCTGGCATAGTATCTCCTTGACTCTGTTATCTAAATGTAATGGCACAGCACCTTCTTTTACAGATTCCCATGTAGGCTGACAAAGTGTGCTGGAGTGATGGGTTCTAGTGACAGTAGTATGATTCTTAGTACTGTTCCATTCCTGCATGCATTTTATGACAGTCCACATTGCTAACCACAAAACTGATAACTGTAGCACACCTGGCAACAACCTTCTAATAGCAGCAAGACTCAGCACAATAACGACAATTTCTTAAACTGTCATAGATGAAGAAGGAATATCTAAACCAAGATATTTTGCTTTATGATTTCTTTCTGGGATCTGAATCTTACAAGGGTCAATTAAAATAAAAAAGCAGGCTTAAACTTGTAAGTTCCACCAGGCCAAAAGCAATTCTCACTCATACACTCGAATTCATTACAGTCACCACTAAATTCGAAGCCAGAGGGTGGAGTTTGTGTTCATACTCTTTTGTTCTCTCTGGAAATGCTGGTTGGAATAAGCACAATCTATTATTAATTTTTTTGACCAATTAATGAAACCTCTATTAACATTCTTAACATTACTGAAACATCATTTGTAGACTTAAATCTGGGCAAATGACTATATATAGTGCAAAGAAATACCGTCATTGCCCACTGAGAATGCAAACTGAAGAATTAATTAATTAATACCCACCCCTCAGATAGAGTCCAGGTGCAAAGTTGACTCTGGATGTTGTAATCAGAAAGCATGTGGCCATGGTCCGGCTGCTTGCCTGCAAAGATGACACTCTGCTGGTCTGGGGATTGCCTTTCCTATGCATCCTAGCTCTTGGTTTTCATTCTGGATGATATTTCTGGGCTCCACCACCAGGGTGATCTTTCTGGTCAGGGTCGTCATGAAAATCTGCATTTTGGTCTGTTAAAAAAAAAAGTGATGAAATTATAAACTTCAAATCATGATCAAACTTCTAGACACAAAAGCCTCTTGTCACTCACAAATCTAAATCTTTACATGAATGAAATCTCAGAAGAATGTTAGTATAACAGTCATCCTGTAAGGTTATATATTTTATCTGGAATTCAAACAATATTATTCAGGTAAAAATGTTTTTGTTATAGCACATATCAGTAATTGGGAAT
Organism: Mus caroli; assembly: GCF_978045245.1. NCBI lineage: Eukaryota > Metazoa > Chordata > Mammalia > Rodentia > Muridae > Mus > Mus caroli. The sequence continues at coordinate 27,125,396 of NW_028227275.1, read as the reverse complement.
TTTCTTGTGAGCTTGAGGTATGTCTTGATTGTGACTTTTTTTTTTCAGAGGTAAACTAATTCAGAAATAACTGTAATAGTCATTCACATTTAACTTGCATTTTGGTAACTAATGTGCATTTAAGTCCTTGAAATTAGGTATAGCTGCTCTCATTTAACCAGAATAGTTGACCAATCAGAATATGTTTTTCAGTGGTCCTAGCTGTGGATTTAACTCATGCTTTTACTTCACAGCAAAGATATATCTTAAAAATATTCCTTTCAGGGACAAGAACCTGACAAATCGCCATGCAACTTTTGTTCACCTTGGCTCTAAAACTCATGAGGAACAACTGAAAACTGTTTGTTTCCCTGAATCCATGACAACAGGAACTTAGTCCAAAACTCAGCCATGAATGTTGGTAACATGGGCACTGCAGCGACCTGAAAGAATTCGGGCCCAGCTTGCATGTTGAACACATATTTGCCTGTGGCATACTTTTTTGGTAGAGAGGAATAGAAAACGCTGGCTTCCTCCGAGAATTGAATGCCTCCTCCCAATGCAGTCCAAATTCCACTGAGAACCTTGACCTTATAAGGGAAGGCAGCTTTTGAGTCACAGGCCTTTGCTGTTTCTTTCTCACTGGCTGGCCTGGAATGAGCCTCTGCTAAAAGTGTTCCAAGCATCTATTGACCTAGACATTTCTCTCTGCTTTTCTAGTAACTTATATGTGCGTGCTGAAAGAATGCTACACGTTCCTGTGACCTCACTCACCCCTCTGAGTGCCTTCTTGGAAAGGAGATGTAGGTGGAGGGTTTCCCAGAGTTGGATGCTCTTGTCAGAACTCTGTGAGTTAGTGCTCTGGGTATCAGGAAATCTAGCTTCATTTCTATTTTCCCCCTTCTATTCTAAATAGCATTCAGGACAAGAACCTTTATAAATAAGGTATTTATTTGATGAGCCAAAAAGTATATCCTTAAATGATGGGAGTAGGGGCTTCTTTCCCTATGGTTAGCCTTGGTTCTTGTACTGCCTAGCTTCTGTTAATTTCTCAAAAAATATGTCTTGAGTTATCAGGTGTCAAATCTATGCTTGTAAAACTCAACAGTTACTTAGCTTTTGATGCCTCTTTTGGAAAGACCCTACAAATCTGAGAAAATGCATGAGTGTCATGGATTACACAAAGAAGAGTTTTGGAGCTTTGGTCTCTGATGATCTGTTTTTACTATGTTTTAAAATATTTTATTTTTGTTTGTGTGTGTGTACACATACATATGTATATGTATGTGTATATGTATATATGTGTGTGTGTGAGTATAATATATATGTGTGTATATGCATGTACATATATATGTGGGAGTGTATATTTACATGCATATATGCATGTAGGTGTATACGTATATGTGTATATGTATGAGTATATGTGTGTATGTGTATATGTGTATATGCATATATATGTGTATATGTGTGTAGGTGTGTGTATATATGTAAATTATAGCATGGTGTGTATGTATATGTTTGTACATGCATATGTATATATGCAAATGTGTGTGTGTGTGTGTGTGTGTGTACCTTCTGTAGCCAGAAAAGGAAAATCAGACCCCCTGGAGTTGGAGTTGGAGGTGGTAGTGAGCCACCTAATGTGAATGATGGGAATTGACTTTAGGTACTCCAAAGAGCACTCTTGCCTTCAAACTGTCCCTCCAACTCTTAGAATTTTATCTTTAAAAGCATTTTGAGGTTTACAGTACCATCATTTCCCCCCCAAATCTCTGGATGATCAGTTTTGAAGGGGAAAGTGCTGTCTCAATCACCTTTCCCTCTTGATCAGATCTTTTCACTTTTACTCAATGAGACACAGTCTCATTATGTTGTTGATGCTGGCCTCAAATGCCTGGTCTCAAGGATGTCCTCCTGCCTCAACTCCCAGTATACACCACCATACGCAGCTTAGGGTAGGTGTTTTTGTAGACTTGAATCACATACTGTATTTTCCTCATATAATCATTGCAGGCTGTAAGAGCCTATAGTGAATGCATGGTGATTCCATTATGTGCACCTTTCCTAGCTAACCCATATCAAGGGCTCTGACAGATACTTCTCCATTGGATGCCAATACCAATTATAGAGTTGGCATAGGAAATCCTCAGTAAATATTACTTACATGGATGCTTTACTTGAGCATTTAGGACGAGCACGTAAGTAAGTGAATGTCTATAATTATTCAGCAAACAGGTTGATTTTGGAAAAGTATGCTGATGTTAGCCTCATATACAACTGTACTGATATTAGAAGTGGATATGAATTTTCATGTTTCTAGAAGAGAATACTTTTCAATACACAAGCACTCTATACATCCCATGCTTAATGCTGAAATTCAGGCAATGATGCTATGAAATAACTCAATTTTATGTTCCTACATCAAAGTACCTACCTATTCATTCTTTACTGAAGGGCAAAGTGCTTGCTATGTTTGTATAGCTTCGTCTATCTAAAGAAATCTCTCCCTAATATCAGCTTCCTCTTCTGTCCCCAGGAAATGCCTAGGAAATCTGACAGAGCCAAATTTTCCTAACTTTTCCTTTTAGTGACTCTCTTCGAGTGCAGCAAGTGCTCAGCCTTCTCCTTACTTCCAGGTTAATTTGCATCTAAGCTTGCTGATGCCAATGCACAGCAGTTGAGAGAGCACGTGTTGAGAAGTGCTGGGACCAATCAATGATTCTTTGTCTAGTTTAGCACAATTCATATTAGTGCTAGGGAACGGGAGAGACCAGAATATCAATGTTGCATTGGGAAAGTCCAGAAATTAATCAGCATAAATCTGGAATTCCCAACTTGATATTTAGGCATCTAAAATCTGGCAAAGGGATACATCTTAGTTATTGTCTGACATGAGGGTTTCATTGCTCAGCAACAGTTTGCCTTCTTCTGTCTAACCCATAAGAAATCTGCAGAAGAGACATCTTCCTGAGTAATGGAGTCTGATCTTCAAGCTCTGTTCAGTCAGCTGTGGATTTAGGCTGGAATACGTTTTCCCAAACTGGACAAAGTGGGGCATTTTATTGGCTTCACTGTTTTGGATGTTATACATTTCAATTTTTTAATGGGTGTCTCATCTCCAAGCAGGTATGATAAGAACTAATGTATCTCTTTTCCATCTTCAAAAATAAACCTTGACCAAGTAAATAAGGACAAAGACAATCACAGAACAGCAAATCACAGGCTAGGGATGAGACATAGCAATTCAAAGGGCTTCTGTCCACCTGACAACTGGACTTTGATCTTTGAAACCTATCGTGGAAGAGGAGACTTGAGTTCTATGTGTGTGCACTATGTGCATGCCTACACTCATACACATATCATACACACTAATAATAAAAATAATGATAATAATAATAATAATAAACAATGTATGTAAAATTACTTAATTAAAGTAAGTTTAAGTGACCAAATTCTATGATTAAGAGGTGACCCTGGGAGGGAGAAAATTGAAACTGTCACACTCTTTATCTACAGGACCACCTTAAATTCAAGTTGGGATCTGAATGATGGATTATAAAAAATATACTAAGATTTAAAAGTAGTTTTATTTCTTCAGATACACCTGATAAAGGTTAGATCCAACAGTACTCATCAAACTCCTTTCTAAATATTTGAATCTGTTTCCCACCCCCACTCCTCATTGGCTTATTAGAAATAAGTAACAATGATAACCACTAGAGCAGTTGCTTTTTTATTTCCAAGCTAATAGGAAATGATATTTGCAAATGTGGATGTATAATACAAATGTCCGTAGAGTAGTCCCAGCAATGTGTGCAGTATCTTGCTCCTGATGCGTAATCTCCTGGAGAAATCAGCCAAGAATTGAGCATTACATGGTCTCTGATAGAGAGCTGACATCCACACTTAGTTTCTTGGCAGCTTATCCATGGTGGGGGAGCGGGATCTTAACGCTGCTAGCTAGGGTGGTGGTTTGTTAACTGGCCATTTTGAATAAAATGAAACAAAACCTCCAAAGCCTCTCAAATTAAAACAGATCAGCTTAAAATTAGCTGTTGTCTGGGCTTTGGGCAGCCAGAATCTGAGAGATTCAGTTAGTGTTGATACAGTAGTGATACGGCACAAAGAAAGTTCAGGAACATGAATGATATCCTCTCATGATCACTCTACCAACAAGTAATATAATATCTGAAATGGTTCAGTGAACTCAGTCATTTTCTGATTGGTTCCCACATGCGGCCTGTCATTCGGGCGTCTCCCCGTCTTCTTATATAGCATTTGAATATTTTTTTCTATATTTACTAATTTGTACATTGGCGTTTCACACTTTTCTTTAATTTCGAAGGAGTTGCTCCAAGGATTACAATATACATGTTTAAACAGTGACTGCCCACTCGGAATTAATACTGAGTCACTGATAGAAATAATTAAAACCCTCCGGGAGCCCGTGCGCATGCTCCTTCATGTAGACCCTGCTCATATAATGGCCGAACTTTCCTCCGGTATTTCCTCTGTCTTTCTGATGTTACATATATGCCTTCGAAGCAAACATTTCTGATTTGGTTCCCAAGGTCTGTCTAACTGAGAATCCTAAAGGCAATTCTGCAGCATTCTCAGGTATTTTGAATAACAGACTAAAGATCGGGAGCCTGAATATGTGTTTGTTTACATATAAGGCCAAGCTGCTGGAAAAAAAAATCATTGACTGATACAGAAACAAAGTTGAACTGATAAGGAATTTTAGAAACCAAACATGCGATCTTTAGTCTTTCTAAAAGTGCTTTTAATGTCTCTGTTTCATTCCTCAACTTTCATTTCCCCAGCCATTCATGGCATGCCAGTGTGTCTCTCCTCCTTAGGGACCATCACTGGAGTTACAGACAGTTCTGAGCTGCCATGTGGGTGCTTGGGACTGAAGTCAGACTCTCCACAAGAGCAGCAGGCACTCTTAAGTGCTGAGCCACATCTCCATGTCTGCACAGTTTTCAGGAGGTGCAACGGTTCTAGTAAAGAAAGTGATTGGGCAATCCCAGAAGTTTCCAGGAGGGGGGCAGTTGTGAAACTCTTCCATGCAGTTCACAACGAAGAAAACAGTTCATTAGATATAATTCCTTCCGCATCCTCTCTCTAAAGAAAAGCACATTGCTTCATCCCCAACAGCCAATCAGTTTATGAGAGTCAGGCACTGATACTTAGAGTGTGAGGAGCGGGGCCTCCGCCCCAAGATGGCACCCGGGACGGTTGCCAGGTCTGATAACCTGCGCCTGACTTCCTCATACCTCACTTAGCCACATCCCAGCCGCACAGATGCCATGCCTCATCAGCTCGCCTGAGGTGTATTCACTTGCTGTGAACCAAGGGACTGCTGTGAACCAATGGACTGCTGTTACGTGATGAGGGGCGGTGATTGGGAGGAGTCAGTAGGGTATTTAAGGCGAGCCCCGGGGTTGTTGGGGGATTCCCGTTCCTGCATTGCAATGTGAAGTGTTCCTGAATAAACATGCTTGAAGAAGGACAATGTGGTGTTGCATCTTTCCTGCGGTCAGGGTGGATGCGACGCTAGAGCGCATTGTCCTGTCTCTGCCTCCCATCTCACCACAAGAATGCTGAGATCAGATACATGTTAGTGCATCTGGCTTTGTTAGATGGGTCGCAGGGATTGATGGAACCAAGGACCTCAGGCTTGCTAAGCCAGAGCTTTTACCCACTGAGCTGTATTACTAACCCCATAGCCAATTACACTTTAAAGTTAGGGTTGAAACACTGACATGACTCATAAATGATAAAAAAAATAATGATAAAAAGTAGCTTGGCTACTTGATAAAGGAGTAAAGTTCTCAAGACTTAATTAGTCACCTGGTAATTCGGTTAGGCTCTCAAGCCATATCTCTAGGATAGCAATGCAAACAGAGACCACTCTTGGCCTCCCATAAAGAATGTCTGTGGGAGGGGGGAGTTACTTTAAATTAATGATTTAGGTATTAAAAGTCAGATTAAACCTAAAGCCCTATCCATTGCCTTGAAAACTTTGGAAAGAGCAGCCCCGTCATAGAACGCAACTTGTGAAGAACTTAGGTGGGTCAGCTAAAGGTTAGGAAGCAATAAAAATGTTCCTGTGAATTGCATCTGACCTTGGCAAAGTTGCTTTAGGCTTTGTTTGGTAAAAATAAATCTCCGTTCTCCTAATTAGGAAGCAGTTTTTGGAACCTGACAATCATCCTAATGTTTCGGGGTCAGGACATATGTGGCATGTGGCCGCTGTTTCAGTAAAGCTCGAAGTCGCTGAGAGAAGCTGATGAAGGGAATTCTTCAGGGAAAAACAAACAAACAACAAAAACAAAGCCCCAGAGACTATTATTATTGATTTCTATGGATTTAAAGAGTAGGAAGATATGCTGCTGGTTTTCAAGTTATTTTATTTTATTTATTTACACTGAGAATTTCATTTGTCTGTGCAATATATATTTCTCACATCCCCCTCTCCTTCCCACTTCTCTGAGACTCCTTCATTTGTTTTCCAATTCATGTCTTCTGCTTTTTCGTTGTAATCTGCTGAGTCCAGTTAGCACTGCCAGGATGCCCAATATAGCATGAGCAACACCCTTGAAGAAAACTGAACCTCTGTTCTCAGAAGCCATTATCTGCCAATACCTTTCAATTAGCCTATCCATGGATGCTAGAACACACCACACACACACACCACAGACACACATGCACTGCCAGAAGAATTTGTGTTATGTTTGCTGTAGAGGAGACAAAAAAAATAATATCTCTGCCCTTTCTCCATTCTCAGTGTTGAGATAAGCCAGAAATCTCAGATGCAGAGAAAAGAGCCCACAATAGCAAGGGTCTAGAGACCAGTGGGGCTTCCTGAAAACACTTCTCTGAACTCTGAAATGAGCAGAATTTAGGCCCTGACTGCTTTTCTCCCAAACTAAAAATTTCATGAGGTTAAGACATTTGAAAACAGCTATCCCATTTATTATTTAGCGTGTCTGTGTGTCTGTGTATCTGTATATGTGTGTAGAAATCTGAATTTGAAAAACAGAAGGCTACATGCAAAAGTCGATTTTTTCCACCACCTTGTGAGACCCTGCCTGGGATTGAACTCCACTCACCAGGAAGGAAGTGTCATCTGCTGAGCCATCTGGCAGACACTTTTCTCTGTTTTCTTCATTGCTCCATTCTCACAAGTGACCAACCCATTTATCAATGAGTTCTTGATCAATATTGTCAAAGAATGGTCAACACCTGGTGTAATGTACTGCTCAGGTAGCAAGAGACAACATCAGTCCTTGGCAATCCACAATGTTGGAGCCTTGACTACTTTGGGGTTCTCTGTTCCCTTAGCCTTGAGGTGTGTTTGGAGTAGAATTAGCATATTGGATTAGCTCTTCTGTGCTGAATCAGAGAGATATGCAACTGGAGTTAGAGGTTTAACCCTGAATGCCAAGGTTGTAGCATGGCCAATATATGTCATGGTGTAGGCCTCACTAGGAGTTATTTCATTGATTCCCCAACTGATTGCCACCCAAATCCAAACTCTCCCTCAGACTTGAGGCCAAGACCAAATTGCCCCAGCACCGTACCTTATGTTCCCTTCCATATGAGCAGTCTACCACAGACTATTATCCTTAGTTATTGCAATTATGTAGTGTAAAAGGTAACATGTTAACAAGTTACACTGTCACACATGGCAGTAAAGGCAAGAGATAATATATAGTCACAGAAACAGAGCTTGAGTGAAAGACAGTATATTCATTTGTCATAAAGATCATCTAAAATGGATGAAGACAATCGTATTTAAATGCCCTTTATATTCTATTTTTGATTTCAGAAGTCTGTAATTTTAACTTCCTTCCCCATAAGTAACCTCAATATGACTAACATTATCAGTCAGTTATATGTGTTGAATATGGGTAGACCCCTAGCGATATTACAAATTTGAAAAATGCACTAAGTATTCAGAGCAGTGACACTTTCAACTAATCTGAGGCTGCAAACGAAAGACAATAGCAAAAAAAAATGTGTTGGATTTTTTTTATTTTTTTAATTAAGCAAATCAAAGCATAAATGTATGGATTTAGCTAGAAATGAAGTTTGCAAGTAGAAATCTTTCACTAAATATACTAAACTTGCCTTAGAGGCTTAACACAATATGATATTAGTGGGGTTACACTGGAGTTTTACTTAACTCTGGGTGAGGATATTTTTGCCTGTGCCCTCCAGATTTCTTTAAGCAATCAGAAAACAAACAAAAACAAAAACGAAAACAAAACAAAACAAAAACTGTAAACTCTTAGGGAATCTGATAGAAGAAGCTGAGTGATTCATTTGATTGTCCAATTGCTTTTCTAGCAACCAGTGAATTACTACTTTCATGAAGAGTTTTTGAGTAATCAGGAAAGAAAACTCTCAGGGGACAACACAGAAGCTGATTGATTGATCGATCGATTGATTGCTACCCCTGGTAACTGATGAATTATTACTTTCATGAAGAATTGTTCATATGTTTTAAAAGTTATGCAAGCTCTTGATAACCTCTTTCACACAAGCATAAAAAAATTAGAAAATAACTCTGCATGTGTTTGTTGGCTTTTGCAAGGAGGTGTCAGCTGCACACTGATGTACCTGCTTTGAGCACAAATTTTTATCACACTTACTGGCCCCTGTCAAAAAGAGGGAGGGGTTAAGAGTGGGAAAATGTTCTGCTCAGTTGGAACCAATGTACAGAGAAGGGAGAAAGGCCAACTGGGAAGGCCCATGCTAAGATCTGGATAAAGGAAGAGAACACCCACTTGCCAGTATGTCATACTACCAAGGAATAGAGAGAAGATTCTCTATCTGAACACCCTAAGGCAGCCAGTGTGGGTGATTAAACTCAATCTTCTCTGCTACTATACCATGGTTAGAGTCTTCATCTTTAGCTACATTGCCTTAATTATTTCCTATAATACCTGAAATTATAGGACACTTCCTCCTTTTTAATGTCTAGAATTTTACCTCTTCTTTATCATTATTTTATTCATGATAAGGTGTAAATGAAAGGGTTTGCTTTTAGAATTTGAGTAAGAACTTTAGACAATGAACAGAAAAATAAGTAGAAATTACACGTGATGCACTTGAAATACCAAATTAAAAGGTGGGAGCTGATAGAGCTGCATATACCAGAGAGGGAGCAGTTGGTGTTTTACATCACCTTAGAACTGAAGGGAAGAGAGGCTGCAGAAGGAAGCCACGCCCCATCAGCATCAATGGCTGCAGAAGGATGCTATGCTCTATCAGCATCAATGGCAGGAAAGCAGCAAGATGAGAACTGAAGCCTGGTGTCCAACACCCTAAAATGGGCCAAAAGACCAGAGATGACTATGAAAGTCGCCTGAATGTGTCGTCTATTCTCACAAAGCAGGGCTGTGACACTGGGACCACCATCCTTAACCTGTCTACTGTAGTTCTGTGGGGCATCCACTGTACTGTTTGTCCAATTAAGGAGTTGTAGAATCAGGGAAGATCTTTGGGGTCCAAATTTAAGGTAAAAATCTCCATGTAAAGAAACAAGAAGATTGGAGGGAGGAAAGAGAATGGGGGAATGAAATAATTATGATAATCTCAAAAACAAAAGAAATAATTAAAAAAGAAACAGGAAAAAACTATCCTCTCAGGTATTTGCAATTCTAACAAGGAACTTGGACAAGGGACAGGTCACATACCATGTAAGGTCAAGTAGATACTGATTAATAAAAGAACAGTAATGTAGTTCCAGCTAAATCTAGATTGACTTTAAAGAGTCACTTAAAAAGACAGGCAGCTACACGCCACAGGCTCTGATGCAACATTTTCACTTGCTCCTTGGTTATGCCAAAGAAGCTCTAAGTTTGTAAAGGTCAGAGTTGGGTAATGTGAGTCAGGAGAGGATACAAGCCTTTAATTTTGCCTTATATGGGAAGTGAGACTCAACGAGGGTCTTCTTAGAGGAGACATTTTGGTGACAGGGTGGGGACAGAACACAGAGAGGCCAGCTGTAAGGAATTCAGAGCTAAGGAATGGTAAGAGAAAAGAAGTGGCTCAGTAGACAATTTGAGCTGAGGAGGCTTCAAACTTGTTTGCCAGCCCCTCTGCCTACACATATATGTGCTATATATAAGCATTTCCATTCACCAAACTTCAGTTTCTCAATATGAAAAACAAGAATGAAAGGAGATACTAAAATAAAGTTAAGCTCAGGATATATATGTATATATATACATATATGTGTGTGTCATGTATATATTCAGATGAAGTATTATATATATATCTAAGCTTAACTTTATATTTTAATATTATATATTATGTATAATTCTATATACTACATATAACATATATTATATAATTGCATCAATATGCAATTGCATTTGATATAATTAAACTCTTGATAAATATTACTCCCATCTTAATCACTGGGCAGAGAGAGAATGTCTACTTGAAAGCAAACTGGCAGTTGACTTACACTTCAACTCTGTGGACTGTGCTGTTCACTGTTTTAGCTGTATTCACAACATGAAAATCAGGGAGAAAAGTCTATTTTGAGTGGTCTATTCTAGTACTCAATGCAAGGGAAGCAACAAAAGGAAATCTGATCTTAATACATAAGCAAGAGCCAAGGTTAAGGCCCTTCCGAAGCCCCCCAATATCCACTTTGGATATTGTAATAGTGTTACAAATTGCTGTATCAGAGGATGACATGCTATACAGAGAGAAAGTTGAGGGGAATAGGAAAGTAGAGATGAGAAAAGGGGTGGAGAAGATATTAGGCAATGATCATCCAGAAAAAGTGTCTCAGGCCCAATCCTATGTATGTTAGCCTGAGCTTGGGATACTGAAAGGTTTAAGACTAGATTTTATTAAAATAAAACAAAACATGAGGCAAATAATCTCATTCACAAAAAGACAAGAGATATCATGTTATGGTGCTAACGACAGTTTATTCAGATGTACCTTAATTTCCGTTTCTGAAAAGACATTTAGGTTCAGTGTGACTGCTTATTTAAAAATTCACCATCTTTTACATGAAAACTTAACTCACTTATATACTGTTTTTGGTTCTCTTAATAATAATAATAATAATAATAATAATTTACAGAACTCAGGATGAGCCATGCAGCATTACAAGGCCTTTATAAAAGATTCTATTTTATGCTCATAGAAGTTCCCATGATGCCCTGCTGTAACATGGATTTGATCTATCTGTATATGTCAGACAAGTTTGAGAGTTAAATGAGTTAATATATCCAAAAGGGTCCGGCATATTTTGAATTCTCAATGAACTAATATATGTAAAAGTAGCACATTGCAGAACTCAGGGAACAATCGCTTTCCTTCCAGTCGCTGCTCTGTAACTTACTCAATGCGTGATGATTGCGTGATCCTTCCTAGTCAGTGCCGTTTGCTAGTTCCAATCACTGAAACGTCTATGAGCATAAAATACAACCATATTTATAAAGCCCTTATAATGGTGCAAGGCTCATACTGAGCTCTCTAAATGTGTTAGCTACGATTACTAAGAGAAAAGAAACCAGTGTACGAGTTAGTTTAAGGGCTTTCCTGTAAGAGAGGGTGGATGTTTAGATGCACAATCACACTGAACTTAAACCTCTTTTCAGAAAGGAAGAAAGTCATAAGTAAAAGGCCATGGATGTGACACAGAACTGTAAGACGCAAGGCCCCAAGACAGAAATAAAAAAGGCAGAGATTCAAAGCGGGGGCAATCCATGGACATTTATGGGCACATTCTCCTGATTGGCCGAGGGACACAGCTGACTTCCAACCAATTTTCCTTCAGTTCACAGAAAAGCAGTGTACTTGAAAAGGAAGTAAGATGCTTTCCCCTCTCTCCTCCTCTCCCCACTTCTCCCCTCTCCCCTCTCCTCCCCTCTCCTCCCCTTCTCTCCCCTCCTCTCCCCTCTCCCCTCCTTTCTCCTCTGCCCTCTCCCCTCTCCCCAACCTCTCTGGGAAAAATATGTATTTACTCATTCAAGGCCAGCTTAGTTTTGATCTCTGAAAGTGTGACTTCCACATTATATTACGAAGCTACCCTAAATAGGAACTCGGTAACAAACCTGCTAGGAGAGGACTGAGTTCACTAGTTTTCCTGCATTTCTCCCCTAACCCAACTGCAAAGATGCGCAAACAATAATGCAACGGACAAAAATGTGAGAGGCAGAGAGCAGGCAGGCTTATTTTCATGTACTGGCGGGGATCCTTTCCAAGAGCTGGCTACATTCTTGCCACCTCTTGGGTCCTTTTAGGTCATAACATCACTGTTGCCTAGGCAACCACAGCCACTTAGCCTTCTCAGACTTTATTGGATTAGACTCCAAACTTAACAGTAGCTTTTGTGGTACTGAAGATGGAATCCAGGTTTGAAATACACACTGTACCACTGAGTAAACTCCCCTGCCCTCTTTATCCTTTTGAATTTGAGATGGCATCTCACCAAATTTCCTAAAACAGCCATGAACTTGTAATTCTCCTGCTTCAGCCTCCAGTGTAGGTAGAATTCCAAGCTTGCACCAACAGTTATTGTTGAGTTTAATAATGTTAGTAGTGATTTATTCCATCCTGAGATTTGAAAGCCATAAAGCTAGAGTGTGAAGTTATACCCATACCATCTAAATATTCTGTGTTTGCATCCAGTGTGCGTAGCTATCACCCACATTCAGTTTTTAAGCTATCAGTCTTGAAAAGGAGTATGGATGCAAGCAGTCCCTTCTCTATGGATTTACTCAATGCAATGAAGAGGTTTCTAGCTCATTATATTATGATGTTAGTCAATAAAGCCTAGAACTTAAGAAAAGAATATAATAATGGTGTGTTGCGAATCAGCAGGAAGCCAAGAATTTGACTGAACAACAACACAAGCAGGTTTTGATCATAAGACCACAAGCACAGTAGGGTTGAAAGGAATTGGGCTTAGTATGGACTTTCCAAGTTTACCTTGAAAGCCCACATAGTCATTGAATGAGCATGGGCAAGGAGCTACTTCCTAAGGAAATGTGAAAACTAGATGGGTGGATATTATGCAAAGCATCCACACACAGCCAATCCAGTGTGAGTGTTATATATGCTATGAATGAATGTAACTCCTTAAACTACTCTTTCTTGACACATAAACAAAAACTACGCGAATCCATTGGTTAAAACTTGCCAGGTAGCAGACTACTGTCCTAGTGTCTTTCCACAGTGTGGAAGCTGCTATAAAAATATCCAGTGCTCTCCAGTTTGCTGCAATGAGAACATCAGGCACATTCATTGTTCTTGCTGCCCGTGTGAAAGAGTCTCAAGGAGTAGGACTGTGTAGGGAGGTCTCCTGCGTGTATGAGGTGGAGGTGATGTGAACTTACAGTTCTCACCTACCATGTGGGTCCTGTGGCATCTATTCAAGTTGCTCAGCTTCTGCCTTTACTTGCAAAGCTACCCTGTTACCCAAAAATTGTATGGAACAAGTTTTGTTTTGCTTACAGGTACTGCTCTGCACTCTGAATGTTAGGCAAACATTTGTCAAACCACAGTAAGTTACTGCATCAAGGAGAACTTCTAAATACTGCAAAGTCCTTCATAAGGGAGTAAACTTCCTTGGAAAATGGAGTGGGGGTTAAGTTTTGGAAGGATTTAGGTCAAGAGTGGTATTCAGCTCCCAGGAGCTTAGGGAGGAGAATCAGGTTTGAAATGGTGGATGTTAATTTTATGATTCCAAGTTCCTCTAGCTGCCACTCTCCCCCGCTTCCTGACTATACAGGTCAGACATTGTCAAGAACAAGTAGGAGAGGCCCTGGTCACATCCATCAAGAAGAGCCTCAAATGATACAGGATACTGGCATGTCAAATGTCAAATGGAATTGTGACACAGACCAAATTCTGAATCTACGTTTTCAGTGTTAAAAGTATCAGTAGGCCACAGGGAAGCAGTAAAGACTTCCCATTTCAATATTTTTATTGACTTTTTTGCTTTAAGATACCAAAAATTTAAAAAGTCTGTTTGGTCTAAGCTCTCTTTGATCCAGCTCTCTCAACCTATGTAAATCTTGTTGTGGAGTTCAGTTGTTCTTGTTTGTGTAAATGAAAAAAAGCCATGTGTGTGTGTGTGTGTGTGAGAGAGAGAGAGAGAGAGAGAGAGAGAGAGAGAGAGAGAGAGAGAGAGAACAGACAGACAGACACCCACAGAGACAGATAGACAGAGACAGAGACAGTGACATAGAGACACAAAAATCGAAATTGATGATTTTGTTTTCAGATCTAATGAGCGGAAACAACAGACTCTAGTGGGAATAAAAACCCTGACTCAATGATTCTTTTTGGTTCTTGCTATGGTTCTCAATGAGACCCCAAAGATGCATTAGAAAGAAATGAAAGGTCAGATTTAAATGTTAATGATTGTTTGGAGTTAGGGTCTTAGGGAAGTATTTAGAGTTAGATGCGATCACGGGGACTGGAGCCTTGGGGACTGAGCTGGTGCTTTAAGAAGAGAATCAGAAGCCTGCATGCCACTGCTTTCTCACCTCCGATGTCTCTGGATGTTAGGAAGCAGGCAGGAGCTGCTCACCAGATGAGGCCCTTGACCTTAGATGTCCAGCTTTCAGCACTGTATGAAATAAATTTCCTTTGTCTGTGAATGAGCTAGTCTGCTGTATGCTGTAATGGTAATACAGTAGAGATTAGGACAGCTATTTTCTGAAGCTTAAAAGAGGAATACAAAAGTAAAATAAAATAATAGCAGAACATCAAAGGCAATCATCATAGTCCAGACAAACACAGTGCACCAATGTTGGTACCTGTATGCAACCTAGAAAAGATGTCGGTGAAGCACACAGTCTTGAGAAAGCCATTTGTGAAATGATAATGAAATGTCAGCGTACAAGGAAAACCATCTTGGAGCTGAGATGCAAGGAAGGACCATCCAGAGACTGCCCTACCCGGGGATCCATCCCATAAACAGCCACCAAACGCAGACACTATTGTACATGCCAACAAGATTTTGCTGACAGGACCCTGAAATAGCTCTCTCTTGTGAGGCTATGCAAATACAGAAGTGGATGCTCACAGTCATCTATTGGATGGAACACAGGGCCCCCAATGAAGGAACTAGAGAAAGTTCCCAAGGAGCTGAAGGGGTCTGCAACCCTATAGGAGGAACAACAATATGAACTAACCACTACCCCCAGAGCTTGTGTCTCTAGCTGCATATGTAGCAGAAGATGGCCTAATCGGCCATCGTTGGGAGGAGAGGCCTTTGGTCTTGCGAAGATTATATGCCCCAGTACAGGGGAATGCCAGGGTCAGGAAGCAGGTGGGTGGGTTGGGGTGCAGGGAGGGAGAAGGGTATAGGGGACTTTGGGGATAGCATTTGAAATGTAAATGAAGAAAATGCCTAATTTAAAAAAAAAAAGGAAAACCATAATCAAATCATTAGTATTTAACAGGCTTCCATTTACTGAGGGAGAAAACTGGGACTGAGAAGGTTAAATACTATGCTCAGCTAGTGAAATAATTGAATAAGAACACAAGTCCCTTTGGTCTGTCCTCAGAGGAAAGAAACATTCCCATGATCAGGGACACCGGCAGTCTAATGAAGGAAACCTTCCAGCTCTTTCTCCCTGCTCCCGGTGCACCACCCAGCTATCCCACTCTCTCTGTAAGTGACTAATGCTCCCTTCTACAGAAGACCGTCCGTACACCTGTCTCTGCTTTGACTCAAGTGCCCTACACTCTAACCTAGGCCTGGGCTCTCTTGTCTTCTCTCCCAAATCCAACTCCATGATATCTTTTTAACTACACAGATCTCACTGCAGTCTTCCCTTCTTGCCCTCCACTGTCTCCCACTAGCTTCCCCTCAGCATCTGCTGACAGAAAAAGGCTGTGCAGGCAGAGGGTACCTATCCCCCTCCATGGGAACTGCATGGGCTGTCAGAGATAAACTCCCTCAGTCCCTCTCACCCACTCACACCTCACTGCCCCAGTAATTTCTCTCACATCACCTCTCATCCAGGGCCCTAGACCAGCTTTGGTAGTCTTAGTTTGTCATTTGGGGACAGTCCACAGGCTAATGCTGAGAGTACGGACTATGCCTTATACCAACCCTTCCAGAGGGACAGTGTCTTTCTGGAAGGGAGTGGTTTGGAAAACAGTTTTAGTGGTATGCGGGCAAGTATTTTACTTCATATTTATTTTTGTAGGTATTTTCTATTTTTTGGTAAGGAATGTTGACTTTTCCATTTTCGACTATCACGTGATGTCTTATTTTAAGAATAAAATGATTGGGAAAACAAGTAAGTTGATTGTTAAAAATACATTTTACTGACCTCTGGTGGAATCACTATGCCTGACCTAAAGCTGTATTACAGAGCAATTGTGATAAAAACCGCATGGTACTGGTATAGTGACAGACAAGTAGACAAATGGAATAGAATTGAAGACCCAGAAATGAACCCACATACCTATGGTCACTTGATCTTTGACAAGAGAGCAAAAACCATCCAGTGGAAAAAAGACAGCATCTTCAACAAATGTTGCTGGCACAACTGGTTGTTATCATGTAGAAGAATGCAAATTGATCCATTCCTATCTCCTTGTACTAAGGTCAAATCTAAGTGGATTAAGGAACTCCACATAAAACCAGAGACACTGAAACTTATAGAGGAGAAAGTAGGGAAAACCCTTGAAGATATGGGTACAGGGGAAAAATTACTGAATAGAACTGCAATGGCTTGTGCTGTAAGATCAGGAATCTACAAATGGGACCTAATAAAATTGCAAAGCTTCTGTGAAGCAAAAGACACCGTCAATAAGACAAAAAGGCCACCAACAGATTGGGAAAGAATCTTTACCTATTCTAAATCAGATAGGGGACTAATATCCAATATATATAAAGAACTCAAGAAGGTGGACTCCAGAAAATCAAATAACCCCATTAAAAATGGGGCTCAGAGCTAAACAAAGAATTCTCACCTGAGGAATACTGAATGGCTGAGAAGCACCTGAAAAATGTTCAACATCCTTAATCATCAGGGAAATGCAAATCAAAACAACCCTGAGATCCCACCTCACACAAGTCAGAATGGCTAAGTTCAAAAATTCAGGTGACAGCAGATGCTGGCGAGCGAGGATGTGGAGAAAGAGGAACACTCCTCCATTGTTGGTGGGATTGCAAGCTTGTACAACCACTCTAGGAATCAGTCTGGAGGTTCCTCAGAAAACTGGATATAGGACTACCGTAGGATCCTGCAATACCTCTCCTGGGCATATATCCAGAAGATGTTCCAACCGGTAAGAAGGACACATGCTCCACTATGTTCATAGCAGCCTTATTTATAATAGCCAGAAGCTGGAAAGAACCCAGATGCCCCTCAACAGAGGAATGGATACAGAAAATGTGGTACATTTACACAATGGAGTACTACTCAGCTATTAAAAAGAATGAATTTGTGAAATTCCTAGGCAAATGGAAGGACCTGAAGGCTATCATCCTGAGTTAACCCAATCACAAAGGAACTCACACAATATGTACTCACTGATAAGTGGATATTAGCCCAGAAACTTAGGATACCTAAGATATAAAATACAATTTGCTAAACACATGAAACTCAAGAAGAACAAAGACCAAAATGCGGACACTTTGCCCCTTCTTAGAAATGGGAACAAAACACCCATGGAAGGAGTTACAGAGACAAAGTTTGGAGCTGTGTCAAAAGGATGGACCATCTAGAACCTGCCATATCCAGGGTTCCATCCCATAATCAGCTTCCAAATGCTGACACCATTGCATATACTAGCAAGATTTTGCTGAAAGGACCCTGATAGAGCTGTCTCTTGTGAGACTATGCCGGGGCCTAGCAAACACAGAAGTGGATGCTCACAGTCAGCTATTGGATGGATCACAGGGCCCCCAGTGGAGGAGCTAGAGAAAGTACCCAAGGAGCTAAAGGGATCTGCAACCCTATAGGTGGAGCAACATTATGAACTAACCAGTACCCCGGAGCTCTTGACTCTAGCTGCATATGTATCAAAAGGTGGCCTAGTCGGCCATCACTGGAAAGAGAGGCCCATTGGTCTTCCAAACTTTATATGCCCCAGTACAGGGGAATGCCAGGGCCAAAAAGTGGGAGTGGGTGGGTAGGGGAATGGGTGGGAGGTATGGGGGACTTTTGGGATAGCATTGGAAATGTAAATGAGGAAAATACCTAATAAAAAGTAAAAAAATAATACATTTTACTGGAACATGTCTTTAATATATACTGTGGTCAATTGTGTGATGTACATACATGTGTGGGTAAAACACTTGTGTATATTAAATAAGTAAATCTCAAAGGAAAGAAGAAGAAATATGTGACATGAGCTTCACATTTTGTCATCACGTGGCCAGTTGTCCTTTTTAGCCAGGCCTCCTGATTACAGAAAGATGATGCTTGTATCAGTTGAGTACATGCTATGGATACTTACCCATATGGATGACTTATGCTGAGTAATTTATAGTCAGCCCATCAGCCAATCTTTCCCAACAGAGGCGGTACAGGACGATCATGCCTTAAGTAGTGCCTACCCGAGACTAAACCCCATCAACACCAGGCGAGCGCTCCTAAAGACAATGCTTCTCATTCCTCTGCATGCCAGTACATGCATGGAGTCCTGGAATGTCTCTGTGTTTAGTGCAGTCTCATATACAGAAATGGCAGGGGCAGGATGCTCACCTGGGTGTTGAAGTCTGGGGCTGCTATTTCCCCCACCTGTCTGCTGCAGCCCCTTCCCGCCACCTCCCTCCCTGCTAGCTGCATCTCAGTTTCTGAATGTTCTTCTCATTATCATTTCCATGTTATTGGATCACAGGGATCTTGGTGTGCTGGTTTTCGTGGAGGAAGAATTTGGAAGATTGAATAGCTTCTTCCACATCTCAGGGGCTGGGCATTCAGCCCTCATCTGTCAGGCTCTGGGGAACTTCTCTTTGGGCCGTGCTGTCCCTTCAGGCACCCGAACATGCTTGTACACAGGAAGCTCAGGAAAGGACACAGAATCCAGCTAATTTATCTTCACATAGTTTGACTTGTAAAGCCATGGTGGGACTAACAATGTGTACTTTGGATCTGGCTTTCAGTTATGCTAAATACATTGCAAGCAAACAGTCTCTTCATTTTGTGGGAAATATAATCTTCCAAAGGTGGACATGCCTGTATGATCCTCACTGCAGATTACTTGCAAAGTTAAAGTTCTTCCTTTTCCCTCTCTATGAACATAAATACATTTTTTTCACAACTGAAATTTTATTGAGGAGCATTGTACACAGACATTCCAATTCTTAACACACATACCCAAACTTTGAAGAGCTGTATATTTATAATGTTCACGTACCCTAACTCTGAAGAGGCACATTGTGTTCATGTATGCAAATGAAGATCTACGTATTGTTTCTCGTTGAACTTATTCCAGTTCCTGCCTCAAACTTGGCAAGTTTCCTTAAGACCTCACATAATAACCAAATGTTCACAACCTTCAGTTCCACCGAATCACAATTTTATGCCACACACACACAACATACTCAAAATTTCTATCTTTCACAGCACATTATCACAACTGTTAGGGAAATGGACTCCCACGACCACAGACGTTACAGTTCTGACAGGGGAAGGAACAAGGAGTGGTTTCCTTAGGAAACAGTTCTACTAGAAACAGGAGATCAGATACCAAAAGTATTCCAGACATGATTGCATGACTGAGACTCCAAATTTCCATTTAGTATGCTTTCTATTGTAGGATATGAAGCTAGACCCTTCTACGGAATGTCATAGTGACCCCTGAGACAGTCACAGCCTCTCTTGATTCAGTACCCTGCTATTTTCTGGTTGTACCAAAAACATAAAAAAATAAAAAATAAACAACCAGAATATGATTTAACCTCTTTAAAAAAAAAACCGTTTACACTTTTAAAATGGGATGAGGTGGGATTCCCTCACCTTTTAAAAATGTTTCTAGAGCCTCTATAATAAAGAAGGGAGGCAAGGACAAATGACAGATGTGATGGATGCTAGATCAGTCTTGGCTTCTTTCTCTTCTTCTGGGGCTGGACTATGGTTTTCTGTCTCTTCCTTTTCTGCAGGCAGATCTGTAGTTTGCTGGTCACTTTGCCTCTTGCTCCCCTCTTCCCTTTTGTTGACATTTTTTGGCTGATAATTTACCCTTCCGGTGGTGGCCATTTTAAGCTTCCCGTCCACCTTGGCAGGGGAAAGCTTGGTCTACAGCCACAGAGCAGAGCTTGGGCTCTGCCCTCGGCTCTCCATCCTTGCTAACCTTCCTCTTGAGCATCGTGGAGGAGCTGCGTGGAAGATGCGTGCAACGGACAGAGCTGCACAGCCTAGCCACCACCACAGGAACTCCTGTGACCCCCGAAATACATTTTTTATTGGTCAATAGAAAATCTGATCCGTCCTTTGGTCAGTGTAAGCAATGATGCCCTCTAGTGACAGAAGATTTATTTTGTAGAAACTCTCTCTCTCTGTCTTAAAGGTACCATCTAGGCAATTTTCCTTATTTAAGTCTAAAAACAAAATAGCAAACATTAAGCAATTACTTTTGGTAAAAAGGGATTTCTTACACTAACCATAAGTTTTAATAGCACATGAAGAAACTTAGAGTTGTAAGAATCTAGCTCTTACAAAAACTGAGAATTTACTGGTTAGGCAGTGTGGGGAGGCCAAGTTTCAATCCTAAAGATAAGTCAATCAGGGGTCAGGTGGAGCCCCAGGCCCCACCTCTCCATGTGACATCCTCTCAGTGTGAGTGAGCTTCAGTCTGTCAAACCATGGGACTTTCCCCACAACCAACTGTACCAACAGCGCCTCTCATGAATGTGTTCATCCAATGTCAAATCCAGAGAGAAAGAGTTTGTCTCAGCTGCTTCCAGCAAACGATGCCAAGGTTAATTCCACCGGGGTGTGGTATGTTGTTTTTCTTGGCCAAGCAGAGTCCCTGGTTCTACATTTGGGGTCAACTTTGCTGTTATGGTTAATACTATCTGTCACATTGTCTAGACTGTGGTGCCCGAATATTTAGTCAATCACGGTTCATGTTTCTGTGATACTCTATTTTGTATGAAATTCAAACTAAATCCATAGGTTTTTTTGTAAAATTATGACCCTTAACAATGTGACTAGGTGTCCTCCAAGAAGCTCAAGGTTTTATGAAGAAGACTGACCATGATTGAGAAAGGGAGGAGTTCCCACCAGCCTTTTGATTTGAACTACAACCCTTTCATGAGTCTCTATCTGATTAATATGCACTATAGGTTCTAGGCACATCACACTAGGCAATCATGTGAACCAATTCCAGAAGATCTATCATTTCTCTATCACCTTTCCAGTCATCCATTTATTCTCTATTCTAGCGATCCTGTTTCTCATCCCCTGGAAAGCACTGACTAAAAGAGCCACTCATGGGGGGCTAGAGAGATGGCTCAGCAGTTAAGAGCACTGACTGCTCTTCCAGAGGTCCTGAGTTCAATTCCCAGCAGCCACATGGTGGCTCACAACCATCTGTAATGGGATCCAACACCATCTTCTGGTGTGTCTGAAGACAGCTTTAGTGTATTCACATACATAAAATAAATAAATCTTTTAATAAAAAAAAAAACCAACACTCATATCAGATAGTCAAGGACAGAGGGGTTGAGCAGTTTTTCTAGACCCATCCTGGAAGTCTCATTACTAGGAAGGAGGAGAAAGGATGTAGGGTTAAATAATGGTCATGGGTGTCCTCTACAGTTGGAGACTATTAAATCAACTTATTGCTATTTAGTTAAAGCAGTTTGGCTGACAGCAATATTTTAAAATATTAGTTCCATTAAGGAATGAACAGAAATATTGTCTGTAGTGAAAAGTTAAAATGTTTTTACCTATTAAGTTTTCACAGTCAGTTATGTATGTGAATAGTATGCAATCTATCCAGAGAGCCGTGCTATCTGTGTACAGAATAAGTATACTTTAACTCCCATGGTTTGGTTTGAGTAAGCCAGGATGACTATCCAAAGCACTCCCCACCTCCAGTGGCATGCCTGGAGCTATATAAAAGAACACATTTCTAAGAGCTGAGGAGCAAGCTCAGTGGGTAAGATTGCTCAGTGTGCAAGCATGACTGCTTGAGTTCAGATCCCCAGCACCCACTGAAAAAGCCAGGCATGGCCTCCTCTTGTAACTCCAGATCTGTCTGGGGACAGAGATAAGAGGATTTCTCAGGCTTTCTGGGCCACCAAGGCAGGTTAGGTGACAGAACATCAAGCTCCAGATTCAATGACACAACCTGTCTCAAAGGAATAAGGCAGACATTAATAGAGGACACTACATGACATGCATGGACGCACGTTTGCACACACATACACCATTTGGGTTTGGTTTCGTTGATTGCACTTGAAGGGAGGATAAGTCTTCAAAATGTATTGTTAGGATAAAATAACCTATAGAAATACTTACTGCCTTAGTTTGCCTTCTGTCGTTGTGATAAAACATTTATCCAAAGCAATTTAGGGAGGAAAGAGTTTATTTCATCTTATCTATAACAACTCCCAGATCACCATCCATCACTGAGGAAAGTCAGTGCAAAAACCTGGAGCAGAAGCCAGGAAAAACCACTGCTCACCTCCTTTGCTCTCCTTGGCTTGCTTAGCTTACTGTGTTATACAACTCAGAGCCACTTGCCTAGGGGTGGCACCACTCACCCTCCCAAGCCAATCAGCAATCCATAAAATGCCCACAGGCTATCCGATGGAAGCAACTCCTCAGCCGAGAGTCCCTCTTGCCAGGTTGCTGTGTTTGTGTCAAGCTGACAAAAACTAACCAGTGAAAATAGGCAAAGTAGTCTCCTCAGAGTGTCAACAAGGTTAACTCGCTCGATAGATATTCCTCCAAAGGTTCCATCAGAAAGAACTTCAGGGTACGACATGTATACTCACCCCCTCTTAGATGATACAGTATATGTTAGCATATTACAGACTATGAGAAATCACAGATTAGGATACTCTAAGCATTTTTTTTTTGCTTTATGATTATTGTGTGTGTGCGTATAGTGTGTGGCATAGTTAATAGCTGTGGAGGTCAGAAGACACCCTTTAGGAGTTGGCTTTCACTTTTTGGTGTAGGTCTGGATGATGAATTCAGGCTATCTGCATTTCCTGGTAAGTGCCTTTAAATAATAACTCACCCTGTCAAGTTAGAAGGTACTAAGAATGAGTTTTATCATTCAGTGAAGTTGCTGACTCAAGTTTATACTCAAGAGCTGTTGATTTTACCTAGAGCTTATGCTCCACACCCCCAACTCCCCCCCTCCTTCTCCTCCTTTCCCCCTCCTCTTCTCTTCTTTTATCTTCCTTTCCTTTTGCATGGAACTTTTCATTTCAAATTGTTCTTCCTTTCCTTTCAATTTTAGAATAGTTGTAGTAGGGCACAGCCTGAGGCTTCTTCATGGCAGCAACAACCTCCAGGAAGACCATGCAAAGGGGGGGTGGGGGAGGGGTGGGGTGGGGGTGGGGGATATAAGTTTTGTGACACCTGCCAAACAGAATGAACAGAAGACCTACAGGAAGGAGAGGAAGGAGAGTGACAATCTAGATTCAGAGCACTTCTAAAAACACCTGCAGAACACAATGCTGCAGGATGTCCTCTCTCTCTCTCTCTCACTCTCTCTCTCTCTCTCCATTCCATGTATATGTGTGTGTGTGTGTTTGTATTTTCTTAATTAAATAGATCCTCTAGGGAGGAAAAGAAGTAGAAACAGAAGTTGAGCGTTCAGTGGATTTTGCAGACATTCTGACCCATAGAGGTGGAGTCCAGAAACTGCTTCATGAACAGGAAACTCTTGGTGCTGACCTTGAACAACCTTACTTACCTTCTCGATGAACAAGTGGTTCTTAACCTACAGGGCTCGACCACCATAGAGTTCACATATCAGATACCCTGCATAGCAGATATTCACATTATGATTCACAACAGCAGCAAAGTTACAGTTGGGATGTAGCAATGAGATAACGTCATAGTTGAGCGTTGCCAGAGCATGATCTGAATTAGAGGGTCCAGCATTAGCGAGGATGAGTATCACTGCTCTAGAATGTTCACATGACACTAAAGTGCTATCTACTTTTCCAAAACAAAAATGACTTTGAGCTGCATTCATTAACTAGCAGTAAAGAAGTACAAGAATTTTTTTTTTTTTTAACGAAAATTGGTCAGGAAATAATCCGTAACAAAAGGAGGAAGTAATAATGTCTAACACAGCAGGTGAGGGTTTTCCCTTTTACTGAAAATAGACTTCTCTTTTTGATAGATTTATATCCTGACTATGGTCCCCTCTCTCTTTCCACCCCAGCTCTTTTCTACCTCCCCTCCTATCCAGATATTCCCTTTCTGTCTTGTTCAAAAACAAACTGGCTTCTAAGGAATAATACAAAAAGAAAATATACTAAGCTGAAACAGAACTAACACACAGCAATTGGATGAAACAAACAAACAGAAGAAAAAGAAGCCCAAGAGCTGGCACAAGAAACAGATATGAGCTCATGTGCACACTCAGGGATCCCTTAAAAACACTAAACTTGAAGGCATAAATGCATAGTCAAAGGACCTGTTGCAGACCCAGGCAGGCCTGCCCATGATGCTCCAGTCTCTGTGAGATCACGTGAGCTTTGATCTTGTTGACTTGGAAGGCCTTGTTTTCTTGGTCTTGTCCATCCCCTCTGGGTCTTACACTCTTCCTGCCTTCTCCTCTTGGGGTTCCCTGAGCAAGGAGGGGAGGGATTTGATGGAGACATCCCATTTAGGGCTGAGTGTTCCAGTATCTTTCTCTGTCTGAATAGTATCTGGCTGTGGATCTCTGTATTAGGAGTTATTTTATTATAATGTATGTGTTGCTTGTTTGTTTGTTCTTATAACATACATATTTGGTTTTATCCCTAGGTCCCTGGGCTGTCGAGTCTCAGGTTCTTGAGTAGTGTTAGGTTTATGTTCCATCTTGTGGAGTGGGGCTAAAGTCAGATCCAGTACTGATGGGTTGCCCCCACAAACTTTGTGCCACTATATGCACTAGCTCATCTCTCTAGCAGGACACCATCCTAGATCAAAGGCTTTGGGGTAGAGGTGAGGTTTACCTTTCTCCTTTAGTAGCATGCAGAATATCTTCCAGTACCAAAGATATTGGCATGTAGGGATGAAGGCTCTATGTAGGTACTTTCTTCTTGCTCTCAATTTCTCTACATTCAATGAGTTGTGTGGGTCTCAGTTTGTGGGGAGAAATCTGTAGTCTTGGCAACAGGCTGCATTGTTGGGGACTCCCATGCAACTCTTTCTGGCCAACTATTCAATTAGATGCAACCCCATCCAGGAAAGGGAAACTTCATTTGATGACAAGAGATGTTCACTTGTGGCTCTGTCTCCCCCATTATTTGGCTATAGATCACCTTCATGTATGCTTATACTTTAGGAAGACTCTGCTAGGTTTCCATAACTCTCAAATGCCCTTTAATTTTAGCTGTCTCTCCCTGTATTCCCATTCGTCTTCTTCCTTTCCCCTCCTCCACTTGATCTTTCCATCATAACTACCTATTTTATTCCTCTTCCTTAATAAGATCTATCTGTCCCCTCCCCCAGTCCCTTACTCTATATCTAACCCCCTTGGTTCTACAGATTCTGGCTTGGTCCCCGAGTTAACTGCTGTGTTATTTGTCATAGGTCATTGACCTTCATTCTCCATTTGGAAAATGAAGCCAGGGACATTCCCCTCATCAGGATCCCAAAACCTATTATCTCTACCTCTGCTGTGGTGATTGTCACTTCATGTATCATTTATGAGCTCTGTGGAGGCTCCCTCCCTCATCAGGATCCTAGGGTGTGTACCTCCTCTGTGGTAATTACCATTCAGAGGCCCCAGAAGCCCCAGCAGACCTGTCACTGACAAAATATTGAAAGTGAAGGCAAAATGGTCTTTGTCTCCAGCAATCAGCCAAAGTCCAATTCGATTCAGAGTTCAGAATTCCTTCCAGGGTGAGCGCCAGGTGGAAAAAGAGCTCACTTGACCTGAGGGTGTGACTGTGGAAGCGCCCAGGATGGGGAATGCCCATTTATTGCAATCAAGCCCTGCTTGGGCCCCCTCCCTCACCCCCCCAGCCCCACCCCGCTCAGGCCGCCTGTGCAGTGGTGAGTCAGTGGGTTTCCCCGGGAGACCAGCAGAACTTTCTCGAAACCCTTGGGGCTTTACGAAGATTGTGTTTGGTCCCTCAAAAAAAAAAAAGTGACATACACGTGTTCAAAGCGATTTCTGGGAAGACCAGAGTAGGAGTGAAGCGGTTTGTGCGTGCCAGGGGGCGGGCCTAGGCAAAGTACACACCCAGAGGCAGTCTAGAGCTGGTGGGTGGGGCCGGCCGCAGGCTGCCCACACAGGCCGCCGGCTGTTTTCTCTTGCTGCAGACATGCTGTGGATCTGGGCTGTCCTGCCTCTGGTAAGCTTTGGGACGCCTGGGATGTGGGGCGCTGCATACTGGGGACCACCACATGAGATTCCAGATGTGGCTGGCATTGGGTGCCACCGGTCCAGATGTTTAGAAACGCAGGGGAGCTGCTTTCGCTCTTGGCTAAGTGCTTAGGGCTGAACCCCAGGTCCAGCATTTTTCTGGAAAAAGTTTGGGTCGGGGCGGGGGCGGGGGGCGACGGTCAGAGCTTGGTGCTGGCCAGCTCTTGGATCGATCGCTTTAGTATGGCTGGAGAGGGACTCTGGCTTATAGACTTGCCTAGACAAAGATCCACTTTAGGGCAGGAGAAAAGTTCGCTCCGAGGCTCCCTGGCATTTGACACTTCTGACAGTTCGCTCAACGGTGAAGTGAGTTACTCTGGGCTGTATTTACAAGCCAAGCTTTAGATCATAAAATTTCTCAAAGTAACTTTGTCTCCGAAGATTTGTTTACTCTCCTGTAACAACACGGAAAAAAAAAAATCCCTTCCCTTCCGGGAATTGAGCTGTCAAATTGTGGATGGCTGGACTGGTGGATATTTTTATATTGTTTGTACTGTTTCTTCTGTCACCCTCTTTCTGCTGGCACTCTCACAGCAGATTTGTCCCAGTAACCCTAGGGCTCTGAGTCCCAGCTCCTCCTTGTCTGCTGCAGGCACAGAAGAACTCTCCAGTATTTGGTCTCTGCAGAAATGCTTGTTAATAAATGCCAGTCAAAGGGATTCGACCCTCCAAGGTTCAATCCAGTTCTGAATTTAGAAAGATTGCTTTATCAGGTCCCTAAAAACTTGCTGGGCACAAAGATCTCAAACCGGTTTTCACAGCAGTGGTAGAAGGGAGGAAGACAACCTCTCCTTGCTTTTACAAGGTTAAAAGAGCTGGCCAGCACCAAGCTCTGACCATTCCCCCCCCCCCCCCCCGCCCCCTCAGCCCCACCCCAAACTCTTTCCACAACTTGATTTACTGACCTCCATCCCTACCCTAGATCCATATTGTTCTTCCCCTAGAAGGAACAGCCTGTAGGTGAGGAATATTCTGAATGGGAAGAGGCCATGGTCAGAGATAGGAGCAAGGTCTAAGAGCAAACTGAGAGAGGAGAGAGGAGAGAGGAGAGAGGAGAGAGGAGAGAGGAGAGAGGAGAGAGGAGAGAGGAGAGAGGAGAGAGGAGAGAGGAGAGAGGAGAGAGGAGAGAGGAGAGAGGAGAGAGGAGAGAGGAGAGAGGAGAGAGGAGAGAGGAGAGAAAGAGAGAAAGAGAGAGAGAGCAAGAGCAGGCAGGGAGATATCCTTTAGAAGCACAGTCACAGGGAGTGGAAGAGGTTTAGGGAAACACCATCAGAGAGAGGAATCTAATCTCTTAATCTCCACTCATCCACAAGAGGCCCAGGGGTGCATACAGAAATGCCTGAGGTACCTGAAGGTCTCAAATAGCAGGTTCCAGTGAGCCACTATGAGGGAGAGATACAAGCAAGCATCTCCTAGAGGAAGGAGAAGAGAGACAAGCCGTTAGACAGCCTTAGAGACACAGTAAGCTTCAGGAAGGAGCTGAGAGACAGAGCTAAGGAGGCAGCTGGAAGCAGAGAGAGGAGATGGACAAGCGAGACAGAGCAAGCTCCAGGGTGGAGCTCAGAACATGGGAGGGAGAACAGGGTGAGAGAGAGGAAACCGGCAAGTCTCTTGGTGACAAGAATTTCAATTCTGGTCATCCACAAGTGGTCAGGGTGTCCCCAAGTGGACCGAGACACTTGTCAGAGAGAAATGTCCAAAATCACAAAGGATAGGCATCTCTTTCATGTGATGGGGTCCCAGTAGGGAGAGAGAAGCTGTCTGATAGATACACCAGCATGAGTTCTGTAGCAACAGACAGAGAAGGAGGCTTCAAGGAGGAAATGGGTAGAAATAAGAAGCCGCTGAAGAAGCAGGGCTCTAAATATTTGGAGTTGGACATGGTAGATGTCAGAAAACAGAAGAAACAAGTATTCTATACCTTAGGAGAGTCAAATCAGAAGCTCGGTTTGCTTAGGAGAAGCTGAGCCCCTTGTTGGGCACCAGCTATATAAACTGTGACATGACTTAACCACTCTACAGTGTGGTGAAGCGGGAGGTTTTTATTGTGGACATGAGAGAAAGAACAGCCAGAGGCATCTGAAAGAGTGAAAACCAGAGAGAAAGAAATAGACTTAACACTGCCAGGAGTCTGAGCCTGGTCATAAATATTTGCTAAAAAGGACAATAGTGGGGGATGGCGACAGAGAAATCAGTGAGAGAAGCAGGGGTGGGGCCCAGTGAGAAGAGCTGGGTTAGGAGTCCTATGAGTGACTGATGGGGAGGAAGCCCATGAGCTGGGAGCAGTTTAGGATAGGGGAGGTGGTGAGAAGGGCTAGGATGCTGGCTAGCATGAACTTTGAAATGTGTAACAAGTACTTGTGATACCGGCATACACTTTGACATACTGGCCCTTCTGCCAGAGATAAGGGCAATGGACTCCTTTGGCTGGCTTTTATCTAATTTCCAGAAATCCTATAGGCCAGGTAGAGCTCATTTCTAGACAGTTGGACAGCTGAGCGGTCTTTTGGAGTTTGGGGGGAATTGGAGTTTCTTTTGGACACAGCAGTTTGCTGATTTGCATCTGATATCTAGAATATACCAAGAGTTTGGAATGGTAAAGGCTCTTATACTTGGTACCTTATGAAGGGGTGGAAAAAATTCCTTTTGGTTCTTTAAGAAGCGATTCATAATATTTGTCCTTTAGAAATGTCTTTAGGAAATTTTGAGACTCTCCTCAGTGCAAAGTTCCTAGTCCCCACTCCTTCACTGTAGTGTGGGTGGCCTGGAAAAGCTCTAGGCTCTTAGAATAACATTAATGAAGTAACAGGAGGCAAAAGGCCTGGAGCTATGCTCAGCTTAGGGGTAGCTGTGTCTTTACCACAGGATGTGTGCCTCAAGCACCCAGGAAACAGCCTTTCTAAAAGAAGACACACTCATACACGCATGCACATGTAAAGTTTTACACACATATCAGTACATAAATGTTAAAATTAAGTATAATTTGTTATATTTATGATTTATGGCCTAGGAAATTAAAGTTTACTAGACAGTATTATAAAGTCAGACAAGTAAAATTGTAATAATGATCCTGTCACCTCCATAATCCTTGCGGCATGCTATAGTACCTTGCATCCCTCCCATGAGACGCAGAAGTATTCTTACTCAGAACCTGGACTTGCCCAACACCATGCCTCCATTTTTCTAGCATTGTGTTACCTCGAGTCTCTCCTAAAATATGACTCCACATGTAGTATGGCTTCCTCCGTTGTAGCATGTGTGTGTGTAGTGTGTCTCTGTGTGTGTGTGTGTGTGTAGTGTGTCTCTGTGTATAGTGTGTATGTGTGTTTTGTGTGTGTGTGTGTAGTACGTCTCTGTGTGTATGTGTGTAGTGTGTGTGTGTGGGTATCTGAGTGTGTAGTGTATGTGTATGTTTCTGTGTGTGTATGCCTCTGTGTGTGTATTATGAAGTGGTCATTAGAAGGTTTACCCTGCAGTTTTTAGGGATGGCACCCAATCACACACCAGACAGCGGCTTTCCTCATATTTCTTAGAGCAGATGTTAAAAATGGCTGAAGAAGATGAGAGGTGATTTAGAGAGCAAGCAGAAGAATCCCACAGCTGTGGGTATTTTGGTTCGTTTTGAAAGGTTGGCAGAGACAGCTGTTGAATTTTCACTTCAATCATTTTCTTTAAAACAACTCTAGAAACATGAAATGTTTTTTGATTTTTGAAAGGGCTTTATTTATCCCAGAAGGGACACGAAAGTTTTATGAATACAATAAGGAGATTAAATATAAATTAAAGCATTAACAAGTGTAGAAAATCCAAGTTTTGTGGGTTCTGACGCATTGGATTTTTTTTTTTCTAACTAAGCCATCTTCTCAGCCCAAAACCCAAGTTTTAAAATCATAGCAAGACTGAGAAGCAAGAAATAAGTTGATGTCTGGAGGCCGTCAGCATCCCTCGCCAAATACTACTGCTGTTTACAATAGACAGAATTATTGCCTTTAGAGCCAATGGAGACTTTAATGTACGATTTTTCTTTTTCTTCTGACACTGAGATTACAGGAAGGTCAAAGGTGATAAAGAACTGACAACCAGAGCCTGGTACTACTTCTTAGTAAGCTCTTGGAGAGCGAATAGTCTCGGGGTGAGAGCTGCCAGTGTATCAGAGGCTGGGGACTCCAGCATGCTCAGTGGAGAGGCCAATCACCACAATCCGGTTGCCGGCTGGAAAGAATCACTGTTTTTCAGAGATAATTAGAAACTTGAAGAAGGAAATCCCCCTGCAAAAGCCCCTTCTAACTTATGTGCTTTGGGTGAATTCTCTTGGTTCTAAAAGTCCCTCACTAAGCACATGTTTTATACGAGGTACCAGAGAGCACTTACTAAAGAGAAACAAACAGCATGGGATTTAAAGATGCAATGAAATCATGCAATAAAAATGATCTTGGAACCAGGTTTAAGATAGTGAATCCATCTCTTCTTCTTTTTGAATAAGTAAATATTTAAAAATTGCCCAGAGTGAAATTAAACATAAATTCTGAAAAATAAAGTCATTTTTTAAAAAAAATCAGCCTTATGGGAACATCTAAAAATTTTACTTACAGCTTCTGAGCCTTATCCACACAGGTACATAATTGTAAGTTTAATCAGCGTGATGTATGCTCTGTTCTCTGACACTCAATATATATGGTAACCGGCTTATGGTTCTTAAGGTAATGATCACCTCACGGTTTTTACTTGATATTTTACAGAGAGGGTATTTATTAAATGACCTTGAATTAGCATAATTTTATTTATTAATTTTATATTTTATAAGAAAATGTTTTGGGTGTAAGAAGTACCTCGGTGGTAGTGTTTACCTAGCATGTACCAGGCCTGAATTTGATCCCAGCTCAAACAAGCAAACAAACAACTCAGTCAATTCCACAAAAAAGAAAGCAGTGAATAGAAGTGCTTGCTGGCAAACCTTCCAACCAAAGCTGGCCCCACATGGTGTGAAAGAGAGCTGTCTTGCAGCTTGGACCTCCACTAATGCAGATACACTCACAGACACACATGCATGCATGCATACAGGCACACATGACACATGCACATTCATGTAAGTACCACTGCCTGTAGTCTTGTTTTATTTTTGCTGTGGGAGCACAAAAGTGTGTTTGTATAACTCATAAAAGCAGAAAGAAAACCCACTTAATTACCTACCAGTATCCACCCCACCCCCCAAAATCATTGCTGTCAAATAGGAGAGGGGGCTTGGGAGCTGGGTCCATCTCAAAAACTGCTGCTATGCAAGTACGAAGTTGATAGTTGTAAAATCGAGCAATCTTTCTTTTTTAGGAAGGAAATGACTGGCCATCTTCTCTAACCACTGCTCCTCCATGTACACAGCCCCATCACCCCACAGTCATGAGAATTTAGAAGCAGCAACCACAATTTGTTCAAGCAATTGTCCAAACCCCACTCAGTGCAGATGCTTGGAAGGGGCAGTCTCTGTGACCATAGCAGAGTATGATCACCAGGAGGTAAGAAGGCAGTTCAGTTCAACACAGCTAAGTAGCCGGTGTTGGTTCCTACTTTGGGAGTCTGACCCTGAGATGTTTATTTTAGGCACATTTAAGCATGGCAAAATTGGGTGAAAACTTTCCTGGTGATAATTAACTCAGTCCTGTGTACACAACAAAGCTTAAGACATGACTACACAGAAAGTTCCTTATGAAAAACATATGACATCTTCCATAAAGATGGGTTCTATACTACATGTGACACCTTTCATAAAGATAGGGTCTGTAGATGGATTAGCTTACAATAAGGGTCTGGGGGGAGAATCCACTGTGGTCCCAGCCATGAGGCATAAAGCACATAAAACAATGCAGATGGGTCCCTGGGCCCCACATGGTGTGTGTGTGTGTGTGTGTGTGTGTGTAAATTTTTTCAAAGAAATAGGCTGTACATTATTTGAAACTGTTTTGTTTAACACACATAATGTGCTATGTAAAATACATAGATATGAATTTATTTATACACTTACTATTATTGTTAGTTGGAACCATTTAAATGGTAAGTGTTTTTGATCTATGTTGGAAAACACATCAGGGCTAGTGTAGCACACAGGGCTGTTCCCCTATGGCTTAGTCCGATCTGGCCCCCAGTTCCAGGTGTGGCAGCCCAGCTCAACAAAGTCCACTCCTATTTAGTTATCCTGACTCTCTGAATCACTGCTAGAGCTCAAGCATTTTTACCAAAATGCACCATGTATGATTCTGGTATTTGTTAGAGCTTTTGTGTATTACCCAATAATTCTGACATCTATCTGGGTTTCTGAGAGCAGTTTTAGGAAGTTTGCTTTTAAAGTGTCCATAATGCTGTTTTCCATTTGCAGCATACTTTGAAAACTTCACCTTATTATGTAAGTGTTCTTGCGGCCATAATTTGCGAGTGTAGTAAGATAAAAAGGAATGCTTCTAGCTTATTTAAAATGCATGCTGATGGGATAATCTGGAAGACAGACAACCCAATTTGAAAGGGACACAATTTACCCTAGAACCTATGTTTTCACTCATCTATTTGAACTTTGGAGTTAAAAATGTCCACTTTCAAGTTGTAGATTTGAAAGCAAACTTTCTAAAATGTGAGTGGGGAAAAAAAAAAAAGAATCTTCTCCAATTCTTTCCCGGGAGGAAACTAAGAACACTGCATCATTAGATTTGTCTTTTTCCTCCTAGTTATTAAAACACACACACACACACACACACACACACACACACACACACACAAACAAAGGAACAAACAAAAACCCGATTCACAGAAGACAGTCAATCCACACTTCTCTCCAGGTATAAAAGCAAACATATTTCTTTATTCCCAGTTCTAAAGAAGTACTGAGTGTCAACTAAGTGACTTTATTTTGCTGTCTCATTGATAACCGGAAGGACTTGTCAGGACATGGGTAAGAAGGCACAGCATATTTTTTATCGCAAGTATTCTGTAGAAATGATGTCCAGAGACACATCAGAAAGACCGCCCACCATAAACTGCAGTCGCAAGTTTATAAAGTTTGTAGTGAATAATGTGACAGAGCTTTCTATTCAGTCAACAGTTCTTTCCCGTATAACTTTAAACGGACCCTGTACTTTTTGTCCAGTTTGCTTAAAGAAGACAGACTTTCCATCATGATGAAGCAAATCTGGTAGGACCAGAGATGGTAGAGCTGGACTCAGAGCACCAGGGGAAATAGATAGCTCTGACCACACAAAGTCAAGCGGAGAAAATCAACTAAAAAGGGATTGTATTTGTGATCCTTAATTCAGCAAGCTGATAGGACTGCCATCAAAACCAAATGACAAAAAAAACCCAAAAACAAAAAACCACAAATGTTCATGAAAGATCAAGTGCTAATCACTCAAACACAAACTTTTTTCTTCTCTGAGACATTAGGTGGTTCCTGTTTCAGATTTACTACTGTTATCTCAAAGTTCCTAATCTTATCCCTGAACACAAACCAGAAACCTTTGCAGAACTTCAGACTTCATACAGTCTTGCAGCCCCCAAAGTTGCCTCTTTTCATTTGTTGTACAGTGAATTCATACTCTGAGCAACCAGCATCATTCACATTTTGATGAATTTTTAAAAAGAAATTCTTGTCTTTATTTTGTTTTATCTTTGTTTTGTTTTGTTTCTCCCTCTCCTCTCTTGAGACAGTATCTCTGCATGTAGGAACCAGTCTAGCATCAAACTGGCAATCCTCCTGCTTCAAACTCCCCAGGATCTGAAATTATAAATGTACTTTGCTATGGCTGGGTCAGACATATTCTCCCCTCCTCGTCCTTGTCCTCCTTGTCCTCCTCGTCCTCGTCCTCGTCCTCCTCGTCCTCCTCGTCCTCGTCCTCCTCGTCCTCCTCGTCCTCGTCCTCGTCCTCCTCCTCCTCCCCTTCCTCCTCCTCCTTCTTTCCAAATTCCTCAACTTCTAGACCAATAGCATAGCCGTGTTTTTCTGTAGTAACTGTGCACTATCGTCTTACTGAAAAAGATGCTCTTGTGGCTTTGACTAGGAGTAAGATTTTACTGATTAAAATGGAGACAATGCTTCACTGTGTCACTACAGAGACACTGTGTCACTGAAGTCTGTCTTCAGTCTATGCTGGTGTCAGAACAGTGCGGAAGAGTGTGGCTGAGCCAGACATCTAGCAACTCATTCTTGCCATTTACAGGGCTGACATTTTCACTACCCAAAACCTTTTTTTCCCCTTCCACTTAAAAAAATAAAGTCTTTTCCTGTTTGTTTTGAACCTGAGTGGGGGGAGTAGCTTCTTTCTTTCTTTCTTTCTTTCTTTCTTTCTTTCTTTCTTTCTTTCTTTCTTTCTTTCTTTCTTTCTTTCTTTCTTTCTTTCCTTCCTTCCTTCCTTCCTTCCTTCCTTCCTTCCTTCCTTCCTTCCTTCCTTCCTTTCTCTCTCTCTCTCTCTCTCTCTCTCTCTCTCTCTCTCTCTCAAATCTAGTTCAGCCCTTAAAATCCTTTGCCCTACTTATCCCCAGGCACCAGCCATATTTACCAGAAGGTTCGGGTCTTTAAGTCACCTGGGTGTCACTGGGCTTTTCACTGGCTTGTTACTTCTTGAGTGCTGACATGTCATGGGAAGATGTGGTGAGCTCGTCCTAGAGCGTGCCATGGCACAGGGGCTGGTCCTCCTGGGTGTGCTCATTCCTCTACCATGTCTTCTGTTTGATAACTTGAGTGGCTCTGAAAAGCACTTCTCCACTAGGCTTCAGGCCAAGAAAACGCCCACTGGTATCTGTTTCTCATAATCTGTTAACAGGAACGGGTACCCACAATCATTCCTTGTGAGAATTCCAGGGCAACAAATGTGAAGACTCAGGCATCTATGTTCCAGATCCACAACTCTACCAGACACACTACAACATAGCCATGGCTGTTCATACAAATGCTGCTCCACCTGGAGAGAGGACCAGCAAACTGCGGTCAATAGGCAAGCCTCCCATCCCTCCCTACCAGTCACATCTCTGACTTTCGTGGCTCGCCTACATTTTCCCACCCTAGACTAGGTTCTTGAGCCCAACTTCTGGATCTGAGAGAAATCCTCTCAAAAATACCCCCTTCTGCCAAGCATGTTTTTGTTTTGAAGGTTCTTCATAAAACTAGCATGCTGACTTTCGTCCAGAATTGTGGAAAAACAATTACTAGTGTGCCTAAATGAAGCAAAAGCAATGAAGGAAATCCTTACAAGCATGCATCAGAGCCCAGGGCAGACTTGGAACAGAAGTGATGAACTAGAATCCTTTGTGAAGCACTCTCAGATCTGGGCTTTTGGAAAAGTCATTTCTCAAATGTTGTGTTCAGTTTTAACTATAGCTAAGTCAGTAATGATTCCTCGTGAGTACTTTACTGTAACTGAAGAAGTGGTGCATGCGAATGAACGGAAAAGGGCCGGGCAAGTGTCACAGGCAGGACGCAAATAAGGATGGATACTCTCACATCATATGGGTGCAAGACATTCAGAAAAGGAGAGAGAAAAAAACAAACCTTCTGATTTGTAGGAGTGAAGAGTAGACTACAGATTAAAGTCTGTAGGTAATGAAAGATTCAAGGAGATACTCTTTATAATGATTTATTTATAATTGTGTGTATGTGCGTGGACATGTATATGTGAGTGTGGGTGCCCATGGAGGCCAGAGAGGGTTACAGATCTCCTGGTACTGAAGTTACAAGGGGTTGTGAGCTGCCTGGCTTAGCTCCTGGGAGCCAAACTCTGTTCCTCTGTGAAAACAGTGTGTGTATTTTAACTGTGGACCCCTCTCCAGCCTGAAGGAGATCCCTTTTTAAAATCTGGCTTGAAGCTGAGCAGATGTCATGATTCCTTTCTAACCCTGATGTTCCAGGGCTGTGTGTGAGTGCAGCACAGGAGATATAGATGCCCTCTGTGACTATGAGAGCCAAAACTCTCATTCTCTTTGTGGGTCTGGAGCCTTAGAGAGCTAGGCCCCAGCTTGACTCTACCGATTCTCCCATATATAGCATAGGCTCTGTAACTTAATAGCCTTCTTTTTTAATTAAAAAATTCTCTCTTTAATACAGTATGTTTTGACCATGTTTCCACTCACCCAACCTCTCCCAGGCCTTCCCCATCTCCCTATCCACCCAATTCTACAATTTCTCTCTCTCTCTCTCCAAACAAACAAACAAACAAACAAACAAACATCAAATAAACTCCTACAGAAACACAGAAATGAAATTCAAAACAAATAAGCAAAAACACCAACAAGACCAAAAACCAAAATGCCCAAAGGAAATATAAGGCCATAACAAAACAAATACAGACATTTTGTGCTGGCCAGATACTCTCCAGTGTGACACCCTTGAGCTCGTTTATAAACAACAACAAAAGCAATCTTTTTATTTTGAGATGGTCTCCCTATATCGCTAGGCTTGGATGGAACTTGCTTAGAAGACCAGCAGACTTGAACTTGTGGCCTCAGCCTGAGTAACTAGGGCTATAACACTGCACTACCAGGCTTCCCTGGATGAGGTTTGACTTCCAGTTCAGGACTTTAAAATTAAAGCAGAATGAAGTAGAGAAGAGAGGAACATTTCTTTTAGAAAGCTTCAAAAGATAGAATATATGAATACTTTTCTTTTTTTTCATTTTTATTAGATATTTTCTTTATTTACATTTCAAATTTTATCCCCTTTCCTCATTTCCTATCCAACCCCCTCCATCCCACCCCCACCTCCGTTCACTAACCTGCCCACTTCTGCTTCCGTGTCCTGGCATTCCCCTACACTGGGGGATCAACCCTATAAATGCCCTGTCTTTGAATTTCAATGTGTCATTTTCTTGTTTCTATGGAAAACCAGAATTGACAGGAAAGAGAAGCAATTTTTGCTGACACCAGCCTTACTTACTCCTTACCTCAACCAATGTGGCTGTTGCTAGGAATCGTTACTCCTCCTCCACTCAATGGGTTAGACTCAGTTTTGATCATTGTCACCAAAGAATATTGATCGATGCTCCTAGCCTTTGAGGTATTTCTCTGACTTGAGATTTCTTTTTCTCTCTTTCTCAAGTCTCCATAATCTGCCCATGTGTGTATTTGTGTGTGCATGTCTGTGTGTGTATATGTATAAGTGTGTGTGTGTATGTGTGGTTTGAGTGTGTATCTGTCTGTCTGTCTGTGTATGGAGTTTGGAGGTCAACATTAGGCATTTACCTCAATCATTCTTCACCTTATTTTCTTGAAAGAAGTTTTTCACTGTCTCTGGAGCTTGCTGAGTCACTAGGTTGGCCTGACTGCATTCCCAGGAATTTCCCTGTCTCCCTCTTTTTCCCCAGTGCTGGCACATGGCTTTTTATGAGGGTTCTGGAGCATCCAACTCAGGTCTTCATGCTTGCCTCCCAAACACTTTACGAACTGGGCCACCTCCTAGATCTAGTTTATTTCCATGTGTTGCCAATTTCTGGAATGTCAAATGGTTTAGTTCATCTCTCATTGGCCAGCAGGACTTTGACACAGCCATAGAGTACAGAGCCATAAGAATTTAAATAGCTTTTGTGCAAAACCTCTCTTATTTGAACAATTCATGTTGGGTATATTTCCCAATAAATTACTATTCCCTAGTGCCCCCCAGTTCTGTCACCATAGCTGATGGCTATTCAATCTGAAAGAAGACCCAACATCAACTGGACCAGTACCCTATCTATTGCTGCTGAGGAAGCAAGAGACAGAAACTGCCATTCTGAAAAGAGAAGTTGATGATAATAAATATAGTTTATTTAAGCTGCCCTGTTAGAGATGTCTTAAAGGAAAGAGTACAGATTTGAGTGTGTTTTAAAAGCAATAGGTTGTGGGTGTAGCGTGGTGGCTGATAACTTGCTAGACTCCATGAGGTCCTGAGTTCAATTCCCAGCACCACAAAAGGAAAACTAAAAGGACATGCAAATATAAAGTGTGAAACATCCCTGCATATTATCTTGCTATAAAGCACACATTTATGTGCAAGTCTGCCTTTGGGAACTTACCTTCTTCCCATCAGTAATTGATTGTATATATAGTTACCAGAACGTGGCTTAACAAATGTCTATTGGGTTGAGTTGACAATACTTTGGGCACGGTGCTGGCATTCTTAGGCTCAGTTCTTCTCATCTTTGTAGCACTTCTTCTTGTCCTTTACACAAGTACAGAAAGTCAGTCTTATTCTACATTATGCTCATTCATCTCTGAGTACAGGCAAAGAGCACTATACTGAGAGCTGGAAAACTTTAGAGACATTCTAGCTGTCCCTTTTTCTAGTGAGAAAGTCCAGAGAAGTCCAATGTTTCCTGACACTTTAGTCTCACTTTTCCCTATTTGAAATCTGGATGTCAGAGATGCATCCTAAAATGCATCTGTCCCAGAAGAAAATATGGATACCACAGAGGATCTAAAATGTACTTAGAGAAATCCTAACAAAGGGACCATGCAGCTTGTTGCCTCTACATGCTTTCGTACTTTTTTTTTCTTCTTATTTTCCTAAGCAAAGATAAATTGGAAATAATTTTATTTGGGATTGTGGGTTTATGTCTTCAGGAGAAAAGAATTAGACATAGATTTAAAGATTTGTTCTCCATAAAGAAAAGAAATATTACACACACACAAGGGTAAAGAGATTTCTAAGGATTTAGTGGGAAGTTTATTGTATCTTTGAAACAGTGAGACATTGATTCTGTGACTGGGAAGCAAGAAGGAAGCACAGGCATACTCTGCCTAAGAATCAAGTCTGATCTGAGTGACTCCTTATAGCTTCATGATTAACCTGTAAAGAGAGAAAATATTCATCTCATTAACAGGTGAAGAAATCAAGGCACAGAAAATTCAGTCACTCTTGGTAGGAACTAGATTTCAAACTCTGTTTACTTTGGTTTGTTTTCCCCTCTCTTTTGTTGTGGAGACTTAATGTCAGTAGTAACAGTAGAAATACCACTGCTCACAGGAAACATTCTTACTAGTTACCATGCATTGTGCTCAGAGCTTTGAATGCATGGTTCTATTTAATCGTCACTACAGACCTGTGAGACAGTGGATATTTCTACCCACTGTTCAGATGAAGAGTCGGAGCCTGGGAGGCAGTATGGATTCTCAGACCTCCCCTCCACCACCCATGTATGGAACAATTATGTGGAGTCCACGCTGTGTTTCTAGTGTGGGCTAGAAAAACCTGCGGTTGAACCTGCCAAGCCACAGGGTACTCATCTCCTGGCAACCACCAGCATGCCTTGGTTTAGCCTGACACGTATTTCCCATGTTGCTTGGTTCAGAAATCACTAACGTCCTTATTCTGCTTCTCTTTTACAGGTGCTTGCTGGCTCACAGTTAAGTGTCCATACTGAAGATACTGATAGCATCTCCGAGGGTTTGAAGTTGAGGAGGAGGGTTCGTGAAACTGACAAAAACTGCTCGGAAGGATTATATCAAGTGGGCCCATTTTGCTGCCAACCATGCCAACCTGGTAGGTCACAGGAATCATCGAGAGATGAGCGTGAGAAGCAGGGTGAGGGATTGAGATGCCCTATATGAAAGAATGTGTTGGACCATTATACAGCTATTGGCTGCGCTATAGGGTAGAGCATTACAAAGAAGGTGGAGGGGGACTATAAAATTGTTTTCCAAGCACATTTCTTTCATCTTTATCATATTTGTCTGGGCTGCTTCTAAAAGAACATCATTTACAGATGATGTACATAGCTGAAGTGAGAAAGAAGGTGCATCTTTAGTTCTATTTCTCACAACCTAAGGAAAATTCATTTGTGAGGATTAAAAAGCCTAAGGCATCTCAAATGCCTGGTGTTTGGATCTGAGGGGCTCCCTCAACAAGTGATTTGTAACCTCAGGGGTATGTGTTAGAGCTCCTTTCTTCAGTCTGACTCTATCGTTCTCTGGCCTGGCACTGAAGCCTGCAAAAACTACATTTCCGTTTTTCAGCTGAATAACCAGACGAACCAGAAGAGCAGTGAACAGCAGCCAACAGTTTCTCAAACATCAGTGTTTTGAAATGCAAATCAATTTCAGTTTGGAACTCTCTCAAGCATCAGGAAATGAGAGGCTAAGGGGAGCGTAATTCTGTAAACTTAGTTTCCACCTTTTGGGTTGACCACAGTCACATACAATTATCTGTCTTGGATGCACTGGGCAGATAAGAAGTCGGCTCAGTGGCATATAGGTTTGTTTGATAGGTCTCAGGCAATAGACTTTCAAAAAGCTTCCGTAAGTTTTATCATTAGCATCTCAGGCTTGTGGTACTCAAAGTGCAAAGCAGGTTAAGGTCATGCATATACAAAGACAATTTTACTAAGCCTAGCAGGAAAGTTTTTCTTATAATACAACCCACATATACCTAAGCTCCTAAACACTTACTCTTTTCCAAACAGGAATTGGAAATCATTGACTTTTTTTTCTTTTAACTTGTCACAGACAACTAATTTATGAGTTAAAATCTGTGTTTATACTTTGAAAGTTTGATACAAACTATACTTCACATGCTTAACATTTAAAGTACAAACTAAAACAAAGGCAATGCGTTTTGCATACTAAGGTTTCTAAGACTTTTGTCTGTGTGCTTTGTTTTACTCTAATTTTGTCTTGTTGGCATTTCAAAGGGGAGTCTTAGGCCTGGTGTTTGGATCTGAGGATGCTCTCGCACCACTGTGGGGTGTAAATGGTGCAAACATTTAAGAAGGAAAAGAGAACATGGGTGGAGAACCCAGCGATGTTTTTATTTGCTGACACAGTAATGGATTAATTGATCTGGAAATGCCTTAAAGATTACAAGTATTTAATGTATATGGCATTTCAGTTTGATACCCAACAGGGTAGGGTTTGGCTTGTAAATTCTGGAGTAATAGAAGCCTGGGATAGTTTATATTCACCAGATTCTAAGTGCCTCAGCCTTTATTTTATTTTTCTAACTTAGTCCTTAGTTGTACGATTTCTTTTAGCAGTTGCAACCTGGCATTCTGGCTGTGTTAACGGTTTTTTCTCTGTCTCTTCACTAATGCATCCCAACTGCCATTGCACACGCACTCACAGCTCTCTCCACCTGCCTTCTCCCTGGCTGAATTATTTCACATTTACCAAGAGTTACGTTAGTTTCGAGTTTGTTTATAGCATTGATGATCTGATTGATAGTAACATAGAATACTTATTACTGATGATTAACAACCCAGTGAATAGCAAATATTGGGAAATGACCAAGTTTTTTTTTTTTTTTTTTTTTTTAAGAAAACTAGGCTGAGCATTTTGGAGACCATCCGAAATTCAGCCTGTTGGAGTGATTCAACTTTCTTTTCATCAAAAAAGAAGAGAATTGGGAGAAGAGGGTGGGGTGGGTAAAGAAGCCAAATGGAAATTGCAGGGGATGCTTTGGGTGGATGCAACTTTAATGAAGAGACTATAACTTATCTCTATGTCAAACGATTGACATACTTATAGAGAGACTCTTTAAAATGAAAACACAATGTAGACTTTTTCAGTGATTCCATCTGTGAACTGGTGCTTTTGATTGATTAAAATACACTGTATGCTTACAGCAATTTTTAAAATTGGAAATCGATTCTTCTTTTCTACAATCATCCCAACCAGTGTCCTCTCCCTCCACACTTCCTGTCTTCCCTCCCCACCACCAGCTGCACCTATTCCCTTCAGAAAAGAACAGGCCTCCAAGAGACAACAACCAAACATGACAACCCAGCAGGAGGAAAGCAGAGTAGGCAAGAGGGTCAGAGATACACCCGCTTCCACTGTTAGGAATCCCATAAAAACTCCAAGATAACAGGCATGACATATATGCAGACCTGGGGCAGACCCAGGAGGGTCTGTGCTTGCTTCCTCTGTCTCTGTGAGCCCATATGATCCCTGCTTCGTTGACTCAGTAGGCCATGTTCCCCTGGTATCCAACTCTGCCTCTGCCTCCTACAGTCTTCCTCCCTTCCCCCTTCCATGAGGTTCCCAGAGCTCTGAGAGGAGCGACACAATGGAGACCTCCAATTCAGACTCTTTCTCTGCATAGTATATGGCT
Organism: Mus caroli; assembly: GCF_978045245.1. Classification (NCBI taxonomy): domain Eukaryota; kingdom Metazoa; phylum Chordata; class Mammalia; order Rodentia; family Muridae; genus Mus; species Mus caroli. The sequence continues at coordinate 27,082,801 of NW_028227275.1, read as the reverse complement.
GTGAGTCTCCATACCCACTCCCATCTGCAACTGGGGGGAAGCCTCTCTGATGACAACTGGACAAAGGACCCATCTATGAGTATAGTAGAATATCGTTGGAAATCATTTTATTAATTTTTTTCTTTCTTTCTTTCTCTCTCTCTTTCTTTCTCTCTCTCTCTCTCTCTCTCTCTCTCTCTCTCTCTCTCTCTCTCTCTCTCTCTCTCTCTCTTTCTTTCTTTCTTTCTTTTTTTTGCCTGTTCTGTTTGGTTCTACCTTAGGTCTCTGAGTTATCCAGTCTCTGATTCCTGGCCATGTAGACAGTGTAAAGCATGGGCTCCCTCTCGTGGAGTGAGCTTCAAGTTAAACAAGACATTGGCTGGTCACTTCCACAAGTTCTGTGCCACCATTGCCCCAGCACATCTTGCAGGCAGGATACAAGTAAGTTGAGAGCTTTGTAGTTCGGTTGGTGTCCAGTTTTCTTTTCAGTAGCTTGCAGAGTACTTTCCTGCACCACAAAGACTAACCTGTAAGGATGAAGGGATGAAGGCCCTATGCAGGTACCAGCTTGACGTCTCTATGTTCAATGAGCTGGGTGGATGTTGTCCTCAGCAATGGTGCCCTCCCCACCACCACCACCCCCCCCCCCTCACACACACACACACCCGTCAGCTTTTGGAGAGCAACCCTCTGTTCTAGCATCAGTCTGGGTTGTTTAGGAATTCGCACAGGACCCCGTCAGGCAACAATTCAACCGGATGCAACCCAGTTCCACCACTGGATGCCTTGCCTGGCTAGAAAAGATGGCCAGTTCTGACTCTGTACCCTTCATTACTTGGAGTCCTCACTCAAATCACCCTCATCGATTCCAGGAAGAGTCCATCACACTAGGTCTCCACATCTCCCCCAAATGTCCACCAATTCCAGCTCTCTCTCCCCAAACTCTCTCCCTCCATCCCTCCCCATCTCCAACCTGATACCTCGCACTCCCATCCCCACCCATCCCAGTCCACCTGCAAAATATATTCTATTTCCCCTTTGCAGAGAGATCCATGAATCTCCCCCCAGAGTCCTCCTCTTTAACTAATGTCTCTGGGTCTGTGAATTGTAGCTTGACTATCATTTAATTAATAGCTAATATTCAGTTATAAGTGAATACATAATTGTGTTCGCACAAATACCATATTTGTCTTTCTGGGTCTGGGTTACCTCACTCAGGATGTTTTTCTAGTTCCATCCATTTGCTCACAGATTTCAAGCCAGAAATTTTTAACAGCTGAGTACACTACTCCATTGTGTGCACTACCACATCTTTCTCTTTCCATTTCTCTATTGATAGACATCTAGGTTGTTTATTGGCTATTACAAATAAAGCTTCAGTGAACATATTGGAGCAAGTGTCCTTGTGATAGCATGGAGCTTTGTTGGGGTAGAGCAAGAGTGGTATAACTGGACCTTGAGGTAGATTGATTCCCGATTTTCTGAAGACCTGCCATATTGATTTCTGTATGGCTGTACAAGTTTGCACTTCGCCAGCAATGGAAAAGTGTTCTCCTTGCTCCTCATCTCACCAGCATGAGCTCTCACTTGTGTTGTTGATCTTAGCCATTCTGATGGATGTAAGATGGAATCGCAAAGTAGTTTTAATTTGTATTCCCCTGATGGCTAAGAATGGTAAACATTTACTTAAGTGTTTCTCAACCATTTGAGATTCCTGTGTTGATAATTCTCTGTTTAGATCTGTGTCCCATTTGAAATTGGATTATTTGGAGGTTTATATAGATAGTTTCTTAACTTCTTTATATGTTTTGGATATTAGACTTCTATCTGATGTGGAGTTGGTAAAAATATTTTCCTATTCTGTAAGTTGCTGCTTTGTCTAATTGACAGTGTCCTTTGCCTTAAAGAAACTTTTCAGTTTCATGAGGTCCCATTTATGATGTTTCTGATTAAGATGCACTGTATACAAATACAAAACTTTAAAAAATAAATAAAAATTTAATACTTGAAAAGCCTTTATCACATCTTGATATCCAGTAGGATGAATCCAACAGTGCATTTCTTATATTATATACACACATATATACATACTTATTTGTTGCTTCTATATGTGTATGTATTGTGTATGTATAGACATACACACTTATCTGTTGCTTCTATACATGTATGTATATACACACACACTTATCTGTTACTTCTATATAGGTGTGTATGTATGTACACACACACTTATCTGTTACTTCTATATAGGTATGTATGTATATACACACACACTTATCTGGTGCTTCTAAACATGTATGTATGCATGTATATGTATATATATATATATATATATATATATATATATACATACATATATATGATATATTTTGGTTTATTTGTATACATAGAAATGCAACAAAATTAGACCATAAATATATCAAGGCAGCTGCTATGTAGGAGCTTTTAACATTTTCCTAGCTTTTCCAAATTTTCTGCAATAAATATGTGTGTGTTACTATCAGAAAATGATACATTTAGAAACCTTATGTTCAAGGAAATAACCATTTATTTTTTTGTATTTTTGTAAATTTAGATTGTGCACTTTAGAGGAAAGAACCTGTGGTTAATTGTATCCATATAACGCTAGGCATGTTCTACTACCTAGCTCTTGAGATATTTCAGTTCCCTTAAACAGCAGTGCCGTGCCGCCTGCAGGAAGCGCAGTGCCTCCTCTGTTCTGGTCCCCCTGCAAAGCACTACTGTGGGGCTGTCTGGCTCTGAGGCGCTATTTTAATTTTGCTCCAGACTCTCTTGCTTTACTTTTTAAAAGCAGACTTGCTTCTGTTTACTAAAAGGTTACAAAAGGTCACCCATATTTTCACTTTACTCATTGACTTATCAAGTAAATATTGTGCTTCGTCAGCAGGAATCCTATGAGGTAATTCACCAAGCCGTGCCCTAGGAAACACAGCATAGATTCCATTTGCTGCTGTGTCCATGTGGAGCAGATTTGACTGCGTTTGTCATTTGTATTCCTGGCTAGAGTTAATTGTTAGTTACACTGTTAATGACTAGATTTGCTAGTTACTGCATCTTGCTACATTTCCCTGTACATTTGCTGCACTGAGCCCATTACTCACTGACCCCAGCTTCTGGCTGCACTGGCTGCACTGGCTGCTGCTTAGCATCTCTGCCTGAGAAGGTGAATGCCCTGGAGGCTAATCTCTTGTCTTACTTCTAGTGGGACTTCCTTCAGTTCCTAGAACACCCTTAGCACGCAACAGGCATTTAGTAGACGCTTGTGAAATATGTGACCTTTTCAGGAGGCATTGCTCTATAATGCTTAATCATAGAAAAAGAATGACTTACTTTAATAAATCAAAGCAAAAGATGAATGGGTATTTCAAATTGTTCGTGATAATAACAAACAAACAGTAAACAAAATTTATTAGAGGTTTGTTTTTGTCTACAAAAGAAGTCCTGTGTTCCTGGAAAAGAAACTGAAAGGGGAGAGAAGAAAAACTGTGAATATTTATTCTGTGGCCTGGGCATGGTTCTGACCATAAAGACAGAGAAGTCCTCATTATTTGTGTGACAAAAACTTGGGCTTACAGACATGAAGTGCTCTATCAAAGATTTCACAACTACTTCAATTTTGATCAATATTTCTAGAAACTTCCAGTGCTCTTTTCCTTAAACTGCATTGTCTATGAGCAGGTTTTGTGGACTTTGAAAGACACAATGAGAATCAGAACACAGTGAGTTTATTCAGTAATCTCAGTGGCCAAGGACAGCCACCTCCATGATCTGGCCTCTCCTTCCTTTCACAGAAGTGCATCTGGTCACTTGAATTGACCCTTTACTCGTATGTTCCTGTGGCTAACTATCCTAATAATTTTTTTCTTTTGAGACAGGGTTTATTTGGGTAGCACTGGTTGTCCTGGAACTGGATCTGTAGACCAGGCTGCCTTGATTAAAGGCGTGAGCCACCACCATCCTGCTTAACTACCTTACTTTTATAAGAATATTGTTTGGCTTTTTATTGAAGGCTTCCTGGCTTTTTTTTTTCTTTTAACTTTCTATTGGTTCTTTGTGAATTTCCTATCATGCATCCCACTCCCCTCCCCCTTCCTTCATCTCTACCCTCCACCCTTGTAACCTCCAGGGCCTGAGAGGCAATCTTCTTGTGGAAGCTGTAGTGTCAATGTATCCCACAGTATTCCCTCTTGTCCACATTTCTTTCTTTGCAAAAGTTCGTTCCAATGACATACTGGTGTGGTATGAGGCCTTTGATTGGCTTCTCTTACTCTGTCAGTACTGAAACCTCACTGTGACTCCTCAGATAGCCTGTTGTTGCCCTGTATCATGGAGATACTGTAGTTTGGAGTCTGTAAGACTAGCCCCTTCATGTACTCTAACAGTTCATCCGTGGGATGGATGTGGAGGTGGGCCAATGCAAAGACCCTGATCTGGGTCCGAGAGGTATCTGAGCTGGTCAGCCTGACAGCTCCCATGTTCTCACACCCTCAGGCCTGGCTCAGCTGTACTCTGCTAGCCAGGTGAGATGCATAGCCTGCTCTCCCAAGAGTTGCTGTTAGTGAGGGATATGGCCAGTTCTCCTGCTCTCATAATCCTGGGCGAGGTCTCATGTCTGCCTTAGATGGTGATGGACAAGGGAAGGGAAGAGGGTGTCTTTCCCTCATCCGTGCCACCACTCAGCAGACAGGAGGTAGAACTGGCTCTCCTCCACTCATGCCCTTAGGGCCGGGAGGCTCACCTGCATCTTCCACACCCAGGGCCAGCTCTCTTGTGTTGCCCAGGCAAGGTGCAGGGCTGGCTCTCCCAAGGGCGGCAGCAGATAAAGGGCAGGGACAGATCTTCTCTTGTGATCCTGTTGGGGTCCAGCTCTTCAGCCTGCCACCAGAGGCTGGGCAAAAGGGAGGTGAGGGGATCTCTCCTTTGTTGAAGCCACCACACAGCAGACAAGAGACAGAACTGGGTCTCCCACATGCACACTCTCCCTCACCCGTAACCCCAACATGGTGGGTCAGCTCTACTGTGCTGCCCAGGAGAGATGCAGTGAGTGTGCTGCTGAGTGCCACAGGTGGTGAGGGGCAAGCGAGTATCTCTTCCTGCTGGCTCTGGATGTGATTTTTTCCCCCCAAATAGCTGTCTGTCTTTTACATTGCATTTGCATATAATCAGCCTAACACAGCGTCTCCTGATGTTAAGATTCTTTATTATCATCCTTACATACTTTGCCTAATGTTAACTTGGAGACTGCCCTGACTCCAGAAATTCAATTCCTTCCTTCCTTCCTTCCTTCCTTCCTTCCTTCCTTCCTTCCTTCCTTCCTTCCTTCCTTCCTTCTTCCCTTCCTTCATTCCTTCTTCCCTTCCTTCCTTCTTCCCTTCTTTCCTTTCTTCTTCCCTTCCTTCCTTCTTTCCTTCCTTCCTTCCTTCCTTCTTTCCTTCTTTCTTCCCTTCCTTCCTTCCTTCCTTCTTCCCTTCCTTCCTTCCTTCCTTCCTTCCTTCCTTCCTTCCTTCCTTCCTTCTTCCCTTCCTTCATTCCTTCTTCCCTTCCTTCCTTCTTCCCTTCTTTCCTTTCTTCTTCCCTTCCTTCTTTCCTTCCTTCCTTCCTTCCTTCCTTCCTTCCTTCCTTCCTTCTTTCCTTCTTTCTTCCCTTCCTTCCTTCCTTCCTTCCTTCCTTCCTTCCTTCCTTCCTTCTTTCCTTCCTTCCTTCCTTCCTTCCTTCCTTCCTTCCTTCCTTCCTTCCTTCTTCCCTCCATCCCTCCATCCCTCCTTCCTCTCTTTCTTCCTAATTTCCTTCCTTCCTTCCTTTCTTTACTTATTTATTTTTTTCATGACAGGTGAACGAAAAGTTAAGGACTGCACAATGGATGGGAGTACACCAACCTGTGCCCCATGCACAGAAGGGAGGGATTACATGGACAAGAAACATTATGCTGATAAATGCAGAAGATGCACACTCTGTGATGAAGAGCATGGTATGTATCTACAATGCAATTTAGAGAGGCCAATCCTGAGCCTCCATATAGAACCATGCAGTTTGAGATTGGCACTTACCCTGGTCCATGCTGACATACAGGAAGGAGCAGAATGAGGCTAGCTGGGTAATGTGGAGCTATCTTGTAAGGTGGTAATAGATTCTAAAGGCCTTCGCAGTGATTCTTCCAAATGGAAGCAAAGGACTAAATAACTCGATGAAGAGAGATACACCAGCCACAATCCAAGCCACCCATAGAAATCTTTCCCCCTCTACTTCTATTAAAACTTGTCTGTAGTTCTTGTTCATGGCCTAACAAAGAAACCCAAGGTGTGGGAAGGATGTCCCTTCATCTTTGGGGATCCCATCTATCATCATTCTATTTGGGGACCTGGCTTTTTGTAGCTATTTCAATTTCTTCTCAAGGCCAGGATGGATTTTAAGAAATGACAGAAGCAGTTGTACTTAGGTTTGACATCAAGAAAACTCTGGGTATCAAATTTTAAAGCTCTTTCTCTCTCTTCTCTCTCTCTCTCTCTTTTTAAGGCATAGGGTTTTTACATTAGCCTATAAAGAATCGATGCAGAACCCTGGCTATACATTAAACCTGCATCAGGAGCTGTTGAAATACTAATGCTTAGATCTCAGCTCACAATTAAGTCAGAATCTCCAAGTGTGGCCTGAACATTTGTCTGATAAAGCCTAGTTCAGGCTTATCATGAAACAGCATGATGATGATGATGATGATGATGATGCGATGGTTTCCAGGCCATGTATTTAAGTTGCAAGGCTTTCTATTAAAGGCATGGCGTTGCCATCTAAGCAATGGTACACAGTGTCTGGCCTTCTGGATTATCTATTTATCAACGGCTCTTTTTCAAGTTGGTACTTCCTTTTGGTTAGTAAACATTGTTCCTAAAAGTGTGATGGTGTAATAGCTATATCTAAATAAAAGACAAAAAACTATGCCATCCCTGGCCATTTTTCATCACTTATTGTTAACTAGCTACTACAATTAAAACTTTTTAAACTGGCTTTCCAGGTTTAGAAGTGGAAACAAACTGCACCCTGACCCAGAATACCAAGTGCAAGTGCAAACCAGACTTCTACTGCGATTCTTCTGGCTGTGAACACTGTGTTCCCTGCGCCTCGTAAGTTTTAACATTCAGTGCTTAAGACACTAGCTATGAGATGGAACATCCCGCCTTCCGAGAGTAGAGCCACACTGCATGAGAGTTCGGGACTGAGTTCTGTTCTTGTCTGTCCTCCTTTTGCTCAGTTGGCACCGAACGCCACTGAGCTCTTTTACCAAAGCCATCTGGTTCAAGGGATGTTGCTAGCCGCTTACAGTTGTGATGGGAGACACGTGACTGTCATCAAGGTTTTGGTTCTAGGGCAAAGACAGCCAAGTTGGGGGGTGGGGGTGGGCGAAGCAATCAATGCTTATTGCATGTCAGCTCCTTATGGTGTCTGGCATGCATAAGACATTTTTGCTCGGATTGGTGCAAGCTATGCAGGAAGTCCTTTTGACTCTGAAAGGTGAGAGTCTGGAGGAGGCAGGAAAATGCATCAGCAGCTACAAGTGGGTAGGAAGTGTGTTCAGGCAGAGAACCACAGCTTTAAGAGGCATAAGAAACTCCCGTATCTGCTGGAGGGTAGAAAAGCCTTGGAAGGAGCTGGATAAGGACTTTGCCTTGATGCACAGGGGTTCACTTTTGACTCCAATCTGGAAAGTCTGGATGTACAGCCCACTTGTCTGCTGATTAATTGAGCTAGTTTGAGCAGATCGCTTACTCTGTCTGGACTTCAGTTTTCTCACTCACGAAATGCAAAGAATCTTTAATGAACTCCGCGCACCTGCCACATTTCTCTGGAGACCCACACTAGGTAATACATTTTGCAAACACAGCTTTTGCTAATGGGTAGGTACATGGTAATGGTAGATCACTTGTCCGGCATGCTCCAGGAGTCTCGGGTTCGATTCCCAGCACTGGAAGAAAAGTAGCTTTTGTTTTGTAAGAGGCTGACATTGTACAAAATGTTTATAATGGCTATTTCCTTGGCATTCCTTAAACCTGTAACTCACCTTCAGAGCCTTCTGGCTGTTCATCTAATACTAAATGTATTAATGCTAGCTGTATTAGAGACATGCTGCTTTATATTTTACTATTGGGAAAAGCATTTGTGTTGCCTCCCTCACCAGCCCCAAGTGTCTGAGAGTGATGAGAGTCAAGGTATAGATTGTGGGGAAGTAGCTAATTGCGTTCAGCAATAACACAATATAAGCTCCATATACTTTATAATCACGATTTAATTTTCTTCTCACTGGCACTCTTTGAGGTAGATAGCGTAATTATCTCTGTGCTGTTGGTGAGATTTCAGATTCAGGCTCCTGCAGGTCAACTGCTTTCCCACCCTTGCCTGTTTAGGTTTCAGGAAAAGGTAGGTTGTGAACCTGCAGAGGTTAGTTAGCTGAAGAAACCCCCCCAAGTGCCTCTTCACTGTCCTGAGCACTGCCTGCTGGGGCCCTGGGCAGCATCTTAGTTGGTGGCTACCAGCAGGCAGTTTTAAGGGTTTTTAAAACATTTTTTGGAAATTGTTCTTGATAAGTTATTTTTTAAAAATAGCTTATTTTTAGCTCTTATATCTTAAGAACTCAATGTGTCACCAATTTAGTTTTTAAATATGGGGCCCAGCGATATGCATGTGACTGTGGTGCTGAGGAGGGCCAGAAGATGCTGCTGGATGCCCTGGAGTGGGAGTTACAGAAGGCCGTGGGCTGTTAGGTGTGTGTTCTGGGAACTACACCTTCTTCTTCATGGGCAGCCAACGCCCCTAACCACTGAGCCATTTCTCTAGCCCCTATGTCTTAAACTAGATTTAAGATTTTCAACCACTCAGTCACACTCCTTAGTTTGTGTGAATTTTAGATGGCGATCTAGAAATATCTGAAAAGACACAAATGGGGGAATGAGAGGACAGATAAAAGTATCCCTAATCTGTAATGTACATTGGGAAAATGGGGAAGGAATCTACTCAGGCCTTCTGAGTTTCTTTTTCCTTCTCCCCCTAGGTGTGAACATGGAACCCTTGAGCCGTGCACAGCAACCAGCAATACAAAATGCAGGAAACAAAGTAATCACTTGGTTTTATGACTACATTCCTTTCCCATTTCCTTCCTCACATGCCAGAATAAAAAGATCATTGGTTTATTATTGATTGAGAGAACAAAGATCTGCCTTGTCTAAAAAAATTACTTAATTTCATACAAAATATCCAATATTCGCAGGTTCCAGAAATCACCTATGGTTGTTGACCATCCTTGTTTTGTTAATACCACTTGGTAAGTCCTAAGTTTGTTCAAAATGTAGATTAAAGTGACCTGAGAAGTAGCCACTGTGCCCATTGAGAAATCCCAGAAAGCCAGGTGGCTGTTATAATGACAGCCAGTAAACCTGGCCTTCTCTGTGCCTGTCCTTACTCTACAACCTATTTACTTTAAGTTATTACTTTAAAAAAATCACTCCTTCTTATTTTGTGTCTTTAATTTAAAATCTATGACAACGTGTTTCCTTCAAAGATTACTTAATAATATCAGTAGTTAAGGGAAAGCTGGATATCATTGGAGTTATTCTGAAAAACCATCTCGAAGCACAGCAATGATAAGATACACCAACTTTCAGTGACTCAGAATCTTCTAGTCTCTCCCTGTGTTGCTGGAACAAGAAACTGTCTTGTCACCTCAGCTCTCTTAGTGTGAGGATTTCCTAAGAATGGCATTTGAGTCTGACAGAAATCTCTTCGATCTTTCAGTATTTATATATCGAAAGTGCCGGAAAAGAAAGTGCTGGAAAAGGAGACAGGATGACCCTGAATCTAGATTCTCCAGTCATGTGAGTATGCAAATGCATACAACAACCAATTAGCACTTTATTTAAGACAAATGCAATTAGCACTTTCTTTAAAACAAATGCGAGTCCCTCCATGCCCATGTTAGAAGAACATTTGAATTAACACACCAAAGCTAATTTATTACTAAGTTTTGTGGGGTGCTACACAAAAAAGGGTCTGTCTCCTATAGTCATTTGGGTCTAGATGGAACTGGATCTGACCTGTACATTTCTTTCTCAAATATAAGACCATCCCCACTCTCTACTGAGCTGCACAATAAAGCATGGTATTGGAAAAGATAATGGAACTTGTTAAAGACTCTTACCAGAGTTTAATAGGGGAAGCAGTTGTTTTCTGACTCCTGCTGACCCAGATGAGCACTCAGAGTCACCAGCAGATTTAATCAACCAGTATTCATATGTTGCCTTCAGCATTTACAATGACTTATTTATCAAGGTTGCTGTCAGCCTACCCGCTGCTTCCAGGGAATGATGCTAGACTGAATTATCACAGCACCCATGCACACATGTGTCATCACGGGCGGGGGACATGATTAAGGAGCACAGTTTAAGATTAAAGCCGTGCATTAAAGTTTATGATTGTGCGTGAATCCCAGGTATAGTTGGGTTGTTTGCATTGGTTTCTCAAAACAGGGGAGTGGGCTTCTGAAGGCAAGCTTACAAGAGATACTTACGAGAATGAAATAAATCCTTATAAGGTTTTACATAAATACTGTAGGGAGCAATGAAGGGGCATGGAAACCTACCAGTGTGAGCTGGGCAGGGATGTGCAAAGTTCCCTGTTTTGTGGAAATGCCATTGGCTAAAGCACGGGACTCGGATTTCCAACCCCCAGCAAAGATTTTGCTCTTAAAATCCAGCACATGGGAGGCAGAGACAGACGGATTTCTGAATTCGAGGCCAGCCTGGTTTACAGAGTGAGTTCCAGAACAGCCAAGGCTATACAGAGAAAACCTGTCTCGAAAACAAACAAACAAACAAACAAACAAACTCCACCTAATGGCCATGTATGGCTCTTTCCAGCTGGTGGGAGCTATTGCTACATTGTATCTAACACAGGAGGGTGGAACCTTTCAGAATCAAAATTGAATGACTGAAAGAGCTCATCTTAACCACAAAGGCTAGTTTCTTTGTATGTGTGTGTGTGTGGTCATAATCTCAGGCAATTGTATGATATTTCCTTCTGAATTTAGAAAAAATTAAATGACATGCATGTATGTTTTTTCTCTTTGCCTCTGCTCTTTTCTTCCCAGGAAACCATACCAATGAATGCCTCAAGTAAGTCTTTCTATTATTTTATTTCACAGAAGTAGCTTTCTTTATCAGAATAAGCATAAGTCGGAACAGGCTCTAAGATTTTAGAGTGAAATAATGTTTGAATTTCAGTGACACTTTAGGCTTTACTGTTATGTGAACTGTCAGTTCTATCAAAAGCTTAAGTTAATAGCAGTCTTAATTTAAAATATACTAAGAAGCGATGAAACAGAATATTATTAGAGGTTCAAGAAAAACATTTTCATAATCAGTTAGCTGTGTCACAGGACCCCTTGGAATCCGATCAAATGGAACCATAAACTCTATACATCCTCATCTCTGCAACAACATGTCCAATTCTGTTCTGTCCTGTCCCTTGACCTGTGACTCAGACATAGGGATGAACTGACCTTTAAGGTTTGTGGGTTTGCTCATCAAGTCTCTAGGGGGCATTAGAGGTGATCTTTTTTTTAAGCTTCTGATTTCATTTCATTTTTTTTTTTTTAGAATGAACACATTTTTTATTTAATTAAGGAACGCTTGTTCCAAACATCAGAAGTCTCTCTATAATCCTCTGTATATAAAATTAGGTAATTTAACATGTTCTCCACATTGAAAGTATATAGACAGTTCCGCAATTAAGAGCATTTGCTACTCTTGTAGGAGACCTGGATTTGATTCCCAACATCCTCATAGTGTCTCACTACCATTTGTAACTTCAGTTCTAAGGGATGAGACTCCTTATTTTGATTCTATGGGCACCATGCACACATATGGCACATGTATACATTCAGACAAAACACAAGCATGCACACACATACACACACAGTGGGGGGGGGAAGGGAGGGAGAAAGAAAGAGGTGAGGAGAGGAGGGGAGGAAGGAGAGAGAGGGAGAGAACTAAAATAAAAAACCTGTTAACAATTGTCCAAATTAATTGAACTGTGAGGTAATAGAAGCAAAAGAACAAGGTTCCATTCGTACAATGTGTTAGTCTGTTCATTTCTATTTTACAACTCACTTTTATTCCTTATTTAAAATAGAAAATACATGATCAGTATACAAACTTCAAAAGATGCACTAGTATAATGTGACATGAAATTTCACTTCTTACTATAATTAGTGACTGTGCACACTGTCAGTACTAAACTTTAAACACATCTGCATATATCTGCTTTTGTAGTTATGTGTGCATGTATGCCTGGACCTATGTTATGCTTGCATTTGAATTCAGATTTGGGGAAAGTTTAGTTTTACATGAATTTGTGTACATTTTTAAAAAATGAGATATAATGGAAACTATTTAAATGTGCAATATGATGGTTTTTTAAGTCATCAAGGTAATTTAAAATAGTTAAATGCCTCTTAAATATACATGATAACTTCTGAAATTAAAAGTAATATGTACTCAACCAATTTTCAAAATCTATTTGGAACATTAAACACGATAGAAGTAGAAAAAAAATTTCTTATGAAGTCCTCTATGAAAGGAAACTGACAAGATCCTAATTATACAGAAACCATTCCATCTCCAAGGGAGAATGCGCAGTGTAACTGTGGCTTCATAGAATGAATTGGGTAGTGTTCCTTCTGTTTCTATTTTGTGGAATAGTTTGAAAAGTACTGATATTAGGTCTTCTTTGAAGTTCTGATACCATTCTATACTAAACCCATCTGGTCCTGGGTTTCTTTTCATTGGGAGACTTTTAATGACTGCTGCTATTTCTTTAGGGGTTATGGGACGGTTTAGGTGGTTTATCTGATCCTGATTTAATTTTGACACCTGGCATCTGTCTAGAAATTGTCCATTTCATCCAGATTTTCCAGTTTTGTTGAATATAGGATTTTGTAGTAGGATCTGATGATTTTTTGAACTTGTTCAGTTTCTGTTGTTATATCTTCCTTTTCATTTCTGATTTTTGTTCATTTGGATACTGTCTCTGTGCCCTCTGGTTAGTCTGGCTAAGGGTTTATCTATCTTGTTGATTTTCTCAAAGAACCAACTCCTCTTTTGCTTGATTTCAGCCTTGAGTTTGATTATTTCCTGCCATCTACTCCTTTAGGGTGTATTTGCTACTTTTTCTTCTAGAGCTTTCAGGTGTGCTGTTAAACTGGTAGTGTACGATCTCTCCAGTTTCTTTTTGGAGGCACTCAGAGCTATGAGTTTCCCTCTTAGCACTGCTTTCATTATATCCCATAAGTTTGGTATGTTGTGCTCTCATTTCATTAAATTCTAAAAAGTTTAATTTCTTTCTTTATTTCTTCCATGGCCAAGTTATCATTGAGTAGGGAATCATTGTTCAGCTTCCATGTGTATGCTGGCTTTCTGGTTTTTGCTTTGATTTTTTTGTTTTGTTTTGGTTTGGTTTGGTTTTTTGTTGCTATTGAAGACTTCCATTGTCCATGGTGATCTGATAGGATGCATGGGATTATTTCAATCTTCTTGTATCTGTTCTGTGACCGATTATATTGTCAGTTTTGGAGAAGGTACCATGAGGTTCTGAGAAAAAGGTATATTCTTTTGTTTAGGATGAAATTTTCTATACATACCTGTCAAATCCATTTGGTCCACAACTTCAGTTAGTTTCACTGTGTCTCTTTTTAGTTTGTGTTTCCTTCATCTGTCCATTGATGAGAGTGGATATTGAAGTCTCCCACTATTCTTGTGGGAGGTGCAATGAGTGTTTTGTGCTTAAGTAAAGTTTCTTTTATGAATGTGGGTGCCCTTGTATTTGGAGCTTAGATGTTCAGAATTGAGAGTTCGTCTTGGTAGATTTTTCCTTTGATGAGTATGAAGTGTCCTTCCTTATCCTTTTTGGTAACTTTTGGCTGAAAGTTGATTTTATTTGTTATTAGAATGGCTATTTCAGCTTGTTTCTTGGGACCATTCATTTGGACATTTACTCTGAGGTAGTGTCTGCCTTTGACACTGAGATGTGTTTCCTGTATGCAGGAAAATGCTGGATCCTGTTTATGTATCCAGTCTGTTAGTTTATGTCTTTTTTTTGGAGAATTGAGTCCATTGATGTTAAGAGATATTAAGGAATAGTGATTGTGGCTTCCTGTTATTTTTTAAAGTTATTTTTATGTTTGTGTGGCTATCTTCTTTTGGGTTTGTTTAAAGAAGATTACTTTCCTGCTTTTTCTTGGGTATAGATTCTTTCTTTGTGTTGAAGTTTTCCATCTATTATCCTTTGTAGGGCTGGATTTGTGGAAAGATATTGTGTAAATTTGGTTGTGTCATGGAATATCTTGGTTTCTTCATCTATGGTAATTGTGAGTTTTGCTGGGTATAGTAGCCTGGGCTGGCATTTGTGTTCTCTTAGAGTCTATATGGCATCTGCCCAGCATCTTCTAGCTTTCATACTCTCTGGTGAGAAATCTGGTGTAATTCTGATAGTGCCTTTATATGTTAATGACCTTTTCCCCTTACTGCTTTTAATATTCTTTCTTTGTTTTATGCATTTGGTGTTTTGACTATTATGTGATGGGAGGAATATCTTTTCTGGTCCAATCTAATTGGAGTTCTATAGGTCTCTTGCATGTTTATGTGCATCCCTTTCTTTCTTCCTTCCTTTCTTTCTTTCTTTCTTTCTTTCTTTCTTTCTTTCTTTCTTTCTTTCTTTCTTTCTTTTTTTAAAGATATTTTCTTTATTTACATTCAAAATGCTATCCCAAAAGTTCCCTATACCCTCCCACCACCCTCCTCCCCTACCCACCCACTCCCATTTCTTGGTCCTGGCATTCCCCTGTACTGGAGCATATAAAGTTTGCAAGACCAATGATGGCCAACTAGGTCATCTTCTGCTACATATGCAGCTAGAGACATGAGCTCTGGGGGTACTGGTTAGTTCATATTGTTGTTCCACCTATAGGGTTGCAGACCCCTTCAGCTCCTTGGGTACTTTCTCTAGCTCCTCCATTGGGGGCCCTGTGTTCCATCCTATAGATGACTGTGAGCATCCACTTCTGTATTTGCCAGGCACTGGCATAGCATCACTCGAGATAGTTATCTCAGGGTCCTTCAGCAAAATCTTGCTGGCAAATGCAATAGTGTCTGGGTTTGGTGGCTGATTATGGGATGGATCCCCAGGTGGGGTAGTCTCCGGATGATCCATCCTTTTGTCTTATCTCCAAACTTTTTCTCTGTAACTCCTTCCATGGGTGTTTTGTTCCCTATTCTAAGGAGGAGTGAAGTATCCACACTTTGGCCTTCATTCTTTTTGATTTTCTTGTGTTTTGCAAATTGTATCTTCGGTATTCTAAGCATATGGGCTAATAACCACTTATCAGTGAGTGGATATCAGGTGACTTCTTTTGTGATTGGGTTACCTCACTAAGGATGATATCCTCCAGATGCATCCATTTGCCCAAGAATTTCATAAATTCTTTGTAATACCTGAGTAGCACTCCATTGTGTAAATGTATCACATTTTCTGTATCCATTCCTCTGTTGAGGTACATCTGGGTTCTTTCCAGCTTCTAGCTATTATAAATAAGGCTGTTATGAACATAGTGGAGCATGTGTCCTTATTACTAGTTGGAACATCTTCTCAGTATAAGCCCAGGAAAGGTATTTCTGGATCTTCGGTAGTACTATGTCGAATTTTCTGAGGAACCACAGGACTAATTTCCAGAGTGGTTGTACAAGCTTGCAATCCCACCAGCAATGGAGGAGTGTTCCTCTTTATCCACATCCTCACCAGCATCTGCTGTCACCTGAATTTTTGATCTTAGCCATTCTGACTGGAGTGAGGTGGGATCTCAAGGTTGTTTTGATTTGCATTTCCCTGATGATTAAGGATGTTGAACATTTCTTTAGATGCTTCTCAGCCCTTCATTATTCCTCATTTGAGAATTGTTTATTTAGCTCTGTACCCCATTTTAATGGGGTTATTTGAATTTCTGGAGTCCAGCTTCTTGAGCTCTTTGTATATAGTGGATATTAGTCCCCTATCACATTTAGGATTGGTAAAAAATCCTTTCCCAATCTTTTGGTGGCCTTTTTGTCTTATTGACAGTGTCCTTTGCCTTACAGAAGCTTTGCAATTTCATGAGGTCTCACTTGTCAATTCTTGATCTTATAGCACAAGCAATTGCTATTCTGTTTATGAATTTTTCCCCAGTGCTCATATCTTCAAGGCTTTCCCCCACTTTCTCCTCCATAAATTTCAGTGTCTCTGGTTTTATGTGGAGTTCTACGATCCACTTAGACTTGAAGTTTGTACAAGGAGATAAGAATGGATCAATTCTCATTCTTCTACATGATAACTGCCACTTGTGCAAGCACCATTTGTTGAAAATGCTGTCTTTTTTCCACTGGATGGTTTTAGCTCCCTTGTCAAAGATCAAGGAACCATAGGTGTGTGGATTCATTTCTGGGTCTTCAATTCTATTCCATTGATCTACTTGTTGTTCACTATACCAGTACCATGCAGTTTTTATCACAATTGCTCTGTAGTACAGCTTGAGGTCAGGCATGGTGATTCCACCAGAGGTTCTTTTATTGCTGAGAATAGTTTTGCTATCCTAGGTTTTTTTATTATTCCAGATGAATTTGCAAATTGCCCTTTCTATCCCAGTGAAGAATTGAGTTGGAGTTTTGATGGGGATTGCATTGAATCTGTATATTGCTTTTGGCAGGATTTTGACTATATTAATTCTGCCAATCCATGAGCATGGGAGATCTTTCCATCTTCTGAGATCTTCTTCGATTTCTTTTTTCAGAGACTTGAAGTTCTTATCATACATATCTTTCACTTCCTGAGCTAGAGTCACACCAAGGTATTTTATATTATTTGTGACTATTGTGAAGGGTGTTGTTTCCCTAATTTCTTTCTCAGCCTGTTTATCCTTTGTGTAGAGAAAGGCCATTGATTTGTTTGAGTTAATTTTATATGTACATCTCTTTCTTTTATGTTAGGGAAGCTTTCTTCTATAAATTTGTTGAAGATATTTACTGGCCCTTTAATCTGGGAATCTTTGCTCTCTTCTATACCTGTTATCATTAGGTTTGGTCTTCTAATTGTGTCCTGGATTTCCTGGATTTGGGGGGTTACTAGCTTTGTGTATTTTTCATTTTCTTTTACTGTTGTGTCAATGTTTTCTATGGTATCTTCTGCAGCTGAGATTCTCTCTTCTATCTTTTGTATTCTGTTGGTGATGCTTGCATCTATGACTCCTATTCTTTTCCTAGGTTTCTTATCTCCCATTTGTAATTTCTTTATTGCTTCTGTTTCCATTGTTAGATCCTGCAAGGTTTTATTCAATTCCTTCACCAGTTTGGTTGTGTTTTCCTGTAGCACTTTAAAGGATTTTTATGCTTCCTCTTTAAGGGCTTCTAGCTGTTTTTAAAGGAGTTATTTATGTCCTTCTGAAAGTCCTCTATTATCCTCATCATGAGATGTGATTTTAAATCAGAGTTTTGCTTTTCTTCTGTGTTGGGATATCCAGGCCTTGCTGTGGTGGGAGAACTGGATTCTGAAGATGCCAAGTAACCTTGGATTTTGTTGCTTATGTTCTTGCCGTTTGCCTCTCTCCACCTGGTTATCTCTGGTATTAGCTGGTCGTGCTGTCTCTGACTGTGGCTTGTCTCTCCTGCAACCCTGTGTGTCAGAACTCCTTGGAGACCAGTTCTTTTCTGGGAGGAATTTGGGTATGGAAAGCTGTGGCACAGGGTCAGTTCTGGAGCACAGACAGAAACCAAAAGGATCCCCAGCTATTCCTTGATTCCTGTGTCCTGATGGCTCTGGGTAGGTCCCTCTTGGGCCAGGAATTTGAGAAGTGGTGGTCTTACCTGTGCTCACAGGTGTGTCAGCACTGAGAGACCAGATCTTGATGGTATTTGGGTATGGATCACTGTGGCACAGGATCAGCTCCTGGAACAGACCAAGCTTCTGATTTCATAAATGAAATAAGAAGATATAAAGATGTCATGTATCACATCTGGCTCAGAGAATAAACTATAAAAAACTTTAGCAAGTTTGGGAGGACAACTCAAGCTTACCCTAGGGGTCTCACCTAGCGCAGATGTGAACCCGGCTTCTGTAATGGGAATTTCTCTTAAACAAACATTTTCAGAAGCTATTTTCTGTTTTTCAGATCTTAGCTTGAGTAAATACATCCCAAGAATTGCTGAAGATATGACAATCCAGGAAGCTAAAAGATTTGCTCGAGAAAATAACATCAAGGAAAGCAAGATAGATGAGATCGTGCATGACAGCATCCAAAACACAGCTGAGCAGAAAGTCCAGCTGCTCTGGTGCTGGTACCAATCTCATGGAAAGAGTGATGCATATCAAGATTTAATCAAAGGTCTCAAAAAAGCTGAATGTCGCAGAACTTTAGATAAATTTCAGGACATGGTCCAGAAGGACCTTGGAAACTCAACCTCAGACATCGGAAATGAAAATGAAAGACAATGTCTGGAGTGAAAACTACCTCAGTTCCAGCCATGAAGAGAGGAGAGAGCCTGCCACCCATGATGGAAACAAAATGAATGCCAACTGTATTGACATTGGCAACACCTGGTGCATTCTCTTTGCCCGCAAATGACAGTTGATATTCAGTGAGGGTCAAATGACTAGCAGGTTCCAGAGACTGCTTCTGCTATTCTCTGCAGTTGCTGAGATGAACCATTTTCTCTGTCTACTGCGATTTTTACATTCAAACGTCCATGAAATTTGTATTAAATGTGAATTGGGACCTGCAGTGTTTGTGTTTATATTCATATACTGTGAACTGAGGAGAATTATAAACTGAAACAAATACTCTCGGTTACTTGAAGACCTTCCACTGATGGACAGTTCTTTTCCTCTCTCTATGGAAATGTGTAATAGAAGAAATAATTTTTAAATTAAAGTATTTTTTTGCATTTCTATTGCTCTATTGTCTTGCTTGTTATTTCATTTTTCTTTACTCTAGATGACGACTTAAATGTTACCTGGGCAATGAATCTTTAAAGCGTGATTTGTCCTCTTAGGAGGAAATTCCTTTCCAAAGCCTTTTAATAGTTAAATGGTTCGTTCCATGGCTGTTACTGTCAAGACTACTTTAGCTTGGCAGATGTCTGATAGTCTTGAGGAATCTGATGACCATGGTCTCAAAAGTGCATTTAAGCAGAAAGATTGCACGACTTGGGCATTTGCCTATAGTTTTCTCTGAGGTATGACAGTTTTCTCTGAGGTATGCCCTGTCCAGCTTTCTAGTTGGACAGAGCAGAAGGACAAACCCAGTAGAGTTCAGCAACGAAACTCCCACATTTTAAGGTGAGATTAAGCATAAGAACATCCTGTGCCTTCTTTGAGTTTGAACTTGAACCAAGAACTTTGAGTCCCTTTGAAAAGGCTTTGTATTGGAGGATGTGAGTCTTTTCCCCTTGACTTCAGCCAGAGGCTCCAGGAATGCCAGCTCCCACATCAATAACCATGGCTGTGTTCTGGACTTAAAGTGACCTTTTGCTCCAAAGTTACCTTGTTTCAGTGATTGAATCTTTTTTGTGGTACACATCATGAACAGGAATACTTATGTCGCGTATGGGCTGCAGAAAAAAGGACTATGTACAAAAGGAGGTCAGGGACCCCCATGGGCCTTGCATACTTAAACTTCGAAGCATTCTTCATTAGTAACCACGGAGTCCTCTGGTATTTGACCAGGCCCTATGCAGTACTACATTGTTAATTTCCATATAGTGATCTAGATATGGCATACAGCACAACATTATTAGAAATTATTTCCCGTGCTCTCATCTGAATGGAAGTTTACCTGCATTAGGATTTTATACCAGGGGCTGGAAGGTAACTCAGTAGTAGACCACCTTCTTAGCACCCTTAAGGTTCTTGAATCAATCCTTACTACCCAGGTAAATGAGTAGATAGATAGATAGATAGATAGATAGATAGATAGATAGATAGATAGATAGATAGATGGATGGATGGATAGGCAGGCAGACAGACAGATAATCAGGAATGGAAAGGGGAAGTCTACACAATGCACGGTATTTGTAGTTTCTCCCTAGCTTTTAGAACATCAGTCCACTGTATTCTTGTGTTCATTGTTAATGATCTGTCCACTTCTGGTCTAAATGTTCCTTTCTAGGCAATTCCTCTCTTTTCCTCTAATAGATTCTGAAGCTTCCTTTACTTCACTGTCTTGGTGTTCAGCAATTTAACTTAAAAGAGTTCCAATGTGGATTTATTGATCTCTTTCTCCTCCCCCATTTCCCCTCCCTCTTCTCCCCTTTCTGCTTCTTCTTTCCCCATCCTTCATTATCCCTGTTTTCTTGAGATCTTCTTCTGTGGTCTAGGCTGGCCTGAAATTTGTAGTAATCCTCCTGCCTCACCCTCCTAATTGTTGGGATTATAGTAGACTTAGTTTTAACTCATTTGCTAAGCAGTATGACTTTTATATTTTTCTTTTATCCTCTGAGATTATAATTATACCATCTCCCCTTCCCTTTCCTCTCTCCAACACCCTCATTTCCCCCTCTTTCAAACTCATGTCCTTATTTTTCATTAATGATGCTACATGCATATATGTTTATGTATATGTATATGTATATATGAGTGTATACACACACACACACACACACACACGCACACACACGCATATACCATGTCCTTGCTGTTCTGAAGACTTGGATCTTTTCTTTTTGAATATGCTCCTGTATGAGTCCCTCAATTCTTTCCTTCCAAAGTAGAGTATCACCTCCTGAAGCTTCTTGAACTTCTCTCTACTCTGATTGTTTGAAACTATAGTTTTATATGAAGATTTTATGAGGGGAGATGTTTCATTATTCTCTTCAAATTAACCATTTCCATTTTTATTATTTTGTCTACTATTTGTGACATTTCTAATTATCTGTGAATGCTCACTTATACATACTTTGTCATACTTTGTTTCTGCTTCCTTTTCATGGATATTTTAAGGTTATGAGGAAAGTTGTGTCTATCAGTCTCGTTTCTTGTTGTAAACAAATATCTGGCAAGAAGCAACCAAAGGAAGAAGGCTTGGCTTGCGCTTTGAATGTCCAGTCAGTCTATCATGACAAGGAGGCCAGAGCTGGGGGACCATGGCAGCTGGTCCAGCTGTGTCTGCAGTCAGGAAGGAGAGACCTTGGAGGGCTGGTGCTCCACTAGCCTTCTTCATTTCCATTTTATTCACACTCAGATCCTGGTCCATGGGATGGGATGGTGTGCAGACTCTCAGTGTGGGTCTTCCCTCTTCTATTAAGCCTATCTGGAACATACCCACAAGCTTATCCAGAGGTGGGTCTCTTAGGTGATTTTAAATCCAGCCAAGGCTACAATCACAATCTTATTCCATCATTGCTACTTTAAGGAGTCTACAGCTCTCCATGAGTCCTTCCTAAAAGTACTTTTAAAATTAAATTTTACTTGTGATCTCATGCTGCCAATCATAAACTCACTGTCCTCACATGGCTCCCAAGAATTTAAGCATGTGCACTGTATACACATTTGTGTGCAGGTGTATATGTCTATGTGCAAATACTGGGATGTCATAGGATAAGAGGTATCCTGATTTAGCATCCTCCACCTTATTGTGTTGAGACAGAATCTTACTGAACCTGGACCTAGACTGGCAGCCAGTCTGCCACCTCTGCCCTCTTCCCATTACCAAGCTTACAGATACATATATGCCATGACTGCCTTTTACAGGAGTTCTGGGGACTTGTACTAAGGTTACCCATTGAGCCACATCTCTAGCCATACTCATGTGACCTTCTTGGTGTAGTTTTGAACTTGAATTGTAGATCTGAATGACACGTCTTATATTTATGTGTACCAACTTCATGCATAGAACATTTATGGGTCCATTTACCAACTCTTCCAGACACTCCTGTTCTGAGCCAGGATTTCTTAGTATCTTGGGACTTATATCTTTCAATAATTTCAGGGTTCAAATAGATTTGTGCACCAGAAGAAGGAAGTTGGGCTCCCATATTGGTCCAACTTTCTCATGCCATGCGGTGTTTAGCTGGAACTTAGTTTAAGCTGTCTCTTGGCACCAACTCTGAGAGTTTGTTAGCAAATGGATTTTACTAAGGCTTTAACTCTGTCATACCTCTGGCTTGTCCTTCTGTTTCCAGTGATCTGAGAATAGATCACAGACAGAAATCTGTGTGAGGCCATGTGTCACACTTATAGGCTAGCATACATTTTTCTTTTCTTTTTTTTTTTTTAATTAGATATTTTCTTTATTTTCATTTCAAATGCTATCCTGAAAATTCCCTATACCCCCCCCACCCTGCTTCCCTACCCACCCACTCCCATTTCTTGGCCCTGGTGTTCCCCTGTACTGGGGCATATAAAGTTTGCAATAACAAGAGGCCTCTCTTCCCAATGATGGCCAACTAGGCCATCTTCTGCTACATATGCAGCTAGAGACACAGCTCTGGGAGTACTGGTTAGTTCGTATTGTTGTTCCACCTATAGGGTTGCAGACCCCTTCAGCTCCTTGGGTACTTTCTCTAGCTTCTCCATTGGGGACTTTGTGTTCCATCCTATAGATGACTGTTAGCATCCACTTCTGTGTTTGCCAGGTACTGGCATAGCCTCATAGGAGACAGCTATATCGGGGTATCTTCAGCAAAATCTTACTGGCATATGCAATAGTGTCTGGGTTTGGTTGCTGATTAAGGGATGGATCCCCAGGTTGGGAAGTCTCTGGGTACTCCATCTTTTCATCTTAGCTCCAAACTTTGTCTCTGTAACTCCTTTCATGGGTATTTTGTTCCCTATTCTAAGGGGGAATAAATATTCACAGGTTGGTCTTCCCTCTTCTTGATTTTCTTATGTTTTGCAAATTGTATCTTGGGTATTCTAAGTTTCTGGGCTAATATCCATTTATCAGTGAGTGCATATCTAATGACTTCTTTTGTGATTGGGTTTCCTCACTAAGGATGATATCCTCCAGATACATCCATTTGTCCAAGAATTTCATAAATTCATTGTTTTTAATAGCTGAGTAGTACTCCATTGTGTAAATGTACCACGTTTTCTGTATCCTTTCCTCTGTTCAGGGACATCTGGGTTCTTTCCAGATTCTGGCTATCATAAATAAGGCTAGCATACATTTTCATTGGTTTAAATGCTTACTTAGACCTCTTAGCAGTTCAGTGCTTGGATGAATACCTTGGCTCTAGGCAGAAAGAAGATAATAAACTGTAGTGAGCTGATTTGCTGTATTATATAAAGTGCTGATCCTATGAAGTAGTTCTGTTGGGGTGTGACAAACCCCTTCCAGATACCCTCCAGTGGAAGGCTCCAAAGATGGAAACATACTGAGGGAGGTTGTGCTGTCACCTGAAACACCTTGGAGATCTGTGATGTAGACGTTATGTATATTTATAGGCTTTTGGGACAGAAGGGTTTTCCTTTAGATATAGTCAACTTTGTATTCTAAAGTAGAAAGTGGGAAAGGGCAAGGGCAGGTAGCTCAGAGTGTAAAGCATTCGGTGCGCGTGCTCTCCAGCCTGAATTTGCATCCCCAGCCCTAAAAGAAACCAGTCACTGTAATGGTGGCACATCCTTGTAACCCCAGTGTTGGAAAGCAGAAACTGGTAATGCCAGAAGCTCCTGACCAGTTAGTCTCCCAGAACCGTGGGAGTAAGATGTGTTCTCAAACCAAAGCGGTGGAAAACGATAGAGGGGGACATCCTAAGTAAGAATGGCTACATGTGCATGTGCACCTGCGAATGTGCACGCACCACAGACACAATGATTAAATACGTTAGAAGGGAAGATGTTAGTTAACCAAGTGACTGCAAGGAGACATGCTGATTGTGTGTGTGTGTGTGTGTGTATGTATATGTATATGAATATGATGTATAAGATGTATTCAGCTTTTATATCACCTGTTTACTTTCTAGTCAGAAAGACAAGATCTCCATTCCAGACACTTCACCATCAGTAAAATAATGGTCAATCTCTAACTTTGTTTCTAATATAATACTGCTTTAGGGGGAAGATTGCTACTTTTTAGTGAGAGGAGACATGTCCTTGATACTTTGAGCTTCATTAGAAGGTGCCTCCAGTTACAGGGTAGAAGGATCTACCTGAGCCACAAGTCCAGAATCATACAAGTGGACAAAATGGTCCTACACCCCAGTAAATAAAGTGAGAAAAAATATGAATCACTTGACTGTTGGTTACTATCACATGACTTTAATTACCTTGTTCTTGATGAGTAAATCCATGAAATGTAGGATAAAAATGTCTCAGCTCCAGATATATCCATTTGCCTAAGAATTTCATAAATTCATTGTTTTTAATAGCTGAATAATACTCCATTGTGTAAATGTACCACATTTTCTGTATCCATTTCTCTGTTGAGGGATATCTGGGTTCCTACCAGCTTCTGGCTATTATAAATAGGGCTGCTATGAACATAGTGGAGCATGTGTCCTGAGTGAGGTAACCCAATCACAAAAGAAGTCACTTGATATGCACTCACTGATAAGTGGATATTAGCCCAGAAACCTAGAATACCCAAGATACAATTTGCAAAACACAAGAAAATCAAGAAGAAGGAAGATCAACTCATGGATACTTCATTCCTCCCTAGAATAGGGAATAAAATACCCATGGAAGGAGTTACAGAGACAAAGTTTGGAGCTAAGACAAAAGGATGGACCATCCAGAGAATACCCTACCCAGGGGTCCATTCCATAATCAGCCACCAAATGCAGGCAATAGTGCATATGCCAGCAAGATTTTGCTGAAAGGACCCTGAGATAGCTATCTCGAGTGATGCTATGCCGGTGCCTGGCAAATACAGAAGTGGATGCTCACAGTCATCTATAGCATGGAACACAGGGCTCCCAATGGAGGAGCTAGAGAAAGCACCCAAGGAGCTGAAGGGGTGTGCAACCCTATAGGTGGAACAACAATATGAACTAACCAGTATCCCCGGAGCTCGTGTCTCTAGCTGCATATGTAGCAGAAGATGGCCTAGTTGGCCATCATTGGGAAGAGAGGCCCCTTGGTCTTGCAAACTCTATATGCCTCAATACAGGGGAACGCCAAGGCCAAGAAGTGGGAGTGAGTGGGTAGGGAAGCAGGGAGGGGGAGGGTATGGGGTACTTTTGGGATGGCATTTGAAATGTAAATGAAGAAAAAATCTAATAAAAAATTTAAAAAATATGTCTTAATATATCCTGAGTGTGCTATGGTAAAGGATTTCTTTACATGTATTTTAAAAGCCATGCATTACTAATCCCTTATTCCTAAAAGACAGATAAAAATGGAAATCCCTGTGTTTGTTTTCCCTCTTACTAAATGAAAAAAAAAAAAAAAGTCTCGGCTATAAAATAAAAGGCCCAAGGATCTGTCAATAAAATATAACAGTGGGCTCCAAACAAATTGGAAGGAAAGCGGGGCTGTGGTTCCACACGGCCACAAGATGGCACTGTTTCTCCAGCACTGACTCAGATCCTGGTTGAAAGTTTCTGCAAAGTACGTCACAGTTTATCTCATATTCAACTTGCCAACAAAGGAACAAAACACAGCAGATATTACAAGAGTTTTATCTAGAATAAGGCAATGTCTGGTTCTAAGTCAACCCCTTTTTATGGCCTAGCTGTATAATTTTAGATTTAACATCTTGGATGTTCTTTATCCATATCTGTAAATGAAAGTCACAGTCCATCAGTTGTTCCTATAACTGTGATGCACAGGAATGAGACACCCATGTGAGGATGTGATAAACTGTAATAGACTATGACATTGGTTCTTAAGCTTAACGTTCATAGAAACCACCCGAGGACGTTTGGAAATGTCCTGCAGATGATGTGGCTTTGGGGGAAGGGGGGAGCACTTGTCTCATACCCATGAGTCCCTGAGAGGCTTCAGTATGCCAACACCCATGGAAAGAAATATTTCCAACTTAGAGATTAATTCACTGTTTAACTAAAAGTTAAACAAGCACTACACCATTTTTAGACTAACTAAAGGTAAGTGCATATTATATTATAATACAAATATATCAAGTGTATGTGCCCATCCTCTTAAGTTAATAGAATGGACGTGAGAAGGAAGTGTTTGCTGGGTGACAGTCAGATAGCAGGACCAGGTGCAGAACATCTGGAAGTCAGCTGATAGACAGGTATGCTCATGTTGTAGGACCCAGACAGAGTTGATGGAATCCCCGCTGTGCTCTGCCTTGTGACCCTGATGCACTCTTATTTGTCTATAAACAAGTGACTTGGTGTCTTCTATTAAAGGCTAGAGCAAGATCTACTGTACTGAAAGAGAGTGAGAAAATTTAGCAACAAAGTTCCATGAACCTCTTAGAATTCTTTGTCACACAACTGCCAAGGTTTGTTGGCTAGAGCCAATGGAACTTTTTTCTAAATCTCTTCTCTTCCTTCTCCGTCTGCAAGGGATCTCAGTCTGGTTCCCAGAAAACATGGTGGGAAAGATTGAAGGTCTAGCTCTAGGCCAGAGACCAGTGTGTTATCCTCAGAACCTGGGTGTGCATGCTCAAATCCCATCTTAGGTATCAAGAGTGCACAACAATAAAGTCTTTACAAATTGCAGTAAAACCGGCTTCATTTGGAAATGTATTCAACAGTGATCAAGAAAGAGAGAAAGCGGTTTATGTTGAAATACTAGGACTCTTGGTCTTTCTACAACTATCTATCAAATAGTTCTTACTTTTTACAGCTAGGCACTATTCTAGGATAACATGCTAATAAAATACAAAAAGACCACCAATATGGAGCTGGATCTCTCATAACATGACGGACAAGAATTTGGACTGGAGCAAACGCCAGAACAAGCCAAACATGCGTGAGTGTCAGCAACGGGGTCAGTATGGCTGCAGTGTACAAAAGGAGAAGCATGACGGTAGGTAAGAGAGCATGAAGGTAAGAGAGGTGACAGCGTCCAGATGCCTGGAGCTGGTCTTGTTGAGGGACAAAGGCCTTGCCAATGCATCTTCCTATTTCCACAGCTGATACAAAGATAAATCTCATGGACCAGATACTTCTATTGTGTAGCTTTACTATTTAAACAAAATTCCTGAGGCGGGGGAGATACAGCAAAGTTGTGGGTCTTCAGGAAATGAACGGCCCTTTGGGAAATGAGAGGTTATGAGACATGGCTCCCGGTGAGATTCAGGACCTAAGGGTGGGTTGGAGGGTGTGCAGAGAGTGCTGCTTGGATCAGCAAGACTCTGAAGAAGCTGTTGAGAGAGTCCCACTGCAGCACTTTCTCCAGTTCTGCTGAATTCTGGTCCAGGGCACACTCTGCCCTGGTGCTTCTCCATCCTCTCCCATGGCCTAGCACTTGACTGACCGACACATCACACCTTACTCATTCCTTCAGGAGAAAGGGCTTTCTCAAGAACTTGGAAATCGGAAAGTCCCTTTCTTCCCTTTTGTTTTTAATCTAGGCGAAAGCCACATAACATAAAAACCAACCATCATAAAGTATACAATTCAGTGGTATTTAGTATTTCACAACATTGTGCAACTTTTTCTTTACTTCCATCTGGTTCCAAAAGCTTTTATTTCTTCGAAGGAAAGCTGGTGTGTACTAAGCATTTTCCCCCAGTCCCCTAGCCCCAACCCCCCATCCGCAATCATCAGTAAGAAGATTTCTGTCTTTAGGTTTAACTATTCTGAGCCTGTCAAAGCATAACCATGCTTTGCACAGCCTTATATGTGGTGCATCTTTCAAGAGAGACCATTTCTTAGCTCGGTATTGGGAATTCAGAGACAGCAATCTGAGACATATGAGGTAAGTGGAAGGCCATCTGTGGGCTTTTTTGATGATCTTCTTTCTCTGAATGTTTTCAGGACCCACCTAATTGTATCGTATCAGTACTTCTTTTCTTTTACTGGGCAAATACTATCCCACTGGTAGCAGAGGCTGGGATGAGGATGGGAGGTCTGTCTCCTTGGTAACGAATGAATGAAGACTTAGAAGAGGTAATGGTGACAGCATTCTAGATAGATCTGGTGCAGGCTGCAGGATCTGTTGAACTATGTATTTTAATTGGGTGTAAGGAAGACGTTTCCCAGCTTCCTGTTCTCATTTCTTCTCTCACCTAGGAATGGTCACTCAACTTGAGTTAAGCTTTATTTATTTGTTTATTTATTTATTTATTTATTTATTTAGTCTCCACATCTCAACTTCAAACTTAGGCTTACTGAGTCATGAGTGGGTTCTCTCCATGCCCTCATTAATGCTCTGCAGCCAAACTAAAACGCAGAATGAGAGAACAAAACTGGGTAGTCGTTTTTGGTTTTAATGTGTTTCTAACAGCTCTGTCAACTCCCTCACCTGATTTTGTGTCATCCCTCCGAACACATTTCTCAACTCTAAGCCATGAGCAACAGCAATGGACTCTTGTAGTGAAAAGTACATGTGTATTTATGTACATGTGGTCCAGCCATGAAAAAGACAAAGGTTGACAGCAAATCAAGTATTGCTCCCAGGCCATTCCAAAGCACTGAAATGCTGTCCATTCCTCATTATCCGGCAGTTAAGTGTATTTTACATAACTTTTTAAAATTTAATCTTTCATTTAGTTTCATGATTACTTCCATCTTCATTTCATTATAAAAGTAACTTACTTATCAAACTTCTGATAGAAGCTCCAATATTCAATCAAAATAAATGTTTCAGAGAAAGTACAATTTTATCTTACTGATTTTCATAATCTCTGTAGCTATAATTTTGATCTCAGTTATGTTGAGATGTCTTCCTTGATTTTGTAGCTAATGCGTAAGTACTAGATGTGGAGTTTCCTGTGTTGGTTTGAATGAGATTGGTCCCAATAGGCTTATTTGTCTTAGTTTTGGTCTCCAGTTGATAGAGTTGTTTGGAAAGACTTAGAAGGTGTAGCCCTGTTAAAGGAGTTATACCATGGGGATTGATTTTTAGGTTTCTAGAACCTACCCCATTCCCAGTTAGCCTGTTTCTTTCTGCCTCATAGTTGTCATCTCCACATGAAAGCTCTCAACTACCGTTCCATGCCATCATTGCCTATTTTCCTGATTCCACCATGACAGTCATGAACCTTGTTTCTAAAAATCTAGACCCAATAAATTCTCTTTTCTCAAAAAAAATGTCTTCCTTGAACTTCCCTTCCTTCCTTGAATATCTTCCTCATGTGATTTTTGTCTAAGTGGAAGCAGGCAATACCAGGAAGAGGCCAGAAAATACATACTGGGAGAAAAAGAACTATATACATATATACATACATTTACATGGGTATATATTTCATATATATGGTATATGTGTGTATGCATATGTATATATGTATGTATGTATATAAGTATATATTTTGTGTGCATGTATTTGTGTATGTGTGTGTCTCTACATAGAAGGAGAAAGGGAACATAAAGATGCATAAATCATCAAGTATTATCGTAAATGTGTGGATTCACAAAGAGGAGAGTGTTTGTATATAGCCCAAATTGTTCTTCACAGGAAATAATCTGATACTCTGTGATGACTGACTTCGGAGACTTAAAGGATGCTAGGCAGATGGATGCTAAGCACCTTGTGAAACAGCCACTAGGATTCAAGGCAGACTCAGAGCAGTCACTTCAGAAGTAACAAAACCTTTGAAGAAACAGGTAACAATTGTAGTGGTATGTAAATTGAAATCAAGTAATCCCTGAAATTTATTTCTCAAATGAGGTCTTCTCTTTGAAGATTTTTATTCATTCATTTAACCAATCCACAGACTCCTTTCTATTCTTAGAAACTCTATGTCTATTCAGTCCAGCTAGAGAAGGTAATGACAGAAAAGATTGATCCAGTCTTTCTTGGTAAACCAGAGAGGGTTAATCACAACTCGAAGAAATCCCCTGTGCAGCTTC
This sequence comes from Mus caroli, assembly GCF_978045245.1. NCBI lineage: Eukaryota > Metazoa > Chordata > Mammalia > Rodentia > Muridae > Mus > Mus caroli. The sequence goes on along the minus strand of NW_028227275.1, from coordinate 27,052,817 downwards.
CTGGCAACTCTGACACAGAAAACCTTCTCCTCCAGTGACTGTTTACTGCTCCTGTCCCCCAGGAGAAAAGGGACATCTTGAGCCTCACTGCATCCTCCACCTGGAGATGGAGATGTTAAGAGGCTCAATCTTGTGAGGACCTAGGCAATGTGGACCACAGCTGCTCTGATTGAAGACAATAATCGTGTCTAACAGAAGGGAAACAGCCACTTGCCACCATCCATCAGTCTCCCAACAGATACTGGCTACCACATACATTTTGCACAATTCCCTTAACAACAGGGATAAAGTTGATAACTATTTATGCTCTCTGTACTTAGCCTGAGTATGTTGGTTGTTCATTGTTGTCTAATGAGATTCTCCTTAAACTTAGCAACTTGAAATAACAAATGTGTTCTTTTACACAATGAGGGTCCAGAACTTCAGAGCTACTAAAGGAGATAGTGGTCTCCCCTGGTTTGTATTCTAGATATGGGTCAGTGCTACAAACCTGTGTGGAAGCTCGCGCACACACGCGGGTGTGTGTGTGTGTTTGTGTAAAAGCTACAGTTACTCAGATTAGTGAAAATTTTCAGATCCGTTCTCTATGGGAATTTCCGCTGGGCTTCCTGAATGCCTGCACAGCATGGCAGATAGCTTTCCTCAGATTGAGTAATCCAAGGGAGAAGGGGAAGTAATGGAGTCACAATTTATAGCCTTTTTGCAACCTTGCTATGTGGAACTACATTATTCCTTTGCCAAGTTCAACTGAGCATACAAGGACCTTGGTACAATCTGTTAAGGAAGTCATGAGAGGATGAATATTAATAGACAGGAATCGCTGATAAACCTCAGTGAGACCTGAACTCAGTGATATATTAACAAACAGTATTGCCAAATAAAGGACCAGATGAGTGAATGAAAGTCTATGAGGTTTGCTGCAGGACAAATTCCATGCTGATTTTCAGCTGTATCATTAGGTATCATAATGGGACTATATCCTGAAATGTTCTTTGGGACAGGGCACAGAAATCACTGTCAGAGAGTTAAGTATAGTAAAACTAAAGTATAGTTAAGAATGCTAGTCAATTGATAGGAAAAAAATTTAAAAGTCTTTTTCCACAATCACCTGAAGTCAAATATATCACTCAAATAATTTATACTTTTGACTACTAGGTTGTATGCTTTGAATAAATTTTGTTTTTTAAATGGCTAAAAATTATAGAAGCCAAGAATCATTTTGTTTGAACAGGAACTCTTTCACTTGTATCATGTAGTTTCCAAATTTAATTCATGAGAAAATATGAAGATTTGGTTTGTAAGATATGAAAAGATATGTAATTAGGTATTCTGAAATCTTAAATTTTATGGTAGGAATCATGTTCTTAAAATAGCCTAAAAAATGAAAACAAATATTTCAGCTTCAAAAACAGTTTTCAAGTAGGTCAGCATGGACTGATTGAAGAACCCTAGGTCCTAGAGCTGGTGAGACTTAGATGGGGTTAGTCTTCAGTGTTGAGCTTTTGTGCCCAATGTCATGATGTCAGTACTTGGTGCCTTTAGAAGACAATTAAGTCACCTACAGGAGTTAATGCTTTTCTCTGAGTTGGCTCTCTGAAGGCTGAGAGTGGGTTGTTGTCACACACGTCTGGTTTGTTTGGCATTCTCTCCCTTGCTTTTGCTTTGCACCACCCGAGCGTCTGCCTTCTTGTGAAGCAGCACACTCCTCCACCAGAAAGTAGCTCCATGCTCTTTGGACTTTCTAGCTGCTGGATGCAAAGCAATGACTTGCTTTATCATGAAAAGCCTGTTGAAATGTTAAACATTCTGTGATAACAACGCAAGACAGACTACAACAGGGGGCAAACAAATTTCAATATAAATCCTAGCTTCAAAACTTACTAGCCAGCTGGGCATGGTGGCGCACTCCTTTAATCCCAGCACTCAGGAGGCAGAGGCAGGCGGATTTCTGAGGCCAGCCTGGTCTACAGAGTGAGTTCCAGGACAGCCAGGGCTATACAGAGAAACCCTGTCTGGAAAAACCAAACCAAACCAAACCAAACCAAACCAAACCAAACCAAACCAAACCAAACCAAACCAAACCAACCAACCAAACAAACAAAAACCAAAAAACTTACTAGCCATCTAGCCTTGATCAACATACATAAAATCTTTGAGGTTTGATCTCTTCAAAGGTGAAATGGCCTGTAATGTGGTACTTATAGGAATGACCGAAAAGGAAGGGTTGTTCGCTGTACCAAAAGCTCTGCATTGCCTTAATTGTTCTTCCTGAGTGTCCAAGGTCTGCGTCCTGGGTGTACTGGGTCTTTAGCCTGACCATGTGCAGTAAGAGCTGATAATCCTAGTCTCTTGGTTTCAATAAAGTACCACTCAGCAAGGTTTGAGGTTAAGTAGATACTTAGATGCCACTGAAGGGATTGGACTGAATCATGCAGAAGTATGCCAGCCTTATCTTGTGTGGGAAAGTGTGATCAGGAAATAGCCTGTGGGAAGGAATTTCAGCGGGTAAGTCCTCTCTTCTCTTTTTATAAAGGGTAGTCTAACCTTGCCACCCACATGTAGATGACCCAGAAAGAGTTGCCTTCCAAGCCATCTCTGTCAAACTATTTTTAATGGTTTCTCATGGAACAGCAGGCAGCTACATGTCAATCACAGCATCAACCCTGCACTTTGCCGGGAATTCTCAGATATGTGGGCAAAGCTCAGGTCGAGCAGATACTATTATCATTTCCTGATTTGGTCTCATGTTTTTCCTCATGTAGATTGTGGGTAAGAAATCAGAATCTGGGGATCATGACGGACGTACTGATACTAGAGTAATAAAAACTTCTTGGGTTTCGATTGTGCCAATGCTTCTGGGTGCCTGGTTAGCAGAAGGTTGGGTTTTCTGTAAAGTTGGGACAAGAAACACACAAAGAAAGATATACTAGCTCTTTACTCCCCTTACTGGGAAATGATTTAAATTCAACCATCACCTTCACCTTTGTATTTTTAAGTTCTAGGTCTTATTCATTACCCAGGGTGGTCAACATAACTTTTCTAACCATTTCCCTGCTCTTTGTCCCGTTATCAACATGGTTCAAATACTTGAATTCTTTGGACGAGGATCTCAAAACTGCTGTTTGACAGCATCTAGCCTCACCCTGCTTGAACCCATTTTCTAAATCATCACCAGATCTGTCTTTCTCAAACATAAGGCTGATTATTTTTTTCTCTCTTCTCATAACTGCTCAGTAATCCCTTTTAGAGAAAACCTGCACTCATTCTAGGGTCATGCCCCACCCTATACCTAGCCATTAAGTAGCAATTATAAATTGTATGGTAAATAGTGGAGAGGAAACCGTATCAAAGGCTGTGAGAACAGGAACTTACTCTTTCTCACTCCAGGAGAGACACTGGGCAATAATGTAAACCAGGCAAAGATTTGCTTTTGTTTCGTTTTCTGAAGCTACGAAGTATCCAAGCCATTTACTCTGCTGCCTCTCTTTCTTATACGAGGTTGTTCACTCTGGCTAATCACATATCCCAAGGATGCCTTACTCTTTCCTGTGGGAGAATTGTGCACCCACAATAACTTAACATCGTTGTCCTTTAGTTTTCTAAACCCCTGCAGGTGGATTGTGTGATGATAGTGTTACTAAATGAATGTCAACCTTGGCTCCATGGATACTTTATCTACTGAAAGGTGCATAGAATTATGAGTGTCTGTTCTAAACAGAAGCCTTAGGAGTCATGGTCCGTGGTGTAGTGTGCTCCCCCTGGGAAGAGGGCTGAGGATGGGAGGGTGAGAGGCAGCACAGTCATGTGACAAATCCTGGAATTGGACTTCAGAGACCAGCATCAGGATGCAGATCTGAGTTTATTGTACAGCACACAAGCTAATTTATAATGTTTGAGCCAATCCGAAGCTCCTAAATCCTCAGCCAATTGTATTTCGCCACACCACCACCTTGGCCCAATGAAAGCCCTGCCTGAAGAGGTTACTCAGAAGGTGAAGGAGGGGGTGGAAGATGGGGGATAGGGAGTATGGGTGTAGGAGAGTTGGGGGGATGGAAAATAGGGGGTGAGGGGTGGGGCAAGTGGGCTTCATCACCTGTTAAGACCTTCCATGAAGATGGGAAAGCAACCACTGCCCTGCCGTGTATGGCACATTAGGACTCTTAGTGGAGTTGCAGGAGCCTGTGGCCCCTCGATTCTCCATCTCATATTTTCCTTCACAAGGTTGACCTCCACATGCCCCATATGCTCCCCTCCCCCTCCCCACTTCCTCTCTCCCTCCCTCCACTCCTTTTTCTTCTTTCCTTGCGTTTAGGTTATCCAGTTACAGAAAGAGATTGCTTGAGCTGATCCATGATGGATAAGCAATATATGTGGGAAATTAGCATTGACATGTTATGTTATGTTATGTTATGTTATGTTATGTTATGTTATGTTATGTTATGTTATGTTATATCTCGTGACATATTAGTATTGGTTACTACAGTGGTCTTGTATCCTGATCTAAGGCGATCTATAAGTTCCCTTCCACCGTCTTTCAGTCACCTACTACTGTTTACATCCACCCCAAATCCCTGACTTATACTAGCAATGGTTCTTTAGTATGCCTAAGAAATACAATGCAGACAGTGCCCAGGCCCAGGTAGAATGAAGACAGCTTTTCTCTGCTCTGTGCAGCATACCAATGCAGTTAAGAACTGAATAACATTTGAAATGTAAATGAAGAAAATATCTAATAAAAAAAGAAAAAAGAAAAGAAAAGAAAACTGAGAGAGAGAAAAAAAGAACTGACTGCTTACGTTGTCTCGCTTGCTTGAACATGTCTAATTGCTGTCATGTGGAATCTCAACTGAACTGGGGCCAATTTTCTCACAATACAGCTCAGAGTCTCAACAAGACAAGCCCCTCCCAGGAAATGGAGCAGAAGCCCCATTATATTATATGACCATCGGGTTCCTTTCTGTATCTTGGTCACTCCACATACAGAAGAACAGCAATAACCAAACTAACATCTAATTTCTGCTTCTCTACAAAGCAACAGAACCAATAAGGGTGTGTGTGTGTGTGTGTGTGTGTGTAAAGAGAATGGGGGATATTTTTAAGTAATTGGCTCATGTTCTTTTGGAGCAGGCATGCCGGACATATACAGAGCAGATGGGCTGAAATCTCAGTGCCAACCTCATCTGAAGGTATCTGGATGGGGTAGAATTACTTTCAGATTTAGGTCACATATTATGAGTTTACTGGGAGAAAGTCCTAAACTCATAACAAGTCTCTCTCTCCCTCTCTCTCTCTCTCTCTCTCTCTCTCTCTCTCTCTCTCTCTCTCTGTGTGTGTGTGTGTGTGTGTGTGTGTGTGTGTGTGTGTGTGTGTTATGAGAAGTGGCTGCTTTACAAAAGCATGCATAGAGTAGGAAAGATGGAACCGGGAAGTTTGTAATATCCACTCAACTTAAAAATACTTTAATCACAATGAAGAATACAAACCAGCATCATGAAAAAGAAAATTTAATATTCCCACAATGTAAAATTAAAGGAAAATGAGTTAGTAGAGTTAAAAAGAAAAAAATGTATGATACTTTAAAAATGCCTTTAGAAATATGGATAATATATGCTATGGATTATAGATAATGCATAATATCGATAATACATTAAGGAGATGTGTTTAAACTAGTCAGTTAATGGAACAAAGTAGTGATTATCAAGTGCCTCCTAGCCACACCATGCAGCAAATGTCAAAGAAATTCAGAAAGACATGAGTCCAGGATTTGAAACTGAATCCCATGTTCCATACACTGGCTTGGGCTCTCCCGTTGTCTTCACAATTACAGGAAAAGGGTGGGCAAGACAGTGCTTAGTATATCCAGTCACACTGTGTGCAGCTTTCAGAGAATCTGTCTACCCATTTGGGCCTTTTAGGACAGTTACCACAAACACAGTTGTGTAAGTGTAGGCTTTTGCCCTTGGTTGCTTGTGTTAGCCAATCCCAGGACAAGAAGAAAGAGTTTCTGCTGCCAACCCAGCCCTAAAGGACATAAAGGGGGTCAGTTCTCCTTCCCTCTGAGAGTGTCGGATGACACTGACAGGGAAGAGTGGGAAATCCCTGGAAAATACATATGTTCCTTACCAATGTTTATTAACCCCTTCAGCACAAAAGGGTTTCTTTCTTTAGGAGGAAGTCAAAATACCTAAATGTGCAACAAAATCTAAGTACATAAAAATCACAAACAGATTACGTTAAAAATCCAGATTTCTCTGGCTTCGTTTACAGAGAATTTAATCTCCTTGATGTAGTGCCCAGAACAATTGCATTTGGCAGTCACATCTCAAATGATTTTCTGGCCCTAGCTCAGGAAGGATTGGCAGATCTCCAAGAATTATTCCCTGTACAGCGCCTTCCTTAGCTGATTGTTTCTAAATTCCAAGTAACACATTTAGTGAAGATTGGTAACAAAATTAGTTCGGGTCCTTCTTGGCTCCTTCTAGCATCTTGAATAAGTCAGTGAACATTTGTAAACTGAAGGAAAGCACAGCAGCAGGAGAGGAGTTGTTTGAGGTACAAATAAGCACTGATAAGTCATGTTGCATTGATTTAATCGATTTGGAGTTCTTCCCTCTGGGTGCATTTGCTGGCAGGAAACTCAAGAAGGAGTGTCGGGACTGAAAAGGAAAGTCCAGTGAGGAAAGCATATACCTGGGGCTGGGAAAAAGGCCTCTCAGAAGATAAAAATAAAAATAGAATCCTAAAAGAGAGTCAGCCAATGTCCGATTAAGATTCTTCTACTAATCTTTTTCAAATTGTACCCTACTTATTTCCTAATGACTTTCATCGTTTCCTTAAACCTTCCCTAATTACCCATAAGCAAGAAAAACATCCAATGCAGAAGGAGGCCTGTGCTTGCTCTGGTGCACACACATATCACAACCCCTGGCTAGCCTGTCCTAGCATTGGCTTCTCATGAAACAGAACCAATAACCAACCACATTCTCTAGCTGCCATTAAAAGGGTCCACGATGGAGCAAATCAATACACTATTTCAGACAGATCCCTTGGAAGCAATCTCTTTTAAAAATGTGATGCAAGCAGATTATGAATCCACCCGCAAATAAACTTCACCTTGGTCCTGAAGAAGTGTAATCGAATGGCCTTTATAACCAAGAATACAGCTCACATAGAGGTAAGCACCATTTCCCATAAAAAGTACAGATGTTCTTGACCTTGAAAACCTCCATCTCTGGCTTGCTCCCCCACCTTGACTTCTTGACTGCTTGACCTCCATCACAGAGAAAGGAGAGGCTGAGGGAAGAGCGAGGAAGAGAGGGTTCTCGCTCTATCCACTTCCTGTCAAAGAACTAAGCCAAAGTTCCTGGGACCCGACTAGTTCTCTGTCGAATGCTCATCTTCTAGTTTTGAGTTGCCAACAATACGCTCAGCACCATGCTGGCACATGATGCCTAACACCTCTCTTCATGTTTCTCCAGGCTCCTTCAACACGATCTGTGGCCTGCTGCCCACTCTTATCTGTCAGGTTATCTGTGCCTTCAATAACATTAATCTAATGAATTCACCCACAGTCCTGGGGACTCACTCTTTTTAAAGACTATAGGAGGACTTTACCATCATCTGTCTCCCAGACAAAAGGCAAGCAGGTTGTTTTGTCCTCCTGAGGAGAACAGTCTTCAGGGGCAAGCCCAGTACAGGCAAGCTTGTCTGTGATTTTTACAGAAAACTCACTGAATGGGGAAGAACATTGAAGATCTTTGCTTTTCCCTCCAGGAAGACCACTCAAATTTGTATTTGCCACTTATGAGCTGTGACTCCAGCAAGTCATTTATGATATTAGCAACTAGTGAGTGGAATCCTGCATTAGATTTGACAGAGTTCTTGGTATAGAGTTAGCATTTGACAAAGATGTACTGTTTTATTCTCATTATTGCTCATGTTACCTCTCATCTCACATCATAGGAATAACTGCATATCTAATCACAAACCTATCCACAAAGACCTTTTATACAGGAAGTCTCTATCCTTCTATGTTTTTGCTGGTTCCTGGAAGTCAAGGACTCTGCCATTTTATTTACTCCTCGTGAGTATCTATTCTATCTATCTATCTATCTATCTATCTATCTATCTATCTATCTATCTATCGTCTATATGTCTGTCTCTCTATCTTTATCTAAAAATATTTCTTTGGTGGATACTACAAAATATTTGGATGATGGATTTGGTATTTTCCTATACTTTGATATTGTTCTAATCATTTTTGAGCTACGTGAGAGACATTTGCTTACATTTTACTTCACTGACTTGGAAAACTATGGTGTCATACTATAAATGACTTTAGGTTACAAATCCACCCCCACCCCTACCCCCAACATGGTCTCACAGTATACCTCTATCTGTATTGGAACTTCCTATGTACACCAGGCTGGCCTTGAACACACAGAAACGTGCCCGTCTCTGCCTCCACGGTGTTAGGATTAAAGTCCAGGCCTTATCTCATTCTTTGAATCAGGATGTTGACTTAGTATCTGAATTTAGAATCCCAGTAACCTTTAAAGAGTTGTATTCTTATTTGTATGTTTATTTGGGATAGAACATGGCCCCACAGCATGACATTTGTGTAGAGGTCAGAGGACAACTTGAGGAAGTCAGTTTTCTCCTTCCACTATGTAGGTCTCAAGGGTCAAACTCAGGTAGTAGACCTTGGTGGCACATTCTTATACTGAGAGTGTCATCTTACCAGCCCTTGAGTAATATTTTTTTTAAAGTATTATTACTTTTATCATTTTTACATTCCAGTCATTATCCCCCTCCAGGTCTGTCCTCATCCCACTCCTCCTCCCCCAGTCTCCAAAAGGATGTCCCAACCCGCACCCCCACCACACCCCCTGCTAGGATTCCATACTCTCTGGAGCCTCAAATCTCCTAAGGTTGGTAGTATTTTCTATCACTGAGGCCAGACCACACAGTCCTCTGTTATATACATGTCAGGGGCCCTCAGACCAGCTTGTGTATGTTGCCTGGTTGGTGGCTCAGTGTCAGAGATCTCAGGGGTCCGGGTTAGTTGAGACTGTTGGCCTTCCTATGGGGCCTCCCTTCCTCCTCCTCCTCCTCCTCCACTTCTTCCAGCCTTTCCTTAATTCTGCTTGGGAGCCACCACGCCCGGCTTCTTGTTGACCTTCTTGAGTTCTCTGAATTATGTCCTGGGTATTCTGAACATTTTTTTTTTTGACTAATATCCACTTATTAGTGAGTATATACCATGCATGTCCTTTGGGATCTGAGTTACCTCACTCGGGATGATATTTTCTAGTTCCATCCATTTGTGTGCAAAACTCATGATGTTCTCATTCTTAATAGCTGAATAGTATTCTATTGTGTAAATGAACCACATTTTCTGTATCCATTCTTCCATTGTAGAACATCTGGCTATCACAGACAAGGCCAGTATAAACAAAATGGAGCACGTGCCTCTGTGGCATGATGAGACATCAGCAAGGGAGGAGTGTTCCTCTTTCTCCACATCCTCACCAACATGTGCTGTCACCTCAGTTTTTGATCTTAAGCATTCTGATTGGCATAAGGTGGATCCTCAGAGTTGTTTTGATTTGCATTTTCCTAATCATCAAGGACTTCGAACATTTCTTTAAGAGATTCTCAGCCATTCAAGATTCCTTTGATGTGAATTCTCTAACTCTATAACCCATTTTCTCATTGGGTTGTTTGGGCTTTTTCTTTTTTTTTTTTTAGGTTAGTTTCTTGAGTTCTTTTTATATTTTGGATACTAGCCATCTATCAGATGTGGGATTAGTGAAGGTGTTTTTTTCCAATCTGTAAGTGGCCAATTTATTCTATTGACTGTGTCCTTTGCCTTACAGAAGCTTTTCAGTTTCTTGAGGTCCCATTTATCAATTGATCTCAGAGCCTGAGCTAGTAGAGTTCTGTTTAGAGAAATTTCCCCCTGTGCTAATGACTTCAAGGCTCTTTCCCACTTTATCTTCTATTAGATCCGTGTATCTAGTTTTATGTTGAGGTCCTTGATCCACTTGGATTTGAGCTTTGTGCAAGGTAACAAATACGTATCTATTTTCATTTTTTTCATACAGACCGCTATTTGGACCAGCAAAATTTACTGAAGATGCTTTCTTTTTTCCATTGTATACTTTTGGTTTCTTTATCAAAGATCAAGTGTCCATATGTGTGTGGTTTTATTTCTGGATCTTCAATTCTATTCCATAATGTTTTATTCTTTTTCTCTGCCTCCTTTTATTTTAGGGGTGACTTTTCAATCCATGAAGCTATAATTGTGATAATAAATGCTCATTGTATGCAAACTGAAGCAATTAGGACATTTTCTTTTCTTACTGCCAGATATTTGAATTTCATTCAAAGAACCTGGGCACTTAATTCCAAAATGACTTTCCAAACATTGCTTGTAATGGAGTGGTAGTTTTGTAATACATTTCTAACTAATTAGACAACAGTTATACTTGGCTAAAGGCTTCTATATATTTCTGCATTCTAATATACATGTCACCTCTCTCAGTTTGGGTTTTATTGCCATGAAGAGACTAACCTGGGAGGGGAAGACCTGGGTTGATTGCAAAGTGCCTGGGTTCGTCACTAAGAGCCTTAACTTTAAAAGTCTTTTATGAAGATGAATTATTTTGTATGTGTCTCATGATGTTATGCAGAAATTAAACCAGTCTACATAGATCTCTAGAACACTGAGTCTATGTTCATTGATATCCCATTGGTCTTCATTTTTCTTTTGACTCTTCACCCACAGATATCTCCTTCAGAACAGCAGTCAAGATTTCTCCATCTTGAACTTACTGTGGCATTTTGCTGAATAGTTTTCCCTGGGCAAATGTAAAAAAAAAAAAAAAAAAAAAAAAACAGGGGGAGGGGCAAAAGCAAAAGAAAAGTGTTTCTGCTTATCCAGTGCAGGCATCAGTGACAGGACAGAGAAATGATTCCACCCAAGCCAAGCTTAGTGAACCAGTAAGTTGATTGGGTTTGTTTTCAGGAGCATCAATGATACAGAGACAGTTGCAACACCAAAAAGCTCACTGAACTCATGTGACAACTCACAAACGCTGCACCCCTGACTCTCCTTGCTCAGCCTGCAGTCAAATCCACTGCAGAATCTCCTCTCCATAATAAGTCTCTATTCCTTGGTTAACTGAGGAGAGGAGCCAGCAAAATCTTGAAACTTGGGATAAGGTTTTGGTTCTCTTTCTGTGGGAAGAAACAACTTCAAAACACATTCTCTCTGTGGGTCCAAACTTCCTCTTTTCCCTCTCTCCCTGATTTCAATAGTCAGGCACTGAATAGCTTACTGTACACTCTTATGAATGACTTCAGAGTGAAAATGGTAGAAAAAAGTCTGTGTTTTAAACATTTAACTACTCCCCAGTAGTGGAAATTAAATTGCTTTTTGTTTGTTTGTTTTTATTTTTTAAATTATCTTTAATCATTTTTATGGTCCTGTCATTATCCCCCTCCCTGTTCACCCTCTGACAGTTCTTCATCCCATTCCTTCTTCCCCTGTCTCCAAGAGGATGTCCCCACCCCATAGACTTCACCCCACCAGACCTCCCCACTCCCTGGAGCCTCACGTCTCTCAAGGGTTAGGTGCATCTTGTCTCACTGAGGCCAGACCAGGCAGTCCTCTTCTGTATATGTGTCAGGAGCCTTGTATCAGCTGGTGTATGCTGCCTGGTTGGAGGTTCAGTGTCTGAGAGATCTCAGGGGTCCAGGTTAGTTAAGATTGTTGGTCTTTCTATAGGGTTCCCTTTTCCTCAGCTTTTTCTAGCTTTTCCCTAATTCAACCCCAGAGATCACTGGCTTCTGTCCATTGGTTGGGCATAAGTATCTGCATACCTAAACAACACAAAGGCCCAACAAAGAAAGAGAACTTCAGACCAATTTTGATTATGAATATCAATGCAAAAATATTCAATAAAATTCTAGAAACCTAATTCAAGAACACATCAAAAACATCATCATGATCAAGTAGTCTTTATCCCAGGGATGCAAGGTTAGTTCACATTATGAAAATCCATTAACATAATCCACTATATAAACAAACTCAAAGAAAAAAAATCACATAATCATCTCCTTAGATGCTGAAAAAGCATTTGACAAAATACAACACCCCTTCATGTTAAAAGCCTTGGAAAGATCGGGAATTCAAGGCCCATACCTAAACATAATAAAAGCAATATACAGCAAACCAACAGCCAATATTAAATTAAATGAAGAGATACTTGAAGAAATCCCACTAAAATTAGGGACACGACAAGGCTGCCCACTCTCTCTGTACTTATTCAATATAGTACTCAAAGTTCTAACTAGAGCAATAAGACAACAAAAGGAGATCAAGGGGATACAAATTGGCAAAGAAGAAGTCAAGGTATCACTATTTGCAGACGATATGATAGATTCCTTCTAAATTGTGTTATGAAAATAAAGTTTCAGTCTATGATGAATTTTATTCACAACATTAAGCAGTATAATTCATCTTTTTATTCTTTATAAATCTCACATTTCAGTCTTTCCTTCTTGGCCTTTGACGTTAAAAGCAAAGGCTGACATGTCTAAGACACCCACCCTGTCATGAGACTGATGATATGATATGGTAATGATATGATATGATATGATATGAGAATGATATGATATGGTAATGATATGAGAATGATATGATATGGAGAAAAACTCACTGTAAAGCATTGTCACTGGCTGCTTTGTTGGGTCTGGCACTCATTGCCTTAAGACTGAGCTTCTCCAAGAAAACCCACCAAATGTGAATGACTAGCACGTGGTGCTGATGAGACAGAGAACCAGGCTTGTCTTATGATGCTGCGGTTTTGCATTACTCCAGCTTCACATTTTGCAAGAATTATTTGGAAATATGAGTCAAAATCTAAAAGCCTATCTACTATATCTCAATTATTTAAATAGTTTTATAGTATTAATTACCACGTTTATATAAAATTTTTTAAAATCTGGAAAAATCCAAATTACCAATACTAGAATGTTATCAAATAGTTTATTTGCTTATTTAAAAAATACCTTTGAAAGCCTGGCGTGGTACTGCATGCCTTTAATCCCAGCACTTTGGAGGCAGAGGCAGGCAGATTTCTAAATTCGAAGCCAGCCTGGTCTACAAAGTGAGTTCCAGGACAGCCAGGGCTATACAGAGAAACCCTGTCTCAGAAAACCCCCCCTCCAAAAAAAAAAAAAAGAAAATCTCATCCTGAGTGAGGTAAACAAGGCCCAAAAGAACATACATGGTATGTACTCACTGATAGGTGGAGATTAACCAAAAAGTTCAGAATACCCAAATACAATTCATAGTCCATAAGAAGAATGAATTCTTATTAGCACAAAGTGTTAAAATGTATGTTTTTGCAAGATTATAATAGCCTCAAATTTAAGAAAACTCAAACATCCATCATGAGCAGAATCAATACTCAAGTCAGACATTTTTATACAGCAATTATTAAGATGGAGCTGCATGCAACGTGTATGATAATTTTCTTCAATGAATTAAATAAAGAAAGTGGTGAATGCTGCATTAATCAATTTTATAAGGTTAAAATATTGTCATATTTAGGAGTTCTTGGAAGGAGGTAAGTGGATGTAATGTTAATGTTAATACATTCAGATAATTTATTTATATTTATTTTGTATTTGGATGTAATGTTTTCTTTATTTAAGGGTTAGATTATGACATGTTCACTTATTTTAAAAAATTAACTCATGCTGGACAGTGGTAGTGCATGCCTTTAATCTCAGCACTTGAGAGGCAGAGGCAAGCGGATTTCTGAGTTCAAGGCCAGGCTGGTCTACAGAGTGAGTTCCAGGACAGCCAGGGCTACATGGAGAAACCTTGTCTCAAAAAATGACAACAACAACAATAAAAAAATAATTAATTCATTAAGTCAAAGACTTGTATGTGTGTTATATGTTAATGGAATTTATATGTTAAGAAAAATGGTAAATATATCATTGTACATGCATACAGTTAACTTGGTAGAAGAATGAATTAGAATCTCATAATGTTTTTCCAGTGTGAAGTAAATGAAAACCTTATGTGGCTTCAAACATGTACATATGGAGCCTGAGACCCTCAATGGGAGAACTGAGTTTTGATTTGAGATTCCTGATCTCTGATCACGGCTCTTCCAGTAAGGATTTGAACTGCCCCAACCTGAGTGGGGCTCAAGTCCTCAGCTTCCTGCCACACCCTAGCTTACCTCAAGCACACAGTGTCAACCCAGATGCCTGGGCTAACCACCTTTCAAAGGGTTCTGTAATTTCAAGATTTCAAGTTCTTGCTCCAGATGAGCAGTCTTGGATAAGCCCACAGCCTGGGTAGATGAAACAAATCACCAATAGGAAAAGAATATTGAAGCATTTGTTTTATAAACAGCCATAGATTTTTATCTCCATTCTGGATTTTATAAAATGACCAGAAAAACAACCAAGAACTATGTCTACCACAGGCGGTAAACACAGCAATGTAAAACTGAGGTCAGGAAGTTTCCAAAAGATTGGCTTTTACACACACACACACAAGTATTAGAGGATTTTATTTTTTGAACTACACAGCTCTTGGCCTAAATTTGAGACCCAGAGAAATAGTTTTTTTATACCTACATGGGAAAAAACAATGCAAATGAACTCACTCACTGCATTTTTTTTCTTTTTTTAAGAATAAGCATGAGCCAGGCGGTGGTGGCACACGCCTTTAATCCCAGCACTTGGGAGGCAGAGGCAGTAGGATTTCTGAGTTCAAGGCCAGCCTGGTCTACAAAGTGAGTTCCGGACAGCCAGGGCTATACAGAGAAACACTGTCTCAAAAACAAACAAACAAACAAACAAACAAACACCCCAAACAAACCAAAACAAAAAACAAAAGAAGAAGAAGGAGGAGGAGGAGGAGGAGGAGGAGGAGGAGAAGAGAAGAAGAAGAAGAAGAAGAAGAAGAAGAAGAAGAAGAAGAAGAAGAAGAAGAAGAAGAAGAAGAAGAAGAAGAAGAAGAAGAAGAAGAAGAAGAAGAAGAAGAAGAAGAAAGAAGAAGCATGGACCATTGTGAAGTGCACAGTCAGACCTTCATCCGGGGCAGGCCGTTACTGTTTTGTGTTATACTGCAGAAAAATGCAGACTTTTTATAAGAAGATTTAGATCTTACATATTTAGACCGAACTTAGATATTTGGGCAGCATTTCCTTGCTTTAAAATTCTTTACATAAAACAATTTTAAAGTTTGTGGAAGTCAGAAAGGCCATATTCCTAGGATCATTTGGATTGGATACCATTCATTTGTAGCTTCTTCTAAGTGGCATATCTCATTATACATGAAGGGTGGGAGGGAGAGAGGGAGGGAGGGAGGGAGGGAGAGAGAGAGAGAGAGAGAGAGAGAGAGAGAGAGAGAGAGAGAGAGAGAGAGAGAGAGAGAGAGAGAGAGAGAACTGTAAAGGTTCTTTCTTAATGGAAATAACTTTCAAGCCCAGGGAGATGCAGGAGTCTTTGATCAACCAGGATGCTAACTAGTTTTCTCAGTTTAGATAGCAGGTTTTGAGAGACATACCATAAGAAGCATTTACCAACGAGCTGGCTGCCAAGTGTATTTCATTGTGGTTCCATGCAAATGACTCTTTTTTGGTAGCTCAGCAAAGGTATTAGAACTCAAAGTCAGAGAGTTTTTTTTGTTGTGATCACAGCCCTCCTGGATTTAAGACTCAGGGATCTGTGG
Organism: Mus caroli; assembly: GCF_978045245.1. Lineage (NCBI taxonomy): Eukaryota > Metazoa > Chordata > Mammalia > Rodentia > Muridae > Mus > Mus caroli. The sequence continues at coordinate 27,037,051 of NW_028227275.1, read as the reverse complement.
CCCTGGTCTGGGAAAGCATTTTGGCAGCTGTTTTAACGGGAGCTATTTGAGGGTTAGTTGTGGGATCTGGAGGGAAATTAAAAGTCTGTGAAGGTTGAACTTTAAACTAAGGTCTTGTCATTACTTAATTCAGATTTAAGACTATGAATCATAAGGGAGGAAACAAGACCTCATCAGACAGATGAGTTAAATAAAGCAAATAACACAAACTGATATTCAGAAGTAAAAACAGAAGCTAGGGCTGTGATCCCAAGTAACAAAGACCTCAGAATTCCCTGTGTACCTAAATGGTTCCTCTATTTTTCTTCCAAGTTTGTTTCTGTCTTAAATGGAAGCAGCATTAAGAATCAAATATAAATCATCCCAACATCCATAATAAATAATAATCATTTGAGCATTCTTCTTTTCTTTTCCTATTGCTCATTCTGGTGCTGTCGTTACCATCTCTGCGTTTCTAGTTTTCCCTCAAGTAAACAGATCCAGCTTTAACAAATATTTTTCTCCTCCCAGAATCACTCAGATCACTCAGGAACCCAAACATTAATTGTTTTTAATGACAGTAATTACCCTTTTGTACAAGCAGCTCTCCAAAGCTACTCAGGGGCTTCCCAGAGAATCTGAAGCTGCCAGCTCAAGCCGAGTTGGATAAAGAGCCAGGCAGTGTGGATCCTTTCCTGGAACCACACTTTGCCTTTCTGAACTCTGTTTACAGAATTCAACTTCTATTCCCTTCAGTTCCAGCAGAGCTGGTGACAAAGAAAAATGAACACATTCTTTAGAAATCTAGAGGTCAAGATCACAGGACAAAAGGGCTGGGTAGTTTATTCCATCTTATCAACATTTCGTACAGAAGTAAAAAGACTGCTAAATTTCCCTGAAGTTAGGCAGTCGGGTTGTGACTAACTCTGGGGGTAGTCAGACTTGTACTGAGCTTTATTTGTGTAGCCCTCATTCTTATTGGACAGGAAAGGACACATGGAGACATGCTTTCCCCTACGCTTCTGGAACTTCCCAGCTCCATTTCCTTTCCCTGTAGTGCCTTATCTGGCTCCACACCTGCAGAAGTGTATGCATAAAATGATGGTATAGGAAGAACATCATGTGGAGCCCTACTGCCTTGATTTCTCAGCTCTGACCATCTCTATAAGATGACCATCTCTGAAAGCAACCAGAATTATGAAAAGACTTTGGACTGTTTATGAGATTTTTTAGCTGGATAAATCCAACCAATAGTAGCATCCAATAATTTTCTTGTCTCTGGAATGAGGATAAATATCCACATCACATAGCTGTAACAAGGATTAAATTTTGTGAGGGAAAGAAATGGAACGTTATATAAAAGAAATTCCTAATCAATGAAGAATTAATTTGAATTCTTAAGACAAATAGCATCATGAATTGATTACAAAATTGCTTGCAAAACTTTTAGACATGGAGAAACAGAATTACCAGCAAATGTGTCTCTTCTGAGACTGAAAAGGATAGAACACTAGAAAATGTTTTTATTATTTCTAAAACATACATAATCTTGACAGTGGGGATGCCACCAAGGGGGAAGCTATACACACCTTTATCCCCCAAAGGAATGCAAAAAAGAAAACATTTCAAATTAAATTGTACATGGAGTTAAGGTAAACTAAAACCGAACAATTTTCCAATTGAAAACTGTTGGTTTTTAAAAATCCAAACATTTGGAATTAAAAAATAGGTAAATTGTAGTTTCCCTACAGGCTGTGGTTCTCAACCTGTGGGTCACGACCCCCTTGGGGGGGGGGGTTGAATGACCCTTCTACAGGGGTCACAAGTCATTTATATTGGATATTTGACATTTGCATTATGATTCATAATAGTAGCAAAATTACAATTATGAAGTAGCAATGAAAATAACTTTATGGTTGGTGTCACCATATCATGAGGAATTGTATTAAAGGGTGGCAGCATTAGGAAGGTTGAGAACCACTGCCTTAAAAGACAAATATGACATCACCATCTCAGAGTCCTCATATACCCCTTCCTGTCACTGCCTGATTATTCAGTGGGTTTATTAGAGTAGCTTACAGGCTGTGGTCCAGTTACTCCTATAATGGCTGTCTTCTAACAAGAGATTCAAGAATCCAGTAGCTAGCTGTTCAGTCCACAAGGCTGGATGTTTCAGCTGGTCTTCAGTATATGTTAGAATCCCAAAGAAGCAGGCTTGAGCAAGCAGGCAAAGAAAGAGCAAGCTTCTTTCTTCTCCATCCTTTATATAAGCTGTCAGCAGAAGCCCATGTTAAAGGTGGATCGTCTCATCTCAAAATAGCTGGATTATAACTGTATCTTCCCACTTCAAGCATCTAGATCAGAAATGTATCTTTACACTTGAAATGATTTAATAAGAAAAAAAATATCCCTTACAGGTGTGCTTAGCCATTTGGATTTTAGTTAATTCCAGATGTAATCATGTTAACAACAAGAATAGCCATCACAAGTCCACTTGACACATAATCATGTCACCTCATGTCATGCTTAATTTCCAAATGAAAGCAATAACCACGTCATAATTATGCTTAACGTGATATAACTATCCCTAGTCCTGCTATAAACATATTACAAATTTTAGAATAAATAACAATATCACCTTGAGTGGTATTTTTAATATCTTAAAGATAAATATTATAACAGTTGATATTCTCTTAATTGATGCTATATTACATGAAAAAGAAATTGAGGAAAGAAAATACAAATATTGGTACAAACATTCTTAACAAACAACAGAAATACTTATGTCGATTGTAATCCTTATTTCTGCAACTGGTCATGTGGCCTTAGCTGGTATTTATAACTATCTTATTCTCCTACTTCTTTCCCTCTGAAATTTCACAATCCAGGCTTCTGTCCTCTGCACTACTCTCAACATTCCTATCTTTCAAGTTCCTGCAGAAGCATTGAGATCTCAATGCTCAATAACTTCTAGCCTGCAGCCTGATCATATGGAGGTATTTCCTTAGTTGAAGCCCTATTTCCTCAGATGACTGTAGCTCTTATCAAGTTGACATAAAACTAGCCAGCACAACTTACCTCTTGCCAACTTGACAAATACCTCACTGTTGAGCCCCAGCCTTTCCTTTCTTGTCCATCTCCAAGATCACATATTAATATTGACATTGCAATATAAAACATATTATAAACTTAAAAGGTCCCAAGGTCTTTAAAAATTCAAACACTTAAACATTTGTTCTCTCTAAACTATTCAATTTTTAAAAATTCAATGTCTCTAAGTTGTGGGTTACTATAAAACAAAAAATAAATGAATTACTTTCTTACTTCAAGAGGGAAGAACCAGGGCAGAGTCTCAATCTAAACAAAGCAAAACCAGACTCCAACTGTAAATAACTCAGTGTCCAGTATCTGGGATCCACTCACAGTCTTCAGTGCTCCTCCATATGGCTTGGTCCACTTTTTGGACTCTGCAGAACACAAAGCTTCCTTCTAGTTTTTTTACTCCACTGCTGCTGCTATTCTTGATAGTCATTGCATGGAACTAGCATCTCCAAAATCTCTTGCTGTAACTGAGCAAAGTATTCATCAATAGCATCTTATAGATTCTTTTCATGGTACCAAGCCTCAACTTCTTTTCATGTACCTTTCCATCCTGGAACTTCAATTGCTACTCTGACTGTATCTTCCCAATGACCTCTCCCAGCTTTACACAGTGCCAAGCATCAGTTTCTCTCTCAGTGACTTCCTCATGCCTTCAAAACAAGTATGGCCTGAGAGACTCTTACACAGTATCAAGCTCAGATGTCAGCACATAGTACAGCATAGGCCACTTCTAGAACACAGCTTCTGTTTGCTACCTCTCAGGAACCACTTCTTAAAAGATGTCACCTCAATGATGGCACTCTCTTCATGATCATGGATGATTCTTCAGCCCCATCTGGTCAGTATCCAGTGTTCCAGCCAAACAAAGGTTCTACTTTAGTGGTTCTGGTCTCTTGTTAGTCATAGCCAAATCTTTGGTTCTAGCTGAGCAGACACCACAGATTATTTACACAAATTTTGTGGTAGAGTTTTTAATTTCCTCTGAAACTTTACAAGCTAGGCTTCCATCAACTGATCTTCTCTAAACACTCTTGTCTTCCAAGATCCTACATAACATCCCACTAAACTATCAACACTCAATAACCTTTCTCGTCTAAAATTCCAAAGTCCTCTGCAGTTCTACCCAGAACAACATGGTTAGTTCTGTTGCAGCAGTACCCCACTCCTGGTACCAAATCGGTGTTTAATAGGATTTCTATTGCTTTGATGAAAACACCATGACCAACATCAAGTTGGGGAAGAATGAGTGTATTTAGCTTATACTTACACATCACAGTTCATTGTTGAAGGAAGTCAGAACAAGAACTCAAATAGGAAAGGAATCTGGAGGCAGGAGCTGATGTAGAGGCTAAAAGAGGGGTGCTGATTATTAGCTTGCTCCCTTAGCTTGATCAGCCTGCTTTCTTATAAAACCCGGGACTGACAGCCTAGAGGTAGCACTCCCCACAATGAAACATGCCTTCCTATATCAACAATTATTAATTAATAAAATGCCCTACAGGATTGTTTGCAGCCCAATCTTATGGAGTTGTTTTATCATTCGAGGCTTCCTCTCAAATGACTCTAGCTTGGGTCAAGTAGACAAAAAGTACCCAGCACACTGTCCATACATGGGGGAATCTAATATCAATCAATCCTGCTAGAATTTGTAACTCAAATTTTGTTCTGACTTCATTTACTCAACACTAATGAGACTAATCCATATTTTCAATTTATGTGCATATCAATTGAATTGAAATAACACATTTTATTCACTAACTGTATTGTGTTTGGAGCCTATATAAATGCTGCTACCATAAACATTCTAGTGACTATCTTTTGGAGACATACATGCACTTGTGTTTACTGTACACCAACCAATGGAATTTCCCAATTAGCAAATAAGAACTTATTTATAGACAATGCCTAGTAGTTGTTCAAAGATTCTGTGTCAAAGCATAAACCTATCTGCAATATGAGAATTCTGTTTAATTCATATAATCATTAGTACTTGGTATTATCATTTTTTCCCCACATTGGTCATTTGTAAGTATGTAGCATCATTACATAGAAACCACATGTATCTTTATTTGTTCATATGATCATAGCTTAATGCTTTTGAGACCAAGGCTTGGATGTTTTGAAGCTACAAATAAGCTGCCCAGCTTCCTCTTCTCCAGAAGTGGCATGCTGCTGTTTGCTAGCAACCTTGTAAATAGAGGTTGGCTCTCCCCAAGGGCTGTGGATTAGAACTGGGTAGTCAGATCACGACAATACCATCAAAAAGACAATAAAACCTCAGGATTATGGACTCTGTAATTATGGTGCTTCTAAGGAATTTGCCATTATATATTTAGTATAGGAAATCCTTGCTATATTAGTGTGTGTGTTTAGCATAAATTTTGTAAAGGACTGCCAGAGTTTAGCATTTGCTATATGTCTGATCTTGTCCATGTTTCTTAGCTACTGTGCCTCAGTTTCCTGATATGTAATAATATCTACTGTCATGAATAATAAATGTGAGTTAAACAAGTTATATATTTTTAAACCAGTAACCAGCATATTGTAGTTATTATATAAACAATTATCATTATTTCCTATCACTATGCCATAAAACTAGATTACATTATTAACAATTACTTCCAGTTCTCAAAAATCTGGTATCATACGTAGATGCCACCTTTCTGGGAATTCCATGGGCAAAGGAAGAGAGTTACCAGGCTTGAGATAGAGGAATTACCAAGTTGACTGTGCTGAAAATTCTGGGATCTCTTACATCAATGGGATTCTCAAAACATGGAGAGGGAGCCAGGAGTCTGATATTAGAATAAATAATACAGTTTACTTGGGATTGCCAAATTTTTAACCTTGCAATGCTATATCTGTTTCAAAGTTTAAAGATAAAGTATCCCACAAGATAGGCTCCTAGGGGAACTTACCAGGGAGACAATCTAGAAATAAAGGTTGGTATAGCCAACCAGTTCTGTGTATGGCAATACACTGCTAAAATAACTTTGTTGAAATAATAAAAAAACACAGCTCAGAATATCTTAAATGATAAAGAAGCATTAACCCTTAGTGAGTAATAAAATTTTAGAAACATTTTGATCAGTCTTTAAACTCTATTTCTCTGAAAAACTGTTTCAGTGAGATCCCCTTGTATGCCTTGAGATGGCTGAGCAGAGCCACAACAATGTGTTTCCGAGTCATTTCTAAAGACAGGAAAAAAAAGTAATATTTCCTGCATCCATTAACCAAAGGTCTAGACAAGTATGGTGGTAAAGAAGATGGAAATGATCAGCCTGATGTAGCCATATGAGGTACAGCTGGAATGAGGATTGGAGAGATGCACACCCAGGTCTTGATGGTGCTGCTGTTGCCAGACTGTAAAGATAAGTGGGAGGGGCAAAAATGATGTCCATTAGAGGAAGTCATACCAGAGGGTGGGGTGGGGTTTGAGCAGGAAAGGATAGAACTACCAAGGAAACTTCTTTGGGAGAAAAGTTAGGCAGACAAAGGGTCCTGTAAAGACCACACTTGCAAGCATTTCTTTAACCCTCTCTGAAGATGATTTGGAGAGAACCAGCATTAGAAGTTGGGGGAACCTGCCCTTCTGGTGATCATGTTAGCTTATCACTGTGCAAAACATGTAGGTTTTGGATAAATGACATGTAGAAATGTTGTTACATCGATGAGCCAGGTGAAAAATAATAGATTTGTTTCCAAGTGGGCTATGTGGCTTTTAGAGCGGAATACTCCTGGATCCAATTTTCATGAAAATAGCAGACAGCTCAAGTGCTGTGTCATTGACCACAGAGCTCCCGGCACTCTGAATCCCCTGCCTCCTCGTCTTCCCTCTCAGAAAACTCCCACTAGTCCCTCAACACTCAGTGTAAGTGTAATCATTATATAAATGGCTCCCTGATTTTTCCAAGGAGGGGTATACGTTTTGTCTCTGCATTAATATTACTGAGTAGTTTACACTGTTAATACTAAGGATGCACCAGACACTACCGTAAGCACTTTACAAAAGTCAACCAAAAACACATAACAGCCACAGTTACCATAGCTGGTAATTAATAGTTCTTATTTCATAGATAAGCAAACATGCTATCATTAAAGAATTATAAAAATGATCTAAAAAGTATATATTTTTGTGAAACCCTTTTATTTTTATTTATTATATTTTCTATGTATGAATATTTTGCATGTCTGTATGTGTGTGCATCATGTGCATACTCGTGGAAGCAAGAAGAAGCCATTAGATCCCCTGGATCTGGAGTTATAGACACATGTGAACCCAGTGTAGTTGCCAGAAACCAAGCCTAGGTCAACTACAAAGACAAGTGCTCTTAACTATTGAGCCAACTCTCCAGCTCCAATATACATTTTAGTTGGGAAAGATAAAGCCTGGTGGTAGTATACCCTAGGTTCATCTTGACCACACAAAAAAAGAATAGCTATGTGAAGAGAACAGATTTTCCTAAATAGATCTTATATATGATCCCAGAGAAGTGTGTACCCTTGTCAGAAGTTGGAGGTACCAGTTACAGATAATACTATGCATCAAAATGCCAGATGAAAATAACAGATGACTCAGTTAAAACTAACCACATAGGAAAAATCACTCAAAGCCTTTTCAAAGAGGCCCACTGAGCATCTTTTGTAAGATACAATAAATGAGTCACCTGGAACAAGAACAAAAAAAATAAATAAAATAAAATAAAATAAAACAATTGGTTACAGCAGGTGGTATGTCCTAAGTTCACTATGCCCAAAGGGATAACTCATAATCAATGAAGTAATAAGCAAGCAGATTTAAAACACTACTGCCATTCAAAATAATTTAAGGTAACTGGAAAGTCCATGGAATATCCCATTTCTTAATATCTGGTCTACATTCAGGGCTGGATGACTCAGAGCCCTGAAGCCATCTGTCGTGGCTTTTCTTCACTAGCTCTCATGCCTGCAACATGACGACTGTAACACCTTCTTCTCAGGGCTATGTGGTTTAAACATGAGTAATGATACTGCAGGTGATTGCGTTAACACTTTCTCCAGTTTTGTAGGGAGTGCAGAAATCTATGGCATGTATACATTGCCATAGATATATGTATTAAATGTCTTTTTGATTGCACAAGAAATAAGATAGCTAAGAGCCATTGAATTTAAGTCAAAGAGACAACTCAATAAATCATTCTATGAGGTCAGAAATTTTTAACATAAAAACTTTTAATAATTTGTGGGACTCTAGCCATCTCTAAATCTGTATTTTGTCGGTTGTATCAATTGTGATAAAAGTAATATACAGGCCGTGACAGATAATTCAAAAATTAAAATTATAGAGTTGTCTGTCCTTGTTGTTATAATTGATAAACAAAACCAGACAAGTGAAATAAGAAGAAAACTTTTCATTTATGAAATAAACCTCTCATGTACTATTCAAGAAAAAGGCTGCTGTTAATTACGGTGGCTTTTAAAGTTCCAGTGGATAAACAACTCAACTGAAAAAGATACATTGTTTCTTTAATAGGCACCAAGGGTGCTTGCTGCTTTAAATTCACTTCCTTGTTAGCTTATTTAGCAGAACACATTTTTCCGGAGAAAGTGAGTCACTTTTACACAGGCTGCTTTGTATTATTTCTGATGCCTTTCGGCATATTCTCATATACTACTAGTAGTAGTAATATACCTTAAGTACAATTACGTACATTTTTGATTGACAAGGGAAAGGGCACTCAGTTGTTCTAACTTCTGCTGTGATAAAATTCCAAAGCAGATATCAATTTGGGGGCGGGGGGTGGATTTTTTTCACCTCACAATTCTAGGTTGTAGTCTAACGTTGTGGGGAAGTCAAAGCAGGACTTGAAGTAGATACATTCTCAGTCAAGAGCTGACAGAATGAATGTACACATGCCTACTGCTCAGCTGCCTTTTTCTATGTTTATGAATTTCAGGGCCTAGGGCATGATGCTGTCTACTTTTAAACTGGCTCTTTCTACATCAAGTAACATAATCCAAACAATCTGTTACAGATGTACCTACAAGAAAACCGTATTTAGATAGTCCTCCCAAGGGACTCTCTCAAGGTGATTGTAGCTGTGTCACATTGACAATTAAAACTAACCATCAAGTGAATATTGACAACCCATCCTCCTGTCTTCCAGCCATGAGGAACCCAGCCTCTAGTTATGTGATATTCTATCTTCCTGTTTTCTAAGACAGGTCCTAGGGCTTTCTGTGAGCCTTGAGGAATATACTTGATATGGGGGGTCATTGACAAACATATCTGAAGACTTCTGAGGTTCAAAGAATGCTAAATATTTTGGTCTTGAATAGAGGGGGAATAAGACCTCTCCGATGAAGGAAAAATAAGAAGAGACTTTAACAAAATAATTATTAGAATATTATTGAAGAAGGCCAGTTCTGGAAAATGTTTGGAGAATATTTGATGTTGAGAGTTCTCAGTGAAGGAAACCCTGAGGACTTCAGAGAAGGTTACAGATCATAAAATTGTTTCCAAATAGAGTATTTAAAAAATATTTTAAGAAGTGTTTGTTGGCTTAGGCTACAAACGATCTCTTCCTCTGAATGTTTTTTTTTTTGAGAGCCTTCCATTGCTTCTTTAGATAGTTGACCACATTTCTCCACAGAAATTAGATTTTGAAAAAAAAGTAAAAACTAACTTCATTGGATTGTGTACTTCTGTGTGAGGAACCTAGAATCATACAATAAAGTAGGGTGTCCTGCTACATCCATTCCAGTAGTGACTCGCATTACAGGTTTAGAAACCTGGAAGCAGTCCTGAGGCAGAGTTTCGTGAAAACTTAGCCTCCTGGAACCTTGGCATTTCCATAGCTAGAATGCACCATATTTGTCCCTGCAATATTGTGGAAGGTCTTTCATGCTTTCTTACAGTATTTTACTAGATAAGAGTTAGAAGTTTCAGGGCAGGCTTAGCAAAAGTATACCTAGAATCTTCATTACAGTCAGGTATTGCAAACTACATTGTATATTAGAAACAAGTTGGTGAATTCTTCCCACAAATGGAGATTCCCTACAGATACTTAAAAGAACAGCCAAGTTACTCTCATATGCAAGTATTTATCAAGGCCTAGGAAAAAGGGGGGCTGTGGCATTGCATTATTCATGATAAGCTCTGCTAGAGCAGAACCCCCTGGTGCTAGCTTTCACAAGGCTCAAAGGAGTAGCATAAATTGTGACTAGGTTGTGAAATCCTTACCTGTCATTAGCTGACCCTAGGCAGGGCTGTTTTATCTTTACTGTAAACATTACCTGGTTCCTGTCAGTCCTTTGTAGGCTTTCTTCTGTTTTGTGTCAGATACTTCAATGTACTTTGCCTGCTGTGACACCCTATTCCTTTGTTTTCTGTATTATATAAGACTGGTGTTCACTTTGTGAAAAATTACATGCAGATACAGCACTCCCTTGTGTCTGCATCTGTTTGTCATTTCTCACCAACTATTTGCCCACCTGCCAGAACCCCTAATTCCCACAGATTGCGGGGGGGGGGGGCAGGGACTAAGCCTGGTCAATGTCAGTATCCATGGAAAGAATTTAGGATGTGACAAAGCTAGGATGTGATAACCTATCTACGTAATATCAGTCTATCCAGTTTTCCATTGTACACTGCAGATTATCTTTTCTCTGTTCACTAAAAGCCAAAGGATTTGGTGGTCAACATAAAGGAACTTGTCCCCCTTCTTCTGACCAGCATATGTGGTAAAACTCTACCTGCACCAGGAACACCCAAAACAAAGAATACAACAATTTAAAAAGATGCACAAATTCAGCGCCTGCACATTCTTATCACTACTTATGAAACCTTCATAACAACAGACCCAAATAGCACTCAGGGAACTTCAAAAGGTAGACATAAATTCAGGCTTGCTATTTTCCACCATCCAGTAAAAGCAAACATCAAAGCAAAACTGTACAAGACGAAACATTCATGTCTAAAAAGAATCTGTTCTTCAACATTACATCAAAATGAAGGTAGATTTATTGTGAAATTACAAAACAGTGATAAAATTAAAAAAAAACCCACTTTCTTAAAGGAGAGTAGAGACACAGTTGAGGGAATTTGTCTACTTAGGTTATTTTATTTACTTAATTTTTTTAAAGCAAAATAAATTCCAGGTAGGTTAAAAAATTAGATATACTTTGGTTTAAAATGTGGAGAGAGAGAGAAGTGGGGTAGAAGAGTTTGAAGGATAACAGCACTGACTGCCGATGAAAACAATCTGACGATGCACAAACTAGAGGAAAGCATTTGTGTTTAAGTTCCACGGAGTTGTTGAAGTACAGAAATTGACCCTCGAGAGAATTCCAGAGAAGGAGCAATCTCCACAACAGACAGGAGCAGCCATTCTGTGTGCCCCCTTTCCCTAAGGAAATTTTAGACTTAAACTGAATAATGTCTCATCTGGGCTCAAGTAACTAACGAGAAGCAAAAGAAGCCAGCAAAACTGTTCTGGCTTAGGTTTAAAAAAAATTAAAGATGTTAAGGGTCACTTCCTTCTGAGTATGATAGAAAAAGTGTCAGGCTTTCTCCTTGGGACACTTGCTTGTTTTCTGAAATTACAAACGGCATGTGTGGTGGTGGCTAAGATTTATGAAAGAAAATATTTTTTAAAATAGGGCATTTGGACAGTTTTCAAGCACTGATAAGACAACTAGCAGAAAGAAGAACCCACTCGTGGTAACAGGCACCAGAGGCCAGCTCCAGATTTCAGCTAAAGTAGGATACAGTATAGTCATAGGGTCTCTAAGTACCTAGGACTGACATATACCTGTTGGTGTCAGCATGAAGAGGTCGCTGCAACTTCTCGATTAGGATTTTGGTTCTAATGAACAACTGTGACAGTTACTTTCATGTCAGCATGGCGAGGCTCCAGTGCCCGTGGGGTCCCACATGAGACTGTATGTTTGGGTGATGGTATTTGGCAGTTCTGATTAACATGTACCGTTGGTTGACTTTACATCGAAGATATTGCCTTTATAACATAGATTGACTTCATCCACTGGGACTTGAGATCCAAAACTGAGGGTTTCTAGAAAATTAATTCTTCCTCAAATCTGTAATATGTTCATACTGCCTTCCAAGCTGTCTGTGGGCACTTGTAGATTTTTAGATTTGAGACTAAGACTTCAGATCTTGCCTCTAATGCCCACATGATGTCTATCCAAGACAGGTTATGTTCCCAACCCAGCAATCCTATGAAACAATTCTTTAAACTCCCTGCTTCTTCAATTCTTCTCAGGAAACATTTTTTCCTACCCAGTTGCTTCTTGGGCTACAATAAAAGTATGCCCCGATGTGCCAACTCTAAATTAAAATTGCACTTATATTGTCAAATAATTTATTGTAGCTAGACCACCTTAAGTGTCATCACAACATGTAAGTCCAAAATTGGTGAAAATCATCTAATAAAAGCCTATTTTATACTGCAATATTCCCTGAGAGGTTCTACTAGCACCTAACCAATAAAAATGGAGACACAGCTAACCTTTGGGCTGAGCATTGAGGACCCCAGTGGAAGAACAAGGAAAGGACTGAAGGAGCTGAAGGGGATTGCAACCCCATAGGAAGAACAATATCAACTAACTGAACCACAGAGCTCCCAGGGACTAAACTATCAACCAAGGAGTGGACACAGAGGGGTCCAGGACTCTAGATACATATATAGCAAAGAATGGCCTTATCTGACATCAATAGGAGGGGAGGGGGACTTGATGCCCCAGCGTAGGGAGATGTAAGAGGGGTGAGGCGGGAGTATGTGAATGGGTGGAGGAGCACCCTCATAGAGGCAAAGGGGAAGGGATGAGGGAGGATGGGATGGGGGTTGGTGAAGGGGTAACTGGGAAGGGGGATATCATTCGAAATGTAAACCAATAAAATGATTAATAAAAATTAAAAATGATTTATTTATTCTTAATTTTTTCAAATAGTCTCTTTAATGAAGTACTGAAGGTATAAGACAGGATGGTTCTACTGGTAAACTTGCAAAATTAGAAAGTTCTAACTCTAACCTTTGTAAGTAGGGGACACTCCAGGCACATAAATAATATGACCTGTTCCCAATTCTAACAATCCCTACATAAAGGAAATCCCTTAAAATATGTCTGAGTTCTTTGTGTGCACCAAGAATGGGACCTCTATTCATTACTTGTCTACTCAATACAGGAAACCTGCTAAAGAAGAGCAAAATTGCCATAGTTCAATATGAAGTACTTCAGAGCAATGATTAAGCAGATCAAGTTAGTCATTGTAAGGTTGGCCTATTTAATCAATACAGCAATTGCAGCAATTAGAGGATCGGCTCTGGATTCCATTGAATACAGCTGCTTAGACAGCTACAGCTACAGCATCCTGGTGATTATTTTCAGGCCAGAATTCCTACATCTTAATATATTTTACAAAACATCTTAAGGTCCTATTTATACTAAAGACAATTTTTATTTTATTTAATATAAAAATAATATTGTAGGAATGGGTTCGACTTAAGCTAATAGGTTTTAATCATTATATAATGAATGGCCATGCAGAATTGAATTTTCATGTTATGGTTATTCTTGGTTGTCATGTTGACTATATTTGGAATGGACTATAATCTAGAAATGAAGAATACACATGTGAGATATTTTCTACTTGGTTTGAAGTGGATAAATTCATTTCTAGTCTGGACCTTTGAGACAGGAAGGCACATATTTGATTCAAATCTTAAGGCTGGAAGACACAGGGATTTCATTCACATCTTGAGGCAGGAAGACATGCCTTTTATATGGGCCATACATTTTGCTGGAAGTTTATATGTAAGAAGGAAAGACTATAAAGAGAAAAGTTTTTGTTTGCCTGCTTGCCCTACCCTTGCTTGCTCATCTACTCCTTCACTGGTATTGGAGCCTATTTCTTTCAGATTCCAGCATATACAAAATACCTGCTGAAATATAAAGCCCTGTAGAATGAGCAACTACTAGATTCTTGGACTTTACATTCACAAGTAGCCATTATTGAATTAGTTGGACTGCAGCCTGTAAGTTATGCCAATAAATCTTGTATGTATATACATATAAACATATAAATGGGTGATAGACAGATTAATTTTATAAATTCTTTAACTCTACAGAACCCTGACTAATACACATTCTAAAGCAAAATTAATATTAAAGTCAGGACTAAGTAGCAATGACAATGCAGCTCTTTCTGCGTTGCCTTTTTTAGCAGTTTTGGAGATAGAACAACACAGTTTGGCACAGTCATAAGTATCTGATATAGCTTTACTGAGTCAAAATACACATTTTTTTTGTGAAAGCATCTTTTTCCATGTTAAGAGCCCCTTACCTGCATTAGTAGATGTGTAAGTTTATAAGTCACAGGAGCCCTCTGGACTCCTGCTCCCTCTTTCCTTTCTCTTCACTTCCAGCCTTCTACCTGAATGTCATACCCCACCAAGCATTGGCTGTCTTAATTTTTCAATATATGAAACTGCATTCTCAACAATGAAAAAAATGTATCCACATTCCAGGCAAAACACTAAATCAAAACACTAACTCATCCTCAAAGACCAGATCAAAGATCAGAGATGTGAATTAAAGTGGATTTTTCATTGTGTTTGTTTTTCTTAATGAAGATCAAGGCTGAGACTATAGCCAGAAAACAAGTTCTATGTCACAAGCATTTCATATTTTTCAGTTAATATTCAAATACGGCATATTATGGATTCTAGTGACTGCTTAGTGTAGATGTTACATTTATCAATGCTAATATGTGTTCTAGAACCTTTGGTCTAACCGGTTCTATAACTTTATTATAGAGGCACAATTCACTTCAGAAACAACTCCAGTATAAGGCTGTGGGCCTGGCATAGAGAAAGAAAGGAAAGAGTTCTGGGCTATGGTAGTCAACTTAAATTGAGCAAATGTCTTCACATTCCTGGAAAATATGAAACAGCCAGGAAGGAGGTGGTGCAAAAGCATTAGAGAAAGCTGTAACTGCATATTCTAAGCTCCAGGAGATGAGCCACTCAAGTTCACGTGACAAGTGCAACAGGCTTGGGGACCAGGATGCTCAGTGAATTGTTATTCGGGGAGATGTTTGAGGAGGGTTGTTTACAGATGAGCACTCAAGCAAATTAACTAAGAAGGTGAGCTGTGTTCTTCAGTGTGGGTGGGCAGCATTCTGTTTGTTATGGGATTAAGTAGAACAAAGAAGCGAAGAAAGCGAGTTCCTTGCTGACAGTTTGAGCTGCGATGTAACACATTTACCTATTTCACATCAGGGTGCACATCATGGGCTATCTTGCTTCTGGAGTTTCTGCCCTTAGACTGAGCTCTACCATAAGGTCTCCATCTTGCTGACTGCAGATCACAGGACTTCTCGTGAAGTCCTTGTTACATGAGGAACTCTTCATAAGATAAGGTCACATTCATGGGGGGGTTGTATCTGTATGGTGCTGTTCTTGTAGAAAATTCTAATACATTGGGTGAGGGAGGAGATTGGGGATGGAGATAAAAAACAGGAGCAGTAAGGAGACAGAAAGGACGGGGAGAAGACCATGAGTTCTTCATGAAAGACTCCCTAAAATTGGCTTTCCTTCACCCTCCAATTCAAGGAACTCTCGTTTTTCACAGTTCCAATTGACCTTAGTCTTTCCATAATATTTACATCAGCTGTAGCACATATCATAATCTGAAGTTATTTTCCAGTTTTTTACTTGGCGCTTGTTTTCAATGTTCACTAAAAGTCTCATAGTAGGTGTCATGGCTGGTGACACTTTTGAAAGGTGATTGGCTTATGAGTGCACAAACTTTATCAAAGGTCTAAACCATTGATTAATTCATAGTGAGTGGGCTGTTAGGAGTTGGAACCTCATTAGAAGAAATAGGCTGTAGATTACAGGACATGTGCTTTTAATGACCATGTCTTGCCGTCAGCTCCCTCCTTCCGGTGTTGCCTCCTGATCACCATGAGTGAGTAGCTCTCCTTGGGCATATCCGGCCCAGGAGTAGGGATGCTTCCATGTTTCTGCCTTGCTTCTGTTCAGTTAAGCCCGAGCTTAACTGAACCAGC
Organism: Mus caroli; assembly: GCF_978045245.1. Taxonomy (NCBI): domain Eukaryota; kingdom Metazoa; phylum Chordata; class Mammalia; order Rodentia; family Muridae; genus Mus; species Mus caroli. The sequence continues at coordinate 27,020,898 of NW_028227275.1, read as the reverse complement.
CAGCCACAGAATGAAACCTCAGAAACCACGAGTCATAATAAGCCTTTCTTCTTCACTTGATCTGGTTACCAGGGCAGAAGAATGACTAACGGAGACTCACAGTCAGCTAGGAACTGTTTGAGACACCGTGGTTGTGTTCACCTTCACCAATGCCATCCTAAGAGTAGCGCCTGACACACTGCTAGATGATGGTTTGGATAGTTGGATGAATGAGTGAAAGCACAAAGAAATTAATTTTGTTCATATTTGACTTTCCACTTACTAGGCAGGTGTAGTCAAATGATTCCCACTAGGCTCCACTTTACCTATAAACTGAAGACTATTCCTTACTCAGATTGTAGAGATAAGGAAATAAAGGACAAAGTCTCTTCCAAGAGCCTCATGTATGAGGACATAATTTTTCTTCCTTTGCTTTTTAGTTTCTTGTTTTGGTTTAGTTTTATTTGCTTTTTTTGTTTGTTTGTTTGTTTGTTTGTTTGGTTGGTTGGTTTTTTTTTTTTTTTGGTTTGTTTGCTTGCTTGTTTGTTTTTTTCATTTTTCACTTTTATTCAAAATAGATTCTTTTCTCATAGGATATATCCCGATTGTAGTTTTCCCTCCCTCTACTCCTCCCAGATCATCTCCACTTCCCCCCCCCATTCACTCCCGTTTGCTCTCATTAGAAAAGAACAGACTTCTAAGAGCAAAACCAAAACTTGACAAAATAGAATAGAATGAGATAAAGCAAAAGTGTGTTGGCAAAGGCAACCCATTGGAGGAAAAGAGTCCCGAGGCATAAGAGTCAGACACCCATTTATTCTCACACTCAGAAGTTCCATAAAATACTAAGTTAAGAGCTATGATATATAGTTGGACGGCCTCATGCAGGCCTTGATAGGCCCTGTGCTTTCTGCTGCAGCCTCTGTGAGCTCACATGGACCTTGCTTAGTTGATTCAGAGGGCCTTGCTCTCCTGGAGCCCTCCATCCCCTCTGTCTCTTACACTCTTTCTGCCTCCTCTTCCATCGGGTTCCCTGAGTACATGACTTTTGATGCAAGCAGTATTAAGAAGTGGAGCTTCAGGGAAAGTGGTTAATTAGACCATTCGGGCACTGCCTTCATCAGTGGATGAATAGATTAAGAAATTCAAATTTGAATTGATGGCTTAAAAATATGTTATTACCCTTATTGTACCTGCATGTGTCCTAGGACATACATGTGTCCTAGGACATGCATGTGTCCTAGGACATGCATGTGGAGGTCAGGGCTCAACTGGAAGGCATCAGTTCTTTTCTTCTACCATGTAGGAGTCAGCAACTGACTTCAGGCTTTCAGGGTTAGCAGTGCCTTTTCCCTCCAAGCCATTGCCCAGGCTTGAACAAACTCTTGGAAGGTGTGAGGGCTGTGGAAGATGCAACCTCATTGTGAAGAAGTGGGTGGTGTGGGCTGAGAGGACGTCTTATGCCCGTCTCCTTCCTGTGACTCTTCGTTGCCCTCTGACTGCTGTACGAGTTTCTCTGCCACACCCTATCAGCATATTTCTGCCTGGCTACCGGCCTCAAAGCAGTAAAACCAGTTGGTGACAGGCTGAAAGCTCTGAACTAAATAGTGAACTGAAATAAATCTTCCCCTTAACTTGTTCATGTCAGTTGTTTTGTCACAGGGAAAAAAAGATCTGAGTAATACATTTCCCACAGCCCTGGGTGGATGATGTAGAATTACTAGTTCCATAAAATGAACGGAGATCCTGAGATGAAGAGAGTTTAACTAATCTGAAGGACCAATAACTTTTTTTGAGACCGAGTCTCACTGTGAGCTCCTGGTTGTTCCAAAACCTGCTATGGAAAGCAGCATGAACTTCTGAAGTTCTTGAACTTCTGAAGTTAAGGATAAAGCTCTAAGCCACCAAGGCCAGCTTCAGTAAATTTTGCACAGCATTCTCCAATTTCAGAATCTATGATCCTCTGACCCAAGACACCATGATCTTGACATCAGTGCTAAATTTTCTCAGATAATGTACTTAGTATGTAAATGGTGCACGTTATTATTAAATACAAGGGCAATTGCTATGACAAAGAAAATTCAAAGAACAGACTAGTGGAGCAGGAATCCTGAAGATAGAGTTAAAAAAAATCAAGATAAGAGAAAATGAGGCAATTTCCTGAAAAATTAAACTACTTAATGAGATAACATTTTACCTTTTTATCTGTTTCCTCACATTTTAAAATATTACTTCAAAAATTATCGATGTCAGAAGGACTAATTTTACATGATACCTGAAAAAAGAAAATAATAGTCCAGTATGTGATTGAAACCTAGATGGGGTTCTGGGGACTATTGTTATGGCATCGCCCAGCTGTGAAGGGACAGAGCCGCAGCCAGTCTGTTCTAAACTAAACCTGTGCTCAGAACACTTAGCCAGAGTGCAGGAAGTGGCATGAAAATGTAATTTAGACTCAGTGCACTGGTGACATCTGGAAATCACAGCTGGAGCTTAGATAATGCATATGGTGCCAGCAAGTTTGTAACAGAAAGCAACAGAAAACTTTCTCTATTTTTTGAAGGAAAGGATAAAATTAATTCTTTCACTGTTGTTTTTTTATGAACTTTGATCTTTACTATTTTTTAAAGTGTACATGTGGGGGCGGCGTTGACTGGTATGTGCATGTGAGCAGATGTGCCAGAAGAGAGCACCAGTTCTCCTGGAGTTGGAGATGCAGGCCATTGTGAACCACCAGATACGGACACTGGCAACTGAACTGATTCCTCTTCAAAAAAAGCATTCACTCTTAACCACGGGGCCTCCTCTCAAACCCCATTTATAATTCTCAAATTCTGAAGTGCAATGTCGAGTGGAGACATGTGAACAGTGTGCAGGCTCTTTTCTTTTCTAGGTATACCTCACTTTAAGAAATGCACTGTTAGCCAGGCGTGGTGGCGCACGCCTTTAATCCCAGCACTTGGGAGGCAGAGGCAGGTGGATTTCTGAGTTCGAGGCCAGCCTGGTCTACAAAGTGAGTTCCAGGACAGCCAGGGTTACACAGAGAAACCCTGTCTCGAAAAACCAAAAAAAAAAAAAAAAAAAAAAAAAAAAAAAAAAAGCACTGTTTATGGGAATGCAACATTTTTTGAGAGTAGCTACTTTGCTTTTGTCAGTATTATTTAGTTTAGGAATTGTATAGCTTCAGAGGTTCCTATTCCTCGAAAGCTTGCTTGGAATCATGACTTTGCAAAATTTTGAATTTGGGAGGAAGTCAGCTAATACCTAGGAAATATTGCTTGGGAATGGGTGACTGAGGAAGCTCCCATTGACACTAGTTAAGTAAAGTTATACGTAATTGATCGTGTTTCTGACTGGTCAAAAATAGCTGAGGATGCTGCTCAGTGGGTAAAGGGCTTGCTCTTCAGGTGTGAGCTCCTGTCTTCAGAGTCCTAAGACCCATGGGAAAGCCAGCCATGGCTGCATACTTCTGTCAGTCCAGCGCTCCTCAGTTTGGAGACATACCGAGGCTTACCTCCTGGACTATTGGGCTGAAAGAGAGAACTCTGGGTGCAGGGGGAGTTGCTGTTGCTGGCTACAAGTGGAGAACCGACTGAAGAAGACATCTTAATGTCCTCCTATGGGCTTCCGATTTGTCCACACGAGCAACAATATTCACACACTGTACACAAAGCATATCATAGTGGGGTTGGAGCAAGGAATAATGTAACCTACCTCCCCGCCCCCCACCCTCCCAGCCTGAAACCTGGCTGCTCAGGTTTCACTGTTAGCAGGGAGAGAGCATGGGGGTGGAGCCTGCCACCCTATCGTTCTGCCACTCCCTCTGCTACTGCCTGCCGCCTAGCTGTTCCTGAGCTATCACGTGGTCACTTGCAATAGGACTCCAAGGATGATTTGGTGGGAATGGGCCCCTTCCCCTTCTTCATAATCCAGTGTCTGGGAATAGTAAAATTGAACCTTCATCAGACCATTGTCTTGGTTTCATCTTTCTTACGTCACCTAGCTCCCTCTTCTCTTCCAGATTCCAGGATTGCCTACCAGGTTAGAACACAGACATGTGAGCTGCTAGCCGGCCGCAACAGAATAAGCTGTTACACCCATGTAATTTGAATCTTTTCCTACCCAGTTAACGGTTATACTTTTCTAGAAATAACTATTAAAACACTTTCAGAAGTCCTCTCATTGTATTTTTTTATTATTTTATTTTAAACAATTTTTATTAGATATTTTCTTCGTTACATTTCAAATGCTATCCCGAATTGTATTTTTGCATTTCCTTTATTCTGATACAATTTGGAGGTGGTCTGGCACACTTGATGAGAAGAACCTGGGCTAAACATCCTAGCAAAGAGGTGGAATCAAAAACCTCAGGAACATTGGAAGTCTGTGGTTCTGCAGGAATACATTTATATCACCATTTCATACTTCTACAACCTCAGCCAGGATACTAGCAAGATTCAGGACTCTCTTTAAAAGGCATCTTCCTCTTACGCATCAATACACATTCTTTTTTTTATATTAGATATTTTTTTCATTCACATTTCAAATGCTATCCCCTTTCCTAGTTTCCTCTCCAAACATCCCCTATACCACCCCAACACCGTCCTGCACCCCAACCCACCCACTCCTGCTTCCTGGACCTGGCATTCCCCTGTACTGGAGCATATAAGAAATTATCAATACACGTTCTGTTTACACATTACTTATCATAAATGCATCGGTTGCACGTGTGTGTGTATGTGTGAACATTATTTACTTTTTAAAAACCCACAGATATGTAAACTGTGGATATCTTTCCTACAGGGTGAAAACAATGAGAGAGGTAAGTGATCCTCTAGAATGAATTTGTTTCAGCCTTTCTTCCATACTAAGTATCTACTTTCAGTTGTTTGCCCAGTTCATTCATATCCATTGATACTTTGTTTTCCAGATTAGCTCGTTTGTTGAATAGCTTAGGCAACATGTCACAGGCCACAGGGTGGAGGTCTCATGCTGGATGTCACTTACCATTCTGGATATGATATCTCCAGACTTTACAGTTATGGTTCTTCTTAGGAAGTTCTGGAGATGGGGCCTGTGCTACAGAGGTAATGCTCAGAGGGTTAAGTTACAGCTCCATGGGCAGGAACAGTATTTGAACTTTCCACAGTGGCACGGCTATGGCAGATTCTGGAGAAAGCATCCTCTAGCTTGGCTTTCAGCTTGGCTCTAGCGATTGCAAAGTTCCAAGGAATGATGAGCCTCGGAGAAGCTCATCCTGATCTCATGTGTCCTTCAGATGGAAACTGGTTGCCACATTTCAAAAAGATCACATGCGGATTTCTATGTAAGGGCTTGACTTTTTATTAAAATGCCATCTGGCTTGGGAACACCCAAAATGACTTCATTGGCTGTAAACTTCAGACACTTCGCTGTTTCTCTTTCTCTTGGAAATAGTTATTGAGACTTTCTTCTTCCATATCAGTTACTCCTGAAGGCTGAGTCACCATGCAGTTTTCCCACCTAAGTGTCCCAGCAGCCAACATTCTGGTTACCATTGTACTTGTTTTTACAGCAGGCTGTATATCTCTAAAAATAGGACAGGCTGTTTTGTTTGCTTATATTAAGAGAAGGAATTAAAGACAACCAGGAACAACCTATTTTGTCTTTAGATCAAAATACGTATTGATGTACAGATTTGGGAGATTCCTAAACAGTTGGACAATGTTCAGAGAGTGCGAGACTTTGGAGCACTCGGTCATAAACAGGATGTCTTCATCAAACCTCTCTTTTCAGGACACAGGGGATCTATGAGGAATCTATAGGAGGAACATATAGGAGGCAGGAAGTTTGTCAGAGCCAGAGGTGATGGAGAATTCCAAGGAAACAGTACCTTTCAGACACAATAAGACTGATGAGCATATGAACTCACAGAGACTGTGACAGCATGCACAAAATCTGTGCAAGATCATAAGGTCCCATAGCTGAGTAGACACGGTCTTCCACTCCTAAGAAGCTATCTGCAACTGATACCCACTTACAATGGAAAAACTTGTTTCCTCCAAAGGAGTTTCAATGGCTATATTAACCATACTTCATAGAAGGCCTCATGACCAAGAGTAGCGGCCAACACAAAAGGAACCCAGCGATAATTTTGTAAGGTTTTGTTTTTGCTTTGCTTTGCTTTTGTCTCATAATTGTTTTATTTTGGCATTTTTTACATCATTGATCATTTGCTTTTATAATTAGATTTTTGCATATTCTTTTGTATTTGCCATTCTGCTGCCTTTTTATGGTTTTTTTTTCTTTTTTAAGAGATAGAGAAGGAAAGTGTGTTGGAGTTGGGTGGGGTGGGTGGAAGAATCTAAGAAGAGCTGGGGGAAAGGGAAATCAAGATCAGAATATATCACATGAAAAAATTTTTTTTCAATTAAAAGGAAAAGATTGGGGGGACTTCTGAGGGACATAAAAAGGCTGATCCCGGGACAAAGAGCAAAGGCCAGGGCCAAGGACAAGAAGCCTTCAGTGGGGAGATGCATTTCTCTGGACAGCTTGCATGCTACTTGTTTCAGGACAAACATACTTCTCTGCATACCACAGAGAAAGGCAGAGGGAGAGCAAAGCACTTCAGATAACAAGTAGTGCAGAGGACGCTCTTATTTCACTCATATGGCTCAGCTCTGAAGTAGGGGGTCGCTTGTAATGTTAATGAAAAATTCTGTAATGTTGACAAAACTAAGAGCATTAGAATTTATAATCCTCCTCTCAAGAGAGAAAGGCACTGCTCAGTTAGCTTCCACAGGCTTCTTTCCTGATTCTAGTGTGCATCTGTGTTTCCTGAAAAACAGTTCTCACCAGCAACCAATAGATATTTAACATTCACTGTCTCTCAACAGTATCAAGCAAGGAGTTCCTTTTTCACTCTCCAATCCTAACACAGACTCTCACAAACATGATTTTTTTTTCATTGTAAATTTAAGCTAAGAAGAAAGGCAAGACTTACTCACCTTCTGGGGGCTTCCATGTTAGTGGTCTCGCTGCCGCTTCCCCTTAACCTGGAGAAATGTCTAACACAGGGGACAGTCAGGGAGGAAATTCTTGGATAAATTATGACAAGCTCACAAATGCCATCTGAACCTTTGAGATCCTAAATGTAGTTTTTCTGCAGTGTCACAATTGGAAAGCTTTAGAAGAGACTTCCTTGAGCAGTTTCACAAAGAAAGTCAAACTCACTTTTATCACGGATTATCTCTTGCCTCAGGACTGTTTTCAAGAAAGACCCTTTATGATGTCACAAGAGCTCAATGATGGTCGGAAGCAAGTCAGATTCATTCTTTTTTTTCTCAGCAAATACTTTCATATCAGACACGATGTACAGTACCAAAGATACAACGAGGGACAAGGCAGTCTATGAATTCATAGAATTGTTTTTTACTATGTTTATAAGCTGCTCAGATTAGGAAATGAGCCAGATTTTTAACAAGAGCTCCACAATTCTCTCCAGTGTATTACTCAAATCCTGAACTACTACATGCTACTATCTCGGGCTAAAAACTTCGGAAGTCAACACCAAGTGCTAAAGATAAGCTACATGGGCAACTAGCACCTAGAAAGATGGGTGTCTCTTCCTCTAATGTCAGTGAAATATCCTTATCCTGAGAAGGCGCTTTCATGTATATCACAACCTTTTAATTCACAGAAGAACAATTTAGAGGTCAGGACTTGGTCTGCTTTCAAATTTTACAGTAAAGAAAGAGAAACCATACTGATGTGTGTTCAGTGCAGTGCACCCCATGGGATAATCTTTTCCAGGGTGGACATAGATTTTCATTATTCATGACACAGTCTTCCGGCCATTTTTTTCTCTTTGAATAATAGCTAATATATACGAGTTTGCTTATGGGTGTGGTGTGTGGTGAGGAAAATAATGGAATGACTACCCACAAAGGGTGGGCCAGAAATGACTCCCAGGAGTTTGGGACCACCACACAATCAGTTCTTGGATTTGGTAAATGATCAGTCTGGTCCATGGAGCTGTCTGTGTGTACAAAATGCCTAAAGAGGTATGTTTCCATACTGACTAAGACACACAAACAGCAATTATCACCAGTGTAACTGCTCGTGAAATAAACCCCAAAGAAGACATCTAAGATCATACAGTTGGGAGGACAGACACCAAAGGAACAAGAGGCTAAGTGGAGAAGCAGTTTTTGAAAGACAGCAGTCCATCATTAGAGAGAAAGGTTAGTCAAAGACTTTGGCTTAAGTGAAGCCAGGATACTGTGAGGGTACCAACTTATAAAGACCCCAGTGCAAGAGCTCAACAATGAGATTCTTATAGCTAAAAAGAAAAAAAAATATCTTGTTCACTGACACAAAAGGCAGACCATGGGCGATGCATAGAGTACAAGCAGAATAGAAAGTATCTTCCTAAAAATGTGTGTGGATTGAAAGAGTTACTATAGGAAATCTAAGATGTTATATATCAAACTTCCAGTCTCACCTGCCCTGCCTTTACTTCTTCTTCCTCCACTATCCACACCATTATTCACAGAAGTCTGGCACCAAATTTTGTCCCTTATCCTTAGTCTCCTGATGTTGTGTTAGAAGGACAGGGTTGTCTCAATTTGATTATTTTTGAGTTAGAAAATTCTGATCATTCAGATTCTTAAACAAATCTGCATTGTTGCCTTTATGCCAAGAAAATACTGGGAAGATTTAGTGTATTTTCCATTTCTCCTCTAAGTGTGGAATTGTGCAAACATTATTTGAGCATACTAAACTAATCTACTTATTTTTTAGTGAATGGAAAATTTCACTCCTAAAAAAATGTCAAGATTCTCAAGGAAAAGGACCTTACTTGTAAACCCAACTTTTAGCTTAATGCAATCTCCAAACTTCCCAATGAGAATTCTCCAAAACAAAACTTGTTTAAACAAATGTCTTTTTGTTGAGCTGTCCTTTCTGACAAGCTTGTGATGATGAGAAGGTTTTAGATGGGCTAGTCCTCTTCAGTCTCTGGCAGAGACACAAACAGTGCATTTACAGAGAATGAAAATAGAGCTGTAGTTGGTGAACTTATGGCCCCCCTCTCTTATGCTTGCTCATGCCTGTTTATCTGAAAGCTTAATATATACCATAGCATGTACACTGGCAGACCTTGAGAATGAATCTTGATTAACCTCTCCTGGCTTGTTGAGTAATGTTCTAGGTGAATCTTGTGCATCTCCGTTTCAACACACAACACCTTAGTTAGTAACTATTTATACATGTACCAGGAAGGTATTTTAAAGGACTAATGAACATGTTCCTACTTCCCCTCTCTGGTGTCTCTTGAGAGCCCAAGGTTGTCCCAATCCTGCCCCTTTTCAAGATACCATTCATATGCCACCAATTGCTTTAGAGTAAGGGTAAAACCACAGATATAGCATCTTTGGTTTGTGATTTTAAAACTGAAAAGAAGGGGTTATATTACAAACTGTTTCCTACATCACGTAAAACCCAGTGGCCAAGAGAAGAGTCTCCTACCTGGTGGGACAAAAGGGTAGGCATATTTTATCCAGTACACCATCTTCAACTAGAAATCACTCTCTCCTCTGCCCGAGTTACTCCTTCATTTTGCAACTAAGTTTGTGTTGTCAATGTTATTGTGTCCACTCACTTAAGGTATGTCTCCTTGCCGGGTTGTGGTGGCACAGGCCTTTAATATCAGCACTTGGGAGGCAGAGGCAGGCGGATTTCTGAGTTCAAGGCCACCTGGTCTACAGAGTGAGTTTTAGGACAGCCAGGGGAACACAGAGAAAGCCTGTCTCGAAAAACAAAAAACAACAACAACAACACAACAACAACAACAACAACAACAACAACAACAACAGAAAAGGTGTGTTCCCTCTCCCTTCCATTGGCTTAGTTTTTTTTTTTTTTTTTTGGTTTTTCGAGACAGGGTTTTTCTGTGTAGTCCTGGAACTCACTCTGTAGACCAGGCTGGCCTCGAACTCAGAAATCCACCTGCCTCTGCCTCCCGAGTGCTGGGATTAAAGGCGTGCGCCACCACGCCCGGCTATTGGCTTAGCTTTTAGAATCGTATTGACCAAGTAGGTAATTTTTTTTCTTAAAGGTGTTTAAATTTTAAAATTTGAAGCTGTTACTATTATAAACTTTTAGAATGATCAATATAAACAAAGTGAAATGTTTTAAATACAGTGAAGTGACAATATGGGAAAATATTAATTCACCAAACATCACACCTAGAGATTGCCATTGATTGATTTAAATGCTAAGGATTCATATATGTATTATTTTACTCTGTTCTTCCTTTCTCTTGGTAGGTATTTGCTAAGGCGAGGTTGGCATCAAATGTACTATCCCCCTGCCCTAACCATCCACATTCTAGAAATCCACCTATGTTCCATCAGAGCTGGCTATGACTTCCTAATTTAAGATTATAATGTTTTACGAGGACAATAATTGCTTTCCTGTGCATGGTTTGCTGTTTCTGGAGTTTTGTTGAAATTCCACCTAAATATATACCTATAGCATAAGTTACTCATTTCCATATGCTATTCTGGGATATTTACATTGTTTTCAATTTATTGATGTTGGAAAGAATACTGGTAGGAAGATTCTTAGTCATAAATTCATGCAGGCAGCCTTTTATGGCCCCTTATGGGTATGCCTTGGAAGGATGTTCCTGTCGACTTTTATTTCTATCTCATCTCACTGAAATGTTGAGGTTTTTTTTTTTTCATTCCTTTTGACAAGTGATTGCCAGTTCAATATTGCATCCCAGAGTAATTCCATACTCCCAGTAGGATACTGTCTGTCTGGAAAGGGAAAAAAAGATGGGCAGAGGGTTTTATTTCCATACAAAAGTGAGCTTTTGGTCATAAATGCTGTCCGTGCATTTATAACATCAGAATCATAGTGGACATCCCCTTTATGAGTCTCCCTCTTTCACCTACTAAGATGCTAGCATGGTCCAACCCAGAGAAATTGTGGTTTGTTTTGAAAACCCTAATTGTATTTTTTGGTAACTTGAAGGACTCGAAATTCCACTTTCTTATCTAAGTGTCACTGACAGCAACCTGGATGTTCTATTTGCCCAGAGCCAAGATTTAGGTCAGCATCACCTGGAAATTAAAGAAAGGCCAGATTCACCTTTTTATTCTTGCACTGGCCTGACATTCATGCTTGAGTACCTTGGGTGCAGAACGACTCTTATTCCTATCTCCCATTCAGGGTTAGTATTGGGACCTGCAAGCAACCCACTGAGAGTTATCTCTAGGGCAAAGGATTCTGACCATGCACTTACTTGAATTCCTACATTATACCCCCATAGTGTTGATGTCTGTGTTAAGGGAAAAAGGATAAGTCAACTTATGGGACAATAGAAGAAACGATAGTTTCCTCTCATCCATTCTTCCACACTTTAATGTCCCCAGTCCCGTAATCAACCCAAAGCGATTCTTATTGTCTTCTCAATTTCAGAAGAAAACCTAGATATGTCATTGACATACTATTCTAAGTCAGGAAATATACTTAGAATTAAAATGGGAATTTAGAAACTCTCAACCCACACTCTATAGCGATAACATAAGTGTCTAATTTCCTTTGATTGCATGAGGGTGAGTTAGGACATAGGAATTGAGAGCTAAATATATGACTCAATGATAGAGGCCACAAGGTCTTGGTTGATTCTCAACTGGAAAAAAAATGAGAAAAAATAGTAAAAGTGAATGAAATGGGGAAAAAGTGAATGAAAGGTAGGCCTAGCCTAGAGGAGAAAGTGTGGAAGAGAACTGACTTTCAAAGAGAAAGATGGCAACAGATATCACTAGGCACTAGAATATTAATATAAGGCCCAAAGTGCTGTTGCCCCAAGACTCAGACACCCATGAGTGGGAGAGCTGAGACACTGTATTATACCCAGACTGCTACAGAGAAGCAAGAATTTGATGAAAGCCATTGATAGATAAGACTATGTGTGAATCCCGACAAACATAACATTAAATTAATTGCAAGTAGCCCGATACTTTTTACAGCAGATAAATAAAGCTCAAAACTAAAACAAAGGAAAGATGAACATAATATTTACTTCACTGATTTACTTGAGGGAGCAGTGGTAGATAGGACATGGGATGGAAAGACTCAGCCTAGTCATAAAGGGGCTGATTTTAAGGCTTTATCTTTTATATAATGGGGATATATTCATAATTATTATAAAGCTAGTGTAAAGAGGTCTTAATATTAAATGTCATACCATTAGTTACTTGACTCATTGCTGTGACCAAAAGCCCCTGGTGAAGGCGCTTTAAGGAGAGAGGGGACTGATTTAGATTACAGCTCAAGGTCATCCTTCAGTCTTTGACAGGGAAGTCACAACGGCAGGATCCTGAGGCAGCTGCTCACAGTTCAGGTCTTTTCAGTCAGTTCAGAATGTTAGCCCATGAGTAGTGCTGCCCACAGCTGAAGTAAATCCTTCATCTCAGTCAAACGAATCCAGATAATCTCCCACAGGCATGGCCAGAGGCTTGTCTCCTGGATAATTCTAGATCACATCAAATTTACAATCCCAGGTAGCCATCACAGTTGAAAACTAAGGTCTGTGGCTGGTACAATTCTGTACCGAGCTATGCTTGTCCCTTGGATTGGCAGTCAGGTCAATCCTGACTGAGGCACTCATTGGTGGCTTTCAACAATGATTTCATAGATCCCATAACCACAAGACAGTTTTCATGGTAAGAAAATGAATGAGAACTTGCTATATACTTTTTGAAAACCTTACTGAAATGATCAGGGAGCAGATCAAACGCTAAAGGAAGACCTGGTATCTCATGGGCTACGCTTCTCTGGCCCAGCACCCAGCTACACCACTACTATTCCTGGCAACTTTGGGAAGGTTATCTGCCTTGATATGTGTCTCTAATGTCTTCAATATTAATTAGAAATTACAATTGATATTGTCATTAGAGTTTAGGTGGACAATAAAATCTCTGACCATTTCTGATGTAAAACAAAAACCTTGTGTATATGGAGATACAAAATCTGAGGATACTTTTTTTTTTAACTTTTAGAATGGGATATAATGGGGAAAAAACCAATTTGATTATATAAGAAAAATGAAGTCATAGTGGGATAATGTATGGTAAAAGATTGGCAGAAGCATAGTCTGGAGGATGGATGAGATGTTTTTAAAGATGAAGGCTAAAACTAGTCCATAAGGTACAGAGAAAGAAATAATGGTGATTGTAGCAGTGAAAACCTTTAAGCTATAAACTGCATAAAGGAAAGGAGCTCAGTGTGTGAGAGAAGCCACAGCCACCGGCATTCCATTGGCCCAGTGTGTGGGGAACTTGAAAGAAACATTGCTGATTTGAGATGCCTTCCTTGAGAAGAAGGGCCAGAAGCTTACACACACACACACACACACACACACACACACACACAAACACATTCACACACAGAGACAGAGAGAGAGAGACAGAGACAGAAACAGAGAGAGACAGAGACAGAGAGACACAGACAGAGACACAGAGAAACAAAAACAGAGTCAAAGACAGAGACAGAGAGAACTGCGGAGTACCCAGATCAAACTGGATGCGAATAATCAGAAAAATTATAATGTATACGATTCCATGTGGCTCAAGTGGTTATAGAGACAGAGAACGATGATGGTTGGATGGCTACAAGGTTTGCTACTTACAGTTTGAATGCTTATGGAAGGAAAGGAAGCAGGGATGTTGATGAGTCTAACCTGGAGAAGTGAATGTCATGTTGCTACGAGTTGCATAAGTAAACACATCAGGAGAAAAGTTACTCAGTAATAGGGCTGAGGTATAAGGAGTTAACAATCTCCATTTAAGGGAAAAGGAGTCTATAATCACCCTGAAACGTTAGAGTCTTCCATAGAACACTCAGTTCAATATGAAGAACAGGTGTGAGTTTAAAACACAGAGCAGAGCACAAATAATGACAGTCGTAGAAGAAACAGCATGGGATTTTGGAAGTAGCAGAGCTGCCTTGGTGATTCCACTGTGATTATATCCACAAACAACAGAGATTATATCCACCTGGCCTCCAGCAGGCTACAAGCTCCTTGCTGATAGTAGGTGTGACAGTAGAACCCACTTGTCCCATTGAAACAGATACTGTATTTTCCTTAGCCAATGATGTGATGCAATTCAAAGAATTCAGAATGTGGCCAAGAGTCTGTAACTCTTCAGACCTCTTGGTGAAAACAGCTAATGCGGCAAGTCACAAATGTGGGTGGAGGAGCTGGGAAACTGCTGAGCCACACAATGAATCAGGAAGTCACTTCCCAACAGGCCACCAGGATCTTGTCATCCACCATTGGCTATGTTTTGTGGAAGTTCTAAAAATGGTCAGGGGACAGCACTGTCCCCAAAGCAGTATCTTCTATGGTAGACAGCAGTCTTCTTCTCTAAGTGTTTGTGGTGTCTGGAAGAACATTCTAAAGATAAACTACTTTAGGTATTGAGAGCTGATGATGTCAAAGGCTCTCACATGCTTCATTGGGAAACCATTCAAGCTAGTGAACACCTTTTATGGTATTTGACGTTCTGCCAAGCATAGGATCACATCCCTTCAATATGCTGTCTCCACCACACTACACTATGTCGACATTGTTGGGTCTGGTTTCTTAAAGTCAGAATTTAATAATCCTATTTTCTTAAAGACATTGCCTGTTGCTACAGAGCACACAGCACATTTTACCACAGGAAGAGAGACAGGAAGACAGAAGAAAAGGGGAAAGGACAAGGCTTTATGGATTTTCAAAAAAAAATATGAATCTCAGAATCTCTACTCTGGTTCCTCATCTAATAGCCTCCAGCTTGGAAATTAACTTTTGTAAGTCAGTTGTTCATCTGGAAAATGGAGACAGTAGTGGGGACTTTATAGAACTCATGATAAGGCTAATAATAGCAGTATATATGAAACACCATGTGTGACTCTAGGGCATCAGATCTCCTCCTATTTTTTGGTTTGGTCACTTGACTATGACAGTGTAGAACAAAGTATAATCTTATATTCTTCTGTTAAATTCTCAAAACTACAAAAAAACCTCGAAGTTTTCCTCTATGAGTTGATTTTGTATTATTTCAACTTTTACTTGATGACAGGCCAATTTCAATGCCCACGTGTGATTCTCCTGACTGTAGAAGGTGCATAGCATGGTTAGATGAATTCTGGAGTATTAGCTGCCAGCAACTCCAAAAACAATATGTGCTGTTATATCACAGTTAAACTTCTATCCCCATGAGATTTTAAGCTGTTGGTTGTTTAAATTTTTCCCAGAGAATTTCATCTCTCCATACAATATATCTTAATCATATCTACCCCTGCTCCACAGTTTTAGCTCATCTCAAGCACCCACAAACCCTCTTATTAACTTCATTTTCCTCTTTATTTTTTTTGTAACCCATGGAATCAAATTAGTATATACTATTCATTGTTCTGGAATTTCACTAGCACATATTATATTAGCCCAATTCAAATGTACGCTTAATGTAAGACAGATTCATTAGGATACCTGATCTTTTTCTTTTAAAAATCAAAGTATTGTGTATCCACATAAAAATATTAAGTTGTTCTTAGTTATTATCCTTCGGTCCTACCTTAACAATCTACTAAAACAGTCCTAAACTTTGTTGAACATTCTAAAAGCATGGATCTAATAGTATGTTTAAAGATGCATACAAATTCCTCCTTAGCAGGCGTACACCTTGTGGCTTAATGGATACGGAGGGTTACTGCACATGGGATTTTCCCAATGACTCTAGCACACAGCAGAATTTAGAAGCTGCTGGTTGGACCCACTCTGTACTCAAGCATTAAAAACTGCTTACTTCTGCACACATGTGTTTACACTAGTATCATTCAGCTTGTGTTTTGTTGATTCACTTGATAAATATTTGTCTAAAATACTTTGGTGTATATACTTCTTAAAATATGTTGGTTTTAATAGTACTGATTCATCTGGGTTTTCCTCCATAATCAGGGAAAACGCTTCCTTGCAAGGTAAGAAGAACTTGTGAGTTTAATGGAGACTTTTGGTAAGAGAGAGAACTTTATAAGTTCCTTGTCAAAATATTCCATTATTCTTTTCTTTTTCTCTATGAATTATCTCAGAAGATAATCCAATTTACTAAAATATGAAAGTATAAGAGCAATTCAGATATAGCATTTTTCTAGGCTTCATATTCCAATGATAGGGACATGCAATGTATGCACAAAATAAGTACAAAATAATATGGGACATTCCTCTACAAAAACAAAGCAAAACAAAGCCCCTCCCCGAAACACTAATGGCTAAAGCAGTCATAGGGACAACTATGGCAGGGACTTCTCAATGAATAAGAAAGGGAAAGAATACACAGGACTCTGGTTAAATAATCAGCTTCTAAACGCTGACACCATTGCATACACTAGCAAGATTTTGCTGAAAGGACCCAAATATAGCTGTCTCTTGTGAGACGATGCCGGGGCCTAGCAAACACAGGAGTGGATGTTCACAGTCAGCTATTGGATGTATCACAGGGCTCCCAATGGAGAAGCTAGAGAAAGTACCCAAGGAGCTAAAGGGATCTGCAACCCTATTGTTGGAACAACATGATGTACTAACCAGAACCCTGGAGCTCTTGTCTCTAGCTGCATATGTATCGAAAGATGGCCTAGTCGGCCATCAATGGAAAGAGAGGCCCATTGGACTTGCAAACTTTATATGCCCCAATATAGGGGAATGCCAGGGCCAAAAGAATGGGAATGGGTGGGTAGGGAAGTGGGGGGCGCTATGGGGGACTTTTGGGATAGTATTGGAAATGTAATTGAGGAAAATATGTAATAAAAATAAAAAAAAAAAGACTCTGGTTAAATAAAAGGCTTACCAGATTAAATGAAGTGAATAGGGCTTGAAAGTTTTGGCAGAATTGAAAGGTGGGAGAAATCTAGTTTTCTACAAAACAAGAACAAATATGTAGAAATGACAAAGATGGCATAAGTTTCAGTGCTGTAACAAAGAGCTTGCTGCACCCATGCAGTTAACAATAGCAACTGTGAGGTTTTAAAAAAATAGATGACAATAAAATGACTATTTAGACTTGCTCACCAAGTTGCAAGTTTGCAGAAAAGTATGTGGTGTGCAGCATGTGATTTGGCTTCCATTATTAGAACAATTACCTGCAGCGATGGACTTACAAGGACAGTACATTTATTTTGGCTCACAGATCTCCGGGTTTAAGCCAGTGACTGGCCTTTTTGCAAGACAGAAAACAAGGCATATGAGGAGGATGAAGCAAATTCACCCACCTCACACAGGAGAGGTGAACATGAATGAAAGAGCCTGGGGTCCACAGTCCCTTCTGAGGGAATTCCCCAAGACACAGAGACCACCCACTGGACCCTACCTCTAAAATTTTTTACCACTTCCCAGTAGCACCAAGCTGGGGAAACAATCCTTCTCTACATGGGGGGTTGGGGGGTGCGGTTCAGGAGACATTCCAAATTCAAACACTGATACAGTAAGTGCTTACTAAATTCATGGAGAATAAATGACTAAATGAGAAGGATGAAAGGACTGAATCAGATTGGCATTTATTAAGCACCAACTGAATGCCCCGTCACATTCTAGAAAGTAGGAACACATCCACAAAAGACACATAGTCTGTTCTCCAAGTTGTGTTGCTGTGAGACAGGCTCTGCTCTAGTCTCTCCATAGCAAAAAGTCTAGTCTCTCCATAGCAAAATGGTCACGATGACCCTCCTATTTCAGCACCCCCAATGCAGGGACTGCAGGCATGAGCACCACTCCTGGCATTCATTTCTTTGTTCTTGAATGTTCGGTTGAATCTATAGATCACTTAAGGAGTTTAGTTAAAGTAGCACTGGCATTTGTGCCCCTTATATTCTGCAGATTCGGAGAATGTTTTGATTGGGTTTAAAGAAAACGCATTTTAAATAATGCAGTCCTAGTCCTCCAGGTATTCCGATGCCACTGTTCTAATAAATATACTCTAGGAGTTAGTAGGCTAAGAGAGAAAAATCCCATTTGTCATTAAACTAAAGAATAAGTTAAAATGTAGGTCAATAGGTGTTGTAGCAGTGGTTCTCTCAGGAGATGACACTTGGACTGAGTCCTGGGGAATGAGTCTATGTTCCAGACAGCAGTAGGAAGATGGATACTGTTCCCAGCAGAAGGAACATTATGCAGATAGAGACAAAGTAATACCTTGAAGAGACAGGGATCCATGTTACAAGGGCTTGCTTTGTCTTTGGATACATTGTCTCAGTACCACTGTGGTCTAACCTTAACAAAGAAAAGGCCAGCAGTGCTTACAGAATGCTAGAAAACAGAAGACCACCCAATACATGGCCGCTAGTATGTTTCTCAGAATCCAACTCCACTCCATTTGCTTGGGTTTACCCATCAGTACAGTTCATTTGGATATTTAGTTCTCACTTTACAGAACATTCTATAATTCAATTCCAGGAAAACTGGGTCATAAAAAAAGCAGAACTACTGTTTCTCAGTACTGACTTCCTCTGTACTAGGCATATTGAGACTTAACCCAGAATATGTGACCTTTCATCCTAATTGGGAAGAATGGAACAAAATATTTCCCAACCTAATGCAGATCATTTAGACATGCTTCTCTAAGGAGGATCTCAGACTCTTAAACACAGTTTATGCAGCTCATGATTCCTTTGCCATCTGCACAGATCCTTATGCTAAGCCTCAGCTTCCTCTGGAAAGGACACACAGAAACTGACCGCAACAATGCTTGCTGGTTTGCTTGTTTTCTGTATGTTGATGCTCCCAATTTTCCTCCCATGGGGGGGTGGAAATGTCATAAATTATCTAAGGAGGAAGAAGCAGGTTGACAGAATATCATTTTTTAACTTGAGATTCCTCTATACGTTTCCCTCTTACAGAATTCTTGTTTTAGCTCAAGCAAGCTTGATAGTCTTTCAAACATGGTAAGTGCTTAGGAGGGAGAACATCAGCCATCAGTGGGACGGAGGACTCTGAGGACATGCAGCTCCAATATGTGCATTCATCCCTCAAACAATTACTCAGTTAAAACTCTGGGAAGGCTGAAAGAAGCTGAGGAGAAGGGCGATCCTGTAGTCTCAATTAATCAGGACCCCTGAGATCTCTCAAACACTGGACCACCAAACAGACAGCATACATCAGCTGATATGAGGCCCCCAACACACATACAGTAGAGGACTGTCAGGTCTGTGTTCATTCAGAGATGATGTACCTAACCCTCAAGAGACTGGAAGCCCCAGGGAGTTTAGAGGTCAGGTTGGGTTGGGGCATCCACGTGGAGACAGGGTAGGGTGGGGAGGAGGTGTGGGATGTGGAACAGTCGGAGGGTGGACGAGGGGCGGGGAATGGAATATGGAGTGTAAAAAGTAAATTAAAAATTACAATAAATTTAAAAATTCTCAGGAGTCTTTTGGAGCATCTGCTGAACTAAGCCAAGGTAAGGTATGACGTCAGTGGTAGCATAGTAAGTTTCAATGTGTCCTAATGGAAGTTGGAAGTTCTTCATTTCCTGTTTCCTTCATGCTGAGGCTCTGCCAGAGACTCTTCCATCTGCAAAGGATGGGAGTGGTGGCCTTTCCCACGTGTTCTTTCATGCAGAAGCTTGTCACTCCACCCATCTGTAGCATTTCATGAACATTCTGTTTGCCTGGCATAAAATAGGTCTTTATCCGTGTAAAATATGCCCCAAGACGCTTATTCTTTCTTACACCCGAAACAGTGGGTTACAGCCCCCACGCAGAGCACTTTGCCTTTCTTTTAAGGGATACCTCGCACTGCCACACTAGCCCAACTGGAGGCTACTGTCTTCTGGAAATTGAGCTGCTCCTTTTGCCTCTCAACTTGTGGGGAAGAAAATGTTAAGATTTAAGATCTTGATTTGGGGAAGGTGGTATTTAGAAGTGGGTCCTTTATCGTTTCTCTGTGGGGCCCTGTCTGTTAGATGCTCTAAGCTGGGGAGTGGACTCCTACTTGAGCTACATACAGCACTGCCCTTGGACAGACCTAACCCTGTCTGTCCTCTTTGGTCCTTATCATGTAACATTGTTGCATGTTTTCTGAATTTATTTTCCTTTAGTTCTATTTTTCAGTTAATTATGTTTTTACTTTTTTCCAGATTCACACATATATGCAGTATATTCTAAAATATTCATGTTTTCCTTACCCTTTTCTATCCCCCTCACTTCCTTTTTTCTTCTTTCCAATTGTTTCCCTTCCTACTTTCACGTCTTTTATTTTTGGGCAGGTCTTGCTCAGGTTGCCATAGTGGCGGTGTGTTCGTAATTGCAACTTCCAATCATATGGAAGTGATTCTCAAGGAAAGACAGAAAATAAGTTTCATTCTTGAGGATTACGGTGGGAAGATGTAAAGTGGAACCTTGATCTTGTCACGTTCCTAGTAGATCTGGCTGATTTAAATTAAAGTTCGAAACATGTAGTGTTACGTTTCTTTGCGGAAGTCTTGACAATTGCATAAAAATCATCCCATCCACCCATGTGGATGGATGTGTGTTAGGCGACGTAGCATCCAAGTCTCAGTAGCTGCACAGTGCCAGTAACTGTTGAAACATTGCTGGGTTTTCATAATTCCTAAGTGGGGCTCGGAATTCTCAATTGTAGGGTACCCGACTTTGTTTCTTCATCTCCAAGGCCAACCACAGCCAGCAGATGCATTTGTTCATTGCTTCTCACGAGGGACACTTGCACATAGTTCCCACATCAGTTCTCTACCCAGGCACAGTCAGTAACTTTGCAGTTGCCAAATATCAGGTAGTATAGTCTCAACAATTATTCAAAAAGCAAACAAACAAACAAAAAACCAAAACCCAGATTGCTTTTTCCTCTGAAGACAGATGGGACTGTGTTCTGTGTGATTTCTCAGAGGTTCCCCGGTAGCAGGGAATCCCATGGAGCCATAAGCAATCACTTGCTGGTTAACAAGCTCTTGACTGACTCTTCTCTCCATGTCCTGCTTTCGTCTCGCTTGCTTTCTAGGGTCATTTACAAAATTGAACTGTGTATGTAACCACTGCTCCATAAAATCCTAACAGAGCTAAGAGATTCTGATCCAGTGCTGTCAACTTCACTGTGCCCTCAAAGTCTGTCTGTCTCTCTTTCCCCCTCCCCCTCCACTTCCTCTCCCCCTCCTCCTTCCCCTACCCTTCTCTCCCTCTCTCTTCTCTCTCTCTCCCCCTCTCCATTCCTTTCTCTCCCACTCCCTCATCCTCTCCCTCTCTTTCTCCCTCTTCCTTTCCCTCTCTCAACTTAGGTATGCCCTTGACAAGTTTGGAACACAAGTTAGCTACAAACCAAAATAGTTCTCTTTAAGACTAAGAACCATAACAAACAAACAAACAAAAGACTATGATTTTTTTCTTATTTTGCAAACCTCCAATTCTAACCAAGGTTTGGAATGAATGATTGACAGCAGTTCTACATCAGTGTTTAATCTAATATTCAGTAAATAGTATAATGGCAGACAAAGCCAAAGATCATGGTTCAAAGCAAGTGGCTACACTATCATCCAAGAATGGCTC
Source organism: Mus caroli (assembly GCF_978045245.1). Taxonomy (NCBI): domain Eukaryota; kingdom Metazoa; phylum Chordata; class Mammalia; order Rodentia; family Muridae; genus Mus; species Mus caroli. The sequence goes on along the minus strand of NW_028227275.1, from coordinate 26,999,337 downwards.
TAGTGCTGTAAGAAATGCCTTGTACATGGAAGTGCAAGTGAATGTGGATTTCTTACCTTCTTTACTCAGGAGGTCCATGGACAGTGTTCCTACTCACACACAAAGTCACATGCCTCTTATTCTACACCAGGAGTATCAACTCTTGACCTGTTTGTGCCACATTTCTACTGTCTATTGAGGCTAATGACTTCGAGTTCTAATCAAAACTGTGCAATATTTAGCAAGTCTGGCTCCAGGCAAAAACCCTGCATGTGATCTTTCAGGCCTAACCACAGGTAAATGAAGGACTTTGACCATCAGACCTTGTGAGGGAATCTGCCTCCACCACTGACATGCAGAACAGTGACTGTTGTCTTTTATGAAGCAGCAGTAATCCAGGACTCAGGCAGGACTCTCCATCTTCAGGCCACACAGCTCAGGTGCCCTTCTCCACTCTTCCTTCCTGGGTTGCTTAGCTGAGGGAGCTCCTGCAGAGACTGCCTTCTTTGTGGTCTTGGCAAACAAGTTCTTCTTTTTTGACTCAGGACTTTCTCTCTTCCAGAGTCCTTCCCTCATTTAGACTCTGACTCTATGCCCTTAAAGAGGTGGGGACCCTGAGTTTTGGGCTCTTCAAGGGTGAGGTGACTTTTCCCTTCTGCACACATATGTGATCCTCACCAGCGATTTTTCTCTGGGGAAAATAAAACACTGGTAGAGACCTAGTGCTTTTCTTTGGGAACCATTGTTTGTACAGCAGGTGAACAAAGGCTTTACTGCTTGCACAGAACAGTAAGTGAATACAGGCTGAATGGCCCTTCAGTTTGGTCATTGCCATAAACGAGTTACCCATCCAGAAGCTCAGCAGTGCCCTGTAAGGCTATCATGGACCACACAACTGCTCCGGCCGAACCCTTTGGCTGTCACGATGCATATGCACTCCTGAAGTAGTATCAATAATGGAGTCATATTGTCTGAGATGTGGCAGCTCAAAACTCCTTCTTTTAAATATTACCACCACGCTTCTAAAAGATCAATCAGTTATTACCTGAGATCTTCTTGGCCTTTGGTGGGTTTTGCAAACTCAACTCCAAGTTAAGCTCCATAGAGTTTGTTAACCAGGAACTCATGGAGATGTCTAAAGCCTCATGGCTTTTTGTCCTGTGCCGACACAGGGCTTTCACATGTTTGAAATGAATAGGAAATAAATCCTGTCACCGTTTCTCTCAATTTCCCCCAAAGACATGGTGACTTTTTTTTTTTTTTTTTTTTTTTTTTAGATTCACAAGCATTTATGAGCTCATAGAAAGGAAATTCAGCATTTCCTTAAGGGGCCAGGGACCCTTTCATGAATCAAAGCCCTGGAATGTGTTTTCCACTCTTTATTTCTGAGGTTTCTTTTTTAGGGAACAGGCCAGTGACTATTCTGAATCCTCTGGGTCCCTGAGGAATTGTACTGATAAAAATGACTTTTATATAGAATGCCACTCTCAGTGACCTTGATGGTAGAGTCTCCTGGGAGATGTTGTTAAAGAGACATACAGACATAATCAGGCAAACATAATCTCAAGGAAATCCCCAAATCATGGAGGTTTTTAAATACCACAAGTGGTGTGACCTTCCTCTGGAGTGCAGTCAACTTAACCAGGGACAACACTTAAAATGAATACTTCCTCTCCCAGTAGCTCACAATTGCCAATATGGTCTCCACTGGGGTGGGACTTCATGCTGCCTCTCCTCGAAATCCTGGAGTTTAGTCTGGCTTGATCTTGCACAGGTCTTGTGCATGTTATCAGCATCTGTCGTGTGTGTAGACGTGTGGCTGCCCTGCTTCGTCTGGAAGACACTGTTTCCTTGTGGTCATCCCACAGTTCTGGCTTTCACTCTCTGTCTTCTGCAATGATTCCACTCCACTTCAGCTCTTCCTGGGGCATTATTCCTTTAAATCTTTATACCACTGCATTCTACTTTCCATCCCTTGGATGCTCTGCCTCCACACAAGGCCCTTAAACTAATTTACAGAACCCGATGGGTATTCCAGATGAGCCACTCATATCTGACTCAAAGCTAACATTCACAAATAAGAGAAACTCTATGATGATTGTCTTTCTGGGTCTCAGCTACCTCAGTCCAGGTGAGTGATTCTATAGCTATATATTTATCTGTTTTACTTCATTTTTCTTAGCAGCTTAATAATATTCTATTGTGTAAATCTTTCACATTTTCATTATCCGCTCATTAGTTGATAGACATCTATCAACTGTTTTCATTTACTTGTGAATAGTTTCCAGTTATAGTGAATAGGGGAGCAATAAACATGGATGAATAGGTTTCTCTATAATAGAGGATAGAGTCCTTTGGGTATATTCTGAAGAATGGTATAGTTGTACCGTGTAGTATATTTAATTCTTGCTTTTTGAGGAACCTTTACACAGATTTCCATAGCGGTTATATCACTTTTTACTCCAACCAGCAATGAGTAAGTGTTCCATTTTCCAAAATCCACACCAACACCTATCATTATTGTTTTGTTTTGCTTTGTTTTGTCTGTAATCTGAGCCATTCTGAATGGAGTAAGATAAAGTCTCAAAGTAGTTCAAATTTGCCTTAAGAAATGTTCCTCAACATTTGTATTTCATACTTAGAGATCTCTGTTTAGTTTTATATCCTGTATCTAACTGGGTTGGGTTTTTTGACAGTTGGTATTTTTATTATTTATATATTCTGTATATTAAACTGTCATATGTATAACTGATAAAGATTATTTTTTTTACATTCAACAGGCTGCCTCTTAAATGACAATGCCTTTGCTGTATACCAACGTTTTATGAAGTCCTCCATTTGTGATCATGAAAGCATCATTTCAAAGAAAGCAAGATTCCAATTATCCAGACAGGTTTTCAAGCTGGGTCTTGACTGACAAATTGGTCCCAAAGACTCTTCTCAACGTTATCCAGAAACTATTCTGTAAAATTAGTTTCACCAAAGATATCCCATCTCTGTCCTATGAGTCATTGATTCCTAATTCCATCAACATTTGGAAAATGACGCTTAATGGCCCTAAGTCATGTTCAGAACGCCTCCTCTGTCTGCTGTGTTAAAACCCATGATGGAATAAGTTGGGAGCCAAGCTTTTGAAAGTGCAGAAAGATAAGGGAGACACACCCCAGGAACTGTGCACGCATACGCATACGTACTTGGCGGCAGGCCCAAGGAGATCGCAGCCTACACAGTAGCAGCCCGGGAAGCCTCCAATTGACCCACATTGTCTTGCTTTGTAGAGTTTTCCTTATAAGGGTCTTTTTCCTGTTTTCTGAAGAGATTAAATTTCTTTCAGATTTTCGTCTGTTCCTTGTCACAGCTGTCAAGAAGCTGTGTAATGCTCTCCTTTCCTGTTCCCAGTGGAGTGAGTGTAATATAACCGGGAAAAATCGTTGACTCTGGTGCAATGAGAAAGTCCTGCCTTCATGAGGAGAGCCTGCGCATATCTGCAGCCCCCCTCTTCAGAACTGATTTTCATCTGTCTCCATCTGACCTGAGAGCGTCGGCTGAAGGAGACTTAGCCTCCCACACTGTTGTGGGAAAAAACAGCAATAGAGGAGACACTGGCTTGAGGACCAGAGACATCTCTCCTCATTCTCATTCATATGCAGAGCCTCGAAACTGGCCTGACTTGATAAAAAACACAGAGGAATAAAGATAAACAAAGTGATCAAGAGCTATTACCAACTCAGGAAAGTTCTAGAAAATAAGAATTTTCTCTGTAACTTTGCTGAGACTAACCCTGCAGGGTCAATTTCACTTGCCAGACACTTTCAAATCTTTTTTTTTTTCAACTGCCTTGCTTTCAGGTTACTTGATTTGGGTTCTATTCCCAAAAGATAGAATATCAATTGTTAAAATCCTAGAAGTACAAGCTGGGAAAAAATAAACTTAAAAAAAAGTAAAAATACACTTCTTTACACATTAAAATGGAAACTATTTTGGGAAATATGTGAAAGATGACAGAATATTTCATAGTTTGCTGCGCTGAAGACTAGATAACATCCACATATTTTTCATAAATATAAAAAATTCTCAAAAGTTATATGGGTATAGCAGCTAAATTGTTATACAAATGTGGTAACAAAGCAGTCATTTTTAGGTAATGGAGTAAATTTATTTTTTTATTTGAATTTTTCATGCAATATAGTTTGATGATATCCACCATCTTGTTGGGGTTTTGTTTGTTTCTAAATCTATTTTTATATATTGTAATACTGTTGATAGTGCCCATTCCCATTGAACTCTCATTTCATATTGATATTTACAAAATATTATTCATAGGAATTTTATCGTTTTCCAAATGGCTTGTGTATTTCTCAAAGATTTAATACTTTTGACTTTTCGCTTTAATTATCTTAAGTATATTTATCTTGTATTCTACCTGTAATTTTTCCCATACTTTACTTTCTAAGAAAGCTATAAGCACTGTCTGGTATCTGACATTTTGCTCTAATGTGTTACTTTTTCCCCCGAAGGAATATTTTTCAAATATTTCTAGGTACATACAAAATATTTATAGTATTTTAAATTTTTTTTTCTGGGGACTTTTGGTTTCCACAAGGTACACTATATAGCTCACATTTTCACTTTTCCTGTCTCTACCTACTAAATTCTGAGATTACATGCCTACAATTTCCAGAAGATTCCATTTTAATACTTTGGGACTACAGTGATTGGCTGTAGGTAGCTGAAACTTCAGCAGGTGGAATTCAGATTGTGGGGGTGTGGAAAAGGTAGGGGTATGGGTGTGATGTTACATATAGTATACCAGGCTATGTGAAAAGCTCTAGAAAAAAAAGGTTAGCTCACTTTGTTGACCCCAGATTCCTGTCGGGAGAGCTGCTGCCATGGCCCCATTTTGCTCCGAGTAAAGGAATCTGAAAACACCATCAATTAAAACTCCTGGTTCATTTTTTTGTCTTAGATGTGTGAAAGCTAAAGCAGCTAGATTCTTTAATTTGCCCATGGTCATGTGGCTTTTAAATTGCAATGTAAGATTTGAACCTGAGTCTGTATGATTCAGAATATGTGCTCTTAACCCCCCTGTTACACTTCGATTCTGGCTGTCATTTTACTTTAGACTTGCTGGGCGGAATCGTCAGGGCAGAGTATAGCTTATGGCTACAGTCTTAGCCTGTGGAATACAAAAACATGCATGTGAGCATTACAAACTCAACCTGTAAGCCATGTTGGAAGGCACCCAGGTATCTGTGAGGCTCAGACTGCTATTATGCAGGGAGACATTAGAGAAGACTCACTAAATGTACAAATTGAAACTTAAAGGTCTGATTAATCTATCTCCATTTGAACATTTAAGAAAAGATTAGTATGTAGCATACACAACTGTCTTGAGAAATCCACAGGACACTGGTGAACTTCTACAGTCCTTAATTCTCACAGCTCTTCATCTCCATGTGCCATCATATGTGCAGCTGCGTCAGGTAGAGTAACAGGGTGAGTATATAGCTGAGTGCCATTCTTCTGAGAACATCTTCCTTCATTGACATAGAGCAGAGCACTGCACTGGGGAAATGTAATACACAAAATAGACAAACATGCATGCTGAACAAGGATTTGCATTTGCAATAAGTTCACTGACCACAGGGGTTCCTGGCACCATGTTAGATCCAAGAATGTGTTGGTTGCAACCACAGAAGCAGTACAAAGCAGAGGGCATTTAAAGGAAGGAGAGAGGTGACCAGTGGTTAGGATGGTGACTGAGGTATCCAGGTAACATCTGAGCTGAGCCTTGAAGGGATGCATATTTGGAAAGGACCTGCCAGCATCCGAATCTAGGCATTCAAACAAAACAAAACAAAACAAAACAAAACAAAACAAAACAAAACAAAACAAAACAAAAGAAGAAGCAAATAATAAGGCCTGGTCATTTAAGCATAACAGGAATTTAAACTTGATGTGCTCATTTCAAAGACTTTACTTTTTTTTAAATCATTTTTTAAAACCAAGGTACCATATACATTTCCCTAAATGTGCCTAAAAGTGCATGGATTCTATCTATTTGTTGAATTCTTTTGCTATGTGTCAGGACCAGTGCTATTGTCTTCAAGTTAGAGAAGGCCCATCTCTCAACATTGCTGAAATTGACTTCTGCAGTGGAATGATAATCCCACTGTTAATTGCATAATTCACATAAATACACAATTTAAAATTTTCCAGACTTAAAAATAGTTATTTCTGTTGCAAAATAACTTTAAACTTTAACGATTCCCAAAGGAATCTACTTTCATATTTAAAAATACTGGTACAGAATAATGAACAATGGGGTGTGGAAGGCAAAGGAAGCCAAAGCTCTCAGGGAGAGGAAAAGGAAAATGACTCAGCTGAAATTACTGAAAGATACCGAGGTGAGCTTTGGTTTGGGAAGAGCTGCACAGGAGCAGAAGGAAATGCCAACATCGGGACAAAGGCAAAGTACAAAGAAAAGACTATTACCAAGAAAACAGTGAAGAGTCACATCAAAGGAAACGGTGGGAGGTGCTATCCCAGGAGCTTTCACGTTTGGCTGTCCTTGGAATGTGATTTGAAACCTGGCCAATCAAGACTAAATACATGCGCACAGGGTGACAGCCATCACAGACACATGTCTCTCCGGATGCTGATGATCGCTATTCTGCCACACATCTTAGAAATGGAATATTGCAGAAAAGTGACCAGTCCGGGAAGGTGAACAGGAGGAGTCAAAGGGCTTCAGTTTACCAGCATGGTAGTGCAAGTTCAAGATCAAAGAAGAGACATGTGAACCGAGGACTGTAGCTGATCTCTAGAAGCAGTGAAGCTCTCCACACTGGGAAACCAACTGACAACCAGAAAGACAAAGGCACACCTCAGTCCAAAACCCAAAACTCAACTGCCCCTCACCCATACGAACATGAAAATGGATCTTTCCCTAGAACATCCAAGAAGAATGCGGGTGTCTTGCCAACACACTGCTATCCGTCTAGTCAAACTGTGTCGCACCATAGACCTATGAAATAATACAATGGGCTGTTTGAAGCCACTGCATTTGTAAGACTATGTAACAATGTGCACAGAAAAATACTGAGCATTCTTTTATCACACAAGGGTTTTACATAGCCCAGGTTGTCCTTGAACTCCCAGTCTTTCTGTTTCCTAAAAGCTGGGGTTACTGGTGTGTGACATCATACCGTTCCACGTTCTTATTAAAGTTTCCAGATTCTCAGTTCATTAGGACATGACAAGGAGACAAAGAGAGTCAGACTTCTCCTGAGAGATATTAGGTTGCTTTAATGTGAACACTCTACAGCTAGAGAGTGTACTGATTAGAATTTTGGCAGGTCTTTGACTATGTTAGCTTTATACAAGTAAGCAAATATGTGGATTGAAGCTGAGAGCAGAGTTTAAAGATTAAAAATTGGTATAATTATTTCAAAATCGTCTTTATGTGGAAGCTGATGATGTAGTTTGTTTGGTAGAGTGTTTGCCTAGCGTGCAGGGAGATAGAGGCAGGAAAATCAAAAGTTCAAGTTCACCCTGCAGTACATGAGTTTTTCTGTGTGTGTGTGTGTGTGTGTGTGTGTGCATTGTGTGTGTGTGTGTTCATGTGTGCAAAGAGACTCTGAGGAAGTCAGTTTTCTCCATCTACTGTGGGAATCCAGAGGAACAAGCTCAGGTCGTCAGGCTTAGCGAGAGGTGCCTTCACCTACTATGTCACCTTGCCAGACCAGGCACAGGGTTGCTTAAGGCTAGATCGGAACATAAAATACTGTCTCAAAAAGAAAAGGACTATTTTTTACACATTTCTAATATGCAAATTATGAAATGACTTTACTTGACAACGCTGCTTTGTAAAGCTGGCTGCTGAGCTCCTATTCTTTCCCATGAACTTAAATTCCACATTGCCAAGTTCTATCTATTAATCACATCAAATTCCTCATTTGGTCTTAACCACAAAGACACATTTGTGAATATGTTAAATGGCAGTTTTGTAGTTACTATATTACAGTGTAACTTTGTGTCTGCTTAAAAAGTGGACATTTAATAGAGAACAACATTTCTGTTACAAATCTGAGGGAATATGATCATCGGTTACATGAGTCCCTGGCACTGCTAATTAATGACTAGCCATCTATGGCTTGAATGTAGTCATGAAGTGTGGATTTTCATACTCATTAATGATAATAGCATACATTACATGACCTGAGCTCTATAATCCTAGAGATGCATCATTAATGATCCCCTGAAAAATGACCTTTTAGGGAGCTTAGGTTTCCATGTAATGGGCTATAATGACTTTTCCTGTGCCTACTATGGAGCTGGTACTGAGCTCATGTTGAAGAAACAGACAAATTCCTCAGATCATGGGCCAGCTTTAGAGACTCAGACTCTGAGACTGTTACATCCATAAGGCTTCTTGACTTCCAAGGTCAGGCATAAAGGGCAATTTGCCTTCTGTTGAGGTTTTCAACCTCTTGGGAAGCTTGCCACCCTCCTGAAGACAATCCAGGCAAGCTTCCTAGGAGACAGATTACACTAGAGGAGGGAGCAGAGATTTAGAAGGACAAACAGAAAACAGTCAACAGCCACACTTGCATTCTTATAAATTCCAATGAGCGTGACAAAGAGACATAAAAGGACAACATGTGCGATACAGAGATAGCCGAATCCAAATGTTTCTCCACATACTGTGAAAACAGTTCTCAGAATAAACCTTGGTTTTTCTTCCTTCTTTTCATCAAGACACTGTATTCATACAACTAAAAAGAATCACAATCAAGATTATAAATTTCCTAGAGGAAGTACCCATATAGTGATCAATCACTATATACACACAGCATGACTAATATCCTGGTATCTCCAGCTACTCCCTCCCTCATGGGTGCTTTCCTCTAGGCTTGTGGTGTGATGGTTTGAGTAAGAATAGCCCCCCATAGGCTCGCACAGAGCGTGGTACTAGTTGAAAGCATTAGGAGGTGTGGCCTTAATGAAGGAAGTGTGTCACTGGGAGTGGCCTTTGAGGTTCCAAAAGCCCATACCAGGACTGATGTTGTCTCACTCTTCCTGTTGTCTGCAGATCTTGATGTAGAGCTCACAGATACTTCTTTAGCACCATGTCTGCCTAGATGCCCCATGCTTCCCACCATGCTAATGGACTAAATAAACCTCTGAAACTGTAAGCAGGTCCCAACTGAATGCTTGTCTCTTCACAGCAATAGAACTCTGACTAACGCACACCTATGTTGATTTTGCCTAGTTTTGAAATTTTTATGAAATGAGTCTTATACCATCAATTCTTTTCTGTATCACTTGTTTTGCTCAGGACTATTTGGGAGAGATGTCATTTTATAGTATGTAGCTGAAGGCTGTTCTGGTGTATGCCTGTGTGTGTGTATGCGTGCTGAGAGGGGGCATTTATTGAATACCAGATTTACCATGTCATAAAAATACAAATTCTTGAGCAATTAGGAATTGCCACTTGCCAAACAAACAAATAGGTGAGGTTTTCCTAGGAATAAAATAATAAGAGTCAGTATAGCAGTCGCTAAATACCACCACAGTCTCTAGGCAGAGATGTGGAATTTTCAATACATTCGTATTTGATTTTAATGAAATGTGACTTCCTTGTCTATGTTTATATTTCCTTGTCCTACAAAGATTCTCTTCTTTATCAAAACTGTGCTCAGATTGGATTGATTTTTAAATTTTCACCAATAGCTGATGTAAAGATTGAAAATTAATGTGATCGATGTACAATTAAATTGGTTTGCAACCATACCAATGTTTCTGTTTTTGGTTTCTTTTCAGTTTTCTATTCTTGGAATTTTGTACATGCTTATTATGAATTTTAGACAGTATCACTCCTAATTCTCCTCTCACTCCTCCCTCTCCAGACAAAATCCTCTCTTCCCAAAAAATGACCATCCTACTTTCATATGTTCCTTTCTTTTCTTTTTCTTTCTCTTCTCTTCTCTTCTCTTCTCTTCTCTTCTCTTCTCTTCTCTTCTCTTCTCTTCTCTTCTCTTCTCTTCTCTTCTTCCCTTCCCTTCCCTTCCCTTCCCTTCCCTTCCCTTCCCTTCCCTTCCCTTCCCTTCCCTTCCCTTCCCTTCCCTTCCCTTCCCTTCCCTTCCCTTCCCTTCCCTTCCCTTCCCTTCCCTTCCCTTCCCTTCCCTTCCCTTCCCTTCCCTTCCCTTCCCTTCCCTTCTTCCCTTCCCTTCCCTTCCCTTCCCTTCCCTTCCCTTCCCTTCCCTTCCCTTCCCTTTCCTTTTCTTTTATGGCATTATAAGTTTTATTTTTTACCTCTCTGAGGAATGTATCATACAATTGGATATATGTGACCCACTGAGTGAGTTAATTAGTGGGAGGTTACTTACTGGAGCAAAGGCAACTTATTAGTGGCTACACCACTGAAGAAAATCTCTCTCTCTCTCTCTCTCTCTCTCTCTCTCTCTCTCTCTCTCTCTCTCTCTCTCTCTCCCTCCACTACACACAGATATGTGGGGAGATGAAAAGGGAGAGAGGAAGTTTTTAAAAGTTAAGACGGAATGGTAGTATCTGTCCCATCATAAAAGGTGCCCATTCCTCTTTTAGGAGACAGCAGGATCCCAGTGGTCCTAGCCAAAGTCCAGAAAAGAAGCTGTGAAAGCCCCATGGAGGATTACATCTTATAATAATTTTGCTATAGGCATCAAGGAAAGAGCATGCCCACTTGGTCCGCTCCATTTATATTTACTTTGTTGGAAAGTAATTTAAGATTCATCTGTCAGTAATAAACTGTCAGGGTCATCATGCACACCTATATGCTCTAAGTGGAAGGAAGTAGTTAGTGGGATATGATTGAATAATGTACACAAAACAAAACAACAAAAGATAGGGAGAAGGAGAAGAGAGAAGAGGGGGATGGGGAGCAAGAGGGGGAGGGGAGGGAGATGAATCTAAAACAGCCCCAGCTGAGCAAACACATAGAGAACACCTTTCCACATCAAGGAAGCGGTACTTGCAGAAACAAAACCAGTTAGTGAGACTCTGCAGTCCATGTTAAACATGAGATTATCTATAAACTGCAGGGAGGCATTAATTCCAGTAGAGTTGATCTAAGCAGCAAAGAACAATTCACTTTTGTAATACAGAAGGGATGTACGACTCCAGACTGCCTTCCCTTGGCATGAAGCAATTTCAAGACCACATTGAGCATAGAGTCTACTTGTTAGCTGGAGTTCATGGCTTATTTCGAGTTATGAATTATGTTGGAATCCAATGCTTAGAAGCCATATTTAATTTAATTAAGTATTTAACTCTGAGACTTGGGTTGTCCCTGAAGCTACAGCAATTGATCAGGTCCCGATACTCAGGAAGTCCAGACCAAAGCTAGGCAGCTCAAACTGCTGGTTAGAGAAATCCAGTCAAAAAGTTATTTGTAAGTTCAATGATTTGTCTAGCTCTGGTGCTTGGGAGAAAACTAAAAGATGGGCAGAGTGTCTTGTTTTTCTAACATAAATCTAATTATCAAATACCAATCCTCATGCAATGATACAGGAAATCAGTGAGTATGAAATAATCAGGGAAATCTGTTTAGCGTAATCATGAGACTCTAAGAAATGTGAGGTTTAATTATTAGGATGTGTGGAGGGAAGGAAACTGGTTAATAACAAGAGGTGTGTGTGTGTGTGTGTGTGTGTGTGTGTGTGTAGTGTATGAATGAATGGTGAATGAATGGGTGCTATATTCATCTATTGGTCTTAGATAGGTATGTTCAACTATTGTGTTTTGGGAGCTTTAGATTGGCTGTAGTGACACCTATGCTCCTAAAACACATAGCATATGCTAAGGCTCAGATGCAAAACAGGACTAAAATTCAAGGTCCTGGTACGTTTGTAACTACAAGTCATTTGGCTTACTAGAGAGGAGCAAGTTCCAATATATTTGTATTGTACTGCTGAATAAAGAATTATACATTCATGGCTTAAAAGCAACACAGGTTTGTTATCTTGTGAGCTATGACCCAGCTCTTTTCAAAATGTATACGTTGAAACCCCGTATAGATCATCTAAGCCTTGAACTTATGATCCCCCTGCCTCACCTTTCTAAGTGCTAGACTGACAAGCATATAGTACCATATCAGGATCTTTCATCTTTTCAAAGACCTTGTGTTCATACTGGGAACACCTGGCAATTTTACTGTACTCCTTTAAATGACTAGTTTAATCAGATCTCCATAGTCCCTTTGCCGTGAAAGATGAAATATGCATAGGTGCTGGAAAGTGGACATATATATTCAGGAGAAGTTACTTAACTGTAGCCCTGAATCATCAACTCTATGCCCAGGACGATTCTAAGAATGAATATACAATAGGCCTCCTTCTTTACAATGGTTGCTTCTGCTGTGACTCTGTTTCTGACATGAAATATAAACAGAGATGGGAGGGCTGTGTCCTAAAATATACACCTACCCCAGCCTTCAGCTCCCAACCACTGCGAATTCAAATTTCCCTGTGACTTGGGAATTCTGTCTACAACTTGAAACTGAAAAGGACCCCGATCAGTGAGAAACAAGTACACTACTAAGGCTTTAGGAAATAGTTTAGACAGATTTGAAATGAGTGGCCACCAGAAGGAATTAGATCATCTTAACAAATATACCAAGAGCTTAATTTCACTTCTTCTTTAAATGTTGGCTTCATTTACTTTCCTCATCATTTTCAAGTGCAAGTTGTTATTTTGGTCATTTGAATGGAGAAATTGTCTGTGTGTCTTCCACTGTGATGGGAAGTGGTGACATTTCTCCATAACTTCATATTTGCAACCAAGTCTAGCATTTATTTAATAAAAGCACACTGCAAGATAACGGTGCCTGGCACAAAGGACATAAAAATGAGAAATATCAGTCCATAATCTCATGAACTGATAGACCTTATAATCCTCACATGTGGTGGGTATATTATCCTAGACTTCCAGGTAAGGGAATAAAGTCTCAACAAGGTTAAAAATATATATACAGCTAAGAAACAGTAGGACATGAATTCGAAGACAGGTCCATAAGAGACTGAGGTATTTCTTTATTGCATATCACATACATTTCTTTGGCCTCAGATCCTTTTGTAAAATGTATGTTGACCTTTTACCCATCTTCTATCAGAGATTAATACTCAGGAAAATTGAAAGAGTTCATGGACTTTCAATAAATCTACAAGTCTCCCTTTTCCCAATTCTACAATCTAAATTCCTACAATTTTGAAAATGACTGGCTTGCTTCTCAGCCTCGGTTATAGTATGCTTGGCTCACCTGACACTGATGCACACTGGCAATAATTTTTAACATTTGCAAAAGAATTTTATAATCATACAATTGCTGTAGGAGCCCAGAGGGAGTACATAAAACAGTGGCCAAGAGGTCAGTAAGAGAAATTGAAAGATCAAATTTGAAAGGCATATCAGCGAGTGGTTTGGATTTGGAAGAGCCAAATCAAATGAGGAGTGGAAAAGTAAGAAAGAATAAAGCTTTCCAGAAGCAAGGAAAAAGTTACTTTTCAGGCAGACTGTGATATGTGTATAAGAACTGTGAAATCTAAAATGCTCTATGAAAGATTTCTAACTTGTTCCAAACATTTTTACATATTTCTGTTGTAGTATTTAATGCTTTGCATTATAGTTGTATTAATTTTATCAACTTATTTCAAATCCATGGCATGAGGATTATAGTAGAATGCCTTAGGTACTGTTTTGTTGCTGTGAAGAAACACTATGAGAAAAAGCAACTTAAAGAAGAAAGAGTTTCTATTCCAGTTCACAGTTCAAGGGTTGAGTTCCTCATGACAGAGAAGTGAAGGTGCAGAAGCAGCTGGTCACATCTGAACCACAATCAGGAAGCTGAGAGCGATGAATGAATGCTGATGCTCACTTCCCTTTGCCCCTTTGTACAATTTGATATCCCAAATAGGGAATGGCGCCACGCCACCCATAATGGATAAGTCCTCCCACCTTAACTTATGTATTCAAGATAACTTCCCCCAGGCTCACCCAGAGTCTCATCTCCCAGGTCATTCTAATTCCTGTCAAGGTGATAATTAACACTAACCATCACAAAGAGCAAGAAATGAAGACATAGTGATTGAATGAATGAACTTCCTTTCGCTATGAACTCTATGGGTCAGGCTTGAGTCTTTTTCACCTCCATGTATCTATCTCTGATCCAATGCCTCTGGGTTCTCAATAAATATTCAAAATAATGAATCAACCTGACTCCTATTTATTCTTCAAGACTCCATTTGTTATTTGATTTTTGTATGTTTATTTTCTCATGCCCTATGGAGTCTTACTAGCAAGATAAATATAGCACATAGACACAATCTAGAGAGCCTTTCCCCTTGTACAAGTGATACCATGGGGAAATGTATGGTTATTATAGTTGTGTACTAGAGCCATCTCATTTTGGATTCTGAGAACCAATTGTAAAGTATTCAGGAATTTTGTAAGCTGGTTATTAAACCTGATACTATATAAACTTAAATAAATAATATTTTAAGGCCTACTATCTTCCAGGGCTAGAGAGATGGTTCATCAGTTAAGAGTAGTTGCTGCTTATGCAGAATTCAAATTGAATCAGAGAGAAGTTGGTTAACCCCATAACCATAGTACCACCACTGCATAAATAGCTATGTTTTCCTTGGAAGGCTGGTCTTGTAGATCCTAGGATTCAAAGCTGGGAAACACCACTGATATCATTTTCCCCTAAGAGGTTGAACAGAATCTTCTGAAATGTGAAATATAGCTGTCAGAAAGGAAGTTTCCTATGTAGTTCCAGCTAGTGCACATTTCACATGAATTTTTATTCATATGACAACTTTCCTCTCACCCCACGACTTCAGACATCTTCAAAGTAGGTATCATGTTTCATTTATCTCTTTATTGTGAGAGCTTAGGAAAAAAGTTGACTAGTTTATTATTAACTTAGGAGGCATACATTTTAGAAGTAAGTATACTACTAATTACCATATAAATATCATAGTGCCAAAAAGTATGTGTAATGAGCTTTTGCCATATGATGGAACAGTATAAAGGACTTCACTTGCTTGTTTAGTACTCATAACAACCTGTAAGCAAAAGCATTTTTTTCTCCATTTTGTAGTTGGGGAAACTGAAGATTTGATACTGTAAGTAGACTGTGTATATTTAGTCATCAGCAAAGCTAGGATTTGAAACCAAGAACTCTTACATCAGACCCCAGGCCCCAAAGAATAAATTTGGTGCTTCCATTCCAGTTCCCATCTGTACTATCGCTTTCTCAATGGTCTTCCTTTAAGAGAACTCCCTATTTTCACTTTAGTGCATTTAGCCTCACTTGTAAAATAGGGGTTTGATAACTTGCCCATGGCTCCGCAGGTGTGTATTAAAATGCGTGTGCAAATGCACAATTAAACCAGTTCACCTTTCTTGGAACACTTTTAGAAACACTGTCCTATCCTATAGCTTGCATACTGGCCCTTATGTAAACATCTATTAGATTGTCCCATGCCAAAGAGGACAGGTGGGCCTCCATTCTCTAGGCTCTTGGTCTTGTGAATAATGAGTTACTTGCCTGATACATGTCCTAAATGAGTGTGATTCTGCTTTGCCAGAGTACAACAGTCAGGTCACCATTTTTCCTCTGTTATCAGGACTCCATATATTACTGAGACAAGATAGAATGATGTGTTCTTTTCTTTAATTCTGATTGTACCAAACATAAATGGTAGGGAAAAAAAGATATGGTAACTGCTGCTCAGCTTCACACTCAAATATGTCTCCAAATTAATGCACATGAGCAGTGTCCTCAGTTTAGAGTCCCCCACCTCTAAGCACTGATTGGTCCCTGTTACTTGGAAAGCAGAATTTAGTCTTGTCTGGAGTTCCTCATCAAATATTTCCACTTAGAATCTTAGTCTTAAAGAAACACCCAAAGCCCAAGTTTTCAAAGATTAAACTGAGGTCTAATGAGGACACTAAATAAACTTGAAGAAATAAATATTCTTTAATAAATGACTCCAAACCCATCTAGACAAGTCTTATTCCTATTTTACCATTACAGTTAATCCAGTTATCTTTTATTACATGGAAACACAATCAATTTGATTAAGCCCTACTCCCTTATCCAAACAAAGGGCACAGTCTGGAATAGGATGTCTTTTAAAAGGGGCAGAGGTGTTCAGTCATGCATCCCATTTTTCTGTTTGAAGAAGCCATTCTCTTTGCCAGGAAACACATTTCTGGTTCATCCAAATTATTTAGGATTAAAAGATTAGGCGATGGCTTTGAATTCAAATGTGGGTTTGATGAAGAAAATGCTGAGATTGAAAAATCTCCTCACCAAAGATGGTAGGGAAAAAAAAAGATATGGCCACTGCTGCTCAGCTTCACACTCAGATATGTCTCCAAACTAATGCACATGAGCAGTGTCCTCAGTTTAGAGTCCCCCACCCCTAAGGACTGAGAAGACTACAGAAGCTCCAAGGAATTGTAGCCCACAGCCTCTTCCCTCCAGAGTATCAGAAATGAGACTTGATTCGGACAGCTAACATATCATATTGCCTTTCTTTTCCTGTCTATTGTTCTTTCTGTGAACGACTTAGCAATAAAAAGTATGTCCTATTTGCCTTTGCTAGCCAATTCCTACAACAGTGGCTGGCACCTACTCAATGTTCCATGAAAATGTACAAAAATAAACTAGGTTTAAGTGTCCCATTACCAACTTTAGACTGTGATGTCACTTGAATATCCTATCTAACAACAACCCAAAACTAAAGAGGAAGAAATTAGTAAAACGATCTTGTTTAATGAAAAAAAAAACACTGAAACACAGATGATATATTTAACTAGTCACAAAGAGTGTATATAAGAAAGAATAAAGAATAAACTTCCAAACTTGATTTAAAATTGGACTGTTATGATGGCATTACAACTTACTAGATTGAGGAAGCCTTACTTTTTAAAAATTAACCTTCAGCTGTGAAAATTATTTGCAGTCTCTTCTGTCTTTTGAACAAATTTCTGCCATTTCCTGACCCCAAACTACCTTTGCATTCTACCATAGACCAGCCACAAGCAGGATCTGAATTCACCACAGATGTTGGAACCGAACATAATTCAAGAAAAATCATGCCTCTGGCTAAAGTTAAGTAATACCATGACATGTTTGTGGTTTTTTCACAAAACAGAACATTCATTAATGACATAATGAGACTATGCAGAAAACTAACAAACTAAGTGAATCTAACTTATCTAGTTTCTCCTTACGGACTCACCTTTCTGTTCCTTTCTGATCATGTGCCTAACTCGTTTCAACGAACACTTAATAGGGAACTTCCATTCCCAGTACTGTAGTGAAATATATACACTAAAAAAACTTCTCTCTGTAAAACACCAGATATTACAAAGGAAAAAAAGAAATAAACACCCACAAAATGGCACAGCTAAGCTTAAAGTGGGACAAATGATCCCAGGAAAGCTAGACACATACATGCAAACAAGAGATCTAAACACACACACACACACACACACACACACAATACCCTTGCCCAAGAGTTCATATAAAATGAACCATAGTCTTAAATTTAAAATGCAAGACCATAAAAACCCTTCAAAGATAACAAAGGAGAAAATCTAGATGGCTTGGGGATAGTGATAACATTTTAGATACAAGACCAGAGATGTGATCAATGAAAGTAGTAACTGATAAGCCAGAATCTCTAATATTAGAAACTGTTCTTCAAAACCGTGTGTAAAACTCTTAAGAGGTTGCAAAGACAAGGTGTAGACCAGAAGAAATATTACAATAAGCATGTGTGATGGAGAACTGCTTTCACAAAACGTACAAAGAATCACTGAAGCTCAACAACAAGAAGAAAAACAACTCCGAAAATCAAGAGAGATCAAAATCAGTGCCCATCCAAGAAGACAGAGAGTTGATGAGCACGTGAGAAGATGCTCTGCACCTCATCTCAGGAGCCAGTGCAGATCCCACTGAGCACTGACTGAGACTCCATGCTCTCTAATTAGAATGGCTGCCATTACACTAATAGACAGAACCTGGGGAGCATGCAAAACCACAGGCTCCCTTTGCAAAGTTTAGCAGCTTGATACAAAACTAAATATTCTCTTAACAGAAGATAGAGCAATTTTACTCCTTGTTATTTACTCAAATGAGTTGAAAACTTGTAAAAACAACTCTAATATTAAAGTCCAAATCAAACTTTAGAGCAGCTTTGTTTATACTGGAAACAACCTAATGTGGTCATCTTTTACACATACACGTTGGACAATAGCTATCATCATTCACCCATCAGTAAAATCACTGGCCCTCCTAATTTAATTTTTAACTACTATTAAATATCTAACATTTTAAGTAATTTTAATACAACTTCTTAGTCATGATCCCACATAGAAAATAAATGACCATAAACAGTTTTGGTTAGCCCAACTACATTTATCCCAATAAGAGGCTACTTAACAAGGCTTTTGTAAGAGTGGATTATAATTCAAGAAAACATACAAAAACCCCTCAAAATAGTCTTCTATCATTCTTAGTAAATATGCTAGCTTTACTTAAACTAGTCTTTTATGAATTGCTTACCTACTTTACATTCCTAACCCTATTTCCATCTACCAATAACATAAAAACAAAATGACCTTCTCAATACTATTCTGTTTGCCATTCCACTTACTATCTCAGATCCCCACTTTATGCTATCTCCTACAGTATGTTTGAATAACTAGAAATTTAGGTTAAACTCCAACCACTCAAAATTCTATTTTCAGTCCTTTAACTAATGGTCTTATAGATGATTTATCCTACACTTTTTGACACAAGTCAAAGACATTAAGCTAAATCTGGGTGAATGAGATCTGACTTTACAGCAATGTAGTTAATATCTAAATCCTCTGGGCATCTGATTTCAATCTACTTCTATTGGTGGGGGGTAGAGTCCAGGGGAGCTCTGGAAGAAGGAAAACTGGTCTTTCGCATTTGCAAGTCAATGTGAAATTTTGCCTCCGGACTTGGTAAAAAAGATTATACTGTTCAGTCTAATGTTTTCTCTGTCATCTGACTCTGAATTAACAACTGTTAACTGTGCTCAGCAAACCACAGAGATTAAGGAAATAGTTTTTAGAACTTTACCAAAAAAGAGTTGATATTACCCTGTCTTCTTATCTCAAAAGAACTAATATTAAAATAATGCATAATTCTGATTTTATAGACAATATACCATAGCATTTGAAATGAAGGGATGAATGTGTTTTATGAGTCATCCATTATTGGCAACAAACTTCAAAGAATAAAATGTCTATAGTCACATTCATCCTGGACTCTATGAACCCCAACCACATCTTAGAGTCTGTGCCAACACAATTCTATGCGATTCCTTTGCCTCTCTTAGCATTGAACCTTTCTCCCCAGAGTAGTCTATCCAACAACTTCTCCTCCCCACTCTCCACTGTTTCCTGAATGACCAGTGTCCCTTCAGTCAGTTTCTGTGGGAAGCCACATGTGCCGTTGCAGGGTGGCGCTGGCTACCGCTGGCCACCACGCATACATAGGCAGTAAAGGTTTTTTTGCCAAGATGAGGTTTTGAGAATTAACCAATCAGATGAGAGAGAAGTTAACCAATCAGATGAGAGAGAAGTTAACCAATCAGATGTGAGACATGCAAATGAGGTGGTAAGCATAACCTATACATAACCAATCCGGTTGTGAGACACGCCTCTCCTAGGCCTATATAAGCAGCACCAGTTCTGGGCTTGGGGTCTCTTCGCCTCTGCAATCAAGCTTTCCCAATAAATGTGTGCAGAAGGATCCTGTTGCAGCGTCATTCTTGCTGGTGAGTCGGGCATGTGCAAGAATTTTCTACTCTCAGGTTATTTCAGCCTTCCCTAGATAAACTATGCCACTTTAAAAAAAAATCATTCTGCCTCAATTCTGATGAGCCAAACCTCTTTTGCTTTAAGTCAATTTGTCAGTTCCGTCAATTCTGCCTCCCTCACTTCAGAGACAGTGGCAAAGTTTTGCAGGGTGACACTCTCTCACTGAGGTGAATAGGAGTCTCACTGGAAGATCTCGTTAGGAATGTTTCCAGAGTGAGCTTTTGACCTGTAGAAAGAACAACATGCTGAAGAACACTGTCCATCAGGCATAACATGGCCCTTTTTATCTCAGCGAGAACAGTGACTAATAAGAGACTTGCATAAGATCAGGTCTTCTGACAATCCTTCATAGAAAGAGGTGCCACAGAGAGTCATTAAATCTCACCTGAGATTCTAGCCACTCAAGTCCCTTTTATACCCCACTCCCAGCTGCACAAGACTCTGTCCTAAATACATGTGGTTTTGAGTGATGCTGAATTCTAAGGAGGGAGAAGGCTAACAGAATGGGGGACTCCATCTGTGTAGCTTTAGAAAGATCATCACACATGCTGGTGTAGGACTTTTCTGTGATGTAGCTGCTTTAAGGTGACCATGTGCCTATAAATAGTCCCTTCTCCTGCACCTATAAACAAGTCCAATTGGGCACACCCATACATCGTGCCTTATTTTGTAGAAGGAAACTTTCTTTACAACTCAGTAGTCACAAAAATGAACTAAAGTATTGGGCATTGACACTGAGAATAACAAAAGTCAGTACATTCTTGGGCTATGCACCAAGGTTACTTAAGACAGAACTGCTGTTTGTCTATTTGTCTTTCTAAAATGAAACATATGCTTTGAAAATGTCACATTTCACTACCAGAATAGAATATAGTAGGATTTAAGTCACAATGGAAAGTAAAAACAAAACTGTAATACATCCAAAACAATTCTTGACAAACAAAGGTTAGAGCAAAAATAATCATTTTACATAGCATTAAATAAGACCTTCAACAAAAATTCAAATAAGCCCATAAATTATAAAACGTGAATTGAATTTTCCTAGAAAGTGAAAGATGAGGCCAATCTGGGGTGTCTATAGTCTAAGAATTGTGCATAGCCTGGAGTAGAAGCAAGGGAAAGCAAGACATCAGGCATGTGGTGACTTGACCTATACTATAGGGAGTTATGTCTAAGGGCAGAAGTCATAGCAGGGCATTACAGGACACTAGCCTGGTGAATAGTGAGTGAGTTAACTTACAAGGAAGAGACTCATAGAAACCACAGAGAAGAGATTAACTGGCTCCTTTAGGGCCAGGAGTAATTTCACAACACTGCCGTGTTATCATCAAGGACAAAAGTTTCAAGCAAATCTCATCTACAGTCCAAGATCCACTCACTCTTCATCCGGAGACCCAGAAGATAATCATTTCCAAGGAAGTGCTTGACGCGGTGAGTCAATCCACACATCAAGTAACCAGCCATTGCTAATGGGACATCTTTTATCTTCAAAACGATTGCCAAGGGACGAGTTAAGTCTTCAGCTGCTTGTCCAGTGGATTTTGACAGTTCACTTCTACTTCCTACCTTACACTTGACACTGAACCTCTTCTGTGAATCTCTCTGAAAACCTTTTCCCCTTGCGCTGTGACCATATTTGCCTTTGGCTTAAGAAATGCATACTCTCCTTCCTGCCTCATTGCTCTCATTGATATCTGAAGACTTCAGCCCTTTCAGAAGACAGAACCCATGCTCATTTTATTTTATATTCCATAGCACACTGTGGGTTGGGAATTTGATTTAACATGACAAAGCCAAACAAAACTTTGAATTAGTACCACGAAAAAGTTTTATTGAATGAACATCTGAAAGATCATTGTAAAGTGATAGTTTACTTGGGCCCTTATTTGAAAAAAATAGGTTATACTCTCAGTGTTTTCTCAGTTTCCCAAGACAAACAAACAAAAAAGAAAAGATTTTAAAATGTCTCTGATCATATCCTACTTGAAGACCGAAGACTTAAGCTAGTAACATTTCAAATAGTATAAACTAAGTCCAATGGAAGATATTTCTATGACAATGGGATATGGATCTCAAAACTTTCAGCGCAGGTGTGACAATGGGTGTGAAACAAGAAGACTTTCTGTAAATGATTCCAAAAAATATTGTGAAAACATTCTTCTAAGAAAATATTCTAAATATTCTTCTAGTTTTTTCTGGTATTTCCTGTTGCCCAAGAAAGATCTCTCTCTCTTTCTCTCTCTCTCTCTCTCTCTCTCTCTCTCTCTCTCTCTCTCTCTCTCTCTCTCTCTCTCTCTCTCTCTCTCTCCCTCCCTCCCTCCCTCCCTCTCTTTCTCTCTCCCTCCCTCCCTCCCTCCCTTCCTCTCTCTCTATGTGACCTTGAAGACCTTTAAATTCCGTTTAGTACTCAATTATGCCTAAGGCTGGATTGATTTTTTTATGGCTCAATCCTAGATCCTTAAACTCCTCCTCCTTTCCCTCCTGATCTTCCTTCTTCTCTTCCTCCTCATGTTTCTCATCTCTCCTTCCTTCTCCTCTCCATCTTCCTGCTCTCTCTCCTTACCCCCTGTGGGGCATTGGTCTATGCACAAACAGGCTGGTCTCCAGTCGAGCTGAGGTCTGAACCCCGGAATGGTCATAATTCACCTACATGACACGGTAGGTGATCCCTCATGCTCCTGGAACTCTGGCTCCTGTCTAAGTTACTGCCCCCCCCCCAGCCCCCACAAGAGAAGCATGGCTAGAAGTCACATAAACAATGTCCCAAGCTTCTGATCTTCAGACTAAACTCCTCCCAAGTTACCTAGCGACAGTAAGATAAGACAGCATACTTTAAAGGGGGCTGTTTGGCCTCTCCCCTCTCTCTCACTACTCTCCTCTCACTCTCTTACTGGTCTCTGTCTTTGTTTTCTCTTCTCTCTCTCCTCTTTCCTCTCTTTGTCCTCTCCTTTCTCCCTCTTACTCTCTCTCTCTCTTTCTCTCTCTCTCTCCCTCCCTTCTCTCTTTCTCCTTACCTTTCTACAATAAAGCTCTAAAACATAGAATGTCTCTGCTCATCAAGGCCCACTGCACTTGGAGGATGGGATAGGCTTTCTCCTAATGAGTCGTTTCTAATCTCCCGATGGAGATGGAAGGCCTTCTTGTGCTCCAGTCAAGATCTGCTGTGCTCACTCTTGCTGGTGTTGGGAACTTCTCTTCCCCTCATCCCTCTCTCCTATAGCCCCGGGGCTTTAGGAAAGTAGCTCTGGGGCACCCAGGTAGGGCTGCCTGTTGGTCACCCCCTGAAGAAGTGGGTCAAAGTCTTGAATGCCCACCCGAGGCTGAGTGGAATGTGTATGGTAACCCTCCCACACCTGACTGACCAGAGCATAGGTAAAATTCTGGCAGGGTGTCGGTCTTATCCTCCCTCTCTTCCTCAAGGCCCCCTTTTTAGTTCCCAACAATCCTCTCTTTCCCCCTTGATTTTCGACTAAAAACTAATATTCCATAACCTCAGAGGTGTCTGCAGGGGAAGAAAACAAGAATGCCTTCCCATGTCTGGTTCTGTTCTCTGCGTTCACATATACATCTCACAGATCCCAACACCACCTGCAATGGCAGCATTAATGCTGACAATGAGACATCATTTGCTGATATCTTTAGGGTATTCTCCACTTTCTTTCCACACCATTCTCTCCAAATGAAACACTGAGAAGTTAAGAACACTGCTGTTTTTAATCTTCCCCAAAGCCAAAGTTTTGTTTTACCACAATACAGTGCTGATTAGTTTCACTGTAGAGACAAGGAATGTTTTGATTTATTTTTTTTTCTATTTTTATTTTGTCCATCTTACATAATCTAGAGTTATACAGGAAGAGAAACCTCAGCTGAGAAAATGTCTCCATACTGATTGTCTATAGGCAAGTCTGTAAGGCATGTTCTTAATTAACGCTTGATATGGAAAGGCCAGACCATGGGCTCAGGGGTATCATCCCTGGGCAGATGATACTGAGTTGTATACGAGTGCAGCCCGTGCGAGCCACAAGGGGCATGCCAGTAGACAACACTACCCACATAACCTCTGCTTCTTCCAGGTTCCTGTTTTGAGATCCTGTCCTGACTTCCTCAGGTAATGAGGTGTGACTTGAGATTTCTAGGGTGAAATAAACTTTTCTTCCCAAGTTGCTTGTGATCATGGTGCCTTATCACAGCAATGGGAACCCTAACTAAGACATAGGTATAAATGCAGAATGTACTCAAATGACACATTTAATACATAGGAGGGCCAGGGTTCAAACTCAACTGTGTCCACTCTCAAATTGGCATGCTCTGCCTTGCTCTATGCCTAGGTTGTGCAAATAACAAGTTTTCAGATTGGAATATATTAATGTCATCTTTTTCCTGTCAGGTTTTAGATGTAGGACTAACTTTGAAATGTTATGCTACAGAGGAAGAGACATTCTCCATGAAGAGAATGATTTGGGTGGGAACTCTCATCAGCAGAAAAGCCTGTTTGATACAGACATTTTGAGAACTGGTCAATGGTCAGTGGAAGAGTCTTGCAGGTTCAGATACACAGATGATGGGCATATGGTTTGTGCAGCAATTTGACATTGTTCACTTTCTTCTAGATTCCTTTAAAAAAATTCTCCACTTTCTTTCATGTGAATGAGCATTTTGCTTCATGTATGAATACATGCCCCACTTCATGGATGTCTGGTGCTCACAGGGTCCAGAGGAGAGCATCATAGTCCCTGTAACTGGAAGTACCTATGGCTGTGAGCTGCTGTGTGTGTGACTGGGACTGGAATCTGAGGGAGTCCTCTGCAGGAACAGCAAGTACTCATAACTGCTGAGCCGTGTTCCCAGCCCTTCCTTCTAGATTCTTCTTGCAAGAGAACTTCCCACTCACTTTGGTTTAGTCTGCGACCCAAGTAAAAGCATAAGAGGACAAGAGCACACATGCATGGTAAAAGTGGAGGTTTTATTTTTGTTTTTTTGTTTTTTGTTTTTGTTGTTTTGGCAGCACCATCCCTGTGGTTTACTTTAGACTCTGACATTTCTTCTGTGGCTCTAGAATCATCTTGAAGAACTTTTGAAATGCAGATGCTCAAGTTCTGGGCCAGAACCATCGGAATCAAAGCTACATTTTAGTAAGCACTTTCAGTGATCCTTCTATGCCATTGAAGGCTAAGAATCCAAGCTTTTGACATTGAGGAATCCTATTGCAGTCTTCAGTATTTATAGCTTAGAACCACATAAGCAAGCTCCAAAAATTGGACAGTGTTCATAGCTGTCATCTGCTACATGTTGCACACAGGACACAGACTGGGCACACCTAGTAGAATATTGTAGCAACACTCCTAA
Source organism: Mus caroli (assembly GCF_978045245.1). Classification (NCBI taxonomy): domain Eukaryota; kingdom Metazoa; phylum Chordata; class Mammalia; order Rodentia; family Muridae; genus Mus; species Mus caroli. The sequence continues at coordinate 26,974,101 of NW_028227275.1, read as the reverse complement.
CCCCCAGGCTCATCATTCACCAAATGGGAATAATAAGATGGTATATAATATATTTACATGTTTATTTATTTATGTGTTTATTTTATTTTACCTTGGTTTTCTGAGACAGGATCTCACTACAACAACCAGGCCAGTCTTGAACTTGCAGAAATTGTCCTGCCTCAGCCACTGAAATCTTAGGATTATAGATGTGAACCACCATATTCAACAAGTGAGTAATTTTAGAGAGTAAGAAATGAAAGAGGCTAGTAGCTATTGGAATGATATGATCAAGCACAATTGGGTCGCCATCCAGTTCTCTGTAGATATCTGCTTTGTCTCTGCTAGGTCTGCTTTGTCTTCATTGTAGTCACATTTCTTTCTATCCCTCACCATGATGGGGCATCTTGAGAGAGTCGCTTGGGCTCTCTTTTTTCTAGCTCACGTTTGCACCTGCTCAGTAGAGGTTTGCCCTCAATTAGTCTACTGAAATGGCTTTCCATCCAGGACACAGGAGAACACTGTTCTCCTGTAGAAGACATCCAAGATACTGGAGACTATGTTGCTAATCTGAGATAGTCACTTCTACATCCTTACATCACTTACTTTATGTGTCTTCTGCCTTTATCTGCCTGGGAATGCACTCTCCATCTGATTTCAGGATACCACACTCAATAGGAGAATCATGAGGTTCACGAGGTTCTCCTCTTGGGTGTCTTTCTCTTCCTTCTTACTCTTCTGTCAGCAGTTTCTCTCTCATATTTGTTAATTTCAACATGCTGCAGGGTGCTGTATTTAAGTAAATTCTGTCTAAAGTGACTGAATTCCTGGTAATCTCATAAGGCTAATGGATGTTACTGTAGTAAAATATTAGGGGATTCTATATCACATAGGCAGCCTGAACCGTTCTCCTAAGGGGATGCCTTAGGACACATGACTGTCTACAACTGCCTACTTCCCATCTGCAACAATGTGCAAAACTTGCTCCTTCACTTCATTTTGCTTTTTATAAAAGCTCTCCTCTACACAGAGGTTGACATCTTTCTTTCTGCTTGCTTTTTCTTTTCAGCCCTGACCACTGACCCCTACCTAATATATAATTTAACTCAAATATAAGATGCACTGGATAAATATGTGTGTTGGTCTTGTTCTCTACTGAATCTGGTGTGCCTAGGATACCTTATGGCATATAATTATTGCTTAAAGGCCACTAAAAGAATGTAAGATCTTGTATCATTGGAAAGGATCTCAGATTCAGGATTGTCCTCAATAGGGTGATAGCTTTGATTTCAAAGCTATGAATTGAACTTGGCATGATAGCAGCACTCAAAGCCACAACTCCCTCCTTTGTAAGGTGGGAGTACTGACCAGGGTATTTAATTTATGGGCATATTAATATATTTATTTGTGCATCTATTTTATTTTGGCTGTGTGACACCTCAGTATCATATCCCACCTCTTTTTGAAGGGGTTTGCATGGTCACCTTCCGTGTGATGCTTTAATGTTATCAATGGTGTTTTGAGGAAATCAGTGTTGTCTTCTTGAGATGGGTGCCGTTCTCTACCAAGACACGTTAGAAGCACAGTCAAAAGATTCGGAAGTGTCTCAGTGATATCATGTCCCACGCATTATGTTTCCAGATAATGTTTCAGAGGATCTGAGTCAGAGAAAAGGGGAAATGTGCAATGCTTCCACTACATCCCTTCCTGTCACCCTCTCTTCCTTCTGACATTGCAAATAGCTCGGATTCTTTCCACAGAAAGAAAATAGGAAATAAAGGCTTGTTACATGATCTGACTCTTCTAAAAATAAGGTCTGGTCGAGCTCATTGGGAAACACATTCACCTTTTTTTTTTTTTGCTATGACTTGAAGAGAATGTCTTCACAGCCTCAACGCACCAACTTAATGGAAACGGGTATAAAGCACATTAATTTGAGGGCTGCTGCAGGCTTTAAAGGCAGGACATACAAAGAGCTCTGGGAAGGTTCATAAGTTCCTGTGAAACTCATCTGTGATAACAGGCAAAACAGATTTTATAGATAGGAGTTATTGCTGGCTGGTCTCAGCTGTGAAGCACAGTGGTTGGTGTTCTGGGGGGAAGAAGCAAGGAGTAGACTCTGCAGACTCTTAGTGTGTCTCATGCTGTTGGAGCAGGGTAGCACACACTAGCTGCAGGCTTTCCAATGACTCTGTAAATTGAGTGACAGTGATGCCATCCCAGAGATGAGGAAATTCAGACTCTGAGACAATTAGTCATTTAGTAAGTGGTGCCATAGACTTTCAGGCTCAAGTCTAATTCCAAAGAGGCCCCTTCTCACACTCGTTCACGTCTAACATTCTACTTGACCAAATAACACCACTCTCTTCTCTCTGTCTCCCACAAAATTTGCCTCTAATCAAATCATCCAGTCTGGTAAATGTGTCATCAGGCAAAAGGGCCGAGCCAGCTGCCAGACAGGAAGGGTCCAGTCCTGTCCATTTCCTCTCCTCAACTTCTCTCATCTGCTTTGTTCTCGTTATTCACGATGCCCCTGCCCAGCCCCGTAGCCAGCCTCTCACAGAACCACCATGTCTCTCACTTGTCTTTGTGCCTCTAGAGTCCCAGCTACACAGAATGTCCTCATTGCCTTCCAACTATGGCTCAAAGAACACAAGTGGATTCTCTCTTCTTCTGCCCTGAAACCTCTACTTGTAGAGTGAATAGCAAACTGTCCACCGCAGCATTTCTCCATTTTTACAAGTTCATTTTACATCTCCCATGTCCTCTTTGCTTTTGTCTGAATGGATGTCTTATTATTCCTTATGTATGTCAGACTCAGTCAGACTTGCCTATCTCTCACTGTGAACTAAAGGGCTGTACAGATCAACTGCTCATATTCACCCCACTGTGGAGATAACTGAAAAAAAAATCAATAGTCAAAGGATACCAAAATACATTCAAGTTTATAAATACTTACATTTTATCTCTATGTTCCACTTCTAGGAATTTCTGATAAAGATCCTTTCAAAGATGAACATAGTGTGAATAATGCATTTCTGTACAGTTCCCCATAGTTGTTAACACAAATATGTGAAAATTATGAAAGCATATAAATTATGATTGTACTGGCTATTTTTGTGTCAACTTGACACAGCTGGAGTTATCACAGAGAAAGGAGCTTCAGTTGAGGAAATGCCTCCATGAGATCCAACTGTAAGGCATTTTCTCAATTAGTGATCAAGGGGGAAAGGCCCCTTGTGGGTGGGACCATCCCTGGGCTGGTAGTCTTGGGTTCTATAAGAGAGTAGGCTGAGCAAGCCGGGAGAGGCAAGCCAGTAAAGAACATCCCTCCATGGCTTCTGTATCAGCTCCTGCTCCCTGACCTGTCTGAGTTCCAGTCCTGACTTCCTTTGGTGATGAACAGCAGCATGGAAGTGTAAGCCGAATAAACCCTTTCCTCCCCAACTTGCTTCTTGGTCATGATGTTTGTGCAGGAATAGAAACCCTGACTAAGACAAATTGGTACCAGGAGTGGGGTATTCCTGTGACAACCTGACCATGTTTTGGGGAGGACTGTGGAAGGACTTTGGAACTTTGGGCTTGAATATCCATTCATTGTTAAGAGCTCCTGTCAGATGTTTTGTAGGAGCTTGGAAGATAATGTTGAGAACAGTGCAGAAGATGGAGGCCTGGCTTGTGAAATTTCAGAGGGAAAATTAAAGACTCTTTTCAGGGCCATTGCTGTTTTGCTTGTGAAGATTTTGTAGTTCTGGTTAGCTGGGGCTGAAGAATCAGCTGTGATTAACAAGATACCAGAACTACTAAAGCAAAAACTTTGCATTACTGGGACTATTGATGCTGGTTAGCTGGAGCTAAGAAATTAGCGGTGATTAAGAAGAGACCAGCATCGTTGAGGTGACATCTTCTGGGAAGTGTTTTCTGAAAGCACAAAGAGGCTGTGTTCCAGAGATAGGCAAGGTTGTACTCCTTCTGCAGTGGGACTTGGTAATGTGTAAGGGTCACCCAGGTGGTACTGGTTTTGAAGGCATGAAGGGGTCACACAGCAGCTCAGGCTCGGCACTGTGAAAGGCCATGGAAGGCCATTGGTGAAGGTGCAGCCCCAGTTGTAATTGAAGGCCCAGGACTGAAGGGGTCATGCAGTGTTTTGGAGATGCCAGTACCACGAGATGACCACCAAGAGCAGCAGCAGCAGTGGAGTACAGGCATCTGGAGCCCAGAGGACGACATGTGTGCTACAAAGGGCATGGCTGGAGAAGTGACCCAAGCCCTTGGAGGAGCCCAGAAGATCGTGAGTTGGATCCCAGATGTTGGACAGTTGGAGATTGATTTTTGCTTTGATTGTGACTGTGCCCTGATATTTTCCCTCTTGAAGGAAGAAACTGTTTTAGTGGATCCCACAGCTAAGAGACTTTTAATTGTAAAAAGACTTTGGATTTTAAAAGAGATGGATATTTTAAAGAGATTGAAATTTTAAGAATATGTAAAGACTGTGGGACTTTTAAAGTTATTTAGATCTTGGGGATGAATAAGAATGTAAGGGTTGAGGCTTACTAGTGATGTGTTTGTGTGTCAAGTTGACAAGGGGTCAATTGTACTGGCTATTTTTGTGTCAACTTGACACAGCTGGAGTTATCACAGAGAAAGGAGCTTCAGTTGAGGAAATGCCTCCATGAGATCCAACTGTAAGGCATTTTCTCAATTAGTGATCAAGGGGGAAAGGCCCCTTGTGGGTGGGACCATCCCTGGGCTGGTAGTCTTGGGTTCTATAAGAGAGTAGGCTGAGCAAGCCGGGAGAGGCAAGCCAGTAAAGAACATCCCTCCATGGCTTCTGTATCAGCTCCTGCTCCCTGACCTGTCTGAGTTCCAGTCCTGACTTCCTTTGGTGATGAACAGCAGCATGGAAGTGTAAGCCGAATAAACCCTTTCCTCCCCAACTTGCTTCTTGGTCATGATGTTTGTGCAGGAATAGAAACCCTGACTAAGACAATGATATATATCTATTTCTATATATATAGTTTCTAATATATGTATACATATATATATATATATATACCCACATATAATGACTTTTTTGTAAAGTCAGATGATTATTAAAAACATTTAACACCATAAAAATATTCTCATAGCTCTTGCCACACACAGCTAGGGACAAACTAAGCATTCTCTATTGCTCCTTGACAACTAAGCATGGCTTTTAAAAGACAGCAGTCCTTGGAACAGGAAGGGGAGGGCAGCCTCTGAAGGAAAACACTGAATGAAACAAGAGGTAAGGCTCGAGATAGTCAAGAACCACATGTGCCTGGATTTGCAGGAAGTTTGTATTGATTAAAATCAAGCAACTAAGAAAGTGCAGAAGCCATGAAAGCAATGGATTGGGAGAGGTGGTGAGAGCAAGGGAAACTCTACAAAGAGTGGAAAAGGGGGTTTTCTAGTGGATAAAAACTGGACCCTCTTGCCTGTTTTCTGGCAGTTTCCGGTATATCTCAGGATGCTTCCGGTTACTTTCATTTTCATTGTTTCCTCAGACGGGCTCCATGCCAGATCATAGGAAAATTCCTTTATTCACTTTAAGCAAACAGTATATAGTGGCACAGTGCTTCCTTCAGTATTTTATTTACTAAACAAATAAAACGCATCTCAACTCTCAGTAAGAGTCCAAGCTGGTCTCAAATAGGACGGTTCCTCTCACTTTGCTCAGAGACTCAGAGCGTCTGTACTTGCATAGTCAGCCTGGTCAGAGTGATAAATCCATGTCTGTGATCATGCCCACCCATAAAATCAAATGCATTGATTATTAAGTTCTATTTGATAATGAAAATTTCAATCCAGAAGTGTCCGCAGTTAAGAACTATAACACCAGCTTTAATGATAGGAAGGAAGAGGAATGCATGGATGATCTAGCAAGGGTAGAATTCCATTGAGGAAAGGCAATGAAAGGATTGGAAAAGCCAGAAGACCAGGACAACAATTGCAAGTGAGATAGTCTCTTCAACAAACAAACAAACAAACAAACAAACAAACAAAAAAGAAGCTGCCAAAGGGGTGAGAAAGTGGGTGGATCTGGAGCTGGGGAGAGTTTTGGGAAGGAGTTAGGGTGAATATGACAAAGATACGTTATATGAAATTCTCTAAGACCCTAGTAAAATATTAATGTAAAAAAACATATAGGACTTGAGTGCAGGGATGTTGTTTTGTAAGGAGGATGCTTACCTGCAAGAGTGATCACTGTTGCAAGAGCTTCTTGAGTAAAATGGCAGAGGAAACAGCCCAGACTGGAAGGGCTCAAGGTCAGAACAAAGTACACTGAACTCAGGTAAGGGCGTTCTTGCAAAGACCAGATATTAATTACCTAGTTTATATTCACACTATGTCTATAGGGAACAAAAACCTATTCCTAAATTGCTTTTAGGTTTGCTTTAGAACATACATATTTAATATTATTACATAAAATAAAGCCCTGTATCACAGATTTTTGTAAGAGCAACAGATATATAAGTACATAGGTGATAGACAAATGATTGATGCATAGACAGAAAAATGAATGAACAAAACATGCTAAGGAATTTTACTCATCATTAAAAGTAAAGTTGAGTTGTATGCATTAACTTACAAGGTCTTCACAATATATTACAATGTGGAATAAAAACAAATTACAACAAAATATGTGCAGCATGATTCTCATTTTTTTTCCATCTACAAAAATCATACTCTAAAAAAGTGTATATAAAAAGGCAGTTTTTTAATCATATGAGATTGATGATACTTTAGATCTCTAAAAGCAACTACTTTTATGGTTGAATCTAATAATTATAGTGAGGAATATGGAAGAATATATAGGATATAGATGAGCCATGCTTATATTCTCAAAGGAGACAGGCACTGACTTGGAGCACAAGGTGACTTGTCTGTGTTCTGAACTGTTTGAATTTTGATAATGTAAGTCATATATACGTGTACTGCTCAGATAGTTACCTACAGAAAAGTGAGGTTTGCATCTTATAATAAAGGAATGGAAAGGACAGGAAGTCGGGTAAATGTGCACTTGGAGCAATGGAAAGAAGAAAAGGGAGGCATTTTGAAGACAGCATCATTGAGGTAAAAGCCAATTCAGAAGAATTTTAAGGAACTGTTGCTGTGAACATGTAAGAACTTCTTGTTCTCTGCTTCCAATCACACAGTAGAGGTCATTTCCTTGTAAGATTAAACACGGGTTTAAATTGCACCCAGTTGATTGGATGGGGGAGAGAGAGAGAGAGAGAGAGAGAGAGAGAGAGAGAGAGAGAGAGAGAGAGAGAGAGAAGAGGCATTTGATCTCATTGTGCAAGAAAGAACCAGCATTAGAAACAAAATTTCAAGAGATCAGTGCCTCTGGATGAGTCCCAAACAGATTGTTATGTGACTCATATATAAAATGTTAATAGTCTCCCACAGAGAGTTGATTGATGACGACAGTAATGCAAAAGTCTTAATCAGCCACATATTTTACAAAAGTGACAGAAAATATGGGGTGGGGAAGGGTGGTGAGAACGAAAAATACCTCTATGAAGCAAGGCTGTGATTCCCTACATTCCAGAGATAGTATCGAGTCACAAATTGGGCACCACAATCATTGTATGCCTGAGGACTAGAACAAATGTGTATATATAGTCAGCTGCTGTGTCCATGGGCTTCACATTGAGATACTTAACTGGTCTCAGATCAAACCTGTTTGGAGAAAATTCCCCAAAATATACACGTGAATGAAGTCATGATTAGATGTTACCTAGGGCATGGAAAGTACTGTAGACATAATTTACAATATTGGGGGTTGAGGTATGGGTTAAATGCAAGAGCTACATTAGTGTGTGCATGAGTGTGTGGTGTGTGTGTGCATATGTGTGTGTGTGCATATACATATGCTGTCAGCATTTCCAGATTAAGATACTTGTGGGGAATCCTAAAGCCAACTTTCCACAAGTGTGAGGGACAACCCTTACTCTCTGTTAACATAAAGGGTTCCAGCTGGCAGTCGTGGCGCATGTCTTTAATCCCAGTACTTGGGAGGCAGAAGCAGGCAGATTTCTCAGTTCAAGGCCAGTTTAGTCTACAGAGTGAGTTTCAGGATGGCCAGGACTACACAGAGAAACCCTGTCTCCAAAAACCAAAACCAAAACCAAAACCAAAACCAAAACCAAAACCAAAACAAAAACAAAAAAAAATAAATATATAAAGGGTTTAGTAATGGCTGCTTTGATTTTAGGACTCTTTGTGTATCTATGTGAACACTATTATGTTAACTCACTCAAAACCCTCACCAGAAGGTGTGATGTTGATTCCTAAAAGATGAAAACGGGGATGAGAAACGCTAAATAACCATCCAAAGGCACCAAGACTAAGCAGTGTGGATAGGAATCAAATGTAGATCTCTATAATCAAAATCCCAGGTCTCATTTCATGTGGAAACCGTATGCAAGATGACGGTCCAGTCCCTGTCCCTAGACCATGGAATTGGTTGGTTGTGCCACACCCATGACCCCATCTCTAGCCTACTCTTTGCTCCTCAATATCTGTGTTTAAAAAAAATCAGAGAGGATTCTAAAGTGTGTTTAGATCATATTATTGAAAATTTTGGATTTTTAAAAAAATAATTAAATAAGTAATTTAAAAATAGTATATAAGCATTTGTGTGTGGGCTCAAAAACAGGTGCGTAAACATTCATTATAAGTTAGTTTTTATTTGCTCAAAAATAGTGACTTTTATTATGATGTTTGCATAGAGTGTGTCATTAGATTGTTTCTAATGAATTTCCTTCCACACTGCCCTCCTCTTGCCCTCTGTTCTCCTCTGACTGGTTTCTCCAGACAGTTCCCACTTCTGCTTTCATGCTTTACATATATACATCTACATATCTGTAGATGTGTGTATGTATATACTCACATGTGATATCAATACATTTCTGAGAGAAAAGTAACTAGGCATCCCTGTATGTGCTGCCACTCAAACATGTCTACACAGACTAACCTTTCACACTGACTTTGTGAACATGGTGTCTGGAACTCTCACTGGGAGTTGAAGCTAGCTCAGATCATTGATAGTGCTTTTCTTAGCATACCTGTGCATCTCAGGATGTCCTAAATTAGAGGAAACTGTAGGCTAATGATGTGCTACTCTGAGATATCACAGGGGGTTGCCTCGATGACGTTGATCTGCCATGCCAAAGGCAAAGAAAGAGTGAGAGGTAAGATTCTTCCCACATGAGTCAGAGCCTCTCACTCTCTAGCACCTTCTGATTTAACTCAGGCTTGGTGTTATACCAGAAGGCACTAGTCCAAATGTTCTAGCTCAGAACTCACCAGTGACACCTATCAATTGTACGTTCATTTCTTGGAAGACATTTCTATAGATGTAAAATGGACAATTTGAGACAGATCGAAAGGCTTAATATCAATTCTATTTGAAATAATAAGATATATTTCCTCTCTTAGACTTGTAAGTGTACAGCACATTGATGACTATATATGCATTGTTGTCTAGCATCCCTCCAAAACTTTTCAAGTTATGCCCATTGATTAGAGGAAACCCCCTCGTTTTCCTTGGTCTCCTGCATCTTCTGAAAACTATTGTTTTCCTCTGCTTCTGAGTTTGCCTTCATTAGATGCTGAATGTAAATAGAATAGAATAGCATTTGTCTTCTTGTGATTGGTGAGTTACACTTTAATTGCGTTTAGTATGAGGCTCTCAAGAGCCATCATAAGAGAGAGAGAAACAGGCACAGCATACAGGGGTATGGGGAGGAAGATTCTTTTGACTATGAATACTTAGGGATGTAGTTGCATCTTTGCTGTTATAAATAATGCCTCAGTAAGATGGGTACACAAACGTCTCCCTAAGATCTTCTTTCAAAGCTGGGCAGTGGTGGTGCACAACTTGAATTCCAGCACTCAAGAGGCAGAGGCAGGCAGGTCTCTGTGAGTTCAAGTCCAGCCTCCAGGGTGATACATAGAAACCCTGTGTAGTAAAACAAACAAGACAACGCTACCCACTCTCTCCATATCTATTCAATATAATACTGGAAGTTCTAGCTGGAGCAATAAGACAAGAAAGGGCGATCAAGCGGATCCAAATTGGAAAAGAAGTCAAGGTGTCACTATTTGCAAATGATCTGATAGTATACACAAGTGACCCCAAAAATTCTACCAGAGGACTTCTACAGCTGATAAACAACTTCAACAAAGTGGATGGATATAAAATTAACTCAAACAAATCATTAGCCTTCCTTTATACAAATGATAAACAGGCAGAGAAAGAAATTAGGAAAGCAACATCCTTCACAATAGCCACAAATAATGTAAAATACCTTAGTGTAACTTTTACAAAGCAATTGAATACAAGAACATCAAATCCCTGAAAAATAGAAATCAAAGAAGACCTCAGAAGATGGAAAGATCTCTCATGCTCATGGATTGGTAGGATTAACATAGTAAAAATAAATGGCCAGGCTACCAAAAGCAATCTACAGATTCAACACAATCCCCATCAAGATTCCAACCCAGTTCTTCACAGACATAGAAAGAGCAATTCTCAATTTCATATGGAAAAACAAAAAACCCAGGATAGCGAAAACAATTCTTAACAATAAAAGAACTTCCAGGAGAATCACCATCCCTGACCTCAAACTGTATTACAGAGAAATAGTGATTAAAACAACAACAACAAAAACAACATGGTATTAGTACAGAAACAGACAGGTCAATCAATGGAATAGAATTGAAGACCCAGAAATAAATCCAGACTCCTATGGACACTTGATCTTCCACAAAGAAGCCAAAAATATACAATGGGAAAAACTCATCTTCAATAAACAGTGCTGGTCCAAGTAGTAGTCTGTATGTAAAAAAAAAATGAAAATAGACCCATATTTGTCACGTTAAACAAAGCTCAAGTCCAAGTAGATCAAGGACCTCAACATAAAACCAGATACACTAAATCTATAAAATAGAAAATGGGATAGAGCCTCAAACTCATTGGCACAAGGGAAATTTTCCTAAACAAAACTCCAATGGCTCAGGCTCTAAGATCAAGAGTTAATAAATAGGACCTCATGAAATTGAAAAGCTTCTATAAAGCAAAAGTCACAATCAATAGGACAAATAAGAAACCTACAGATTGGGAAAAATTTCTTCAACAACCACACATCCAATATAGGGCTAATATCCAAAATATGTAAAGAACTCAAGAAGGTAACTTCCAAAAACCCAAATAACCCAATTAAAAAATGAGGTACAGAGCATTCTCAACAGAGAATTCTCAACTGAGGAATCTCAAATGTTGGAGAAGCACCTAAAGAAATGTTTAATATGCTTAGTTATCAGGGAAATGCAAATCAAAACAACCCTGAAATTCCACCTTACACCAATCAGAATGCCTAAGGTCAAAAGATCAGATGAGAGTAGATGCTGGCGAGGATGTGGAGAAAGAGAAACACTCCTTCATGGCTGGTGGGAGTGCAAGCTGGTACTACCATGCTGGAAATCAATCTGGCAGTTCCTCAGAAAATTGGAAATAGTTCTACATAAAGACCCAGCTATACCACCACTGGACGTATACCCAAAAGAAACTCCAACATATAACAAGGATATCAGCCTTATTTATAATAGTCAGAAGCTGGAAGCCACAGATGTCCCTCAACAAAAGAATGGATACAGAAAATGTGGTTCATTTACACAGTGAAGTGCTTACTTAGCTTTTAAAAGCGGCAACTTCACGAATTTTGCAGGCAAATGGATGGAACTAGAAACTATCACCCTGAGTGAAGTAACCCAGACCCTAAAGGACATGCATAGAAATGCAGGGGCCAAAAATGGAGCAGAGACTGAAGGAAAGGCCATCGAGAGACCACCCCACCTTGGGGTTTATTCCATTCACAGATACTATTGCTGATACTAAGAAGCACTTGCTAACAGGAGCCCAACAGGACTGTCTGTCCTCTGAGAGGCTCTGCTGGCATCTGACTAAGACAGATGCAGACACTCACAGCCAACCATCAGACTGAGCCTGAGGAACCCAGTGGAATAGTTAGGAAAGGACTGAAGGAGCTGAACAGGATTGCAAACCCTTAGAAAGAACAACAATATCTAATAACTGACCTCTCAGAACCCCCAGGGACTAAACCACCAACCGAAGAGTACACATGGGTGACTCCATGGTTCCTGCTTCATATGGAGCAGAGGACTGCTTATCTGCCATCAATGGGAAGGAAGGTGCTTCTTCCTGTGGAGGCTTGTTGCCCCAGCAAAGGGGGATGCTAGAGGGGAGAGGCAGAAGTGGGTGAGTGTGTGAGTGTGTGGGAAAGTACCCTCTTAGAGGCAAAGATGAGGGGATATGGGATGGGAGACAACTTGTGGAGGGGAGACTGGGAAAGGGGACAACATTTGAAATGTAAATAAATAAAATAATCAATTTAAAAAAAGAAAAACAAAAGATTATGTTTCGTCTTTTAGATCTATATACATATCTAGGGTCATATGACAGTATTATTTCTGATTTTATTTCTGTTTTCTGTCTCTATTTTACAGTCCCACCAATAGCATTCACAAACATCATTTACTTAACATCTTTTCAAACCCTTCCCGTTGAAATTTTATGGGCTTTGATAGTGGTCTTAAAAGTGTAAGAAGCAGTTTGCCTTAGTGGATTTTTAAGATGTATTTATTTTTTAATTTTACATGTATGAGTCTTTGCCTTTTTGTACTTCTGTACACCATGTATGCAGTGCTTTTGGGGGCCAGAAGAGGGTGTCAGATCCTCTGAAAGTAGAGAGACAGACATGTAAACCACCACATGGGTGCTGGAAATCTATCCTGGGACCTCCAGAAGAGCAGCCAGTGCTCTTAACCACTGAGCCATCTCTCCAATTTTCTCCTTAGCTGTGATTTGCATATCCATGATGATTAACAGCTCTGAATATTTTGCTATATGGTTCTTGGCTTTTTTGTATATATTCTTTGGAGGAATGTCTACTCAAATCTTTTGTCTACTTTAAAAATCAAACTATTTTATTGTTGCAGTGCATGTCACATTGACAATAAAGACTAACCAGCACGATTCTGGTCCTAGTTTTCTTTCTGTTGTGCAAAACACTCCAAAGAAAAATAAATTAGAGATTTATTTGTTAGATCAGGGCATCAGGCAGGAACTCGAGCAGGAACTCTGTTTAATTGCACCCATTGACTTACACAAAACTAGTTTTCTTATATAGTCCAGGTCCCCCTGCCTAGGGATGCTCTCTCCATCAGTAGGATAAGTCATCCTATACCAATTATCAATCAAAACAATATCCCACAGATATGCCCACAGACCAATATAATTGAGACAAATTCTTTGATTCAGGTTTTATCTTGCCAAGTGCCCCTAGGTTGTGTTACCTTGATAATAAATATCAGTGAGTACAATCCACCTTTTGTCAGCTTGACACATAACTGTTTCACTGTTACAATTTCTTGTTTGTCCTCAATATCTCATTTTAATGTCATAATGTAAAATGTATAACTTTAAAAGTCCTACACCTTCAAAATTTTTAACACTTAAAAACTCTAAGATTTCTTTAAAAATCTAGTTTTTTTTTTAATTGTAGGATCCTGTAGAATCAGAAGTAAATTACACACTTTCATATTCTAAAAGGCAATAACCACCGTGTAGGGAAAATCATATAAAAGGAAAACAGCAGTATAAATCCATCTCATTGAGCCCGTTGTCTGAAACTCACGCATGATCTTCGGGGTTCCCCAAAGCTTCTCTGTATCTGCCAACCACAGCACCTAAGACTTGTGTCATAGTTTATGGTGGCTCCACTCCACCCTCGCAGCTGTCCTCAGCAGACAGCTCATGGTTGTGACATCTCCAGTATACTGAGGTCCTCACTGTGACTGAGGTTGCCTAAGATAATGTCTTCTCTTGACCTTCCTTGAAGGAACCCAACCCTGCCACATACAGCACTAGCCTTCAGATATTCTCCATAGCTCCTTAAGTCTTATCTTTCATGCTTTCCCAACTGGTGCCATGGGGAAGATTCTTGCCCATTGCCAAATTTGGTGGCTGGCTTCAGATGCATCTTCTGTATGCTGAGTTGATTGTCCAAATAAATCACAGAGTATTTAATTCACCCCAATGAGAAAAAAATATACATATATATGTATATATATATATATACATATATATGTATACACACACACACACACTTTTCAGCACAAGATACAAACACTCCACGGATAAACTGAAGTTCCAAAGTTTTTACTCAACTGTTTCCGGTTCCTTGTATGTTAATCCCAGTTAATTCTTCAGTCCCATCTGATCAGAAACCACCAATTCATAATCCAAAGCATGACACAGAACCCTCGGTAGAATCTTTTGCTGTTCTCTCAAACTTCATAAGGCAGGCATCCATTGTCTGCTTTCTCTCAGTTTCTTATCTCCTTCTAGCCCAAAGTTTCAAATTCTCCCACCCCCAAAACAACTTGGTCAGGTTCATTACAGCAACAAAGTGTACAACAAAATATTGTATGAACAACAGCAAAAGAAAAACTTGAGGGCCATGTGTTCCCTTTTAGATTTTAGAATGTGGTCTAGATCTAGAGTGGTTTTGACAGGGTAACTGGAGATAGATTGGAATCCTGTAGACCATTATTAAGCACATACTGAATAATCACGAGGCCCTTTCTTCTTTTAGTATCATTCAGCTAACTTTATTATTTCCCTTTCTCTCTGTCAATTATACGCTTATGTCATCCTTAGGAATATATTAGTCATTCTTGGCACACTGGCACTACTAAGAAAGTAAGGCACTTTTATAGTGTTTGGAAGAGCTCAATCTGATGTACATCTGCCCCTACAAAATTACTAGTTGAGTAAAATACTGGATAGTGTTTTCCCAATATGCAAAAAAAATTAAATGCCAGAGAATGCTCAGGCAAATCTGTTTCTTCTTTGTGGCATTCATATGGCTGACCTTCAAACACATCACCCCTTGTAAGAGTTAACCTTGACTGTTAACTTGGTTAGATTTAGAGTCACCATTAGCAAACCTCTGGGCTTATCTGTGAGGGCACTGCTGGATTAACTGAAGGAGTACTTAACTGGAGTGGTCTGAAGCTTTCCAAGATGCACTGGAATCTTCTGGAAATCCAGCAAAGGGTCCTAGTTTTAATCCACTAGCAGCCTCCCCCTTTCCACTCTTTGTGGAGTTTCCCTTGCTCTCACCACCTCTCCCCAGCCATCGCTTTCATGGCTTCTGCTTTCTTACTCTCCCAATTTTCATTCAATACCAACTTCTTCTAAACCCAGGCCTATGTGGTTCTTGACTTCCTTGATCCTCATTTCTGTTTCACTCAATGTTGCCCTCCCTTTCCTGTTCCAAGGACTAATGTCTTAAACTCCTGGGATAAGAAAGCCCTGCTTGTCCCTAGAGGTGCTGGGCAGAGAGCAAACTGGCACTGTCATGCCAGAGCAGGAGAAGGAGCTGATGTGTGTGAGGCGTCTAAAAGTTAAGCTTTGGGTAGAGCTCTAACTGTTTATCCTTAGTGGGGGAAAGCAGATGTAGGCATACAGAACAGGGAGAAGAAAACTTTCCACAGAGAAATAAAAGATCAGGTTAAAAACATAAAGAAAGCACTGGAGAGGGAAGGGTGATAAGAATCATCAGAGAAGACAAGGGCAAGATCTTTACTGCTCTGAACTAAACATCTTAAACATTCTTCTGAGGTTAGTCACATGTTACTTATATGGAAGAAAACCACCAGTCAGTAAGATACTAACATTAGTGTCACTAAGTTTGTGATACCCACTACTGATATATTTTAAATATTTTATTAATTATTATTTGAGAAAATGCATATAATTTATTTTTATCTTGATCTTATTTATCCTGTATTATCCCACTTTCTCCTCCAAGATCCACCTCCACCTCTCTAACCAGTCCCTCAACTTAGTGTTCTTTTTAAAAGATTTTTTAAAAGAGAAAAGGGAACACACTGAGTTAAATTTATGCTGCCAACATACTCCTGAGTATGGGGCCATCCACTGAAGTGTGATTATATACCAGGGACCACACTTTTATACACAATTGCCTTTTGCTTTCCCAATACCTATCAGCCACCGGTGACTTCCTCAGCTGGTGGAGGCATGGTACCTCATGCCTACCTCCCCGCTCCATGCCAAGATGCTATCTTGTTTCTACTTGCACCATCCTGGGCATGCCGCCATAGCCACTGTGAACCCATGTGTTCAACTGCCCCAGTATGTCTGGAAAGTACTATTTTCTTATAGCCATCCCCTTCCTCTGGCTCTTACAGTCTTTCTGCCTCTCTTTCTCAATACTTCCTGAGCCTTGAATGGAGAAGGTAAGTGGAGGAGAGCAGAGCACCCTTCAGTCATTAGTCTATGAAAGTTGACTGGCAAGGCCGGGCATGGTGGCGCACGCCTTTAATCCTAGCACTCGGGAGGCAGAGGCAGGCGGATTTCTGAGTTCAAGGCCAGCCTGGTCTACAAAGTGAGTTCCAGGACAGCCAGGACTACACAGAGAAACCCTGTCTCAAAAAGAAAAAAAAAAAAAAAAAAAAGAAAGTTGACTGGCTATGGATCTCTGTGTCAATCACCACTTACTACAGAAACAATTTTCTCTGATGAGGGTTAAGGGATGTGAGAGATGTGTCTATGGGCATAGTGATATCATTAGGAGTTGGTCCACTGAGATTTTTTAATTAATTAGTAATTTTCAATAAGTCTTTCTCAAAGAATATCTATCTAGTTCTATATTCATTGACAGACACGGTAATAGATCACTCTAAAGAGCTGCTCTCTCTGTTAGGAGTCCTGCTTTGGAGACCCTTGTCCTCCTACTGGGTTGACTCATTCAGCCTTAATATGAGAAGCAGTACCTAATCTTATTGCATTGATGTGCCAGGTTTGATTGATATCCTTGGGAGGCTTTTTCTTCTCTGAAGAGAAAGGAAGAGGAGTGGATGGGGAGGGAGAAAGTGGGGAGATTGAGAAGCTGGGGTTGGCAAGAGGAAGGGGAGCCTGCTGTTGAGGTGTAGTCTATAAGAGTATAAATTAATAAAATAAAATGAAAGTTTCCATTTTAAAAAAAGAATGTTGCTGCAGCAAGTTGAAATGGAGTTACCTTTATGTAATGGATGTTTGGCAATTTAGGGGCTAGATAGTGTGAAAGAATTGTGCTTTCCTGGGCCTTCTTTTTTATGTCATAAATGTTGCTTACACACAGACTCTTTTGTGGACACACACACACACATGTATGTGCACACAGAGACACAAGTATGCACACAAGTGAATGCACACTCTTACATTTTCTGTTTCTATTCTGATCACTACCACTAAATAATATCTCAAGGTACTTTCTCTGCCCTGTGTAAACAACTGTAATTATTATGTCTGTAATTTTGTTTAGATTGTCTTACTTGATAGTATTATGTTCTAATAATAACATTTAAATGGATTGTCTCTGTTTCCTGAAAGAAAAAAATACCTTAGTCTCTTTTGATAAACCTGACCCTTACTTGGAAATTCCCTTTTCATCCCCA
Source organism: Mus caroli (assembly GCF_978045245.1). Taxonomy (NCBI): domain Eukaryota; kingdom Metazoa; phylum Chordata; class Mammalia; order Rodentia; family Muridae; genus Mus; species Mus caroli. Next base: position 26,956,545 of record NW_028227275.1, on the reverse strand, counting down.
ACTACTCGAAGCTTAAATAAAATCTTAGGCTACCAAATCTCTTCTTTAAACAAGAATTCAAAAGTATAAATTATTTAAATAGTATGATAAGCTTTGTAATTATAAAATAATATTTTGATAAAAATTAAGATTAACAGTGATAAAAAGCAGCAATCATTTTATGCACCAACTTTTACAAAATTCTCAATTTCAAGAATTGATCCAATAGGCAAAAGATTCCATATATTTCTAACCTTAGGATAAATCCTGTTGCTGCTTCATTTAGTCAAGAATTCTTCAAAATCCAAACCTGAAAACACACTTACTTACTCTGCCTGGAAATTTCTTTGGGGGTTCATAAATTTTAACAGTTTGTTCGCTTTTATGTTTATTTGCCCTTTAATAGTTCCCAAATTTCATGAGCTCCAACAGACATTTAATTTTTGTGACACTCTTGGGGAAATGGGCTTATTTAATGGGGCAGCGATGGATTGTATGCAGAGGGAAGAGCAGATGGTGACTACAAAGGATCTGAACCAAGCATGCAGGGAATGTGGTTTGCATGTGGTTCACATGTGCTTCGAGGAGCTTTCAAAAGCTCCCCACACACATTCTTCATGGGGAAATCTGCTAGACGGAAAGCTATCTGGTTCCAGTTTTCAGTAAGTGCAAGTTTCTGATTTGAGCAGAAATTCTATGCTGATTTACTGTCTCATGACTGTGAGGAAATCAAATCTGAGGAGAGTGAGCTCCAGTAAGAATGAGGAAAGCAACATCCTGCTGTTCAACCAGAAGCCGAAGTCCCCTGAGGATGGTTGCAATGACATCGTAATGCGACTTAAGGCAGGGAGATTCAAGAGAGTACAGTGAGAATTTCAGGAAGGATATGGCCTTGGCTGAAGGGAAGGAAGTAAATCATAGCACAACGTGGTGAATAGCCAGTCTCCTTACAAAGGTGTAAAGTTTTGGATGCTTTATGCAAACTTACAAATAAGAGACCAAAGAAGGAAGGAGATGAGGTAGAAAAGGAACAGAGCTATAACTGAAACTGCAGAGAGGGTAAGGATGATGTGAATTCGGAAGAAACTCTGACACAGATCTTACCAATCACTCCATCAAAGCAATCACATTGAGAGACCTGAGCAACAAACAGGCACTGAAAAATTACCGTTTCCAAAACCGTCTCTAACACTACCGAATCACAAGTCTTTCAGCAGCCCTTAGAGTCAGCTTCATCTTCACACTGAAGGGAAACCTGGCAAGGTAAATTATCTTCTCTGCATGACACAACCGGTAAGATACAACGCTAAGGCTTCAACTTGGCTGTCTAATGCTCAGGGTTAATGTCTAATGTCTTTCTTCATCCACACGAGAAGGGTGCCAACTTGGAACTTGTCTTCAAACCTTTCTTCAAGTTTGGGTTTTCCCAAGATGTGGCAGATAGTTTAAAAACTCTTAGCTAAGCATGCGATTTTTCCTGAAAGACCTATTTCTTTTTTGGTAAAAACACGCAGAACTTGTTAAGAGGCAAAAACCTAAAAGCTGCCATGGAGCCTCCAACTTGATTTTGAAGAAATAAAAGGAAAATAGACTATGTCCTCAGGATCCACCCTGGAAAGATATAATAAACTTTTGTTAAAGCTCACTGGTGATTCAAATATGTAGCTAAATTGGGGGACATATCTGGAGCTTATGTTTCTCTTATAGCCCAAGAGAGCACTAAATATCCACATGACATTCTAGAAATATTTTTATTATAATACCCACAGATACTATTGCTAAGCCACATGTTCCTCTGCTCTGTATCTGCATGCACGCCTTTGGTGTTCCAGAGAGGACCTAGCTTTCAGCTCAATAGACTTTTCCCACCACGTCCAGTGATTAAAGGTTTGTTTTTCAGTGGTATATTTGAAAATGAAGGTGTTGTTATTCTTGGGTTCATGTGATTTGATAATTTGATCATAATTAGTAGTAGTATTTCTAAGTCACACACAAACACATACACACACACACACACACACACACAAACACAAAAGGGTAGTGGAAATAAATAGCATAGACATACAGACCTCTGATTTGGCAGTGACACCTTTGTTAATCATCACCCTTTTCCATACATTACAGCCAAATTTTTTAAACTTTCCATCTCATAGACTACTCTCAACACTTTCACCATAATAATGAGACATTTTAAATGACTTCCTTTTTGGAAATTCCTAGGGATCCCTATGGCCACCTTAGCAACATTTATGGTATCTGAGACTTATTATCCATGCTGCTGCATAGGCACATCAAGGTTAATCACCCTCTTGTCGTTAAATAAATAACATTATCCACTTTAAAAGACACGATTCTCTGCCGCAGAGCTGGCAACCAAAACGTGGAATAGGGAACGCAGGTATATATTCAAATAGAGATCTCAATACTGGGGATGGATGGCCGTATTGGCTGCATAAGGGTCTTTAAAACAGCAACTGTCTTGCCCATCAAAATGTTCTTGCCAGTTAGATAAAATGGACTTTTAAGATTCATCATGAATAAAAAGAAAAAAGAGCTAGTTTGGGGATCTTCGAAAATAATGAGTAAAAAGTGTACTTTCTGACATTTTCCACGATGGCTACAGAAGGAGAAATCAACCACCCAACTGAATCTACCACACAAATAGACTGTGACAGGTTAGCTCCTGACTCTGACTCCCTTCTGTTCTGTTTTGTGAAATAACTAAGTATTTTCTTTTCAATCTATCTCTAGAGTCTTTAGGGCATTAAATATGTGCAAAAGTGCAAGTGTCTGGTAAACTTAGACAACACAGTAGATACTAGATGTCCTTCCACTGTCTCCATTCCCTGGAGGAAATTGTTAGCAGTGTTACCTGTGTTTTATAACGTAAACAACACCACATGGCTCAGCAAAGTTTTTCTAATGAATACTCATGCAAAGCACCAGCCAGTTCTAGTGCCTGAAAAATCCATTATATGGCATCACCATAGGTTATTTAATCAATTTTTTGGTTTTAAGGTTTTTTTTATTTTTCTTAATTCACACAGTACAGTGTTGAACCTTTATGAAGTTTTGTATTAAGTGGAGGAATAGTTATTAGAATAAACACTTGAATTCTAAGATCCCAGTAAGCAAAGCATTTAAAGTTAAGTCATTTCAATATTTGAGATTTTAATACTATTTGTGTATGCTGGACAATTTCTGTTGCTTTTTTTAGACTGAAAACATTAAGAAATAATATGATTTTGATTTGTTACTATTAGTAAAATTGATTGTAATTATTTTATCCAGAATGTTAGCCTGTTTTTCCATTTGCTTTATTAGGCCATTGCTTTCTTTATACATAGTAAATATCAGTATTTTGATATTGATAGCAACATATTTTTGTCCAAGTTATCAATTATCTTTTGACTTTAACCATGGTTAGTTTTTCCTATTAACATTTTGATCAATCCTATCAGTTATTACTTTCTCTTATCACTTATTCCATATTTACAAAATACTTCCTTTCTCCTGAGTATATGATATATATCTCCTAATTTTTATAGTGGTATATTTCAAAGAGCAGAAATTTATTCACAGACAATATGAATTTTTAATTACTTATTAAATTTGTTCAAAGATAGTTTTAATGGTACATGAAAGACATATGAAATGGTAGCTAATAGCATGTGGCTTTTCATGTATAGAGGTCTCTCCTAGAGACCTGTTCACCTTCTGAGCAGTATGGCTTTAGTTAGTCATTCTCCTGTTCTTAGTTCTTTCATCTTTCAAAATATAGATTGTAGATAGGAGCAATTCTAGGTTAAATTTTTTGAGAAGGTTGGGTGGCCCCATCCCTCAACCAAAGGCCATGCCTAACCTCTCCATATGGTCTCTACAGGTTCTCTCTCCTCTTTGTTGGGTAACATAGAATTGTTCCTGTCTAAAGGAAATACAGGGACAAAGTGCGGAGCAGAGACTGGAGGAAAGGCTATCCAGAGATCACCCCACCTAGAGATTTATCCCATCTGCAGACACTAAACCCAGCCACTATTGCTAATGCCTAGAAGTGCTTGCTAACAGTAGCCTGATATACCTGTCTCCTTAGAGGCTCTGCCAGAGCCTTGCCGATATAGATGAGGATGCTTGCAACCAACCATCAGACTGCACAAGGACTCCAATGGAGGAGTTAGAGGAAGGACTGAAGAAGCTGAAGGGGTTTTCAACCCCATAGTAAGAACAACCATATCAACTAACCAGACCTTCCCACCCCCAAAAGCTCCCAGGGACTAAACCACCAACCAAAGAATATCCATGGAGGGACCCATGGCTTCAGTTACATATATAGCAGAGGATGGCTTCATCTGGCATCAGTTAGAGGGGAGGCCCTTGGTCATGTGAAGGATTGATGCCCCAGCATAGAAGAATGCTAGGGCAGTGAGGAGGGAGGTGGGTGGGTGGGTGGGGAAGCACCCTCATAGAAGCAGAAGGAGGGAGGATGGGATAGGGGGTTTCCATAGGGGAAACTAGGAAAGGAGATAACATTTGAAATGTAAATAAAGAAAATATCCAATAAAATTTTTAAAAATATGGATTTTAAACTACATATTTGATAAAATTTGAAGAATAAACTAAGTCTTCCACTAATATGTTTAGCATGGGGCTCTTTGCTTTATCACATGTAATGAGCTATGCCACAAGCTCCCATTACCAAAATAAACAGAATCCCAGTCATCAGACTTTCCTCCACGCAGTGAACTACATCACCACAAACTATGAGCCAAAAGATATGGTTACTCCCTTAAGGTGTTTCCATAAAATGCTCTGTCACACTGATGTGAAAGGTACTTAGTGCAGAAAGTTAATATTGATAAATGAAATGATCCTATGATCAGCCAAATGATGTGGATCTTGGGCCTTAGAATATGGTTTACAAGAGGAATGTGGAAGAGAGAAATCCTGGAAATCTGTAAGAAGAGATTGATGGGCCTTTATGGTAGAAGTTCAGAACATGAAAATAATAATAGAAATATAGATAGCAACGATTTTGCTCTTGAGGCTTCAGAGGACAAAAACTCTATAAGGAATCGAACTCATGACCATTCATATTATCCTCTGGCCATTGCCAAATCTTGTTGTCTGCCTATCCTAAAAAATTCAAGTGAAGCTGAATGAAAATAGAGAAATTTGATCGGTGGAGGACACGTAAAAGCAGCATAACTTCCAAAAGCTGTGGAATGGCTGCTCCTCACAACCTTTACGCGAGAAAGCAGAAATTTGAAAGAGGACTATGTGGGAAATGTAAAGGCCCATGAGTGAGTTCAAAGGTGTGAGCAGAGTGGCTACTTAAGAAACAGCCATAGGCAAAGCAGCAGCAGTGTTAGTGATTAGCATGATTAAAGAGAAACTTCTCTATCTGCACTGGGACAATAAGATAAATGGTGCCTTGAGAATAAGAGCCTGCCTGTCAAATGCTCCTGGAAGACCACTGGGGAAATGCTTTCCTGGATTGAGTGCCAATGTACATGAAGACCACTAAAGTTGTATTAAAGGAGGGGGCACACATTATCTCAAGCTGCCAGCAGAACTCACCATCCATAAAGGAATGAAGACGAAAAGGGCTCATGGAAGCTTTTTCACCAAGGAAATGGAAAGCCTCTGAGGCCAGCAGCATGGATCAGGTGAGATTCTCAGCGAAGAGCTGCTGAGTGAGGTGCTTTTGAAGTCAGGAGCACTGAACTTAAGTTTCCGTAGCTTCCAGGGTATTGGAAATGCCAAGGCTGTGGAACATCTAACAAGGGAAGTTTACATACACTGAATGGAGGTAGTTAAAGGGAAAACTGATGTGTAGGAGATAGCAAGGCTGTACCTACTGGGTCCCAGATGGTGAAACCACAGGACTCCAGATACTGGACCAGGCACTGTACAGTTTGGCATTTTCAGTGCTGGGGTTCAGTCTTACTCTGGTCTAGTCTTATTCTACCGCTTCTTCCCTTTGGACTAGGGATATGTAATCTATGCCTCTCTGCTCATTTGTACTAGGTGAATGGCAGAACATGTCTTGTTGAGAAACTGAAACTTCCAACCAAATAGAGAAGCCACTGCCAGAGAGCATGTCTGAACTGTACCCTGCCTTGTCGCAACTTACATAACCACCTGCTTGTGCAATAAGATGCCTGCATTTAAACTGAGGAAATGTTAACGATTTTTTCTATGTCCTCTAATAAAGAATAGTTGATTGGAAACTCTACGTGCATTTCTGTGAATAGCTTGTGGCTTTCAAAGCCACTTAAGATAACTAGGGATAATACAGTCTGCAAAGCCAACCTATGAAGATGGTTAAGGAAAGCAATTCATGTAAGAGGTCCCTTCTCATTTCCACCAGTATTTTTGGAAAGAAGCAGGTAGACGGAGGACCATCTATCCAAGGTCTTGAAAATAAAGTTCCTGGAGATCTCAGGAGAAGGGCTGTCATTGCACAGATACATATGTGTGTTCAATTAATTCTGCAGTAAACATCTTCTGAAAGTTAGAAATAGTTTAAATGACCGAGGAATTAATTTTCTTCCTGAGATCTTTCTTTGGTTTCTATTGTACTCAACTTGACTTGATTTGATGAGACGATCTTGGTAACTAGAGCCTTCAGGTCCAGATTTCAGATGGGAAAGGACAGAAGGATGGCCAAGCTGATTGGTTTATTTAAAAAGGATCCCTCTGCCTACATGGCACTATCTGCTACCTTCATCAGATAACACCTTGCCTTAAACTACCCTTTACTGCTCCGTGTCTCATAAATGTGAATCCACATAAATATGGTATACTAGCCTTTGACAGTGAGGTGATACAATACAATAAATATAAAATACAATAAGAAAATATGGTGTTTTTCACAATCGTTTCTGGACCGCTACTTTCACATCCTGCATGGCCTCATACAATCCCAACACCTGCACAAAATCCAGCTCCAAACAGAGCATAGTCATATATGTAGTAAAAAACCTTGAAATACATCACAGGAAAAATCCAGGTGCTCATGGACACAGAAAAAACAAAGATGCAACACACAGAAACAATAACCGACAAACCAAAGATCAATCAGTTTAATTCTAGTTTGCAAAACTACTGTAAAAAGAATGAGACCAGCTGCACACTGGAAAAATATAGACAGAAGACCTATTTGCTAAAATTGCATGAATGAAAATTTTTAAAAAGTAACCCTCGTAATTCAAGAGCAAGAAAAGGGACAACTCGCTGAAAAAAATAGGAAATATCTGAACAGATCTTATCAATGAAGATGTATGTGTATGAGTCAGAACAACTGCACTTATATATGTTATATACATGAGAACTAGATCTTTGTCAAATGAAAAACCTTGAGTTACCAATAAGTGGATCATCACACCTTAAATGTAAGATTGACAACACCAACACCACAGAGAATCTAAAACAACCAAATTCTCATTTGTTGCTGGCAGGAACGGGAAATGTTGCTGTTGTTTTGGGACTACAACCTTGTTGTTTCTTATAATACTAAGCGTGGGTTTTACTATATGGTTGATGATCATAGTCATTGGTATTTACTCAAATGTCCATACAATTACCTATATCTGAAAGTGTATAGCAGCTTTTTTCATAATTGTTAAAACTGAAATAAACACAATGCCCTTCATTGGGTGAGTAAATATTCTTAGTGAATGAATGTTTTCATGTACCTCCGGAAAGGAGACTTGTGCCTCACAGATAGCATATCAATGGAAAAGTCCCTATTCGAATAGGGGAGCCTAAAATAAAGGCCTCGTGAATAAACAAAGTCCCTATCATTAGAAAAGGATCCATGACAAAAACTACTGTTTAGAGGTTGGCTCTATAGATGCCAAGATTCTCATAAACTTAAGTAAGTTAAAGCAAAGAGTTTGTTATTAGAATGTCAGTATTAGTTCCATAAAGCAGATACATCGGCATTCTCAGATCAACTAAAGTATCAGATCTCTAAGATGTTTCCCCTTAACACCCTCAAGCCCCAGGACTAACTAGGTACATGCACTACTGTGCATGTACTTGAATGACAGCTTCTATTACAATCTGTGAGAGCCTAGATGCTCTATACTGGGCCCAGCAACTTGCTTGTCACTCTTCTCACAAGTGTGGGAAATGCATTGAGGGCAGGGTTTGAATCTCATTTGGGCCACGACCCCCAGAATCAAGTTCAATCAATAATGGTGAATAATGACAATTCAGCAGCATTGGTTGTTGGAAGTATCTTATGCCAGGCAAAGTAATACTAATATGGCTAAAAATCATCAACCCTAAAGACTTAAGGTGAAGAATAGGAGTGATGATAAGGAAGAGGGAATGGAGAGGGGGAATAAGGAGGAAGAGAAAACGTAGAAGACGGAGGAGAGGAAGAAGAGCAAGAAGAAGGACTTCAATGAAGAAAAGCAGGAATAATTCTGCCCCTTAGAATACTGTGACAGACAAGTGGCTTATTGTTTAGATGAAAAAGACTCTCCTGCTACTGGTCCAGGTCCCACAGTGTGAATGGTGGTAACTACACAGAGCCTTGATGTGAACACTACAGAGAGTGTTCTTCAAGATACCTCATCTCACCTCCCTTTCCTCACCTGCTGAGCTGAGGAAGCATCCATAGAATACCTTAAGGAAATGAAAGCAATTTTAAAAGTTATATACACAGAGAGATACCATGGCCTCAAATGGCCAAAATGAGAATCTGAACTCTATCACACTTGTTAAATGGCCTTTGACAAATAGCCACATATTTTGTAACCTTGGTTTTCCTACTTGTAGACTCAGTAACACTTTTCTCTTTGAGTGGTAGCAGAGAGGAAATGAAGCAATGTAAAATTAGTAAGAGTCTTCAAGTTCCTGGGTTTACAGCAGACACTTAGCAAGCAGTTGCTCTTTACCTGCCTTGGCTGCACAGCCTGTTTGATTTATTTCACTTTGCAGCATGGTAACTTCTAGATAAAGTAGGAGAATTAGAGGCTTGCCACTGGGTCTATCTGCACCAACATTCTCTTTAAATGTTCCCCTAGGGACTTTGATGGAGAACCTGCAGATCAACTGTGTAGAAGCCAAAGAGCCAAGAAGAACAAACAGGACTATCAATGTTAGTGGCATCCAAATTAAAAATAAGAGCTTGCATATATGTTTATGTGGCTAATCATTACTGAGCAAGTTATATATTCCATATATAGGCAAATAACAATAATTAATGAGAAAAGAGGCTATGGATTTGAAAAATCAAGGAGGGCTATTTAGGATGATTTATGGAAAAAGAAGGGGAAAATGATGTAACTATATTATAATCTCGAAAAGGAAAGTAGAAAGTAAAAATACAAAACCTTGCAAATTGGAGGAAAGAGAGAATAAAAGAGAGGATGTGAGCTCCTTCCTCTGAGCCCTAGAGCCAAGCATGCCAAGATGAACATCATACATGCATTGACTAAAATGAAAAAGTATCTTTTATGTTAACTTGCACAGCCCTGAACTCTCTGCCAAATACAGCTATGTGATTTGGAACCTTATCTTTTGTCCAGAAAAAGCAAATGAAATCTGTGTCTTTGTGACTCAAATGGCCGAAGTGGTCACTTTCATTTTCTCTGTCTTCAGGCTGTTGTAACAGGACACAGCCGGGATGAATCACAGGACACAGCAACATGTCTCACCATTCTCCACAAGCCTCCTTTTCCTGTTAACTGCTTCTTAACCACTAGCATATGCTTATGAACCTCGCCCAGAAAGTGGAATTGAATAATTGGGAACAGAATTTCTGAGACCCATTATAACAATGTATAGGCAACAATAGCCTTTATCTCAATGCCAAGACACAAACCATATTTTTAAAAAAAAATCTCAGCTCTGTGATGAAAATGGAGATTGCTGCTCCCTTTAGTGTGGGTTCAGAGGTATGTGAGGACCAAAGTCCTCAGTATCTAAGGATTAGAGAAAAGGAGAGATTTTCGTGTAAAGAGGAAGAAAGTGTTCTAAATCCATAAACATGATTACTTGTGTGGGATTGAATCCTTTGATGCATGAAGAAGAAGCTGAGCAACGCATGAGCCTGGGAATAGGAAGAACTTCAGTTTGGAAAGGGAGGGAAAAAAAGCAGTCCAGGGGAGTAGGGGAGAGTTTATCAGAACCAGTGTAGTGAAGGAGTTTATCTAGGAGCCAGCCCCTAGATACTAACTCAGCTTTCTGGGTGCTGAAGTCCCAGAAAGTGTACATCCTTGCTTTCTTAAATAAAAAGGTAGGATACTTATTCATGACAATCTGGATTTATGTGCCAGGGAATTCACTTTTATTTGACAAATATTGAACTCCATTACCCATCATCATAAAATAAGAAGCAAGATTAAGACCCTGTTCCTATGGAGTTTGTAATCTGGGTCATGTGCTTAAGATAAATGTCTTCATATGAAGCCAACTGCCTCCTGGTAAAAAGTTCATCATACCAAGCACATTCCTCCAGCCTCACCCCCAAATACGTTAGATCTGATTGCATTTTCCGAGGCAAAAAGCCAGAGGTTGCATTCCTGCTTGATAAAGCTTTCAAGAATTCAATCATGCACGCTACACACATCTTAATTCCAACATTGGCAGTCGGACATGAGACTCTATTCCTTGGGTTGACAATAGGATCTTGCTCTCCCTGAAGTATGCATACCTGGAAAGCATGCCTTGTTCTTTACTTTGTGTAATGGAAATAGTTAAAGAATGAGAAAAGATTTAAAAAAGAAAAAGAAAAAGTTTGTCAACTAGGATAAATCATGCATGTGATTAGTAATGTAATTACTGAGTTTCAAGAAAGTAGCATAATTTATTGTAAAGGAAAATACATTTCACAATGAAAGCCCTGGCTTAAGTCTCAGATAAGCCTCTGTAAATCATTTTGTTAAAAATTTTGTCTTCTGGACACCTGTCTATACATCCTGACAGAGCCATTTTACTCAAGCAAATAATAAGAATAAGCCTGCTTTCAGGCGTTCAAGTGTAGACTCGGGTCCACAGTCTACACTTACAAGGGCCTAGCAGGCCTGTGATACTGTGAGGAAAGGAGTGAGAATTCTTTCATGGTTTTGCAGAAGGAGCGCTAATATCTGCTGACTGGACACCACAGCTGGCTCATTAGAACATCCGGCACCAGAAAAGGGGGACCAGTTCCTTAAGGAGAACAAAGTGTTTTGGGTTTTTTTGGCAGTGCTTGACTCACCCAGCTCCTCCACAGACAGAAGTTCAGACAAAATTACAACTGCAGCTGGATCAAGAGCAGGAAGATCTGAAAGTAGAAATGAATTAGAGTGGTATTAGGACACTATTAGCCAAGAGATACTGTGTATGGAAACAATCTGAAGCTAAGTAAATTTAGAAAACCTCTAAAGCTAAAACAGTCCCTCAAAGACACCCGTTTCCGGAAGACTCATCCTTCAGTAGCTGTTGCACACTATGGCCATGCCTTCTATCATGCTGGCACAGTCTCTTCTGCCTTGAATCATCTGCTTCCAGACTACCACATGACTACTAACTTCCAGTTAGCAGTGCCCTGGACTGCATCGTAGTTGCTCAGAACAGCATTTCTGATCAGTAAATACAGCCACCTCTCCACACTCTCCCATGCTAGTGTTGCTTGGTTCTAGATGCTCCAAGGATAAAACCCAGTTTCAACCTTTTCTTGTACAAGTGGGAACATGTTTACTCATAAGTGTAAACTGGCTTTCTTGGGTTAAAGAATCTACCATAGCCACAGTTAGAACAGAGATTACTGCTTGATTTTGTACAAAGTTCTATAAGAGAAAGTCATTAGTTTCTTGTGGAGGTTGGGGGGCAGGGAGGGAAGAAGGCCTAAGAGCAGCCAAGGCAAGATGAAAGAGGCAGTGACTGCAACAATGTGGCACCTGACACTAATTATCTGGAAGGGTCAATGGCAGCCAGTCCTCACCAAGGGACAGGAAAGTGTCTACAGATGTCTGCAGGCCTTCTTTGGAAAGGGGCTTTAGTGTGAGAAGAGGAAATTAAAGCAAAGCACTAGGCCAGGAGTGGACTTGGAGAAAACTCGTCTGAAAACAGGCTTCAGATAGTCTGGTTTGGTTCCAGTTTTTTGTTGTGTTGTTTTGTTTTGTTTTGTTTTGTTTTTGGGAGGGTTGGCTTTTTAAAATGATATTGACACAGAAGAAGGCCACTTATCCTTCACTTATTCAACAAGTGTTTTAATGTTTGCCACACCCAGGTGCTGTGCTACACACTGGTATTTCAGAGTGGGGAAGTCCCTTTACTGTTAGAGAAGAATTCCATGAATGTAAGGTGAGTATCTATACAGGGCTTCGAAGGCTGCTCCCTCAGCTTGCAGAGGTAAGAAAGTCATGATTAGCAAATCAAAAAACCTCCAAAGAAAGGCATCTAAGTGTTCCTTTTTGTCATTTCATCTAAAAACTAGCTTTCCTTGGTAAATCTGACTGAGGTTCTGCTTCAAGGAAACCATTCTATCCTGATTCTGGCTAATGAGGCACATGCTAACGAGCATCATCAACCAGCCAGTTTTTCCCTGCCCAGTCAGTGAACTGGCAGCCAAGCAACTTAGCTAAACCCTCTCACTTTAGCAAAAGATATAGTATGACTTGTTTACTAGCCTAGTTTTACACACACACACATATATAGATAGATATAGAGAGTTTTTACTAAGAATTTTATAGATAAGTTATGAACACCAGTGAATCCTAAATAGGGAGGTCAGACAGATAGCTGGAAATGTAGAGAGGATTTCTCTGTTGTTTTTAAATCAGAATCCTTTCTTCTCAAAGAAACCTGTCTTTGTTCTTAAGCCTTGAGCAACTGAGTTCAGCCCACCCCCATTACTGATGGTCCTGATGGTAACAATCACATCTCCCTGGCAATGGTAAGAACCAATGGTTGACCAAAGAACTGGCCGACACAGCCTAGGCCAACTGGAACTGCCACAACTAGCCACACAGTCAAAAGGTTTTGTGTGACCTAACTAAAGCATTTGGTAAAACTGTTGCTTGATTTTTAGTGCTAGTTCGAAAATCAATAATATGTAAAAAGACTTCACTGGGCAGAGAGACCTCTTGGTATTGCAAACTTTATATTCCCCAGTACAGGGGAACGCCAAGGCCAAGAAGTAGGAGTAGGTGAGTAGGGGAGCAGGTGTGGGGGGAGGGTATAGGGGACTTTTAGGATAGCATTTGAAATGTAAATGAAGAAAAGATCTAATAAAAAAATTGAAAAAAAAATAAATACTACAAGTTAAAACATAAAAACAAAATGTTTGAAAAGCCATGAAGAAGCAACATTTTGTGTGTGTGTGTATGTGTGTGAGTGTGTGTGTGTGTGTGTTTGTATACACCTATAAATTTTAAATGGAATAAACCCATTTGCATTAGTAATGCTCCCCCACAAACCTTAGGCCGTGTAACAAAAAAAACAAAACAAAAAATAATAAAACAGTGCTAGCCTTGGGGAAAAAAAAAGAAAAGAAAAAGAAAAGAACGAAACAGGCCAAGTTAGCCAGGAGAAGAAACAATTGTTTTTATTGTTTGCAGACATTGCTATAAATTCCACTGATCCTCAAGAGATTGTTGCATAATGTTTACCCCAAATAAAAATACTGAAAAATAGCCAATCCAATTATTGCTATCAGCAACATAGTCAGGACATTCACAGAGATGTGCAGTTGTCAAAGCATGTTGGCTCTCTCAGCAACTGGAGAAAATTATAGAGAGGCAAGTGGACCTCAAGTTAAGCACTAGGTAAAGGCATATAAAGAGAAGACAGAAGGAGGGGGAGGAAAGGGAAGCATGAAGGAAAAAGGAAAGAGGTGGAGGGGAAGAAGGGAGAAGGAAACAGCAAAGAAGATAAGGGGAAGGTGCAGAGTACAGGCAGCTAGGAAATAGGGGAGGTTGGGTGCCTTGGGGATAGAAACCAGTGAGGCTTTCAGAGGATATGTTGAACAAAAGCAGAATACACTCTATTCACCTCTATTCTCTTTCTCTACAGAACTTTGAAGCCATGGCTAGAGTATAGGTGAAGGAATAAAAAAAAAAAAAAAAAAGGTTTTCAGTAGTGCACAGCAAGCCCAGACCTGTGTGTGACAAGGTGCAGAAAGCAGGTGGGACAAAATATCTCAGCACTCACACCTCCACAGTAGCCTTGAAGTCCCACAGATTGGCATGTTAAACAACCCCAGGACTGCTGGCATTTGAGGCCAGGTGATTAATGGTTGTGGGTAGGCCGTCTTGTGTGTGTCAGAATGTTTAGTAGCAATCCTGGCCTTTACTGCATGATGCAAGTGATAAGTATTCAGACCACAGAAGAGCAAGAAACTGAGAGTGAAACCAGAAATGGCATACTGCCAAGGGCCTGCTCCTCTCACTGACTTCCCCAAAGACTTACACCTAACCATGTAATTTCTACAGCTAGGCTCCACAAGTTTCTAACATTTTACAAAATAGTACCACCAACTGGAGACAAAGAATTCAACATTTGATGTGCTGGGAAGATCTCTAGATTCAAACCATACTGTCCTCTAAGTTATTACTAATAAGTATTCTATCAAAATCCAAGTTAAATTTTAATTGTATTTCATCATAACTAAATTATTATAATTTTAAAAAATTTGCTCTACAATTTTAAGGTGTCCAGTTCCCTGCAGATATTTTTAATCTTGATTAATTTCTTAAACCCAATAAGATGGTTGTTTTTAGTATCTAGTATAAAATTCCTTTTTTAAACATTTATTTATTTTATGAATATAAGTGCACTGTAGCTGTCAGACACAATAGAAGAGGGGATCGGATTCCATTACAGATGGTTGTGAGCCACCATGTGGTTGCTGGAAATTGAACTCAGGACCTCTGGAAGAGCAGTCAGTGTTCTTAACCTCTGAGGCATCTCTCAAATTTCAAAATAAGACATAGGCTTTGTATAAAGGACAAGAAACATCCAATCCCTGTTACAGAACATACCACACATGCACACACATACTCACACACACATTCACACATCCACAAATGCACATGTGCATGGACATACACGTGTCTACATTCACACATGTACATATACAAACACATATACAGATGCATATTTTCCGTTGATATATTGTTGGAAGATGATACAATTAAATGCCAAGAAGAAACCCCTTCCAGGTTTTTCCTTCAGACATGGGCCCTTCACTGTGGACAGGCTTCTAAACTGTACTTAGTGAGTAAATCTCAAGTCTTCCTAAAAAGGACAGTGGGTTTTCTCCTGGGATGAATTTGGCTTTCTAGTCAGTTACTTTCATGATGTTTCATCTGTTTCTCCTACACTGGGTCCTTTTGAATTAACAGATAGTAGCAGTCCTGACTCTTTGGCCTCCTCTCTGCCTTTACAGACAGTGTCTCTGTGCCTCTCAATCCCACCTGATCAGGAAACACCAGCTGTCACTTTCCCCCTCTGTCCTGATCACAACCTGTGATCTGTCATATGCCATATCACAGCATGACAGAGATGGATGAAAAATAGAGAAGTTAATAACTTTAAGTTGATTAATTACAGTTAATTGATTGATTTTAAAAAGAAGTAGTTGTTCAGCTCTGTACATGGTCAAGGGAAATAAATAAAATCTTTCACTTTTTCTTTCTTTTTAAACTTCTCCTCCAGAATCTCATTACATATTTACTCTAATAATAGAACATAATACCCTTCTTAAGACTATTAACATAACATCCCACTGTACATGGTGAGAAAGGAGTAATAATTCGCAAAGGAAGGGAAAAGTACATGCTAGGATTCAGAACAAGATGAGATTTGAAGTTTTAATTTCAATTACAAAGGAGGCATATGCTCTCACAGGTCTATAACACATTATTTTGAGACTCTAACTAGCTATCATAAAGTTTCCTGGCATCCGTGAACCCAGTACATACTATTTCACACATCTAATGCATGCAAATGTGTTTTACAGATTCTTATCCATTTCCTTGCGGAGTTTCACATGCAGCTGTTTGTTAAGGAAGAGCTGACAGAATTGCAGGGTAGGCAATATGCCAGACCTTAATGATAGTCTTGAAATACATTGGCTAAAGGGAGTGGGTACCATTAGTGCAGCCATTTTTGAAAACAGGATGGTACTTTCTGAGTCGAACAAACAAAGCCTATAAATAGAACTAGCACATAGTAGCTCATCTATCCCACCGCCCGCAATTTTCATTTCCAAAGGAAATTAAATCAGTATACCAAAGAGTTATTATTTGTATACCTTTATTTATCATAGCATCATTCATGACATGTGAAGCTAACCAGAACTGATGAATGGAAAGATAAAATACTGCATTATATATATATATATATATATATATATATCATTCCACTGTGTGTGTGTGTGCGTGTATGTCATGGAATATTATAAAAGAATAGTTTCCATAATTTATGTCAATATAGATTCAAGCAGAGGATATTGTGTTTTAAGTGAAATAAGCCAGACATTAAAAAAAGGAATAACAGATATGCTTATCCATGTAAAAGCTTAAAATATTCACTGAGTTCATATGTGAGTACTGGTCCTAAAACTAGAAAGGGTAGCAGGGCAAAATACAAATAGAGATCAAATCACAGATTCCAATGCACAGTTAGAGGGGTGGATATATTTGCTGGTCATATAACACAATATGGTGGCCATACCTTAGGACAACATTGTTGAATATTCAATAAAAACTATAAGAGAGATGAGCTAGTATGTTGGTTCAGTAGGTTAGGATGCTCACTGCCCAGCTTGACACCCTGAGTTCAATCCCAAGTAGCCACATGGTGAAGTGGGAGTCTTAACTCAGTTGTCTTTTCAGTCCACGTGCTTACCATGACATGAGTTAGCAAAGAAAGAAAGGAAGGGGGCAGATAAATGTAATTACATATAAACCAGAAAAGATTAAAGGCTCCCAACAACAGGTAAATAAATATATAGCAGGAAAGAAATGAGTATTCCTTACCTAGATTTAATCATTCTGCTTTGTGTCCACAGATCAAACATCACAGCATACTTAAAATAGATGTAATTACAAAAGAGAAGTCTGTTGAGTCTGTGTTATTGAAATATGTACCGTGGCTTGGCTGATTCATCAAAACCTGACCGAGCTAATATACACATCCTGAGGCTATCTAATGGTTGCTTGGGACAGTCCAGAGCTGATTTCTCTCAAAACCACCTTCAAAAGATTTTGTGTCCTACATATTTTTGAACCATCCACCAGGGTAGTTAAGAGCTTTTGCCATTGGGGCTGATACATAGCTCGTACCTTTTTACCTTGTATGGTCAGGATTTATCAAATTGTGACCTATGAACTATTTGCATGAAAAGCCCTGATCCTCCCCTAGACATGCTGTATCTAACCTCAGTTCAGCCCACAATTGTCTGTTCTTTATGCTTGCTTGCAGCAATTCTCATCCATCCTAATGTCTAGGAGCTCTGTCTGCGAGGAAGATGAGCATCATTGAAGCACAGCTTCTAGAGTGCGACATGAACTAGACATGAGGATGTTAATATATCAGGGAAAGCTTCATTGAAGCTAAATATTCAGCAATGCTATATTCCATTCCTCATTAATAACAAGCATAGAGATGGGTTCTCTAGAAAGAGAAATTAAAGACACGAGGTGAGCCTCAGAGTCACAGTCCTTCTCTTTTCACACACTCTCCTATGCTAGCACGGTTCTACAAACCCTTTGTTACTTCAATGCAGATTATGAAAGGTAAACTTATTTGCTCAACAAATATTAACTAATCTCTGCCATGAGTCAAGACTTATTCTTGTCAACACAACACATAGTCAAGGGAGGGTGTTTCCCTAGAGTTGGATCTTATTTCTAGGTCTCCTTTAGCAATTCCAACAGGGTAATTCACCCCAGACAGTGAAATGCTAGAAATTCCCTAGTCCAACTGCTTTGATTGTTTCTGTGATGTTTCTTGATGTGTTCTGTGCTGTGTCATGAAGGTGCTACTGTTGCCCTGGGGATGTGCTGGAAACAAAACAAAGAGGGTAGGTACAGCTAACTCCCACCTGACCATAACAATCCCAGCTTTCTCTGAGGTTGTTACAGGTCCATGTTGGATTTTAGTCGAGACAAGAAAGTTTCTAATATAATTTCTTAAAGTAGACACATAATTGTTTAAATTTTATCCTGAATAATGATCATCTAAATCCTTTAAAAGAGATGATAAACTATCCATTGAATTTTCTTCAAGTAGAATTAGTTTTTAAGTTTCATGGAGACTTCATAGTGTTGTCTGTGGTTGTTGTATAATTTATCTTCCTACAAAGTTATGGGTTAATTTTTATGAGGTCTGAGTTTTTTCTTTGTGGTAACAAGCATTGTGAAAAGAGAGATTTGCAAACCAGATTTTAGGTGAAATTGCAAACATTTATGAACTTGGATTTTCTTTCAGACCCCCCTATTAGCATCTCAACCACTTCTGATTCAAACTGACACACAAAGAGACACAGTAGGTAGAATTGAAAACCATAAATGTTAAAAGGATAATTTAAATAAGCTTTGGATGTTATATATACACTTATCAAATCAAATAGAAGTTCATTAGACTCAACTGATTGTCACTAGCATAAAATTAAAGTTGTTATGCTCTGAAAGAAACAATTTACTGCACCATTTTGCTGGAAATTGAACCCAAGGTTTTCTGCAGGCCAGACACTGAGCCACATACCCAAGCCCATCTTGTGTTCTTCTGATATTACTATAAATCAGAGAAAACATGGCAGATTAGCAGTTACGTGGTATGGAGTCTTTCCTGACTAGATGGTCTCAGTCAAGATGCTTGATCTGTAAGAAGCCTGAAACACTAGAACACTAACTTTCAGAGAAATTCTCTATGACATTCAACGGGTGTTTTGGAACATGGTCAACCCACAAAAGGAATTCTTTAGTCACGTACCTTAATTCTCCCATTTCCTGAACGTACAAACGTACATTGTCTTGTCTGAACGAATTTCAATCTTATCTGGCCTAATGGTCTTGCTTAGTCTCCTTTGAGATATCAGACAGAGCCAATTCCCCACTGAATTAAAACATCTTTCAATTTGTGAACTTTGTGTGTGTGTGTGTGTGCGGGTGTGTGTGTATGTGTGTGTGTGTGTACATCTAGGCCCTTGTTTCAAGTTTTTCCAATTGTTCTCAAGGCTTAGACATCAAAACGAAGCAGCAAAAACTGTACCCTGTTATTACCAGTTAATATGCATATCCATTCATATGTATACTCCAATCAACCTACTCATTCAGAAGAAGGTAGTTATGTGTGGGTGCCTGAGCGTAAATAGAACTCCTTAATCCAGTTGGGTAACAATGAATAGGCTTGGTTGTTTGCACTCTTGTCTTTCAATCAATAGAGGCCCCCACATCTACACTGGGGTGTGCATTGTTTACCTTTAATGAGGAAAGTTCCTGATAAAGCAAATTCTAATTAACAATAGTAGCTGGTGCTCTGTTTATGCTGACACTTGTCACAGAGAAAAGATCTTAGAAAGGGCAGTTTCAGGATAAAGCCACTCGCATGGTCACGGTTTTATTTTGCTAGATTAGTCATCCTTGATGCTCACTAGTATAAAATCTCTAGGGGAAAGATAACGTAGGAGAGTTTACGTGTTTTCCATGTTTTGATAGTCTCTCTTAAGTTCAGGTTTAGGGTCTGAGTACCAAGGATTTTTGTCTCTATGACTTCCAAATGGCCATACATATTCTAGGTGTCCTGAAGTTTAGATAGCCAAGAAAAGCTCAGACTTTTGTTTGCTTTTGTATACCCACGGGGGTCTTTGAAATTTCTTTTTATTAGGTATTAATTTGTGTGTGTGTGTGTGTGTGTGTGTGTGTGTGTATGTGTGTGCACATGCACATTTCTATCTGGGTGTGATGGATATATATTTTCTTGATGTCTAAAAGAGGGAGTTCTATCCATTGAATCTAGAGTTGCACATGGTTGCAAGCCACCTGCTATAGATGATGAGTATTGAACTCCAGTCCTCTGAAAGAACAGCGAGTCTTCTTAGTCGCAGAGCTGTGACTCTAACACTGACTTAGATATCTTGTCTAACGTTGCTATGCTTCGATTTTCAGATCTGTCTTTCGCAAAGTATAAAAGTATCTATCCATACAACCTCACAAGTTTATAGCATATCTAAACAAATTCTATATATGAAAGCATTCTTCCGAGTCCTTTGTAAATGTGAGGGAAGTTACTTTTCTATTGCTGTGATAAAATATCATGACCAAGAAAACATATAAAAGAAAGAATTTATTTGAGCTTATAGTTCCAGAAGGTTAAGAGTCTGTCATGATGGAGAATCATGGCAGAGATGTGCAGGAAGGTGAGGTAATTGAAGAAGATGTTAAGGCTCACATATTGAGCAAGCACAAATGAGAGAGAGAGAGAGAGAGAGAGAGAGAGAGAGAGAGAGAGAGAGAGAGAGAGAGAGAGAGAGAGAGAGAGAGAGAGAGATCTTCAAGATCTCAAAGCCCATCTCCAGTGCATAATTCCTGCAGCAAGACCACACCGCTTAAGCCTTCTCACACAGTATCACCAACCAGGGACCAACTATTCAAATGAGTGAGACTATGGGAGACATTTCTCCTTCAAAAAAAAACCCCATAATTATAATGATACTTTTGAGAACTGTTAATAAAATAATTAAATGAGGTCATTAGCTTGGGCCAATCCAAACTACAGATCTGATTCAGCTTTGTTTAAAGTGCCTTTACTGCCTCATTTTCTTTTGTTGCAATTACCTTGATATTGTGAAGATCATATGCCCCAGTACAGGGGAATGCCAAGGCCAGGAATTGGAGTGTGTGGCATGGGAAGCAGGGTGGAGGAAGGGTATAGGGGACTTTGGGGATAGCATTTGAAATGTAAATGAAGAAAATATCTAATAAAAAAATTAGCTATTGGCAAGAGTCTTGCTTGAACCCTAGCATTTAAGAAGCTGTCTCATTATAGAGAAAAATATGTCCAGCTGAAAACAATTTCTTCCCTCCAATATACCCCCTAAAATCATATTTATTTTCATGTATAAAGACATGTCTTGCCACGGCTAATATTAATTTACATTTCCTGAAAGATTATCTATGAAAGTGTGTATTTAGTGGATAGCTATTGCTACAAATGTTAATAGATTAAGCATATATGTGTGTATGATGACAATCTCCAAAGAAGAACTTGGAGAGAGTAGACCACTTTTTCCCTATGTTTGGCTAAATCCTGTTAAATAATTTCTTTCACAGTCTCACAGTGACTTTTTAGAGACATATTGATATCTAGGGAAACATGGAAGCTAAGTATTCAAAGACTAGGTCAAGGGACAGCATTTCTATTAGTACCATGATGAGCATGTCATGATCGGGTTGGAGTCACTCACATTGTCTACTCAACATTTAAATGCGGATGATATAAATATCTCTATATAGAAACTCAAAAGAATCAACATTGTCAAATTTGAGGAATCAATCATGCATGGGACATACCTGTAATGCCAGCACTCAGGAAGTAGAGGGGAAAGGATTATATATTTGAGACCAGATGAAAGTTTGCAGAGCCAGCTTGTCAAGGGGACAATAATTGAGTTCAACAAAAAAATGCAAATATTACTTTCATTTTCCTATATAAGCAATTATTGAAAAATATTGAAAATGAGTCAAATTAGAAATTCATCAGAAAAACAAAATTAGAATTAATTAACCAAAAGAGTCAATGATTGAGAACCACAAAATTGTCAAAAGAAATCATAGTAACCCAAAATAAATAGAAAGACAGCCTACTTCAAGCCTTATAGACTTGAAGCCTTAATACTAACAAGATTAGACTTCGAATTAACCTTCAGATCTATAATAGTTTCTTTCAAATATCCAAAAAACTTGTTTCTTGGTTGCTTTTTTCTTTTCCTTTCTTTTCTTTCTTTTCTTCTCTTCTCTTCTCTTCTCTTCTCTTCTCTTCTCTTCTCTTCTCTTCTCTTCTCTTCTCTTCTCTTCTCTTTTCTTTCCTTTTCTTTCTCTTCTTTTCTTTTCCTTTCTTTTCTTTTCTTTTCTTTTCTTGGATTGTAAAAACCAATGATAATATTTCTAAGGATATGCAAGGGACACAATCTTGGAAAAGAATAAAAGTAAGGAACTCATATTTCCCAATTTTAAAACTTGCTACAAGGACATACTATCTAAAATAGTGTGGTCTTGTTGCAATGACAGACATCGAAATTAGTGCAACAGAATGAAAAGTCTGGAAATAAGTTTCCATGTCTATGATAAATTGAACTTTTGACGTGGGTTTCAGGAACAGTCAGTGAGACAATATTCTTGTTGAGAAATTTTGTCAGGTTACTGGGTACTCAAAGGAACCAAAGCCATAAGCATAGGAGCTAAAACTATTTTTAAAAAACTTAGAAGAATATATAGGTATAAATCATCATGAACTATGATTAGGTAACGATTCTTAAATATGATACTAGAAACAAGCAACAGAAAGAAAAAGAGACTTCAACTCTCCAGACTTTTGTGCATCGAAGAACAGCATAATCAGATCGAACCAATAACTCACAAACTATCAGACCAGAACTTACAAGTCCAGAATAAAAGAGAGTTGTTCAATCTGATGATGGGAAAATATAAATATTTTTTAATTGTACCAAACTTACACTGAGCACTTTCCCCTAAAAGCAGGATCAAGGCAAGGATGCTCTTGTTCATTATTTCTACTTAGGATTTTACTGAATCTATAGACTTCCTGTCAGAGCAGAAAGCAAGAAAAAGAAAGGAATGAAGGGAGGGAGGGAGGGAGGGAGGGAGGGAGGGAGGGAGGGAGGGAGGGAGGGAGGGAGGGAGGGAGGGAGGGAGGGAGGGAGGGAGAGAAAGAAGGGGTGAGATGCCTCGATTTACCTACATATTTTATTTTCTTGCTTCTACTCTCTATTCTGGATTTGAGCCTAAAGGAGTTTTTCTATTAAACTTATTCTACAGGATAGGGTTCAGAACTGCATGACTGCCCTTAAACTCCAAGAACATCCTACAGGCCGGTTGCAGTGATGATCTGCACACACAATCCAAGCCCGGTGTTAACTGCTGAGGCCAAATGTCACCTTAGAGGATGTCTTCGCCAAGAAGGAATCATGAGCTAACCACCGTTTAATGACCATTAAGTAGGAGAACTGAAGGTCAGAGAAAACTGGAACAGGAAAAGTTGGTGGATTTGCAAGAAATAAGCTAAAGAGATGCCAACTATCTTTGGAAATTTACTTAATGTTTTCTTCTTGTCTGTGAGATAGGAATAATACAAACATCACCCATTCTCTCTCTTCTTACTCAGAGCCCAAATGTGCAATAGAACACCATAAAGTGACTCCTAAGGACATTCTGTGCTTCACTCATGGATCAGTACCTTGCTCAGCCATCATCAGAGAAGCTTCCTCCTGCAGTAGGTAGGAAAAATGCAGGGACTTACAGCTGGACAATAGGCAGAGAATGAGAGACCTGGAAACAGTTGTAAATGAGATGTCTCCATCAAATCCCTCTCCTTGGGGCTCAGGGAACCCAGTAAAAGAGGAGGCAGAATGAAAAGTATACAAGCCAGAGGGAATGGAGGACACCAAGGATATGAAGTCCTGTAAACACAGCAGAGTCAACACACACGAACTCACAGAGACTGCAGCACCATGCACAGGACCAAGATGCGTCTATACCAGCTGAGATCCCAGTGCTGAGAGGAGCAGTGGACACATGACCCCATCCCTAACCCAGAAGTTATCGCCAATTGCTAGCCACCAGCAAAGGAAAAATTAGTTCTCTCCAGTGGAGTCTCACTGGAGATACAATCTACTCTTAAGGCCAGGCCCCATGCTTAACTATAGACGACCAACACAAAACAGACTCACTGGTGTCTTTGGAGGTTCTGTGTCTCAATGTTTTGTCGAGGCAGTTTTTACTAGTTTTTAAATCATTTTTTATGAATCCTTATGAATCCTATGCATATGTATTAGGGCTTTAAGTTTTGTGATTTTAGGGGATTCCTCTGTGGGTATATCTGCATCTATATGAGTTTCTGGTGATTTTTTTCCCCCTTTGGCTCTTTGTTCTTCATTTGTTGTTTTTCCCTTTTCCCATTTGCTTTTGTTTTGTCTTATTTTGTTATTTAGATGCCTGTTTGTTTTCTAAGAAAAGACAGAGAGTGTGTGGAATCAGATGGGAGGGGAAGTGGAGGAATTCTCCAAGGAGTTGGAGAAGGCAAAAAACACAATCAGAATATATTGTCTTATAAACATGTGTCAATAAAGGAAAAATAATAAACAAAATAAAATAGAATACTTACATATGGCCTTCTTTCATTCCATAGTATAGAAACCTTACTCTCTTCTCTCAGGTCCTCTTTTTCATAACCTTATGTCTTATTACTCTGAAATGGACTTGTTCCTTTATTGTCTAACGTGTGAAGCGGCTCTCTGAGATCAACACAGAGGTATTGTTTAAAACAAGTGGAATGTGTTGACTCTGACCATAAGGATGTCTTAAGGATGAAGAGGACTCATGCATACAAAGTGGTTAGCATTGTGTGTAAACCATTAACGGGCCTATTACATAGTAACTATTATTAGCACTCTGTTATGATCAATTTTTACTATCACACTGTAAGACCCACTGTGCTGTTGTCTGAATGTGTGTGCTCAGAATTAGACCCAGGAAGCAAAACTGAGGAGGAACCCTGGGTGGCCTGCTGTGTTAGGGTATACACAAGGGTCATGACATAGCAATATACAGTGATCCAGGCTGGTCTGCTGTGTTATGCTCTGCAGATGTTATGGTCTAAAAGAAGCCCTACTAGAATAAGCCATACCAGTGAGCCAAACAAGAAGTTCTGATCCTGGATCACTAGTTCCTGGCTGGTTGCCCAGCCCACTAGGACTCACCCTTGAGGCTCACATCTGCAGCCTGTTTTCAAACCTCTTTAACACTCTCTAGGGGGTCACATCATTCTTCAAGAGTACCAATGTCCTCCCTATACTTACTATACTACCTATACCCTATACATGTGGTGCATTTCTTTGCAAACTCTTCCCCAGTGGTTTGGACTGTGTTGTTGTTGTTGTTGTTTCTCATTAGTGAACATCAGCTACAGTGCCCCTGACGTCCAATCACAAAGGATCCTTCTGTTAAGCTCAGCAGTTGCCTGTGGGGATGGACACTTGAGGGAATTTATACCAGAGCCCTCTTAATGGAGTACTACTGAGCTATTAAAAAGAATGAATTTATGAAATTCCTAGCCAAATGGATGGACCTGGAGGGCATCATCTTGAGTGAGGTAAAACAATCACAAAGGAACTTACACAATATGTATTCACTGATAAGTGGATATTAGCCCAAAACTTAGGATACCCAAGATATAAGATACAATTTGCTAAACGCATGAAACTCAAGAAGAATGAAGACCAAAGTGTGGACACTGTGCCCCTTCTTACAAGTGGGAACAAAACACCCATGGAAGGAGTTACAGAGACAAAGTTTGGAGCTGTGATGAAAGGATGGACCATCTAGAGACTGCCATATCCAGGGATCCATCCCATAATCAGCTTCCAAACGCTGACACCATTGCATACACTAGCAAGATTTTGCTGAAAGGACCCAGATATAGCTCTCTCTTGTGAAACTATGCCGGGGCCAAACAAACACAGAAGTGGATGCTCACTGTCAGCTATTGGATGGATCACAGGGCTCCCAATGGAGAAGCTAGAGAAAGTACCCAAGGAGCTAAAGGGATCTGCAACCCTATAGTTGGAACAACATGATGAACTAACCAGTACCCCGGAGCTCTTGTCTCTAGCTGCATATGTATCGAAAGATGGCCTAGTCGGCCATCACTGGAAAGAGAGGCCCATTGGACTTGCAAACTTTATATGCCCCAATACAGGGGAATGCCAGGACCAAAAGAATGTGAATGGGTGGGTAGGGAAGTGGGGGGGGGGCATGGGGGACTTTTGGGATAGCATTGGAAATGTAATTGAGGAAAATACGTAATAAAAAAAAGAAAAAAAAAAAGAATGTACAGCTCTGGAAACAGATGCAGAGACCCACATCCAAACATCAGGCAGAACTTGGGGAGTCTTGCAGGGCTATTTCTGACTCTGTTGCCTGCCATTGGATCCCCTTCTCCTACCTGGACTACCTGTTTGAGGCTCTTGGGGTGGGGGGAGAGGTTATGCATAATCTGCTGGAATTAGATGTCCCAGAGTTGGGTGGTACCCAAGGGAAGCTTCCCAGAGAAGAGGAGAGGGTAATGGGGGAGGGATTTGTAAGAGTGGGACTGGGAAGAGAGCTGAGTGAGGGGCTGAGATCAGGATGCAAAGTGAATAAAGAAAATAAATTATTGAGAAAAAAAAAAGAATAGAGAGCCCTTGCATGAAGGAACTCAAACAGAAAGAAAAGCAAATCTTCAAAGGGAAAGCCAGAGTGTGGTCTTTCACGATGTAGACTTGTTTTCCTTATGAGTTTAGAAAGATGTGATAAGGAAAAGGAGCCACTGAGGGACAGCAGAGCAGATAAGGTAAAGGTGGCTTCTGAGAACTCTCAGACTCGTGCGGACCACAGCTTGCATGGACACTAGCTAGTAGAGTTTCTGAACCTCTCTGTGCCATTCATGAGGCTGTTGTGAGGAGTCACATGAATTGGTAGAAGGAAAGGGAGTCAGAGAGTTGGATACGTTGGGAGTATGTAACATTAGCTGTAGAACAAGCAAAAAAAAAAAATGAACAAAAAACAGAAGCAGGAGTAACACAGCTGAAGACAGCGACAGATGCCAGGCTGCACTTAGTAGGGTATTTGCTTTCAGAAGAAGTCACACTATGTGCTCAAAGGCTATTTGCTACCATCTTCTGAAAACTCAAGAATGTGTTACAAACTTCATCTTCCCACCTGAAGGATATTTTAGGAAACAGAGAGTTGCTCTCCAGTGGGGAGAGAAAGGGTTGGTCTTACAAGTAGGCATTGACTTTTAAGTTATTTCAGACACATCTAAGCATAAATCTGTGAAGTGAACTCTACATTTAAGTTGCTATAAAACAGCTACCCAGGCCCACCTTGGAAATGAGTTGGTCAAGATGAGGTTTGCGACTGCGAAATGACATCAGAGCACTCACGTTGTATTTGTATTTGGCCTACATAGCCTGTGGGCCACCACAGTTCTGACCAGCACTTAGAAAGTGGTTCTCCACTCTCCACTGATGAAAACCACCTATAACCTCCTAGGTTCATTTGCACCACAGGGATTTCCCCTCCAACATAAAGGCAGAAGGAAGCCACAGCTTTTTCATGATTTCTCTTACGTACAAAAACCAGAAAGACATTTGATCAGCCAAGAAGTGGGAATTATTGGACATCATGAAACCTGGGAATCAAGTATAGCAGAAATGCAGCCTAGAACTGAGGTCCACGGAGAGTGCAAAACTCAGAACTGCCAGTGTTCTCAGAACACAACCTTGTCATACTCTCTTTCCAAGAAAGTTTGTCTCTGTTGTCCTTCCTAGAAACACACTCACCCTTCCTTGATTTTGAAGAAGAGCATCACCGCTCATGCCATGGACAATAGGCATCACCATGCATGTAAGCTGATAACAGGCTCAACATCATAATCCCAGGTCTCTTGCTTATATCTCCTAAATTTCCAAGAGATAGTCTATTTATTTACAAATAGATCAAGTTTCCAGCCTAGGTTTACAAAAGAGTGGCCATAGTTAACACTTTATGTAAAACAACCATAGCTATATGAACCAGTGTGTGCAGTGTGTGTGTGTGTGTGTGTGTGTGTGTCCAAGTCTTCTACCATATTTTTAGCTTCAAAGTTAAATCTTACAAAATTAAATATTGTATTAATTTATTATTACCACTACCATCACCACTATTGGTATGATTGATATATTATAAAGTATAATACTTAAAATGTATAAATAGAGAAAACTTGGCACGCCCATACTCCTATGCAGCCATCACAGCAATCAGGGAAGGGCACGTACCCCTCATCCTTCAAAGATTCCTACCATCCATGAAGGCTAGGTCTGCACCCTTCCCAGTCTCCAAACAGCAGTGGATTTATTTGTATTTTATGTAAACAGAGCAATCTAATATATATTCTAACTGACTTTTTCTATTCGTCATAATTATTTTTTAAATCATCCTTACAAATGCATGTAGTTTTCCATTTCTATTTATTGCTGGGAAGTATTTCACTTATGGATGCTTTCTTAAACTGCTGTAAACTGAACTTTTCAGAAAAAAATATATCTAATAATACAGGTCCGAAGCACTTCATTAAGCTTCTACATGTTGACTCAGCAGTTGAAGCAGAAACGTAGCAAAGTGGATTGCAACGATGCCTGTGTATGGTCCCATAACTTCCTTTTGACACTCAACAAAAGAAAGCTCCCAATGTCTTTGGAAACCCAGAGTGTGGGAGGAAAACAACAGAAAGGGTAAGCACAGGTCTTTGTGTTCCACACCATCTGTGCAAACCAAAGAAAAGTCACTTCCTGTCTCTGACCCTCAGTTTCCTTATTTATAAAATGAGGAAACTGGATAGGGTGTCTCAGCCTTAATATTTGTGGATTCTCCTAACTTGCCCGGGACAGCACATGACCTGTCTTCCTCTAGCAGTGTTAGCTAGATCTGAAACATATCCAGCCCACAGGCTTCTCACAGGAACTACAAAATAGTGGTTTTGTCCACATGATGCCCAATTCTAAGAGGCTTCTTTCAAATGTTCTTTGTGGTCAGTACCCACTTGTATTCAGGAATATGCTCTTGGTTTAAAAGAGTGGGGCTTCCTCCTGGTCAGTATCCTTACCCTGACCACTGACATGGCCTCCTGCTTCCAAAAGTGCTACAGATAGCCAACCTAGATGTCAGCTGTGGTTCCAGATCCAGCCTCTTTCAATTTTGGTCCTTTTCAGTACTTACCCCTTGTGTGACACTATTCTTAGAGAAAGATGAACAAATATCTACTCACACCATAAAAGGAACTGATGTCAGACCAAGATAGCACCATCAATACCACCAATATCTAACTTGGTGAATCAATGAGTTTTCTGAGGCTATTTGCTACAGATGAGTGAAAAATTACTTACAGAAATGTGGATGACTCAAAGGCAGCTACATCACCAAAAGCCCATACAAGTGGGTAATATCTCATAAGAGCTGGGACCCTGGCAGCACTCTGTATTACTCGAAAGAAGTTCCATGGGTAAGAGAGTCTCCTCACTCCTCTCTTCAGCATCTTGTCATACTTATATGACCTTTGGGAGAGAAGGGATTTATGAATATTCTAAGTTTCAGGGACTTCCTGAGACTTGGAAGCTGTGGAGTTCTTCCACCTGACAAGGGATGTTTCAACTTGGAACTTCCTGAGTCTTGAAGAGAGTCCCTCTGAAATGGAAAGTTTTAGTTCAGAATAAATTGCTACACAACATAACGTCCCCTCCCTCTCCTGCCACATGGGCAAATATCCACCTCCCAGGCTCTCTTCAGATTCTACAGGGAAGCAGAGTTACAGCTTGAAGAGTAGAAGTATACAAGAAAAGGAGGCTGGAATGGGATGCCAGCAACAGCTTCTGGGTGAAAAAGGTGGAGCATCGTGACATCAGAGATGGAGGGAGAGAGGCGTTTTATATCATAATCTCTGCAAAAGGGTTCTCACCCATTCGTCTTCCTGCTGCTCTGACTTATTTCATCTTCATGGAAGAACTAGGAAGTAGTCAAAGACTACTTGAAGCTACTCTACCTTCCATATACTTTACAGAGATAGAAACTGATAAATCACTGTTCCAAGTGATTTAATGACTTTCTTGAAAGCAGATAATTAGGAGCTCAACCACAGGCTCTTCAGGCTTTCAGGCCTAAGTCTGAACTATGTGATATCTATAGAACACTTTCCAAGAGTAAAATCCTTGAAGGAATAAAAGTTATATGACAAGGTCCCTTCTTTCATAGATTTTCCCCTTCCCATAAAGAAAATAATGATTTAACCCTTTTTGCAGTAGATGACAATCACCACACAGACCCATAACTGAGCAAGGTATAGAGGATAAGATATTGCCAAATATTCAGAAATAGTGAATATCTATTTCATACCCTCCTCCACCCAAGACTTGGGGGACTTAGGGGAAGATGGGACAGAAAGATTATAAGAGCCATTGGTGATGGATGACTATAAGGAAACAATGTATTATGAACAGAGCAGGGAAGATCAGACAAAACTCCAGAATGAAGAAGGAAGAAGTAGGCAGTAAGCTAAGGAGATAATGGCAGTTGATAATGGCTAGAAGAGGGAGAGTCCATTTTCTTTGAGGATACAATCCCTGGTGGGTAGGTCACCCTCCAGTAAGGTCCTATGCCTAAGAGTACATGAACAAAATAAACTGCATTTGCTTTTCTTTAATTGGGTGGGTAGGAAAAGGGGATGAATCTGGAAAGAATGGGGGTAGGAGGTGAGTCTGATCAAAATGTATTTTGTGAACTTCTCAAAAATTGATAAAAATGAGAAAATTGAAGGAAAGTCAGGAAATGAAGCTACTATAAAAATAACCTGTAGAGACCATATACAGTGGTTAGGCACTACCCCCTGTTGAAGGATAGGACCACCCACCCATCTCAAAAATATTAACCCAGAATTGCTCCTGTCTAAAGGACATACAGGGACAAAGAGTGGAGCAGAGACTCAAGGAAAGGCCATTCAGAGACTGCCCCACCTAGGGATCCATCCCACCTGCAGACACCAAACCCAGACACTATTGCTGATGTCAAAAAGCACTTGCTGACAGGAGCCTGATATAGCTGTCCCCTGAGAGGCTCTACCAGACCCTGGCCAATACAGATCTGATGCTAGCAGCCAACCATCAGACTGACCACGGGGACCCCAATGGAGGAGTTAGGGGAAGAACTGAAGAAGCTGAAGGTGTTTGCAAAACATAGGAAGAATAACAATATCAACCAGAACCCCCATAGATCCCAGGGACTAAAACTCCAACCAAAGAGTACACATGGAGGGACCCATGGCTCCAACTGGATATGTAGCAGAGGATGGCCTTATCTGGCATCAGTTGGAGGGGAGGCCCTTGGTCCTGTGAAGGCTCAATGCCCCAGCATAGGGGAATGCTAGGGCAGTAAGGCAGGAGTGGGTGGGTGGGTGGCAGAGCACCCTCATAGGAGTAGGGGGGATGGGATAGGGGGTTTGCAGAGGGGAGACCAGAGAGGGGGACAACACTTGAAATGTAAATAAATAAAATAATCAATTAAAAAATTAACCAGCAAAACACCACAGGCATCAGAAATGAGTAAGGGAGGGAGCCGGGGAAACAAAATCTTATTTTCTCTTTGTCCTGACATCACAGGTCACAGATAACCAGCAGGCAAGTCACTTAGCAGTAAAGGCTTGGAAGAGGCAGTCTTGTTTTGTATACTGACAAAGATGTACTGAAAAAGTCCAGGGCACAAGGAACATCTTGGAAGAGAGAGTCATAAGAATAAAGACTTTGGATAATATGAAGGAAGGCTGTGAAATGCTACCTTCTGGATATGCCATGTATCTCTGCAATCAAGAATTCACAGTATCTGAGTCTGCCTATGAGGGTCCTGTACAATACTGAGCCTGTAAACATTCAGTCATGCACATTATAGGTAATCATGGGGCCCTATTTTTCCCTGAAGAACAAATTGGCTTAGATGGATGGGGGCAGGGTAGGTAATCAATTGTTCTCTGTGGTATTGCCATTGCCTGCGTTCCCACATTCTAATGGATAGCTCTATTCACACGCTCACACACAGCGTTCTGGTTAAACTCTAGTTTTGTGGGTCAAAAAACAAACACAAAACAGAGCAAAAGAGACATGTGAAAGGATAACTTAGAGGGGAGAGGGGAAATTGATGAGAGGAGCTAAAAGAGAACGGAACCTATGTCACTCAAACTCATTATATACATACATAAAATTGTCCAAAATAAACTTAGTTTGAAAATCTAAATTTAAAAATTCTAAATGGAATTAAAGAGAAAAATATATAAAATTGAAATTCCCATGCCTTGTGTTTCATTCTGCGAGTGCATTTTTCACTACCAACACTCTTAGCTAAAATTGTGCAAAAGTTACTCTGCCACAGTTTGGGGTGTAGACCTCTGTTGAATGCAAATTAAATACAGTTGAGTGACAATGACAATAATTTAGTCAAACTGACGGGTATTCAAGTGACATTTTTAATCCCTTTCTGCTTGTTTCTAGTTCTTGGTGACTGGTCAGGTCCCATGTGCTCTTCCACAGTGAGACCTGCACTAATGATTAACATTCCCGCTTCTTTAAAGAAGCCACCACCTGCTTGAAGTTTATATTGCCGGGAAATGATTAGCTTGAGCTAGGTTGGAATTTCTTATCCAGTTATTCCTTAGAGTGTTTACAACTCTAAAGTTGGGGGGTGAGGGGCGAGTGTTTCTGCTGCCTTTTGATCTGGACATCAAATCTCAGAAAGTGAATAACCATTCTGTGAATTTTAAGGTATCTTTCAAATCTAAACTTCAGGATTTCAGGAGTCCCTGGAAACTATGAAATGTCTTCCTGTCCCAATGTGGTCAACTTGCTTTGTCAAGGAATTGATAATGCATTTTTTACATACCATCGTGACTCCTGAAACATAGACTGCACAGTACATTTTGGTGTGTGGTCCTTTGGATAACATGGTTCCCATAGTTTGGGGCATCCGAATACTTGTTCCACAGTTGGTCTTGCTTAGGAGGTGCAGCTTGGTTGGAAAAGGAGTGTCACTTTCTGCCGCCAAAAGGCAGGCTTAGAGAAGTAAACACTCCCACCGTTGTGAGTTTGCTCTCTTTGCTTCCTGCTTGTAGACCCCTGTATGAGCTCTCAGCTGTGGCTCCAGCTGCCATGCCTTCCTGCTGTCGCATTTCCCACCATGGTGGTGGTGAACTCATCCCTCTGGAACCCTACACCTAAATAAACCCCTTCCTTCCTTAAGTTGTCTCTGTCATGATGTTTATTATGGCAATAGAAAAGAACCTAAGAGGATAGAGTAGTAGAAACGTTTTACCCCATGATTTTAGATCACAGCTATGCTTTCTTATGTATTTATTAGTAAGTGACAATCATTAAAATTAATGCACTTATTTTTAATGAGTATGGGAAAAGAAAATAAGCAAAAAATGGTTAAGGGGAAACATGTTTGAGGCTTCACTAAAGTTCTGTGTATATATATATATATATATATATATATATATATATATATATATATATTTCGAGATGGGTTTCTCTGTGTAGCCCTGGCTGTCCTGGAACTCACTCTGTAGACCAGGCTGGCCTTGAACTTGGAAATCTGCCTGCCTCTGCCTCCCAAGTGCTGGGATTAAAGGCATACACCACCACTGCCCAGAACATATGAATATTTTTTAAAAATCATTGCATGCAATCCAATGTTAAAAAGTAAAATCATGGATGAAGAGGAGCAAGAAAAGCAAGAGGGGACTGAGCAACGTTTTGTTTGGCTCCCAAGGAAGTGTTGACAAAGAATATCTGCAGGAGGCCTAAGTTAACAGCTTATGAAGGGAATTTTATATTTTTCACTGCTCTCCAGTGCTTGAAATCTTATCACATGCATGTATCACTCTTGCAAGATAATAGTCAATTATGATGGAAGATAAATCCATCCTTTCTCCTTTTTTATCCCATCTACAGTTGCCTTGAGTCAAGCTGGGTATCTCTCTTCTACAACAATTTTGTAATAGTTTTTTGTAAAAGAAAAGGTTTCTATCTATAGAGGGCTGTCTGTGTGCCAGGAATGCGCCAAGGATAGTAAATACTGTCTTCCTGGGTCCTCATACACTCTAGGTGTAGGCACTGATAGTCTCTGTTGCTCTGTGAACAAAAACTGTACTCCCAAGGCTGATATATTTGAGTGCTTGTTCCCTGGATGTCGGTGTTGTTTGGAGAAGCCATGGAGCAGCCTTGATGGAAGGAGTATGCTACTGAGAAGCCATGGAGCAGCCTTGATGGAAGGAGTATGCTACTGAGAAGCCATGGAGCAGCCTTGATGGAAGGAGTATGCTACTGAGAAGCCATGGAGCAGCCTTGATGGAAGGAGTATGCTACTGAGGTCAGGCGTTGAAGGGTTATAGTCTCAGCTCACTTGATGTTTGTGGTCTCTTTCTTGGGTGTGGCTAGAGATATTATCCCTCAGCTTACTGTCCCTACTACCTGTTATCATGCCTCCCTTGCCATTATAGACTCTTCTTCAAGGACCATAAGCCAAAATAAAATCCTTCTTCAGTAAGTCTTGATATTTTGTCACAGTAACAAAAAAAAAGTAACTCATTCATTCGTTTTGCAGATGAGGATATTGAACCCTAGAACATTCCTGCTTGTCACACAATGAATACGGGTTGGAGCCAGGCCTAGGGTGAAGACAGCAACACCCCTGTTCTCTGCCGCAAGTTTTCATCTTGCACATACACAAACACAGGTCTCCTTTGATTAAATTCTGTGCAATACACAGGCCACCACCTTTCTTGCCAAAGTCTAATTTTTAATACATTCATCCTTCTCTTCATCATGCATCGATATACCTAGCAAGTCCTAATATTTCCCAAGTGGTCTTCCCCCACCCCTGTGACATGTGCAGGTGGGCACAGTCCTGAGCAGTTTGATGGCTTGTGAAGAGGTAAGATAAACACTGGCTGCTGGGTCCCAAACCCAGGCCCTAGATGCCTTACAACAAATGTGCCTTAAGGCTCCTCTAGAAGTTATTCGGGGCTCTGAGCATCCACTACATTTTCAGTATACCAAGTTCTCTCATCTTTCTACAACTGTCTTTTTCCGACTAGGTATCAGTTGTGATGCATTCCAGCTTTGTGCGCCCATAGAAATCCTTCACAATCTAAGCCGAATGCTTCTGTTCCCTTGGGATCCCCTAACTGCCTGCTGTTGTCTTCCTGGTAGTGCTTACCACATTGGATTAGCTGAATTTGCCTATCGGACATGTTTACAGACAACTGTTATCTTTTCTAGAACAGCACTGTGAAATGTGAGCATGGCCTGAGTATAAAGCTGAGTTGAACTCATGATAGAGAATGTAGAACAAGAAAGTAGCTGGAAGAAAAAAAGACATGACTAATTAGCTAGGCTGTGTCTCCTGTGCTTTCAGAATCCATGTGACATCGAACCAATGTATATCAACAGACAAATGTCATACTTGGGGAGGAGACACTTAGTGAAGAGAAAAAACGTGTGTGTGTGTGTGTGTGTGTGTGTGTGTGTGTGTGTGTGTGTATGTGTGTGTGTAGAAAAGAGAGGGAGAAAAGAGAAAGGGGAAAAAAGCAGAGTATATATGTAGTTAAAGCATATGTGTGTGTTTATGTATGGTTGATATATATATGTGTATGTGTATATATTTTATGTAGCATGGCTTACTCATGCATGCATATGTATGTTCATATATCATATAACAAATTTATCACACCCACAATGTGTTTATATATAGGTCATATATACATACACAAACACAAATGCATGTGTTTTTTACATATGTAGTTATATGGAGGCATCTGTATAATTTGTTTCTTCAATACATGCATGTATAATGATATGCATGTTATATATTTTATATACACATACAAATACTATGTATATATATACGTGTGTGTGTGTATACTGTAATGCAAATAATAGGAAATTTTCAGGATTGTTAGGAGGTGGTAGGAAGAACATTTTTTGCACACAACACGGATTTTTTTTTAATTCATTCATTTTAGGTATATAAGTGTTCTATCTGCATGTGCACCTGCATGCCAGAAAAGGACATCAGATCCCAGTAGAGATGGTAGTAAGCCACCATGTGGTTGCTGGGAATTGAACTCAGGACCTCTGGAAGTGCTGTTAACTGCTGAGCTATCTTTCTAACCCCGAGACAGACTTTTTAAGATTAAAAAAATCTGTGCCTGTGGCTTTCTTTCATGTTGTGGTGAGTCACTAAAAAGAAAAGAAACAGCCAGAAAATTGGGAAGTAAATGTTTTAGGGAAGCCTCACTAATGCCAAGCTAGGATGAAAGTTAAGAAACACACACACACACATACACACACACCACAATAAATAAACCCAACTAAGGAAATGAGAAACCATCTCTTTGGATTTGATAATGCCTATTTTACTCCTACTTGGAAATAGATACTAAACCTATGTGGGACCAGTCCTCCATGCCTAATGTGAGATGCTGCTGAGGAAGATAACTACATCCCTTATGGTGGTATTTCAAAGAGTAAGTGAGATAAAGTGTGAAAAAAAAAGACATACAAATATGACCTGTTAGCTTTTGTCCTGTGGCCTTTCACCTATCTAAAGTCTATCATCTTTCTGAACAAGGCATTAGCTGCTGACTTGGGACATGGAGAAAGTGTTTCTAAATCGAACACTTTCCATGTGTTGGATTGCCTCATCTCATTTCCCTTTTAGGGCAAGGTGACACGAAACATTATTACAGACTCTGACCTTGAGCTGAGATAAATTGTTATTATACCGCCTGGCTGGCTTTGGGTGTCTAGAGCTCTTCACCTTAATAACAGCTGCACTCAGTATTCCACATCTGCCTGATTATTATCCTCTTTTTCCACTCACTGTACACATGACCGAGGTAATGGACCATGTCTAGTGCAGGGCCCCTCCGTGGACTCCTCTTCCGCTTTCTGGGAAGTTCATGTTTTTATAAGTAAGATCTCTCTGTCCCAGCCTGATACAGTTGCAGACAAGGGATGTTGTAACTTCAGTTCAGGAGCCAGGAAAACACCTCTGAGCAAACCTGACACAATCAGCAGACACCAGATACCACAGCTGGGTCACGGGAAAGATTTAAAGATAGTTCCCAGGAATCTCTTTAACAGACAATGGAGAACAGATCTTTAGATGCTTTTTTAAAACTCCCAAATAAGAACATTAGGTTCATATATGAGGAGCCCACAATGATATGCAAATCTGTAACTTTGACTTCTGACATCTTCCATTTTAACGTTAGCCTTTGTGATCAATACTCTCAATTTATCACTAAAGTAACTAAGCTGCAGTTACATGAGACATTTTGATGGCAACATCTGCATAGCCAATAATTTCTATTACTGAGCAGCCCAGCTGTCCCTTCTTTTTGTCTTGATATTGATTTTCACCTCCGATTTTCATACTATCTCCTTTTGCAGAAGACAAAACAGGAAGTCGAAGACTGAAAGTTACTCTCGCCCTCTGTTAAGAAGAGGCTATATGCTTGGCATGTGTGTCTTCATTAAGAAAATAAACTATAGGAAAACTCCAGGCTGCAGGGACAGCCTTTTAAGAGTCAGTTGTGCTAGCCAAGAATAGACACTGCCTTAAAATGGAGCTTAGTTTATCAGCTTCCCTAATGCACTAACTTGGCTTATCAAGGCATTACTTTGAGTCTAAGTTACCCTATACCTAACACTCCAACAATACAGAAGAGACTGATGTTAACCCCCTATAAAAGTAATCTACAGA
This sequence comes from Mus caroli, assembly GCF_978045245.1. Taxonomy (NCBI): domain Eukaryota; kingdom Metazoa; phylum Chordata; class Mammalia; order Rodentia; family Muridae; genus Mus; species Mus caroli. Next base: position 26,919,004 of record NW_028227275.1, on the reverse strand, counting down.
GCAAGTTTTTCACGTGCTTCTTATGTCAAAACCAGACAAAAAGCAGTCTGAATAAGCAGTCAGCTAGCCCCTAGCCTTCTTCCCAAAGCTACTCCCTAACCCGCGCCAATACCTAACACCAAATTCCTCTTGCCATGGCAAGACTGGTAGATGCTTCAAAGAACACTGAGAAGCCACACACACACACACACTTCCTTTTTAGTTTTTTTTTTTTAATCCATCAGGCCCATCAGGAGCTAATGCTTGTTTAGTTCGTGTTCTTTTTATTTTTAAAATACAAATAAAACTTCTTTCAATATAAATATATCATTTCATTCAAGAGTAGAAAAAATATACTATCACCTTGGTCACTGCCCAGCAGGAACAAATTTGATTACTTAAAGAGTCAGAAATCAGGTCTTCTCTCCACATGTGAGGTTAGCCCAGTTCCAGTGCGATTTCATACATAGGAAAGTCTTGGTTCTAGAAACAAATCATTTCAGAGATCATAATGATTCAAATACACCACGCTAAATGTCTAACTTGTGTCCTGGAGTCAATGACACTGGGATAAGTTGAAGTTTAACACCAAGACCACAATTAAATTCATATAGAAACATTATATAAATTACTTTGTCAGGCTGCAGAAACAACATTAGATTTTATAGCAGTGTGCATCACTTTAAAAGTTAACAAACTTCTAATAAAGTAACTCAAGTCTGTTTCTTCCTCTGGATCAAGTGTACAGTGCATCGCTCTCTGGAGTCCACGCAGCGCTCACCGCAGGTGCAAAGGCTCTCTGGCAGGGACGCGGACCGCAGAGTGCCCAGCATTTTGTCCCAGTGTGTGAAGTAAGGAGCAAAATTGCAGTTAAACTGAGAGTGATGCAGGTCGTGGTGAGCCACGCCCCCGTACCAGCCAAAGGGCACAAGTCTATGAGTAGACCACGGGAAGTCATAGCCTGAGTGGTCCTCCACCGATAACCAGATGTTAATCACGTGAAAGGTAAAGATGGTGAGTGGGTGACACTGAAGCACCGCGACGTTCAGCACATCGAAGAAGGTCAGCGAAAGCAGCTCCCAGATGCTCATGTATTGGGTCGCCAGCGCGAAGGAGGACGAGTTCTGGTGATGCACCTTGTGGAAGGTGCGGTACAGCCAGGGCACCTTATGGTGCAGCAGGTGCCACGCGAAGATCTCAGTGTCGAAGAGCAGCAGGCAGATCAGGACGTGACTTAGGAGCTGGGCGAGCTCGGGGGCCTCCTGGGGGAGGAGCGCCGGGCTGCGCACCCAGTGCAGCAGCGTCACGGGGAACACGAACACCAGGTGCTGGTAGAGTGTCAGCCCCAGGCAAGGCAGAAGCTGCTTTACGGAAGGCGAGAAGTCCGGGTGGATCTTGTAGCGTCGCAGGATGGGGACCCAGGGATACAGGACGTCCAGCACCACGAATGGTAGGCAGAAGCCCATGTAAGTGATGATAGAAAAGGTGACTGGGAAGATAGGTGAGCGCGTGAACGCCTCCCTTGTCCTTATGGTGTCCCAGAGGGGCTGCAGGAGCAGCTGGCTGGAACAGCCCAGGTCTTGGAGCTCCGAACCGTTGTGGCAGCCCATGCTGAGACTGTGTCCCACAATTGTGGTCTCCCCAGTCCCGCCGACTTTTAGTCCCGCCACTTAAGACTGTGGCCACTCCCCCAGTGACGTCACCCTTCGTCTCCTTCCCACCCCCCTTTCCCTGATACAGAATTTTGCTTAAATAACCCGAATTTGGTTCCTGTCTATGTCCTGGTTTATAGCTGCATCAAATCTCCCCTTCATGCTTGCAGCGGCCCTTAAAGCCGTTTCCCAGACGTAAAGAACTGTTTGCTTGCCTTTCAATTGATGTACTAAAGACACAGGAAAGAGCAATTCTGCCTTGGGACAATTCACCCGCCATCACCGCTACAAACTAATGAGTTCTTCGCTCTCAGAAGGCGCTGTTTCCCAACCAAAGCAGAATTCCCTGAGTTTTAAAATATCTGTTTTTGACTGTTTAAAGACTTATTCTATATCTTGGGGAACTCCGAGTGTGCGTACCTCACGCCACAGTGCGTACTGGGTTCCTTGCAGACAAGGAGATGGAACCTGGCATCCTCCAAAAAAGAGCAGTCAGGCTCGCAGCCTTTTGACGCAGACGACTCTCCCGCTCTGGTGCCCTTAAAGCCCGCGGTGTCAAGAGCACAGATCAGATCCTGCAAGACAGTGGTCAAGAGGGTAGCACTGCCAGCCTTTGCTATGGATTGGAGAACGGAGGCTTAACACCCGCAAAGGCTCACTCGATTGGGCCAAACCGCAAAGGCCAGTGGAGAAGAAGATCTGAGCAATCTCATAGCCTCCCGGAACATGTTTCATCTCCCCTGCCATTTCCTTAGAGGTCCCTCAGGCTCCGACTTTTACCAACCCTCAGTTGTTCCCTACTCCTCAACTCCTGGACACCCTTTCAGACACTGGGACTGATCGTCCAGGGACTGAGCACAGGAGGTCAGTACTATGTCCGAGGAGAGCACCCTAGAGAGCCGAGCACAGAAATCAGCCCCGGGTAGCAGATACGCGGCAGGAAGACCCCAGAGGAAAGCCAGGGGCCATTCTCCCAGGGTTTCCTTCTTGTATTTGTGTCTTTACAGCTGCTTTTCTCTGCTGGAAGCTGACATAGTCTTATGTAAGCTTGTGTTTCTTGTATTATTTTCCAAAGAAAACAGGGATTGTAGCTCTAGGAGCCTGCTGCCAGTCCCCCCCTGGTGGGGGGGGGGCAAAGGGGGAAGGGATGGACTGTAACTTCTGCCTGCACAAGACTGTTACTTGTGATTCACACTCATCAAGAACTGGCTCCCACATTTTTCAGGAAGGAGGTGGTGACCCCATAACTGTGGCTTCACAGCTCTTTACCAAAGCACATACCAAAGGAAATAAGGCACACAATCACTTTAACTTTGTATTTCACAGGTAACCACTAAGATATTTGGAATTAAATGCAAATAGTTAAGGTTTTTTTTTTAACATGAAGAAAAGATAAAAGGATATAAGAAACAAACACATATGGTAAAAATATGGTACAATAAATGGGTCTAACATATAAACAGGGTGTGTGTGTGTATGTGTGTGTGTGTGTGTGTGTGTGTGTGTGTGTGTGTTATAGTAAACAGGTTCATTTTATATAGAGAAAACATACATACACAATAGGTAAGTTCATAATTCAGGCTCTTCCCATTTGGTAGATGTTCCAGAGTTATCACTGTTAGAGGAGGTGCACGCTCTTCATTCATTCTCTAGGGTCCGTAAACTGTAGCTTTGAACCGTTTGCAGCCTCAGAAAAAAGAAAAATAAAAACAAATTTTATAAGACTTATTACAGCCATTATGGAAACCAGCATGGGGTTGTCTCAAAATAAAACTAGCATATAGCCCAGCTATGCACTCCTGGCCATAAACTAAAGGACTCCACATCCTATTGGTATACAAGAATACACCAAAGAGCTAGAATGGGTATGAAAAGGGATTTGTATAGGAAACATGAAGTCACTCAAGTGGAATTTAGCTAAAGGTGTGCTTGTTGCCTTCAAAATACCCCAAAGATAGTCTGCTAACCAGACCTGCTAGAGATAAGGGATGTTTGGGATGCTGGAACATAAACGTTTACTTACCAGAACCGACCAGCCATTAGTCTCTGGTTCCCATGCTAAAGGAGAAAGCTGGCTGACTCATCCCAGCCATTAAGCAGTGATTCCCATTGCAAAGGCATACTTCTGAAAGGACAGCTCATTCATGGTGGGTAGTGTCAGGATACAGCTACCATGAAGTGTTGGTCTGCCATCAAGTCCCCTATGTTCTTATCAGGAAAAGCGTAGTTCTGTCAGGTGCACAAGATGACTGTTGGTAACAGCCATTTGAAAAAGAACAATACTGATGCACTTAAAATAATTCTGAAAATATATAATACCTTCGCTGTGTAAATTCCCTGTCTCCTAAGCAGCCAGACTTTGCAGTCTCCTGTCTGTGTTTAAGTGTAACCTGGGGCCAGACTTGAAAGGGGCAGTGTATATAAAATGTATATGCCTATGTATGTATATATATATACACTAACAAAATATTCTATGGGAGCCTGGCTCTTGCTTGGGTGTTAGCCCAGTCAGACAAGTCAAGTGCTATCAAAGTTATTCCTTCATTTCTAAGTATATGGAGTGATTTCTCACATGGGAGGTACATTCTTTCTCCTAACACTACCACAGAGATGCCTGTCTGTCCATGTTCATTGCTGCCCTGTTCACAACAGCACAGAAATGAGACGCCCCTGGATGCCCATCAACAGATGAATTTATGACGAAGATGCGATAGGAACCCACGATGGACTTCAATTCAGGTGTAAAGGAGAATTAAAAATTTGGATTGGCCTGGAAAGTGTAACATTAGACAAATTGATACCAACTCAGAAGAGAACATGTTTTTTCACTCATATATATGTCCTACTTTGTAATGTGTATGTGCATAAATGGGGGTAAATGGTAGTAACGCCTAGAAACCTAGAAAAGAGGCCAAGAGAGGGTTAAAAAAGAGGTGCTGGAGGGGTGGAGGGCAAAGGGACATGTGTGACTTTAAAAACAGAAAAGAGACCAGGTAGAATTACAGGGAGACTCAGGGAGGTAAAGAAATGGCAGAGATGAGAAGAGAAAGAGAAGACTTTGTCAGAAATCATTACAATAATATCTAATGTCTGGTATGCTAATATTAAAAAAAAGACTATAAACTCACTAAAGTCCTCAAAAAAAGAAGAAAGGGAGAAAGAAAGGAAGGAGAAGAAAATGAAAAGAAGAGAGAGACAGAGAGACAGAAAGGTTCCAACGTGCCATAGGAAATTCTGACTCTCTGCTGGTGTATCTGTCATTGCTGAAACAGGAGTAAAAAGTAGCCTTGAGCTTCTTGACAGGCAATGCACAAAAGGAAAGAAGACAGATTTTTCTTATGCTTCCTGGATGGCTAACAGAAGCAAAACGGGAGGCGGAGGGGCTTGGGGGTGGGGAGAGATACAGGTCTCTGGCCTTCCTATGGACTGATTTCTTCAAGTAGGATAATAACAGACTCCTTAATTCCTCTTACAAGCCCATGCTGTTTCCACTCACACTGTTAGGGCAACTTTCTTCTTTCTCATCCCCAGTGAATGTGGTCCTTTGATGCACATCTCAGAGAAGAGAGGAAGATTTGGGGTTTGTTCACTTAAAGGGGAAAAGAAAAAAGAACTTCAATGTGGGCCACTCAAGGTTCCAAAGGGACCACCAGAGCTCAGGAGCTCAGGAACTCACAATCTCAGAGATACAAATGTGTCATGACAGTTACAAATAGGTTGTACTCAGCAGACTTACCTGGATTTCTGTGAGGCACACGTTGTTCTTTGCTTCTGCCCTGTTTTTCATGCCTGGATGTGTTAGATCTGCTTGCACCCTATAAAAGATGGATGGTGTTGCTTGATTTACATTTAACTCTTATCTGTGCTGCCAAGACTTTGTGGTGCCGACTCATGTTCTTGCTGTTTCAGTGGTTCTGTCCTCTACTGCTGTATATTTATCTCTCCGTGCTTAGGACATCAAACCTGTGAAGCAAAGCCTGGAGTCAGGCCTGCAGGATGCCCTGTTCCCGTGCCCCTGCTCCTCAAGACACATTGAAGAACAGCTGCCCTCCTCCAGTCCCTGCCCATGAAGTTCATGGGACGGACATCGTGCCCAACATAGAGATGCAACCATCTCAAGGAGTTAAGTGGTTACAGACATCACAGCCTGATGCTAGAGAAGCAGGCATAATACTCCAGATGACTAAACAAAGTTTAATAAGCCAAAACAAAGTAGAGCCATGTGCTAAAGTGAAGCGGTTCCTTGAATTTACCAAGCCTAAGGGAGTTTCTGCAGACTCAAAAATGTAATAGTTTCCAAGTGAGTAGAGACTTTTAGAGCAAGGATCTTAGGATTTATTTCTACAGATCTAAGAAAATGTCTGTCCTCTCTCAGTTGCTCACTTTCTTCTCCCTCACTGGCTCTCTCTGACAAGGCTCGCCCCGCCCGCGCCCCCGCCCCCGCCCCCACCTCCATGTGAATTACAGAGGAGCCTGGGTGAAACCTAATGCATATCAAGCACTCCCTTTGTCACTGACCTCGAACGCCCTCCCATCCTAAGGAATGTTCCAAAGATGCTGCATATTCATTTTCGAAGATACAGGCTCAAATTTGAAGATTAAAAATATGTTTCTGCATTTCGATATTTATTAATGTTTATGTATTTATTGAGAACACTAGCAGATGCCATTTGGGTCTGCTATTTAAGGACAGTTGCACACGTGAGTGGCTGTTTTATAATTTCACATGGTATCAGAACGCTGTCTTGTACTTTTCCATTTGATAAAGACTTCTTGATCATTTCTTCTTGGCCTGAACCCTCTGACAGCCTTTAAAGACAAGAATCCCATCTCCTCCAGTTATTCCCAAGGTCCAAACGTAATTAACTCTGTCTCAGAGTTATTTGGTACCAACTAATCAAAAGTCTTTGGGAAGTCTCACCAATAGGGCATGCAGCTAGCCAGCAAAGCTAATGACATATAATCTTTAAAATGGGTATGGTGATTTATTTACTTATTTATTTTGCTTTCACAAGTGAGGCTATTTAGACAGATGCTTGGCTGAAACAACTGTATATCAGAGATTATAAGCAAGGCCCAAAGAGGTGGAATGATCTCAAAGATTGCAATATGACATCACATTTCAAAGATGAGGAATTAGTCTCAGATATGCCAAGAATGGCCCTGATTAGCGATAAAGTGTCAGTTACAGCTGTTGGAGAGTTACGTTCAGTGTCAGTTCTTAGCCAGCCAGGGTTGCTCTCAAAAAGATCTTTGAAGTGCTTTTTCTTCTTTTTTTCTTTTTTTTTCTTTTTTGTAGTAATTTTCAAAAGACTGAGGGACCATTAATTAACCTAGAAAGTAATGCTAATGAAGAATCCGAAGGATGTCAGCTCTTCCTGCAAAGTCTCCGAGTTACCCAGATACCTTGATGCTCCTAGTTACCCAGATACTGATGCACATGGCTTCGACCTGTCATATAGTGTATAAGTTACTACTGTCCGTACTGACGGAACTATTACTGGCCTCTCTGAAGCAAGCATATACAGACACTCCTAACTAAACTAAAAAGTCATACTATGCCTGTAAAGAAAGAAAAATGTCACCAGTCCCCCTAATTCTCCCCCCATCAACATGATCAAAGTTTTGGAAGAACACATAGTTTAAAACAGGCAAAGTCCATTTTTTTATAACGTAATTGATACAAAAAGTTCCATTTGACTAGTTTGAAATTAGACTTGAAATCTGCAACTAACACAATACAGCAAATACAGCTGGATGATAACTGAAAGCCTTCATCGGGATAATTACTTCCTTAGGTCGCCTTTCACACATCACAAGAAATCCAAGTGGTTTCTGGCCTTGAAATATCTCCATATATTAGAGATAAATGATAGGGGTTGGAGGGATGGCTCGGCATTGAAGAGCACTGGCTGCTCATGAAGAGGGCTCCTACTCAGACTGGGTTCAGACTCCATACTCACATGACTACTTACAATTATCTGAAACTCCAGTTGCAGGGTATCCAACGTCCTCTTGTGGACTCCTGAGGCACAAAACTCATGTGGTGCACTCACATACATGCAAGCCAAACACTCAGACACAAAATGAAAACAAACTATTCCTTAAAATAGCAAAGCATCAAGTTACTATTTGAAATGTATTTATTTATTAAATCAACATCTTTCATGTTCACAGACACAAAATCACCCTCGTTGTTTGGACAATGAAATCAATAAACTTGGCTATTTCGGAACGGTCTCTCCGTTAAAGGCTTCTCAACTTACTATCCTCCCACTGCCCACACTCAATATTTATCTCCAAGTAATATTTGGGCGGATAGCTGTTCCTTGAGAGCATCTTCAGATGATATTAATTATAAGAAAACTAATTGTTACCCTGGTTACAAATGATCACAGCCACAGCTCATTATCAAATTACCAATGGGCTGATGAAGCTTCTGGGCAGTTCCTACGAGGGAGACCCAGAGAAAGCTTTTAAAGTTTTTTTTTTAATATAGAATTTTTTAATTAGGTATTTATTTCATTTACATTTCCAAGGCTATCACAGAAGTCCCCCACACCCCTCCCCCACCCACTCCCCCACCCACCCATTCCCCCTTCTTGGCCCTGGCATTCCCCTGTACTGAGGCATATAAAGTTTGCACTACCAATGGGCCTCTCTTTCCACTGATGGCCGACTAGGCCATCTTCTGCTACATATGCAGCTAGAGACAAGAGCTCCGGGGGGTACTGGTTAGTTCATAATGTTGTTCCACCTATAGGGTTGCAGACCCCTTTAGCTCCTTGGATACTTTCTCTAGCTCCTCCACTGGGGGCCCTGTGATCCATCCAATAGCTGACTGTGAGCATCCACTTCTGTGTTTGCTAGGCCCCGGCATAGTCTCACAAGAGACAGCTATATCTGGGTCCTTTCAGCAAAATAGTGCTAATGAATGCAATGGTGTCAATGTTTGGAGGCTGATTATGGAATGGATCCCTGGATATGGCAGTCTCTAGATGGTCCATCCTTTTGTTTTAGATACAAACTTTGTCTCTGTAACTCCTTCCATGGGTGTTTTGTTCCCAATTTTAAAAAAAGGACAAAGTGTCCACACTTTGGTCTTCATTCTTCTTGAGTTTCATGTGTTTTGCAAATTGTATCTTATATCTTGGGTATTCTAAGTTTCTGGGCTAATATCCACTTATCAGTGAGTACATATCATGTGAGTTCTTTTGTGATTGGGTTACCTCACTCAGGATGATGCCCTCCAGGTCCATCCATTTGCCTAGGAATTTCATAAATTCATTATTTTTAATAGCTGAGTAGTATTCCATTTTGTAAATGCACCACATTTTCTGTATCCATTCCTCTGTTGAGGGACATCTGGGTTCTTTACAGCTTCTGGCTATTATAAATAAGGCTGCTATGAACATAGTGGAGTATGTGTCCTTCTTACCGGTTGGAACATCTTCTAGAATATATGCCCAGGAGAGGTATTGCGGGATCCTCTGGTAGTACTATGTCCAATTTTCTGAGGAACCGCCAGACTGATTTCCAGAGTGGTTGTACAAGCTTGCAATCCCACCAACAATGGAGGAATGTTCCTCTTTCTCTACATCCTCGCCAGCATCTGCTGTCACCTGAATTTTTGATCTTAGCCATTCTGACTGGTGTGAGATGGAATCTCAGGGTTGTTTTGATTTGCATTTCCCTGATGATTAAGGATGCTGAACATTTTTTCAGGTGCTCCTCAACCATTCCGTATTCCTCAGGTGAGAATTCTTTGTTTAGCTCTGAGCCCCATTTTTTAATAGGGTTATTTGATTTTCTGGAGTCCACCTTCTTGAGTTCTTTATATATATTGGATGTTAGTCCCCTATCTGATTTTGGATAGGTAAAGATCCTTTCCCAATCTGTTGGTGGCCTTTTTGTCTTATTGACGGTGTCTTTTGCCTCGCAGAAGCTTTGCAATTTTATGAGGTCCCATTTGTCGATTTTCGATCTTACAGCACAAGCCATTGCTGTTCTTCTATTCAGGAATTTTTCCCCTGTGCCCATATCTTCGAGGCTTTTCCCCACTTTCTCCTCTATAAGTTTCACTGTCTCTGGTTTTATGTGGAGTTCCTTAATCCACTTAGATTTGACCTTAGTACAAGGAGATAGGAATGGATCAATTTGCATTCTTCTACATGATAACCACCAGTTGTGCCAGCACCATTTGTTGAAAATGCTGTCTTTTTTTCCACTGGATGGTTTTAGTTCCCTTGTCAAAGATCAAGTGACCATAGGTATGTGGGTTCGTTTCTGGGTCTTCAAGCTTTTGTAGAAGCTGGATTTGGTGATACAAGCTTTTAGTCCCAGCATTCAGAAGGGAAGGCAGGAGGACCGCAATTTCCAGACAAGCCTGGGTACAGTGAGAGTCTCAAAACAAAATAAAACAAACCCAAGGGGACAGTGGCTGGCAAGATTTACAAGTAAAGTCAAGAGCGCCCTCTCGTGGAGATGAAGAACAGTGACCACCACCACCCCACTTGATTCTCTATTGTGATGAAAAACAGTGCCTTTCCCCCCCTCCTTCATTCTCAGTTGTAAAAAACAAACAAACAGATTTTTTCCTCCCCTCTCATTCTCCATTCTTCATCAATTTCCTCTGAAGAATACACTTTAGAAGGGCCACAAATAGACAGACGATAAGACACTTGATCTTGGCCAAAAGGCTACAGGGCAGCAATCCCAAGATCGGATATTAACTTTTCCTCCCAGAAGGCTGCAGCCTTATGTAGATCTTTATGTTCTGCTTGACATAGGACTTGACAAAGCCTGTTGAAAAGACCCCCAGGGAGTTCCCACCAAACCATCAGAGGCCTTCTCACAGACTCCAAGAGAAACTAAGGTTGGTGGGAATGCAGTTCAGTAGTGGAGTGCTTGCCTAGAACACACAGAGCTGGGCCTTGGCAGGATGAGGATGGGGAGGGGAGTGTTGGCCACAAAGGCTGAAGCATCCAGAGAGCACAAATGCATGCGAACAGGCACTGAAAGCCTCTGTGACTAGAGCAATCGTCTGGTATATAAAACCCATGGATTTCTCCACCCATTTCTCTATAGGAAAGTTTCCAGCTCGCAGGCAGGAGAAAGCACCAGAAAGTCCTTCAGTCCTTTCTGAGACTGTCAGGAAAAAACACACGGAGGTTGTACCAGTCCTTAGACCTACCTGGGTGCTCCTTGTTCTTACATATCTAATCAAAGCATGTACCCACTATGTCAGACCACATCATGTCAAAGGGGTGACAATCCAAGGTTCTGCCTGCAACTAGCCACTGTCTGGGGAAGGGATTATTACTGCCAGGTCTGAAATGAGTCTCGATAACACAGACCAAGCAGCCAAACCCAGCCCTCTCTAGGCCCATGTACTGGCTAGTTTTGTGACAACTTGACACAGCTGGAGTTATCACAGAGAAAGGAGCTTCAGTTGAGGAAATGCCTCCATGAGATCCAACTGTAAGGCATTTTCTCAATTAGTGATCAAGGGGAGAAAGGCCCCTTGTGGGTGGGACCATCTCTGGGCTAGCAGTCTTGGCTTCTATAAGAGAGCAGACTGAGCAAGCCAGGGGAAGCAAGCCAGTAAAGAACATCCCTCCATGGCCTCTGCATCAACTCTTGCTTCCTGACCTGCTTGAGTTCCAGTCCTGACTTCCTTGGTGATGAACAGCAGTATGAAAGTGTAAGCCGAATAAACCCTTTCCTCCCCAACTTGCTTCTTGGTCATGATGTTTGTGCAGGGATAGAAACCCTGACTAAGACAGCCACCCAGCCCCTCCTTCCTTTCTCTCCAATTGTTCATGGACTGTGTGATCGAAGTTTTGGGACTTGGAGAGAGTAGAGAAAGAAAATCTTGTATCCTGCTAAAAGAAAATGTATAGACTAGCCACTGTAAAGCAAACACCAGCACACCGATGTTCAGGCCTATGAGGCTGAGATTTATTGAAAAGTTTAAATACAAACCTTTAAGTTGTTACAAAGTTGTATCATTCTGCCTGTCTGTATGAGCCGATATCAAGTAATATTCCTGCATCTGTGGTACCTAATGCAGAATATCAGAAAACTTATCAACTATCCAGCTGGTGACAGCCATCGCCAGCAAGCCAAGTGAACAGATGTGGGCTTCCTGTACGCAGGCCCAAAGCAGGCTAAGTAAAACATTGTGCATACAACACTGATTCTCAAAGAGAAATTCCTGAGCTGAACTCTGTCTGAAAACATCATTTGTGTGAAAGGGAATCGGACCACTTGCCACCGCAACCAGCTTTAGCTTCATGCAGGCACCTTCACGGCAGCCATATTCACTTCTGACAAATCAGTGGTTTGTCCCTCCACAGAATGTTTCTCCACAGAAAAGTGACCGGACTACACATGCGGAACCAACAGAGCTCATTGTATTAATCTTCAAGTTTTTTATTTTTTTAATCAGTGCAAATTGCTTTTCAAGAGTCTACGCTTTTTTTGGGGGGGGTGTGGCTTGGCCTGAAAAATTTTGTTACTGAGGTCTGATGAAACTGAAGAAAGAATATTTACTCCTGCAGAAGCTGAGATAACACTGTATTTCACTAGGTAGCTAATGCATAAAAACATGAAAATGTTGTTTGGATAGGTGAACACAGGAACTCTGGGCTAGACAGTCCTCTAAGGCAAAGGGATGGGCACTGAGTACTTTGGGTTTTTTTTTCCTCCTTTGTCTTTGGTTTTCTAGAGACAAAGTCTCGCTTTCTAGAAGAACCCTAAATACTAGAGCAGTCTTCTGTCTCAACCTCTGGAGAACTAGGACTGTCGGTTTGCCCTGCCACGTGAAGCTCAGAGCAAGGAGCTTTTCATCGTGTGTTCAGGTCACTGGCAGACTTATTTTTGCTAGCAAACAACAGCTTGAAATGTCCTGTGGGTGTCCACTTGTGTTGGGTGGGAATATAAAAGCAACTGAGTAGCTTGTTTTACCTCAGAGGGTTTGAGGCAATGATTCGGTGAGTGAAGGGCTTGCTACACAGGCATGAGACCCTGAGTTCCTGTCCCTAGAATCAGGGTAAAAATGCCGGCTAGGACAGACACCCCATTCCGCAGCATTGGTGAGGGGGAAGGTAGAGACAGGCAGATCCTGGAGGCTCACGGGCCAACCAGTGTAACTGAAATAGCAGGCTCCCTGTTCAGCAAGAGACCCTGTTTCAAAAAGTAAGATGGGAATAACTGAGGAAGACACCCTAATGTGAGCCATTACCTCCACACAAGGAAGGGCTGGCCAGAACACAGCCCGCACACACTTAGGCACGTATGCACAGCACATATGCACCGAAAACAACCGTGAAAGGTAAACAAAAGGATTACAGAGACACTTAAAAGGCACCACTGGTTGTTGACGCTTGCTAGTCAGTCACAATGAAGCATAAGACAGCTAGCGTGCTTCTTATTAACCAGAGAGCAATGTACACCTTCGACATCATCATTTTCTTGCACATAAAAAATACAAATGACCTAGACAAGGAAAACACAAGGATTTTACAGAAATTAAGCAAACACCTGTTTTTTTTTCCCCCCTCTACTGAAGGGGAAGTGTTCAAGCCCAGCGTTCACTGGTATTTCTTCATTAGAGTGATTATTTCATCATACAGTTTCCAGGGGGCATCCAAACCCCAGATAAAATCCAGATGGTCCCATTCAGGAATGTTCTTGTGATACACCAACTTGGGGATTTGAGTCAGTAAGACAGTGATGTCATTGATGTCTGCTAGCCAGTCCCGGCCCCCGCTCCACAAAGCAGTGGGTAGACGCAGGTTTTTTATGCTGTACGAGGGAGGAAAACTCTACAAAAGAAAAAAAAAAAGAGTCATAGAAAGTTTTGCAATTATTCCCGTTATAATTTTTTTTAATTTTAATAAATGAAATCTCCATGGAAAAACAAATGCCTAGTAAGTTTGATTTGAAAGTAAAAATTTAATTTAAAAAACAAACAAACATGTTTTAAGAATTGCTGCCATTATGTTTTTCAGGTAGTCGTTATAAGGAGAAGTAGAATTGTGCGGCTCTTCCTCTTTGCTGCACTATAGGGACCACTTAATCCCCAGTGAGCATCACGGTTTTCCCCAGATGTGGAGTCAAGGCAGTAGAGCCAACTGAACAGGGAGGCACTGTGGGCTCATCTCCTCATGCCCTCTGAATGCAAGAGAAACCACACAAATCCTCCACGCCTCCATTTCCTGATCTTTCAGCCCCCTATGCAAGGGCTAGCTCAAGAATTAGGAAAAGCAGAGAGAAAGGTTCTCACACTTTAGGAAACGCAGTGATCAAAAATGGAAATTTTACTTAATGGAAAAGGCTTAAAAGCCATGCAATATGCCTGAGGTCTCACATCTAGCAAGCTGGCAGCTGCCTGAAGGCTCTTTGGTTCTAAGGAGTGCTTATGATTCTACTGAACCACAGTGATCCCTTATGCACAGCCTAAAGGATGGAGACAGGAGGCTTGGGCCATACCACCACTGACAGATCTGGGAAGATCTGAGTGGACTGAGAGAAAACTTCATAACCAGGCAATTCTGCCGAGAATATTCCCCCAGCAGCTGGGCTCAACTGAGTTCTGGAAGCCTAGGTTGGCTTCGGTGATGAAGCACATTTTAAAATTCTTACCTGGTTGTAATGAAAATAATTCTTTTCACTGCTTCCCCAGTCAAAAGCTTGAAGCTTTCCGTATTTAAAAACCTAAAAAATACAATTTGGAGGAAAAAAAAACTTAGCAGACATGAAATTTATAAAATAATATAAGAGGTTACTAGGGCTGGGCGGTGGTGGAGCACACCTTTAATCCTAGCACTTGGGAGGCAGAGGCAGGCGGATTTCTGAGTTCGAGGCCAGCCTGGTCTATAGGGTTAGTTCCAGAACAGTCAGGGCTACACAGAGAAACCCTGTCTCAAAAAACCAAAAAAAAAAAAAAAAAAAAAAGGTTACTAGGGTTAATTAGGTCCTCAGAAATCAAGTTATTCCCTAATTCAGGTCTATTTATCATTTCCGAATAATTATTTAAGGTAAATTTAAAACTGTACTATGGCTTCCTTTACCACATGACTGAATTTCTGACTGAATGGCTAGAAAAGTAGCTATGACCAGAGGATTACCTCTATGAGATGGACTTTATCTGTGTGGAGGTTTTCTGCTAACATTGGCTTCTTGGGCTTTTGTAAAGAGTAATTGATTTTATTTGGAGATGGCCATGTACACTAACGGTTAACTGGGAGCAAGTAAAGTTGTATCGCCAAGTGACACTATAATTATCATGGTTTGCATTCAGCATGACCTCTGATGTTCGCACAACAATGAAATCAGTGACATGTATGCAGCATTCAGTTTACCACTCTCACACATCACGCACACGGGTAAAGCACTAGGTGCTTAATAAGAATAGCTTGGAACTTAGCCTGAGCTCATGTGCTCAGCTAGCAGCACTACAGTGGATGGCATCAGAATGATATGAGGTCAGAATAATATGCAGATTCTAGGAACAGGCCTACAGAATTCAGATCCTGGATAGATATGGGGATAGGCCCAGGAGTCTATTTCTATCTGTGTCCTCAGTGGCAGTGGCTAGCTTGGTAAGGCCAGATGAGGATGGGACTCTTCCAAGAGAAACAAGTACCCAGGCTCTGGGCAGGACTGGAGGTTGGGTGTGGAGAGGCAAGAATAGGTTTGGCTGGGGAACAAGAGGATAAGCTAGTCAGATTCGGATTGGAGGATGCTGCGATTGCCAATTTGGCTAAATTTGGAATTAGCTAAGAGACATCTCTAGGCATGGCTGTGTCTATGAGGGTGTTCCCAGGGAGATGTATCTGAGGAGGACGGAAGATCTAGCCTTCAAGGTCATGTGTGGCATCCCATGGACTAGGGTCCTGGACTAAATTTTAAAAAACAAAAACATAAACAACAGTGGAACATGAGCTGAGCACCTGCCTCATTTCCTGGGGCCATCTGACTCCTGGAATCAAGGCCCAGTGGGAGAGCCCAGCAGGAGGGCAGTAACAAGAAAACACTAGGAAATAGCAGAGTAACCCCTGTGTGGACAGAGGGACATCACAGTGAGCAGAAGGGCAAAGGGCTGTCTCCACTGAGCTGTGGATTTGGAAATGCTGAAATCACACTGGCTAGAGATCGATGCTATTGGCCCTCAGCCTGCAGACTTTGACCGAGATCAGCTGATTACAGGGGCCAGAATCAGAGCAGACGACAGTTGGACTACAACCAGTTCAGCTGCTCTCATCCAAACTCAGTGCTCCTGGGGGGACCAGGGACATTGAGAATGAAATAAGACTCTTCTGTGACAATGACATAGCATGGCCTCAGGGCAGCCATAATCTCAACATGGCCAAGGGCCCCTGAAAGGCCAGGCTGGGGCATCTTTGAGAATGGGGCCCTTTTGAAGATATGTTCAAATAGCGAGGTAAAATATTCACACATGTTGGGGGAATTTTAGGATGAGGACTTGTGAAGAAAACGCATGATCATAAAAGAAATAGAGTAGAGAGTAGCGGGGCCCTGAAAGAAGGATATGGTGAGTCTCAGTGCTTTCCAGAGTTTAAGGCATCTTCTAAGTGGCGATTGTGAGCTGAAACTATGGCACAGACAGCGTGCATTCTGGGGCCCGTGCTCCAAGCCACAGCAAGCTCTGTCACCTGACACTTAGCTTTCCTGACACAATAATAACCTAAGAGGTAGCTCCGTAAGAGAAGCTTTCCAGAGGGCAGCTCACATCACACTTCTGCAGACAAGGCTCCAATCCCCATCAGTGACTTGCACACCTGGCCAGTAGAAGAGGCTGACGGCCGAGTTTTTAAAAATACAGATCCTTGTGAATGAAAAGGACTGAACCACTGATAAATAGGACATGGATCATCTCAAAAACAATTATGTTGAGAAAAGCAGCCAGACAAACAGCAAACAAATGCATTATAATATATGTCTCTCCTAACACAAACTCTGGAAAAGACAAGGTAAAGAATAGTGACAGAAAGCAGGTCAGTTGTTGTCACAGAAGGCATTAGCCAGGAACACAAGGGGACTTTTGAAACTGGCAAGTGATTCCTATCATACTTGAGACAATGGCATTATAGGTTATGCAAAAAAAAAAGTAGCAAGTTATACAACTTGCATTGCAATAAAAATGCAAAAATAAACACCCAAAGTATACATGCTCCAGTCCAAGTGAGTGAGAATCTCAGGGGATCCAGGAGTCTGCTTTCATTTTTATTTAATTTTTTTTTATTATTGTGTGTACAAGTTGAGAGAGTGTATGCACTTGTGAAGGTCAGAGAACTTTCTGTGAGTTCTGAGGGCTGATTACAAGTTGCCTGGCTTGCAGAGCCAGCCCTTTAGCTGCTGAGCCATCAGCACAGTCACAGGTTTGTTTTACCTATCTATCTATGTATCTATGTATCTATCTAACTATGTATCTATCTAACTATGTATCTATCTATCTATTTATCTATCTATATATCTATCTATATATCTATGTATGATCTATCTATCTATCTATCTATCTATGTATCTATATATCTATGTATGTATCTATGTATCTATATATCTATGTATCTATCTATGTATCTATCTATCTATCTATGTATCTATCTATCTATATATGTACCTATTTATGCATCTATATATCTATGTATGTATGTATCTATGTATCTATATATCTACCTATGTATCTATATAACTCTGTATCTATGTATATATATATATATGTATCTATATAACTATGTATCTATCTACCTATGTATCTATATATCTGTGTATCTATATATCTATGTATCTATCTAAGTATCTAAGTATTTATCTATCCACCCATCCATCTATTTATTTAAAAAGGATTGTTTATTTAATTTATGTATATGAGTACGCTGTATCTGTCTTCAGACACACCAGAAGAGGGCATCGGGTCCCATTACAGATGTTGTATGAGCCACCATGTGGTTGCTGGGATTTGAACTCAGGGCCTCTGGAAAAGCAGTCAGTGCTCCATCTCTCCAGCACTTATTTATGTTTTTAAGTATCTTACCTATGTCAGTTTATTTTTGTAGAGTGTGTGTGTGTGTGTGTGTCTGTGTCTGTGTGTGTGTCTCTGTGTGTCTGTGTGTGTATATAGAGGTCAGAGGATAACGTGGAGTACATTCTGACCTTGGACCTTGTTGGTTCTAGGAACAAACTCGGGTTATCAGGCTTGGCAGCAAGTGCCTTTATCCACTGAGCCAACCCCTAACTCCATAGTCTTCATTATTAAAAATCAGTGTTTATAGTCAGTTTTGCAATCCCATGTCTTAATTTTATTTAAACGAATGCTTTAGTAAAAGGTGAAATCCTCGAAGGAACACAGTAGTTCTGATGCAAGTGGCATCTGCCCAATTCTCAGAAACTGCTTTCTAAGACACCATTAGAACATCTTGGCTTGAAGCTTAAGCAGCAAAGTATTCCATGGTTGGGATAAAGTTAGTTGGAAAAGACCATTCTCAAAGATATATCCGAAGGTGGAAAAATATGTCCTCCATGACTGTCAAGTGGGAAAAGGAAAGCATACTCTAAAGCCATAGCAGGGAAATAAAATCCTCCTCAACATCACATATTCTACCTGCTATATCCTATAGCTGCTTCTTTTTGAAATGATTTAACAAGAGGCACCGAGCAAACTCAGAGAAATTTCCTGTCCCAAATGCAGAGACATTTCCGACTTCAAATGTGCCCTTACTTTCTATATGGGATTATTAGAATAATTTTATTTCCACTTGAAGATACTTACCTTTTTATCTGTATGTGAACTCCAACTGCTCTGGAACTGACATACATTGCTTATGGGATAAAATGACCAAAATTCTATTTCAAACTTAGTGACCCTCATTATCATACATGATTGCCTGTCCCCAGAGAACCATATTTCAGCAAACATGAAATAAAATAAATCTAGTCTACAATTAAAAAAAAAACAGGGAGGAAAAAGGAAGGGATCAGAGGAAAGGGATATATACATCTGAGTCAAAAATAAAGGGGAAGGAAGTCAGGGAGAGAAGAAAGAAACAATTCGACCCTGATTACTGTCCGATGAACCCATGCCTAACTCAGAGTATATTACGGGAGATACCAAAAGTGGCACCAAGCCAGTGACAAGCACCCATAACTGTAGGAAGAAAGGGAAAAGTGTGCAGAGTGATGCTCTGAGGATTCTTGGCTTGTCCAGTCCAAACGTTACCAAATACTAACGTCACACGAGTTCAACGGAACCCTTGGTTTGCTTACCTGACCCCAGTGTAACATGTTTTGCACAGAAGTTCCCGCAGGGCAGTGTGTTGTATACACATCCACTCTAGACTGAAAGATGAATATGATGAATTAGAGAATGAAAATAGTGTTAAGGCGATACTCATAAGTACGTTTATCTCTTCACAGGATAAAACAATACAAATCAAAACAGGTTTTTTTTTTTCAGACTGTTACTCTCTCGGAGATCAGAGCCTATCTGACTATGAATATATCCAACAAAAATGTCTGCATCTGCAGAGGACCTATGAAGGAAAGGCAACAGCGGAGCAAGTGCAATGGAGAACAGGCTGCAGCCACTGGTCATTTCTTATCTCTTCATGCTTCCCTAAATTGCCAAACTTTCAAGTACCATGTCTTCCTTTAATATTAAGGGGACCATTTGCTAAAGATACATGTGTTTCTCAAATGAAAACTCCAATGTCTGATGGGTCCAGGTCTGCATCTCTCACACAAATAAGCACATCCATAGACCATAACTACGTACCATATTTAAATTCTTCTCATTGAAGCCACATAGCAGGAAGAAGACATTTGCGCAAAGCTCCTTCATGATGACGTGAGTGCAAACGTGAATGCTCAGCCACTTCAGCATCGCACTCTGAGGGAGAAATTGCTTCTGTCCAAACATGTCCTGGAAATACAAAGAAACCCAAGAATGGGTCAGCATTTCAACCTGGTGTTCCAGCTTCACATGCCTTCAGAAGTACAGGCATACAAGCATCTCCGCAGGGGCCTCCGGAACATCAACTTTCAAAACATGAAAGTGATAAGACATACTAAACCAGATGTGCTTAGAGACACACACGACAAGAAGCCCCCTCACAGTGAAAAGACAGAGGAGCCGGGCGTGGTGGCGCATGCCTTTAATCCCAGCACTCGGGAGGCAGAGGCAGGCAGATTTCTGAGTTTGAGGCCAGCCTGGTCTACAGAGTGAGTTCCAGGACAGCCAGGGCTACACAGGGAAACCCTGTCTTGAAAAACCAAAAAAAAAAAAAAAAGGCAGAGACAGAAAGCTAAGTAAGTTTATAGTAGACCATTATGAAGGGAGCTGACCATGACCATTTGTTGACAGTCCCTAACAGGACTTCCGAGAAGATCCAGAGGCCCCAGCTAAGTGTGTTTCCCTCTACTCCCATATGGGCCTAATCCACCCCCTATAAGTAGGTTACTGTTTGTTTGTTTGTTTCAAAACAGGGTCCTGCTGTATTGCTCTGGCTGGCTTCATAGTTGTTATATAGCCCAGGCTGCCCCTAAACTCAGAAATCCTGCTGCCTCAGTCTCCCAGAGCCTGATATTGTAGCTGTGAGCTGCCATGCATGATTATTGCTAATTTACTATGAGATATTTTATGATGGTAGAACAGATGTATCATTTGAATCATTGCTTAATTGTTCAGTTCAGTGGCAAGCACATTCACGCTTATGCCATTATCTCTATGATCCACCCTCAGAAGCCTTGCTTCAGTGCCCATTAGACAGTTCATTACTCCTCACCTGCCCTGCCTCCAGCACCACATGGGCTTCTGTTAAGTTTTTCTAGAATATACCCACAGGACCAGTTTGTGAATTGTCTCTAACTTTTGCAGACAGAAACAGTCAACTATAGAAACCACTTGGCCCACAAGGCCAAATTCACTTGCTCTCTGGCTCTTTGTAAGAATTGTTTTCCAGTTCTCAGTGTACATTGTCCCTAACCAACAGTCAACTAAACCTGTGCACACGTTACAACCGGGACTGTCACTCCATTCTCAAGGCAGATCTTCATGTACTGTGGGATAGGGGACAGGTCTTCCTTATATGGAACTCAGACGTCTGTCCCTTTGTCATCTTGCTCACACACACCAACTCCAGGGCAAGCAAGAATAGAAAACTCAAATTCTACAAAGGAAATGTGGGTTGTGCTATGACCCCTTAAAAGGCTGACATTTAAGTCTTAATTGTCTGTATTTGAGAATGTTGGTATTTGGAGATTGGGTCTTTTCAGACAGAGGCTGGACCTTTAAGTATCCTTTTAAAGAAGAGAAATCTGGCCACAAAGATGAACATGTACACAGAGAAAACAGTGACTGATGGTGAAGGCAGATACTAAGATGATGCTTCTCCAAGCCAAAAAGGCCAAAGACGTGCAACATATTTGCCTGTGGATGCTAGTGAATAGTATGCAGAAGTTGCAAACTCAAATGAATGCAGCTGTGCATGCAGTCTGCTTCTCTGCCTCTGAGAGGATGATTGGTGAATAGCAACAACTTTGACGAAACTGAATGCCCCTGCTGAGCTCAGTACTACAATTGTAACCACTACTCCTTCTATTGTTCGGGCTTATCACTAATCCACAAGATGACAAAGCAAAGCTTCCTTTTTCCTCCCGTAAGAAAAAAGTCAGTTATCCGATCTGCAGTGTAAATATCACACTACTTTAAATGTATAATACTCTATTCTAGTTTCTTCCAGAAAATTTACCCATCCACAGACAGCCTGTGATCCACAGAGAGTCTGTGATCTTTGTCCGTTAAGATTTCTATTACTTGTGATAAAATACTTTTTTTTCTGTTGGGGGAGAAGGCATTTATTCCAGCTTATAGTTCCACATCACAGTGCGTTATTTAAGGAAGTCAGGACAGGAACTGACACTGAGCAGGGACCTGGAAGTAGAAGCAGATACAGAGTCCTGCTCCCTGGCTTGCTCCCTCATGGCTTGCTCAGCCTGCTTTCTTTTTCTTTTTTACTTTTTTTTTTTTTTGGTTTTTCAAGACAGGGTTTCCCTGTGTAGCCCTGGCTGTCCTGGAACTCACTCTGTAGACCAAGCTGGCCTCGAACTCAGAAATCCGCCTGCCTCTGCCTCCCGAGTGCTGGGATTAAAGGCGTGAGCCACCACGCCCGGCTCAGCCTGCTTTCTTAAAGCAATCAGGATCACCTGCCCAGGGATAGCACTATTAGGAATAGGCTACTCTCTCTTGAATCAATCACTCATTAAGAAAATGCCCACAGAGGCTTGCCTACATGACAATTGAGACGGGGAATTTTCTCAGTTAGAGGATTTCTATTCCCGAATGATGGTAGCCTATATCAAGCGGACATAAATCTAGCCAGCACACTGTTAAATCAATCTTCTGTTGGATCATGTATCAATACCTACGAACAGACATCAATTAGATCGGAATGATCTCTTTCAGAAAAGCAATAGAAGAAAGAGTTGGCTAAAAAAGGACCAGGAAGTAACTCTCACATGGAGACAAGGGCATGTGACATGGAAAGTTAGCCCATTCACAACTCCAGGCTTAGTGTCTACAAAGTGGTCATTTGATGGGTTAGTAAGTTTTATATTCGTATTTTTTTTTCAAAGGATTAGAGGGGAACACTTTGCTGCCGCAAAAGCAACATGTATTTTTTAGAGAAGCTAATTCAAATATGTTGTGAATATCTGCTCACTTTTTTGTTTGTCTGTTTTTTGTTTTCCTTGTTTTGTTTTGTGAGTTTTTGTTTAAACTTTCCCAGTGTGTGCCATAAACCACTGTAGTCTGAAATCATGGTTCCTCAAGGCCAGGCCCACCGTCTTCATCAGAATCACAGAGAATGTTTTAAAAACACAGATCCCTGCCGGGCAGTGGTGGCGCACGCCTTTAATCCCAGCACTTGGGAGGCAGAGGCAGGCAGATTCGAGGCCAGCCTGGTCTACAAAGTGAGTTCCAGGACAGCCAGGGCTACACAGAGAACCCCTGTCTCGAAAAACCAAACCAACCAACCAACCAACCAAACAAACAAAAAAATGTAGACCCATGATCCCCACTCCAGAATTTACAAAATGTAATATCAAAGTGGACTGGGAGGAGGTGTGACATTTCTACATTGACAAAGCTAACTTATAAACTCTAGGGAACAAGCTAGACTTAGAACATTCATTCCTACAGCAGTAACCACATCCCCCTGTCTCTACTCTAGAGATGCCCCTCGCCCAGCCTGAATGTCCACAGCAGTCCAGCTAATTAATAGCAGGTCTTTATAATCAAAAGCTGTCTATGGAACATTTAATAAGAAAATCAAATCCCAGGCAATCTGTCCCTGGGAGATAAGCAACATGCAGAACAATCTATAGAATTGGATACCATCTACATTGAAACAAAATGATTCATCTCTCTTGGTGCATCTCTATGTGCATACATTCATATGTGGCGTCTGTAGGAAAAGACCTCTAAAACGAGTAATCCTAAAGAAAGGACTTATGGAGGTGGCCTAGTAGTCAGGAGGTACGTGTAATTTCTGAAGTGTTTGTAATCCAAATCAGCACTATTAACAAAGACAGTCAAAACAAAGTTTTATCAGCATGTTTGCTGGTGCAATGACTTCCTGCCACAACAGTCTGACTAAATTGCTGTAGCTCTTTATAACCCAAAACCTACCAAGTAGCAGTTAAAAAGACAATGAAGCATAACACTGTGATCCTTCCACCTCAGTAGCTGTCAGGTTTTGAGATCAGAGGAAAGTACATCCTTCCTGTGAGAGACTTTAAAAACAGCCTGAGAGAGAGAGCTTTGTTACACCTACCTTGAAGTAATGAGTCACTTAATATCACGGAGAAGTTCTAAGAACCAAGTTCTCAAGCAATGTGATTATTGTGCAACCCTCTCACAGTAATATCCTTACACAATCATAGGTGGTACAGGTTAATTACTTGACACAACCTCATGGCACAATCAAAAAATGTGGTGAATGTGAGACTCAGGAGTCCACTGCTGTCACATCGTGCTACGTGCCTTTGCATTAAGCATTTTTGCAAGACCAAAGAGTACATGCTAAGGTAATGATTAAAAGGAAAGGGTATGAATAAATCAGTAGTAGGTATTGTCAAGTATGACATTATTCTGGTTTGCTGTTATGAGACACTAACCAAGAGCAAACTGGGAGAGAAAAGGCTGTATTTCATCTTACACACCCAGCTCACATTCCATCATTGACAAAGTCAGAGAAGAAGTTAAGGTGAGAACCATTGAGCTTCTCACCGATTCACACACACAGGCTAATGCTTGGGCAGCTTTCTTATACAACCCAGGACCATCTGCACGGAGATGACATTGCCAGTGGCCTGGGACCTCCTGTATCAATTAATTGTCAAGACAATCCCCTACAGACACTCCACAAGTCAATGTGATTTAGATAATTCCTCAATTAGGACTCTTCTTAAATGATCCTAGGCAGTGTCTAGTTGGCAGTTACAGCCAACTATGTCATAAACAATGTGCAAAACTATATGGCTGACACTTTCAGATAACTCTTGTCACCATAAGTTATTGTATACGAGCATCACCACAAATTGTGAATTGTATGTTAGACTATGATGTCATTAGTGGATAGGTAGTTTTCAGCTTCACTGTAATCTATTAGGATCACAATCCAATGCACGGTTTTTCATTGTAAAAAAAAAAATTACAGGGCTGGAAGTATGACTCAGCCACTAAAGGTTAGGCTCACAACCAAAACATGAAAAAAACCACAGACACAGCATATGACTGTTATAATGCTGTATAGGATTTGACATGCATTTGTGTCTATATATAATACATAAGAGAGGAATAATGGACTAACCGGTCTTAAAGAACTTAAACTCCTTCTCCTGAGTGCTGTTTCCCCCTTTGAATACAGCTTAGAGTTGCATAGCTTTGGGGCTAAGCACTAATATGCTTACGAGTCATATTATAAAATATGCTCTATTAAGATAATGTCCTAGATTGTATTCTGCATGGCTAGGGACAGGCACATAGGAATGGCACATATCCTGTCACCTACCTCCTGTCCACTCCTGCACACCCACATGCCCTATGGATGAAAAGAACTCTTAGAACACTTAAGGTACCTTTCCAAAGACTTCCTTGTACCCTCCTTGTACGGTGGATAGGGAACTGGACAAACATGTTCACAAAGAAAACATGCCACTGAGTGTTGAGTTAACGGGACAGCCCCCTAGCTGCCTCTGCGGTGGAGCGGGGGGTTGGGGGGTAGGTGAAGGCAAGCACACCCACTGATCTCGTAAGAGCAGGTACAGAGGACACTGCCATTTCTCCTCTAATGACCAATTTCTCAGCTCAGAAGAGAGTATCTGAGGAGAAGCAAAACTGGTGGGACCCAAGTACCTTGAGAAGAGGGTCTGGCAAGCGTCCCAATTGAAGTAGTGGGCCTGTAGCAAAATTGAGAGACAACACGGGAGCCAAGACTAAAAACATTTTAATCTTCTTTGCCAGCTCAGGCATCTGTGAAAAAGCTATGAAACCTGCAGAGCAAAAGAAAGAATTAGCTAGATCTTCTAGGAATTACTCACAAAAGAACATGTGAACGGTCAGCCATTGTACCCTACAGAGGAAGCCCAGGAACTATACAAGTGACACTTCTCTTGTACACTTGAACAGAGTTCTTAAAACGCCCTGGCTCAGAAACACTGAATTTGGTTCTAGATTTAAGTCTACAATATGCACAGAAAGAAGATAAGAGAATGGGGCTGGAGAGGTGGCTCAGCAGTTAAGAGCACTGACTACTCTTTCGAAGGTCCTGAGTTCAATTCCACATGGTGGCTCACAACCATCTGTAACGAGATCTGGCGCCCTCTTCTGGAGTGAGCTTCAATGTACTTACATATAATAAATAAATAAATCTTGAAGAAGAAGAAGAAGAAGAAGAAGAAGAAGAAGAAGAAGAAGAAGAAGAAGAAGAAGAAGAAGAAGAAGAGAACCAAAAAGTCTTCCCTGTTCCCATGGCAACATGAACCTCTACAGCTCCACCCCACAGATCTACTTCTCCCCTGCTTTCCATTCCTAATTGGCAGACCATCCAAGCAGAACACCAGTGTCTCAAAAATCACATTTGGACTTCCATTGCTGGAAAGTATCTTTTACACTTCTCTTAGATCAGCCGCTGCTACTCGTCCCTAGGACACTTTAGAAACCATGGATTTTCACAGACACGAAAGAAGTATTATTAATTACAACCGTGCAGCTCTATTTCCTGGAAGGCAGGGTAATCTAATAACATGTTAACACTCAAGCTTTTCCCTTTGTGAGTCTCTATGCAGAATGTATTCCATGTGTCGTGAATAAGACAGTGCTAGTGAACACCTAACGTCAGAATCTAAGAAATGATGGAATATGTTTGCATGCTTGTAAAAATTTAGTCTTGATTTGCAGTTTTTAAACTTTGTAAAATTTTGTACTTGTATTTATAATGATAATAATTAAAAAAAAACATATTGAGCTGAGTAAACAGCTTACTCCATAAAGTGCTTGCCATACAAACAGAGCCTGAGTTTAATCCCCAAAGCCCATGTCACAAAGCCACGTGTGGTAGGCTGCACTTTGAGTTTCAGCACCGGATGGCAGGAACAGGTGAATCTTTTTTGAGGCTGGCTGGCCAGATAATCTAGCCTATTTAGTGTCTAGACTTTATCTCAAAAGAACAAGACAGACAATGCCTGAGGGAGACAGCTAAGACCAGGCCTGTACAACACACTGGCCACACATACACAAACACACACACTTGAAAACATGTTAGTTTTATAATACATGAACGAAACATGCAAATAGCTTCCCAAAGGTATAAAGTATGAGCTGTCATCTTTGTGGTTAGTTATGCTTGACTTAACTTAATTTCTTTGATTACTAAGGTATCTATTTTGGGTGAAACTACAGGTTAGACCCTGGGATTCAAACATGCTAGGCAACCTCTGAGATGAACCCCACCTGGGGCAGTTAACATTTAAGTATATTTTCTTATTGACTCTTTAAGGTTTCTAACATTAGAAAACTTCCCATTTTTCTACCCTCTCACAGTCTTATGTTCCTTAAAACTGGGAAACACATAACATATAGCCTACATCCATTCTTTCAATTTTAAGAAACTTGATCATCTATATTAAATTCCGAATTTCTATAGATTATTGCTGAAAATCCCTTGCCCTATTCATGATTTCTGCCTGTCATTTTAAAAAACGGTATTTTAAGTAATGTCATTTTGTGTATTTCACTTCTAAGACACATTTTCTTTGACCTCTTTATTGGATACATACCTATGGTGCAGCCTTGAGAATGACCCACATAATAGATTTGTTCTTGGCCAGTTTTATTCAAAATGTAGTTAATTGAAGCAGGTAGGTCATATTTTGCCATCTCATCAAAACTATAATCCAAAAAACAAAGAACTCTTTAATTGAAATAGCACACAAATATAGAATAGCATGCAGACACTTAGCATGAAGTGGTGTCAGCACACAGTGAACATGGCCGAATAATCAATCTTACATGCGTTCAGAACACTAACCAAGGACCAAGGAAGTCCCCAGCATTCCTGCCAAATTGTACACCCTAAAGGTAACACCTCGAAGGTTTGACATTACAAATTAGCTTGATTCACTGCACACAGTTGGGATAAAGACACATGTCTTCTTTTATTCCTGGCTTCCTCCAGGTTGGTATGGGACTATAGATGTTTATTCTCATCTTATTATGTTAATATGCCACACTTGATTAACTGGATTTGCTGTGGGTATGCATTTGAGTATTCGTTATTATAAACAGTGTTACAATGAACATATTCTAATAACTGCTTTTGGGTAAAAGCTCTCACTCCCGTGATTCATGACCAGGATGACTCTAGTTTTATCAAAGGAAAGCAAACCTTTAACCATTTACAACGCCAACCTTCTATAATACCTGGCACACTAGGATGTACTCTTTTAACCAGATAGGGGTGTGTTTGTGTGTGTGTGTGTGTGTGTGTGTGTGTGTGTGTGTGTGTGTTAGCATTCCTTCTAGGCTCTGCCCAACAGTTACCTGCCAACAGCCAGGTAGGCCTGTTTTCCTATAAAAGGGGCTGTTTGGCCCCTCTTCCCTTTCTCTGCCCTTTCTCTCTGACTTTCTTCTCTGCCTGACCCCTTTCTCCCTCTCTCTGCACCCCCCCACCTCTCTCTCCATGTGTTTCTGGCCAGCCTCTCTTCTCTTTCTCTTTCTCTTTCTCTCTCTCTTTCTCTGTCCTTCTGTCTCTCCTCCCTTCTCAACTCCCCTTCCCATGCCCTAAATAAACTCTATTCTGCACTATACCTGTACTTTCTGGTACCTCAGGGGGAAGGGATGCCTTACTTAGCATGGGCCCACTTCTTCATGTACCCCTCCCACTTCACCATACTACACTCTTCAAATATATCCTGACCTTTTTTATAAAACACAACAGTGTATGTATGTATGTATATCTGCGTGAACATGTGTGTGAGACTCTATGTGTGTATGTGCATGTGAGTATGTGCATATGTGTGAATGTATGTGTATGTGTGTATATGTGTGTGAGTCTGTATATGTATGTGTCTGCGAGTATATGTGTATGGATGAGTGTGTGAGCGTGTGTGTGTGTGTGTGTGTGTGTGTGTGTGTGTGTATGTGTGTGCAAGAGAGAGCGAGGAGAGAAGGGACAATCCCAGTGTGAGGAAACACTTAGAACACCCCAGACTCTGTGGAGGGATTCTTCCTTGAATCTTTTCCTTCAGGCCTCAGTGACTTTATGAGCTAGGACTTTATTATCCCCAATTTATAGATGAGGAAACAGACACAGTTTATACCCTGTGTCAAGTATCACACAATAATTCATTGGTGGAGCCAGAAGTAAGAAAGAGAGAGACAGAGAATAATAGAATGAATAAACATGTAACATGTGAGTGTTACTAGGGAGATGGGGAGATTGCCTGAGAGTTAACCTAGCAGCCCACACTGAAGGCCAGGAATGGTAAGAACGCCTTAAGAATTCCTAGCTGAATCTTAAAACTTATTTAGATTTACTTATTTAGATTTACCTTCATGACTGTTTTTAAATCCCAGACAAGCTTCACAAAGTTTCAAAAGATATCAGCTCCCTTTTTATACAACTTCAGGGTTACTCTTGAACTTCACCTGTCTGCCTTAAGGATGTGAACGATACAGACAGAAGCAAGTCATAATCAACTGTGATATACCTGAAGGCCCAGAACTCATCTTGATCTATGGAGAGGGTCTTGTGCTTCAGAGACCAGGTGTTTCCTCTGCTGTTTCCCATCCACACATCAAAGCCAGCATCCGCCAGGAGGAAGCCCAAGCTGCTGTTGTCAATGTTTGTGACCCAGTTACTAGAATCTGCCAGCAAGCCGTGCTGAAGATACACAACTGGTCTGGGACCTGAAAAACATTGATATTTAGAAGCTGTTAGCTCCAACCTTCTCAGCAAACATGATGCTTTGCTAAACAGCCAACTGTTAGGAGGACCAAAGCCATTAGAGCAGCAGAAGCTAATTAATATATGGAGCCAACAATGCATGCCTGTAAAACCTGAGGGCTGTGTTTTCCTTAAACAGTGTTAACAAGGAAGCAGCAAAACTTCACTTTTTTCCCTTCTGTTTTGCATACCTAGTAACAAAACATTGACTTGAGCATCAAAAAAGGGAACTGAAAGGAACACACAACCGTGAGATGGCTCTGTACACTTGCAGCCATGGCTGAACCCTAAACAGAGATAGCATCAACTGCTGGCCACAATGCAGGGCAGTGGGACTTCACCTCCACTGATGGCAAAAGCACAAGAGGTCAGCTCAGGAACTTGGGAAAATTCCACCAGACCCCTCCCCTCCTGGAAGAGAAAGGCCATAGAGCACATAGGCACCTCCCCCCTTTGCGGGTAGGGGAGGCCTAGAGCATGTAGACACACTCCCAGACTGACCTTTGTCCACCTACAGACAAGGGAAGTTCTTGCCACCTCATTCCCTAAAGACCAACCAGTTTAAAAGTCACACTATTCTGCCAGTCACATTGTGCCTACTGGCTGCAGCTCTGAAAACTGTATAAAAGCTCAAACATGCTGCTCAGGGTTGGGGTCAGGGTCGTTCTCTCTCCTTTCAGTGCAGGGAAACATGCTGGAACAATCAAATTCTTCTTGATTTGCATCGATCCCTGACTCCAAGTTGTTCACTTTGGGGGGCTCAGTAAGTTAAGGCTCCACAGAGTCTTACACACACAAACACACACACACACACACACACACACACACACACACACACACACACACACACAAATGCTTAGCAGAGCTTTGCTCGTCATTTGTAACATATGAGCAGAACTAAGTATAGACACTGGACAACAGTGACTTATAAATGTGTACAACTGAGAGTATTTATAAAATATAAGGCTAAGCATGTACAGGAACAGAAATGTTGATGTGTATAGTGGATTTATTCATACTGCAAAAATTTGGAAATCTTGGTTATTTAACCCTGCATCTGCTCGATTTTGGTATAACCCTAAATCTGTTATAAAAAGCAAATTAGGGAAACAACACCTTTCACAATAGCCACAAACAATATAGAATTCCTTAGAATTCTAACCAAGCAAGTGAAAGGCCTGTATGGCAAGAACTTCAGATCTCTGGAGAAAAAAAACTGTAAAAGATAGAAAAATCTCCCATGCTCATGGATTGGTAGGGTTAGCATAGTAAGAATGGCCATCCTACCAAAAGCAATCAACAGATTCAACACAATTCCCATCAACATTCCAGGACAATTCTTTACAGACCTTGAAAGACCAATACTCAACTTCCTATGGAAAAATGAAAAATGCAGGATACCTAAAACAGTTCTGTACAATAAAAGAACTTCTGGAGGTGTCATCATCCATGATTTCAAGCTATACTACAGAGAAATAATAATTAAAAACCACATAGTACTGGCATAAAACAGACAGGTTGATCAATGGAATCAAATCAAAGACCCAGAAGTATACCCACATACCAATGAACACTTGATTTTTGACAAAGAAGCCAATATTATACAATAGAGAAAAGAAAGCATCTTCAAAAACTGATGCTGGTCTAACTGGATGTCTGCATGCAGACTAATGCAAATAGACCCATATTTATCATCCCACACAAAACTCAAGTCTAAGACAACAACAACAAAACCAACCAAACAAACAAAAACCCAGATACACTAAATCTAACAGAAGAGAAAGTGGGAAATAGCCTTGAACACACTGGCATAAGAGACATCTTTCTGAATAGAACACCAATAGTTCAGATACTAAGATCAACAATAATGAATGGGACCTCTTGAAACTGAAAAGCTTCTGAAAGACAAAGGATACCATAAAGAGGGCAAAACAGCAGCCCAAAGAATGGGAAAAGATCTTTACCAACTCCACATCAGACGGAGGGCTGATATTCAAAATATATCAAGAGCACAAGAAACAAGAAATCTACAAACCAAATAACCCAATTAAAAAATAGTGTACAGAGCTAAACAGATTTCTCAGCAAAGGAATCTCTAATGGCCAAGATGTACTTAGAGTCATTCAACATTCTTAGTCATCAGGAAAATACAAATCAAAACAACTCTGAGATTCATCTTATACCCAGAGTGGCTAAAATTAAAAACTCAAGCAACAGCTCATGCTGACAAGGATATGGAGCAAGGGGAACACTCCTCCATGGCTGGTGGGGGTGCAAAGTTGTACACACACTTTGGAAATATATTTGGCAGTTTCTCAGAAAACTGGAAACAGATCTACCTCAAAACCCAGCAGCACCACTCTTGGGCATACACCCAGAAAGACTTGTTCATAGCAGCTTCATTTATAATAGCTAAAAACTGGAAAAAACCTAGATGTCCCTCAACTTTAAAAAATGGATAAAGAAAATATGTACATTTACACAATGGACTATTACTAAGCCATTAAAATAATGACATCATGAAATTCTGCAGGCAAATGGATGAAATTAGAAAAGAAAATTCTGAGGGAGGTAGACCAGACTCATAAAGACAAACATGGCATGCATTCATTTATAAGGGAATATTTGCCATAAAGTACAGGATAACCATGCTACAAACCACAAATCCAAAGAAGCTAAGTAACAAGAAGGGTCCAAAAGGGGACACTTGAATCTTACTGAGAAAGGGGAATAGATTAGGCATCCATTAGGGATGGATGGAGGGAGGGAACTGGGGGGAGGAGGAGTAGGGATAGCAACAGAAGGGAAAAGGTGGTGGGGAAGGATGGAGAGGGGAGTACTGGGAGAAACAACCTGATTGTGGCAGGGGTATCTCTGGGATGAGCTAGAAACCTAGGACAATAGAAACTCCCAGGAATCTATGAGGATGACCCTAGCTAAGACTCCCAGAAATGGAGGAAATGAAGCCTGAAATGGCCACATCCTAAAACCAGGCAAGAATTCAATGGAGGGATTGGAATACTGACCCAGTCACAAAACCTTAGACACACATTTTTTCCTATCTACAAGATATGCAGGGGTAAAAAAAAATGGAGCAGAATTTGAAGGAAGGGCCAACAAATGACTGGCCCAGCTTGAGATCCATGCCATGAGAGGTATCCCACCCCAGACACTATTAAAGATACAGGGATCCATAGACAAACATTAAGCAGAGCTTGGGAGAATCCTGTGGAAGAAGGGGAGGAAGGATTGAAGGAGCCAGAGGGATCAAGGACACAAGCAAACCTACAGAATCAACTAACCTGGGGGCTCACAGAGGCTGAATTGCCAACCAGAGAGCATGCATAGGACTGACCTAGGCTCTCTGCACATACGTAACAGATGTGCAGCTGGGTCTTCATGCAGGACTCCGAAAGTGGGAGCAGGGGCTGTCTCTGAATACACTGCCTGCCTTCGGATCCCTTTCCCCTAACTGGGCTGTCTTGTCGAATCTCAATAGAAGAAGATACACTTAGTCTTACTTGATATGCCAAGGCTGGTTGATATCCATGGGAAGCCTCTGTTCTTCTGAGGAGAAGGGGAGGAGAGGTATGTAGGGGGAAGGGAAGGGAAGGGAGGGGGAAGGAATGAGAAGAGAGGAGGGAGGGGAGGCTATGTTTGGGATGTAAAGTATATAACATAAAAATTAATAGTCATAGAATAGTCTTACTGAAGAAGACATGAACTTGAGATGGAAATCTGAAAGGGAACTGTGGGGCGGGGAAGGGTAAGTATGATAAACATATATTGTGTTCATATATTAAATCCTCAAAAACTATTTAAAAAATTGTTAAGTAGAAAACACACCAAATTCTAAAGGTATATATGAATTTATTTTCTGATCACCTCTTCCTGAGACAGTTAAACTGCAAAAACAAAAACAAAAACAAAAAACAAAAAACAAAAAACAAAAAACAAAAAAAAACCCACAAAGACTTGGATGTACAATCCACCCCACCCCCAAGAAAAACCATCCTATCCTCCAGAGGCCTACAGGGTGGTGACCAGGCAGCCATTCATCAAGCAAACCCTCATTCAGCATCGACTGTGACAGGTCCTTCTCAGTACTGGAGATAGAGCAAGAACAAAAGCAAAAGGGAATACCACCTTGGAGAGAAATGGGAAAGAAAGTGGGTCAGCCCCGGGTCCACTGTATGTGCTGTTGCTTTGCTTTCTAATGGCATCTTATGGCTACGTCAGCAAGACTAAACTCCTCGAAAGTTCTACCTTCAGTTCACTGTCCCAGATATACCATCTCTGCCTTCAGTCAAAATTTTACTTCATCGTGAGAAATAGGAAAAAAATAATCACTAAAAGTTTGGAATTACAAACTCACTACAATAATTACTAAAATTCCTGCCTCTGGGAGTCAATGCAAAACCTCCATCAAGGACGACAACAGAAACAACAACAACAACAAAATGCCAAAACTGACATTTTTGTCTTTTTTTTTCTAGATAAGGACAGGTAAAATGACTTCACCCTGGTCACCTGGCTGTCCACTGGCAGCCTCCTGGCTGTCCACTGTAATGCTGCCTGCCAGTGAGGTGAATCTCAGCTGAAGGCAGGCCTGACAATGACTGTGCTTCTTAAGAGGAAGACAACTTGGTGTGTGGGGAATTCCTCCTACCTCCTGAGACACGAGTCTGCATGAGATGCTACGTCACTTCAAAAAGTCATGGGGAACCAGCTGAGGTCTAGGGAAGTCATCACTCCAAGGGGCAAGGAGGAAGGAGGCCAAAGTTGAACGTTGTCAGCATGACACAGAACTCGGGTTTTCACCAGTCATAAAGTCTCAAAGGATTTGATTCAACTTCATAATTGGTGGCCCAGGGCCAGTGATCTTAGACTACCAGGGGCCCCACAGTTCCTGGGGAAGGCTAAGACACTATCACAATGGAGCCACTTCAGGAATTAGCTTGAAATGGCAGACTTCTTTGCCTGACCCAAGAGTTCTAAGGTCCTCCTCAACCTGAAATCCTAAGCTCCTTGCTAGTTTTGGAAGAGGCTGCATTTCCCACAAAAGAACTTGTATCCTGCAACAGCAGATTCTAAACAAAATGGTAAGAGGGACCTTGCATGTAGTATCTATCCATTCCTATGATTCCATACTGGATAGTTCAAAGCTAGAGCTGCCCTCAGCTTACATCTCCATGAATGGCCGACAGAATCCACCAAGTTCACGGGAACTCATTAACCAGCAAGTGGGACCCCCTACTCCCCTGCTTTGGACAAACCCAATGTCCAAGGCTTGGTACAATCATTCTTGTATCAAGAAAGCTTGACTAGGCTTTGGCCTAAGTGCTTCCTGAATGACCTCTAACCACATAATAACCCAAGCCAGCTTCTAGAGTCTGCTTAGCTTCGCACTATTGCTAATACTGTTCAAAACAGCTACGAGATATGTCCTAGGCTTCAAGTCATGTACGGCTTAAACTTTCATGTCCGTGTTAAAGATGAGGTAATTGAATAAAAATAAGAAATAAGAAAAGAAAGAAAAGGACATGACTGGTCCCAGTATGGTAGAGGAGAAAGTTTACTGTAGATAAAAGGGAGAGCATGGCCAGAGGCAGGGACATCTGGGAGAGTCCAGAGTGGACACGACCATGTGAGGAGAGGCAGGATGGGAAATGGGAGACCCAGACGAAGAAGCCAAGAAGATAAGGGTAAACCAAAAGGGATCTGGTAATCAAAATGGCTGAATTATAGAGGAAAGGGCAGCTAGAGAAAGACAGCCCAGCCCCCCTGGGCTAGAGAAGTTTAGGGAGGGTGAAGGGTATGCAGCCAGACCCTATTATAGGTAGGGACTGAAGATGCAGGGAGAACCTGGCAGCCAGGTCCACTTTGGTATGTTAAATATGCACCTCGGGCATTTGTCCTGGGTTTGAGACCTAACAGTGACCTACATGTAGAGAAAGCAACTGGCCATAGACCCTTCAGCCAGCGGTGTGCTAACACTGAGACCCAGGTCTATTTTATTTCAAAGGTCTTGGTCTTAGCCAGTGATCTTTAAAAAAAAAAGGCAATTATTAAAGGCTAAAGTAGATAAGAGGCATGCACACAAATATTGTGTCTGTTTCCAGCCAGCTCCCAGCAAGCCAAGCAGCCAAGCAGTACTTAGCAGTCCAAACTAGCTAAGTACTGAAATAACACAGAGTGATTGTGAAACAGACATGTTACTGCCTCTGACCTTGACTCGGAGAATGAGGATCTCCATACACAGAGCCTGGCCTGGAAGGTCTTGTTTTTGAAGCTCCCTTGGCTATTCCAAATCAGCCCATCAGAGGTATATGCAAACCTACTTAAGAGAAGTTACAGCCAGCTATTGCCTGCAAGCTGGATGAGGAGAGAATGAGCTGACTAATGAAAGAAGAAAGAAGCCACAAAGCAGACATATTCTCCCAACAAGCATCCAAAGGGGACCCTAAGGGTCTCCTCAAGAATTAGTAAGAGTGAATTGGAGTTGGTCGCAAAGTCTACCATTGGGTTTCAGTTATCCAAAATGATGGCTCCTGAGTGAATTTTTATAGTCTAATTCTAGTTTGAAGACTTGGGCTTAAAAATCAGTTCAAACACTATTGATTTCAAATACTATTGATTTTAGTGCCTCTTTGTTGTATTGACAGAATACCTAAAAATGCCTAATTAATTTAAAAATAATAATAATAAAAACAAAACAGAGATTTAAAACTTCCAAAGTCATGGTTCAGAAGTCCGAGGCTAGGGAGCCTGGATCCCTTGAGAACTAGCTATCTTTATTATCACATGTCAGTAGGTAGAAGGGTAAAAAGGCACATGACAAAGGAGGAGGTGAGGTGCAGCCTACCTGGAGGAAGAAACAAGGTGAAGGGGCTTAGGTCCAAAGTATAGATCCCAGGAGACTAAACAACGAATCCAATATGTAAGTTATCAGATAGTTTTCTGACTTTATCAGGGACAACACTGCAAACCCAATGGCTACCATAAAGGGCTGGGTGGATGGAAACTTAAACACGAGGTATAGGAATCTTTATGCCACTTCAGTCGTTTATCATGGGAAAACTACTTAACCACCAGAACCTTGTTATCCTCATCTGGCCAACAGGCTGACCAGAGTCCAAATGATTCATCTGATGATTCAGGCTTGGGGGGAGACTTGGCTTGTCCACAGAAAGCAATTAGAAAGTCATGTGGCCTTTATCAGAGTCCAGGCCATGACATTTCCACTTCAAAGTCTACCTGTAGGAAAGGGAGTGACCTGCACTGCAGGAGAGAGCACATGGCCCCACATCCCATCACTAGCACAGTGCTGCTCTCCACAACCCTGGTGACTGTCACTAGGATCGGTTAAGCCACACGAAGGCAGCAACATGGCCCACCTCATTCACTGCAAGTTGAATCTGGCAGGGGTACACACAGGGAAAGATGCCTCAAGGGCCTTACAGCAGGAATGGGGTAGATTCTTCTCACATAAAAGATGAAGAAACCGAGACCATCACACTCGAGCCTGAGGCTAGTGCTTTTAGTACAGTCACACTAGTAAGGCTACAGATTTTGCCCCGGCTGTCTCTGATCCTGGAAGATAGGGAAGCCTTGACCCCAAATGTGACTTAGAATAGAACGAGGAACATTTTGGAATCTCAATGCTTTGCTCCTAAGAGGGCTATGGAGGACTTGGGGACAGGCCAAGTCCTTGGGGTGCAGCATTTTCAAAGCAAATGAATTAGCAGCATAAACAACATTAAAGCAAATGAAGCCAGGACTTTGGCCTCCACAGGGCTCCAGCTTCACTTGGCCCTGTGGGGAAGGCAGTAATTAATTACACTTGTTATCAGCCATCTGAGTTACTGTTGACTTAACCACTGTGAACCAAACACACAGCGAGTTCAGAAGATATGCCCCTAGGCGCCTGATGTTCTGAGTGCAACAGTCTTTATGAATCTAATGGATGGAGATGCACACATTCCTTAATATTCTGTCCTGGCTGCACTTTTCAACCCAATCCAGAGCTGCAGACATTTGTACTTGTGCCTATTGGAGACTCTGCTTGCAATTTTCCATTTAAAATACATTGTGTGTGTGTGTGTGTGTACACATCCTTGTGCATGTCAGGGGAGACATTAGATATTCTCCCAGACACAAGGCACTTAGCAGCAGCTAGCCAAGAAGGAAGGGGTGTGGAGAAAGGGAAGAGGCAGGCAGAGCAGTGTATGCTACAATGTTACACTTCTCCTTTGCTTCAAACTCAACCAAAGTTGGACAACCAGACTGTACAGCTAGCTCGACTTACGTTGTTGAGTTTAAAAGATTGAAACACAATCCCCTATCCAATATACCATCAGAAGCCGAGAAAGCCTGGGTATGCACTACGCGCCCTGTCTACATGTGCTCAGTGCCTCTGGTACAGGGAATTACGGGCCAGATTGTGTACCCTTCCTAAAGCTCCATTTATTAAATGAATAAATAAAGCTAGAAACTCACAAGTGGTTTCTTTCAAAAGGAGGGTTTTTCTACAGAAAGACCCAACGAAATCAAAACAATGGCCTGGAGTCTTTCCTTTGGAAGACAACTCACAAGTCTTGTTGAGAACTTTCACCTATGACTCAAATGGCTCAGTTGGCAACCCTTGGAGAGTCTGTGCCTAGGCCACGCCAGAGAAGTCTGCTTCCTCATGTTGCATGCAGTTGTTTCTAGTCTTCACAGCCCAGAATTCGATCTCACCCCCCAGGTAAGCAGATGTAGAATTGTTCAGGTACAAATGAGATATCTGATTCCCCAGGTAGGTAACAGTTATCGGTTGATTTCCCAATTAGACAATTAGTAAGTCAATTGGCCTTGTATTTTCCTTTTAACGCTGGCACAAGTAGTATTTCCTTGTTTTAGCTAAATAAAGTCTATATTAATGTTATCATAGGATCAGCTTGCTCAGTACTTACATAAGGACACGTTCTAAATTCAAGGAATACTACCTCTGCAGTTAAAATGCCCAAGTAGCTAGTAGCTGCCCTTTGCCTTGGCCGTCTCCAGCAGGAAATGACTGAATTGATCTCAAAGATATATATGTTCTAAAGATGCAAGCTTTTCAAATTCTTGGTCCAAGCAGGGAATGAGAGCCTTGTCATATTAACACTTAAGGCTGAGCAGATAAAAATAAAACCACTTCTCTATAAATGATTAATGTCTGTGTTTCAGTTCCCTTAAGCACTTAGTGAATACTGTGGTAGTTCAGCATGTGATGAGAGTGACTGCTTAAAAGTGGAAAGATGGCTCAGTGGGAAAAGAGTAATTTCTGTGAAAGTCTAAGGATTTGAGTTCAAATGCCCCACCACCCACATTTACAAACAAACAAACAAAAACCCTAAAAAGAAATCTAACATGGTATGAGATGGAGACAGTGGGATGCCTGGGACTTGCTGGCTACCAGACAGGCTCCAAACTCAGTGAGAGACCCTGTTTCAAAGGAATAGGATGGAGAATGACAGAGAAGAGCATCTGACACACACACACTGTATCTTAAATGGGAAATTGCAAGTTCAGTCGCCTCAAGCCAGCCACAAGTACAGACGTCTGCTCCTCTGGATAGGGTGAAACATACACACACAACCAGGACAGACTATTAAGGGATGTATGTATCGACATCCATTAGATCCATAAAGATTGTTGCTGCACAAAATCACATAATAGCTAAGATTTAGACTTTCCCTGCAAACGAGACAGAGAGGTTGGAACAGGAGGCTGCAGGCAGCAGAACTTACAGGAGTACACGGGCAGAGTAGACACCTGGCTCCACCCTGTGTTCCTTTGACACCCATGTGAAGTTAGTCATGCTGTCTGAAGAGCCACCTCACCATTTATGTGTAACCCATTGCCCCCCACCAAGAATGTCACCCCAATAAATAAATGACATTTTAATGTATCTTATAGTTTCTATAAAGAATAAGGCTATAGGACATTACTTCCTATATGTTAAAAGCATTCATTTCACAAAACAATACTACATTTCCATAGACCTGCTTTGAGATTTGTTTTCTCTGGTATATGGGGAGTCCCCCCACCCAAAGTGATTCACTCAAGGTTTCCTCAGCTTCTGCGCTGTCTCCTGTCTCCGGTGCCTAAATGAATGCCATCAAGATTGTAAGGGGAAGAAGTGTGGTGGTCAGAGCAGGGAGAACCGTATTAATGAGTGATGGTTTGTGGATGGCCTAGAGACTGGGAGGAAATCAAGAATGATTCTGCAAGGGCTGTGGATGCGGCTTGGCAGCAGTGCTTGCCCAAGCATGCACTAAGGACGTGGGTTCAATCCCCATCACTGCCAAACAAAAGGAAAATGACTTAGCAATTTCTAGTCTAGGTCACTAAAAGGGTGATGTGCTATTAATAGGCAGCCAAAAGGGAAGTGGAATTCACAAGATTGGTGCCATTTGGGGTACTTTTTTTGGCTTTCAGCAAGGCAGATTAACAGCATTGACCACAGTGCTCCTAAATAGACAAAATAAAGAGATTCTGGCCAGCACCTGGGCATGGGCCACGGAGAGTGAACCATAAGGAAAGCATCTGTACAGGTCTTAGAGAAATCACAACTCCTTTAGGTAACTGAGTAACAGTAATCCTTGTAAAGACCCCCCTGAGGCTGCCTTGTAAACACACAGATCACGGACCTCCTCAAGGGAGGGTGGGGTCTCCTCAGAATTGGTGAAGGAAGACTAGGATCTAAAGCTGAGCACAGATCTGACACAGCACTCTCAGGCAAGACAAGAGCATCCACCTCCCCAGCCTGCAAGGGGACCACCTTCTGTCCACAAACATTGCTGTCTCTTTGAAGGGGCATCTTTGCCTCCCTTCACAAGAAACACCTTCACCAGCCACAGTGCAATGTGTGTGCACAAGACAAGGAGCCCTGTATGCTTGCTTAACTGCAGTGTGGAGACAGAAGCCTGCAGGGGAGGGGTGACTGTAGTACATTCTCCCGGCATAGTTTTAACTGGGATCCTTAAATAATGTCTGGTAGTAGTAATTACTAAACTACGAACCTTATAGGAAATAATATCTACACTCATTTTTCTTTGGATAGAATCTAAATGCTGATGTTGGTTTCCTGGTTGTTTTGTTTTTTGGTTTTGCTTTTGAAAAAAGGGGAAGGAAAGTAAGATCAGAGGCTCATTCTTGCATGAAATATATACTTTATATGTTTGAGAGCAGAAAGGGGGATCAATGCAAGTTATCGTTCAATCGTTTTGTAAAAGATTCACAAGGGGAGATGATAGTATAGAGCTATAAACACTAAAACAAAATCTCAAATGGATTTGGAAAAGGAAAACTGGCATAGCCACCTAAGCATTATTTACTTAGTGTCTTGGGATGGAGACAGAAGAAACAAGCATCTCACATGACATAATAATATAAGTATTTCTATGTACTATTTATTAACTTGCACAATATATAGGTATATTTTTTTGCTGTTGTTGATTTGTTTGAGCAGCAATGTTTGTTAGCTGAAAATTCAAATGAGCACAAAAGTTCATAAATAGAAACTTTTTAAACAAACCATGATACAAATATGCAATGGAATACTATGCATCTTCAGAGAAGTGTTCTAAGAATTATGGGGAAGATCTCTGTGATCAGAAATAAACACACTTTTTGTGAGCTTGCTGATAGCAAATAAATAATTCAGAGAATAAAACGCTATGTCCTTTATGGCACCTTTTGAATTTAAAAGGTGGCAACAGAAAAATAATCCATATTTGTTTCTAATGAGCATGGAAGGTACAAAGATGTTAAATGAAGGTATTATACAGCAAGAACACATGATAAAAACTGGAAAGTAAGACAGAAAAAGATGTATTTACTGTTATCTTTCTGGTCTTTTTGGGGGGGGTAATTTTCAAATTGCAAAAGCCAACTGTTTAATGTTCACAACAGTCCATTAGATAAAATGTTTCGTTAATAAACAAAGTATGAGGCATTTTTAAACTGTAAATGGAATGTGACCTTAGATCCCAGTAGAAATGTTTAAATTAGTCAAGCCAGCCTTGCTTAGCTGGTACTTTGGCCTCCAGCCGTCTTGTGGTAACCCTGTCAAGTGAATTCAGTCACCAACTCAGATGATGCAGTGACTTCCAAAAGTTGTTATGCCTAGCCCCAGAAATCATCCATACCTTTGCCAAAATGGTTCTTCCGCCCATGAGGGATTCGGTGAATACTCAGAATATAGCCATCTCCTGTCAGGACCGAGTGTTCCTCACCAGGATATCCCCAGCGCATGATTATCTCGGTCTGGGGAGAAAAAGAACAATGGGTATTCTATGGTGGACTCTGAGTCTTCCATCTCCAAAAATATCAGGCAGAAAACAAAGCTTTATTCTGCTCCATCTAGTAACCAGGATTCCATCTCAAGACCCAGTCAGTTATACTCGTAGGCATCTCATCATTCCGCCAGCTCTGCACTGAGTGTATCAAATTTGGGCTCTTGTCGTTTTCTTTCCTGCCGACCAGGCACAAATAAAGACTTCTTTTCTAAATATGTCAGCTAACATTTTTCATGTTCTAAAGTTCCTGACCTAGGCAATAAGGCTAAACAAAATGTCATTTGACAGACATGAAACTAATAGAAGAAAAGCCAAAAAATGAGAAACTGCCATTAATTTTACCTCCCCACAGGGAAAGAGTCATGAGTGACAGGTGGGAAGGCATCCACCAATTACATGGAAGATCAAAGTGTTTATTATCCTCTCTGCCATAAATACCCGAAAGACTTGAATTCCATCATTCCCTTAGGAAGGATGCCATGGCCTGTGTCATTCCATACTGTCCTACCTAGGAATTTGTCAGTCTCTGCAGTCACCTGTTTCTTTAGCTAGTCAATCCATCTTCTGTCTTAAAGCTACTGTGTCTTTAATAATCTATATTTTCTTTCTATCATATTCTTCCACATGGTTTTATC
The DNA here is from genome assembly GCF_978045245.1 of Mus caroli. Lineage (NCBI taxonomy): Eukaryota > Metazoa > Chordata > Mammalia > Rodentia > Muridae > Mus > Mus caroli. The sequence goes on along the minus strand of NW_028227275.1, from coordinate 26,876,882 downwards.
AAGATTTCACTGTTTACTTAAGATTCATAATTTTGAAATGCTTTAATTAATTTTAGTGGGGTTTTTGTTTGTTTGTTTGGTTGGTTGGTTGGTTGAATTGGTTTGGTTTTTGCTTAGATTTTTTTTCTAATGGTTCCTTCTAATATTTTCACAACTGTACTGAGTTGTGTTCTCTGGACATTCTTAATGACATCTCAGGTTCAGCACTCACGAAGGCATTCTCGTAAACGGCTTACTCAGTGTGATCAGTTTTAAAGTGTGCTTTACACGGTTTAAAAATAAAATTACTAAAAAGAAAACATTACTTAGCGTAGGCTGTGTATCTTGTTCAGCAGCCTGATAAACCCGGTTATGTAAGCGGTATCTATACCGCTGGGGAAACTGTAGCTTGGCATCTGCCATTCACAAAAAAAGTGAAAATCATAACAAGCTGTAACGAGCTTAGGGTTATGACGTCATAGCTCTGTTTAAGAAAAGACACTTGTCATCACGGCATTTCAAAAGCATGTGATCTTTAGAAACTCACCACATTCATGTTGACTTCAGGATCCACAGCTGATACAGTCCCTGTGGGCACCCGAGAAAGCAGGATCCCGATGGTGAAAAAGAACACCAGGCCCTGGAGTTGCATCTTCCTGCCTTTTAAAGTAACCAACTGAATTTTAACACACAAACATGCCTTGACAGACCAGAGCCTTCTTTAAAAGTCTTGAACCAAGTTTAGGATAAATAAAATCCCAGAGCGGAGACAGATATGAACCGAACGACTCCCGCGGTCTCTGGCAGGGGAGTGGGGGGCGGGGACATCAATCTTTTTTCATTAAGAGGCCTCCAGATCCCCCCCCTGCCCCCCAGCTAACACACTAGGCCCTGTACACTCAGGTACCACCTCCTCACAAAGAGAAACAAACTATCCCTACACAAGCAGCATGTGGAGGAATTTAGGAGAAGAAAAAAGAAGAGCCCTAGCATTCCCCCACCTTTTCCTCTCTGCATCAGATTTAGATATATTTTTTAAATTCAGCCTACGTTAGCTCTTACCTGCCACTAGATCCAAAATTTGTTCTTACCCAAACTTATATGTTAGCATTCAAAACTGTCACTCAAGTTAATGAAAATCAAGAGAAATAAAAGAGAAACTCTCCAACCGTCATCAAAGATCATTCCTCCACCCCACCCCCCAATGGCTCGAAACTACAGTGTGGCAAAATATTTTGGCTGCTAAGAGTGAGGTGGTACAAGTCTCTAACAGCACTCAGACTAAGGTCAGAATGAATGTTGGGGCTGTAATCCAAGCCTTTAAAAAATGGATGTGCTCACTTTAAAAGACAGGTGCACATATTCCTAAAGACTTGTACTTAAATTATAGCAGCTTTGTATATAACGATCAAAAGCTAGGGGAAAAGATAACCAAATAAGTGACTAGTTAGACAAATTGTATGTATGCATACTTCACCAATGAACACCCAATATGAACAAATCTCAGAATAATTCTGTACATCAAAAAAGTCAGGGATGGGGTTAAAGAGAGAAGGAAGGAATTGTTCCAATGTATATAAAACTTGGAGAAAATGTAACCTAGTTTATAAAGGGAGAAAACAGATTGATGTCTGGGGAGAAGAAAGGGCAAGAGGGGAAATCCCCCAAGGAGCATGTGCAAGGACTCTTCAGGGTGGTATGCATGCTCCTACTTCTGAATAGACTAATTCCCTGGTATTTGTACATGTCAAAATTTAGAAATTCCTACCATGTGTCCTGCCGGTCAGTGTTGATTTCTCAATACTGTTGTTTGAAAATAATAAATAAATAAATAAATAAAGACTCTCTTAAACCAAGCATTCCACATTTCATAGGAAATTGGCTCTCAGAAAATTGCAGTTTCTCCTGAAGTTATTTTTTCCAGCATTCCAGACAGAAGAGAATAATCTCTGGAGTTTGTCCTGGCCATGCATGCTTTTAATTGCCCGCACAGTCTTATGTAGCACAGTCTAAGGCTACCTTTCTAACTTCAGGTCACTGTCTCAGAGGTCCTTCAATACTAGAGAACATAAAAGCAGTCTGAAAAGTGAGGGGGGGGGTGTAGATCGATAAATAAAGGTTCTCAAGGCAACTTAAAATAAGCACATTTCTTTTTGGTGGAAGCCAGTTTTTTTTTTTTTTTTTACAGAACCTGATACAGTCTGGGAAGGGCATTCACACGGTGAGGTGATTGGGAAAACTACTCACATGGAAAGTCACCCACTAGACTTCCTTCCAACACAGCACCGTTACTCAACAAACTTGACAAATAATTCTCACAGAAGGGGTTGTCTGATAAGGCTCTGAGACTAGGGCGCTAGTCTAGGTGTTTAGAACATCTTTACCGCAGTACTTACAGCTTTGCAACAATCCAATTCATTATTTGTCTGCCTTCCTTTCACTGGAGAATGGAAGTGGGGGTGGGGCAGAGCTGAAATCTGATTTAACTTTGAACCTCCAAGACTCTGACAAGTCCTGCACAAATAGTACAAATGTTGCTTTTAAAAAATGGGCTGGAACAGCTCCGCAGTTCAGAGACAGACGAAAATAAAGGTCCGGGGTAGTTTTTCAATAATTACTAAGCTATTGGCAATGCCCAGATGTTGCAGTGCCTCCTAGAGTCTGCCGCTTCTCTACCAACTCAACAGTACTACTAAGCTCATTTTCCAAGATAATGTAAACACACCAGTCAAATACTGGAAGCAAAGGACTAGCTGATTATACAGCAGTATCGCCGGGGTTTTTAACCAGGACCCACTCCCAAGTTTGCTGTTGGCCATGCAGTCATGTAAGAGCTAAGAATAAGTCGTGGGCGAGCTAACGGGAAGAAAGGATGAAGAGGACTGAGAATCAGGCATTCTGCCTGTTCAGCAGTCCAAGAACTCTGGGCAGGGTTCCGAATCGTCGATCGCGCCTGCCCAGGAAGCGGGAGGGCGCCCAGGGAAGGACAGTCCACTTCTTGTTGATACCCACATAATCGCCGCCCCCAAACCACCTTCAGGTACCCGACACAGAACGTGCCCGGGGAACAGAGCAATTGGAGGCCAGAGACCGTGGTGGGGCCTCCTCTCCCAGCCCTGGCGATCCACAGGACACCAGCTCCCGAGCCCGCTGCACGAAGCCAGGCCCAAAGCAGTCACTCACCGGGAGTGGTCCTCCAACCTCAGCCTCCAGAAGCAGTGCCCACTACAAGCAGGCGAGCTTGGCCAACCTGGAGCCTACACCGACTTGGTGGGAGGGCGGAGCCGTCACCCTGCCCAGGGCTTTCGCACAGCCAATCAGGGCAGTCCACCACCGGGAAGTGCCCTGGTGACTCCACCCCTCCCGGCCATCGGCCTAGCCCTGGGGAAGCGGACTCAGAGGAGCATGCGCCTTCTGTTCGCCCAAAAGACTCAGCCCAGCCCGGCCCTGCTCTAAGCCCAGCCAGAGCTTCCTCCTGCTCCAAAGCTGGTGGGCATCCTGTATACCTAGCACTTAGCAGAGCATCCTAAACTTTTTCCTCTCATGACCTCCTTTTACTTCAGAAATTGTCATTCAAACTCCACTAGCTAGGTATACAAAACAGGTACACAAATCAAGCATTTTTTTAACCATAAATTATAAAGGAATTCATTTTAAAACACTTCTTTTGGTATTACATATATACATACATATATATATATTATGTATATTTACCATTTTCTGCAAACAAAAACAAATTGGTGTATTAGTGAGACAGATGTCCTTACGTTTACAAAAAGATATCTTGACTGAATACTTGATACTGCTGGACCCACTCAGCAACATAAAACGGTTCTCAGAATTGGTTCCTACTTTGTTGTTATAGGTGTAGCCGATGAGACCACAACAGCCCATAAATACATAGCACAGAATGTCTGAAGTCTTTTTAGAGACATTTCAAAAATTGCTCAAGTTTTGTCCTATCTGAAGCCAAACTCCAGTTTATGACTTTTTATGAAACTCGGCCAGGCAACCAAACAATAACTTTTAAAATCAAACATTGTAACACAATGGAATCCAAAGGAATGCTACTTTTATACTTATGTGCCGAGGAAAGACAGTGGGGAAAATATTAAAAGCCTTGGCTTTCTATAACTTAACGCACCAGAAAACATTTTACATGCGGCACAAACACTGCACCTTGTAACCTTCATTAATGTGAACAAGGGTATCTCAGGCAGGCAGTCTGTGGTACTTGCTGCCACACAGGGAACAAGTGCACACGTTGCATGTACAGAACCTAGACAGCAGTCATGTGCATCACACAGGCAAACTCAGCCTGAAACACATCACAGTCTGATATGTTTGATTTTGAACCCACTTTTGGTAATTACACATCCAGGAGCCTTTTAGGGTTACCAATATTTTTTTGTGACAGCCCCATGTGAGGTTGTAACCTATAGTTTAGAAGGCTAGGCTCTAGAACACATGAACTTGATAAATAAAAGCAAATGAGCACCCCTGAAGTGCCAGGGATGGCTGTGGCTAGCAAAGCCCTGTCACAATCTGAGCATCCTCCACATTGTGATGCTAAGTCCTCTCCATGGGCTCTCAATCCAAGACCTCTGCATCTCCATTTCACACAGATAGAATCTGAGTTTAGAAAGGTTGTTTTGCCTTAAGTCACTGAGGTAGAACTCACCCAAAATGCAATCCAGGTAAACTACATTCACAACATAGTCTGTGAAAATGAGCAAACAGACCATACTGCCAAGAAATTCCTCCACCCAGATGAGGAAAAGCATACCCAGCCACTTCTGGCTTTAGACCATTGTAATATATAATGTCATGTGAATAACTCAGATGCTATAAGAGAAAGCTGCTAGCTGGTGGTGTGATAGTGGCGAATATACTTAAGGTACACCTTTTTTTTTTGGGGGGGGGTGTCCTGGGGACAGACGTCAAGGCTTCACATATGCTAAGTGTCATAATTAGCTTCAGTTGTAAATTTGGCATATCTCTGAAAATGAAACCTCAACTGAGAAAATGCAACCATTTATTGGCCCAAGGAAAAAAGTTTTAATTCCTAATTGATGTGGGAGAGACTAGCCCACTGTGAGCAGCACCCTAGGCAGGTGGACCTGGCATATATATAAATATTAACTGAACAAATCAGAGGAAGCAAGTCAGTAGTTTCCATTCCTGCCTCTGGGTTCCTTTCTTGTGCTCTGCCCTGAATTTCTTTGATGACAAACTGGAATCTCTAAATTGAAATAAACCTTTCATTCCCAGTTTGGTTTTGTCAGTATTTTATAATAACAACAGAAAAGAAAACAAAGAGTATTAGACCAAAGAGTGGCGATGCCCTTTTCTGAAAAGAGTCTTGCCTTCAGAGAGACTGAACTTTTGTCAGACCTTGAAACCAAGTTGGTAGTCTGCCTTGAGAGCATTCTACCTGCTTGGATCTAACCTGCCTTAAAACTGACAACACAACTAACCTAGCTATGCCTTGAACTTTCCATATAATCAGCCCTTACAGCCTAAGCTAAATGTCCGACTTTAAACTATGTACTCTTCCATGCCCCTGACCTAACTTAGAGTAATGTGGGGCATGGGGAGGGGGCGGGTTATGGTAATGATGGCTGCCAAGGGTCTGATAGCAATATCAAACAGGGATGCACCATAAATGTTGGAAGCAACATGTGGATATGGTTGATAAGATAGATCCTCATGCAGGAAAATGCTCTTCCACATTAGTTTCCGTGGTAAAATTCTGTATATATATATATATATATATATATATATATATATATATATATCCTCATACCCTTGCCATACCATGTTCTTTTGTGCTGTCCAATAATAACAGAGCAAAGTCCTGTGTTAAGAATAGGCAAGTCAGAGAGGCAACAGGGTCAGCTCAAACATACACTAGAGAAGCAACAGATAGGTCATAGACCACAGTCTAAGATAGGTGGCATAGGAAGAGGAAAGAACGAAAACACAGGCCCACTCTTGGTCTAAACTGCTTCAAGGGGAAATTTCTTGTGTCCATCTGTAACATGTGAACCAAGCAATAGAGCTATAACCCCAGCCTCGGGATAGGCCCTTCACATTATAAACATATTGGCAAATACTGAAACAATAATGCTATTAGAAATTCTGCTTCAACTTTATATGCCCCAGTACAGGGGAACCCCAGGGCCAAAAAGGGGGAGTGGGTGTGTAGGGGATTGGGGGGGTGGGTATGGGGGACTTTTGGGATAGCATTGAAAATGTAAACGAGGAAAATATCTAATAAAAAAAGAAAGAAAGAAAGAAAGAAAGAAAGAAAGAAAGAAAGAAAGAAAGAAAGAAAGAAAGAAAGAAATTCTGCTTCCCCCAAGGAGCTGAAGGGGTCTGCAACCCTCTAGGTGGAACAACAATAGGTACTAACCAGTATCCCCAGAACTCTTATCTCTAGCTGAATATGTAGCAGAAGATAGCCTAGTCGGCCATCATTGGGAAGAGAGGCCCCTTGGTATTGCAAACTTTATATGCCCCAGTACAGAGGAATGCCAGGGCCAAGATGTGGGAGTGGGTGGGTAGGGGAGCAGGGAGGGGAGAGGGTATAGAGAACTCTCGGGATAGCATTTGAAATGTGTATAAAGAAAATATCTAATAAAAAAAAACAATACAGCTCAATTTAGAATAAATAACTGTTTTATTCCCACAAAAAAAAAGGAAAGAAAAAGAAAAAAGAAAAAAATTCTGCTTCCAGCCATGATGGAGTAACAGTGACTAAGTGTGCTCTTTTATCTAACACAACCAGGGAAAAACAGCAACTTAGAAAACAGTAGTTTCCTATTAGACAATGTACAGGGTTGGAAAGCAAGCTCCAATAAAAACAAAAACAAGTTCCAATATGAAGATAACAAGGAAAATGAACCCTGCTGTGCACAAAAGATTGCCTGTTAAGAACTTCCAGGTTACAGACCGGAGTGGAAATTCAGATGCAATCCAGCAGTTTCTCTTAGTTCTGGAGACAGGAGACCTCAGGGAGACCTGAGGCAGTAGACTGGCGTGGAGGAGGTGAATGGAAAGAGCTTCCCTAAAGTATTTGATTAGACATTAACCACACTTTGGAAGTGAAGAAATAACACTACACCGGGCTGGAGAAAAAATAGTTTTAGGTTAAGATTGTTGAAATTATGATTACTGGACTCGACTCCACATGATTCTTTACTAAGGTGCCCTGAAAATTCAACAAAGAAAGACAGAGCTTTGCAAGGAATGACACTGGGAACCTTGTGGGCTGGATCTAAAACATTGTGCCTAGTCACAGAAAAGTTAATTCAAAATGGATCATGATGGCAAAGCTATCGACCTTCTGGGAGTTGATGTGAGAAGGAAGAGACCGTGGGGAGAGTTGGGTTTAGTCAGTATGCCGGTCTGAATGGGACTATTCCTCATAGGCTTCTTAGCTGAATACTTGGCCCCCAGTTGATCGCACTCCTTGGGAAGGCTTAGGAGGTTTGACCTTATTGGTGGAAGTATGTCACTGGAGACAGGCTTTAAGGAAAGACTCGCCCATTTTCAGTTTTCTCTCTATGTGTTCGTAAATCAAGGTATGCTATCTCAGCCTCCTGCTCCTGACCCCAGGTCTGCTGTGTGCTGCCATACTGTCACTACTAGTAAAGATTGCAACCCCTGGAGCTGTAACCTAAACAACAACAACGAAAACAGAAACCACAAAACCTCTTTCTTCTAAAAGCATCCTTGGTAGTGGTGTTTTTTTTTTTTCACAGCAACAGATAAGATCCAAAGTCCCTTCTGAGACTCAACGCAATCTCTTAATTGTAAATCCCTCTAAATTTTTTCTTAAAAATCAAATTTTCTACTTCCAACATATAATAGCATAGAATAAACATTGTGATTCTACAAGGGAAGGATGGGATTGTGGTTAATCAGTACTGGACCAAAGCAAGACCAAAACCCAGAAGCAGGTAACAGCAAATGTGGCCGCTCTATCTGCAGCACCAACAGACTTAGATGGCTCTGCCTCTCCACCTTTGCTGCCTGCACAGTCAGATCACTTAAATACAACACACCAAAATGTGACCCATAAAAGAAGAAAGAACAAAAACATTTAAAAGTTCTTTAAAAGAATGTTTGTTCTTCAAAAGGCCATCTGGAATGATAATGAGGTATGGCTTTATACCTACAAAAACAGCCATAATTTTTTTTTGAGGCTCATAATAGCCAATGTTGATGAAGGACAGAAGAACTTTGAACTCCCACACCCTGCTGGTAAGAAGGTAAAGTGGTAGAGTTGCTTTGGAAAATACTTTGCAGCAATTTCCAAACCAGACTTAGCTATACATTGTCTATATGAAAGAACAAGCAACTGGGACTCTCATACACCGTTGGTAGGGATGTAAAATGGTGTAACCACCATGGAAGATAAAAGCCACAAAGACACCTTTTTTTGACCCAAATACTCCACTCTTTAATATTTAACCAAAGGGATTAATCATGAGTTTGTGCCCGGTCTGGCATGGCTGTGTAAGAGGCAGATTGACACAGTTCTTACCCCTGCAGCATTACCAGGGTGTTGACCCTACCTGTGCTTATGATTGCTGTTTCCCATAAACTGATCTGATGTTTCTTTTATTTTACTTTCACCCTCTGTTGCTGGGGAATAAACTTCTGCAGGGCCATGGACCATGAGAGGAAGCCTGATAAGGTCCAGCTAAAGGCTTGCAGTCCGGGAGACCCTCAGGGAGCTTTGTCTGCTCCGGGCACCAGGCCCCTGACATGTAGCTAAAGCACCCCCATTGAGAGATTTGTGGCCATCAGTTATGTAAGGACAATGCTTCCAATCCCTTCCACATGGAGACAACGCATGCCTAATATCTCAGACCAAGACAATAGGGTAAGAGACGTGAACATAGTCATGTAGGCTCAAAACAGAGTTCTCCACACTAATGAGGTACCTTGAGGTCTGGAGGGCTTAGCCAATAAGCTTCCTTTTCCAGACATTCCTCCCAGCAAAAGGTATTTAATCCCAGGCCCACCCTGAGAAGTGGGGCATGATTTTATGTATCCACTTTCTGCCATGACAATAAACAGTTTAGGACCATGGACTGTCTCTTTTCATAGAGATTTACCATGGGGAGCCATGGAGAAGGCATTCGCTTGCAGAGCAGCAGCCTAGTCTCCCATACCTGCCACTGCCAAGCCAAGGACTATCACTGCTGGGATTAGCCAGAGCTTCCCTTCCTCCCCCCCTCCCCCACGCCCTACCTCTGCCTTGGCCCAATGCTAAATCCAGACTGCTGGCCTTTAACTCTGTTCTCTGCTCTTCTGCAACTACCAGCAGTGGCTGGATGTCCAAGAGCCTGAGAACCCCACAGCCCCAGCCTCGACACAGGCCCAGGAACCTAAGCCAACTCCAGCTTTCCCACACCTAAGACTGCACTTTCCTACCCCCTCCCGCCCCCTTTGCGCCCCTAGCAGTGCCTCAGAACTTCCCTACAGCCCAACACCTGGGGCAGCAGTGTAGAATAAGTTCAGTCAAACTCCTCCCCAAGCGTCCAGGCCCAGTGGCAAAGCAGATGTGAACCAACACAACCCAACATACTTCCCCCATTATTCAGAGCTAATCACTCTATAATAAATAAAACAGATGTGGTGCTTAGGAATGAGGAATAGAGGTGGTCATGAAGCTATAGAGGATAAGGAATAGGCCTTCTGCTTGGACTTTTGGGCTATGGAAAAGGATCTAGACAACATAACCACAGAGGCCATAAAAGCCCTTATGGTCCTCTGTAGAAATTGCTCCTTGTGAGACTTGGCCTTGAACTTGGAATTATATGAGAAGATATATGTGCCCTCTAATCCAATGACTGCTGCATTAATCAGCCAGGGTGAACTTGGGGAAATCAAGGATAGAAGGTTAAAGAGATCTCAAGAAAGAAAGGCATGGATAGGAGCAGACTGCAGAAGCTACACAGCTACTGAAACAGACCCCGTTTCGGCTCCAGAAATCTGGGCACCTTCCCTGCCAGATGAGAGATGTCTGCCTAGGAGGGCTCTGACCACCAGAGCAGGTGAGAAAGCCATCTTATGTCCCGCATCCCTTGGAGACCAGTCTGTGCAGGTGAGCATGCAAACTGCAGAGGCAACACTTCTTCTGGGGCAGGCCCTGTTTCAGGACTTTATCTTCAGCCAGGAGGCAGGTCTGAATGACAGATATCTGTGCACCTTCCCTGCAAGAGGAGAACTTGCATGCAGAGACTACTCTGAACACTGAAGAAATCTAGACTCCCAGGTCTGCTGATGGAGGCTAACAGAATCACAGGAGGAACAAGCTCCAACAAGAGACAACTATAACAACTAACTCCAGAGATTACCAGATGGTGAAAGGCAAACATAAGAATCTTACTAAGAGAAACCAAGACAACTCACCATCATCAGAACCCAGCACTCCCACCTCAGCCAGTCCTGGATACACCAACACACCCAAAAAGCAAGACTCGGATCGTATCTCATGATGCTGGTAGAGGACATCAAGAAGGGCATTAATAATTCACTTAAAGAAATACAGGAAAACACTACTAAAGAGGTAGAAGTCCTTAAAGAGATACAGGAAAACACAACCAAACAGGTGATGGATTTGAACAAAACCATCCAAGACCTAAAAAGGGAAGTAGAAACAATAAAGAAAACCTAAAGTGAGTCAACGCTAGAGATAGAAACCCTAGGAAAGAAATCTGGAACCATAGATACCAGCATCAGCAACAGAATAAAAGAGATGGAAGAGAGAATCTCAGGTGCAGAAGATTCCATAGAGAACATGGGCACAACAATCAAAGACAATGCAAAATGCAAAAAGATCCTAACTCAAAACATCCAGGAAATCCAGGACACAATGAAAAGGCCAAACCTACGGATAATAGGAGTAGATGAGAATGAAAATTTACAATTAAAGGGCCAGCAAATATCGTCTACAAAATTTTAGAAGAAAACTTCTCAAACCTAAAGAAAGAGATGCCCATGAACATACAAGAAGCCTACAGAACTCCAAATAGACTGGACCAGAAAAGAAATTCCTCCCGACACATAATAATCAGAACAACAAATGCACTAAATAAAGATAGAATATTAAAAGCAGTAAGGGAAAAAGGTCAAGTGAACATATAAAGGCAGGTCTATTACAATTATTACCAGACTTCTCACCAGATAATATGAAAGCCAGAAGATCCTAGACGGATGTTATATAGACACTAAGAGAACACAAATGCCAGCCCAGGCTGCTATACCCACAAAACTCTCAATTACCATAGATGGAGAAACCAAAGTATTCCATGATAAAACCAAATTCACACAATATCTTTCCACAAATCCAGCCCTTCAAAGGATAATAAAGGGAAAACACCAACACAAGGATGGAAAGTACACCCTAGAAAAAGTGTAGCTTCCCTCAGCCCTGATCCAGACATTGACCTTGCTGCCACTGAGAAGGAAATTATCTAAGGTGGAGCCTTCTGACCTAGATGGCTCTTTTGTTCTGGTACCTGCCACTGCTCTCTCCAAGACACTGCTACCCGCTGAGAAGCACCTGGTACATTCCGGCGGAACATCCTATTCTGCACACCACCTACAGGCTGGCTCCAGACACCAAGAATGGACTGGTGGGGGATGGGCCTTCCCCCCTTTTATAAGCACACTCTCTTAGTAAACAGAGAACCTTGAGCAGAATCTTGTCTTGGCTCCATTAATCTCTTGCCTTCTAAGTCTCTTTCAGCCCCAGCCTGCCTCCCTGGTGTACCTGGTTCAATTAGGTCACAGGCCGGCATACAACAAAAAAGTAAGAAAGTAATCCTTCAACAAACCAAAAAGAAGACAGCCACAAGAACAGAATCCCAACTTTATTAACAAATATAGCAGGAAGCAACAATTACTTTTCTTTAATTTCTCTTAGCATCAATAGACTCAATTCCCCAATAAAAAGATATAGACTAATAGACTGGCTACACAAACAGAACCCAACATTTTGTTGCTTAGAGGAAACCCAACTCAGAGAAAAGGACAGACACTACCTCAGAGTGAAAGGCTGGAAAACAATTTTCCAAGCAAATGGTCCGAAGAAACAAGCTGGAGTAGCCATTCTAATATCGAATAAAATTGACGTCCAACCCAAAGTTATCAAAAAAAGACAAGGAGGGGCACTTAATACTCATCAAAGGTAAAATATACCAAGATGAACTCTCAATTCTGAATATCGATGCTTCAAATGCAAGGGCAGCCACATTCATTAAAGAAACTTTAGTAAAGTTCAAAGCACACATTGCATCTCACACAATAATAGTGAGAGACTTCAACATCCCACTCTCACCAATGGACACATCCTGGAAACAGAAACTAAACAGAGACACATGGACAGTATAAGAAGTTATGAAACAAATGGATTTAATAGATATCTACACAACATTTTATCCTAAAACAAAAGGATATACCTTCTTCTCAGTGCCACATGTTACCTCTTCCAAAATTGACCATATAATTGGTCACAAAACAGGCCTCCACACATACAAAAATATTGGAATTATCCCATGATTATTCCATCCTATCTGATCACCACAGACTAAGGCTGATCTTCAATAACAACATAAATAATAGAAAGCCAACATTCACGTGGGAACTGAACAACATTCTACTCAATAATTCCTTGGTCAAGGATTAAATAAAGAAAGAAATTAAAGACTTGATAGAGTTTAATGAAAATGAAGCCACATCATATCCAAACTTATGGGACATAATGAAGGCAGTCCTAAGAGGAATACTCATAGCCCTGAGTGCCTCCAAAAAGAAACTAGAGAGAGCATACACTACCAGCCTAACAGCACACCTAGAAGCTCTGGAACTAAAGAAAGCAAATTCACCCAAGAAGAGTAGACAGCAGGAAATAATCAAACTCAGGGCTGAAATAAACCAAGTGGAAACAAAAAGAACTATTCAAAGAATCAACCAAACCAGGAGCTGGTTCTTTGAGAAAATCAACAAGATAGTTAAACCCTTAGCCAGACTAACTAGAGGGCACAGAAACAATATCCTAATTAACAAAATCAAAAATGAAAATGGAGACATAATAACAGAACCTGAGGAATTTAAAAACATCATCAGATCCTACTACAAAAGGCTATACTCAACAAAACTAGAAAACCTGGATGAAATGAACAACTTCCTAGACAGATATCAGGTACCAAAGTTAAATCAGGATCAGAATAATGATCTAAAAAGTCCCATTTCCCCTAAAGTAATAGAAGCAGTCATCGATAATCTCTCAACCAAAAAAAAGCCCAGGACCAGATGGGTTTAGTGCAGAGTTCTATCAGACCTTCAAAGAAGATGTAATTGAACTATTTTCAAACTATTCCACAAAAGAGAAAGAGAAGGTACTCTACCCAATTCATTCTATGAAGCCACAATTACTCTGATACCTAAACCACACAAAGATCCAACAAAGAAAGAGAACTTCATACCAGTTTCCCTTATGAATATCAATGCAAAAAATACTCAATAAAATCCTCGCAAACCGAATCCAAGAACACATCGAAATGATCATTCATCATGACCAAGAAAGCTTCATTCCAGGGGTGCAGGGATGGTTTAATATACGTAAATCCATCAACGTAGTCCACTATATAAACAAACTCAAAGACAAAAACCACATGATCATCTCGTTAGATGCTGAGAAAGGATTTGACAAAATCCAACACCCCTTCATGATAAAAATCTTGGAAAGATCAGGAATTCAAGGCCCATACCTAAACATAATAAAAGCAATATACAGCAAACCAGTAGTCAACATCAAACTAAATGGAGAGAAATTCGAAGCAATACCACTAAAATCGGGGACTAGACAAGGCTACCCACTTTCTCCCTATCTATTCAATATAGTACTTGAAGTTATAGCCAGAGCAATTAGACAACAAGAGGAGATCAAGGGGATACAAATTGGAAAGGAAGAAGTCAAAATATCACTATTTGCAGATGATATGATAGTATATATAAGTGACCCCAAAAATTCCACCAGAGAACTCCTAAACCTGATAAACAGCTTCAGTGCAGTAGCTGGATATAAATTAACTCAAACAAGTCAATGGCCTTTCTCTACACAAAGCATAAACAGACTAAGAAAGAAATTATGGAAACAACACCCTTCACAATAGTCACAAATAATATAAAATACCTTGGTGACTCTAACTAAAGAAGTGAAAGATCTGTATAATAAGAACTTCAAGTCTCTGAAGAAGGAAATTGAAGAAGATCTCAAAAGATGTAAAGATCTCCCATGCTCATGGATTGGCAGGATTAATATAGTCAAAATGGCTATCCTGCCAAAAGCAATCTACAGATTCAATGCAATCCCCATCAAAACTCCAACTCAATTCTTCACTGAGTTAGAAAGGGCAATTTGCAAATTCATCTGGAATAATAAAAAACCTAGGATAGCAAAAACTATTCTCAACAATAAAAGAACCTCTGTTGGAAACTGACATTAAGCTATACTACAGAGCAATTGTGATAAAAACTGCATGGTACTGGTACAATGACAGACAGGTAGATCACTGGAATAGAATTGAATCCACACACCTATTGTCCCTTGATCTTTGACATGGGGGCTAAAACCACCCAGTCGAAAAAAAACAGCATTTTCAACAAATGGTGCTGTCACAACTGGAGGTTATCATGAAGAATGCAAATCAATCCATTCTTATCTCCTTGTACAAAGCTCAAGTCTAAGTGGATCAAAGACCTCCACATAAAACCAGAGACTCTGAAATTAATAGAGGAGAAAGTTGGGGAAAAGCCTCAAAGATATGGGCACAGGGGGAAAATTCCTGAATAGAACAGCAATGGCTTGTGCTGTAAAATCAAGAATTGACAAATGGGACCTCATAAATTGCAAAGCTTCTGTAAGGTAAAAGACGCTGCCAATAAGACAAAAAGGCCACCAACAGATTGGGAAAGGATTTTTACCAATCCTAAATCTGATAGGGGACTAATATCCAATATATACAAAGAGCTCAAGAAGCTGGACTCCAGAAATTCAAATAACCCCATTAAAATGGGGTACAAAGCTAAACAAAGAATTCTCAACTGAGGAATACCGAATGGCTGAGAAGCACATGAAAAATGTTCATCTTTAATCATCAGGGAAATGCTAATCAAAACAACCTTGAGATTCCACCTCAAATCAGTCAGAATGACTAAGATCAAAAATTCAGGTAACAGCAGATGCTGGTGAAGATGTGGAGAAAGAGGAACACTCCTCCATTGTTGGTGGGATTGCAAGCTTGTACAACCACTATGGGAGTCAGTCTGGCAGTTCCTCAGAAAACTGGACATAATACTACCAGAAAATCCAGCAATACCTCTCTTGGGCATATATCCAGAAGATGTTCCAACTGGTAAAAAGAACACATGCTCCATTACGTTCATAGTAGCCTTATTTATAATAGCCAGAAACTGGAAAGAACCCAGATGTCTCTCAACAGAGGAATGGATACAGAAAATGTGGTACATTTACACAATGGAGTACTACTCAGCTATTAAAAATAATGAATCTATGAAATTCTTGGGCAAATGGATGTATCACAATCACAAAAGAAGTCATTAGATATGCACTCACTGATAAATGGATATTAGCCCAAAAACTTAGAATACCCAAGATACAATTTGCAAAACACAAGAAAATCAAGAAGAGCAAAGAACAATGTGTGGATACTTCATTCCTCCTTAGAATAGGGAACCAAATACCCATGAAAGGAATTACAGAGACAAAGTTTGGAGCTAAGAGGAAAGGATGGACTATCCAGAGACTACCCCACCTGGGGATCCGTCCCATAATCAGTCACCAAACCCAGACATTATTGCATATGCCAGCAAGATTTTGATGAAGGGACCCTGGTATAGCTTTCTCATATGAGGCTATGCCAGTGCCTGGCAAATACAGAAGTGGATGCTCACAGACATCTATAAGATGGAACACAGGGCCTCCAATAGAGAAGGTAGAGAAAGCACCCAAGGACCTGAAGGGATCTGCAACCCTATAGGTGGAACAACAATATGAACTAACCAGTACCCCCAGAGCTCATGTCTCTAGCTGCATATGTAGCAGAAGATGGCCTAGTCAGCCATCACTGGGACGAGAGGCCCCTTGGTATTACAAACTTTATATGCCCCAGTACAGGGGATTTCCAGGGCCAAGAAGTTGGAGTGGGTGGGTAGGGGAGCAGGGCGGGGGAGGGTATAGGGTAGCATTTGAAATGTATATAAAGATTATATAATTAAAAAAAGAAAGGCATGGATAGAAAAAGAATGAATCTGTAAAAACAAGCAAATGATCGATGGGTATATCTTATAGGAGGAAGGCTTTCATGTGATCTAGAAATAAATAGTATTAGGAGAGTGCATGCAGCCATGGAATTGCTAGCATGAGGAAACAGATTAGAGAATAGATAATGTTGGCACACTGTCCTCAGCAGGTAAGGCGTGCTTAACACTGAACCTAATGTCCTGAGCTTGATCCCAAGATCTCACACAGTGGAAGGAGGGAATTGACTTCTATAAGTTGTTATCTGACCTCCATAAATGAGTGTGTGAATACACACACACACACAGAGACAGACACAGACACAGACACACACACACACACACACACACACGTAAGAGAGAGAGCAAATAAGTAAGTGTAAACTTTTTTAAATTTAAAAGGTCCAATGATTACTACTTACTGAGTACTCCCTGAGTTGCAGAGACAACTCCAAGTACTTTCTGTGTGTTGTTACCTTGCAGGAGCAGTGACCCCTCAGCAGGTTGTCTTTCTCCTTCTGCAGATGAGACACACAGTCTGAGACTGAACTGAGCTGAGCCAGAATACCTAGCCCAGAGTATTGAGTTGGAGAAAGAAGACTGGGAATGTGAGTCCCAGTTTACCACCGAAGTCCTTTCTCCTGGCCTGCACAGGAAAGTAGGGAGAGTCACAGCCTGGGAGAGTGACTCCATTGGTAATATTTGCCTAACCTGCAAAAAACCCTGAGTGCACTCTCTGGTACTCTACTCACCAGGTGTGGTGGCACATATCTGCCACACCAGCACCCAGGAGGTGAAAGCTGTAGGATCAAAAGTTCAAAAGCATCCTCCCATGAGCCGAGGATGCATGAGATCTTGACTTATCTCAGGAAAGTGGGGAAGAATGGATGAAAACAAAACAAAACAAAAAACAAATAACAACATGCTTGAAGATGATCTGACCCTTCTCTGCCAGAAAAAGGTAAAAGTTTCCCCCAAGAAACCCCTGGTTCCACATTTGAGTCTCAAAGACATCATGCCCAACCCTGGTACTCAAAGACCTGGTATCTTACTAGACCATGTCTATGTTGTCTGGTCCCACAAAACCCTTTCAAGTGCCCTTCAGCCCTATACATATTTTAGTGCTTAAGACTTCAAGGCATACCATCTCTATGACTAGTGAGTGTCTTCCCTCCCAAAGGTAAACATCTCTCTCTCTCTCTCTCTCTCTCTCTCTCTCTCTCTCTCTCTCTCTCTCTCTCTCTCTCTCTCCCTCTCCCTCTCCCTCTCCCTCTCCCTCCCCCTCCCCCTCCCCCTCCCCCTCCCCCTCCCCCTCCCCCTCCCCCTCCCCCTCCACCCTCTCTTTCCTGTTGTAAGTTCTGATGAAATCATTCTCAGATATTCTCAGATATCATCAAAGTATAGATGAAACAACCAAATAAAACAAGTTACAGAGAGATGGCGGTGTAGTGGGGTGGGGAATGGGGAGGAAGGGCTATAAGAGAAAATAGTGTAGTGGAAGCCAGGACTGTCCAGGTTTTGATGTGTGAAACAGGAAGCCACTGCAGCTTCTTTGTACTATTCTGGGCCTTCCAGTTACTTCCAGTTAATTAGCCAATACTTCCAAGCCATGATGCATGCCAGCACCAGGAGAATTTCTAGACATTTCTGAGTAAGAGCCCATTTATTCCTAGCACAGAACTCCCTTTGATTCTCTTTAGCAACAGCTGAGAATGCACTCTGAAGACCTAGCCCTGAGCTAGTAAATAAGCCTTTGTCTTAAGTGACCTTCCACAAAAATGTTATCTGAGCACTATGCCCAACCAGACAGTACTCCCAGAAGCCCTCAGAAGGGTTTCATGTGGCAACTTCATCAAGCCTTTAAAGTGTTCTGGAAATTTGACATTTAACAATTAAAAGTCAAAACAGTATATATGAAATATCTCAGCCTAACTTCTCTTGAAAATACATAAAAGGAGACCGGGACCTCATCGCACATGATGACAATGTGCCAAACAGCAAGTGCCACTTAGGGCAACAGTCCTGGGGCTCTTACAAATGCCACTTCCCTTTACCATCCACACTTGCTTTTTCTGCCGTCCACCATCCTTTGGAAAGATACCTGCTTCTGCCCATTCCTAGGTTGGTGGGGCCTTCATGCTGTGTTCTTGCTTACATCTTCATCCCTTTTCTGGCCAAATGTTCTCTCTGACTCTAAACTATCATGTGTAATATGTTTCGGCACCTATGAAGCCATTTCTTCTATCTAACTGTTATGTCTTCTACATCTTCATTCAGCCGATAGTCCATCCTATACTCTACCTCCAGTCTCACAGCCTGCTCTACACCAGGTCCACTTCTAAGGTTCATCTCAAACACTATTTCTCATGAAACTAGTTTCTGCAGTTTCTCATGTCCTTTACCGCACCTGGATATACTGATTTCACATAATTGACGAAAAA
Source organism: Mus caroli (assembly GCF_978045245.1). NCBI lineage: Eukaryota > Metazoa > Chordata > Mammalia > Rodentia > Muridae > Mus > Mus caroli. The sequence goes on along the minus strand of NW_028227275.1, from coordinate 26,858,121 downwards.
ATATATTGTTAGGTAAAAACAAATAGCTAACACATTAGTCAGTAAGAATATTTTCAGCAACTTTTTATGGCAATTTAATGGGAACTGTGCATGTTTTTCTATAATAGCTAATGCATTTCTCAATGTTTCCATTTCTTGGCACCTTCTCTGTAAAATGGAGATTATGAGAGTACTCACCTAATATGGCTTTTAAGGATCCTAATGAAATGTTTATTACCATGCATTATATTTAACAACACACAGGACTAATGAGATGGCTTAATGGGTAAAGATTCTTGCCAGGGGCCTGATGACCTCAGTTCACTCCCAGGAATACAGACAGTAAAATAGGAGAAGTTGTCTGGCCTTTGACCTCTACACGTGCTGTGGCACACATGGTACAAACACACACACACACACACACACACACACACACACACACACACACACATTTATGTACACACTAAACACGAAAAACTATTAGGCATAATTTTTATCCTTATTATTTGTAAGAATAAATAAGAACGCTTAAAATGAGCTTAAACAGCTTCTGGTTAGGGCCCATTTCTTATCTGTTAGTGAAGGGACTTGGACCAGCTCAAGGGTTGAGCACATAACTCTGGAAGCTCTTCCCCTTCTCCCCTATTCCTTCTATCTTGCTAAAAGCCATTAGATTACATTCCTAAAGCTAGTCCCCAAGGTCCATCCCCTTATTTGGTCACTTCCTTTTCCTAAGAGTGACTATCAAGATCCAGTATTAAAGTCCAGCAATCAAAGTCCCCTTTGCCTCACCTAACTAACATACCCAATCAAAATTAAATATCTTATTCTAACAGGAGCCTTCCCCCTTTTCCTTTATGAACTGCCATTTTCCTGTGTGCCATGTCTGTCTCCTTTCTATCCAAAGGCAGCCCTTTGTGCCCTCTGGGACAAATTATCAATTTTTTAAAAAGTTGCAGAAAATATTCTTTTTTTTTCCTTCTCACTCTAGCCCCACTCTCTCTGGCCCAAAGATTATTTGTTTGTTTGTTTGTTTGTTTGTTTATTAATTATATGTAAGTACATCGTAGCTGTTCTCAAACGCACCAGAGGATGCCATCTCATTACAGACGATTGTGAGCCATCATGTGGTTGCTGGGATTTGAACTCAGGACCTCCGGAAGGCCAGTCAGTGTTCTTAACCACTGAGCCATCTCTCCAGCCCAAAAATATTCTTTCTGATTAATGTGTTAGCAATTTGTTTTTCACTAATTTATCTGGAGTCAGTGTATCCATCCAAGCACAAGAAAGGACATAAGAAGCTACAGAATTTGTGTCTGTACCATGACCACACCACATTAAAATGAGGTGTTTCATTTTAATTGAGCATGTTAATTGGGTGAGCCAAGGGGGTTTTGATTGCTGGACTTCAATACTTTGATAGCTGGATGTTGGTGGTCAGCCTCAGGAGGAGGATGTGGCCAAATAAGGGATTGGAGCTTGGTGGCTAGCTTTAGGAATGTAATCTCCCTCTCCTGTGTTCTCTTCTTCTCACCCTTTATCTCCTGCCTTTGTCTCTTATTCCCTGCCCTCTGTCCTTCTGGGGCAAATAAATCTCTGTGATGAGAACTTGATTTGGGGGGATCCTGTTCCTACGAGTTACTACCATTTAATTACATATGGAATATGTGTCATCCCACATGTGAGCCAAATTAATTGAATAATGATAGAAAAGTATTGAAACAAAAACAATATACAAGAAGTTTGCCAATAAGAGAAAAATCTCTAGAAACCAGTGTTTTTTTGTGTGTCGGGTCCAGACCAATTTGAGCATGTAATTACTTAAGTTTTACAATAACAAAACATTTTGTGTATACAATCCTGTGTCTCATTTCTTAGGATTGTAACTATATGAGTATGAGGTTTTCTTGATTTATTCTGACTAGTTAAGTCACTTGATTTGTATGGATTTCTGAGATAGAAAGCAATTTATACCCAGCTCTAAGAATACTATCTGGAGCCAGGCAGTGGTGGTGCATGCCTTTAATCCCAGGACTTGGGAGACAGAGGCAGGCGGATTTCTGAGTTCGAAGCCAGCCTGGTCTACAAAGTGAGTTCCAGGACAGCCAGGGCTACACAGAGAAACCCTGTTTCAAAAAACCAACCAAACAAACAAAAAAGAATATTATCTGAAAGAAAAAGTGGAAATTATGTTTATAGCCATTATTTAGGTATTATAATTAGCCTGATTTTTTAAAAGTTTTTAATCACTTTTTTATTGTAATGTAATTCTGCCCATGTCAAATTATTAAGTACTTTAAACTTTCTAATTTGTACAAATCAGGGACGATCATTCTCAGAATTACTATTCCCAGACATGTGTGTGAAAACTAGAATTCTGTCAATCACTTATAACAGTTTTTGCTGAATATATTGATTCCAGTAGCACTTCCTGTGCTGGGTTCTTTTTATGTAACAGAGGCCTGATGCAGAGAAAATGCCTGACAAGGTCATTTGGAGTCATTTAGTTTGTTAACGTTACTAGGTTTAGATGCTGCCTCTAAGGGGACCATTGCTGATAGGTGACTTGAACAGTATATAGCACCTGCATTTACCTTTGTCACCTACCACTTGAGGCAATCCCGAGTACATTTGTCCCACAGATTCCACAAGAGACTCATTTCTGGAGCCCTGATGAATGTCAGACTTTAAAACTGCTCAAATCCTTATAAAATACATAGTATTTGTAAATAACCTACTGTGTTTTTCCATATATTTTGAATGATCTCAAATGTATTAACAGACACCTAGTACAAAGTAAATGCTTATATAGAAAGCTGTCACACTGCACTATTTAGGAAACAATTCAGTGACAAGGGAAACATCTGTACTTGTTCAGCACAAATTCAACTTTTAAATATTTTTAATCTATATTTGCTTAAAAAAATACAGTTGTAGAGCATGGAGATAGGGAGAATTGGCCATAAGTTCTCTGTCATAATGTTAAAAGGATGCCCACATAAAACAGTACGGTGGTGCCTAGCATAAACAAACATCTACTAACGGTTAACGTTTGGTTCTCTTTACAATGAGATAATACCAGTTTAAGAAATGCTGCATGAAAATAACCCAGGAAGTCCTCTAGAGGCTACGGTTGGAGGCGGCGTACAACTCCGCAGGCCTACTCCTAAGGACACACTTGAGAGAAGAGTGCTTGCACATCAAGATCTCTCTGTGCACATTCATGATAACATTATCCGAAGTAGCCAGGCTTGGAAACTACTCAAATACCCATCACCTAATGAACAGGAAATTGCATACAATATATCCACATAGTCGATAATTGCCAGTAAAAACAGAATAAAGCACTGACCCCTGTTACACTCCAGATGACCCTTGAGAAGCCCACATATTGCCTGACTCATCTCTGTGAAATGTCCATGGATACAGAGGGCAGATTATTGCTTACCGAGATGAGGATAAGAATGAAATGGGGATTGGCTACGAGTAGGATGGATTTGCTGGGACAGTGATGAGAATAGTGTGGAATTAAATTAAGTAGATAATGGATGATTAAGCCATGCTTCTTAGACAATGAAAACCCACTAGGAAGGATGAGGTTTGGGGCATGTGGTTTGTATCACAGTAAAGCCGTTTTAAAAGGCCTGGGCTTGAGCAAACGTGTGAAAACCATTGCGCTGTAATTCACTTCCTGGTATGTTTTGGCAGTCTATACCTTGTAATAAGTCAGGGTTTATTCCTGTGGTTTCCATTTCAATTTACCCGTTCTTTCTCAGATTTTAGCTGTCAGCAGACCGTGATTCATTTTGTCATAATGAAGAAGGAAACCGACCAGGTCCTGAAAGCAACGAAGTCAACCCATAGTTCAGGAGATAGGATGCAGAGCCTTCTGCTGCTCTCGGCTTGTAAAATCACGGGCACAGGTGGTGGACACTGAGGAGGAAGGTGGCTAAGGTGCCATCATGGGCAGCCTCCAAAACCCCTGTGGCAACGTTAGCCTTTATGGATGTGGAAATGTTTGTCTTTTTAATTCATTCATTCATTCATCCACCCATCCATCCATCCATTCATATATGTGTGTATGTATGTGTGTGTGTGTGATATGTATATTCACACATGTATGTCTGTGTGGATATATCTGTCATGTGTCTGTATGTAGAGCCCAGCAGTCAGTGCCAAGTGTCTTCCTCAATCTCTCTCCACTTTAGTTTTTGAGACAAGTCTCCCACTGAATTGACTAGGCGAGCTATCCAGTGCGTTCCAGGGATCTACTATCTCCAACACTCCCCTGTCCCCCAGACACATGTGCAGCCTTTTACCTGAGTACTGGAGATCTGAACTCAAGTCCTCTTGTCAGCCGGAAACATGCTTGGACTTAAGGCAACAGAGCTGAAGCGGACCACAGCATTGAGCGAAGGCCAAAAGACAGATCATTTCTGCCTTTTAACTCTCTAACTGTACTGGGGACTGGAAGCTAATGGCTTCTGGAGACTTAACACTCTCTTGCTTATTCTAGCTGAAAATCGCTGACTCACTGGCTTCTTTTCTCTTTATCTCTCTGTACTTTGTAAATCTCTAGGCTTTATTAAATCCCAGAGACTTAACTCTCTTATTGTTCCATGCTTAAATAAGTGCTGAAGACTTAACTCTTACTGTGCTGTGCTCAAAACTTAACTCTTGTTGTTCTGTGCTTAAGTAAGCTCTGAAGACTTAACTCTTTATGCTTAAATATATACTGGTCTCTTACTCCCTAACTCTCTTATTATTTGTGCTTCAATAAGTGCTAAATCTGGAGAATTAACACATGATGTTTAGCAGTGGAGGATTAAGTAAAGGATTAATTGCTAGGGCTTCTTTCTCTGATACCCAGGAGCCCCTTGCTGATGAGATGCTCTTGAGCTCTTAACTATTTATGAACCAGAGAGAAGAGAAAAGGAAAGAAAGAAATTCATCTACATAGACAATGTGCACAGGCACATATACATTCATATATACATACATTCTGGCCAGGCCTGACCACCTGTTTCATCTACTCCACAAGTGCTCATGTATACTTACACATAGACAAACAGACATATATATATATATATATATATATATATATATATATATATTGTATACATTTGGTGGATAGATGGATGGGACAGAGGCCCCCAGGTCAACAATGTATTTCTTTTCTCTGGCCTTTTTATAGACAAAATTTCTTAGAAAATTACCTCCTAATTAGAATGTTACACAAAAAGGGAATCAGAGAAGGATGTTAATATTAAGTTCAAACAGTGTTTCATTCTGTAAGCTCATTATAAGTTCAAAGCAACAGTTTCACATGGCCTTACCTTATCATAGTGCACACCTGTAGCTTCATCCTTGGACCTGAATATTTTCCCTTGAACACGAATTTGTCCCATTATTTTTCCTTTCAGTGTAAATGTGAAAGCTCAATGTATTTTGTATTATGCATCCTTTACTTCCTATTTATGAGGAGCGGGCACATTCTATTTTCTATTCTAATTTTATTAGATCTTTCTAGCCAAAGAACTAAAACCATCTCTTAATTATTTTTCCTAAAATCAAATCTATAAAATCTTTAATTTATCTAAACAGTATTAATTCATGAAACTTCATCTTTACGTTGAGCTGTAAGACTTTTGCTCAATAGGGTGGGCGAATACCCAGGAGTCCTTTGGCTATGTAATAATGACATATCATATCAGGAAAGGCATACCATCTGCAAGAAGCAATCTGTCTTTTGGGACTTTGGCGTCTCAGAGCTCACCCATCTAAGGCCATGCAGAAAGGTGAGCCACCTCCAGGAAGTCACCTACTAGTCACCTAGTAGCCTTAGCCTTTCCTAAATGGCCCCTGAAACCTACGAAGATATCTCTCTGTGTTCTTTTACCTTACTAGAGTGTAATTGAGGACTTTTATTTCTTTTATACATTTATTTGATATCTTATAACTAAACGAAGTTGCACTTACATCTTAACTCTCCATCCAATCTGCATGCTTTCTTCAGTAACACCATAATTCAAATTTTCTACGAGTGTTCTAAAGAGCAATCCGTGGTGTAGAAGCAAACACAACCAGAGAAGACACAAAGAAGAAGTGTCCTATTGGGTTTTGGCCTGTAGTGTACATTTTGTTATAGATGAGGAATCAGAGAGAGGGCAGAGACTGGGCCAAATTCTTGAGACTTTTGTAAGGAAAAGGGTGAAAGGATTATGCCCCCCCCCCCCCGAAGCAGATTCAGCTTCTCCTACAGGGTCCCCATGAGCCCTGGGGATGTGAAAGAGGAGTTCACTTCCTCCCAACTGTAGGCTGCTAGGTCAGTTGGATGATCATATGCAGTAGATCCAGTCTTTCCAAGAATGTACAGAATTCCCCAAAGCACACAACAGAACAAGCTTATTCATTTCTTCCTTGTTCTGACTTGTGCCTGCGATGCTCCTTTACATTAAACAGGCTGAACTTGTTGGGCTGCATCCACAGGGAACACCCATCCCTCTTCTCTGCTACACTGTTTTAGAGCTCTCCACCCCACCCCGATAGAACCATAGGTTGATCTCGTACTCTGTCAGGTTATTCTGCTCTCAATGACCCCTGCACGGTTTCTCTGATTCTCCATCTCAGGAACACTGAAGTCAACGTGCAGCCCGGGGAAACGGGTGTGCATGGGGTGTCTTCTTCCCCTCTCCCTAAGCCTTTCCCAATTCTGAAGTTCTCTTACCCAATTCCTGCTGGCTTAGCTAGATGCATCAGATGATATTTTGAGAGGAATGAGAGTTCACAGGTCTGTAGGGTTTTTTTGTTTGTTTGCTTGCTTGCTTGTTTGTTTTTTAAGGTCTGAGGCTATTGTAGTCTCTGTAGGCAAGCATTATTAATCACTCTCTCATTTAGTATACATACCACTGCACCAACTTTTCTGAAATCAAACTCAGAGCATACCATCTGACAGCTGCAAAGGACTTCATGAGCACTGAGTTATGTGTCAAGTGCGCAGGGACCTCTGACAATCCTTTCCCCGCTGATCTCCACATAGGCTTGGACTCTGTGGTCAAGCTGTTCTCGCCGCCTCTACATTTCCTTTTGGCACCCGCTAAGATCTCCCACCCCTAAGACATACACTTATGTGCTTACACACCACTCCCATCCATCCCTATGACGATCATGGAATTTCAATAATTGTTTTCCCTGTTTGGATCTCAAATTTTTCCAAGTATGCCTGGGTTTCTTCATACCTTCATCATATCTCCATTCTTTTAATATCATGAGACTAACTGGGGAGCACAAATGTTTGACACTGAAAATTGACATCATTCACAAAGTTATCATTCAAAAACAATATAATCAAGTTATGAAAATCAAAGTCTCTCTCTGGTCATCTCTTTCTGTCTCTGTCTGTCTGTCTGTCTGTCTCTCTTTCTCTCTCTCTCTCTCTCTCTCTCTCTCTCTCTCTCTCTCTCTCTCTCACACACACACACACACCTTATGTTTTAAGTAAGTCATGATGTTGGGTTGGACCACATTCATGGCTGCCTGAGCCATGGGTTGAACAAATCTTGGCAGAGTGGTCCACAGACTAGCAGACTGACATCTTTGGGGCTTATCTAAGAGTCAAGCCTTGTTCAGAGAGATCTACACAATAGTAGGTTCTCAGGTGAGGACTGTTTAAGAAACATTGTAATAATCCAATTAAAAAAATACAGCATCTTAATTTCAAATACTAAACATATTTCCATTACCATTCCAGTAAATTCCATTAAAGCAATTGTAAACCCTTTGATCATATTTCATCAGGTAGCCTAATAAATTGGAGTCTAGGATTTCTTCTCATTTCACAATTACTTTTTAGGAAGGGACCAACACAAAATTGCCAAGCCACTAACTATAGAGAAGTACAGTCACAGTCACTGATCCAAGGTAAGGCACATGAATATGTTACTATTGATAGAAAAGGTACAGGTGGGAACAACCAGTAAGTGCTTCGCATTGTTTCATAACACCCCTCATTCTTTTCTTCCTGGAACTGTTCTTTGTGAACAAAACAAACTGCAGAATGTCAGGGCCAAAAAAAAAAAAAAAAAAAACCTTGATTTCCCCTTGGCTCCTTCTCAGTCATCCTCTCTTACCTCCACAATGTCCTCAATAATGTAAGTGGGAAACAGGAACACCAGACCTGGCTGTAACTCTAGACCTTAGCTCTAAAGAACAGTATCTCTGGAGTGGTGGGGGGGGGGTGAGGACAGATTAAGTGGTGTGTTTGGGTGGGGGAGGAGGAAAGAAGGCTTTCCTGATGATAAACCTGGTAACTAAACATTTTTGAGTTTCTCCTGGTTATGGCTTGAATCTCCTATTTTGATATATTTTAGCAGTTTGGGGGTCACTCATTATCTAATCTCACGTTATTTCGCTTTTTAAATTATTTATTTATTTATTTGGTTTTTTTTTTTTCTTTTTTTTTTTTTTGGTTTTTTGAGACAGGGTTTCTCTGTGTAGCCCTGGCTGTCCTGCAACTCACTTTGTAGACCAGGCTGGCCTCGAACTCAGAAATCTGCCTGCCTCTGCCTCCCGAGTGCTGGGATTAAAGGTGTGCGCCACCATGCCCGGCTTATTTGGTTTTTCAAGACAAGGTTTCTCTGTATAGCCCTGGCTGTCCTGGAACTCACTTTGTAGACCAGGCTGGCCTCAAACTCAGAAATCCGCCTGCCTCTGCCTCCCAAGTGCTGGGATTAAAGGCGGGCGCCACCACACCCGGCCTTAAATTATTATTCTGTGTATGCGTTTTGCCAATATGTTATGTCTGTGATTCATATGAGCGCTTTGTACCCACAGAGGCCAGAAGAGGGCGCCAGAGTCCCTGGAACTGAAGCCACTTTATGGGAACTGAGAATTGAACTCAGAGTCTCAGGAAGAGCCACCCGTGCTCCTAACCACTGAGCTACATACCCTGGCCTTATCTTTTACTTTTTGCCTCTAGTTATGCCTCTGATTGACCTTGTTCCAAGGCTGGTCATTCTCACTCTCGTGTGCTTTTATTTTTGTCTTGACTTTAGATTTTTTTTCTTCTTGCTTTATATTGCTATATATTCTCTGCTGAGTAAACTTATTTTAATTAAAAAGGATTATACAGGACGACGTAAGACGATTTTCATGAACGAATCACTGTACTTTGAACATATTCTCCCCATATTCCATTGCCCTCAGTTTCATTTCGACTTTCCTCTGACCTATCTTCTTATGTTATTACTTCTGCTCTCATTAGCCTTATATCCCTACTAGTTCCCGCCCCTCTTGACTCAGTGAGAGTCTTCTTAGATGACTCACGTTAAAGTATCTTCCTATGAGTTACACAGTCTAGCAAGGAAAAAGCTTTTTTGCTTTTTTTTTTTTTCTGAGACAGGGTTTCTCTGTGTAGCCCTGGCACTCACTTTGTAGACCAAGTTGGCCTCGAACTCAGAAATCCGCCTGCCTCTGCCTCCCGAGTGCTGGGATTAAAGGCGTGAGCCACCACGCCCGGCTGGGAAAAGCTTTTTAAGAACCCTTGACAAGAAGCTAAATCTCTCCCCACAGTACCGTGATTACATTCCTCTCTTAAAACCATAAAGAATGGCTTGGGGGTCAGAATGGGACAATACAATAAATACAATTGTACTTATAAGACGAGCAGCATTGTGTTTGCCTGCCAGGAAAGGGTCCTGTAGAAATATCCTACAAAGAAATGACGATCCTGGTCCTTCGAGTCAACGTAGCGCTCCTTGAGAAGGTTCTCCAAAGCCCGCACAAATTTCATACCAACATGGCGGAATCCCTTCTATTCAAATTGATTGATGATCTCTCCCACAAGCCCCGTTTGGAGCCCACCAGGCCTGATGGTAATGAAGGTACACGCACCGTTGGTCATGTGTGCTATGGTCCGGGAGGGACTGAATGTTGTGAAGACAGTCTGGGTGATGCTAAGTGAGACCAACCCCACACACTCTAAGCCTGTGACCATCCGAGGAGACTTTTGCATCCAAGTTGGTAGGAATGGTTCTGTAGAGAGCCCAGCTTGTGGTTTCAGCCCGAGGAGCTGGTGGACTACAAGAGTTGTGCGCAGGACTGGATCTATGAGTGACAGGAAGGCCCCTGCTTTGCCACCTTCTGACCCCTGTTCTCACAGGCAGGGGACCAGCAACTCTAGGTATTTCTGGATCTTCCTTTGGCCTGGAGGGGTCTTCTGGGAGCTGTGACTCCGTGTGTAGCATTAAGTATTAGATTAAAATGTCACATCGCCTGTGGACAGGAGGAGGAGGAGAAGGAGGAGGAAGGGGAGGGGGGGAAGAGGAGGGGGGAGACTCAATTTAGAAGAGAAACTAAACTGACAAGACGGAAGTGTTTAACCACCAGGCAACAGGGAGGAGGGGTATGATGGATCCTTAGAATGACATTTCACTGCTAAAACTCTCCCTTCCTTTCCCCATCCCCTATCTCCTTTCAGTCCTACGGACAGAAGCCAGTGTCATGGGCAAGAGCTCTGTCACTGAGCTACATCCTAGCCTTGGAACCTCACTTTCTTTTAAAGGACTTTGAATGTCATTATCTTTCATTCTATCCACCACTCTGGATATCTATCTATCTATCTATCTATCTATCTATCTATCTATCTATCTATCATCCATCCATCCATCCATTTATCAAGGGTACCACACGGAGGTCAGAGGACCACTTGCAGGAGTCGATTTTTACTTTCCCTGGGATTAAAATCCCATCCCAGCTCAGATCCTAGGGCTTAAAGTCAAGTGATATAAGCCCCTGAAGTCATCTCCCCTAAGCCAGTTGAGTCTCAATATCAATTTAAATCCAGGAATTCAATTCAGGATCATGTCCCTCACTAAGATGGACTACTAGGAAACTGGAAACGGGTGAACCATCCTCTAAGAATCAACTAGGTATTATCTCTGCTGTCCAGAATGTTACAGTCTGCGAATTAATCCACTTCAGTTAGCAACATCAGTAAACATTAAAAATAGGAAAGGACAGAAAAGGATCCTGTCTGGTCTTGCATTGTGCAAGGAGAATTCTATGCTAGAACTGGGCTGGAGCACCAAGACCCAGAGGCTGGAAAATTCATGGGAGCTTCCTGGAAGAATGGATAAAACCGTCTCTCTCCCAATTCCGGAAGTATTTCTGCTGCAAACTCTCAAATTTAGCATCTAGGGATAATAAAGCTAAAAGCGGCGGAGAAGGGCACCCTCTGGCGACAACAGCAGGACACAGTAGGAGGGAAGCAGCACTAAGATGGAGTACCACCCCAAAGCAAAGCTCCCTGGGAGCTGTAGTCGAGCCAGGTTGCCTGGGTGAGTGCAGTTTCCCACCCTTAGTGATGTGGGGACCCAGAGAGATGGAGCTCTCTTTAGGAAACAGTGGGGAGCCCCCCAAAGGATTAAGGTATTCCAGCCACACCCGACTAACGCTGCAAATATGTAGGAAAGAGAGTGAAGCAAGATATTTTTAATGAGTAGCCCTGTCTAGTAGTAGATCCCTCAAAGCACCAAGTGTGGGTAGGGAGTACATCCGGCTGCAGGAAGCAGCAGCCAGCGGTCAGGAGGAGTAGTCACTGGCCACGCACCCTTCGCCAGCCTCCATTCTGCCGAAAGGCAAGTTCCTGCCGTCTGCGGTTAATGCTTTTTCACCCATCAGTAAGATGCACCAAGATGAGACTTAGAGGTAGGTGGTCGTCGCTCTTAAATGTGGGTGGACGCGATTTTTGTTTTCCTGGGCTGTCCACTAGGGGCGCGTGGTGGACTCTGGGTCCTAAGCTATATATCTATCCATCCTTTTATCCAGAACCCACCCTCAGCTCACTCAAAGGCTTTCAAAAACAGCTGTTTTTCCTTCCGGTTGTTTATTTGAGAAGGAATGCACCGGAAATTACAGAAACCTTTTTAATGCCCCACAATCTATCAACTCTGTAAGTCTATTAACATGTTAATGTGTAATGGTCTCTCCCCCTCCCCAACCTCCCTGTGTTCCTCAGGTTTGGTGTTTTAAAATGACAGCTGATGTAGGAATTCCTCTCTGTGGAGGTAGAGTGGATACAATGAATTTCTTTCTTCCCCCCCTCCCCCTCCCTCGCCCTCTCCCTGCCCCCTTCCCCCTCTCTCTCTCCCTCCCTCCCTCCCTCCCTCTTTCTTTCTTTCTTTCTTTCTTTCTTTCTTTCTTTCTTTCTTTCTTTCTTTCTTTCTTTCTTTCTAAAATATTTTCTGGATTTAAACGTTGGTAAAGGAAGAAGAGAGGTAAAGGTTAGAAGTAGGGACTGGGAATCTCAAATTAGGGTGAAGTTCAGAGATGAGGAAGGCACTATGAGGCATTTGTGTCCCCGTGAAGAGAGTATTTGGGAGTGCTGAAAGCAAGCAGTGTAAATAACATCAGGACAGCAACATCTCAGGAGGCCATGAGCCTGAATCACACTTATACTTCAGTAAAATGTTAACAAAGACTCCGAGACAGCAGAAGGACAAATTAGAACACGTTGGCACCCTGAAAAGTGTGCTATTCAAGAGTAAGGCAGTGACTGAAAAGACCGTGCAGGAGGAGATGGGACCTTCAAGATACTCTGAGCATGAAAAATACACAGGGTCATAGAACAAGGGTTAACAAACTGCCACCTGGAGGCCAGCTTGCTATTTGCTTCTATAAATGAAGTTTTATTGGATCAGGTGCTCTCTTATGCTGCAACAGCAGACTGGACTAGTTGCTCACAAAGCCAGAGAAAATATTTATTATTTGGCCCTTAACAGGGTCCAGAACATCATGATAGCCATGGTTCAAATTCCTGGGATGCTTGAAACATGAGAGCTAGTAACTACTCGTGACTGCTAAAGCATGGACACACATGGTTGTTTGCTTTGCCGTTGTTTAAAAGAGTTCAGTATTTTTCCTTTGAGTTGTACTTTAATTTAACAATGAAAACGGTTCTAGAATAAAGGGTTGTCTCTGGTCTTACATTCTTCTAGAAGAAAAGCTGTATACTTGCTGCCTTCAGTTGCTTGTGCTAGAGAACATGGTAAACTCAGTTTTTAATGCTCAGAAGAAAATGATAAATTTATGAGGATATCACCATTGTCAATCATCTGGGGATAGCTAGAGGAGACAAATGACCTTGATGGAGAGGTGCAATGACAGACTTTGTCTATGGCACTCCAGGGAACTTTGCGTGCTTCTACGAAGGTAGATGTTCACATCTCTACCCTGCTCAATTCTGAAAAAGGAACACACCGATCAAAGACAGCCTTCTGTACCTGATGTCTGAAAAGCGCAAGATGCATTTTTATAGAATCTTGATTCTGATATAAAGGGTATTTATTTACTTGTTTTGAAAAATGCTTTTGACTGATGTCTGTCCCTTAGGATTTTCAATCTTGTCCCATGGGTTTAACAAATAATCCTGCTTCCTGATAACTGAAGTCGGGTAAAGAGATTTTTGAACCTTGACAAGGAACAAAAAGATGAGCAGCAGGCTCAGATGAGAGAGAGAGATGGGCACTGCTAAGATGCAGTTTCATGGCATTTTTCTCTCTAAGATCACTCATAGATGCAGAAGGATTTGATTTGTTGACAGCTGCTGCTATTATTAGAGGACAATGTTGGCATTATTTCTTTGGCCATCCTTCCAGAAATAAAGCATGTATTGTATTCCTCAACATCCGTTTCACATTGGAAAGGCATTCTGTGTTGCAAGCCTCACAGGGCAGTGCCTGGGTTAGGACAGAAGCACAGCTGGGGCACATGTGTCAATCTGGCTAATCTCACTGCTTCCACAGAATGTCCTTCGATTTGCAGAGTGAAAAAAAAGTAGCCATTTTTACCTTTATGCTTGGAAGCAGGGAACAAGCATTTCTTAGTTTCTAACACACTGTGTTCCTTGCCCTGCTCCCCTCCCTGATGCAGCAGACCTGTAACTGCCTCTCATTCCTTTGGGTCCTTTAACATCTCCACACTCTGGTCCAGGTATGTGCTTAGCTCCATGACGGAGGTTCAGCTTTGCAGGAGATGTTGGGGGCCATAGGAGCTGCCCTGGGTTCTGGTCTAGAGACATACCAGGCTGTCCTTACTCTCCCCATTTTGTCAGCCTTACTGACTACCCTGTGGACTTTAAACGTCTGATAATCTAAGCAATGAAGCAAGAGCCTTGCAGAAACTGTTTAGGCAGCTCCTATAAGCACATGAGACAAAATTCCTTTAAGTTTCTGTTTCTCTTTCCACACTATCACACAGCAGTAATAAAGAAGTCTGGGAATTAGAAAGCTAACAATCTACTTTCATTTCTGCTGATCTGGCATTGTGGGAGTTATTCCTGTAACGCTAGACTCCTTTAAAGTATAGGAGTTTTCCCAGATGTTCATCTTACTTGCTCTCTCAGCTCCAGGGCTATCGGTTGACTTGATTTTATGCCTAGGTATGTCAGATGCTTCAAATACAGGCTGTCTGCAATGTGCAGAGATTTCATTGTGACTACGGGAAGCAGTGATGGCAGTGCAGGTCAGAGTATGAGCTTTTGACTCCATCCTGTTCATTTGTACAGTATGTTGAGCTGAAGTGGCTTTGGCTATAAAGAATTTTATAAACATGTAGGTTCTGGGCAGATTGAAATTACCCCATACTTGTAAGGTAGAAAAGGTATTTCTGGTACATTTTTAAATTATTATTTTCTGTGTATATGTTCTTTATCTTAATGTATATCTATGCATCGTGTGCATACCTAATGCCCTCAGGGGCCAGAGAAGGGTGCCAGATCCCTCAGGGGCCAGAAAAGGATGCAAGATCCCCTGGGACTGGAGCTATAGACAATTTTGAGCTGCCATGAGGGCAGTAGGAATTGAACCTAGATCCTCTGGAAGAGCAGCCAGTGGTTCTCATTGTGAAGCCATTGCTCCAGGCCCTTTAGGTACATTAAGAGGGTAGTTATTGTTGGAATTGTGTAAGTTTGGTCAGCATTTGTACCACTCTGCAACAGTGCATTGTTAAATGGTGGGGCTTTTTTTTTTTTTTTGGCTTCTTTGGTTGTTAGTTGACAGTGTAGTTCTGGACCACGAGCTTTACAGACGACAATGTCAGGACAAAGGTTGGACACACCTGTAGGCGCTTGCTCAGCTCACTTAGTGCTAATTCTAGAGCCATGGGTGAAGCAAATGACACCGTCTTATGCAAGCAAGCCCTCTATCCTGTTGGAGTCGTTGGAATCTCTTGCTAGACATCTAAAGAAGAGATAACAACCACATACATCAGAGATTAAATATAGTAGATGTAAGACATGAGATAGTTCTTGGCTCAGAGTTAGGGAGTAGCTTTTAAAAGCTTGCAAGGAGTTCAAAAGAGGTAAAGGAACTGCAACTCAGGGACGCTGAGTCAGACAACCCTAGGTAATATCGCTCACAGCAAATACACGGAAGGCTTTGGGTTTGTCTGTTTATGGGGGATTTGTTTTGAGGATAATCTATTGTCTGGAATTCCCCCAACTTATTCTCACTGGTTAGTATTCTCTCCCCCAAAAAAAGGGTGGTGCGGAGTGAATGATGAGAGGATTTATTTTGGCTTATGGTTGTACAGACTCCAGTCCACTGTTGCCTGTTACCACTGCATTTAAACTTGTGGCAAGGCAGAAATATCCCAGTGGAAGGATGTGACAGGGGGAAACTGCTCACCTGTGGCTGCCAGGAATTAAGGAAAAGTAAGAGAAGGGTCTGAGAAGAAGGATCCATCTCCAGTGGCCCATTTCCTTTAAGAATGGTTCTAGTTTCCACCAATTTGCAGAAACTCTATCAAGTTATGAGTCCATCAATTGGTTAATCTATTACATAGGTCAGAGCCTTCATGTTCCAATGACCTTTTTATTAGGTTTGAAGAAAATTCCCCAGCACTCCAAAAGGGCAGGCCCACTTGACTATGTCTATGATGACATCCTGGGCTATTCTGGGGCTAGACAGGTAGACAGGGAGACAGAAGGACTGCTGGTGGATTATTCCCATCGAGCTGTGAAGAGTGTTCTTTCTGTCAGAAAGATCCACTTTCCTATCATCCCTTACTTCTGGATGATGAGGCATCTGGTTCCCATGGACCTACCTATGGTGGACACCAAAACCACAGGGCTCTTCTAGCCTCTCCCCAGCCACCTAAATTTCCTGGTCGTTCCAGTTCAAGGCTCTCCCCAAACTCCCAGCCCCAACCTGTTTCTCTTAAGAACCAATGAGGGTTCCCCCTCCCCGCCCCACCCCCATACACCTGATTCTCTCTGCTACCCCAACCGCATCTCCTCTAGATAGCCTTGGGAGTTTGAATACAATTATTTTTCACTGGAGCTATTCAGTGTTCTCAGTGCACCCCCATTTACACCTTTAAGGACCAGCTTCACAGCTGGCAATACTGGGTGGAGGCTTTGGAGAACAAACCATGTATATGCCACAACAATGAGTTATGACGGGATTCCTGGCTGGAAGATGTAGAAAGCCTGAGGGTAGGGCTACTGACTCTTTGTTTATCCACATCAGTTGGAAACACTCCGTGGTTTGACCTTTAGCTGATATGAGTTCAATCCCACCCTTATCTCCTATCTGCCCTCTAGAAATATTTAACCTTAATTATATCATTTTCTTTCCCAAGATCAAAACTGTCCCTATCTTTCTTTGCACTTCAAGTATTATTAGAGCTTTGGAGACACGGAACACTATCTAAAATTCGGTTGGAACTCAATAAATATTGATTTGATGAATACACAATTAGTGAATTTATGGATGGATAGAGATGAATCCTCAAAGGTGGGTTAATAGACAGAAGGTAAATATGGGTGTTCTCAGCTTTTCAGAAAAATAGAAAGAAGACGGGGGGGGGAGCAGTTTTCTGTATATTAAGGGAACTATTTGAAACAGCTTCTTTTGATCATGGTCGGGTTTAGAGTTCGCTGGTGGCAGTCTAGTTTTTGTTCCTTAAAACAGAGTCTTGTCATGTAGCCTGGCTGCTCACAAACTCACAATCCTCCTGCCTTAGCCACCCCAGACTTTGGAATTGCATGTGTATGATGTATCACACCCACCCACCTGTTCTCTTTCACTCACTTATCTCCCAGGAAAACAAAACACTGCAGATTGAGCACTTTTTCTTCAGTACATAGTTGTTTTAAAGAAATAATATCCCCATCCCTGCTATCCTAATGAGGACATGTTTACCTTCTTTTTATGTTTGCTTTATAGAGCCTCTCATTCTTCTCCTCACAAGGGAGGTGAACTGGAAACAGAGTGTGACACAAATTTGAGGCACAAGAGATGCTATGCGCCCATTCTGAGTATCATCCTAGCTCTTTAAGTTTCTTTTTCCTTTGTGAATCAGACCAGACTTGGAGGGAGTGCCCTGGTGAGTGCTGCCAGAGGATTCTAGCCAGAGAGAACACTTCTTTCAGGGAGTGGCTATAGTAGAAGGTTGGTTTCAGCTTCTCTGTTCTAATGGTCTTTCCTAAGCTGAAAAAGTCACATGACTAGTCCTGTGCAGAGTTGGCCTGACTCAAAAAAGACTTGTCAAAGAATAGCTGAGATTCCAGCCATTCCCAGGTCTGTAAACAAACCTGGAGACAGAGAGACTCTTGACTTCAGAGAGCTCGGACATGGAAGCCCCTGCTAACATTGCCATCCTGGCTTCTCTCAGTTGAATCTCATATAATCCTTGTCACAGGGGTGACAGGAAGCAGAGGCAGAGAGTACAAGGACACACAGAGAGAAAATAGGTATATTTTACTTCACGGCTGGGACACTTGAAAATAGCCCTAATTGTTCAATTATAAGAGAGGCTACAAGGAATCTTTTAGGCTTTGGGAAAGCAAGAAATCTCATAAAATTTAATGAAATTTTGAAAAATGTGCTCTTAAGGTAGGATTAAAGCAATAATAATGAAAGCAAATGAAATATATATGTATACTGTGCACACATTTTATTTGTTAATATCTAATATATTATTTAACATATGGCAATTATATTGCTTTACATATAAAATACATACTTAAATGTTATATACTAATATGAGTACTTGTAATTGTAAATGATATTTAAATGAATCACTAATTTTACCTTTCTGTAAATATTTACAAACTAATCATATCAGCACATTATATAAAATTGAAATACATATTGCCTATATAAATATAAAATATGAGACTGTTTTGCCAACAAATGTTTATGCTTTATAAAAGGATGTATGAAGTACATGATCAAATGGTTTGTTAGAAATATCATGGAGATAATTTGTTTCCAGAATATGGCTACCAGTTGAAAAAAAGAAGGGTAGAAATATGCTAAACTGTATAGGTCCTGAGTTTTGTCTGGAGTCAATTTGAACTGTATTGATCATGAGTCTGCCAGTGCTCATTTGAAGCCCCTGTACTTGAATGATGACTGAGACAGGTTCTTCCCTACGATCTCCTGTGCCTGTCTGTGACACAGGTCTCTCCTTTCTTCTTACTGAGCATTTACTCCAAACCAGGTTAACTCAAAAGGTCTTGTCTAGCCCAGAGGGAGAATGAAGTAACATAAGGATGAGGAGTGTGAGAAGAGCCTGAGGCCATCAGTGACTAATGGACTTTTATCCTTGGTGGCAGGTGTTTGAAGACAGGAGAAGGGGGTTACCTATGGGGGAGGGTAACTTTAGACAGTATTCCAGAACTTTAAGCCTAAAAGATAATAACAAACTACTGATGGAGAAATCTATCCATACCCTGAGAAAGAAACAGGGAAAATATAAGCTTACAACTCACAAATTCCACTCCCCACTGCCCATCCTTACCTCACCCTCCCCTCCACTCCTGTCCCCAGCAAAGGAGCAAGATTGACAGTTTAACCTGAGTCAAGGTTAAGAACCCGGTTCTGGGTACCTAAGTGATCCAGGGTTCATAGTAGTGACAAGACAGCTTAACACTGCATTGTGGGCAATAACAGAAGCCAAGGATGGAGGAATGGTGTGACAGCTTCATTTGCTCATGGATTCAGTTATCTGAAGTCAGTTGCAATTAAAAAAAATGGTGATTAAAAAATTCTAAATATCAGCAACTCCATTTAACCATGCCCCCATGTGCTACTTTACGTCAAACAAAAAGCAAACAAACAGCCGCCATCCCGCTCTGTCCCACCCAAGACATAGATCTCCTGTGTCCGGCACAGCTAGGCACTATATACTACCATCTAGGTAATCACTGACTCAGGATCGTCAAGATGACCATCATATCTCATAGTTTGTGTTCAAATAACTGTTATTTTCCTGAAGAATATCACCATAGTGCAACAGTGCCATAAAGCACAAAAGCCATGAAGTTCCTTCTTAAAATAAAAGGAAAAATTATTATCACATGTATGTATACAAAAACATGCATATAGAGTTAAGTATGATCCAAAGTCTTTGACATCCACTCAAACCCACGGGGACCTTAAAGTATATCCCCCACAGATATACCTCTACACAATGGTGAATGAAGGAGCTGAAAACATGTAGTTTGATTTAGGTAGTCTTCCCTCCTTGGACATGCTGCGAAAGCTCTCTGAATCTGTGAAGGGTCCCCTGCATGTGTCAGCCTGGAGCAAAAAACAGGAAGAGATGAGAATGGAAACTCAGTTCAGATAGACATCATCAATCTAGATCTGACTCCCGGGAGCTGAAGGACAGGCAGTTCTTAAGACACACCACTGAATTTAAACAAACAAATAGACAAACAAAACAAAAGGAAACAAATAAATGATAGATAGATGGTTAGATAGATAGATAGATAGATAGACACAGAGAGAGAGACAGAGAGACAGAGAGAGAGATAGAGAGATAGTGAGATAGAGAGATAGAGAGATAGAGAGAGAGATAGAGAGATGATAGAGAGATGATAGAGAGATGGAGAGATAGAGAGATAGAGAGATAGAGAGATGGAGAGATAGAGAGATAGAGAGATAGAGAGATGATAGAGAGATGATAGAGAGATGGAGAGATGGAGAGATAGAGAGATAGAGAGATAGAGAGATAGAGAGAGAGAGATAGAGAGATGATAGAGAGATGATAGAGAGATGGAGAGATAGAGAGATAGAGAGATAGAGAGATAGAGAGATGGAGAGATAGAGAGATGGAGAGATGGAGAGATAGAGAGATAGATAGAGAGATAGATAGAGAGATGGAGAGATGGAGAGATGATAGAGAGATAGAGAGATAGAGAGATGGAGAGATGGAGAGATGGAGAGATAGAGAGATAGAGAGATAGTGAGATAGTGAGATAGAGAGATGGTGAGATGGAGAGATGGAGAGATGGAGAGATGGAGAGATGGAGAGATAGAGAGATAGAGAGATAGAGAGATAGAGAGATAGTGAGATAGAGAGATAGAGAGATAGAGAGATAGAGAGATGGAAAAGAACATGACTTCTCCCAGATAGGGTGGAGATGAAAGTTTATTATAGGTCTGTCTGTTTGAGAGCATAGTCAGAAGCAGGGGCATCTGGGGCAGTCCAGAGTGGACATGACCCTGAGCCATGTGAGGAGAGGGGGGAGGGGAAGAGAGAGGGGAGAGAGGGTGACCAGCTGCAGCAGTCCCAAGGCCCATAGGTACAAAGAGAGCCAGTAACCAAAATGGATGGATTATACAGAGAAGGGTAGTTAGGAGAAGGGCAGCTCAACCCCGAACAGGAGAGTTCAGGGTAAGGAGTGGGGTAAGCCAGCCAGGAGGGCACTGCAACTAGGAAGGACTAAGGGATTGCAGGGAGTCCCCACTGATCTGTTAAATAGGAACTTCAATCATCTTCCGAGATTTGAAACCTAAGAAGTACAAATTAGGAAAGGGGTTCGAGGCAGCAATCATTCTAGTCCAGGTGCACAAAAAAGCTTAAGGTGTGATTTTTTTTAACAACTCCTTTAGGCTCTGCCTAAGGGGGGTTACCTAGCAACAGCCATGTAGGAACTTGAACTTGGCTCCTTGTAAGACTGTTCAGCTTCTCTCTCTCTCTCTCTCTCTCTCTCTCTCTCTCTCTCTCTCTCTCTCTCTCTCTCTCTCTCTCTCTCTCTCTCTTTCTCTGCCTCTACTACACTCTTAACTCCCTTCCCCATCACCTGAATAAACTATCCTATACTATACAGGTTTGTGGCTTGTCCCTCAGGAGGAAGGAATTCCTCAGCATGGGCCTGAGGAGGTACCCCCTTCCCTGATACCTGACTACACATGCCCCACACACATTCCTTCTCTCCTTATCTTTTTATAAAACACAACAAATGGCCCTATCGGGTGTGGTTATCACATACAACAAATTTCTTGCTCCCTCCAAAGACCTGAACAAAATTTCTCTTTCTTATCAGCTAGTGAATATATTATATAATATCAATTAGTGTTAACAGCTGGTCTTCTGACATCATCTGTATCAAGCAGCCATTTTTAGATCTCTACTTCTCTGGTGTTACACTTCTGAACCTCCCTCTAGTTGTATTTCTCTCCCTTTAAACTTGCTTGCTCATAGTTCCTCCAAAACATTCAATTCTGGATGAGTTCACAAACAGGAAGTCCAAGGCTCCTTCAGGCATCTTTTTCCTTCAACAGGAAGCCAATGAGGCTGAAAGTTGACTTTGTTTTTCTTTTGGCAAGATAATTTTCTACTACATATTGGAAATGCATGTGTAGTCACCCTTTATCAACAGCTCCATGTTTCCTTCTCTTCAGAATCTACAGTCAGCTTGGGTAGATTTCTGAGCAGCAAATCTGCCTCAGGCAGAACAGTGGAAGAGAACAGGGCAGCTGCCAGCCTGGGACCACTAGGTAAAACCTACATTGCTGTTTTTCTTGAATTAATTCTTTTTTTTTTTTTGAAATTGGATCTAGTATGTTTGGAAAGCTCAATTTTTTTCAAAAGTGCTAGATTTTGATATCTGCTTAAAAGACTGAGTTCAACCAGGGACCAGGCTGCCTGTCACAGCTCACCACCCAACACTCACACATGCACATGCGCGCACGCGCACACACACACACACACACTTACACCCAAAACCATGTATATGTACACACTAACATATACTCCTGCAGTGGGACAACTGCTATCCACAGAGTATCTTCTTCAGGGAGGCTCTTACTCTTCAATCTTCTCTATTAGTTGTTTTGAGCTCAGGCAGATGAACAGGGGTACTCTTTCCTACTAAAAGTTAACTACATAGACTTTAATCAAGTGTAAAATTGGCCCGGCTAACAATGCCGAGACTAATGTTTGCATCAGTAACTGGAAACTGTTCCCTAGTCATGTTGACATATCAAAAGACCAATATAAGTTGGGCATGTTGGCTCATGTCTGTGATTCTAGCTCTCTAGATGCTAAGGCAGAAGGATTGTGAGTCCAATATTTAACTTGTATTATACAGTGAGTTCCTGACCACCCTTGACTACAAAGCAGGACACACACACACACACACACACACACACACACACACACCCCTGACATACACATCCTTGACTGAATATTTGATCTACACATTCATAAGATCCAAATTTTTATGCCAAAAGCTCCCCTCTGTCTTACCACCATGCCCTATGAGGCCCCCATTGCACATCCTCCAGGCATACTCTTGTGAAAGTCTCTCATTTGTCACATCCTTAATGCTACTGAGTTTTTAGAAAACACGTCACTACATCGTTTTAAGTAGCATTAAAACATTATCTGTTCATTAGGCATTTCTTACATTATTATGAGTTGTAAGATTTTAAACTACCTGTTCACATGATTTTCTTAACTAGTACAGCTTTTTAAAAATATATATTTATTTATTCTTTGTATGTGAGTATACTCTCCCTCTCTTCAGACACATCGGAAGAGGGCACTTGATCCCATTACAGATGGCTGTAAGCCATCATGTGGTTGCTGGGAACTGAACTCAGGACCTCTGGAAGAGCAGAGCAGTCAGTGCTCTTATCCACTGAACCATCTCTCCAGTCCACATAGCCTTTAGCTGTCCAAATGATCTTTGTCATGTTTACTGTAATTATTTAGCTTCTGGATTATAATTTCCCCTTCAGTGTCATAACCTTATCAAATCTCATTCACTTAGTTAAGGGCTATATTCCAAACTAAGTTACACTGGTGTCAAGCAGGCCCAAAGGAAACTCTAATTGTCTAAAATCCAAAAGGCAGTTCATGTATCAAGAAATGCACAGAACCTAGACTATAGAAGGATTTCTGGTGGTTAGAGAAAAGGCAAAATTGCTCAGAAACTTGTGAACCAGTTCAACTCCCATCTGTCAAAAAGAGTCATTTCCCTTACCTCTGGCTATCCATGGCACCTGTCTGACTACCAAAACCCATGCTGGCCTCTGAGCTCTAGCAGCCTCACAAGCGCCTGCTATATATTTCAAAGTCTGTGCTAACATCTTGACCACTCTCACCTCTTCTTCTGCCTTAAACTCCTTCCAGCTTATGGGCTACCCTCAAGTCAGCTACTTATCCTTCTTATAACCTGGCTGTTCCTACTATTTTCTGCTCTTGTTTTTCTCACTATACTCATCTATCTATCATCTATCTATCTATCTATCTATCTATCTATCTATCTATCTATCTATCTATCTATCTATCTATCTATTACCTACCTGTCTGTCTATCTATCATCCACCTATCATTTACCTGTGTGTCTGTTTATCTATCATCCATCTATCATCTACCTGTTTATCATATATATATTATCTATCTATATCTACCTGCCTATCATGGCTATTATCTATCATCAATCAATCAATCTACCTATGATCCATCTGTCTTTCACCTGTGCCTATCATCTATTATCCATCTGTCTATCATCTATCTCTCTATCTCTATCTATCTATCTATCTATCTATCTATCTATCTATCTATCTCTCTCTCTCTCTCTCTCTATCTATCTATCTATCTTATATCTATTATCTATCATTTATCTATTATTTATAATCTATTATATATCTATTATATATCAATCAATCTACCTATTATCCATCTGTCTTTCATCTTTTCTATCATAGATCTATTATATCTATCTATCTATCTATCTATCTATCTATCTATCTATCTATCTATCTATCTTGCTGTCCACTTACTCCTGTCTCTTGCCTCTCTTACTGTGCTATATCTCACCAACTCCACTATTCTCTCCCATCTTCCCATTTCCCTAATGCTAACCATAGGAAATTTACTTTTTTCACTCTCTGCTCTAGATTCTTCAAGATTCTCTCTCTCTCCCTCTCTCCCTCTCTCCCTCTCCCTCTCCCTCTCCCCCTCCCTCCCTCCCTCCCTCTCTCTCTCCTTCTCTCTCTCTCTCTCTCTCTCTCTCTCTCTCTCTCTCTCTCTCTCTCTCTCTCTCTCTCTCTCTCTCCTATAGTAAAAACCTTAAGCATGTCATGGAGCTGTCACATCAGCAGTTTCTTTATTACACATCCTTGCATCCAAGAGGAACTAAACAGTCAATATGTGACTTTTCTGGAGAAAAGAGGGACATAATTCAGTCCATAACAGTCCTGCGTATTGGCTTGTTTCCTGGTACATTGTAGAATCCATGAAGTCAGAGACATTGTGAACTGATTGATACATTGCACGTATGTAGAAAGCAAATGCGAGGTACCTAGCACACTGTACTCATTTATTGACTATATGAATGGATAATGAATGAATGAATGAATGAATGAGTAAAACAAATACTCTTAGTGTTCTATGAAGAACAGGGGGCAATTTCCCCAATATAAATTTTATTTCTAAGTTTCTCTTCTGCTTAGGGCTATATAGAAAAGTCTTTTAGTTGTGTCAAATTCCCAGTCAAAGACGGCCCAACTGCAATCTCAAAATTTATTGTTAAAGAGTTTCTTAGTGGGCTTGAGAAATGGCTCAGTGGTTAAGAGTGCTTTCTTCCTGTAATTGCAGAGGATCAGAGTTTTGTTTCTAGCACCCACATTGGGAGTACAATCAATTATAATGTGATTCCAGGGGAGCCAATGCTTTTTTTTTTCTGGCGTTCACTGGCACCCATACATAAGAACACATACTCAAAATATACATAATTATTTTAATCTCAAAAAAGAAATTTCTTAGTCTCCCTCTCTTTATATTGGAATGTCATGGACTAGATAACACATAATGTATAGAAACTTATTTCCTCACAGTTCAGAAGGCTGGAATGTAGGAGATGGAGGAGTACATCCCTTCAAGAGCATTCCTGCTGAACAAACTCAAGGTGAAAGAGCAAAGAGATTGAAAGAGGTAGAGAGAGAGAGAGAGAGAGAGAGAGAGAGAGAGAGAGAGAGAGAGAGAGAGAGAAGCAACTACTATACTAGCAAATCTGCTTCCATGAAAACAGTATTAATCCCATTTCATTTCTTCTGGGTCATTGGACTCTATGCCTCAACACCCCACCTCCCGCCAGGCACTGGATACCGTGGAAGAGCTGAGAACAGAATGGGGCTGGGGGCAGCACTGGGCCCCGGGGCCAAAGGGAGGAGAGGATGGGGGAAAAGGGGCACTGGATGGTTCCCAAATGGGCCAGAGTCTTTGGTCAGGTCCTTGACAGGAGCATAGTATGGCCTTCCGGCAGGAGGTTAAACATTGCTCCTTAGGAGAAAGCCTATTCCATCGTTCAAGCACAGCGGGCCTTGATGATCAGAGTCTATGGTTTTAGAGCTTTATTGTAGAAAGGCAGGGAGAAAGGAGAGAAGGCAGAAAGAGAGAAGGCGGCCATGGCCATGTGGAGAGAGGGGGAGAGGGAACGAGAGAAGGAGGGCTAGAGAGTAAGAAAGGTGAGGACCTAAAGAGAGAGAGGAGGGGCCGAGGAGCCCTTCTTATAGTGGGCTGAGCTATCTTACAGTTGCCAGGTAACTGTGTGGTGGAGCATACCTGGTTATAGTCAGGTAACTGTGGGGGTGGAGTCTAGCCAGAATGTCAGAAGCTTAGGACATTGTCTGCATGACTGATAGTCACAGAATTATAGAGTTAGGGGCTCTGAGATTTCAGGTTCCTGATTCTGGGACCAGGACTCACCTTTCCATCTCTTGTAGAGTTTTCTACTGGGTCACTGGAACAAGCCCCATTCAACCAAAATAGGCTGCCTATCACAGTCCCGCAACCATCTTAAAGGGAGAAAAGATTTACCTTGGCTCCTGGTATTAAACAGTAACTCACTATAGCAAACAAATTACAGTGGAGAGAACAGGGCAGAGGAAGCTCTTGTCATTTCATGACCAGGAAGTAAAGAATGAGACAGGAAGAGTCTACTATCCCCAAAACCCCTTTTAAAGGCATGCCAACAATGACCTAATTTCTTTCCATTGGACTCACTAGCACCAACATCTGGCAACCAAGTCTTTGAGACATAGCCCCGAAGTGAAAACTTCCAAACTTTTCTTTGGAAAGTTGGTTGGATGGTGTTTTGCTGGGGCCGAAATGTGAAGGAAAGACATTTCACTACAGTGGGCACAGATATGAAAGGCTAAGACAGACATGTGGAGGACACTGAAACAGATACAGGATAGAGGATGTTCTGCTAAAGCAAGCACACGGAAGGGCATGTGATGAAGGATTCTTTGCTAACAACACCCGTGTATTGGTTTACCTTACTTTGTGTAGTTGAGCTCCATTTGTCAGGATTCTGTGGGCTTGGGCTGACTGAATGTACATGCTAAGGTACATGGAGGACACATGATGTTTGGAGGGTATAAATAGGACTCTACAGAGTTACGGAGCTTCTCCTGGAATTCCTCCTAGTCCCTCCTGCTGACTTGACCCAAGACAGAGGCCTGGTTGTCTCTGCTATGTCAATGCTGTTGCTATCTGGACTGTACTGAACTGTACTGCTGATGTATCTGTGAAGTGTTTTCGAGTCCATCGAACTGCCACTGCTGACCTCTGAACTAAACTGCCAATTTCCAGACAACACGGATGTGAGTTGCTCCAAAGAACCTTTTCTAAACAGGTCTACTTCGCCTGAATCCTTTCTTTCCCACTACCTCTGGTGGATGGTGGGCTACAAGGGAGGTTAAAACATTTAAGAATTGTCATTCAAAATAGGATTTGAAAAAAAATTATAGTTCCATGGCCCCTTTGGAAGAGAACTTACCCACTCACATGTGTATAACAAATGCTTTTCCCACTGAGCATCTTCCCAGTCCCCATTTTAGCACTTTTATACACATAAATACATTTTAATAAATATATTTAAATCAAATATAAAAACTTGTAAACAGAACCAGAAACTTGGCATTATAGGCTGAATTAAAATGTGGTTTCTAACTGCGATCAGTGTAACTAATATAATGTAACTAAAAGTAAATGAGTTAAACTATGAATGTGCTTCTACAATAGTCAGAAAAGCCCACAATAACTAAGAAACTAAGTAACATACCTCAGCGTCCTCAGTTGCTCTGGAGACTACTGTCCTATATCATGTCCTTATGTTAAAGATGTCAGGAATTGGGTAGTTACCTTTTGGCTTTTGGGTCTGTATGTTCCGTAATTCTTTTGTCTTCAAGAATATTATGCTGGTCAGAGGTTTCCAACGCGTTTACAACATGGGATGTGTCAATTCGGCTGCCTTGTATCTCCAGAGATTGGATAGTCCCACAAGGTCCATCAGTAGAGAGGCCAGGGAACCAGTGGCTGTTCAGGCCAAATAGCTCGATGCCTGAGAACAGGAAGGATCAATGGTGGCATCCCATTCCAGGGCTGAGGCCTAGAAAGCCCCTGAAGAGTTCCTGGTTGGAATTAGTGTTCAAAGGTTGAAGAACAGGAGTTCATGGGTGAGGGCAGCATTCCAAATGCTCAAGTGGTCAAGTAGGGTTGGTCATAGGCACTCATGCTAGCTCCCCCTTCTGCCATGTTTCAGCTTCATCTTATTGGACAGTACTGCTTACATTGAGATTAGGCCTTCTCTGTTTTATTTGTCTTCACATTTCCCAGTGTTTCTGGAAACATTTCCCCAGACACAGGTAGTGTGTTTTACTGAGCCAAGCAGACTGGCAAGATTAGCCAACACAAGCATAAATAAGGAAAGGGCGAGGCCTACAATGACAGCTGCTGCACATCTGGATATGCACGTGGTGACTAATAAGCTGCCCCACATGTGAATCCCAAGGGAGTCAGGAATATCTAGAATGCCTTAAGGGTTCAGGGTTATTTGCCTCAGAACTGTTAGTAATTATGACAAGTCATGAAGGATCAGAGAATTTCCAACTCTGGAAAAAGCAAGCATCCACAGTTTGCCCCTTGGGTCTCCGGTTAATGATTCTCCTTACTAATTATATTGGTTACTAAGTTAAAGCATAATTCTACAGCATCTCCTCCTGGACCCACTTAATCCTCCTCCCATCACCATGATCAGGCAACAGTGTTGTTCTCAGTTCAAAACAGGAAACGCTAAAGCTGGGGCAGAGGGTAATCTCCCCTGGAAATCGGCATAGAAAGGCAGATAGATAAACACCAAAGCTCTGACTTGGAGCTCTGAGTCCATTCTTTCAACATCTGCACTGGGAGTCATGCAGTGTGCACTTAACCTTGAAGGAAAGGAGTTCCAGTTGAGCAGATAAAACAGACACAAACCCCTGCACTGGGAAACAGAAACTCTCCCTTCCCTGGATTCCTAATGGATCCTGAGGATAGAGGATAAGCTATGTTGGTCATGATGCAGTAGAATTCAGGGTGTGTGTGTGTGTGTGTGTGTGTGTGTGTGTGTGTGTGTGTGTGTGTGTGTGTTTGTAAAGATTCCCTTCTTCACATAGCAGATCAAAGACATCAGCCTGACCCTGAAAGGCTTGGCTCTTTTTCACCCTTTTCTCCATAAAAAGTGACATCAGTTTTACTTTCTGGTTTCAATTTCTCTTCTTTGGGGTCAGGTGCTGCACAGAAGCAGGAAAAGAAACCAGCCGCTCCTATATATAGGTCTGGAGCACTTCATTAGAAGGCAGAGGAAGAGGTTGCCTGGAGTGTGGCTGCAGCCCTGCTTTGAGCGCTCTGACACAGCAGACAGTTACACAGCAGTCATGAGGTAAGTCCTTCCTTTTTCTGCTGATGTGGGAATTGTAGTCAGCCTTAATGACAGATGCAAATCCTAAACAGCCACCGTCCCAAGAGAAGCCAGTCCTCTGTGTTTGTGTATTACCTTTTTATACCTCTGTCTCTATAGCTATAAATAAGTCAGAAAGCTGCTCTGTTGTTTCCTCCAGAATGCCCAGATCTGTTGCTCACCTGGCCACTGAGAGCTGAAGTCAGAAAGAGTTATCTGATCTAGCAGGAGCTTCTTGTAAAGATGTGCCAGGGGGAAATGCTCTTGGTAATTCTCTCTCTCTCTCTCTCTCTCTCTCTCTCTCTCTCAAGATTAAATTGAGGGTATCTAATAAGAATATTATTTAAAAGAAGTATTCCCCTTTCAGGTTTCTTTGTTGTTAAAGTTGTATTTAGACTACTAACCCTGCTAATCTGATTTTTACATGTAATTGCCGAATTAATCTCAGAATTGCAATAGTGTTGCTAACTAAACAGAGCACAGGAAAAAAAACTAGCTCATATAATGTGGTGAGGAGATATCTGGAGGATCCGTGCCAAAGTGTTCCTTGAGAAGTTATGTCATACATCAGATCTGGTGTGAAGGGAGTTTATTTGAGGGAAGGGAGGGGAGAACCTGGAGAAGGTGTAGAGGCAGACAGACAGAAGCAGAGCCATGAGGGCAGAGAAGGGGGACAGAGAACAAAGAAAGGGAGAGAGGGAGAGAGGGAGAGAGGAAGGGAGAGAGAGGAAAGACAGAGAGAGAGAGAGAGAGAGAGAGAGAGAGAGAGAGAGAGAAGGAACATGTGGGAACAGAGAGTGATAGAGTGGCAGAAGCAATCCTTTTATACTCAGCACACACACCTGGAACATCTGGTGGCAGCAGATGATAGCAGAAGCCATTGCTAGGTCCCTGGAGAGCCCAGTGGAATTAAGTGCCTGTAACGGAATAACTGCCTTTCAGGTCTGTTTTCTGTGTAGTAACCCTAACTCTGGCCTAACCAAAGCATTGATGGCTGCAAGGCATAACATCAAAATTTAAATACAGGGGTTGAGTATAGTCAATACAGTTCAAATGTAATCCCTGTCACTTGGCATGGCTTTCTGGTTATGAGCCTTACAAGTCAGAAAGTGTTATACTAGAATCCACAGCTGGTGCTGACCTTACACAGCACAGAAAGGATATGCGAGACTCCACAGGGTTCCAGAGGCTTCGGTGCTGGCTTAGTTTGTTTTCTGCTTATTTGTTTATCTAGTTAAGGATAAGACTGAAGGGAATTTTACAGGATGGAAAAATCTTTAAGAGTCACATGGTACCTGAAAAAAGTTCTCCCCCTAAAGAAAAAGAGCTAGATGCCTAGAAGCCTCCCCTCTAGCCATACTTCCTATCCCAGGTTTAAAATATAAACCTAAGAGAGAAGAATAAAATTAAAAGGGAAATTAAAAGAAAAATGTAAAAGGATTAGTTCATTACCTATGTGAGAAATCATCAGTGTAAGAAGTACAAACAAAGGAGGGTATGGAGACTACAGTGCATCCAGAAATAAAAGTTAGTGGCTTTGCTAACATATAGAATATAATTAATAGGTGGAATATTCCAAAGATGATAAAATGAGCAAAATAAAAAAATCAAGGATGATTAAAAGTAAGACACAAGCAGTTAAAATGAGCAGATACCCAAGAGTACTTTAATCTTATTACAGTGATATTTACTCATCCATGATTTCTTTGCAAAAATATTTTTTTTCTCACAAAAGCAGGGAAATGGCATCAGCCTCGATGTTCAACAACTGATGAATGAGTTATAAATGTGTGGTACATACAATGGAATTTTACCTCTCCCAGGAGGTGCTATATAATTGGTTACTCAACAAAATGTTCAGCCCTAAAAACAAATGCACACAGAAGGTGAAGTTCACAGATTATATTTATAGGTTTGTGTGAATAAAAAAGTTACTCAAAGAAAAAGTGGCTATTAATTTGAGGGTGAGGAAGAATAGGAGGAGTTGGAGGGGGAGACAAATGAGAAACTGGAGGGGAAAGAGGATAGAGACTCAATTATAAATGCATTTTTAAAATAAAAAAAATGAAATTATGCAATTTGCAGTAAAATGGATGGAACTAGAAAAATATATTAAGTAAGAAAATCTAGACTCAGAGAGAGAACAACATGTTCTCTCTCAAACGTAAATCTTAGCTCTACATATATGTATTTGTGCGAATGTGTGTAAGATGTCATGAAAGTAGAAATGGGATCAGGAGAAGACAGAAAAGAGGCATTAAGAGAGAGGGGGAGAGGAGGGGACTAGAGCATGTGTAACATAAAGTCAAAGTGGGAATACTGGATGTGCGAGGTTCAAGGGAGCCCAAAGGCCCTCCAAAGCAAAGAGAAGAGCTAACTCACAGAAGCAGTCTTGCAAGGAAACCCAACCTCCACCTAGGGCTGACTCTCCACGTTCTGAAAATCCTACTGCCTATAATGAGCAAACCCCCACTTCCCCATGTAGTAATTCAGACATGTCAAACACTGAAAGAAAGGGAAGGAGACCATGTTCTTTGGTCAGGGTTAGATTAACATCATTTAGAGGGAGAAGAAGATTCCCTGTGATCTCACTCCTTGCCAGGCAAACAGGTGATGTGTCCCCATATTGACTGTCTTTCTTTCTGTCTGTCTGTCTCACAGTACAGCGAGTAAGGAGTCACTGGAGAGCAATCTGCGACAGCTAAAATGCCATTTCACCTGGAACCTGATAGCAGAAGATGAGTCCTTGGATGAGTTTGAGGACAGGGTGTTTAACAAGGATGAGTTTCAGAACAGTGAGTTTAAAGCCACCATGTGCAACATACTGGCCTATGTAAAGCACTGCAGAGGTCTAAATGAGGCAGCACTGCAATGCTTAGGGGAAGCTGAGGGCTTCATCCAGCAACAGCATCCTGACCAAGTCGAAATCAGAAGTCTGGTCACCTGGGGAAACTATGCTTGGGTCTACTATCACATGGGCCAGTTCTCAAAAGCTCAGGCTTATCTGGATAAAGTGGAACAGGTCTGCAAGAAGTTTTCCAGTCCCTACAGGATTGAGAATCCTGCTCTTGACTGTGAGGAGGGGTGGGCCCGATTAAAGTGTACCAAGAACCAAAACGAGAGAGTGAAGGTGTGTTTCCAGAAGGCTTTGGAAAAGGACCCGAAGAACCCAGAATTCACCTCTGGATGGGCCATTGCGAACTACCGTCTGGATGACTGGCCAGCAAGGAATGACTATATTGACTCTCTGGAGCAAGCCATTCAACTGTCTCCTGACAACACTTATGTTAAAGTCCTCTTGGCACTGAAGCTTGACGCAGAACATAAAAACCAAGCAAAGGCGCTGGTTGAAGAAGCCTTAAAGAAAGACCCAAGTGCAATAGATACACTCCTCAGTGCAGCCAGGTTTTATTGCAAGGTATATGAAACAGACAGAGCTATACAGTTGCTTAGAAAGGCTTTGGAAAAGCTACCAAACAACGCTTATGTGCATTACTATATTGGGTGCTGTTATAGGTCAAAAGTCCATCATATGTTGAACAGAAGGGAAATGGTGTTTAATGGGGATCGGAAGAAGTTAGAGGAAGTAATACAACTAGCAGTGAATCACTTACGGAAAGCAGAGGAAATCAAGGAGATGCTTGAATATTCCTGTAGCTTCCTTGCTGATCTTTATGCCATAGCAAAGAAGTATGACGAAGCCGATTACTACTTCCAGAAAGAATTGAGCAAGGATCTCCCTCCTGGCCCTAAACAGTTACTCCACCTTCGGTATGGCAACTTTCAGTTTTTCCAAATGAAGCGTGAAGACAAGGCTATCTACCATTATATGGAGGGTGTGAAAATAAAGAAGAAAACACTGCCTAAAGAAAAGATGAGAAAGAAACTTCAAAGAATTGCCCTAAGGCGGCTTCATGAAGATGAGTCTGATTCTGAGGCCTTGCACATCTTGGCATTTCTTCGGGAGAATGAAGAAGGTCAGCAAGCTGATAAAGACTCTGAGAGGGGAGTGGACTCTGCAAACCAGGTACCTCCAGCATCTTTGGATGAAGCAGGTGCTGAATACTAGTGATGTGGTACCCGGCTTACTGCTGGAATGAAAAGGAAAACCCTTACCAAGCTGCCATTCAAAATACTTAACCGCTTCCTGGACCAAGAATGGGCTATCATACTGACTATAGTATTTGTCAGGAGTTTGGGGAACCCTGCTATCAGATTCTAGCACCTGAGTTTCTGGATCGTGGGATGGTCTGGGAGAGGGACCAGATGAGGGGATAGATACAGGATCTTGGCAAACAGCCTAGAGCTCTTTCAATTTTTTTTTGGAAAAATGGTTTCCACAGTAGTAATTCTTTAATCCCTCCCCCTTCCCCCCCCCCACCCCGTGGAGGATTGTCTTGGGCTTGTTTCAGTATTTGTATAAAGCAGCCAAATTCCTTACGTGGGTGAGTGTTCCATCCTTGAATTATTTTAGATATTGCACAGCCTTTTCTTCATAGATAATAGTGTCCATCAAAAAGCTGAGGAGTCAGAGACTGTGGCTCAGGACTGTAATCCTAGCACTTGGAATCTGAGACAGGAGGATTACAGTGAACTTGAGGTCAGCCTGAGCATGACCTGGAAGGGATGGTGGGAGGTGAGAATTATACGTGTTAATATTTAATGATTATGTACATTACCTTGTTAGTTTGGGTGAGTATATGTCTATATAACCATTACTATCACACAGATATAAAAACACAGAAGGGAGAGGTTTTGCTTTATTGAATAACTTTAAGACTTACCAAATAATGTTCAATATTAATTGAGCTCAAAATAGAAATTCAATAGTGAGTCCCAGGTCTAAAAACAAACAACAAAAGTTGTGGGACCAAGCCATTCCTCCAATTTACTAGCCAGTTCTCAATCTATGGTGTCCCCCACACATGAGTTCAACTGTTCCATTAGCTCAGATGGCAGCAGGATTCGAAAAAGTGAGAACAGGGTAAGTCAGAAGGCTCACATCTGTGCAAAGCAGTAGACTCAGGCAGCCACACCAGACTTCCGGGAGTCGCATGGGAAGATGTCTCCCTACTCTGCCCTCCTAGGACTATATAGTTGTAGGAAAAGAAGGGGGACTCTGTCTACCATCATGACAATTCATATAAACATTGATTTCAAGAGTGTGGAAACCTCAGTGGGGACGAAGGGATTGCTGATTTATACTCGATGATTATAAACTCATGAGGAAAAAGTTTATAGTCACTGTTAGGAAGATTTCTCTGTCAAATAAATAGTTTATTCAGAAATGCTATAATGAACCCATATTGCAGATGCCAGAAAGGCAGCTGCCTAGAATATCTTGGATTGATGCTTGGGTCAATGGACTTTGAAAATGTCATGGATACTAGAGTTGAGTTGTTTTATTCGATGTGAAATGTGTCACACCAAGGGATATAAATAATTTCTATAACTCTGAACAAAAAAAACTACAGAAACACCACAAACTTGATAATTGCCATTTCCTAGGTAGATCTGGAAGGGCCTAAATGTTAAGGTTGGTGTGAATTGACAGAGTCAAGTGGCCCAGTATGAGACTGTCAGCCACACACTGGGATACAAAAATGTTTCTCTACTGGGTTCAGCTTGTCTCTATGTATATATGAACATTTTATTCAGCAATTAAAACATCCATGATTCATAGATTATTAAAACTTAACATTTTAACAGCTGTAACAGTGTTTCATAATTTAAAAATGAAAATGTTCTCTATGCATTAAATCCATCGATATTCACCATTTGAATTTCTGGAAAAATAATAAACTTTGTTTATAAGCAACACATAATGTAACATTAAGCTATACTCTGGTTCATCTGAACTTTACTGTACCTTCGTTTTTTTTTTTTTAGACTCAAGTATTGATAATAAAGAGTAGCATTACCTGTCTGTTCTTTTTATATTAGATGTCTGATATCATGCCTCTGGTGCACAGGGACACATATTGTCTTGACTTTGGTCCTAGTTTGCTTTCCTGTTGCTCTGATGAAATACAGACCAACGCAACTTGAGAAGTAATGGGTTTATTTTGTTTATAGGTTACAGTCCATTGTTGAGGGAAACCAAGGCAGGAACCAATCTGAGACTATGGAAGGATTTTAGGGCATAGTTTGACCACATCTTTCAGAGAATGGCATTTCCCTCCCTAAGAATAGATGAGGATGTAACAAGTTTATGAAAGGAACATGAAAACATCTCCAGATGACTTTTTTCAAAAGGGAATCCAGAGTACCAGCAAAGGGACACAGAAATGACTTCGGTCTTCCTCAATTTCTAGAGAATAATTAGATCAAATGATGGTCCCAGATGTTTTTCTGAAGTAAAACAGCATAGTTGTGCTTTTTATAACCTTGAACATGCTGGCCTGTGAATAAAGCCTCTGGTCTCAGTGATTAAATGCAAACCTGTAACTCCATTATCAAAGGAGCTGGACCAATATAAATGAGCCAGTGTGTGCAGTTGGCCCTGTGTGCTCTCCTGCTGTGAATCCCTTGGTCTCCCATTTCACTCCTTTATCATCAATCAGGAGACCTGATTTGGTCACATCTCTCATGTATTCTCCAAAAGTGATAAGTTCCCAGACTCCTCCCTTATGTGCTAACAAGGAACCCTGTCGAAATCATGTGTCCTTAGCTGTTTCTCTTGATCCAAACACTTCACATCAACACTGTGTGACCACAAAACTGCTTCTGTATGCCTCTCAAGTCCCTGCCTTGGGTTGGCATTCCATGAGTACCAGTCCCAGCCAGTTATTCTCAGGAGTGTCTGTGTGAATAAAGAAGAGAGGAGAATTTCTCTCATCTCCAGCTTGCTTTCAAATAGAAACTTTTCTCAGTAAAAAGTCCTCCAGTATCTGCCATCTTTCTCCATCAAGCTCAGAGCTAGTCCCTGAACAGCAGGCTGAGTCATGATTGCTGTTATATCCCCCCTGCACCCCACCCATCCTCCTCTCAGGTTTTCCCTTACTGTAACAAATACCTGAGAGACATTGTGAGAAGAGCGAGGGTTTATTTGGCTGATGGTCTCAGAAGTTAGAACCATGATTTGCTGGTCCTGTATTCTCTGGGATTGTGGCAGCACTGAAGTACGCTGAGGGCATTACTCAGGTCATGGAAGCCAGGAAGACAAGAATGAGGTAACAAATGGCTTGAGACAAGCGTTATCTCCAAGTGGAATTCAGTGCCCTACTTCATTCTCAGTTACCATCATTTTCCATTGAAGCCATCAAATTAAGAAATCATCAGCAGACCGAACTCTTAGAAGCCCCCCCCCATACCTAATTACCTCTGAATGATTAAATTAACCAGCTTTGGTTACATCCTTCCACGTAGGAGACTTTGGGGAACATACCATATAAAAAACAGACCACTCCATGCCTGTAGACGCATACTATATTCACCCAGTGAGAGAAGAGGCCTTGGAAGTGTTACAGTCCTAATGAGACTATTTTTTCAGCATCCCTCTAATATGCACCATTCCCCCAGCCACCTACCTGGGAATGATGGTTTCAACTAAAGTCTACATTGTCTTGGCTCTCCTTTCCAAAACACTGCCCCCTATTCCTATTTCAAGGAAGGGGCATGGACTTAACAAATAAGCAAATTTCCTTATGATCTAGAGTGTGGCTGCCTAGTTGAAGGGAATTGCACATTTGCAGGGGAGACTACAGAGGAAATCTGACTGAGATCCTTAGATAAACCTAAGTGAAACAGGTAGCAGGCTCTCTCAGCTGTCCACAGCATCTCCCTTAAGCTACCTAGTGCAAGGACTTAAAATTGGAGATTAGAAAGGGATTTATGACAGGTTTGTGAAAACAAATGCCAAATAGTTCTCTCCCTTTCTTCTTCAGGAAGCTGTGGGCCAATTTAGCAAAGGACAATATGGAACAAGTGAATGAATCATGGCCACCCCAAAGCCTCTAAGATGCCCTCCTCTATAATTTAATAATAATAAAAAAGAGCATACCTGAGTTTGCATCATTTCTGAATTGGATTAATCTTTTTTTTTAGAAAATTTTTATTAGGTATTTTCCTCATTTACATTTCCAATGATATCCCAAAAGTCTCCCATAACCTCCCCCCAACTTCTCTACCCACCCACTCCCAATTCTTGGCACTGGCATTCCCCTGTACTGAGGCATATAAAGTTTGCACTACCAATGGGCCTCTCTTTCAACTGATGGCCCACTAGGTCTTCTTCTGATACATATGCAGCTAGAGACACGAGCTCCGGGGGGTACTGGTTATTTCATATTGTTGTTTCACCTATAGGGTTGCAGATCCCTTTAATTCCTTGGGTACTTTCTCTAGGTCCTCCATTAGGGTCCCTGTGATCCATCCAATAGCTGACTGTGAGCATCCACTTCTGTGTTTGCTAGGCCCCGGCATAGTCTCACAAGAGACAGCTATATCAGGGTCCTTTCACCAAAATCTTGCTAGTGTGTGCAATGGTGTCACCCTTTGGAGGCTGATTATGGGATGGATCTCCAGATATGGCAGTCTCTAGATGGTCCACCCTTTTGTCTCAGCTCCAAACTTTGTCTCTCTAACTCCTTCCATAGGTGTTTTGTTCCCAATTCTAAGAAGGAGCAAAGTGTCCACACTTTGGTCTTCATTCTTCTTGAGTTTCATGCGTTTAGCAAATTGTATCTTACATCTTGGGTATCCTACGTTTCTGGGCTGATATCCACTTATTAGTTAGTGAGTACATGTCATGTGAGTTCCTTTGTGATTGGTTTACCTCACTCAGGATGATTCCCTCCAGGTCCATCCATTTGCCTAGGAATTTCATAAATTCATTCTTTTTAATAGCTGAGTAGTACTCCAGTGTGTAAATGTACCACATTTTCTGTTGGATGAATCTTTTTTTAACAGAAATTCTGTTCCACCCTGAGTCTGGAAATTTCTGAGATCCTTGCAGTGCTGGACTGGCTGCATAATGCTCTCAACTATTTGCACTGATGATAATCTAATCAACAGCCCTTAGAAAGCCTCTCTGCTTCCCCTTTCCAGTTTCTGTCTTTAGATTAAGTTTAGTAGGCTGAAGGGATGGTTCCAAAGTTAGGAAAGTTTCCTGGTCTTCTAGTTCATTCCCCAGCACGCATAGCAGGTGGCTCACAACTACTTGCTAGTTCAGCTCCAGGGACTTCAATGGCCTTCCTGGTCTCTGGAAATATCCATACACTTGTGGCCAGACAGACAGACAAACAGACACACACACACACACACACACACACACACACACACACAGAGAGACACTATATAAATACATATTAAAATAAATCTTTTATAGAAATAGTAATTTGTACTCAGTTATAAAGATGTGATAGTATTCCAGTTTGTGTGTGTGTGTCATGTTTTCCATCATGCATGTGCTTGTTTTTTCCATTGTGTGTGTGTGTACTTCTGTGTGTGTGCTTGAGTATCCATTTGTGTATGAGCACATGTCTATGTGCTTGTACATATGTATTACATTCACACAGTATTTTCTTTATACATTCATACATTGATGGACATTTAATTTGGTGCTGTAATCTGACTATTTTGAATAATGTTACAGTGAACATGAGAGCACGGATAGCTAACTCTTCATTGTGGCTCTTTAAATTCCTTTGGCTAAGATGACGTCCCACATGCTATAGCTTTGGGCCTGTTATCATAAAGAGTATTTAGGGGGAATTGGGTTCCTGACTTCATGCTCTCACCTTGTGCCAATGGGGCAGCCAGCAAAGAAACTCTTTTCCTTCGTTAATACTTAGCTCAGAAAACAGTACCAAGGGGTGGAGGATACATGGCCTTCAGATGCTTGATTTTGAGCAAGATGAATCTTTGCTAAACCTTGCTACTGCATGTATCTAAATAAGACAGGCAATTTGCTGCCTTCTTCATCTGAGCAAAACTATTTCTGAAGCAAGGCCGGGTGTTTGAAATGGTGTTTATAGCTTCATGTTGAAGAGATGCACCTGAGGACTGGAGAGATGGCTCAGTGGTTAAGAGCACTGGCTGCTCTTCCAGAGGTCCTGAGTTCAATTCCCAGCAACCACATAGTAGCTCACAACCATCTGTAATGCAAACTGATGCCCTCTTCTGGTGTGTCTGAAGATAGCTACAGTGTACTCATATACATAAAAGTATTCAATAATTCTTTTAAAACAAGAGATGCACCTTCTTTATCAAAATTGTGGAGGTGCCAAACTCTGACTATGTATCCTGTGACTCGTCTTCTCTTAAACATGTGCAAGTGTGTAATGGGAAATTTCAAACATGTCCAGCTAAAAGAAGACGGAGAAGATCCCAACCTGAGGTAATATTCTCAAAAGAGCAGAGTTCTCACATATACCTTTGCTTTTAAATGTTTCTATTCTTTTGAAGTGAACGATTCACTTTTACATATTTTTTTGAAAGGAGAGATTTTAACGTTACTACAATAAGTTTAGTTTATTCCAATAATGGGGAAAATTATTAATGATGACTAGTAGTAATAATTGCTACTAATACAGGACAGAATAAAATGTGATCTTGAGGCAAGAACTAGAATAAAACAAGAACCAAGAATATGCAGAGCTCATTTAACTATGGTAGAAAATATCTGTTATGTTAGATTCTGGGTAGGGCTAGAGAGATGTCTAATTAGTCAAGACGACCTGGGTCTAGATTCCACCACCTAAGCTGAGCAGCTCAATCACCTGTAATTCCAGCTTAAGGGTTGAGAGATTATGTCCTCTTTTGTCTTCTCTGCACAAGCACACACACACACACACACACATACCCATGGGCAAGCATGCATGCACGCACACAAACAAACATGGAAGGGCAAGCATGCATGCACACACACATATGTGTACACACACAAAGCAGAGAGTGAAAGAAACAGAAAGAGAAAAAGAGAGAGAAAATCAATTGATCTGTCAGTCAATCAATCAACTAACCACCAAGTCAAACACAATCCCCTGTATTCTTCAAAAGGAAACAATTGGGTCAGTGTGCCCTTTTTCTGGCTTAACCACTTCTGATGATCAGATCTTTTCTGAACTACTAAAGCAACATCTCTAATATCAAGACACTTACAATGCACAGAGGCCCAGCGCACAGTTTTCTATCCATTAGAGCAAAGAAGCAGAAGGATGCAGGCCCATCCTCCTTGGACTTGTACATTAGCATTCCAAGTCCCACTAGACCAAAATCAGGCATTGGGCTCTGAACCACTGAAGGAAATGAGATCAATGAAAATTGTATCCTTTCTGTGGCTTTGCTAGATGAGGCTTCCAAAGCTTAGGCTTAAGGTAAATTCAGTGGGTCTACCAGGTGTGTGCTTACCTTTTATGCCATTAACAATCTCAAGTTGCTAAGTGAAAGAAGGACCCAGAATTCCACAGCTGACTAGGTTCATGCCATGCTTAGCAAACAAGCAGTGAAAGCCAAGCTTTAAGGAAATCATGAAGTTAAGCAGCCAATCCATATAGAGGGCAGTCCGGGGATAAATGCATCAACTCATGCTCTGCTGCTTCTGAGGACTCAATGCTTGTGAAAGGGAAGAGGAAAGTGGAAACTGAAACAGACTTAAAATCAACCAGAAGAGGAAAGTGAAACTTGCCACTGAGACCTTCTATGTCCTGAACACAGCATTGGATAAGCTCTGGACTCTGCCTCTGGTGTCTGGACTCTGCCTCTACTTAGAGTGGACTGAGATTTCTGAACTGCTCAGCCCACACCCAGCTTTTCACAGCAGCACAGAAACAGATCACCATCATGAGGTCAGTGCAATCTCTGCTTCTCCAATTAAATGATAAACTGAGCTGATCACTGCACAGAGAGTCTTAAGTTGTCTGCTTACTTGTAGATTGAAAACACTTGCATGAGCATGGCTTTTTTTTATTGGACCTTTTTCATTATTTCTCTATGTAAATGTGCAAGACACTGCAGTTTTTGAAACTGCTCACTGGATGCCCCTGGAGAATATTGATAGACACAGATAGGTCCACTGAAGCACAAAGTTTGACTCAAAGCTAGCAGTAGAGGAGTCACTCTTTCTGGGATTTTTTTGTTGTTTTATTCAAAGTGATCAAGACAATAGAAAGTTTTGTGTGTGTGTGTGTGTGTGTCTGTCTGTCTGTCTGTGTTTCCATGTGTGTGTGTTTGTTTTGTGTATCTGTATGTGTGTCTGTATGTGTGTGTCTCTCTGTTTATGTGTATCTCTGTGTCTCTGTGTGTGTGTGTGTGTCCACATGTGTGTTGCTGCTTATGTATGCAGTGTGTGTATGTGCCTCTCTGTGTTTGTGTGTGTGTTCTTTTTTAAAGGATCCAATCCTTCACTAGCAGCTAGTGTAAGAGTAGGAAACAGTACTGCAAGCTCACTTCATGTTTGTGAAAACTATGACCACTTCATGATTGAGGTTTTAATAAATAGTTCTCACAGATGAGCAGGGGTTTTATTTAAATAGGGTTTTCTTTTTAATTTCTCATATGCCACAAAATCTCAAAGTTTAAAGTTTATGTTTTTTCTAGTATCTAAGGCTTCAGGATAAGCAAAAACCCATTTTCACTAAAATACAAACTCTGCTTAATTTGTAGCTATGAAAGCAGAACACTGGTTACCTAGAGATGGTAAGGGTAGAATATGAAGATACACACAGGAATCTCAGGGATGTCAGACATAATTTATAAGGATTGTGGGTGGACACATGGGCATAAACAATTGTTGAGACCCAGTGTACACAAATCATTAAAATAAGTGCATTGTATTACAAGTAGAGAATAATCATAGAATTTGTGATGTTTTTAAAAAGATTTATTTATTTTGTATATATGCATACACTTTGGGTGTCTTCAGACAAACCAGAAGAGAGCATCAGATCCCATTACAGATGGTTGTGAGCCACTATGGGGTTGCAAGTGCTCTTAACTGTTGAGCCATATCTCCAGACAGTGAATTTTTTTTTAACTGAAACTATACCTGCCATTGGAGGAGACTCAGAAAGGACTAAGAGGAAGGGCTAATGTTTCTGACAAATACATATCAGGGAAGGATACAAGCATTGATGGCTGAGGGAAGGCTGATGACATTAGCTACTGTGGAAGCTAAGAAAAAAGACAGTCTTCCCTACCCTCAACTCCAAGGGTAACAAGGGTTAGCAAGGTTCAGGTTGGAATCACAAGGGATGAAAATCATGCACTTGCAAGGACATTAGCTTACTCATTCCCATAGAATGGGCCTCTGAGAAGATCAGTATTAGTTCTGAGTGTGTCTGACCAGAAAACCGACATGTGTAGAACTTTAATGGCAAACCTGAACAAGCGGCTTTGATGTGTTTTCTGTTTGGCTGAATATAGAGCTACCAATCTAAGCAGGTTCTAGCTGGACCCTCTAGATTTTGCAGGCCAGGAATCTATACCACTACATTCTGTGATACCAGAGGTTGCTTGAGCTGTTCTTCCCCAGTAATGTTAGAAATTGAAGAATGGGGTCAATAAAGGACCTGGGAAGGCACCTGGCCCCTTCTGGATAAGAATCTCCTGTAAAGTCTCATGAAAAGCTCTTGTTCTAGCTACAGCTTTGTCTGTTTTGGCCTTTCAGTCTAGGCAGTAAATGTTCCTACGTCTAAATTTCCCATAACCCAACTTAACCAAATTGAGTATTATGTCTGTCTCTCTGTGTTAGTTACATTGCTTAGGATGCTATGATAAGAGACCTGATGAAAGCAACCTAAGGAAGACAATGTTAATTTATGTCAGCTCAGAGTTTGAGGGGACGAACATGCAGTGAATGCATGGTAGTAACAGCACATGCTG
The DNA here is from genome assembly GCF_978045245.1 of Mus caroli. Taxonomy (NCBI): domain Eukaryota; kingdom Metazoa; phylum Chordata; class Mammalia; order Rodentia; family Muridae; genus Mus; species Mus caroli. Next base: position 26,815,292 of record NW_028227275.1, on the reverse strand, counting down.
CTCTCACTGTGGTTAGTGAGGAAGCAGAGGCAGGTGAATACTGGTGCCCAGCTTGCTTTATTTCATTTATTTTTTTTTTAAATTTAATCTTAGACCCTGGCCCAGGGTGGTTTGCCACCCACATTTTGGGAGACTTGTACTGTAAACTTAAATGTTTTTGACAACCTTCCTAGATATACCCAAAGGTGTGTTTCTAAGGTAATTGTACACCCCATCAGATTGAGAGTGGAAATTAGATGACACAGCATCTTTCTCCTTTTTACTCAATTTGTGTAAGGGCAGAGGCAGGTAAGAGCTGAAGTCAGTCAAGGCCTTGAAGATGCATGGGTCACTCCTCGTTCAGAACGATCTGCCTCTGGATAGCAGACACCTAGAAGACAACACCTAGAGTTCTAGCTCATTAACATAAGAATTTGTGGATTGCTGTTTTGTGGCTATCTTCATGTCCTTCTGATTCCTCTTCAAGAGTGCTCAAGGATAATTCTGAAATCTAAAGCTCCACCTAATGAGTATGTCTCAGAGAACTGGAAATTCCTTCCTTTCTTTGAGTCAGAGTCTCCTCATGTCACCTTGGCTGGCCTCAAACACACACAGATCAGCTGACTTCTGCCCCCCCCCCCTTTCTCCCTGAGTTCTGGGATTGGGAATGTCCATGGCCAGGCTCAGTATTGAAGTCTGTTTTATCAGAGGTGGGAAGCACACTAACAGGGCCCTCTTCTTCCTGAGGTGCACCTGCCACCCTGTAATTTAGAACAGGGATAAAGAATGACAGCCTCTGAAATTGTACTGTGTTTCTGTCCTGAGTCATTAGCAGCTTTTGTAGATGATTAAATTGCAAAATTGCAGGGAATTCAAGATTATTGAATCAATAAATATAAGGTAAGGCTAAGAAGGGACATGGGTATAGAACTGGTTTAAAGGGACCACAGATTTGTTGATATACATGCTGAAATGGGAGTAATATTTACTTGTGGATGAAGTAGTCACCAGCAAGGCTCCCATTCCTTCAGTGTAGGAAAAACCTCCTGCACTGGCTGTGTGAATCTGTCCACGGGAACTACCACAAATGTATAGCAGGTGGAAGAGAGAAAAGGGTGCAGACTTAAAAGTGGAATGTTTAATTGGAGTTTCAAATCTGAGAAATTGGCAATTAGAAAGGAGAGGCAGAAAATAAACATCTCCTAGAGCCCGTGGCTCACATTGTCATCTGAGTCTAAAACCCAAAAGAAGGTGGTTAATTTTTCAATATCCTGAGTCTCCATCCAGTTACCATGCACAAGTAAACATCACAAGTTACACAAGATTTGTGGGTACTCATTGGAGTGACCATGTTTTTTGTTTGTTTGTTTTGTTTTTCTCCACAGTGAGATCAACCGGGAATCTCTGGAAACAATCCTTCCACAGCTGAAGTGCCATTTCACCTGGAATTTATTCAGGGAAGGAAGTATGCCGAGTCATCTGGAAGACAGGGTGTGCAACCAGGTTGAAAATTTAAACTCTGAGGAGAAGGCAACAATGTATGACTTATTGGCCTACATAAAGCACCTAGATGGCGAAAGCAAGGCAGCCCTGGAGTGCTTAGGGCAAGCTGAAGTTTTACGGAAGTCAGAGCACAATGATCAAGCAGAAATTCAACTTCTGGTCACCTGGGGAAACTACGCTTGGATCTACTATCACATGGGCTGTCTCTCAGAAGCTCAGGCTTATGTTGACAAGGTGAGACAAGTTTGCCAAAAGTTTGCGAATCCTTACAGCATGGAATGCCCAGAACTTGACTGTGAGGAAGGATGGACACGCCTAAAGTGTGGAAGAAATGAACGAGCGAAAATGTGCTTTGAAAAGTCTCTAGAAGAGAAGCCCAAGGACTCAGAGTGCTCCTCTGGGATGGCCATCGCCATGTTCCGCCTAGGAGAAAAACCTGAGAAGCAGTTCTCCGTGGATGCTCTGAAGCAGGCCATAGAGCTGAATCCTCAGAACCAGTACGTGAAAGTTCTCCTGGCCCTGAAACTGCTGAGGATGGGAGAAGAAGCTGAAGGGGAGCGAATGATTAAAGATGCTTTGGAAAAAGCTCCTAATCAAACGGATGTCCTCCAAAAGGCAGCTCAGTTTTACAAGAAAAAGGGTAACCTAGACAGAGCTATTGAATTACTTGAAAAAGCACTGAGATCCACAGTGAACAACAGTTCCCTCTACTCTTTGGTCTTGTGCCGTTACAGGGAAATACTGAAGCAGCTACAGAAAACGGGAGATGCTCACAGCAGTGAGAGAAGACAGAGGATGGGAGAACTGAGAAGATTAACGATGGAGTACATGCAGAAGACTCTTCAGAGGAGGCGAAGTCCTTTGAACTCCTACTCAGATCTCCTCGATTTCCCGGAAGTTAAGAGATGCTATCAGATGGTCATCAGCAAGGAGAGCCCCGATGTTGAGGAAGAAGACCTCTATGAGCGCTATTGCAACCTCCAGGAGTACCACAGGAAGTCTGAAGACCTTGCAGCCCTGAAGTGTTTCGTGAAGTTTCCCAGACATGAAAGGTCAATCAAGAAGGAAGAGGCTAAACAGCAAACATAGGCAGCAGATCTTAACCTCCAGTAGGAAATGTTGGTGGATTCTTGGCACTTTCAAGGATAAAGGAGTACCTGAATGGGTTAGGGGTTTGGGAGGTCACACACTTTGGGGCACAGGCAGGTTTTTCCTTGCACCATCTAAACCTGAGGACAAGAGGAGTGTGTCAGAGTACAGACAGACAGTCTCTCAGCTCCACTGTGAGATAGATGTGCTGTGGAGTGCTGCTTATGGGGAGAATGGGCTGGAAAATCAGGAGCCTTCCTGCCAAGGATTGCTGACAAGCACTCTTGATTGTTTCTTTAAGGAACTGCTTTCTATCCCTGACTGCTCTGCTCATCCTAGCCATACAATTTTCCAGTCAGCACATCTTATTACTAATCATGTAGGGAATGGGGCTTAAAGTTCACAGAGCACATTTTGATCACATTTTTTTCTCTCCAATAAATGGCAACTGCCAACAAAATTCACTCTGGTTTCTTCATTCCATTTCACTGTAGTTGCTTAACCCTGAAAGATTTTTTTTTTTTTTTTTTTTTGCGTAAGGCTAGAATATTTTTTACACATCGTTTTTGTATGCTACTGTGGTTTTACGGCTGTGTGTGTGTGAGTGTGTGTGTGTGTGTGTGTTTGTGTTTGTGTATCCCTAAGAATGAATCTGGAGTTAACATATATGCCAAATAGAAATTGTAGAATAAATGTAAAAGTTTCAATTAGAATACAGTCCTGTGTGAGGTGGTAAGAGGCAGGAAAATAAAACAGAACTATTAAGTCTCAGTGTTTCTTCTTTTATCATTTGGGGTACCTCATGAGACCGCTCAACCCCTTTCTGAAGAAAAAATGAAAGTTTTCTAGAATAAGAGAAGCCAAGCAATCAGGTGGGGAAACATGGTGGGGGATCCTAGGGGTACATGGTGGGAAGTGCAGGAGGATGGACATGATCAATATTTGTTATACAAATGGATGAAAATTTTCCAGTCTTCTCAAGGTCCTTCCTCTGCTAAGATGATTGGAAATTGTGAATGCTCATCAGAGTATCAAATCACAGGTGTTTTAACATCTATGTCTACACTGAGCTAATCAAGTATAATCAGTGTATATAGGAACTTCTATTCTTCTTGCAGTCCACATGATCCAGTTGAGCCCTGTGTACAGTTAGGAGCTGAGTATTTGGCCACACTTCTGGGGGCCCAGAGATATCTGAGCAAATGCCCTCCCATCCGTGTGTGAGGCCACAGGTGGTCAGCACCTGCTTCTGAGACTTTCCCTCTGCTCAGCCTTCAGGAGGGTCTCTCTTCATGTGTTCAATTGCAGACAGTATTGTTGCTGTTGTTGTTTTCAGACAGAGTTGCCCTGTTAGCCAAGATAGGCATGGAATTCACGGTGAAGGACAAGCTTGTCTCAAATAGTTCTCTTGCTTTAGCATCCCTCCTTCTGGGATTTCACGTGTATGGAGCCAAGCTCAGCTTTGAAGTCACTGTTTAATCCATTCATAAGTATCATTTATAGCAACAAGTTATACACAACAAAGGAATAAAAGAGAAATAGGATTAGCTGTTGAATAAATTTCTTCCCCTTAGATGGGTGATTAAATTCTGGACAAAATAACTCAAATAAGTTCTGAAGTGATTGCCTAGTCAGTTTAGTAAATGGAAACTTAATAAGTGGTGTATGTGGGTGGAGGGCCCTGACAATACATGGAACTGCCTCTCCTGATTTAGAACTGTGCAAAAACTCCACACACCAAGGAGCCTCTGATAAACACAAAATATACTTATCAAAACCTGGAAACTTGAAGTAGCTTGACATTGACTGAATGCTCTTCGTAAAGAATGACCAGGGTAACAAGCTTCTGTCCCAGGAAGGTAAGCATCAGGTCAGATTACATGGCATTCTATGTTTTAGGCCAGACTGAACAATACAACAAGACTGTATGTGAAAAAATTACTCATGAGATATGGGGTGGGAAATGGAATAAGGAGTGTAAAAATTAAAATAGTTTAAAATAATGATAAAAAATAAATATACATAATACAAAACTTTTTCGTTGTAAAAATTAGTTGCAGAAGCATGAAAATGAAGCATGGAGGGTGAAGACAATAACGTTGGGATTTAGTGAGAGAGTGGCTTCTGAGAGTTCTTCCTATGGAAAAAATAAGTATTGAAGGTGATTCATGTTCATAGATTGAAGCAGCCATTCCACAGCTTATACATGCATCAGACCATCATGCTCCAGCATGGTCCATGGAATTTATATAAAAGTCAGTCATATTTATATTTAAATGTAATAATGTAATGAAAGGCTATGTAAGGAACAATAGCACAGTAAGTAACGGCACCCTGTAGCATCCCTTGTCACACACCCCCATATGTCATCATCTATTGAATAATTCTAAAACAAAGCTGCATGTTTATGGCACATGTCCCTCAGAAACAAAACACATCATCATTTTCCTGTAACATAAGGCAGGCGTGGGGAAATTTTAAAAAATATGCATAACCACAGGAACATGCTAAGGCATAGGTGTGTGCATGAAAAGAGCGGTGCCATCTCAAAGGGAAGTGCTAGCACTTACTAACCACTTCTCATTGTACGATACTAGTTTAGAAGGTGATAGATGGCACATCTGAGAGTATAATGCTCCAAGCACGTTTATCTATAGATTCTTTCTCATTATGAAATTCTGGAACATGAAGAAGACACAACAATTGCCACATTAAAAGAACACAGATAACCAGATGGAGATAAGGGCAAACTGTTTTAGTTATACCAAACTATCCCAAATCTGTAACATAGAAAATACTCAATTTGTTTGCTTAGAAATGAATTGAAAAGATAGCTGAGATGAGGTTGATCATTTGTTTTACCAGTCCTTTTGTAAGATCTCCCTCACTCTAATTCTCTCTCTCCCCCTTCCTCCCAATCCCTGATCTGCTCCTACATTCCCTCTGTTCCTGTTTATCCCTCTATCTATCATCTATGTTTATACTATCTATGTATCTATGTATCTATGCATGCATGTATCTACAACCTATCTATGTATCTATATATGTATCTATATATCTATCTATGTATCCCTGTATCTATCTATGTATCTAAGTATCTATGTATCTATCTCTGTATGTATGTATGTATGTATGTATGTATGTATCTATCTATCTATCTATCTATCTATCTATCTATCTATCTATCTATCTATGCTGTATCACACACACATGCACAGAATGAGTAACAATACCTATATGTGTATGTTTGTTTCTCCTTTAAATTCTGTATGTGCACACTGACTTACAGGTATTAGAGCATTTCACATAGACAGTAACTAATACAAGTTCTTAGGAGTCTTTCAGATATCCTTCTGGTTGTCTAACCTCCTCTCTCTTTCCCCTGTATTCTTTAAGATTCAGTAGTGTGTATATTCCCAGAGCTTCCTTGCTTTGTCCCTCCTAGCCCTATGCAGTTTGATTTTGCTGTGCTCTGGTTCCATCCAATCAAAGAATACAGATCTTAATGTTCCCAAAAAATACAGTCACAAGTCTGTGATATTAGCAGATTTTATTGAATATGATAGGGTTGGGAAAGCAACAAGGTGTATCACACAACTCTCCATAGTCTGAATGGTGTCAGGTAGCAATTTTGTCATTTTGTTGTTGTTGTTGGCACATCCCACAGAGGTTACTGCTTTATTCTATCGTCCTGAAGCCTTAAATCTTACTTAGTGGTGAATAAATACCAATATATGTAGACCACAGAAATCCACCACAATTATCTGAAATCAAACACTTGTATACAAAAAGATGCATTGATAATTGGGTTGGGGGTCATTGACCAGCAGGTTCTGGCTGTGGTAAAGCCTATAAAAATAGGCCTATGGACTGAAACACTGTAAGGATATCTTGCAATTCTCTCCTTTGTGATGCTCACCATTGCTCATTTATTTTGCTGTCAGATGTTGCTGAAATTTGGGACATCCCATAAAAAATAAGCCTTAATGTGTCAAGTGTCCTTTGATCAGGATACTGGAAGACTGGTGTTAGAGAAGATGCAATCCAAAGGCACACTCATACGGAAAATGTCCAGCCTGTGTGACTGGAGAATGGACACTCCTGGCACACACTCATAGGCCCTCAACCATAAATTAGGGCTGTAGAAGCAATAGAAAGCAATAGAAGCAATAGAAAAGGCACCATCTGTACCTTCCTTCATGGGGTTTTATATAGTTAAGGCAACAGCTGGAAAAGAATCGTAGAAAAGGGAGTCATGCTCACACTTAACAAGCCACTCAAGAAGCTCTACCTCAAAACTCAGGGGTCACTGCTCCTGTGAGCCTCAGGGCCTTCTCATAACATGACATGGCTTCACTTGTGTCCCCTCTCAGTCTGTAGATGAGCCCAAGGAGGCTCAAGCTTTCCAGGACATGATCTTCCTTGCGTCTTTCAGCCAGGTTCTCCAAAGCCTTGAGAAGTTTATCCCTGTAGTAAGAAGTTACCTCTATTTTCAGGCCTTTTAAGTAATGTGTGATGGCTGCCTCTTCTGATTTCTTATAGTATTGTTGGAAGTTGCCATACCGGAAATGAATCTCTTGCTGAATATGATCTTGCAAGTTACTCATGCTTAACACTTTCTGAAAATTGTCCTCTGCTTCTTTTAGCTGACCAATCTCCAAATACATTTCAGCCAGATTAAGATATGCCAATTCATATGTGGGTTTCAGTTCTAAAGTCTTTTTAAAATGACGTATAGCCAAATGGATGGATTCGTCTGCTCTTTTTCTATCTTCCCCTCTTGGTTGCATGTTTGAAGCTTGCTTTATTTGAATCAGTCGTTTCTTATGGCAAAGGCCAATCTGGAAATGCAAGAAGGTGGAGCAAGGTTGTTTCTGCAAGGCTCTTTCAAAGTACTCAAGAGCTTCTTTCACCAATCCTTTCCTTCGGTAAAATTTGGCTACATATCCAAAGACATAAGGCTGTGAGGATATCCTGGGTAGAGTTTCTTTAATGTGTTTTTCTGCTTCTTCTAGTTGGTGTAAATCCTGAAGCTTTAGGGCAAGAAGAACTTTAAGGTATGGATCTTCTGGTTTGACGCTGACAGCCTTCCTTAAATGTTGGAGAGAAGTGCCATCAATGTGATCCAGGCGATAGGCTACGACTGCATAGCCAGCATTGTATTCAGGGTTTTCTGGCTCCACTTTCAGAGCCTTTTCAAAGCAGGCCATGGCTCGTGTATAATTTTGTGTGCCACACTTCAACAAGGCCCAGCCTTCCTCACAGTCCATCTCAGCACACTCCAGCCTGTACCGAAAGGGACTTGAAAATTCCTTGCAAACCTTCTCCACCTTGTCCAGGTAGATCTGGGCTTCTGACAAGCTGCCCCTGTGGTAATGCAGCCAGGCACAGTTGCCCCAGGTCACCAGGCTTCTCCTGCTCAATTGCTCACTTTGGGTCAAGGCTTCAGCTTCATGTAAGCTCTGCAGGGCTTCCTCCTGCTGTTCTTTCAGGTGCCTCACATAGGCCAGGAGGTTGTACATCCCGATGCTGTAGCTGGCATCAAAGAACTCAGTTTCTGAGATTCTTACTTCCAAATCAGGCATGTCATCCTTTTCTATAACCAACCTCCATGTGAAATGGCATCTCAGCTCAACCAGGCTGTCATAGATGGGACTACTATGAGAATTTGCACTGTAAAAAAAAAGACAACACTTATTGATACCTTTTACAAATTCTGTGTACTGGGGATAAACCACATTTAAGTCACCAAACAACCTGCTAACACCAAACAACCTGTATATTAATCCCTTATAGGGAATTAATTTTACATATTAATTGAATAAAAAACACATTACTTAATAGTGCTACCATTTCATTAAAAAAATCTTAAGGTTAATTAATGTAATGACTTCATTAATATTAATCGAGTTTAATCCATGTTGGTGAGCATTACGCTATCTTGACAAAAAATTTAAAGTCACTTAGAATAGTGTCTTTTGGGAGAGAATATATTCATTAAGGCTGGACAGCAGGCAAGCCTATGAGACGTTTTCCAAGTTGATGATTGATATGGGAAGTCCCATCCTATTATGGTTGTTCATCAACGTGGGAAGTCCCATCCTATTATGGTTGATGACATGCCTGGGTAGATGTTCCTGAATTCTAATAGCTGAAGGCTGAGCAACCCTGAAGGAGAAATCCGGTAGGCCACACTTCTCCTTGGTCTCTGATTCAGATCTGGTTTCTGGGTTCCCACTTTGACTTCCTACTGTGCCTTCACCTTGTGATGGTCTACACCTGAAAAAGAAATAATCCCTCTGCTCCCCAAGTTGCTTTTGGTCCTAGTCTTCATCACAGTGATAGAAACCCTTAAAAAGACATTGATGATCCCTAAGAATCAGGAAAGACTAACCAAGAGTGACCCTTATGTCTATAAAGGCCAGAGGACAAGGAGGCCTGCTGGAAAGGCTGTCTGCAAGATCTCAGAAGGCTACTGCTCCCTTGCCATCTCACCACTATGCTTGCACAGAAAGGAGTTGGATGGCTGGGCAAGTTTTCAAAAGGCCTCAGTCCTGGATGACTTTCCCAAATGCCTATGCATGTAATAGATGAGAGGTTGACACCTCCTTCCTCCAACTGGTGCATGGAAGTACAGGACCATAGAGTAAAGCTGACACAGTATAAGGTCAAACGTATCTCCTGTTATGCTTATTGAATATTGCAAGGACAGGTGATTTGTTAGCTTAAAGGATGGATGGGTAAACCTAACCTCTACAATCACAGCAATTACTTCCTGCCATCTATCTAAAAGCATAGTACTGAGGGAATCTCTGTGACTGAGTGTTTCTCTTCCTATGTATCTTCTCTGAAGTTCTCTCTTTAAAAGCACTACGGACAAAAACAAATTTTCTTTTGATAGTTGAAAAAGGCTGTCTCTACAAACTAAAGCTGATTATCACTGAGCAAATTTTTTGACCTGAAGGTTTCTACTCACTACATCCCAGGATGATGAGAACAGGCACTTCCCAGAGAAAATGTCCACATAGATTCATGGTACTCTAGAGCTCTGAAAATATTTGGGGGTGAATCGCTCAAGCTTTCAAAATATTTGACCCAAGCTCAGGTAGGTGAGCACTGGCCCAGTTAGTATGAGAACAAATCTTGAGTGTCCAGTCTCCATTTTAGGGTCCCTGACCAAAGGTTGAACTCAAGTTAACTAACAGGCCAGGAACCAGCACCAGTTTACACACTATGCCCCAACAACACCTGTGTCTAATACGAGTCTCCAAGTGAACCTCCTACAAAACCTGTGTCTAGCACCAATGTCCAGGTTATTCCCCAACATATCTGTAAGTCCAGGTTACAAGCCTGCCCCTGATAATTTACTCCCGAACAACCAAACATATGAAAAAAAATGGAAAGTTCAATTTATGGTTTCACTCCAAACACCAGTACATTATGTTAAAGAGCATAATCACCACCCAACCAGATCTCCATCAGGCTAGATTCCCTCTTCTTGCCTCTGTAAGTAATGACCTAAAACAAGGCTCAGGGTTCTACCTTCCTGCTCTCTCAAGGTTGTCATGGAGCCCAAGCTCAAACTTGGAGACACCCCAATGTGATTGCATCAGAACTGGCGCCTCCGTGGTCTTTTTGAGGTTCCCAAACATTTCTTGGTACAACACTAGTGCATTAATGGCAAATAGACTCCCTTTCAAATGATCTACTCATGGCACTATGTTCAGAGAGAGCATAGCAGGTTTCTCCTTCCCTTGAGGCTGCAGAACTTGAACAACCTCACAGGCTCTGCTGTCACCTGATAGGAAAAACTGCTCTTCTTTCTTACTTTGATGATATCACTTGCTTTCCTCTTGGTTTGGGACCTGAAGGAGACTATAGAGCAGAATATCATCCCAGGTGTGCATTCTCTCCACCATAGGACTGCTGACGAGCCCAAGTCCTCTGTTATCAGGGAGCACTCTGAGATGTGTGCTACAAGGTCTGAATGAGTGCATGGTCACCTAGTCCCCCTCAGCATGTGCTAGATAGGCCTTGTTCAAATTGTCCGACTGGATTCTTGCTCTCTGCTCTTTTGATCAGTAAAGAGCTCACTCTCCCTCACTCCTGTACCCCTGGGGAACTGAAGTATGATTCTCTGGGTCACATATAATCTGAGGTTAAAAATATTGTCTTTTCTTTGCAGTCACCAATATGCTCCTTCTTCTTATGCTAAGTGAAGGCATGTGTGGGAGGAGGGAGCCTGGTGACAGGGCCCTTTTACTATGAGTTTTTCCTCCTGAACCAACTGCAATAACAGATAAGCTCAGAAAAGTAGGTAGAATTCCTTTAAGTGTATTTTTGTTGTTTACTACATCTAACCAAACTAGAAAAGAAAGGGGTGTGTGGTTTTTAGAATCCAAGCTTCACAGTCCTAAGATTCTAATTTGCTGGCTCAGTGTCTAACATTTCAAGCGCAGCACTGGAAATCTCTTGTTATCCCAATTGCTGAGCATACTCCAGAGCTTCTGAGTGACCAGATCTGGGGTTGGAACCTGAGAAGGAGTGTTTCCAGTAGGTACCCAATTGATACTGACACATGAGCTTCAATGGATCTTTGCTGATTTTGTTTAATGTAAGTTTTGCAGTGAGGATATTTTCATAATTTTACCATAAACATAGAAGTCTGATCAGGGTGACTAGAGAGATGGCTCAGTAGCTAACACCATTTACTGCTCCCCCTGAGGACCCTGGTTTAGTTTCCAGAAACTACATCAGGTGGATCATACCTACCCTCTAACTCAGTTTCAGGGAATTTGATGCCTTTTGGCCTTTATGGAACCTGTGGGCATGTGATAAACACACACATGCAATCAAAATTCACACACAGAAGATAAAACAAATCTATTTTATAGAAAACTCTGCACTATCAATGAAAACAAATTGAAAAATAAAAAAAGATCATCTTAAAACTGGCTGCTTCTTCATTCGACCAAGATTCAATCAACTTATCAAATCCCACCCTGCCTCCTCTCCTTTCCCCATTACTCTGAAATCAACCATCTCTTCTCTTCCACTTGGCAGTGTCTGTTCAGGCTCAGGCCTCTGTCCATCCATGGGCAGTCTCTAACCTTTCCCTTGGGAAACTGCCACTGTGGTAGGAAACTATAAGAGTGGTTGGTGCCTCCTTTGGAGAGAAAAGCACCTTCTTATTAAGTCCCTTAAGAGCAATGTGGCCGTTCCTGTGCTAGCTGATGCAGGCAAGAAGTTCTCCTATGCACGTATCCTTATCTTCCTCCCTGGATCCCTTTCATCCATGCTTGATTTCCCACTCGTGGGAAAGCTGAGGCCATGGACTTATTTATCTAGGTCTCTTTGGTTCCTTTTTTTTTTTAACTTTCTTTTTGCATCAGTCACTTGGTTACACCACCTCAGCAATTCATGCAGGGAAAGGTAAATTTTTGATGTTCTTTATGAGTGTCCAGCAATCTACCTCTTGCATTTATGGTAGTTGAATTGTCCTCGAACTCTAGAGAAGCTTCTTGCGACATATAGGGCTCAGGACCCTCCCAGACCTAAAGAATCTCCCTTCCCCTCCTCCCACAAGGCCTAAGGTCATTATGCTATTGCTGTTGTTTGCATCTTACCCAAAACCTTCCCCACTGTGCAGACTGTGCCAACCTATCAACATTAGAACATGAACAGGATGACTCCATAGGAGGAAACATGCCTGGGAACAGGTTAGTTAAGGTTCTATGTTTAGAGTGTCAAAATATACAGAACTATGGTGAGAAATGAAGAGAAAGCCTTTACCTCATGTTGCTGGGAGTCAGAAGTTGCTCCATAGCACTTCAATCCAGGCCAAGAGATGCTTCCAAACTCAATCAAAAGTGTTCTAGGGAGTCTCTGGATAAGCAAGGTATTTATACATGGAAGAATTACCAAATGGTTTGCCACTATCTCAGTTCCTAACTGAAACTGGCAAGGTTCCAACTTAGAGAAAATGAAACCTACAGAGTGCTGTCTGCTCTTCGATAAGGAAGAAGTGTGGTGGGTTGGTTTGGTGCTTGTTTGTATTTTGCTGTTAATTCTCCTTCCTTAAGAGTGGTTCCCCTCCCTAAGCCCCCAGGAGCTGTCTGTCCATCATGTACTCTGGTGATGTCATATGAAACTTCTTCCCATTTTAACTAGGAAAAAATTGCTGGAGCTTGTGGTTAGGCAGAGGAGGGGAAAGGAGGAACTGGAGGTTCAAGAGTATGGTATAGAAAGAGAGATGGTAGGAGAACAGGAGAGCAAGGAGAGAGGACAGAAGAAGAGGAGGATAAGCCATGATGAGCCAGAACCACGTGGCCAGGAGAAAACACAACTTGAAAAAGGTCTTATAGTTGGGGAATAACCTAGTATAGTGTTACATCTGTCAAATCTAGGCATATAACTTTAATTATAATTAATATATTGCAAGTTTTTATATGGGCTTAGGGTTTGAAATTCCAGCAACAAAGACATGCTTGCTTTAGGAAGCTAATGAGATTGTTTTGGGAAGCCATGTTCGTGCTGGCCCCCATGTAGTGTTTGTGTCAGGTCATTACTGAGGTTTTATACCCATTGTAGAAGCAAGAAGACCAAAGGCAGGGATCCATATTTTCATAGAACACGCTATATTATTTAGTTAAGATCACATATTGCAGGAAGGCCATAGTTTATGTATAACAGAATGCTTGAGAGAGAATTCGTGGCAGAATGAGCTTGCAGGTGATTGGTATTTCCATTTTTTATTTGGTATGTTGGTTTCAAAACAACAAAGGTCACATCATGTATATCGTTCTGTGGATTTCCTACCTTTGTCTCCTTAGACTACAATCCTGACCTTATTAGGTGTCCAAACAACTTTATTTGAATTGGCCAGTAGAACATGTGCTTAGTTATCAGACCACCATGGCCAAAAAGAGCCTAGAGGACCAAGGGAAGTGTGGATGCTTGCATCTAATTCTGTATCTATGCATCCCTTTTGACTTGTCCTCATTGTTTTTAAGCTGTTCTCTTTGATTGCCTGGTACATGGTCACAACAATCCCACAGAATGCCCATTAAACCAAACTCATAGTTTAATCAACATTTCTGAGACCAAGGCTTGTGTAATCCTCCAACAGAAGAGCAGTGGAAGCAAAAAGTTTGAAAAGGTGTGGTTCTGAGGCTTCCTTGTGAGCTGAGTCACATTCTTAGTTTCTCTATCTTGTTTTGTAGACATCTGCATAGCCAGATAAGTTGGAAATGAGAGCAGTCTCCAGCTGTGCATTTCCATATACATTAATTGCCTTCCCTTCAATCTATGGTAAAACCATGCATTCAGAGGTATCTTTGACAGAGAGAGGCCTTTGACTAGATTATTTCCCATAAGTAGGAATTGGTCTTGAACCTGAGGTTTAGTCACCTGAAGACATCTTTTCCTGAGGACTTTCTCTCTTCTCCCCAACTCACACATAATGAAGGACAAGAATGTGTTTTGCTCTCATATTCTTTATATACCCAGGATTGCACTGAGCCACACCAAAAGGGCACTTGGAGAGATGGTTACCCAGGGTCTTTACTGAACTTTGCTGCAGATTTGCTATGCGAATCTTGGCTTCTTTGGTTAATATTTGTAAACCAGATTTACTTACAGGTCAACCAGGGTAGGGTCAGGACTTTTCTTGTGGGTTTGTGGTGAGATTCCTGTATAGATGCTAAAGATCTCTTTTAAGATTTAATCCAAGGCAATGTAGATATTCCCATTTTCAGGCTCAAGTTAAAAACCCTAGACATAGCCAAGCACAGTGTCTAGAATGCTACTTCACTGCTGATTTCTCAGCACCCTACATGCAGAGTGGGACGAGAAAGAAACCTATGAAAGGAAGGTCTCTCTCTCCCCCAGCTGCCTTCTTCCAGCCTGTATTTAAAGTGTCTGTCTAACAAGCCAGAGGAAGCTTTAGATGCAAATATCTAGTCAAAGACTCTGACCCATCACTGATCCTGCTCCACTGAATAGTATGCCCTCTTTTCTCCTCTGTGCAAAATTATACACACACACATACACACACACAGAGGAATGCATGCACACACATATACATGTGTATACACACAAAACAGAGCAAAAGCAACAGAGAGGCAGAAAGAGAGAAAATCAATTGATGTATCAGTCAATCAGTCAACCACAGCACCCTATATTCTTCAAAGAGGAAACAACCTTGTCAGTGTGGCCTTTGCCTGACTTAATCACTTCCGTTACTTACAACATCTCTTATATCAAGACACAATACCTAAGTGTCCAGCCCACTGTTTCCTATCCATTAGAAAAAAGAAGCAGAAGGATGCAGGCCCATCCACCTTGGGCTTGTACGTTAGCATTCCAAGTCCCACTAGACCAAAATCAGGTTTTGTGCTCTGAACCACTGAAGGAAATGAGATCTATGAAAATTGTATCCCTTCTATGGCTTTGCTGCCTGAAGATTCCAAAGCTTAGCCTTAAGGCAAATGCAGTGGGTCTAGCAGGTGTGTGCTTACCTATTATGCCATTAACAATCTCAAGTTGCTAAGTGAAAGAAGGACCCAGAATTCCACAGCTGACTAGGTTCATGCCATGCTTAGCAAACAAGCAGTGAAAGCTACACTTTAAGGAAATCATGAAGTAAAGCAGCCAATCCATACTTAAGGATTGGTCCTCCATACCTCCTTCTACTCCTGCATGACTTTATAACTCAAAGCAGAAGTCTTTCACTTAATCACATGTCTCCTCTCCCACCCAGGAAGCACTTATGCACATGTTACCAGTTCTATTCAGGGACTGGGTGTAAAGTAAATGGTCACCACAGACCTCTAGTTGCTAAACAGCACAGCAAATCCCCCTGGTGTTTTGCTACTTGAATTCAGGGTAGCATAAAATGAAAACATTAGCTTGACTATCCTCTGGCAAAACTCCAGAGCTAGAAACATGGTCATAGTCATAAAAAGCTGGATTGAAACCTGTGTACCACAAGGGAACTCAGGAGAGGGAAACTCACTACCACTTCTTTCAAAATATTTTAGAATAGTTTCTTTCATGTGGCCCCAGAAACCTCAGCAGAGTGCACTAGAGACTTTGAGGAAAACACTCTTTTCCTCCCAGAGGGATTGTCAGGCTGGAGGAAATGCCTACCCACCCTCTGACACCAGAGGCAGAGTCCAGAGCTTATCCAATTCTGTGTTCAGGACATAGAAGGTCTCAGTGGAAAGTTTCACTTTCCTCTTCTGGTTGATTTTAAGTCTGTTTCAGTTTCTACTTTCCTCTTCCCTTTCAAAAACATTGAATCCTCAGAAGCAGCAGAGCATGAGTTGATGCATTTATCCCCGGACTGCCCTCTTATATAAGTGTCTACTTAGAGTGGACTGAGATCTGAACAGCTCAGCCCACAAACAGCTTTTCACAGCAGCACAGAAACAGATCACCATCATGAGGTCAGTGCAATCTCTGGTTCTCCAATTAAATGATAAACTGAGCTGATCACTGCACAGAGAGTCTTAAGTTGTCTGCTTGCTTGTAGATTGAAAACACTTGCATGAGCATGGCTTTGTTTTTAATTGGACCTTTTTCATTATTACTCTATGTAAATGTGGAAGACAATACAGTTTCTAAAACTGCTCACTGGATGCTCTTGGAGAATATTGATAGACACAGGTCGGTCCACTGAAGCACAAAGTTTGACTCAAAGCCAGCACTAGAGGAGTCACTCTTTCTGGGATTTTTTTGTTGTTTTATTCAAAGTGATCAAGACAATAGAATATCGTGTGTGTGTGTGTCTGTCTGTCTGTCTGTCTGTCTGTCTAACTTCTGTTTGTCCCTCTGTCTGTCTGTCTTTGTTTCTATGTGGGTGTGTTTGTTGTGTGTATCTGTATGTGTGTCTGAATGTGTCTGTCTCTCTGTTTATGCGTATCTCATGTCTCAGTGTGTGTTTGTGTGTCTGCATGTGTGTTGCTGTGTGTATGTATGTGGTATGTGTGTATGTGTCTCTGTGTTTGTGACTGTGTGTTTGTGTGTCTGTGTGTGTGTGCTTTTTCAAAGGACCCAATTCTTCACCAGCAGCTAGTGTAAGAGTTGGAAACAGTACTGCAAGCTCACTTCATGTTTGTGAAAACTATGACCACTTCATGATTGAGGTCTTAAGAAATAGTTCTCACAGATGAGCAGGGGTTTTATTTAAATAGGGTTTTCTTTTTAATTTCTCATATGCCACAAAATCTCAAAGTTTAAAGTTAATTTTTTCTAGTATTTAAGGCTGAAGAACAAGCAAAAACACATTTTCCCTCAAAACACAAACTCTGCTTAATTTGTAGCTATGGAAGCAGAACAATGGTTACGTAGAGATGGTAAGGGTAGAATATGAAGATACACACAGGAATCTCAGGGATGTCAGACATAACTTATAAGGACTGTGGGTGGGCACAAGGGCATAAACAATTGCTGAGACCCAGTGTACACAAATCATTAAAATAAGTGCAGTGTATTGTAAGTAAAGAGTAATCATAGCATTTGTGATGTTTTTAAAAAGATTTATTTGTTTTGTATATATGCATACACTTTGGGTGTCTTCAGACAAACCAGAAGAGAGCATCAGATCCCATTACAGATGGTTGTGAGCCACTATGGGGTTGCAAGTGCTCTTAACTGTTGAGCCATATCTCCAGACAGTGAATTTTTTTTTAACTGAAACTATACCTGCCATTGGAGGAGACTCAGAGAGAACTAAGACGAAGGGCTAATGTTTCTGACAAATACATATGAGGGAAGGATACAAGCGTTGATGGCTGAGGGAAGGCTGATGTTATTAGCTACTGTGGACGCTAAGAAAAAAGACAGTCTTCCCTACCCTCAACTCCAAGGGTAACAAGGGTTAGCAAGGTTCAGGTTGGAATCACAAGGGATGAAAATCATGCACTTGCAAGGACATTAGCTTACTCCTTCCCATAGAATGGGCCTCTGAGACGATCAGTATTAGTTCGGAGTGTGTTTGACCAGAAAACTGACATGTGTAGAACTTTAATGGCAAGGCTGAACAAGAGGCTTTGATATGTTTTCTGTTTGGCTGAATATAGAGCTACCAATCTAAGCAGGTTCTAGCTGGACCCTCTCGATTTTGCTGGCCAGGAATCTATACCACTGCATTCTGTGATACCAGAGGTTGCTTGAGCTGTTCTTCCCCAGTAATGTTAGAAATTGAAGAATGGGGTCAATAAAGGACCTGGGAAGGCACCTGGCCCCTTCTGGATAAGAATCTCCTGTAAAATCTCATGAAAAGCTCTTGTTCTAGGTTCTTTGTCTGTTTTGGTCTTTCAGTCTAGGCAGTAAATGTTCCTACGTCTAAATTTCCCATAACCCAACTTAACCAAATTGTGTATTATGTCTGTCTCTCTGTGTTAGTTACATTGCTTAGGATGCTATGATAAGAGACCTGATGAAAGCAACCTAAGGAAGACAATGTTAATTTATGTCAGCTCAGAGTTGGAGGGGATGAACATGCAGTGAATGCATGGTGGTAACAGCACATGCTGCTCTCACTGTGGTTAGTGAGGAAGCAGAGTCAGGTGAATACCGGTGCCCAGCTTGCTTTATTTTATTTATTTTTTTTAATTTAATCGTGGACCCTGGCCCAGGGTGGTTTGCCACCCACACTTTGGAAGACTTGCACTGTATAGTTAAATGTTTTTGACAACCTTCCTAGATACACTCAAAGGTGTATTTCTATGGTAATTATACATCCCATCAGATTGAGTGTGGAAATTAGCAGACACAGCAACTTTCTCCTTTATACTTAATCTGTGTAAGGGCAGAACCAGGGAAGAGCTGAAGTCAGTCAAGGCCTTGAAGATGCATGGGTCACTCCTCATTCACAACAATCTGCCTCAGGAGAGCAGACACCTAGAAGACAACACCTCGAGTTCTAGCTCAGCTACATAAGAATTTGTGGGTTGCTGTTTTGTGGTTATCTTCATGTCCTTCTGATTCCTCTTCAAGAGAGTTCAAGGATAGTTCTGTAATCTAAAGCTCCACCTAGTGATTATGTCTGGGAGAACTGGAAATGCCTTCCTTTCTTTTCCCTTTTCTGAGTCAGAGTCTCCTCATGTCACCTTGGCTGGCCTCAAACACACACAGATCAGCTGACTTCTGCCCCCCCCCCCTTTCTCCCTGTGTTCTGGGATTGGGAATGCCCATGACCATGCTCAGTATTGAAGTCTGTTTTATCAGAGGTGGGAAGCACACTATCAGGGCCCTCTTCTTCCTGAGGTGCACCTGCCACCCTGTAAATTAGAACAGGGATAAAGAATGACAGCCTCTGAAATTGTACTGTGTTTCTGTCCTGAGTCATGAGCAGCTTTTGTAGATGATTAAAGTGCAAAATTGCAGGGAATTGAAGATTATTGAATCAATGAATCTAAGGTAAGGCAAAGAAGGGACATGGGTATAGAACTGGTTTAAAGGGACCACAGATTTGTTGATATACATGCTGAAATGGGAGTAATACTTCCTTGTGGATGAAGTAGTCACCAGCAAGGCTCCCATTCCTTCAGTGTAGGAAAAACCTCCTGCACTGGCTGTGTGAATCTGTCCACGGGAACTACCACAAATGTATAGCAGGTGGAAGAGAGAAAAGTGTGCAGACTTAAAAGTGGAATGTTTAATTGGAGTTTCAAATCTGAGAAATTGGCAATTAGAAAGGAGAGGCAGAAAATAAACATCTCCTAGAGCCCGTGGCTCACATTGTCATCTGAGTCTGAAACCCAAAAGAAGGTGGTTAATTTTTCAATGTCCTGAGTCTCCATCCAGTTACCATGCACAAGTAAACATCACAAGTTACACAAGATTTGTGGGTACTCATTGGAGTGACCATGTTTTTTGTTTGTTTGTTTTGTTTTTCTCCACAGTGAGGTCAACCAGGAATCTCTGGAAACAATCCTTCCACAGCTGAAGTGCCATTTCACCTGGAATTTATTCAGGGAAGGAAGTATGTCGAGTCATCTGGAAGACAGGGTGTGCAACCAGGTTGAAAATTTAAACTCTGAGGAGAAGGCAACAATGTATGACTTATTGGCCTACATAAAGCACCTAGATGGCGAAAGCAAGGCAGCCCTGGAGTGCTTAGGGCAAGCTGAAGTTTTACGGAAGTCAGAGCACAATGATCAAGCAGAAATTCGACTTCTGGTCACCTGGGGAAACTACGCTTGGATCTACTATCACATGGGCTGTCTCTCAGAAGCTCAGGCTTATGTTGACAAGGTGAGACAAGTTTGCCAAAAGTTTGCGAATCCTTACAGCATGGAATGCCCAGAACTTGACTGTGAGGAAGGATGGACACGCCTAAAGTGTGGAAGAAATGAACGAGCGAAAATGTGCTTTGAAAAGGCTCTAGAAGAGAAGCCCAAGGACCCAGAGTGCTCCTCTGGGATGGCCATCGCCATGTTCCGCCTAGGAGAAAAACCTGAGAAGCAGTTCTCCGTGGATGCTCTGAAGCAGGCCATAGAGCTGAATCCTCAGAACCAGTACGTGAAAGTTCTCCTGGCCCTGAAACTGCTGAGGATGGGAGAAGAAGCTGAAGGGGAGCGAATGATTAAAGATGCTTTGGAAAAAGCTCCTAATCAAACGGATGTCCTCCAAAAGGCAGCTCAGTTTTACAAGAAAAAGGGTAACCTAGACAGAGCTATTGAATTACTTGGAAAAGCACTGAGATCCACAGTGAACAACAGTCCCCTCTACTCTTTGGTCATGTGCCGTTACAGGGAAATACTGGAGCAGCTACAGAATATAGGAGATGTTGTCAGCAGTGAGAGAAGACAGAGGATGGCAGAACTGAGACAATTAACGATGGAGTACATGCAGAAGACTCTTCAGAGGAGGCGAAGTCCTTTGAACTCCTACTCAGATCTCCTCGATTTCCCGGAAGTAGAGAGATGCTATCAGATGGTCATCAGCAAGGAGAGCCCCAATGTTGAGGAAGAAAACCTCTATGAGCGCTATTGCAACCTCCAGGAGTACCACAGGAAGTCTGAAGACCTCGCAGCCCTGGAGTGTTTGTTGCAGTTTCCCAGACATGAAAGGTCAATTGAGAAGGAAGAGGTTAATCAGCAAACATAGGCAGCAGATCTTAACCTCCAGTAGGAAATTTTGATGGAATCTTGGCAGTTGCAGGAATAAAGGAGTACCTGAATGGGTTAGGGGTTTGGGAGGTAACACACTTTGGGGCACAGGCATGCTTTTTCTGGCACCATCTAAACCTGAGGACAAGAGGAGTGTGTCAGAGTGCAGACAGACAGTCTCTCAGTTCTACTGTGAGACAGATGTGCTGTGGAGTGCTGCTCATGGGGAGAATGGGCTGGAAAATCAGGAGCCTTCCTGCCAAGGATTGCTGACAAGCACTCTTGATTGTTTCTTTAAGGAACTGCTTTCTCTTTCCTGACTCCTCTGCTCATCCTTGCCATACAATTTTCCAGTCAGCACACCTTATTACTAATCATGTAGGGAATGGGGCTTAAAGCTCACAGAGCACCTTTTGACCACATTTTTTCTCTGCAATAAACGGCAACTGCCAACAAAATTCACTCTGGTTTCTTCATTCCATTTCACTGTAGTTGCTTAACCCTGAAAGATTTTTTTTTTTTTTTTTTTTTTTTTTGCGTAAGGCTAGAATATTTTTTACACATCGTTTTTGTATGCTACTGTGGTTTTACGGCTGTGTGTGTGTGTGTGTGTGTGTGTGTGTGTGTGTATCCCTAACAAGGATTGTAGAGTTAACATATATGCCAAATAGAAATTGTAGAATAAATGTAAAAGTTTCAATTAGAATACAGTCCTGTGTGAGGTGGTAAGAGGCAGGAAAATAAAACAGAACTATTAAGTCTCAGTGTTTCTTCTTTTATCATTTGGGGCACCTCATGAGACCGCTCAACCCCTTTCTGAAGAAAAAATGAACGTTTTCTAGAATAAGAGAAGCCAAGCAATCAGGTGGGGAAACATGGTGGGGAATCCTAGGGGTACATGGTGGGAAGTGGAGGAGGATGGACATGATCAATATTTGTTATACAAATGGATGAAAAATTTCCAGTCTTCTCAAGGTCCTTCCTCTGCTAAGATGATTGGAAATTGTGAATGCTCATCAGAGTATCAAATCACAGGTGTTTTAGCATCTATGTCTACACTGAGCTAATCAAGTATAATCAGTGTATATAGGAACTTCTATTCTTCTTGCAGTCCACATGATCCAGTTGAGCCCTGTGTACAGTTAGGAGCTGAGTGTTTGGCCACACTTCTGGGGGCCCAGAGATACCTGAGCAAATGCCCTCCCATCCGTGTGTGAGGCCACAGGTGGTCAGCACCTGCTTCTGAGACTTTCCCTCTGCTCAGCCTTCAGGAGGGTCTCTGACACTCTTCATGTGTTCAATTGCAGACAGTATTGTTGCTGTTGTTGTTTTCAGACAGAGTTGCCCTGTTAGCCAAGATAGGCATGGAATTCACGGTGAAGGACAAGCTTGTCTCAAATAGTTCTCTTGCTTTAGCATCCCTCCTTCTGGGATTTCACATGTATGGAGCCAAGCTCAGCTTTGAAGTCACTGTTTAATCCATTCATAAGTATCATTTATAGCAACAAGTTATACACAACAAAGGAATAAAAGAGAAATAGGATTAGCTGTTGAATAAATTTCTTCCCCTTAGATGGGTGATTAAATTCTGGACAAAATAACTCAAATAAGTTCTGAAATGATTGCCTAGTCAGTTTAGTAAATGGAAACTTATTAAGTGGTGTATGTGGGTGGAGGGCCCTGACAATACATGGATCTGCCTCTCCTGATTTAGAACTGTGCCAAAACTCCACACGCCAAGGAGCCTCTGATAAACACAAAATATACTTATCAAAACCTGGAAACTTGAAGTGAGCTTGACATTGACTGAATGCTCTTCGTAAAGAATGACCAGGGTAACAAGCTTCTGTCCCAGGAAGGTAAGCGGCAGGTCAGATTACATGGCATTCTATGTTTTAGGCCAGACTGAACAATACAACAAGACTGTATCTTAAAAAATTACTCATGAGATATGGGGTGGGGAATGGAATATGGAGTGTTAAAATTAAAAAAGTTTAAAAATAATGATAAAAATAAATATACATAATACAAACCTTTTTCGTTGTAAAAATTAGTTGCAGAAGCATGAAAATTAAGCATTGAGGGTGAAGACAATAGCGTTGGGATTTAGTGAGAGAGTGGCTTCTGAGAGTTCTTCCTATGGAAATAATAAGTAGTGAAGGTGATTCACGTTCATAGATTGAAGCAGCCATTCCACAGCTTATACATGCATCAGACCATCATGCTCCAGCATGGTCCATGGAATTTATATAAAAGTCAGTCATATTTATATTTAAATGTAATAATATAATGAAATGCTATGTAAGGAACAATAGCACAAGAAACTGCACCCTGTAGCCTCCCTGGTCACATACGCCCATCTGTCATCATCTATTGAATAATTCTAATAAAAAGCTCCATGATTATGGCACATGTCCCTCAGAAACACAACACATCATCATTCTCATGTAACATAAGACAGGCGTGTGGAAATTTAAAAAAATATGCATAACCACGGGAACAACCTAAGCCATAGGTGTGTGCATGAAAAGAACGGTGCCATCTCAAAGAGAAGGGCTACTAGTTACTAACCACTTCTCATTGTACAATACTAGTTTAGAAGGTGGTAGATAGCACATCTGAGAGTATATGGCTCCAAGCACTTGAATCAATACATTCTTTCTCATTAGGAAATTCTGGTCGATGAAGAAGACACAACAATTCCCAACTCTCAACAGGACAGATAACCACAGGTGATAAAGGCAAATGTTTAATTATAGCAAACGATCCCAAATCTGTCACACAGAAAATATTCATTTTGTTTGCTTAGAAATGAATTGAAAAGATAGCTGAGTTGAGGTTGATTGTTTGTTTCACCAGTTCTTTTGGGAGGGTTTTTGTAAGGTCTCCCTCCCTATAATTCTCTTTCTCCCCTTCCTCCCATTCCTCCCAACCCCTCCTTCTGTTCCTACCTTCTCTCTGTTCCTATTTATCCCTCTATCTATCATCTATCTTTATACTATCTATGTATGTGTTTTTATGTTTCTATGTACCTATGTATCTATGCATGCATGCATCTATCTACCCATTTATGTATCTATCTATGTATCTATGTATCTATCTATGTATCTATGTATCTATCTATGTATTTATGTATCTATGTATCTATCTATGTATCTATGTATCTATGTATCTATGTATCTATCTATCTATCTATCTATCTATCTATCTATCTATCTATCTATCCATCTATGCTGTATCTTGCACACACATGCACAGCATGAGTAGTGATACCTATATGTGTATGGTTTGGGGCTGACAATTTGATATTGCATAGCCAATTCCTGCCCTCTTCCTGGGAGGATTATTGCTCCCATTCTTCCCATCCTTTAGTTGCCCATTGTTCTTTGCCTAAGGTTGAGGACTCCCTGCCTTTTCCACTTCCATTTTGCATGTCCATCGTGTTTTCCTTGTTCAGACATGTTTGGGCAGTTACACTGGAGAGACTTTGGGGACATAGTGCTTCTGAGCTTTACAGGAGACAGAACCTCACACCAAACTTCCTACTCATTTTGACTTTAATTATTTTTCAACGTTCCCTTCTGCAATGATTCCCAATCGTCAGGTGCGGGAACTGTGACATAGATGTATGTGTTGGGACTGGGCTTCATGTCTCTGCACTTTTTTGACTGGTTGTAGTTTTCTACAATGGTCTTTTTCTGTTACAAAGAGAATTTTCTTGATGAGCAGAAAGAACTACACTCATTTATAGATATAAAAATGGATGTTTGAAAGCAGTTAGGGATTAAACTAGTTTAGTAATGTGGTCGTTGTAAGATCTCTTCTAAAATCTATGACTTCACTAGTCCTAATAGTTGAACAGGGTTACATTACCCTTGTTGAAGAAGCCTTTAGAACGATTTGGCAACTGTTGGTTACCACCAAGGTCTGCTCACTTGTATTTTATCCTTAGGGTTATCCTAGTCCCATACTGGGTGTTGTTGCACTTTATGAGCAGCACAACTGTGTAGCACTACTCCTGTTTCCCTTTGGGGGAAGCTTGAACAGCACCTTGGTATACTGTAAAAGCTACTTCTCAGGTAGGAGGCTTTCAGGTCAGACCCAACTTAGGTCTCCTGGCTTCCTAAATCTAAAGTGTATGGTGTCTTCAAGAATGGGAATTCACATTCGCACCTTTAGGGGTCAACCAAGAGTAGTATCCAAAAGGTTTTGGGAGTCATATAAATAACCCTGACCTACAACTCAAAAGAGTCTTCTCCTGTCTGGCACTGGATGGTTTTGTAACTGTATGGTTCTTTGGGGGGAACATTATCAAGCCAAATGGAAATTTTTCCTTTAAATTCTGTATGTCACACTGACTTACAGGTATTAAGCATTTCACATAGACGGTAACTAATACAAGTACTTAGGAGTCTTTCAGACATCCTTCTGGTTGTCTAACCTCTTCTCTCTTCCCCTGTATTCTTTAAGATTCAATAGTGTGTATATTCCCAGAGTTTCCTTGCTTTGTCCCTCCTAGCCCTATGCGGTTTGATTTTGCTGTGCTCTGGTTCCATCCAATCGTAGAATACAGATCTTAATGTGCCAAAAAATACACTTACAAGTCTGTGATATTAGCAGATTTTATTGAATATGATAGGGTTGGGAAAGCAACAAGGTGTATCACACAACTCTCCATAGTCTGAACAGTGTCAGGTAGCAATTTTGTCATTTTTGTTGTTGTTGTTGTTGTTGGCACATCCCACAGAGGTTACTGCTTTATTCTATCGTCCTGAAGCCTTAAATCTTACTTAGTGGTGAATAAATACCAATATATGTAGACCACAGAAATCCACCACAATTATCTGAAATCAAACACTTGTATACAAAAAGATGCATTGATAATTAGGATGGGGGTCATTGACCATCAGGTTCTGGCTGCAGTAAAGCCTATGAAACTAGTCCTATGGACTGAAACACTATAAGAATATCTTGAATTCCTCTCCCTTTTAATGCTCACCATTCCTCATTTATTTTGCTTTCAGATGTTGCTGAAGTTTGGAAGATGCCATGAAAAATGAGCCATAATGCGTCAAGTGTCCTTTGATCAGGGTACTGGAAGACTGATGTCATAGGAGATGCAATCCAGAGGCACACTCATAAGGAAAATGTCCATCATGTGTGGCAGGAGAATGGAGACGCTTGTCACATACTCATAGGCCCTCCACCATAAATTAGGGTTGTAGAAAAGCAAGCAATAAAAAAGGCATCATCTGCACCTTGCTTCATGGGGTTCTATATAGTTAAGGCAACAGCTGGAAAAGAATCATAGAAAAGGGAGTCATGCTCACGCTTAACAAGCCACTCAAGAAGCTCTACCTCAAAACTCAGGGTTCACTGCTCCTGTGAGCCTCAGGGCCTTCTCATAACATGACATGGCTTCACTTGTGTCCCCTCTCAGTTTGTAGACGAGCCCAAGGAGGCTCAAGCTTTCCAGGACGTGATCCTTCTTGCGTCCTTCAGCCAGTTCCTCCAAAGCCTTGAGAAGTTTATCCCTGTAGTAAGAAGTTACCTGTATTTTCAGGCCTTTTAAGTAATGTGTGATGGCTGCCTCTTCTGATTTCTTATGGTATTGTTGGAAGTTGCCATACCGGAAATGAATTTCTTGCTGCATATAATCTCCCAAGTTACTCATGCTCAACACTTCCTGAAAATTGTCCTCTGCCTCTTTTAGTTGATGATTTTTTGCGTACACCTCAGCCAAATCAATATATGCTCTGTCATATGTGGGTTTCAGCTCTAAAGCCTTTTTAAAATGACATATAGCCAAATTGCACGATTGGTCTGCTCTTTTTCTATTCTCCCTGCTAGGTTGAATTCTTGTAGCTTTTTTTATTTGAAAAAATTGTGTTTTATGGCAAAGGCCAATCTGGAAATGCAAGTAAGGAGAGTAAGGTTTTTTCTCCAAGGCTCTTTTAAGGAACTCGAGAGCTTCCCCTGCACAACCTTTCCTTCGGTAAAATTTGGCTACATATCCAAAGATATTGTTCTGGGAGGATATTGTGAGCGTAGCTTCTTTAATGTGTTTTTCTGCTTCATCTGTTTTTCCTAAATCCTGTAGCTTTAGGGCAAGGAGAACTCTAATGTGTGGATCTTCTGGTTTTAAGCTGACAGCCTTCTTTAAGGGTTGTAGAGAATTCCCATCATAGTAATCCAGGTGATAAGCTACGACTGCATAGCCAGTGTTGTATTCAGGGTTTTCTGGCTCCACTTTCAGAGCCCTTTCAAAGCAGGCCATGGCTCGTGTATAATTTTGTGAGCCACACTTCCACAAGGCCCAGCCTTCCTCACAGTCCATCTCAGCACACTCCAGCCTGTAGCGGAAGGGACTTGAAAATTCCTTGCAAACCTTCTCCACCTTGTCCAGGTAGATCTGGGCTTCTGACAACTTGCCCATGTGGTAATGCAGCCAGGCACAGTTGCCCCAGGTCACCAGGCTTCTCTTGCTCAACTGCTCGCTCTGGATCAAGGCTTCAGCATCATGCAAGCTTTTCAGGGCTTCCTCCTGCTGTTCTTTCAGGTGCCTCACGTAGGCCAGGAGGTTGTGCATCCCGATGCTGTAGTTGGGATCAAGGAACTCAGTCTCTGAGATTTTGATTTCTAAGTCATGCATGTGCTCATATTTTATGTCCAGCTTCCAAGTAAAGTGGCATCTCAGCTCATCCAGGTTGTCACATATACGAGTTTTATGAGATTCTTCACTGTAAAAACAGACACCAGTTATTGATACCTTTTACACATTCTGTGTACTAGGAATCAACCAGTGTTCTAAGTCACCATATACCCTTGCTCCCAATATCCCTGTGACTATTAATTCCCTCATAGGGAATTAATTTGAAGTAGCAATTTGAAAAATCAACCCTACTAGTGCTACCATTTGGTTACAAAAATCTAAAGGCCAATTAAAATAATAATTTCATTAATATCAACAGAGTTTTAGCCATGTTGGTTAGCTTTCAGGTATTTTTTGATCCTAACTATTTTTTTTATTTTTATTTTTTGGTTTTTTTGAGACAGGTTTTCTCTGTATAGCCCTAGCTGTCCTGGAACTCACTTTGTTGACCAGGCTGGCCTCTAACTCAGAAATCCACCTGCCTCTGCCTACCGAGTGCTGGGATTAAAGGTGTGCGCCACCACGCCTGGCTGATCTTAACTATTTTTTAACTGGATATTTTATTTATTTACATTTCCAATGTTACCCCCTTTCCCAGTTTTCCCTCTGAAACCTCCCTATGGAATCCCTCCTTACCCTGCTTCAGTGAGGGTGCTCCTTCTCCCACTCACCCTCTTCCACTTCACCCCCCTACCATTCCTCTACACTGCAGCATCAAGCCCTGACACAAAAATTATTCACTTAGAAAAGTCTTCACTACCCTTCTCAATAGTCACAAATAATATAAAATATCTTGGCGTGACTCTAACTAAGGAAGTGAAAGATCTGTATAATAAAAACTTCAAGTCTCTGAAGAAAGAAATTATAGAAGATCTCAGAAGATGGAAAGATCTCCCATGCTCATGGATTGGCAGGATCAACATTGTAAAAATGGCTATCTTGCCAAAAGCAATCTACAGATTCAATGCAATCCCCATCAAAATTCCAAATCAATTCTTCAACGAATTAGAAAGTGCAATCTGCAAATTCATCTGGAATAACAAAAAACCTAGGATAGCAAAAACTCTTCTCAAGGATAAAAGAACCTCTGGTGGAATCACCATGCCGGACCTAAAGCTCTACTACAGAGCAATTGTGATAAAAACTGCATGGTACTGGTATAGTGACAGACAAATAGACCAATGGAATAGAATTGAAGACCCAGAAATGAACCCACACACCTACGGTCACTTGATCTTTGACAAGGGAGCTAAAAACATCCAGTGGAAGAAAGACAGCATTTTCAACAAATGGTGCTGGCACAACTGGTTGTTAACATGTAGAAGAATGCGAATCGATCCATTCCTATCTCCTTGTACTAAGGTCAAGTCTAAGTGGATCAAGGAACTTCACATAAAACCAGAGACACTGAAACTTATAGAGGAGAAAGTGGGGAAAAGCCTTGAAGATATGGGCACAGGGGAAAAATTCCTGAATAGAACAGTAATGGCTTGTGCTGTAAGATCGAGAATTGACAAGTGGGACCTCATGAAACTACAAAGCTTCTGCAAGGCTAAAGACACCATCAATAAGACAAAAAAAACCACCAACAGATTGGGAAAGGATCTTCACCTATCCTAAATCAGATAGGGGACTAATATCCAATATATATAAAGAACTCAAGAAGGTGGACTCCAGAAAGTCAAATAACCCCATTAAAAAATGGGGCTCAGAACTGAACAAAGAATTCTCACCTGAGGAATACCGAATGGCAGAGAAGCACCTGAAAAAATGTTCAACATCCTTAATCATCAGGGAAATGCAAATCAAAACAACCCTGAGATTCCACCTCACACCAGTCAGAATGGCTAAGATCAAAAATTCAGGTGACAGCAGATGCTGGCGAGAATGTGGAGAAAGAGGAACACTTCTCCATTGTTGGTGGGATTGCAAGCTCGTACAACCACTCTGGAAATCAGTCTGGCGGTTCCTCAGAAAATTGGACATAGTACTACCGGAGGATCCAGCAATACCTCTCCTGGGCATATATCCAGAAGATGTCCCAACCGGTAAAAAGGACACATGCTCCACTATGTTCATAGCAGCCCTATTTATAATAGCCAGAAGCTGGAAAGAACCCAGATGTCCCTCAACAGAGGAATGGATACAGAAATTATGGTACATTTACACAATGGAGTACTACTCAGCTATTAAAAAGAATGAATTTATGAAATTCCTAGCCAAATGGATGGACCTGGAGGGCATCATCTTGAGTGAAGTAACACAATCACAAAAGAACTCACACAATATGTATTCACTGATAAGTGGATATTAGCCCAAAACTTAGGATACCCAAGATATAAGATACAATTTGCTAAACGCATGAAACTCAAGAAGAATGAAGACCAAAGTGTGGACACTGTGCCCCTTCTTAGAATTGGGAACAAAACACCCAGGGAAGGAGTTACAGAGACAAAGTTCGTAGCTGTGATGAAAGGATGGACCATTTAGAGACTGCTGTATCCAGGGATCCATCCCATAATCAGCTTCTAAACGCTGACACCATTGCATACACTAGCAAGATTTTGCTGAAAGGACCCAAATATAGCTGTCTCTTGTGAGACGATGCCGGGGCCTAGCAAACACAGGAGTGGATGTTCACAGTCAGCTATTGGATGTATCACAGGGCTCCCGATGGAGAAGCTAGAGAAAGTACCCAAGGAGCTAAAGGGATCTGCAACCCTATTGTTGGAACAACATGATGTACTAACCAGAACCCCGGAGCTCTTGTCTCTAGCTGCATATGTATCGAAAGATGGCCTAGTCGGCCATCAATGGAAAGAGAGGCCCATTGGACTTGCAAACTTTATATGCCCCAATATAGGGGAATGCCAGGGCCAAAAGAATGGGAATGGGTGGGTAGGGAAGTGGGGGGCACTATGGGGGACTTTTGGGATAGCATTGGAAATGTAATTGAGGAAAATATGTAATAAAATATTAAAAATTAAAAAAAAAAAAGAAAAGTCTTCACTGAGAGAACATGTTCATTAAGGCTGGATAGCAGGCAAGCCTACGAAGCATTTTCCTCGTTGTCTATTGATATGGTAAGTCCCTTCCTATTATGGTTGTTCATCGATGTGGGAAGTGCCATTCTATTATGGTTGGTGATATGTCTGGGTAGATGTTCCTGAATTCTAATAGCTGAGAGGCTGAGCAAGCTGGAAGGAGCATTCCAGTAAGCCACAAATCTCTATGGTCTCTGATTCAGATCCGGTCTCTGGGTTCCCACTTTGACTTCCTACTGTGCCTTCCCCTTGTGACTGAACTACACCTGAGAAAGGAACTAACCTCTGCTCCCCAAGTTGCTTTTGGTCATAGTCTTCATCACAGTGATAGAAACACTAACAAAGGCATCGATGATACCTATGAGTCAGCAAATATTGACCAAGAGTGACCTCAAAGTTTATAAATGCCAGAGGACCAGGAGGCCTGCCTGAAAGGGTATCTGTTAGATCTTAGAAGGCTACTGCACCTGTGCATTCTCATATGCTTGCACAAACAGGACATGCATGGATTAGAAAATTTTCATAAGGCCCCAGTCTTAGATGACTTGACCAACCAAGATTCAATCAACATATCAAATCCCACCCTGCCTCCTCTCCTTTCTCCACTGCTCTGAAATCAAGATTCTCTTCTCTTCCCCTTGGCAGTCTCTGCTCAGGCTCAGGCGTCTGTCCTTCCATGGGCAGTGGGAAACTACCACTGTGGTAGGGAATTGTATAGAGTGGTTGGTGCCTCCTTCGGAGAGAAAAGCGCCCTCCTCGTTAGTCCCTTAAGAGCAATGCTGCCTTTCCCGTACAGGGTCATGCAGGCAGGAAGCTCCCCTATGCACATATCCTCATCCCCCCCGCCCCCAACCCCCGGACCACTTTCAGCCATGCCTTCAGAATAATGCTGTCTTTGCCATGCAGGGTCATGCTGATACAGGCAAGAAGCTCCTCTAGGCATGTATTCTCATCTTACCCCCTGGACCGCTTTCATCCATGCTTGATTTCTTACTCATGGGAAAGCTGAAGCCATGGTCTTATTTATCTAGATCTCTTTCATTTTTTTTTAACTTTATTTTTGCTTCAGTGACTTGGTTGCATCACTCAGACCCTAGTCCAGGGTAAGGGTGTCAGGAGCCATCATAGGGCAAGCTAATAGCCAGCAAGTGATCTTCCTGAAATGACATCGCTTTAGAATAGTATCTATGATGAAGCTCCAGTAGGCAAGCGCCACCATTGTAGAGGAATCTCCTATCATTGTCTGATTGGCTGAGAAAGGTGATAAATACCTAATCACTTGGGGAAAAAGAGGAGATGGGGTTTCCTGGCAAGACAGGAGGAAGAGGGGAGGAGGTGTTGCAGGGACAGTGAACAGAGGAGGACAGAGGGAGAGTTGTTGGAAGGAAGGTGGAGGACAAGTGCATGGCCTGGAAAAGCTGCAAGTAGTGAATTCATAGCTGGAGAAGAAAGTAGTGTAGAGGGATATCTGCCCAATATAGGCATGCAGCTTATAAGTATACAACTGAGTTGCATTTTCTTTGAATGGGCTTATTAGGATTAGAGATTCACTGCAACAAACTTGT
Organism: Mus caroli; assembly: GCF_978045245.1. Classification (NCBI taxonomy): domain Eukaryota; kingdom Metazoa; phylum Chordata; class Mammalia; order Rodentia; family Muridae; genus Mus; species Mus caroli. The sequence goes on along the minus strand of NW_028227275.1, from coordinate 26,783,341 downwards.
GTTTTCCTTTAATGGGCTTATTGTGGTTGGAGATTTACCACAACAAAATGGATGGCTCCCCAACCTATTGATTAGAGCTCAACTAACCTGAGATTAAAAAAAAAATCACTGTCAATCCTCTCATTCCTAATAGAAGGCTAGGGTAACGATCTAAGCTGCAGCTGTGTGTGAACTAAAAGCTCACTGGGTCTGAAGGGCCTACAGAGAACTGCAGAGAGGCTAGCCACAGGTAGACAGCTTCAACCAGGGGCAGCACCCCAGCCTGGAGCTGGACTTGAGCAGACACAGTGAAATGACCGGGCATCTACACCTGAGAGAGCCTTTCCGTGTTTGCTTCCCTGAATCTCCCCTGTCTACTGTGACCTAGACAGCCAGTCTCTGAATCGAACAGCAGAGTGAGTCAAAGGCACAAAAGGCTCCAGATCAGGTAATAAGCATCATACATTGATACTTAAAGATGAGAAACACAATAAATATCTTTTGGTATTTAAGGGATGATATTCTGAATCATTTAACTGGCATGGAGTTAAAGGAGATAGACACCTTGTCATTTACTGGTATTGCAATATTTATTCTCTTGATCTACTATATCTTCTCAAAAGACAGGGCCCTAGATAAAGAAAATTGCTTGCCTTAGAAAAGAGATTACAGGTGACACTAGAACTAAAGGTTCAGGATTTTATAGGTCAAGATAAGCAAAAGAAAGAAGAAAATATAGGTTGGAGACAGTACCTGGAAGAGACGCTAGAAAAAAAAAGGATTCAACGATTCACAGATCAGACTGAACAAACAGCAAGGAGATAGAGATAAAATTTGGAAGCAACGTCTAGAGGATAATTTACTAAAGCTAGAAAATCAAAATGAGGTAGGTGCTGTAATATCAGAACTACAACATAAAGAGAAGCTAAGGATCTGGAAACAGGGCTTAGAACGGAAGACACAGGAAATTATAGAGCAACATGAAAAACAGAAAGAAAAATTTAAGACTAGGCGATGTGGCCTAGAGGAAACACTAGAGCCAAAGACACAGGAAATTATAGATCAGAATAAAAGACAGAAAGGTGAAAATGAAGGTGGGAGGCAGGAGCTGAAAAAGATGCTAGAACAAAGGATACAACAGCTCACAGATCAGATTGAGCAGCAGAGAGAAAATAATGAGGATTGGAAGCAAGACTTGGAAAAATAACCTTTTAAAATTAATCAATCAAAATAAAATGGACACTCTGCTGGTCCATCTGGTCCTACTGTCCCATGCCGGGGTCCTGCGCCATGAGCTCCACTCAGTTCAACAAAGGCCCATCCTACAGACTCTCAGCCAAGGTCCAAATATGACCCCTAGGAGGAAACCGAACTCTGAAGCTGGATAGAGGGACTCATTGGCCTCTATTGGCCCTGACTTCCAGAAGGGTCTGAAAGATGAGGTTATCCTATGCACACTCATGAACAAGCTGCAGCCCGGCTCTGTCCCCAAAATCAACTGCTCTATGCAGAACTGGCACCAGCTAGAAAACCTCTCCAACTTCATCAAGGCCATGGTCAGCTACAGCATTGTCTTAGTCAGGGTTTCTATTCCTGCACAAACATCATGACCAAGAAGCAAGTTGGGGAGGAAAGGGTTTATTCGGCTTACACTTCCATGCTGCTGTTCATCACCAAAGGAAGTCAGGACTGGAACTCAAACAGGTCAGGGAGCAGGAGCTGATGCAGAGGCCATGGAGGGATGCTCTTTACTGGCTTGCCTCCCCTGGCTTGCTCAGCCTACTCTCTTATAGAACCCAAGACTACCAGCCCAGGGATGGTCCCACCCACAAGGAGCCTTTCCCCCTTGATCACTAATTGAGAAAATGCCTTACAGTTGGATCTCATGGAGGCATTTCCTCAACTGAAGCTCCTTTCTCTGTGATAACTCCAGCTGTGTCAAGTTGACACAAAAATAGCCAGTACAAGCATGAACCCCTGGACCTCTTTGAACCTGTTTGAGAGCAGGAAAATGGCACAGGTTCACGTGTCTCTGCTTGCGCTGGTGGGAAAGGCCAAGACCAAGACCAAGGGGCTGCAGAGTGGTGTGAACATCATGGTCAAATATTCAGAAAAACAGTAGAGAAACTTTGACGACACCACCATGAAGGCCGACCAATGCATCATCGGGCTGCAGATGGGCACCAACAAATGTGCCAGTTAGTCTGGCATGACAGCCTATGGTACCAGGAGACATCTCTATGACCTCAAGAACCGCATCCTGCCTCTCATGGAGCACTGAACCATCAGCCTCCAGATGGGCACCAATAAGTGCGCCAGCCAGGTGGGCATGACCGCTCCAGGGACCTGGAGGTACATCTACGACACCAAGCTGGGCACCAAAAAGTGCGACAACTCTTCCATGTCCCTGCAAATGGACTACATGCAGGGCGCCAACCAATGCGGCCAGATCTTCGGACTGGGGCAGCAGATATACAACCCCAAGTATTGCCCACCGGGCTCTGCAGCTGACGGGGCTCCTGACTGGGATGAGGGCCAAGGCGAGGTCCCTGAGTACCTGGTCACTGCCAGGAGGAAGCCAGTTACTGAGCACCCAGGGGTGCAAGCATCTGCATTGCATCAGCAGCCCTGTGTAGGTTTGGGGGTTTTCATTGTGTTTTGTGCTTTGAAACTGGTCATCTCTTTGTATCTCTCTCTGTCCTAAGATTCACGGCAACCCTCCTGCCTCAGTTTCCCGAGGGCTGGGATGACAGGTCTGTGCTATCTATGCTCACCCACCATGCCTCGCTTCCTTCCCGGGAATGACCCACCAAGCAGGGAACATGACTATCCTTTGTGGGATAGTGAGGCTGTGCATTTCCCAGTGGGCTGGTCCCAAAGAGCTTCCGGTTTCTTCATCTCTTCACATCAGTCTGTGGTTTGTGAACCCGTGGAAATTGCAGGCAGTGTCAATGAAAGAAAACAAGAGGTTGTGTGTGTGTGTGTGGGGGGGGGTGGTGCCCCAGAAGTATTGTGGTCACTGGACTTTAAAATACTGCAGGCATTCTGAGGGACTAAATTTGCTTTCCCAAGACTCTCAGACTTCACCCTCCTGTGCCCAGTGGGGAAACTGAGGTAAGCCAGATGTGACTCCAACACCTGTTGCCCTCCATCGCTCCTCTGGTTCTTGAAAGTCTCAGTTCCCCCTGCGTCCCTGCATCGGCCTGATTAGCCTTGGAAAGTGCCCCATATGATCCACAGGGCCCCATGCGCTCCCAGATAATGTGAAATTCCCTGTGTGGACCAACAAAACAAAACAAAACAATAAAAACCTCTGTCTCTAAGAAAAATAAAATAAAATGGATAGCAGGATATCAGAGTTGAGATATAAAGAAAAATTAAAATGTGGAGGCAGAACCTTGAGCAGAGAATACAGGAACTCAGGGAACAGGAGGAGCGTCGAAAGGAGAAATATGAAGCATGGACACTGACCTTAAGGGAAGAATTTAAAATCCAAATTAAAGGAAATACTTAGGTAAAAACAGAAGCTAAAATTAGAGAAAGCCAACCAGAGGTTATTAGAAAACAAGTTTAATCGACCCAGTTAGTACCCAGATGATGGCTATCCACAAGGTCATCAGGAATTGGAATGGCAGCCCGTGGGTGAACTGAGGAAATTTAAGGAAAGTGTCACTAATTTTGGAATACATTTGCCATTTGAAAAACAAATCCTGCCTACTTGGGCTATTAAAAATAGACAATCCCCCAAGATTGGAAGTATATGGCAAAAGCAATACTAGAACCTGTGTCACATTTACAATGCTTCTCATGGTGGGAGAGAGAAGAGGGGGGATATAGTAATATCATAAAAATTAGAGAAATAGAAAAATAGGAATCGGTTATCAAATTTACTTTTACACAAAACATTCCATAGCTATATCTTACACTGGTAGAAATCTTTATAATTGTTACAAAGTTGAAGTTATAATTTTTGACATTGGTACAGAATTCATTTTTGATTTATTGTGATACAGATTGAAGGTTTTCATTGATATAATTTTCTTCTATTGATACAAAGAGTTAAAAATACAAAGCTTAGACCCAGTCCTTCTATAACTACTATTACAAACTGTTTTTAAATGTTTGTGCAATATGAGTTAAGGGCCAGATTACAAACTCATGGATCTGAATTAATTAAAAGGATATTTTCAAGATATTTCAATTAGAGAGGGCTGAGAACAGTGACGACTTAACAGTTCAGATATGTTTTGCGTAAATAGATAGTTTTCAAAAATGTCAGAGATCCATAGAATGTGACAATTAATGGTATTTGACCACTTGACGCTGAGACATATCTGCTCCTGACTGCATCCCCTTTCTTCAGTTCAAAGAAGATCCTGCCCATTTCTTCTACAGACTCACACTTTCCATGAGAGGACACAAGATACAGGATAGTTGACAGTTTAGTTCTGCTGAGACAGAATAAGCTAGTCCTTCATAATTCCTATTTCACAAGGTCGTTCAGTTGATCCTGGGACAGAAGGCTACAGATTGGTGCTTCAATGTGTTTTGGGCAGAGGGACCATTCAGGTGATCAACTGTCTCTATACATTGGTTAAGTTTTGGAAGCTATGTTTTGTGTTCCTTATACTTTCAGATAATTTTTAATTCATTCTTGGATTTCTGACAGGGTTGAAGATTGGGTGTAGTCTCATAGCCAACCAGAGTCTTTGAGCATTGAACAAGATGACACAGACTTGAGAGGATGGTTTTCAGATAGTATACAACCTGAAACCAGGACATAATTCAGGTGTAGAATTACGCCTTTTAAAGTTAGATGGATGGTAGAGTGTTGTCTAATTGACAAATTGTTGGACGGGATGTCATTTATACATCATACTGTGTGATTTACTTCTCATACTTGTTTTTCAGTTATATCTGGGAGAAGAGTTTTGTTTTGTTTTTTTATTGGACAGAATAGGTGAGATGTAGAGAACTTTCCCTTAGTGGTCTGATTATCTAAGAAAGATGACAAGTAGCCAATCGCTATTGAGGAAGCAGGTTTTCCCAGCAAAATATCAAGAGAAGGGGAGGAGGAGGAGGAGGGGGGGGGGGAGGAGGAGGAGGAGGGGGAGGAGGAGTTGCAACAGATTGCAAATGGGAGGACAGAGGAAGAGTTGTTGGAAGGAAGATGGAGCAGAAGCACATAGCCTGGAGAAACTGCAAATAGTAGGAATTTCATAGCTGGGGAAGAAGGTATTATATAGGCATGTCTGATTAATATAGGCATGAAGTTTATAAATATACAACACAGTTATATTTTCCTTGCATGGGCTTCTTGAGGTTGGAGATTTGCCACAACACTCGAGAAATCATTTTAGGAAAGATTCCTGCTATTAATATGCTTTTCCTGTTATTATCAAACATATATGTCAATCACTAGATGTTAACCCATCCTTTTGAGAAGATCTCTGTAGCTCTATGAAGATGTATTGTTTTCTAGTGATGCTATATAGACAAATGGATGACTTCTTAATTCTTAATGATGATCCTGTAAGAATTCCTAAAATTATATCAGTGTTTATTAATCTCTTTTACAGTGGGACTGCTATTAAATCCTTTTCTTATAGTCAAAAGTGCAATGAAAACCCTGTCAGTCTTCCACGTGTCACCAGTTAATTGCTTCTTAGATAGTATCAGACTTTCTGCTACTCAGAGGCTATTAAACAGTTAACCAAAGGTCATGAATAGGGAACTACTGATGTATTATAGGTACTAGGACAGATAAAATATTAACTGGCTTTATCTATACAAAGCTCCACTAGTAAATTAGTTATGTTTTTTAATTCTCAGTGAACTGGTGGAGCTGTGATCCGTGATGAATGTTTAGGCAGACAAATACTCATAATGGTTATGCATGTAAACATGCACTGTTGTAAACTTTTTACTCTATTTATGATTTCAATTTGTGTAAACTTGTGATGGACTTTCTACCTTGTGATCTTGTATTCTGAAAGATGTAAAAGTGCCAAGGACAAAAAGAAAAGTCTGAACTGAGCTAAGGAAAACCTTTTAGACAAATCTGAACAGAAACTTTTAGAACAGAACTAAGGATAAATTTTTAGCCAGGGCACAAGAGTACTTTTTAGACAGAACTGAATTCAAGAAGAATTTAGAAGTAAAGACATACATTGAAGCCAGGCAGTGGTGGCGCACACCTTTAATCCCAGCACTTGGGGGACAGAGGCAGGCGGATTTCTGAGTTCAAAGCCAGCCTGGTCTACAGAGTGAGTTCCAGGACAGCCAGGGCTACACTGAGAACACTGTCTCTAGAAACAAAACCAAAAACAAACAAACAAAAAAAAAAGGACACACATTGAGAGAAAAGGCATTGAGAGTAAGAGCATTATTGTGACATCAGAGCAGGAGGGGAGAGCTAGATTAGAAGAAGAATGCAGAGTGGAATAACTTAGAAATTATAGGCAACATAAAAAACTAAGAGAACAATGTACAGAATTCAGAGGGAAAGAGGAAAAAAGAAGAAGCTGCAGAGAGAGCAGAAGGACCAGGCAAGCTTGTCCTTACCATGGGACAGAACCGTTCTTTTCTTAATAACAGGGCAGGCTCAGTCTTATAAAAGAAACAACGCTTTCTACTAACAAACATGGGTTTAATAGGTTTAACATTAAACTTTTCTAAGATTGGAGCTCATTTTTCATCCAGAGTGAGTGAGGTTTTTTTCTGCACTGGTGCTTAGTGTTTTTCGCCACATGCCTATGTAAGTATGGATGTGGGTAAGTATGTAACTGTGAGAATGTATGCATGTGTAGGTGTTCAAGTATGTAATTATGGGAATGCATGCAAGCTGTGCCTAACTGGATGGAAATATATAAATACGGATGTATGAATCTGTATATGAATTTATGTGGGTTTATGAATATTTGCTTATGTAAAAGTTTTTCCTTCTGTGAGTATTATTCTCTTCTCCTGACTCAATAGAAGCTTATTCCTCCAATCTTCCCCTAGCCCAACAAGCAAGAGTCAGCTGGACAAAAGGAGAAAGGCTCAAGCAATTAATCCTTTACTTAATCTCCTGATGTTTTAGGATGAGGAGCTAAGTGTCAGAGACTACAAATTCTGTCCTCTCAGGAACATAGAAGGAAGGTCAGCTACAGTAGCAAAGGTATTTAGACTTAGATAAGTAAACTATTATTATACAACAACCCTAAATATCTCCTAAGACACAGTCTTCCCTCCATATCTCCTAAGGCAAAAAAGTCTTACCCTTCAACAACACTCTTTCACCTCTGCTTGGCTGCCTCAAGAAAAAGCAAGAAAGAAGACCCAACCATGGCTGGCCCCCAGCAAAATGGGTAGGTCTCCATGTGTTTTGTGAGTATCCAGCAAGGTGGCCTTTGCATTATTGGTGGTTGGGTTGTCCATTAAGGTTCTAGAGAAGCTGCTTGTGAGATCTAGGGTTCAGGACCCTTTTAGAGCTACTGAATCTCAGTTCCCCTGCCCCCTCGCAAGGCCTATGGCTATTATGATATCCCAGCTGTTTGCCTTTTACCCAAAACCTTCCTCCACTGAGCAGACTGTGCAAACCTATCAACATCAGAACCATGAACAGGATGACTCCATAGGAGGAAGCATGCCCGGGAACAGGTCAGTTAAGGCTCTAAGTATAGAGTGTCAACATATACAGAAATAAGGTGAGCAATGAAGAGAAAGCCTTTACCTCATGTTGCTGGGACTCAAAAGTTGCTCCATAGCACTTTAATTCAGGCCAAGAGATGCTTCCAAACTCAATCAAAGGTGTTCTAGGGATTCTAGGATAAGCAAGGTATTTATATATGGAAGGATTACCAGACAGTTTGCCACACCCTCAGTTCCTAAGTGAAACTGGCAAGGTTCCAGTTTAGAGAAAATGAAACTTAGAGAGGGCTGTCCTATAGCTGGGGAATAAGTTAGTTTGTGTTAGATCTGCCCAATCTAGATGTACAGCTTATAATTATAACTGGATTTTTTGTTTTTTATATGGGTTAATTATGGGTGGAAATTCCAGCAACAAAGACATGCTGATTTAGGAAGATAATGGGATTATATCATTTTCATGCTGGGCTCCAGGTAGCCATTGTGCTGAAGAGTTCAGCTCAGAGCTTTGAAATTTTCCAAAATTCCAATGGACCCCTCCCCTCCTAGAAGAGACAGCTCAGAGAGCACTTGGGCCAGAAGGGAGAGGTTGAGTAAGGCCCTACTACCTCATTCCCTAAAGACCACTCAGTTTAAAGGGCGCACTGTTCCAGCAATCATACTGTGCCTGGTTGCTGATGCTCTATTCCACCCCTGGAAACGATATAAAAACTTGCCAAACGGACTGCTGGAGGTCACCTCCTCTCCTGCAAGTCTGAGATGACCCCAGAACATTGAAACAATAAATACTTCTTGGTTTTTGCATCAATTCCTGGCTCTGTATGTTTCACTCAGGGGTCCCTGGTAAGCTCAGGCTCACCAGAGTCTTACAGTGCCAGGGTATAAATGAGGTTTGACATCTAGTGTTTGGAACAGAAAGAGTAGAGGCGAGGATGTATATTTTCATTAACATGACAGAATATTTTATTATGATCACATATACCAAAAAGGCATTGCAGGGTCCATGATGTGTGTATAACAGAATGCTGGAGAGAGCATGTGGCAGAATGGGTTTGCAGGTGCTTGGCTTTTCTGTGTTTTGTTGTTGTTGTTGTTTGTTTGTTTTTGTTTTTGAGATGTTGGTCTGAAAACAATAAAACCCACATCATTTATATCCTCCTGTGAATTTCTTACCATTGTTTTGGATTTCCTTCCTTTGTCTACTGAGACTTCAACTGTGACCTTATCAATGGTCCAAACAACATTATGTGAACTGGCCAGTTGAACATGTGCTTAGCAAGTACTATGGTTTCTAGTAACCAGAAGGTGATGGGTAAATGGAGCCTAGAGCACCCAGGGAAATGTGGATGCTAGCATCTAATACTGCATTTATACAGCCCCTTTGACTTGTCCTCATTGTTTTTAAGCTCCTCCCCTGCTACAAAGTCACAACATTTTCTTAGACTGTCCATCAAACCAAACTCATTGTTTAATCAAAAATTTTCTGAGACCGAGGCTAGTGTAATTGTCCATCAGCCTAGCAGAGGAAATAGAAAGTTTGAAAGGATGTGGTTCTGAGGCTTCCTAGTAAGGTGTCCCTTAGTCGTGTTCTTAGTTTCTCTATTTTGCTTTTATAGACAGCAGTGTAGCCAGGTAAGCAAAAGGGCAAGGACTGAGCGCAGTCTCCAGCTGTGCATTTCCACATAAGGTTATTGACTTCCCTACAATCACATAGCACCTAAAACCATGCTATACAGCCAGAGGTTTCTTTGATGGGGGCCTTTAAATAGACTGTGTTTCCTATAAGTAAGACTTGATCTTGAACCTGAGTTTGGGTCAACTGAACAAATCTTTTCCTGAGAACTTTCTTCTCCCCAGCTCACACATAATGAGAGATATTAATGTGTATTAGTCTCATTTTCCTTATACACCACTGATTGTACTGAGCAGAGCCAAATGGCCACCTGGAGACACTGCTAACCAGGGTTTTTACTGAACTTTGCTGCAAATTTGATATGTGATCTTGGCTTCTTTGGATGATGTTTCTAAGCCATATTTACTTACAGATTAACCAGAATAGTAATAGGACTTTCCTTATGGGATTGTGGTGAGATCAAGTGGAAAACTGTGCCTGTTGATCAAGGATGTTAAGTAACTGTGAGCACTGTTTTAACAGTAGGACAAGTTTTCTCCATCAGGTCAGCCTAAGCCAAGCATTGGATAGAAAACTACCTCACTGAAATTTCCCTCCAGCAGACATTAAGAGAAGTACCACAGGTAGTATCCCTGTACCAATGCGAAATTTCTGTTCTGAGATTTAATCCAAGGCAATGTAGATATTTCTATTTTCAGGCTCAAGTTAAACGCCCTAGACACAGCCAAGCACAGTGCCTAGAATGCCTCTTCAGTGCTGATACTCAGTACCCTACATGCAGAGTAGGGTGAGAGGAAACTTGTGAAAGGAGGACCTCTCTCTCCCAGCTCCTTCTTCCAGTTCTGTGCTTAGAAGGATCTGTCTAACAAGCCATAATAAGCTTTAGATGCAGATATCTAATAAAAAACTCTGACCCATCATTGTTCCTGTTTGAAAGAACTACAGGGATGGAAATGGAGAGAAGCCTGAGGAAAAGAAGGCCCAGTGACAGGCACAAAGTGGAATCCAGCTCAAGGGGAGACCCCAAGGCCTGACACTATTACTGAGGCTATGGAGTGTTCACAAAAAGGGATCTATCATGACTGCCCTCCAAAAGATGCAACAAGAAGCTAAAAGAGTCAGAGGCAGGTATTTGCATCCAACTAATGAACAGAAGCTGCTGACCCCTGTTGTTGAATTAGGGAAAAGCTGGAAGGAGCTGAGGAGAAGGGTGACCCTGTAGGAGGACCAACAGTCTCAATTAATCGGGACCGCCAAGATCTCTCAGTCACTGGACCACCAACCAGGCAGCATACACCGACTGATATGAGGCCCCCAACACATATGCAGCAGAGGACTGCCAGGTCTGGGTTCAGTCAGAGAAGATGTTCCTAACTCTCAAGAGACTGGAGGCCTGAGGGAGTGGAGAGAGGTCTAGTGAGGTTGGGATTAGGAAGGGAAGGGACATCCTCAGGGAGACAGGGATCAGGGAAGAGGTATAGGATGTGGAACAGTCAGAGGGTGGACCAAGAGGGTAATAAAATCTGGAGTGTTAAAAAAACAAAGATTAAATAAATTTTTTTAAAAGATACAAATACATTATTTATAGTAGTACTAGCCTTTGCTCAGCTTTAGAAAGAAGACTAGAAACATGAGCAAACGCTGAAAAGAATACTAGAAAAGATTCTCTCGGGGAGAGCAATATGACTATGAAACTTTCGTGCATAAAAATTGTTACTTAGTAATCGTCAGGGAAACAGAAAAAGTGTGTATCATGTGGTAACCACGAATTTGGCAGTGCTCATGGTTCTGTGAGTCTCTGGGTCAGCAGATTAGGTATTCAGCTTCTTACTCAGAGAGTCCTTGGCATAAACATATTCGCAAACCACACAGTGGGGAGAGCGATCGTTGAAAGACAAAACACCCAAGCAAGCATAGGATGAGCATGTCTGAGGGTGGGTGCAGATAGACATGCACCTACATTTGCTCTTCAGGGAAAAGAAACACTGAAAACTGCAGAGAGGCTTAGTTTTGAAGACCGGGAAGCTGTAGGCAGCTCAGTCATTGTCCCGCCACTCACTCCATCCACAACAGCCTGATGACCGTCTCCTTTAAGAAGATCTCAGTGTGCTTGTGCTGCTGCATGAACTGTGGGTTACATCTAATGGCTGCCCCCAAGGTAACAGGGAGCAGCTAAGAGCACAGAGCTTCTACTTAGGAGACCCTTTGAAAATTTTCATCGGAAACCTTTCTGTTCTCTGTTCTCCACAGTACATGCTCTGCAACCTCGTGGCAACCCTCTCTCCTTCAATTCCTTTTATGAGTTGTTTGTTCTTTTCTCTTTTTTTGACTATTAAAAGAATCACTTTATTTTTAATGAACTCACAAGGAAAACCACAGCACAGCTGGTTTAAGGGAGCCAGCCTCAAACTCTGGGCCTGTCCCTGAACTGCTATATAGTTAGGAAAGCCATTCTGAAGCACGAGGGCTCCACCCAGTGTTTTACACATTCAATGACGCTGTTATACATTTATCTACCATAGAAAGGAAAGAGCTATGAAAGAGTTGACACTAGGAAAACAGTTACCTTTATAGTCTCTTTCATGACCAGTATGTCCTATTGGCAGTCTGTCCTTCCTCATCATCCATTACCATTTCTTGATCTGCTTTGTAAATATTAAGATAATCCCAAAATAATCCCAGACTTACAACAACTCTCTCTCTCTCTCTCTCTCTCTCTCTCTTTCTCTTGTGTATGTGTGTGTGTGTGTGTGTGTGTGTGTGTGTGTGTATAAATTTCCTGTTTACTTCATTAGCCCATTTGTTCATAGGTGGTTTTGTTTTATTGGCATTTAATCTCTGTAGCTCTTTGTAGGTTTTGTATACTGCTCCCAGGTCTGAAGTAGAGTTAGGAAAACATGTCCTCCATTGTGGGAGCTTCCTGTGTGTGCTGCTAATGCAGAAACATTTTAATCCCATGAAGTCCCATCTATTGATGCTTCCTACTTGTCTTAGTTTGAACTTTATTGCTCTGAAGAGACATGACCAAGGCAACACTTATAAAGGAAAGCATTTAGTTGGGGCTGGCTTACAGTTTCAGAGGTTTAGTCCAGTATCATCATGGCAGAAATCATGGCAGCATGCAGGCAGATATGGTGATGGAGAAGCCAAGAGTGCTACATCTTGACCAGCAAGCAGCAAAGAGGAGATTTGTCTACAGCAGGCATCAGGAGGAGGCTCTGCTTCCACACTGGGTGGAGCTCAAACACAGGAGGCCTCAAAACCCACCTACACAATGACTTCAACAAGGCCGCATCTCCTAGTAATGCCACTCTTCAAGGGCTGAGCATTCAAACACACTCTATGGGGGCCAAACCTATTCAAACCACCACATCCCACTCCCTGGCCCAAATAGGCTTGAAGCCATAACATAATGCAAAATGCATTTAATCCAACTTCAAAAGTCCCCATAGCCTGTCACAGTCTCAATAATGTTTAAAAGTCCAAAGTTCAGAGTCTCTTCTAAGGTTGATTCATGCCATCTCTTAACTGTAATCCCTCATAGAATAAAAACACAAAAGCATATCACATACTTCCAAAGTCACAAGATATACATTCCCATTCCAAACCATAGGACTGGGAGCATCGTGAGGAAATGCTGGAATAAAGCAGTTCCAGAAACTAGCTGGGCAAACTGCAAGTTCTGCATCTCCATGGCTGATGTCAAAATGATGCTCTTCAGGCCTCCGACTCCTTTCAGCTTTGTTGACTGCAATATACTTCTTTCTCTTGGGCTCTTTCCACTCTCTGTTACAGTTTTCCTCGGCTTCACTTTTTACAATACCTTCTCATAGGCCGTCCTTATGGTGCCAGGCCTCATCTTCTTTACATGATTTTCTCAGTCCTGGACCTTCAACTGACACTGAGACTGTACTTTTACCAACCTCTCTTGGCCTCTTGCAGTGCCAAGCTTCAGCTTCTCTCCATGTCCCCTTCATGCCTTCACTACCTGGGTGACTCTTATTCATTGCCAAGGCTGGCTGTGAAGCACAACCTTTTGGTGTACAAACTTGGCTGCCTCACACAATGTCCTTTCTGGGCCTCCATGCAAGGACACCCCTGTCACACACCTGGCCTCAGTGGCTTTCCTTAGTCTTAGAGGGAAAATCCACCCTTGATTCTGCAGCCAGAGCCACATGGACAAAGCTGCCAAGTACTGATGCTTGCCGAGAGTGGAACATGATCCCCTCATTCAATTATATCTTCATCAGCTTTCTGTTTTCAATGTTTTCCTTCACTACCTAAGCTTGGCTGTCATGGAACTTGCTCTGTAGACTGATCTTCAACTCAGAGATCTGCATGTCTGTCTCCTGAGTGCTGGGATTAATGGCATGCACCATGATGCCTGGACCTAAGCTTTCTTTTCATTCCTTTTCACAAGATCTTTATAAGTTCTGAGTTGTGGTTCATTACAGATACAGTCAAGCTGACACTCGGGAATCGCTATCACAGGACTCATTGATACGTTGTCGAAGCTACGTCTCGTCTATCCTAAAACTGTTGATGATCTCCTGCGACATCTCTAGTAGTCCCAGTACTTTATGTTTACATTAAGATCTTAGATACATCTCAAATTAATTTTTGAGCAAGATAAAGTATGGGAATCTCATTTCAATCTTCTGCAAGTGAATATCATGAATTTTTTGATATTTCTAACCACAAGTAGTTTTAACAAAGTAGTTTTCAGAACTCAGATCAGTGGCCTGGTTCTTACGGTTGGGAGAACCCACCCCAACTGTCATCACCCATGGCTCCTTAGAGTAAAAAGACTCAAGGGTATTCTGATCATTCTATAGTAGAACCAGAACAGCACATCCCAAAAGGAACCAAATCTAGAGGTTTGCAAAGGGAAGATTTGGCTTGCGGTCTGGTTTTCTCAGATTAGTGCTTTGTGTTCCATGGCCTACTTCAAAAGGATGCCCAGGATACACCTTAGGTCCCAGATTAGGGCAGGAGAACGGGGTTTGTCTGATCCATCATGCGTGATGCGTGATGCTTGCTTTTTATTGCAATGGATTTAAACAACTGCTACGATTTAGGTGCCCCCCCCTACTATATAGCAGCATTTACATCTCTAATGTAATTGGCAGAACCCTCATGAATGGTTTCATCCATTTGTGGATTAATGGATTACAAGTTATGAAAGGGATTGGTTACTTATCAGGAAAATGAGTCTATTATAAAAGTCGAGTCGACTGTCTCTCATAAGCCCTCTCACCATGTCATGACTCCAACACTTGAGAGGTGAAAAGGACCAGATTCATACAGCTTGCTGGCTCAGCAATCTAGCTGCGTGAGTGGACTCATGAGTTAAGTAAGAGATTTTAGGGTAGAAGGTCAGAAAAATGGATTAGTGAGTAAAGAGGCTTGCCAACCATGTCTGGCTATCTTAGTTCAAGCCTGGGAACCCATATAAAGGCAAGAGGGAAGACACTACACAAAGCTGTCCTCCCATAGTCTAAAATGCGCTGTAGTACAACACACACAATTTGCACACAACATACACAGACAGACTCACACACACACACACACACACACACAGATACACACAGAGACATACACGCACACATATATACATACACACAATAATGATGACAGTGATGAAGGGCAAGAAATTTTTGAGGATCTCACCTGACACTGATCACTGTCCTCCAAACACATACATATACACCCCACTGTTAGGGAAAATTCTGGAAGATATGTAATTTGCAGGGTGGTATATGAGAATTATTTTCTGTCCATATTTGTTCTGTAAAACTAAAAAATTGTTCTTGAAAACAAAGCATATTGGGATTCAAAGCTATTGCAACAGGGAGAAAGGTCAGCGAAGCAAGAAGGAGGAACACTGACTGTTACCTACAGTTACGACTTTGCTGCTGTAACCATGAGGCTCAAAAGGGCTTCAGGTTAGTCACCAAAGGGCTATTCCTTCATTTGGATGAAAGCACAGAGCTGAGAAGCAGGCAGAGTAAGTGCTGTGTCAAGCCTTCCTTTGGCCAACTTTGGGAGGAATTGTTTGACAGTCTTAGTGTTTGCTTCATCCTAAGGTCAATTAGTGTTTCAGGATTTTTGTGGGAGAAGAGAACTCTGGTCAAGTGAAGTGTACAAACACTGCACTCTGTCTGAGTAGCTGGACAAACAGCACTGTGGACTGAATGGTAATTAAGAAGCTCAAAGTGGCTTTGTCATTGCTCAGCCAGGGTGGGCAAGTAAGGCCTAAGAGGGGAAGGGCATTAGTGTAACTGAGGAACAAAATATCTTTCTTTGTCAGAACATGGGTTAACTCCTTATCTTGCCTTTAGTAAACAGCAATACAACCAACAGTGGGGTGAAGACAGTTCTTTGAAGGCTAGCTTACCTTGGAGATAGAACTATTTTTTGAAACATATTATCTCAAAACAAAGCAGAGAAGAGAAGTGTGCGTACTTTTAAAATACAGTGTATATTAATCCTGGCTGGGCTTTATATTTCCTAGTGAAATAATGTATATTATCTTATTCCTTATTGTGAAAATAAATCCCCAAGCCTTTGTGCTAACTGTGCCTGAGGAGTCTACCATGATGCTCTGAACACTCAAAATGTCAGCTGTGATAAACGCCTTGTCCCTTAAGCTGCTTTTGACAGACATTTTAGCAGAGTAGTGAGAAAAAGAGCAACCAAAGTGTGAAATGTTGGCTCCGAAAGATGTAAGACTCAATGTCTTTGCTGTTCAGAAGCTCCTTGCTGCTAGGCACACAGAGTGCACAGACCATAAATATCTCAGCTCTTTGGAGTCTATGGGACCCTCATGTAGATAAACCTTTAATGGAACTGTTGTCTCAGGCACCAAAATTGCTGCCTTCATCATGCCAATTGTCATAGACACAGGTAGTGCATGAAGTCAATGTGCTCTTACATCATTAAAAAAAAAATCACCTAAAATTTCCTTTAAGGGCCATCAAGATGCAGTATGTTTAGTTATTTCCCATACGCACACAAATTATAATACAGATTCCTCCTAAGTGTATTGAAATAGAAACAAACAAACAAACAAAAACCTAAGTTTTCTAAGAACTTTAGCCTTCTGAGTTTGTACATGATGGTAGCCAATCCCCAAGTTTATTCAAGTTCACGTGTGGGTGATAAATGATCTCATACCAGCTGGTACTACAGATCAACCCAAGGCGAATCCAAGTGAGTGTCACACCTCAAACACGAGAGATAGGGTTAACCCAAAATTTAAACACACAAGATGACACACTAGGCTCTACTGAAAATCTAAGTGGGCACTCTCCAAAAATGGGTGAGGTTCCTAGTCACACAACCAAGTGGCAGATGCTCCGCCTCCTGTTCAACCGAGCCTTCATACTGAGGAATGGTTTGTACACAATCTTTACAATTTGGCATGTAGGGTCTGAACCATAGCAAGGTCTTAACTTAAAGAGTTCACTGGGAACTGTCGAAATGATAAAGGCAAACAACTAAGAGAGTTTTTCACAGAAAAGAATGGTTTAAAACCCCAAATTACTGTCTCTATGCCAATAGGCATTCAAGGGCAACGGATACCTGAGAGTTAGGCAATCAGAATAACATGCCAACCAGCTAGACACATCCCTACATTGTACCCACAGGCGTCAGTTAGCCAGGCATTGGCCTAATGGCTGTATCCAAACTGTTATCAGGTACCTGTGTCTATGAAGTCCACTGCCTCCTTTAATGAAGAGATACTAAGAAGCAGAAACCGGAAAAGGAAGATGTGTTTATTTATTTACAGTTTGGTCAGGTCGGGAAGAGAAAGACCTGGACTTTCCTTGCCCCTCCCCAGCAGCAGAGTTATAATTTTACATTAAAGAGGAAACAGAAGCCTGGAAACAGATTGTGTAAATCAAACTGTGAAACAGGATGACACAATTGCAGGAAATCTCTCCATGGGAGGCAACTTCTTCCTCCGGTGCTCCGGTACCAAAGCTTTTTAGTCTTTCACTTCTTCCACCAAAGAATTTTTTGCACCCTTTGTTTTAGGGTTCTGGTTTCACTAGTCTAGTAAACAAGGTGGAGACATCATGGTCTTTCCTCTCTGGCCAGGGCATCACTACAGAATACAAAAGCAGACGCTGTAAAGTACTGGTTCTGACATCCAGTTAAACGTCCAACTTGACTTTTATGGTAAGGATTGCAGTTAGTGTGTTTGGGATAGAGAGGCGATACAGTGCTTAAGAGCCCTTACTGCTTATGCAGAGGACCTGGCTCAGTTTCCAGTACCCATACGGCAGCTTACAACCATCTGTAACTCTGGCTTCAGAAAAATCCCTCTTCTTGTCCCCCTAGTCTCCTCCATGCACGTGGTACACATAAACTCATGCAGGCACACACATGGACTCGTAAAAATAAAAGATTAAATAAATAATATTTAAAGTCAGCATGCTTATCAGAGATTTGTACTGGCACTCTCAATTGACAATGGACTGGATTTGTGAATTACTTTCTGAAAAAGTAAAACAGGGATGGCTAGACTTAAGGAAGGGAACAAATGGGGCCATCTCTAGCCAGTTGCTTTCCAGGCACTGTGTGGGATATACGAATGTCCATGTCAGTATCCTTTGAGTTGAAAAGCATAAGCAGTGTTGAACTATAGATAGTGACTGTCTTAGTTAGGGTTTCTATTGCTGTGAAGAGACATCATGACCACAGCAACTCTTGTAAAGGACAACACCTAACTGGAGCTGGCTTATTGTTTCAGAAGTTTAGATCAACTAGGCCTAGCTTGAGCATCTGAGGCTTGAGCCCTTAGTGACTGACACACTTCCTCCAACAAGGCTATACATCTTAACAGTGCCATTATCTATGGGCCTATGGAAGCCATTTTTTTCCCGAGACAGGGTTTCTCTGTATAGCTCTGGCTGTCCTGAAACTCACTCTGTAAACCAGCCTGGCCTCGAACTCAGAAATCCACCTGCCTCTGCCTCCCAAGTGCTGGGATTAAAAGCGTGCGCCACCACTGCCCGGCAATGGGAGCCATTTTTATTCAAGTCCCCACAGGGACTTATAGAAGCCAAAGGAAGCAACTCCATGTGATATAATGGGAAGAATCTATACTGCTTATAACTCATTTCCAAGTGTTGGTCTTCTGTTATATCACTTTTCCTGGGGAAATAGATGTGTTTATTTACCCTACATGGAAGACACTGACAGCAGAGAAATTCCATATGAGCACAGTGTGATGAATCAACAGACTTATCTTATGGGAGATACAGGAATGTGAGGGTCCTAGTCAGCTGCCTTATCAAATAAGACCCACCGATTGCTCAAAGAGAGGCAGATTTAAAGTAAGAGATAAACCAATTTGCATAAAGTCTTATTAACTCCAATCCTTTCATCAAACTAAAATTATTATTAGTGCTTTATGTGAGGTATGTGGCTGGAACATGGCCCCCTTGTTCTATTACATTGTCACCAGCTTTATGTTTTCCAACTCCTTTACTGCCTAAGCTTCCCTGTCCTAGAACTTTCTCTGTAGACTGACTTTTAACTCAGAGATCTGCATGTCTGTCTCCAAAGCACTGGGACTAAAAGTGTGGTCCATCAAGCCTGGACTTAAGTTTTTCTTCACCTAGAATTTGCTCTGTTCTAGGCTGGCCTTGAACTCAAAGATCTGTTTGTCTTTGCCTCCTGGAATTAAAGGCTTGTACTACCATGCCTGGACCTAAACTTAGCTGGGTGGGATCTTATCCCAAGGTCACTACTCCCTTAATTCAATTTAATATCCTTGAACACAGGATTCAACTCCATTTCACTTCTTGGTGCCCCTTTAATACTTAAACCATATATTTTCTATTTTTCCTTTCTCAGCTTGTTATGCTGTACACAATGCTCTTCAAGAGACTTAACCTGTAAACAAAGTATAAAATGGGTGTTTCTGAGACTTCTTTTGTTAAGGCAATTAATCTAGATCTCTTCACCTTAGCCTCAGGCAGACTCTTCAAACAAAGGCAAAAAGTAGCTTCATTTGTCACCAAAATACCACAAACTTTCTCTAGGCCACATATTGAAATTCTCCATAGAAACCTCTTTGGCCAGGTCTGCACAATTCAAATTACCCTCAGTAACAAAGTCTTCCATATTCCTACTAGCATAGCCCATTAAGCCCCCCATTTAAAGCATTCCTCTGCTTTCCAAATCAAAAGTCCCCAAGTCCACATTCTTCTAAACAAAAGCATGGTCAGGCTTATCATAGCAATATCCCCACTCCTGTTACCAACTTCTGTGAGCAGACATCATGACCAAGGCAAGTCTTAAAAAGAACAACATTTAATTAGAGCTAGCTTACAGGTTCAGAGGTTCAATCCATTATCAAGGTAGGAACATGGAAGCACCTAAGTAGGCATGGTACAGGCAGAGCTGACAGTTCTACATCTTCATCTGAAGACTTCTAGGAGAATACCAGATTCCAGGCAGCTAGAATGAGGGTCTTAAAGCCCACATCCACAGTGACACACCTACATACATCATACACCCATCAGAATGGCTAAAATAAAAAACTCAAGTGACAGCTAATGCTGACTAGGATGTGGAGCAAGGTAAACATTCTTGCATTAATGGTGGGAGTATGAACTTGTACAACCACTTTGGAAATAATTTTGGCACTTTCTCAGATAATTAGGAGTGAATCTATATCAAGACCCAGCTCTATCACTCTGGGCATATACCCGAAAGGCATTCCAAAATACCACAAGGACACTTGCTCAACTATGCTCATAGCAGCTTTATTTGAAATAGCCCCAAACTGGAAACAACCTAGATGCCCCTCAGCTGAAGATTAGATACTGAAAATGCAGGGCATTTATGCAATGCACAGTACACTCAGCTATTTAAAACAAAGAAATCATGCAATTGGCAGGCAAATAGATGGAAATTAAAAATATCCTGAGTGAGGTAGCCTAGACCCAGAAACACATGACTGGTATGAACTCACTTATAAGTGAATATTAGCCATAAAGTACAACATAACCATGCTACAATCCACAGAACCAAGGAAGCTAAGTACAAGGAGAGCCCAAGGAAGGATGCTTTAATCTCACTCAGAAGGGAAAATAAAATAGACATTGGAGGTGGATAGAGGAAAGGAGCTGGTTGGGAGAGGGAATGGGGAACCGAGCTGAGGATGAGGTGTGGGGAGGGAGAGCTAGAGGGCTGTAGTAGAGAAGGGAAATCTGTGGTGGTGGGGGCATCTCTAGGAAGAGCCTGAGACTTGGGATAGGGAAGGACCAGAAGTCTATGGGAGTGACCCGAGCTGAGGTTTCTAGCAGCAGCGGATATAGAGGCTGATGCTGCCACCTCCTGGAGTAAGGAGGAACTTCCAGTAGAAAGAGGGGGACACTAAAAATTCACAAATCCTTCAACCAAAAAAGTGTACAGCCTCCATGTGTAATCTTTCGTTGTTGGCTTAGTCCCTGGGAGCTCTGGGGGATGGGAGGGGGTGTGTCTGGTTGGTTGATATTGTTGTTCTTTCTATGAGGTTGCAAACCCCTTCAGCTCCTTCACTCCTTCCCTAACTCCTCCACTGGGGTCCCCAGTGCTCTGTCTGACAGCTAGCTGCAAGCATCCACATCTGTATTGGTAAGGCTCTGGCAGAGCCTCTCAGGAGACAATTATATCAGGCTCCTGTCAGCAAGCACTTCTTGGCATCAACAATAGTCTGGGTTTGGTGGCTGCATATAGGATGGATCCCCAGGTGGGGCAGTCTCTGGATGGCCTTTCCTTCAGTATCTACTCCATTCCTTGTCCCTGTATTTCCTTTAGACAGGAGCAATTCTGGGTTAATATTTTTGAGATGGGTGAGTGGCCCCATCCCTCAACTGGGGGTTGTGCCTAACCTCAGAATATGGTCTCTACAGGTTCTCTCTCCTCTTTGTTGGGTATTTCAGCTAATGTCATCCCCTATGGAGCCTGGGAGCCTCTTGCTTTCCTGGCATCTGGGACTTGCTGGTAGCTATCCCCAGTTCCCCATCCTCCATTGCTATATGTCTCTGTTCAATTTTCTGACTCTCTGTACGTTTCCCCCATCTCTTCCCACACCTGATCTCCCTGCTTTTCCCCTCCCATGGAGGGACCCATGACTCCAGTTGCATATGTAGCAGAGGATGGCCTTATCTGGAATCAGTGAGAGGGAAGGCCCTGTTCCTGTGAAAGCTAGATACCCTAGTGTAGGAGAATGCCAGGGCGATGAGGGGAAACCAGAAAGGGGGATAACATTTGAAATGTAAATAAATAAAATAACCAAAAAAATTGTTAAACAAGTATTAGCTAAACCAAGAGGAAAAAAATGTGTCCTGCCTACAAGATGTGCAGGAATAGAGATGGAGCAGAGATGAAGGGATGAGCCAACCAATGTCTGGGCCAATTTAAGACTCATCCCATGAAAGGGAGCCAATCCCTGACACTATTAATGATACTCTGTTATGTTTGCACACAGGAGCCTAGCAGAACTGTTTCCTGAGAGGCTTCATCCAGCAGCAGATGGAAACAGATGCAGAGACCACAGCCAAACATCAGGTGGATATTGGGGAGTCCTATAGAAGAGTGAGGGAAGGATTGAGCCAACTAACCTGGGTCCATGGGAGCTCACAGAGACAGAACCACCAACCAGTGAGCATGCAGGGGCTGGACCTAGGCCCCGTACACATTTGTAGCAGATGTACCACATGGTCTTCATGTGGGTCCCCTAACAGTTGGAGCGAGGGCTGTCTCTGCCTTTGTTGCTCCCTTTCATTCTCTTTCTGCTAGCTGGGCTGCCTTGTCTGGCCTCCGTGGGAGAGGAAGCTCTGAGTCCTGCTGCAACTTGATGGGCTGTGTGTGTGTGTGGGGGGGGGGGCGGTAGTACCCAATGGGGGGATGGGGGACTTCCCTTGTCAAAGGAGACAGGGAAGAAGGAATAGCCATGGAGGGTGTGATGGTGGAACTGGGCAGCAGTCAGAATGTAAAGTGAATAAATAAATAAATAAATAAATAAATAAATAAATAAATAAGAAAAGACGAAAAACAAAAGAGAAAAAGGCAATTTTGAGTTAAGAGCCTTATTAACACAATCCTTTCAACCCTGTCTATTTTTAAGTGTTTTAATATTATATTTCAGTGAAGTGTGTAGCTGGTATGTGTGTGGGTGAGTGTGTATGTGTGTAACTGTGTTTTTGTTAGTGTGTCTGTGGGAGTGGTGTTGTGGCATTCGTGTGAAGTCATGTTACAACACTCTAGATTTAGTTCTTCCCTGCCAGCACGGAGTCAGGGGACTGAACCCAGGAGTCAGGCTTGATAGCAAGCACTTTAACTCTCTAACATATACCTAGTTATCTAACTGACACATGCTTCTAGGTTCTCTAAAATTAAACTTTACTGGAGAAAGTGGCCAGAGGGCCAACTCCTGTCTTGGTGTCAGCTGACTAGGGGGTTAGGGCTGTGCCTACCTGGTCAAAGAGAACTCTCAGGAGAGGTTAGCACTATATCAAGGAGATAGAAGTAGATGTTTAAGTTCTTTCAATATTTTTACTATTTGGAGGTGAGAAGGATGAGCTGTAAGGAACTAGACAGCAATAAGGGCTGAGATTACAGGTTAACCAAGACAACAGACTAAAGTTTTTGACCTCAACCTGAAACAGTGTGAGCCCCACTGTCTGTAGTTCCCTAGATTGCTTTAGCCCTTAAAATGGTATTTATTTTATGTGTATGAACACACTGTAGTTGTCTTCAGACACACCAGAAGAGGACATTTAATCCTGTTACAGATGGTTCTGAGCCACCTTGTCGTTGCTGGGAACTGAACTCAAGACCTCTAGAAGAGCAGTGAGCGCTCTTAACCACTGAGCCATCTAGTAGCCTTGCTATTAGTGGGATAGCACCAAGACTCTGAATAACCATCACCCTTTAGGAATTCCATGTCTGGCTCTTGTTTACATGACTATGATTGGTGGAAAGAGCCCTTTAGAGTCACCTCAGGAGAAATTAACACAAAGCATGGCTCCACAGCTCTCTAGGCAATGAGAAACTGTCCTGGTTTATAAAGGCTGTATTCCTAAGGCTTCGGAT